>NW_028258143.1:46950000-48331250 GCF_053883595.1 Heterocephalus glaber
GGTCTAGTATCTCGAATCTATAAAGAACTTAAAAAGATCAGACCTTACAAATTTAAAGACCCAATCCAAAAATGGGCATCTGAAATGAACAGACATTTCTCACACAAAGAAGTAGAAATAGCAAATAAATACATGAAAAAAATGTTCAACATCACTGGTCATTAGAGAGATGCAAATGAAAACAATGCTGAGATTCCACTTCACTCCAGAAAGAATGGCTGCTATCATGAAATCAACCAATAACAAATGCTGGTGGGGCTGTGGGGAAAGAGGAACACTACTCCACTGCTGGTGGGAGTGTAGACTGATGCGAGCACTGTGGAAATCAGGATGGAGATACCTCAAAGAACTAGGACTGGAAGTCCCATTTGACCCCACTATTCCACTGCTGAGGATCTTCCCCAAAGAATTAAAAGAATCATACCACAGTGATATATGTGCACCCATGTTCATAGTAGCACATCTTGTGAAAGCTAAAACTTGGAAACAGCCCAAATGCCCATGAACTGGAGACTGGATCAAGAAAATGTGGTGGTTGTTTTATAAAATGGAGTACTACTCAGCCATAAAAAATGAGAAATTAGAGACATTTATAGCTAAGTGGATGCACATTGAGGCAATACTCTTAAGTGAAATAGATAGGACACAGATGTGTAAATACTGAATAGTTTCTCTGGTGTGAGAAACTGAAAGTGTAAATAAGGACTAAATGTATAATAGGTAATGTGAAATAGGAAGAAAAGGGGCAAAGGGGAAGGAAGTGGGAGGGCTAGGGGAAAGGATAGAAGGGAATGGGATTAATATGAGAAAATGGAAAAATAGGAACAAAATCTTTGTAAATAGGGAGGACTGGAGGGGTTGAAGGGAGGGCTGGGCAAGGGTGAAAAATAAGAACCAGGAGAGACTATGTAAAGGTGCAAATTTCCAATGACGAATGTCATTAAATTGTCTACCTAAAATGTACCAATGATTAGAATGAATAATCGATAATGTAAAATAGGAAGAAAAGGTCCAAAGGGGTAGGGGTAGTTGGATGGGCAGGGGAAAGGAAAGAAGGGAAAGGATAAATGCTGAGAAATGGAAAAAATGGAAATAAAGTCTTTGTAAATAGGGAGGGTTGGAGGGCATGAAGGGAGGGCTAGGAATGGGGAAAAAATAAGAACCAGGATGCATTATGTAAAGGTACAATTCCCAATGAGAAATGTAATTGTGTTGTATACTTACAATGTACCAATAAAAGAATTTAATATAAAAAGTCAACATATTGCTGGGCATATGTGTGTTTAACCTAGCAAATACTTTTTATAAGCCTAAATAGCAGTCCTTTGTCTTTCTACTTAGAAGATATCTGTTAATCTATTCAAAGTAGAAATGCACCATTATCTATTAATCTAAATGCTTTTTAGAAACTTTGTTCTTTCAGCAGTTTTGTTGTATATACATATTCTTTTTAATGATTTGCAAAATGTTAGCCTTCATTTGAGACAGCAATTTTCATATTAAACATTTGAGTGCAATCTCAAATTGCAAGAGAGCTGAAAATAGAGAACAATGTAATGTAGATAAAAGCATTTAGATAGTCCTGAGATCAACTTGCTAGCAATACAGTATAAGAGTTAGTGAGCGTGGGATGTTTTATAATACCAAAATAATTGCAATCCTACGTAGGCATGTCTGCATCAACTGGAAAAGATCTACGTTTTGTTAGAAGTTTAAAATCCTTTGAAAATTATTTTTAGCACCTATGATAATCTTTTGTAACAAAGTGGAGTGGCTAAAATTCAGTGAAAGTGCATCTATCTCTCAGCTAGTAGTTTGGCTGCTCACAGGAACAGGTTTGCTTTACACAGTTGTTCAAGTGGCCAGGCTGGATGTACCGTAGGTAGCTGTCTTGCAACTTTTTTCTGCAGTAGAAAGATGATTTCTGTGTTTTTGAATTCTAGCCCACAGTAGATGGAAAGCAAGTCCAAGACATCTAACTTGTAGCAATGGATGCAGAAGCTGCACTCATTACTTCAACTCCAATTTTTAGTGAAATTGTAAATAAGGTGGAGAAGAAGGGTTGAAAGGAGAGGAGGGGGATAGGAAAAAGGAATTAAGATATCTCATGTACAGGTACAAATTTTGTATGATGAATGTGATTATTATGTACATCTAAATTGTACCAATAAACTTAGTTAAAAATTTTTAAAATACATAGCTGCAAGGCAATTATATACTATTGTTATTGCAGAATGCACTTAAAATTTAAAAATTACTTCAAGGGCAGTTTATGGATTTTCAATATTCCTGAGGAATTTTGAGTGTGATGGGTCTGGAAGGGAAGGAGCCTAAATTTATCCAAAAAGGTGCTGAGGTGGATCACCTTAGGTAACTTCTGCAGGGTCCTGGAAGTTGCAGTCTCCTTAAAAGTACAACTTTTAGATATGATATCCTTGTCTCCTTTCTCCCTATCTTTTATTTCTTCTATCCTACCTCAAGATGTATACAAAACACAGAGGCAGTGTACACTTGTCTGAAAACAAGGCACTCTACCTTTTCCCTAATTCATGATTGCTTGTGTTTTCACTACTTATTCCAAATTAATTTTCAGATCAAAATTAGTCTCAATAATATTTCTCCTTAAAATTTGCTATATGGATAACATCACCAAAATACAATGATAAGTTTAATTATATACAAGCTAGCCAATTTTATAAATTAAATATACATGTATGAATATATGTGACTTTTTATATGTGGAAAATATTTAAAAAGTCATTGATAAAGATGATTCTCTCAGAAATAAATCATTGTTCTAATATCTTTTCTAAGTTTTTGAAACATCAATTTTGTTTCTCTAATTCCATTAATAGGAATTGTAGGTCAAGATTTGAGTATTTATCATTACCATCAATGACTTTTTTTCCTTTTTTCAAATAAATATTTTTTAAAGTATCATTTTAAGGTATCCATTCAGTACTATTTAGGCCAATTAAATAGAAAAGTCAAACTATAGTGCTTTAAATAGTTGCTTAACAAATAATTTTTCACTGCATATTTAGTTACACTTAATGAAAAGAATCCTGCTGTAAGTTCACTCTCTTTTGATCATCAGTGGTACTTACTACTCAAATATAATGTCTTTAGACTTTATTCTGCCTGTGCTAGAGTCATGACATGATAACATGTACATGCACTGTAAATATAAACTTTTATTAGTAGTAAAGGCTAAATTTTAATGCCAATTTACTGTTTCTGAGAGAATACATTGGCTTTTAAATTCATAAAATAATATATTGGTTTTGTTCACTATTTAATAAATGTACACTTTTACTTTTTGTCATCTAATACAGACTGACATCATAAAAGTAAGTTCATAAAATGTCGATTCCATGCTCCTAGGGCAGAGAGGTGAGCCAGTCGCAGCACCCAGAAGGAAGCTCCCCTACCACCATTCCAAGCTCCTAGGCCAGAGAAGGTGAGCCACACAAGCGCTGAAAGAACCCTCTCCCTGTGGAAATGAGAAGACACATAAACAAGCCACAAAAACAGACTTCAAGATCACCTACAGCAACATCAAAAGGAAACGAGATGGAACAATCTGGTACTCAACCACCTGGACTTTCTGAACTTACAACAAAAGTGGACCTAGGAAAAATGAAATCAGAAATAATTACTCAGATAATAGCAAAGATTGTGCTTATAGTGCAAGACATGATTAATAAATCTAGAGAGGACACAGATAATAAAATAGAGGATCTGAGGAACATGATGGGATCCCAACATAGGAAGCAAATGGAATCCATAAAACAGATGCAAATAGATTTCCAGGAGATTAAAAACTCCATCGAAAGTCTGCGCAGCAGAATGAACCAATGTGAGGACAAAATTTCAGATATAGAAGATAAGATTGCATTAGTGACCAGGAAAAGAAAAATTGCTTTAAAATTGTAAGGGACCGCAAGAAATTATTCCAGCATCTGCTAGATGATGCAAAGAAGAATAACATAAGACTGATTGGAGTCAATGAAGAAACAGGAAAGAGTGCAGATGACATAAAAAAAACTGTTCACAGAAGTGATGGCAGAAAACTTCCCAAGCAGGGGAAAAGAACTTGGCATACAGATAAGTGAGGCATATAGGACTCCAGCTAGCCATAGTCAAAAAAAATCTACACATAGGCAAATAACAGTTAAGATTCCAGAAACCCAACAGAAGGACAAAATTCTATAAGCAGTGAGAGAAAAGAAACAAATCACATACAAAGGAAAGCCCATCAGAATCACAGCAGACTTCTCAACACAAACCCTCAAGGCAAGAAGAGCTTGGAGTGATGTATTTCAAGCCCTAAAGGAAAACAGCCTCCAATCCAGATTGATGTACCCTGCAAAACTAGCTTTCAAAATGGATGGAGAAATATGATACTTACATGATAAAGAGCTCCTCAGGAACTTCATGAATACCAAACCAGCACTCCAAAGAATTTTAGACAATATCCTAAGAAAAGACAATGAGGATCACAGCCCCAGGAAGCCCAGCAGAATGAATCCATTGGGCATGAAAAATTAAATGCAAAGGGGGAGAATCCAACAAAAAGAAAAGGTCATGACAAGCCTTTTAAAACTTTTAACTCCATCTCCTGAATGATTGCATAATTCAATCTTGTTATTGTACTGATTAGTATTTTTCTAATTCTAGAGTTGCACACTTTTCCTTGTGCTGTACTGACTTATTTATCATCTTCTTGTGTCTACTTTTTAATTGGGTTGTCTATTAATGAGCTGTAAGAGTTCTTTATATATTCTGGTCATAGGTTATATGCATTGTAAATATGGTCTGTTTAAGAACTGCTTTTCATTTTAACGATGTCATTTAAAGTTCTAAATTTTGATGGAATCTCATTTATCAATTTTTTTCTTTTATACATCATGTTTTTTGTATCCTAGGAAGTACTTGCCTACCATAAATTCATAAACATTTTCCCTTATAATTTCTTCTTAAAGTTTTATACTTTTAGGCTTAGATTCATAGATCCTTTCAAGTTATTTTCATGGACGGAAGTAAAGGATTGAGGTTAATTTTTTATATACCAATACCAGGTGTTCTAGTGCCATTTCCTGAAAACGCTATCTTTTCCTCGGCTCTTGAATTGAGTTTATATTCTACAAAATGCTAATGTTAAATAATCTTTCAAAACTCAGTGGACCATGTATGTGTGGTTCTATTTCTAGATTCTCTGTTTTATTGTAATGATCTATATGTCTTTCCTTACACCAACACTGCCTTGATTACTGTAGCTTTAGAAGAAGTCTTAAAATTAGGTACTAAACATCTTCCAACACTGTTTTTTTTGTTTTGTTTTGTTTTGTTTTTAACTTTTCTAGGTCCTTTGTAACATAACTTTTAAATTTCAATATCCAATTCTTCATTTATATCAAGTATACATAGACCTGAATTTTTATATAGACTTTGTGTTTTCTAATCCTGCTAAATTCAAATACAAGTTCTAGGGCCTCCTAGAGATTTCTTAGTATTTTCTCTGTAGACGATCATTTCATCTGCATATAAAGATTTTGCTTGTACCTTGCCAATTCTATCCTAATTGTGTCATTTTATTGCCAGACTATTTTGGTTGGGCCTAGGTTTCAAAGTTTAATGGACAGATAAAGAGTAAGAATATCTGCCCTTGTTCCCCACCTTAAGGACAAACCATTGTATCTTCATTCATATAAGGCGATTTTGCTGTAAGTATGGAGTACATGTCTTTAATCTGTTGAGAAGTTTCTGCTCTACTCTAGTCTCCTGATAGCTTTTACCATGAACAGCTGTAGAATTTAGTCCAATACTTTTTCTCCAACTAGTGACAGAATCATGTGGCTTTTTCCTTTCCTCTGTTAAAATGATGACTTTTGGGGGTGGATCTTCCTTCCAATGCTGAACCAACACCGTTATCCCTATAACAAAACCACTTTCTATATACTGCCAGAACTAACTTGTAATAGTTTGTTTTGTTAAACAAATTTCTATCTCTGTTCATACCTTTTTCTTCTATTATCTTTATCCAGTTTTAGGATTACCACAATGCCGATTTCCTAAAATGAGGGGAGAAGTGTTCTTTTTTTTTTTTTTTGCTTTAGATGTTTGATATAATTTATCAGTTAAAATGTATATGGGCCTGTTGTTGTCATATAGGTAGGTTTTCAAGCTAGGAATATACTTTCTTTAATAGGTGCTATTCAAATTTTATATTTCCTCCAGAGTTAGTTTCATTAATTTGTCTTCCAATGTACTTCTTAGAAGTTGTCAAATTTATTTCAAAACAGATTTTTTAAATATGCTTTCTATATCCTTTTAAATTCTGTAAAATCTGTGGTAATGTCTCCTAGGTCTTGATATTTTAATTTTAAAAATATATAATTGATATTGTGCAATAGAAAGTAAAGGTCTAAAGGAGCCAGGGAAGTGGAAGAGGTAAAGGAAAAGACAGAAGGGAAAAAAATATGAGAAATGGAAAAAAATGGAAACAAGGTCTTTGCAAATAGGGAAGGATGGAGGGGGTGAAGGGAGGGCAGGGGAAGGGGAAAAAACTAAGAACCAAGATACTCATGTAATGGTACAAGATCCCAATGATGTATGTAAATGTATTTTATACCTAAAATGTACCAATAAACTTAATGGGGAAAAAAATAAAAAATAAAATGTCTACTTTACATAATCTATGTCAACTTCTCTATATTCATCTGTGACTACTTTCTCCACAAGAACTGTTTTATATGATGTTCATTTAAAATAAAACTACTAGCAGAGAAGATGGTGACTATGTCCTTAATGGTCTGACCATTAGCTTTTTGAAAGCATAATTTTATCTACCCTTATAGTATCTGGTTATAAATTTGTAACTTATTATGGCTTTGCATTTATGTGTACTTTGCCCCTTGTTTAAAAGTGAGAACATATGCTCATGAGTTTTACCCATTTGCCAGTGATATTTAATACATAAAAGGATTTTGCAATGTTTGGGCAGTATTAGCAAAAAGCTTTAGGAGTTGTTTAATATTTTTTAAGGCAGCTATCCTCACCTACCGCAGCTTCCCATATTGTGTATTAAATATTCCAGCCATCTGGAAATCTAGCTGCTGTTCAAAAATTCATTTAAATAAAATTCCACCATTTAGCTGGTTAATAATTCATTAAGCACCATGTTACTAAAGAAATAACTTGACTGACTTTTTGAAGAAATAATCCATAAAAAACTCTTATCTACTGGCTATGTAAGGTCTTAGATGTGTCAGAAAAGAACATCGGTAGATTTGTGTTGTAATATAGGCTTACCTGCTGTAACACTGCTTGATTTTCATGGGTTTCTGTGCTTTTCTTCATTCTAAAACTGAGAGGGTTGGGTGAATTAGAGATAAAAGAACAGCAGTCTGTCTCTTTCAAGTAAGTGAATCCAAATGCCTCTCTATTCAGAAACCTTAAGTTTCTGTTTACTCTCTCTAGATGATTATCCTGAAACTATTTAAAATTATCTCCTTTGTGTAGACAATTTCAGCAGCTGTTTTCTAGCATTGAATTTTATGACTTTAAATGTCATGTATGCAGCCAGGCAGGGTGGCACACACTATTGTCCCAGCATGCAGGAGGCTCAATCAGAAGGATGATGAGTTTGAGGCCAGCCTGGCTATGTAGTGAGACCTTTTCTGAAATATATCAATAGTAGTAGTAGTAGTACTAATAGTAGTAATAATAATAATATAATAATTATGATAATAATTTTAAAATGTATGCATCAATGCAGTGAAGAAAACTGGTAAAAAAGCAGGATTCTGGTTGACTGAAACTTGACATTTGGCTTATCTGTGTCCCTGAGGATTTACATCAGCACCCCTAATCCCTACATGTGGCTACAGTGGCTGCTTTCCCTGTGAAAACCTTAACATAGATATTGTGCAAGAAAACTAGTAGATAAATGTACCTTTCTCTTTAAATGAAAGTCAAAAGCAATGAATGTCAATAAAAAGGCAGAGGACTTCTGGCAGATAAGCAATTCACCCATTAACAGTGTGTCCTTGGGACCATTTCCAGACATATGCTCTCTTGAATTTGGTGAGTTGCAGATGTTTCAGGAGGAAGCTGTCAGTGGAGTTGTCCTTTTGATAAACAGTAGTTCCAGGATGTCTTGCATATATTATCACGTGACGTAATCAAAGTCTGTAAATTGGAGGAAGTGAAGAGTAAATATATATATTGTAATGTTAGCATCACTTTGATAAATATCACAGGCTATGAAAATTATTCTATTCTTTAGGGACTAAATGCACAAGCTGTGATTTTGAGAATATGATTAATATCTTCATTTTCAATCACTGCAAGTCACTCATAATTTATTCTGACCCACTAAATTTATATAAGGCACTCCTCAGTATGTACATTTTGAATATATTTTGATGTATGTTCAACAATTTCTAGCTCTTGGTCTACCTGTTGAAATAAAGTATGAACAAAGTTTTGCAGACATAATTCGTTTTATTGTGAAATTTTAGTTTTCTAAACTTTTGCTTTTACTAATACAACAGTAAAGTTGTAAAATGTGTTAGTCATTGTGAAGATCAAATAAAATATTAAAGTTCCTTATATGTACAAAGCGTGCTCCATTTTACAAAGCAATTTTGTTAAATTATTTTGGATCATTTAATATTCACATCAGCACACAGAGGTAAATGAAAATATTATTCATATTTTATAAATGAATATATCAATGCTCAGAAAAAGAAATTGCTTTGCTATGGTCAGCCCCTGAGTAGCAGAACAACCTCTTCCTGATTCCCACTCAAACTTCTTGTCACACAGAGTAACTTCTTGTTGCAAACTGTGTCAAGAACCTCTCACATAAAGCTAAGTGTAGGAAGAGTGCCTAGCTCTTCATGTGCCCAGAGGGCTTGTGAAAATGAGTCATTATGCTCCCATCCCCTAACAATAATGATTTAAAAGGTTTTGGCTAGGTGTTAGAATTGACATTTTAAATAAACATAAACACTTCTGAATATTTTATGGCAAGAAGACAGAAAAATCACACCATGTGAAATTCTACTGTAGAAAAATCCACTACAAAATAGCTCAGACTAAAACTTACAGTATTTGAGCACAACAGGGACTCTTAAATTGGGTAAGTTTTATGTCTGTGTTTAGTCTTGAATCCCAGATGCAAATCACAAACATTTTCCACTCATACTGTCTCTTGATTACATTATTTCATGACCTGAAGTCATAGAGGCCATATTCTTATATGTAGCATATTCTGTGCTTGAAATTAAACAGAATATATTTAACCTATAATTTTTGCTCCTGTCTTTCCCTACTCCCTCCCACAGATACACAAAGTGCTAGGCATGGAGCCATTATCCCAAATGAGCCAACGTTTGTTTTAACATCCACAACTACAGGAAATGAAAAAGGAATAGTGATGGTGCTTATGGATTTGAGGCTGGGGGAAAAAGACAAAAAAGATTTGATTACTTTTAAAAAGTTTTTGTAAAAAAAAAAAAAAATTTGTAAAAATTCCTCAATATAATAAAAAGTGCCAGTTCATTGTTTTTCATTCATAATAATGTCTATTTTGAAAAATTTGTCAAGAATTTAATGGTAGAACCAAGTTTTTCTATGATGTTAAAAATTTATTATACAATGTTGGGTATTATAAGAATGGAGACACCCCTCAAAAATTGTACTTCAACTAGGGAAAAACAGTGGTTCTGATTTCCCATTATTTTGGGGTTTTTTACTGATTGATTTACTATGTTTAATGCAGAATTTGTGTTTCTGTTGGTCTATATATTTTGATATTTTTATTTTGAGATTTTGTTTGGTTTTTGACACTAATTATAAGTTACTTTGTTATAGATGAAATCCTTTGCCCCTTAATATTTTTCAGCAGTATGATTTTTTGTAATATAAGACAGCAAAGTTTTTTCCTTTAGCTATTCTACATGTTAAGCAAGAAGTTATTCTGCCATTTGAATGCTCAGAACAGAATATTTCTGGAGATCTAAAGACATTTGTCTCTAGAGTGTGATATATGAAGGTGCAATTAAGACAGATTCCTGTTAATATAATCAAGTTTTTTTATCAGTTGTGTATTAGCAATATAAAAGCTAATATATATCATGTAGTCTTACAATAGTTTTAAAGCCTTTGCATAATTGATAATAAAAATGCGTGACTTTTTAAAAATAAACTTTTTAAATTATAATTTTAGTTTTAACACATAGCTCTTTGTACAGGTGAGTTTTTTACATAGCCAGGCCAAAAGTAACTTTCTGAATATTTTTTTCTTCTGTGTAAGTGGAAAGAGAATTTTTCACCTGTAAGTGGAATGTTGTTTTCAAGAGAACTTAATCACTCTGCAACTAATAATAATGATTAACTCGTAATTATGCTGACAGTTTCTTATCGGTGTATGTGAGATTACTGTAGCAACTATTACCATATCCAGTTCAATGATTCCACCCCAAACACCACATCACCCAAATAAGTAACAGTCCTATTAATAATGAAGTTGATAAAGTATTAGTAATTTAAAAATTAAGATTATCCAAAGAAAAAATATATTTGATGTGGACATCTTACATGATTACATGTCTTGCATCCTATGTGTTTCCTACAAAAAGCTAAATATTTTAGCAGTACTGTAATGAAAAGTTACTTCTTACTGTGTTGTATGTGTGCTTTGGTACACAGATGTCATTTCATTGTGACATCACTACAGTGAAATACAGAAATAAAAACTTTAAATTCAGAAAAGGACAAAACAAAAAACAAAACACAACAAAAAAGGCTTTGCATGAAGAAGACATATAGTAAGTAGTATGTAAAATAAGCAGGGCCGGGGATTTAGCTCAGTGGTTCTGCTGCCTTCCTTGCAAGTGCAAGGCCCCGAGTTTGGTCCCTGGTACCAAAAAGCAAAACAAAAAAATAAACAAAATATAAAATAAGAATTGGAAATGTAATGAAACATGGGAACTGACAATATGTGTTGATATGCCCACCATACAATATATAAATATTGTATGAAAATTTTGTTTTGGTACTTAAAAAATTGTGAAATAGGGGGAACCTAGACTGTGGTTCTCACTAGTTCCTTCAACACCATTGCTTTTTAAACTGTGTCCTGAGCTATAGCCAAAAAAAGCAAAGTGTTTTTGTTTTAGGAAAAGAATGGCTGATGCCAGAAAATCTCAAGACAAAAAAAATCTGTTCAATTAGGTATAGTGAAACTTAATTCTTTAGCTTTGATAAGTGAAGAAATTATCTCTATAATATATCTTATTTGTCTAAGTTAGGAGCACCAAATTCATAAGTGTTAAAATATATGCCAAATTCTACTTCTAGTTGATCTATGGACCCACTCCCTAGTGAAACTAGAAAAAAATATTTTAAAAGTAAAACAAAACAAAACAAAATCCCAATCATGTTGAATCTCTGGAAATTACCCTATGAGTATAAAGCAAATGAAGAAACATTTATACGAGAAAATCTGCAAAAACTTAGTAAGAACTGGAAAGTCTTTCAACCAAGCCTTATTTCTCTACTTCAGGATCATTTAGATAAGTACAGTGAAGACTATAGGGCTTCCTTTCCTGCCACCTATGAGTCAGGGAACTGTTTCCTGGAGACGCAGAACATTGGAATTTCTCATCCAGCCAAGGTTACTTGTTGCAGGAGTTAAATTGCAGGTGAGTATAAGTGTGAAATTGGGCTCCCTTCTTCCTCCCAGTTCCCACAGTGGGACTACCTTAGACATAATTCTTCCCTCTAACTAATGGATGATTGGGTAAATGCAGAGAATGCCAAGCTGAGTCAGCCCCACCCACCAAGTACTCAGTTTTTAAAGCAGGGATGCCACTCAGAGAGAAGCAAGCCAATGTCCTCTCCTTCTATAACAGAGTGTAGGCTCAGAGTCTTTTTCCCCTGGGTCAAAATTAGAACTGGAAGCTGGAAATATCTCCCTAACGGATTTGTCACCAGACTGGGTTTGAGAGGTTTCAGAAGCTGTGTGATGAAGAATTTAACCCACTCTGACAATATAATATTTGGAGATTTACTGACTCCTATTGCTGAAAAACAGTTTTTAGGACTAGTCAGTAAGACCCATGCAAGAGTTTTATTATGCAGAAGTTAAAATAGAGAGGGAACCCTTAGAGAGGAAGAGAGACAGGAAGAGAGAGAGAGAGAGAGAGAGACAGAGATAGAGAGAGAGAGAGAGAGGCATCATGAGCCAGAGCTGGGTATATTTATGGAGTCTTGGGATGTCTTCAAGATGGGTGACCTAGGATCTGTATTCCTACTGTTATAGGCTGCTAAGTTGAAGCAGAACTTACAAAAAAGGAAAAACAAGTTTCCCCAAACTAAGAAATACCCCCTTAGATTTCTCTCTCAGTAAAACTGCTGTTCTTTGTTCTATTACAAATAAAATTAGTAACTTTGTCCCTGTAAGTAAGGTTTCACATCTTCCTATTCTTGTAAGATCCTATTTTAGCCCAACCAAGCCACCAAGATATGTTAAACTGTAAAGCTGACACACCTTGACTTGCTGCCTTTGTTCTGCTTCTGTCCACAAGGTTTGCACCCTTAGGTAGACCAACCCCTCTCTGTGACATGTATAAAACTAGAATTCTTCCTTTGTTCTGGGGTCAACCTTTGGATAGAAGTTCATTGAGCTGGTGTACACCTAAATAAATCCTCCTATTTCACCCATTGTTCTCTCTGGTCTCTTAAAATCCCTCAACCAAGTTAGATAGAAATTAATAGGCAGTCAAGCAGAGCTAGGCCCTCAAGGGAGTCAGTGCAGATGAGAACACATCAAAATTGCGGCTGGAGTCACATCAGAAGCAGGCAAGACCTCTAGATTAAAGTCACAATGGCTAGATTTGCACACTTCCCTAAGGGATGAATGGAAGTTTGAGATTATATGGTAATTGATGCCACCTTTTTATGATTTCCCATAGAAGTAGACCATTATCTCACTAAGGGTGGACCATGCTCTCTCATCCACTAAGACTAAGGCTACAGACATGACTAAGACTAGAGATTATCTAATTCCATAGATTTCCACCTTCCAAAACACACAAAAGATCCCCATTTCCCAACTTTGTGTGCTTCATTCCTTTGTGCACTTACACTTCTCTCCTGAATGTGTTCTATATCTCTCACTAAATCTTTCCCACTCTTAGCCTCTATTGTTGCTTATCTGACATCTAGCAGGTTGGAAATTTTATCTCTTGTATATCATCTTGGAGGCCCAGGCCCCACTGCTACCTTTGGAAGGATGTAAGAGTTTGTTTTTGTCTCATGGTACCTGTAAATATTGAGTCTGAATTCTGGATTATGACTCATCTGTCCTATATCACCACTGTTTGTCAGGTTACCCATCTGGCAGGCTATGTCAGAATGGAAGACATCTATGTGTGTTGGAAGTTGAGATATGCTGTCTGCTAGTACTGTTGCTTCCTTGAGGATGGAGGAATTGTGATTTGCATGTGAAAAGAACAGGTCTCAATCAGGTGATTAGTATGTGGCAAACCAGTTGAACAAATGCTTTTGACCTGTCAATCATACAGTTCCAGGATACATGCCCAGAACAGTGCTCAAGGCCTGCACCTGGGACCAATCAGAAAACACTATCTTCAATTCTTCTTGCAAGAACTCAAGCAGGTTTTTCATTGGACAGCCTGGATCTGATGTCAGCCTGAGGAGTGAGGGATACAAAAGACGTTTCCCCTTAAACTCTTGACCACTGTGGTCTCTCTTCCACAATGGTTTGCTCTCACCCTGTAGAATGTACTTCTTTTCCCACTTTAAATTGGCCCACATTGACTCTGTAGAGCATTTTTTTCCCCTTCCTTTAATAAATGCAAAACCTTGCTATTTTTTGTACTTTTCCTTGTTCAGGACAAGAATAAACTAGAAAGATTTTCTAGGAGTCCCCAGCACCACAGTACAGGATAACAGATCCAGAACCCAATTGGTAGGATTATAGTGTCTTTAAGACCTTCAGGATTTTTCTTTTGAGTGCATTTTCTGGAAGGGAAAAAGGCTTGAGTAATTCTTGTGGACTGAAGTTGCAATTCTTAAATGTACAAATTTAAAATTTTAATTTCCTTGTCATATATATATATCTCATATCTTATATATATCTTATGTATATCTTCACATACATATTTCTTCTATCTTTCTTCCCTTTGTTACATTATGTGGAAAAGTTCAAATGTGGGGCCAGTCTCAAAAACAGTGGAAATTTTGGTGAAAAGCCTTTAGGAAGGTGAAGATATTGGAGATGTAGGCTAAGGTATAGGTCAACTAGTTTTCCAGAAATTGAAGGAGATGTTTGAAAAGAGACGATTTGGCATCCAAATAAATCTCAAACAGTAAACTGAAGAACTAATGCTTTGAAGGAGACTGACTTTAATTGGACAATTTTGTTATGTAAATTATGCCTCAAGAATTTTTTTTAAACAATAGGAAAAATCAGAAAGTAGAGTTTGATACTTGGGTGTTATCATATAATAGAAAAGGACAGACAGCCCTGTTCTACCCTGGCAAACAACAATATCATGTCCTGTAGTGAAAAGAAACTAGTACCAGGCTTGTTACAATGTTATCTAACGCATCCAGTTCCCAGCCAAAAATTTAGAAGATATGTAAAGAAACTGGATAGTATGGTTCATATACTGAAGAGAAACTATCTGTTGTAGCAAACAGATGTTGGGTTAACAGAAAAAAAATTCAAAGTAGTTATTTTAAATATTTTATCTTCTTGTACCCAATAAAATTCTCCTAACTTCATTCTTTGGTTCTGCTTCAATTGTCAATATTGTGAGATCACAAACTTGGCACATCTGACATCTAACAGGTTGGCAGATATTTTTCCCATCACATTATTAATAGTTAGGAAAAAATAAAGCTGAGCGAGTCACTCCCTTCCCTCCACTCTAAACAGCACCCAGTGGTTATTCTTGCATCCATTATCCTAAGAGAAGTAGAAAATAATAAAAGCTTACGAGGTTAATGATGCCCCAGTCAAGAACACAGGGACCAAAGCAATGGCATCATGGGAGATTCAGTGAAGACACATAAAGCAGAGTTGTTTGGCATTTAAATTCTGAAAGCCTGAGTTATTGGCCCTTTTGTCCTATTGCTGCTACCTTTGATCATGTGGTGTTTTTCTGTCACTCCAGCAACTTTCTTGGTCTGTGTTGTCCTCCTTTGGTGTGGACTGGCTTTGAACACAACTTCTCACAATCTGCAATTAACCTATCTACTGTTGGATGTACACTTGGCAATTCTTTCCTTGTTGTACAAAAAACCCTGAACTATTATTGGCCAGTTCCACTGCAACATCATGACAGATACAACTTCACTAAGAGGTAGCCTTACTGGCACCAACTTCATAGGCTTAGATTCATTTGTTCACTGATAACCAAATTAAAGAAGGTCATATATTTTGGTAAAAAGGAAAAATGATCCTTTCAAAGATAGCTCTGAGGAAATGGAGGGGTCTTTTTGCCTCAAATCACCATCTTTCTATGTACAGGAAAGTAAGTCTTTTATAGTAGGAACAGAGAGGGGGGAGGACACAGAGATAATGCAGATCTCCACACTTGCCTTATTGCTTACAGCCATCTGTAACTCATTTAACCCCTTTCTTTTGGAAAGGAACCTGCATTCCAGCCTCCAAGGGCCAGCATCTGCAAATTTTGCCATTTATCTGAGATGAAGCTGAGGACTTGACAGTGGGGGTAGAAGGCGAAGGTAGGATGTGGGGTGGGTATTGGTTATGTGCTTAGCAAGAGGAAGCTTTGAGAAATTGCATATTTCTGAAAGGAAAAGTAAAATCTAGCTTTTAAAGTTCCATTTTGCACTGCCAACTGTTGGGAATATTCCCCAGATTCAATTTGTTGGTGCAGATAATAAAGCTCTTGAACATCAAGAAATCTTGACAAAGCAAGTTTTACTCCTACAGAAGGGCACAAGCACAGCCAAGCAATGAGGCAGCACATGAAGGCATAGCAATATGCTACTTTTATTTTCTAATGTATGAGAAGCAGCTGACCTTTACCCATTGGCTGGTTTAAAGGCTCACAATTTATCCTGATTGGCTAGTTTAAGTGACATGAGGGGAAGGCTTGAAGAGTTGCTGGGCAGTGTTGCTGAGGGAGAAGAGAATGAGGGTGTGGAGAACTGAAAGTTCTTGGTTATTAATAAGTTATCCTTGGTGCTCAGTTGTGTTCCAAAAATATAAGTTGAGCATTTTTCATAACCTTAGTCTAAGGGATGGTGGAGGGTAGCTTAGGGTGGAGTAGAGTTTAAGATGGAGACACACTCTAGTTCATATTTTTTATAGAAAAGGGCTTGTTTCTCACATAATTATAATAGGAATAATTTGAGTCTATTATGATATTATGGAACCAATGTCAGTTTTAGTCAGTTGGTCATTGTCTGAAATAGCATTGTGAATTGGCATATTTATAGTTTATGTATACATGATAGATAAATGAGAGGTAGATAGATAGATGATAGATCAATAGATAAATAGATACAAAGAGAAAGAATATTGTTAGGTTAGGCTTACAGCATAAAAAAGTACTATGTTCTGCCAGTAATAATATCAAGAAAGTAGAAGGAAAGAATGCTGTGTTTAACTAAGGAAATACTGCAGAAGAGGAAATGCTTCAAACTCCACAGGATAGAATGAAAAGCAATGGAATGATACCTAACAAGAGTATTATAACAAAAAAATACAAGTGCATACTTCCTTTTCTTACTTTTTTTTTTTTAGTGTTCTAAGATAGGGTCTCACTACGTAGTTCAGGCTGGTCTTGAACCACTATGTACCTAGGGTGGCCTTGTACTCCCAGAAATCCTCCTGCATTGGCATTCCTAGTGCTGAGATTACAGGCATGCACTACCAAGCCTGGCTCCTCTCTTTACACTTTATAACTTCTCTAAAATATCAAAATTATATAAGGTAGTAATTACCATATTATATTTTTAGATCTATAGCAATGATAGATTTATATGAAACAATAGTACTACAATAAGGAGAAAACAGTATAGAATAGCATTTCTGTATGTCACTGGAATTTAATTTGTATAACTGAAATTTTTTCTAGTAAGTTAAAATGTATATAGTAAGCCTTAATCCCTCACATATAGCTAAACTTATAATAAATTGAATTATTAAAATTATTAATTAAATTAAAAAATATTAAATTACTATTGAAAATACTCTCATAAATAAAAAAATCTGTGAAGGAGAAAAAAAAGACATGAGAAATCTGGAAAAAAAAAGTACAATGACAGACTTTAAAAATATATTAATAATCCTGTTAATGCACTAAATAAACTAATATAAAGCAGACATATTCATGCCAGAAAAAATTCAACATTCAATAGTGTATTGATACAGTTTAGATTAAAAAATATAAACAAGAAAGTAAATTTATAGAAAAGACACATTACACAAATAGCAATGACAAAGCAGATACATGGCTCTACTAATCAGACAAAATCAATGTTAAAGGTAAAAAGTAAAGGGCCGAGGATTTAGCTTAATGGTTTTGCTACCTGCTGCACAAGCACAAGGACCCAAGTTCAATCCCCGGTACAAAAAAAAAAAAAAGTAAAAAGTAAAGATGAAGGGAGATCCTTTTTAATAAGAAGAATGTCATTTTAGCCAGAAGATACAACAATTATAAACAACATATGTGAACCTAACAATAGAGCAAAAAATGAATAAGAAACATTGATCCAAATAAAGAGAACAATAAACATGTCAACAATAATGACTTCAATGCCAGACTTGAATAATGGATGGAGAAACCAAAGACATGAGAATATACATTCTTGTCAAGTGCACAGAAATGTTACCTGAAGTAGAACATGTGGTAGGCCCAAATCAAGTTCAATACATTTGAAAGAACAGAATTTACACAAATTATATTCTCTGACAACAATAGGAAGTAACTGGAAACTAATAATAGAAATTTGGAAAAATCACAAAAATGTGAAAATTAAACAAACTATTTCTAAAAAAATTAATGAATAGAAATCACAGTAGAAATTACAAGGGAAGTGAGAAAATTCTTTGAGATGCTTAAATATGAAGATGTCACAACATGCTAAAATTTTCAGGTTGTTGCTAAAACACTGCCTGGAGGGAAATGTAAAACTGCAAATCCCATATTAAAAATAGAAGCTTCTCAAATCAATAATCTAATTCCACTTTGAGAAAGAAGAAAAGAAGAACAGATTAAATTTAAAGCAAATAGAAAGGAGAGAATAAAGATTGGCAAGAAAATTTATGAAACGCAAGTCAAATGAACATATAGAAATTCAATGAAATGAAACTTTAGTTCTTTGAAATGATTAACAAATTAAACAAAAATTTAATGATATGAATCAATAAAAGATAAAATCCAAATACCTTGAATCAGAAATAAAAGCAGGATATTATTACTGATTTAATAATGATTATATTGCAAAGGAACAATATGATCATTTGTATGTGAAAGCATTAGATACATTAGCCTTGCTAATCAGCCTAGGGTTCTATTGCCTGATTCAAATAGAAGTGATGAATTGTCACACTCTATCTCTGCTAAAATTCCAGATTTCACCAGACAATGCTGGGTGTCAAGAGTCCACACATCTAGTAGCTGATTGCTGCTATTGTAAGCGATCACCACCCAAGGTCAGCTTGTGAGACACCACAGGTCCACTACATCTGGTACTGGTCTTTGCTGCTGACCTTCATTGGCTGCTAATCTCTGGAGCTCTTCCATGCCAAGAGTTCTGAATATTTACTGCTCCGTCTTTTGAGACAACTATTCTGTCCACACTACTCAGGATAAAAGTCCCAAGTAGATTTGCAAGACTTTTGGAGCCCACGCTCTCTGAGAAAAAAAAAACATGAGCAGACTTATAAGGAACATTTTCCTTTTAGCTGGGCCTGTGGTGCAGCACAGGGGTGTCAGTACACAGGAGAGTGTCTTCCTAGACTGAAGCCCAAAAAGTGGCTGGGGAGTGCAGCTTAGGGAGCAGCTGCAAGCCTGGGTCAGCGAGGGTCAGGGCTGAAACCAAGGAATCTTCTGCAAGGTTTTGTGTGACTGCAAAGTGGCAGCTTCATAACCAGGGAGGACAGTGAAGCCAGTTGTCCCCATCCATTGGAGGGTGAAAAGGAGCAAAGGGAAATGAGGGGCATAGATGGACAGCTGCCAGCCAAGCTGCACATCTCTTCCAACTGGTGCAAGGAAAAATAATGAAAGAGTAAGGCACTTCTCTTGTGTCTCAGGAGGAAATGAGTAAATTTCTAGAAACACAAACTACTGCTTCAACAAGCAATAGTCTGAATCAATTTTTAACATAACAAGAGATTAAATTAGCAATTTAAAAAGCTTCATAATGGTTTTCAATTATATATCTGATTTGAAAGGAAAAGACAGGTCTTGAACATTTGGAAGTAACAGGCCATTATACATCATCCCAGAGTCTGTGCCCCACTAGTGAATCTGCTTCTACGGCATTAGAAGAGCAGAAAGGACATGAAGAAGTAGGGCTGTAGCAGCCACATCTAGAATTCAGTGAGACTTTATATTTTCATTTAGAATCCTGTGTATTTGTTTTCTTTGGTGGTATTTTGTTTGTTTCTTTGTTTGTTTTATTTGTTTTTGCTCTTGGTACTTAAAAGAGCTGAGAGGTTTACATTTTCTGAGCCTTTATAGCTATTTATCTTGATAACATGTCAGGGAATAACCACAAGGAATGAACCTATGTTTCTCCTGAGTTTGCTGTTTCTCCTGAGATGAAAGCCCATGTGGAGATAATCACTTGACCATCATCTGGTGACACAAAGAAATGTCACTAAAATTATCAATGTTATGTATGGCTCTATGTTATTGCTATATTGCAGTTTTGCTTTTCATGTATGTACAGCTTGTCTCCTCAATTAAGCTATAAGCCAGTTATATCTTTTCTCATTTTCAAAGATCATAGGATAATAACTTAGGTTCAGTAGAACTCCACGTAATTATCAATCTTGATTCTGTAAGATAAGCCTATGAAATCTCTATTGATTTGTCATGTTACAAATTGAACTTTTATAAATCACGCTTCTGAAATATAGAAAAAATTTGTGTGAGAAATATTGATTGCATAGTTTTGAAACATGATAGCCTGTTTCTCACCCAAAGATTGATTGCAAATATAGTTTATTTGGCTTATTTTCACTTCATATTGTTATTTCTTTTTGTTGTGTCTGGGACTTGGTTATTGGCTCACTCTGTTTTTGTCATTTTTTTTTCTCAAATGCTGTAGCTTCATCAGATCTATATCGTATATACAGTATATATAAATATAATAAATTATGCCATGCTTATTACCCTTTCAATCTCTAAAAGAATTACCTGAGGTCAATGTCTCTTATAAAGAAGAAATATACTTCTGAAAGACTTTCAGAGTTATAATTTTAAAGTATGACTCACACTGATTCAAAATTTAAAGTATTGAGTATCTACAGTGCTTCAACAATTTCAGATTAGCATGAAATATAATTGCTTTTTCCTATAGTTCAAGTTAATCCTTATCTCACATACCTCTTTCTCTTAGGTAGCACTTTGCCACAGCTTATTGCTTCTCTAATGTTATGACCACAAGAGTGGGAAATAAAGATTCTATGGGAGCCTTCACAGATAACATTGTTTTAACAAGAATTCATATAGAAGTAGCCATCCCTTTTTGAATGGAATGAAGTAAATTTCCCCAGGCCAATATTCCAGTTCCCAAAGTAGAGAAGACCAGACATATTGCAAAAATAATATTTTTAATATATAAAAACTTTGGCGGTAGCAGTGAATTTTAATTCTGAAACAGCACCTTTCTGAAATGAACTGATAACTGTTGGTCATTTTTATTCTTATGGATGTTTGTAAATTCTGAGCACATTTATTTCTGATTTAGCCACGAGTCTACTAGAAGAAAATAGAGACCTGTGAGATTCTAGGGTTGAGTGTATCTGACAAAGCAGGTAAGAGACTTGCAGAGCAGTAGAGTCAGAGCCAAGTTTCCCCAGGGGCACTTGCTGAGTTCTGAGGCTGCAAATAGGAGAAGGAGACCTCTGCTGAGGGCTTCTAAAATAAAGATTCCTATCTGCTGTAATTTCATGATGTTTAAGAGACAAACTACTATCAAAGGGATGTTCTTAAGTGCACATAACACATTTGTCTTTTAAGAAAAGAATATACTAACCAAATTTAAGGGTCTAGGATGGGATCCAGTAGCAATCAAAATTACATGGTGGCTATTGTTAATGTTGCTGTTGAAATTGGGTGAGCTTATTCTAAAATTTATGCAGAATTTTTCATGAAGTAAAAAATGTACATATATACTTTATAGAATATTAATTGGAAGTGTATATGGGCTAGCTTAAGCATTTATGAAGAAAGAGGAAGAGATAGTGGAGGAATTATTCTTGCTAGAGAGCAAGATTTATTGTAATTGGAGTAATTAAAAAGGGTGCATGTCTTAGTTACTTTTCTCTTGTTGCTTAGACAAAATACTCAACACCCAAAGTTAAAAGGGGAAAGGGGAAAGGTTTATTTAGCTCACAGTTTGTAGAGGTTTCAGTCCATAATTGCCTGGCTCCAAGGCAGGGTGGCATGGCAGACACGCATTACAGAGAGGCAGTTCATAGCAAAGCAGAGATGACTGCAGCTCTTTCTATCCCTTATATCTTATTCAACCTACCTTCCCTTAGGGCTTGTAGCACACACACCATTAATCCTAGTGCCTTTGATCCTAGCATTGCACCATGAATCAACCCTAGTGTCACACACTCTAGATATAGGCACCTCTGAAAAAGCCCCACCTATGACTGCATGAAGCTTTGAGGGGACATCTAGACACAAGCCATAATAGTGTACTATTCTTGTTTTGGGGAGGTTTTTTGTTCTTTTTTTTTGGTACCGGGGCTCAAACTCGGGACCTTGCGCTTGCAACGCAGGTGCTGGAACCACTGAGCTAAATCCCCAGCCTAGTGTACTATTCTTGCAAGATGACTAAAACTGCAGTAGAAAATACCTCAACAGACAAAGATACATATAGATTCATCAATTTAACTTAGTGTAAAAGGAATGATCTTTTCAATAATTTATGGAGGATTGAGTAAATATGTATATAGAAAAAGATTAACCTTGACTCTTTCTCACATTACATAAAACTTTAATTTGTGGCAGATCAAATACATCTGGAAGATAAAACAGTAAATATTATATAAAAACATGGAAATATGTTTGTTAACTCATACAGAGAAGGTGTTTTTTAAATTAACAATGAAAAGAACACTGATCATACAAGAAAATATTGATAAATGTGGATTTTATTTAACTTACATACTTTTGTTCATCAAAAAATAACTTTTTTTAGTAAAAATGCAAGCTAGAGGTATGGCAAAGACAGGCAAAATATAGATGTCTGAAAAAGAACTGTTATACAGAATGTAAAATTTTTTAGTTGTCAATAAAAAAAACAGACCCGATATTTTTATATGGGCCAAAAACTAACAGACATTTCTCAAATAGGATATCAAAATTGCCACTAAGTTTTTGAATTTGTCCAACAGCATTATTCAGTAGTGAAATGCAAATTAAAGTGTCAATGAAATATAATTACATCTAGATATATAAAAAGAAAAACAGACAACTGGAAGTCATATCAAGGGATATGAAACAAAAACTGATTACACTGCTGGTGAGATGTATATATGTAAATACTTTGTACATCTGATTGGCAGAAATAAAAATGAATGTTTATAAACTCTATAACCAGAGATATCACTTCTGTGTATATGCTCAAGAAAAATGAATGCTTTCATTCACTAGCAGACATTTACAGTAATGTTCATAAGTAGATTTATGTAATAGTCTCAAAGTGAAAATAACTCTTCTTGTCATCAATAGGAATATGTGATAAGAAATTGTAGTGTAGTTGTACAAGTGTAAAATATACAACAACCGAAGAAAGAACTTTTTGGAGCAGAAAACAGCATTTTATAGCAGTGACCAACTGCTAAACACAAATCAATCACTCAGGCAAAATACTGAGAAAAGGAAACCAGACATTTCTAGCCAACCATATCATTTGATTCGATTTATGTGACATTCACACAGCCAAATCTGACTTATGGTAATAGAGGTTAGAATATGCTTACCATTGAGGGATAGAATGAAGAATATCATCTAAAAGGAATCATGCAAAAGCACAGTACAGTACTAGAAATTGTTCTTGTGATATAAATGATGAATCTAAATATGTACCTACACTGGTATCACTTGGTATCCCTGAGAGATTGGTTCTAGGATACAATAAATAACTATGTCAAAGGATAGTCAAGTCCTTTAAAAAAAAATGACATAATAATTGGATGTAACTTATTGTTATGGCTGTATCTAGATGTCCTGGCCAAGCCCCATGCGCTAGTATAACTTTTCAGAGTTGGCTGGATCTGGGATTAAGTTTGTGTGCCACTAAATTAGTGTACTGATTGGAATTAGCATAGCTGTAGGTATGGATAGTTCAGTAAATAGATTTACTGAAGCCTCACCCTTGATGTGGGTGGCACCACCCAAAATCTTTGTAGCCTGGATGGAATAAAAGGCAGGCTCATTGCTTGCTGCCTTCTGCCTGCCACACCATGAACTGTTTCTCCCCTTCAATGCCCCTCCACTGTGTCACCCTACCTTGAAGTGAGCTGACTATGGACTGAAACCTCTACAAACTGTAAGCTAAAATAGACCTTTCCTCCTTTAACTTGTGAGTGTCAGGTATTTTGTCCCAGTGATACAGGAGAAATATAACTTCCAACCTGCTAGATGTCAAATGTATCGAGTTCATGTCCCCTGAAATTAGAGAATGAATTCCCAAGGACAAAGGAGGTTAAGAGTATGAAAGATGTATTGAAAAATACTCCCAGAAGTGGGTTGTAACAGAAGTCCATTCTCTAGGAATGTTTCATAGAGCCAAAGCATAAGGTGAGTACAAAATCACAAGATGGTTACAACTTAGGTCAAACTATAACCAACCAAAAAGATTACAAGTATAGCCATTTAGCTAATATTGATCCAATAGGGAAGCAGGGAATGTACCAAGGTTATGTGGCTGACATCATTAACCTTGGCTTATCTACGACTTCTAAAACAGGTACATTTGGGGCAAGGGATGGGTCTAGGTATTCTGATCACCCATTGGGGTATCTGATACACATCTGGACCTATCCCATAGGGAAATATGCAAGTCTGGACATTGTGATTTTAACCTCAAGGCCTTGCCTTCTTCACTTGAGCCTCCAGCCACAGTTTTGATGTGTTTCCATCTTCTGCAATGAGACCCTCGAGGGTCTGTCCCTCTCTGACTATATATTAATTTCTATCTAACTTAGTTGCCTATAGTTCAGCCATGAGAAAAGTAATCAAGACAGCTACTCATATCCTTCAACACAAAGGGCAAATTTGTTGTAAATTTCCTCCATCACCTTGTTTGGTGTTTGATTATTCACACAGGACCTTAACTAACCCTTAGTAATATCCTAAGGTTTTTTTTAGGTCTTCAAAGCCCTCCTCCATTTTATTGGGTTACAGTGACTCTGAGAGGCTACAAATGATCCTACGTTCATAAAGAAAACTGGTCCCCATTTTCTGGCTTTTCTATCTCACCATTGTGCTTAGCCTGGACAGCAGGGTTCAGGGCCTCTCAACTAGGGCTTCCTAATGATCTCCTGCTCATAGCTTCTCCTCTTTCTTGTTCTTTCTCACTTTAGACAGGGATTCAGCTTATACTATTCAAGTGATAATCCTGTCCTTCTAAATCTGTTGCCTATGCTGTGAGTGGTTTCAATTTTAAATTCTAAGGATGAACAATGGAAAGACCTTTATTTTCTCTTGTAAGTCCCCTCACTAAGAAAAAGAAATAGCTTGGTTTTCTGAATATGACAAAGAGATATCAGAAAGACATGTTTAAATAATGTACATTCTAATAGTTATGAAAGAATTAATTCACATTATCTATACAAATTTACAAGCTTTTGAAAGTTCCTTCACAGGGAAGTTTTTATATTTGAAGTTCAAATTAAATGTCTTCAGGTCAAACATTTGTCCAATGTGTGATTCTCATTTGTACAATATGTACACACCATATCTATATTGCTGTCTGCTCTGAAGAGCTTATTTATTTTTAAAATGGCCATTTGATCTCTTGTCCTTTAGTGCTTGTGTGTTAATCAGTAAGCCGAGATGTACATGAAATTCAGGAAAAAAACAGGAGAATGAAGTGACATCAGGACTGGCGTTGAGGAAAGGCTACTCTTTGTAATATCACCCAGCATTTCATGATTGAGGAAGATAACCCAGGGCCAGCTATCCAAGTATCTCTGCCTTGTAAATTTCAGGGCTGGAATTCAGGGTGCTTTTTACTCAGTTATTCATGCAAATAGTTCTCATGTACCATAAAGTAAATAGAATACTAGATATTCAGCAAAATTTATTTTTTTCTGACAAATAGCCAGACAACATTCCAGTTTCTCATTGTCAAGGGACTATGTGCTCGCCAATAGAATGTTGCCAAAGTTAAAATGGTCATTTCTGAGTATATCTCCAAAATTCTTCCTCCCACCTATTCTCCTCTATGCTACTTTTCCCTTCCAATCAGGAAAGAGGTGAATCCCCTGGTTCATTTCAAAGTTATGTATTGAGGAGCCATGGAGCTGCAGGAAAAGCCTGTCATCCAGAATTTTTATTTTTTTATTTTTTTGCATAGAGACACCTCCCGTTGACAAAGCCCACCCACTCCAGGCTTCTGTAAGAACATGAAAAATTATATTTAAATTTTGGAGATTTTTGAATCCACCTATTAGCATTACCTAACCAATCCAAATAATGGTGTAATGATTAGACAAATCTGTACTCTCAGCTCAGTTTAACACTGACTGTCTCTGAATGTCCGTAGAAAGCAACATTGCCCCTTAACATAGGAATCTCCTCATTGTACCATGAAGATAATGAACAGTTTATTTACTCTATTTGCTATTGTTCAGCTTCTTAGTTTGGGATATTTTATTAAATATGTCAAAAATACATCATCGTATTTGCCATTTGTGTGCAGCTGTGAGTCCATTTTTAAAATCATTACTATATTTATAACTATATTCTCAAATCAATATGTATTTATAATTATGCTCACAAGGAAAGTGGTACTTATTTATCTATAGAATAGGATCAAGATCTTCTTACTACTCTAACCCTGTTGCTTATACTTCTATCTTGCACTGTTTGTAACAGTAAAGGAAAATGTGCTTTTGAGGACAAAATCTTCCAGTGTTCATCTTTGAAAAGGGAACATCGGCCCTTTTCTTTTTCTTCTCATTTTTAGTCTGACTAAAAATGATTTGACTACTTCTAGGTTATGTGAAGATCGCAAAATAACTTATTCTTCTAAAAAAACTAAAAGTTGCTCAAATATTCTTAGTTTCTATCACAAAAACTCAGAACGATGCAGTACTTCTCTTTGAAGTGTAGGTTTTCTGTACGGTTTGTAACTAACTTCATGATGTAAATGTGCACATATGTCTGAAATGTTCGAACTTCAAACTCCTTCTGTTTCTCGGGGAAGGTTTTCAAAAGAGTTTATGTTGCCTTCAACACTTATGAACTAGAAACAATTGCATACATATATTATTATCCATTGTACTTGGAAATATCAATCCCATGATTAATTTTAAGCAGTTATCATTGTTTAGGATATGTTACACATTTCTTATATGCTCAATTGCATTTTAAAAAATAATATTTAAAATAAGAAAGAAAAGTCATTCTATATGGGTTTTATAAATTGTGTTGACTCCTTGTTATGAAAGAAAACATCACACACTATACATAGTAGAAGAACTAGTGACTTTTATTCAAATGTACATAGTTGACTGCTTGGTAAAAGAACTTCACTGTTTACATTTTCCCATAACTTTACTTTTTCAGAATTACTATATTCTTCTCTTCACGTGCAACTTTGGATATCTCAGTAAGGACAACTGATTCTTTTTTGGTGTGTAAGTCATTTCATTTTATTTCACATAGAAATGATTTTAGCTCTCCTCCCTAGTTCCACTGGCAAATACAGTGCTTACTAAATAACTGAAATCTGAAAAGTAGAATGATGTTGAATATATCTATCTAATGGAATACATTACTCTGGTATTAATTATTTTAAACAATTGAAGCAGGGAAATCAATTCCTTATATTTGCTCAGGTCAGAAATGACAAAATATACAGGTAACAGTTTTTACTCCAATCTCTTATAATTGAGGCAAAGTAGGTAAAAAACTACAGACCCATGTGGGTATTTTTTTCTTGAATTAAAATGAGAAAAATGAGTCCTTCTTCCAGTCTTTTCAGTTTTCTAGTATCTGTGTAACTGAAATTTATTGGAAAAAATTTGTATCATTCAGGCCAAATTTCACATTTTTAACTTGTTATTCTCTCTCCTTGATATAATGAAATATGCCTCAATTTCTGTGCAATAATCATTTCTGTCAATTTATCACTTGTTCTAGTCACAAAGGAAATATTCACATTGACCAGCATTATGGCAGAAGAGAAGATGAAAGGAATACTTGAAAGCATAGTAATATTTATAAACTGAAAATTCATCAAAATGCCTTCATGGATTAGTTTTCTGTGGAGTATATGTATGAGAAAAATAGTCAGGGAGTTAAAGCCTTCTGTGGAATAGAATAGAAGAAATCAATGAACAATTTCTTTAATTCCCTGCACTGATGGGGAAGGCCTATCTTTAGCTGTCAGACCTTTTGTCACCAGATTGAAGCGCAACCACAAATCGAGGCATCATGTTGCTTTCCTCTCCCATGTAAGTTTATTAGAAAAGCTGCTTTAAAGAAATATTTACTGGATTCCTTTTAGAAGATGACAGCTTATCATTACTAACTCCTATCAAACAAATATTTCCCCTTCATTCTGCACTTTGTCTCTCTCCATGAACTCATAATCATAAGAGAAAGCAAATGGAAATGATTTCTTCCTGTTGAAGTCTGGAAGTCACATTACCATCAGTCATAGCCATGTGGCAAATGTTCCCAGAGAAGGGTGAATTAAACAAGATGAGAAAGCACATGACTTCGGAACTCTCACGACTAGATCATTTTAAAGTTGCACAGTAAATTAACTTAAAGTGATTTTCACTGACACTTTAAAACATGACCATGATGTAAAATCTACAGACTTTTGCATATTTTTATTCTTGTATGAATATTACTGAATTTTTATGTTGCATTTTTAATTGTAAAATCATTATATGAACCTGACAAAATCAATTAGTTCAGAAGAATGTAAAATTAAAAATCTGTCTTTCTGTTCCTATGATTGCCAATTTTTCTCCACAGTCACAATGGCTATAATCAAGCTTGTCATCGATTTTTCTATAGTTATATAAAATAAAACAGAATACTTTTATGTAAATACAAACAACTGGGCTTGTGTTTATATAGCTAATTTTAGATGAATAGAGCCATGCTGTATGTTCCATTTATTTTGGCTTTATTGTTCATGTTTCATGAACAATTTGTATCTGTAATTATGTTCTAATGAATCTTTATCAATATACATGTCTGTATGTACCTACAAATACATATGTTACTAACTTAGTCTTTAATAAAAGTTTTCTAAAAGTTCTCAAATGAACATCATGAAAGGTTCAGACTTCAGTTAACTGTCATATTTTTCAACTAGAGGAATAAACTCCCAAATTTATGTGTTTATCACAAATTTGGATAGACTGTAGATTTTACAATCAGAAGACAGAATTAGATCCTGGAATCAACACTCTTTGACATTGAGGGTGTCATAACTTGTGTAATATTTTCATAGCTCTCTCTTCCCTCAATCTCATTTAATGATAGTAAAAGTACTGCTAATAGAAGTACTAACAAATACTCATTTCTCAGTGAATCCACCATCTGGTTTATAATCCACCTTCATTATTTGTTTTCTTGTGTATTACAGATATAGCTCATAATTTAGCAATAAATAGCAATACTATAAATTTATATTTTAGTTTTAATATTTATCAGAGTACCTTCAATATTACTGCTAGCCCAGAGATTGTAAATATTCACTATTGGGATGATTAAGGAAATAAAACTTTGATTTGACCAGTGAATCCATTTAACTACTAGAGCCTCTGTTGACACATCTAACAACAAAGCCAGATAAATCCATTCCTAAAGATGATTTTCAGTCTGAAAATCACTACTATTTTTTACTTTACATTTCTAAAGATAAGGACAAGTGTTAGGTACAATCTCCAAAGTAAATATAGAAGCAATTTGATTCGTATTCATGTATATGAGCGTATTTCTCTATTAGAATTCAGTGCACTGATGCAACCTCAATTACTTTCCAGTGAGATCCCAGTCTGAATCACTCTTAAACTTGAAGCTGCTCTGTAAGTTTACTTGCAGGAGCTCTGGTGCTCCAGGCAGAAGCACCTCGGATCCCTGCTTCTTGACATAGTGATGGGCATGCACAAGAAACAAAATTTTGTTATCAGTTTCAGAATTTCAGCACTAGAGCATGGTTCTAGAAACACTTTGACCCTGATAAGCCTGAAAAACTTAGGTCAAGTGGATTGAATAGGAAACTACCCTGTCCACTTTTGATCAGTATTGAATACAATTCTACATGCCTCTCTAATACCTGAAATCAATTTCCTAGGGATAGATTTACTGACTCATAGATACAGAACTGAAGGAAAAGAGACCTAGCAGAGAAGAAGAAAGCATGAAAGAAGAGGTCAAAAAAGGTCATTATATTATCTCTCCTGTGTTTCACCTACATTAGTAATACAAATGGTACATTTTACTTTGGTCTACTTTTAGACTGAGCAAATATAATAAGAAATTTATCCAAAATGGTTGTGTAAAGTAAAAGTTTAAGTATATTTTCCTTTAACCGAATTCAGAAAAATATGTTAATAAAAGAATTGCTTCCTACTTCCAAGAACAACAAAACATTACAGTGAAAAGATCATGACATGCACCCTAATGATATTTTACTTTAGAAAGTCTGCAACTATACTGACAGGATTTAAATAAAATTCATCATCTTTTAGTATGTAGTATTGGCTGGATCTGAGGCTCAAAACAAATGACAGCAGCGCATCTTACACCATATTGTAGGCTTAAAAGATTTCTCCTTCCTTCAAGTTCCTTCAATATTAGGTGCTTCTTATTTTAATGTTGATTGACTTATTTATCTAAGTAGTTGATATTTTAGATGGAAAATTAATACAGTTCTTTAAATTGTCAATTTTTCTAGTGATATTTATTTTTCTAGTGATATGCTTGTTTATAATATATGTATAATATATGTATAATATATGACTATGTCTACTTATATCATAGGTTTGTTACAAAGATTAGAGGAGCTAGATTTATCGTAATTGGCATATGGTAAAAATCTCATGAATGTAGCTATTGTTATAATTATGGGGATGAGGATGACTCTTTGAGATAGAATCAGTTAGTGGATTTATAGTTTCCTTTGCTTTTTCCAGATCAGATTCTACTCTATTGTACTGTGTAAGAAGACAATAATAATCACTAGTTCTTGAACTAAATGTATATTTAACCATTTTATACAGGCAGCACAGCCTTACTGCTACTCCTTCCTAATTCAGGGCATCCCTATTTGGCATGAGCTTGAAAAATATTTTGAATTTTGCATCAGAAGCTATTCCTCAAGCTGAGGACGTAGTTCAGTGGTAGAGCATTTGCCTACCATGCATGAGGACCTGGGTTTAAATCCCACTACCTCAAAAACAGGAAGGCTATTGATGAAGTAGACCTTTGACATGGTGTGAAATTCCAGGAGTCTTGCTTCACAATCCAGAAAGTTGTATATTTTGTAGTTATTGCAAAGGCTTTGTTTTTCAGTATAATCTTGATCAAAGTTTAAAGCAGAAAGAACTGTCTCTAATGATTCCTTTATTATGCTCTTTCTATGTGTTTGTGGATAGGAAACAAATGAAGAACCCCAGAAAAGACAAGTTTTGGAGTCTAAAATTAAAATAAAAAGTAAAATAAAACCATACTGCAGTTTTCAAGATGTTCTGTTTGCCATTGGGAGCCTGCTGCCAACCAAATAAGAACAATACTGCAGCTCAGCTCCAGTCTAAGTGGATTGTCAAAGTAGTTCTGGTGTTCGGAGCACCTAAAAGGAGCTGTAGTACATGCACAAAGGTCCTGTATAGCTATGTTTCACATTGTTTGAACTTGTAGCAGCTTGCACTTTACAGTGACTTTCTGTGACAGGTGCTTGGCTCAAATTTAGCAGGTGTAGGCTTTGAAAACAGCTTTTCTCTAATGGTGTTTAATTCAGACACACCTCAGTGTAAGACTGAAAAGGCCCCATAAGTATAAAAGGAAATATAAAATTCAAAAATAAAAGTGCCTAAGAGGCATAAAACAGAGGCACTGAGTAACAAATGTCTTTTTCTGACAGAGACTGAGATCTAATTTAGCAAATATTTGTACACAAAGCAAGCGAACTTCAACTCATTTGAGCCATAAACAGAGGTAAGAAGTGAGTAATAATACCTCTAGATATATTTTCCTAGGTAGAGAAATAGTTAATGTCATTTTTATTGTTATTGTGGGGTTTTATTATTTTTTTAATCTATAAGACATAAATAAAGCGACCAGTTGAATTAGTTTTTACATACTATTGTGGGAGCTGCAGAGAAAACCAAGCCCCATAAGTGAATCATTAACATCTTGGTGAGATAAGTACAGAACTTGAGAGTAAACTTTTACAAATGTTTGTAGTGATTTGACATTTCTATAACATTTAAACTCATGATCAGTGGACTTCTCATCGAATAGTATATCCTACATTTCAGTTATCCTACATTTTGCAACTCTTGCTGTGACATCCGTGTGCACTTGTCATGTGTGATAAAACCATATATCTGCTCATGACAGGATGACAGGTTTCAAATAAAAGAAAGAAAAGAAAAATAAATTTACTTCCCCAGAAAGTTAGCTTTCGAAGTACTGATCCAGACTGCCCAAGAGACGTTTTTACTCCAAATACTTCTGCTACAGAGTGGGAAACAGTTATTTGCTTTCTTCCATTACTGTGTTAGGGCAGTTAACAGTCTTAGAGTTCAAGTTATTTATGGAGGAGGTCATGGAAGATACTCTCTTGTGCTGTTTCTATCACCCTTTTTACAGAATTCCAACTTCTTGGAATGTTGATAGCTGACCACTAGCTATGGAGTGTTTCTGATGTTTGTTCTTGGCTGAGAACTGTCTCACTGACAACATGCAGCCTTTTGGGGCAATTGGAATCTAATCACTGTTTCAGGTGGAAGATGAGCCTGCCCCATTGTTTCACTTGGGACCAACTCTAGACCCATTCCAGCTCTAGACCTCTCTGTGGTACAGTTGGGAGCTTTCTTATTATCACATCACAGCATACCATTTGTCTTGGCCCAGTTTTGTTTCCTTTACATTTCCATAGCTGTTGATCACAAAAATTCTTCCCAATAAATTTCCTGCATGCATATTTCTACCTCAGAATTTTCTTCCCAAGAAACCAATCTGTAAACAGGAGAACTTGTTGATAGATAGTTTTCCTTTTGTTTCAGTCATCAGAGTAACATTAATAAAGAATAAAACCATGAAATAACTGAAAGCTGAGTCTAAAGAAAGCAATGTGATTTGGGGAGGGTGGGGCTGCTGTCAGATAGTTGTGGGGGTTAGAACTGAGAGCCCGGGCCACATGGGGCAGGAGTAGAAAGAGCCAGTACCAGAAGGGCACAGGCTCTTCTTCTGTATAGGAAGAGATACAAGCAATATACTTTCCTTTTTCATTATCAGGCACAGCCTTTACTTTCTTTTTATATTTAAAAATTTTTTTATATATTCATAAATGAAAACACAGTTCATTTTGTTCCTCACAGAGTCGTGCCTGGGGTTTGAGGACTGATAGTTGTTAAATACTACCCTATAATGCTTAGTGCTCAAAAAATACCAAATCCCATTTTTTCTCTAGGAGAGACCATCACTCTTGCTTTTACTATTATTACTATTATTAATAGTATTTTTCATTTAGTATTGTGATAGAGATAGATTTCAATCTAGCTAGTTTTGTCTGTACTTTTTAGTATATTTTTATTTTAATTGACAGAAATCATGCATATTTACAGGGTATAATGTGATATTTCAATACCATGAATAATGTGTAATGATTGGATCAAGGTAGGTTGCAATTACCATTTCTTTTTCTTGGGATCTATTATGGCTTGTCTCTAGCCCTTAGACTCATGGCATGATAGGTGGGGATTTTCAAAGGTGGCTGGATTTAGAGTGTGTGATGCTGGGATTAAGGATTAGTGATTACTAAATTACTCCACTGATTAGAGTGGCATTGCTCTGGGTGTGGATAATAGGAAGGCCTAGTCTGGGTGTGAGTGCTACCCGCACTAAGGGTGTGTAGCCAGGATAGACTATAAGGTACAGAAAGAGGGCTGTTGGTGAGACTTGCTGCTGCTTCACTACTTCACTGTTTTGCTGCCTTCTGCCTGCCACACCATGAACTATTTGGCCTCTGTGACACCCCTCTGCCTTGTCAACTTTGGAGACAGCTGATAATGAACTGAAACCTTTGCAAACTGTGAGCCAAAATAAACCTTTCCTTCTTTAACTTTTGGTACCAGGTATTTTGTCTCAGCAGTGAGAAAAGTAACTGAGGCAAGATCATTCAGAATCCTCTCTATTAGCTATTAATAGTATAATATTCAATTATATGTTGTATATTATAGTTATCCTACAGCCCTCTAGAACATTGGGTGTTATACCTCTTATTCAAGTGTACTCCTGCACATGATTTCCATTCCTTCTCTGTTCCTACCTCCCTTTCATTCTTTCAGGCTCTGCTAATTACCATTCTACTTTCTACTTCTTTGAGAATAAACTTATTAGCTTTCACATAAAAGGTACATGCATATTTGTCTTTCTGTGCCTGATTTACTTCATTTAACATAATGTCCTCCACTTCATTTTTATTTACAGTATGTTATCTAAGAAACTGTAATTGCCTTACTAAAACTATTTTTATTGCAAAGAGCTCAAAAGGATTCCTTAATAGTTTACAACTTTCTAACCATAATTGAGTCTTACTGCATCGCCATGATCACACCTGAAATTTCTAAGCTTTGTGATTCCCTAGTTGCTCTAATATTGAATGATTCACTAACCAACTTGGTATCACTTGAGACTTGCTAGAAATTCAGAAACTCAGGCCCTTCTCACACATATTGAATCAGATCCAGTGCTTTAAAAAGATCCCCGAGTACTTCTCATGCATACTGATAATTAAGAAACATTGCTGCATGTGACTGAAATCTTCTGTGAATTTTATGAATTCTGTGAATTTTACAGCTTGCATGGCTATGCAAACAATTTTAATGTTAGAAGCAAGTTGTGCAACATTACCTTTGTCATTTATTCTCACTAAATCATACAGTGTTTACATTCTGTAATAAAGTTAAAGGAGTAAACTGGGGCCAGAATGATAAAAAAATACACCCCCCCAGAAAAACTATTAGTCCTTCATGATCCAAATACTTTAGTAAGGGAAGACACACCACCATAAGAAATAGAAATCTAAAGGAAAATATAAATTAAGGAACAGCCTAAACTTCTAAAAATGACTCATAAGAATGCTCCTGCATAATCTGGTATTTCCCATTGAAGCCTTACCTTTTGCTGCTTTCCTACTAAATACACACACACACACACACACACACACACACACACACACACACACACACATATATATATACATGCCAGCAGATGCAAACACATAAATTGGTAGGCCGATCTGTTTTCAGTTTTATTGATAATTATATGACATCTCCTTTCCTGAATCATTCTGTTTTTTACATTCTATTTGCCTAATAATCTTAATATTCTTATTTCAAATTTTATTAGATATTTTTTCTTCCAGACAGTCTTCTATAGCTCCTACAGGATGCTGCAGCCTCTCTAAATTGTTGTGTAATACAGCAAGTGTCTGATCCATTAGACTATAAACCTTGGTTTGGCACTGTATTCTACACAGTACCTGAGCACATCTTGATTGAATAAACACATAAACAAATAACTTAATAAAATAAGTATATTGGTCATCTATTGCTAAATAACAAAATTCTCACAAACTTAGCAGGTGAAAACAATGCCTATCATGGGTCAGAAGGCTGGTCATGGATTATGAGCTACTTTGCCACATAGCAGTGAAGTTACTGGTCAGGAGTGGAATCTTGTCTGGAGACACAAGTTGGGAACAATCCATTTCCAAGCTCTCTCTGTTTGTGGATAGAATTAATTTCCTTGCAGTTGTGTGATGCACGACATCTTGTTTCTCCAAAGCCAGTGATGGAGACAGAGCCGTTAGCAAGATGAATGTGATACTTGAATATTAAGCATTTGCAGTACAATTCTGTGCACCTGAATAAACCCAACTTTCTCACTAGAGATGGCTTCTTATTTCACTTGAAAGCACCAGTTCATTTACAGATGAATAACATATTTATCTTCCCAGTGTGAGTCTTCAAATATGTTTTTCATTTTTGCTAACCTTAGTGAATAATCAAGTTGTTTGCTAAGCTGAAAATTTAAAGCTACTGGGCAACTCCATGTAATTCCCATACATTTATTTCACCTCAGTGGTTTTATATTTCTCACATTCCTCTGATTATTTCTAAAGAGTTGCTAATAAGCTGTCAGGCACCTGTCCCTACGGAAAGGGAAGACTTTCAAATTTGCCTCTGCCAAAGGTATACAGTATTTTCTACCTGTTGAGTATCTAAATTTCTTACATATATGTAGAGACAGTGTCAGCCCACTATGAAACTCATTTTAGGTCTACTACACTTCAAAAACTAAGAATAGTAATTATTTGTTTCTTTAGAAGAATAATAAATGCTAAAACAAAGATGAAAATAGAGACTAGCTTTTGATTATTACAAATATAACAAATTATTATTCTCACATTAGTAATATGTGAACATTTACTCAAATTATTTACATCTTTTCAATGATCTCAAATTTTCATATCTATGATTTATATGTGTGTGCTTTAAATTTATTCTTTTATTTTATCTTATATTAGTTCTTAATCAATGGGACTGGTACTTGCTATTATCAGGGCACTACCATGAACATAAAAAAGTAGAAAAAGTTTCATTTCTAAAAGACTTTCCAAAAACGTACAAAGACAGAAATATAGTGTAGAAAATAAAAGATAATGACTGGGAAGGTATTCTATAATTGTAAGAGATTATGTATCTTCATGTTGAAGATTCCTGAGTCACAAATAGAATGAATGAAAATAGATTTCCAATTACTTCCAATATGGTTAAACAATATAACACCAAAGTAAAAGAGAAAGTACTAAGAAGAATCTAAGTGTTAACTGTTTTCTACAAATTATAGTATTATAGCTAACCTTATGTTAGGCTCTTCCAAAAAAATAACAGGGGCTAGAAGACAAAACAAAATATCATCATATTACCAAGATGATAAAACCCTTGATTTTGAATTCTATACCAAGACCAAGCTGAATAAAAGTTTAAAATACAATAAGGATACTCTATGCTCACTATCATGCATATTACATTATAATTTTACACCAAAAACTTTTCAACTCACTATCACTATAGAACCAACCATTCCAAAATACAAAAGCGGGCTGGGGATGTAGCTCAGTGGTTTCGCCGCCTGCTGCGCAAGTGCAAGGACCAGAGTTTGATCAGTACCAAAAAAAGAAGAAGAATAATAAAGAAATGAATTGGAAACCTTGTTGAAATTATATGTTAAATTATAAATTATAATTATAAATTTAATATTAAAACAATAATAATCGCTTAAGTGTAGGTGATATATAAAGTAAGTAAAATAAATAAAATAATATAAAAGTTGGGAAGATGATCACACAATGAATTGAATATGTGAATGTTCTTTATGTTGAAAGAGGAGGGATTAATTTTTAGATGGCATTCAGGTGATTATGGAAATTAAATATTTGAGGGCAACTAATTAGAAATTCAAATATAATGTAGTTATGAAATGAGAAGTGCTGAAAAGAAAAATAAGAAAACCTTTTAAATTTAATTAAAGAGGCTGAAATCTAGAACAAAAATATAGATTAAAAGGACAAGTAAAATTGTAGCAGTAAAGGCAGGAATACACAAAGATGAGTAAGAATTGATTACTTCCATAGAATAATCTGAAGATTCTCTGCAACTAGACAAAATGATATAAATCTACTTAAGTTTTATTTTCATAAGGTCTGCCTAAGCCTAATCACTAAGAAAAGGTAAAACTTCAAAGATAAATAACATGATGATATCAATAAACTCCACTACTCACACAGGAAAAAAGAAAAGGAAAAAGTAAACAAAATTGAGAATAGCTCTGTCAATATCAGAAAAATATTATTTAAAGTGCCTTTGCAAAGTGGCTGATAGTGTATATCTGAGTCACGAAACATACAAAATGGGACTGGACCATCACATAATGCCAGAAAGTAAGAAAGTGCTAAAAACAAACAAAACAAAAACTTCACAAAATAACAAAACAAACAAACTACCATTGGATTATTTCCAGAAGCATAAAATAACCACGCACTCATACCAATATAAATGAGTGAGTAAATAAACAAAGGGGAGCAGTGACAAATATCCTGTGGACAAAATATTTCAAGTCATTTATGTCAATGTATGCTCTCGAGGAGAGGAAACACAGTCCCCAGGTTTTATTTTTAACTACTGGAGACGGAACCCATGCTTTGTGCATGCTAGGTAAGCACTTCACCACTGAGCTATATCCCCAGCCTTGTTCTTTATTTTTTAAGTGTGCATGGTGCAAAATGTCTTCCTTTCAAAGAGTATAATATTCAGTGGGAGGAAAATAGAGTAAGTTTACACAGGAAAATTCTGACAAACACTATATAAATCAGGTGATCAAGACCAATACCAATAGTCATAATTCTCACTGATGGTATAAACACTTCACATAATGTGATGAAAATGGCCATTTACTTTTTTTTCTTTAAATTCTCTTATTGGTACATTTTAGGTATACAATACATTTACATTTCTCATTGGGAACTTGTACCTTTACATGACATATCTTGGTTCTTATTTTTTCCCCATCCCCTGCCCTCCCTTATGATTTTATTCCATTAAACCTTAGCTTCAGTCACATGAGAAAAAATTTCAGACAAATTCTTATAGGGGAACATTCTACCATCTACCTAATACTCCTCAAAACTGTCAGTCATGGAAATTAAGGAAAAACAACAGTAACTTTATCACTGAAAAGCAAAAGTGACTTAATAAATAAGTGCAATTTTATTTTCAAACTGAGTTTTGACATAGGGTCCCTACCCTAAGCTACATCGCAGCCATTTTTACCACTTAATTTGATTTTTAAAATTTTACTACAAGGTCTCATTAAGTCACTATATTGTCCAGGTGAGTCTCAAACTTTTGATCTTCTGGAGTGGTCCTCCTAGGGTACTGGGAATACATGTGTATATAGTCACACCTTGCAATGTAGTATTCTTGGTAGGGTCCTTGAACAGAAAAAATATGTTAGTGAGAGCTTCAGTTATTTTATTGTACTATGGACTTTAGTAAATATATCACTGTTAGTTAATTAATTATAACAAAAGTACCAAACTAATGTTAGGTATTTATATTAGGAAAAGCTAGGTGTACAATATGTCAAGACTATTCTGCCTTTTCAGTTTTTCTGTAAATCTAAGACTGTTACATTAGCTTTCTGTCATTGTAACAAAAGACTCACGATCATCAATTCATAAAGCGGAAAGGTGTATTTTGGCTCACAGCTCAGAGGTTTCTTGGTCACTTGGCTCTGAAGTGAGAGGTAGGTCCCAATTTCCTCTTTGAAGATGTGATTCCAGGGAGGCTCTGCCTCTTAGAAGTTCCACCACAGCCCAGTAATACCACATACTGGCAACCAATCCATTAACATGTGACCCATGGGGGACACTTATCCAATCACAGCAACTGTCTCCTAAAAACACAGCTGAGGCAAACATGGCAATATATTTACTTTTGCTAAATCTGGTAGTTGATTGTACGTGTGTATAAAATACTACTTGCTATACTTCTAGTATTTCAGAAAATATTTTATAATTAATCATTTATAAAGAAAGCATCTATTTGGAAAACTTCTAACTTCCTGAGCACTGGCTGGTCATGCAGATATTACCGTGGCACCTCAGTTCAAGAACAGTTTTGTTTGAGAACAATTTTGTTTACAAAAAGAAGACATTTGGCAAGATTTTGTTTTGTTTGCGAACTCTGAATCGGGTGATAGACAGGATTCTAGCCATCCTTCCCAGGTGAACAGGAAAATGGCTATCTTTTCCAGAATCATGGAAGGAGTTAAATTCATGAACCTAGGTGCCACTGTATATGTCCACTTCTCAGAATACTCGAGATAGCTACAGTTCATTTCCTGAGCAGTATTTAAAATGTGTGCCTTTATTTTTAAAACTGAGGATTAAATATATTCCATCACTCCTACAAATTTTCACATTCTAAGCATCCATGGAAGCTTGGTCTTAAAGTAAATGTAAGAATTTTATTCATGTAGCAGAAATATTAATAATTCAATTAAAAAGCTAACATGACTCACAAAGAGCTAATAATTTTAAAGTGTATGTAGTATTTTGAAAATTTAAAAATGTAGGTAATGTCATAGAAATAAAAATGTACAAATATTTTACAAACACACCATATTTCTAGAACTTACTTATACATTTTTTTCTTAAAATTAGCACATAATTACCTAACATGGCCCTCTGTGTTGGTTAACTCCACTATCGGTATATTAGTAAAGGTTCTTAAGAAAACTGCACACAGAGAGATGGAGAAATTTATAATAAACAATTGGCTCATGCAATTATGGAAGCTGACAATTTCCAAGATCAGCAGCCAGTAAGCTGGGAGAACTAATTTAGTTCAGTCTGGGTCTGAAGGCCTGGGGAACAGAAGAGCTGATAGTCCTAGGCCCACTCCTATCACTTCCTCCATCTGCATTCTCCCAAGTCATATCCTGTCCTGGGCCTGTCTCCTGCCTTTTCCTCCTAACTCTCTCTGTGTCCGTTGATGCTTACTTTCTGTCATGTTTTTGAAATTTAACGATAAGAATAATAAGCAAATTGAAGTTAAAAAAGAAAGCTAATTGAGTAGATTCTGATACATAATACTAGATACTAGATTCTGATACATAATTATATGCAATTACCATGTATTATAGTTTAGATCTAAACTGTCCCCCCAAAATCTCATGTGTTTAGAGGTGGAGCATTAGGGAGCTGATTGCATGGGAAGGCTGTACTCATCAGACATGCAGAGGACTGGGTTGGAGTTCTGTCACTCAGGAGAGACATGAAAGGGTGTATTATAGTTACTAGCTCTGTCCTTTTCTCTCTGTGTCTTCTTGCTCTCTCTGCTTTCTGGCTGTCATAGGTTGGGCTGTTTTGCTCTGCCAGGCCTTTCTCTCATGGAATTTCTGACTTGGAAGTAACTGATCATGGACTGAATCCTCTCAGCCAAATTAAACCATTTCTCCTTTAAGCTGTGGGTGCTGTGTTTGTGCTGCCAGTAACCGAAAGCTGACCAATACACAGTGTAAAAATCATTTTACATGTCAGTCAAAAAAAATCAGATTTTTTTTTTGAGACAAAATCTTGCTTTGTAATTCAGGGTGGAATTGAACTCACTATGTAGCCTGGACTGGATGTGAACTCACAGTGATCTTCCTGCCTCAGCCTCCCCTGTGCTGGGATTATGGGCCTGCACCACCTTGCCCAGCAAAATCAGATTTGGTTTTTTTTTTTTAAATTTATTTTTTTCCCATAAAACAGAGACTTCTTTTTAAAGGAAATCCTTCTCTTCTTCCTTGAACTATGACTTTTTCTTACAAATATTGTAATATACAATGGGTTTAAATACTAGATTTAATTTCTGCAGAACTTTTCACATGAAGTTTTCATTTCAGTAAGCTTCAAATACACAGACTTTTAAGGGGCATTCATACACAGTATTTGGGACCACAACAGGCACATTCTAGAATATATATATATATGTCTATCATGTGTTTCACAGAGATGTAGTTGTATCAACAGCTGATAGGATGAAGAAGACTGAGGCTGTCTATCTGCCAATGCTCAGTTACAGGACAAAGAGAGCCAATGTGACCCTTTTGTCAGCACATCCGTCTCACTGGCTTTGGGAGGAGTTAGGTCTAAAGGATTCTAGACTGATAATTTTTTGCCCTCTTCTTCAGTTATTTCTTCAGATATCTCTGGAAATTCATAGGTTCCAAATTGTTGACTCTTATAAAAAGGGCTCCTTATCATCTCTTGATAGAATAAATCATATTTCTTATCTATATGATCTTGAATTCCGTGGGTTGTTTTTTTCATGGGAGACCTAGAAACTGGACATATTTCTTTTCCTATCAACCATATCATGACATAATAAAAACCATGGATTTAGTCTTTACCCTGATTCCTGGTGCACAGCCTCTAAAATCTTTTGAAAGTTCTCAGGATGCTGGTTGCTAGGGAGCTAGTCACGTGATTCGAGTGTTGGGCTGGTCAGCCTCACCCCTTGACCTGGAATGGGAAGAGGGAGGAACAGTGAGTCAATCACCAGTGGCCAATGATTTGATCAATCACTCCAGGTAGTGAAGCCTCCATTAAAATACCCAAAAAGACAGGGTTGAGAAAGTTCCAGGTTGCTGGATTTGTGGAAATGTTGAGAGGTGGCATGTCCAGAGAGAACATGGAATCTCTACACTTGTTCTCAAATAGCTTGCCCTATGCCTTTCTTCCATCTCATTCTTCTGGAGTTGTATCCTTTAATATCCAGATACATCTGTGATATTCTAATATCATTTCATATACTGATAACCCGGTAAGTAAATAGTGTTCATGAATGGTCTATCTGAAGATTAAACCTGAGAAAGAGCCAGTGAAAACCTCTGACCTACAGCTGCTCAGTCAGGACAGCTGGAGATCTGGACTTGTAATTGGCAATTGAATGAAGATAATCTTATGGGTCTAAGCCCTTAACCTGTGGGGTTTACAGTAACACCCAGCTGGACTTGGACAGTTGGTCAGGGCAGGAAGAAAGACATGCATTTGATCACAAAAATAGTCTGTCTTGCATGATAGTACAGAGAAATGTTTGTTTTCCTATACATATAGAAATAGAGAAAAGTTGTTTATCATGTTCTTCATATCATATACTCTTAGGAATTAGAATAATTCTAAAACTTAGTCATCTGATGTTTTTACTGATTCAATTCTAATTCTTACATGTAGAAGTCATCTGATTAAATGAAAATGTTGCTATAATATTGTATATAATTTCTGACCCAGAAGAGATATGGAACCTGAAAATAACCATCAAATACAGAAAGAGTAATATAAACCTATGAAATGATAGCTACAGAAGTGACCCTAGATATCATCTAAGCCTCTTTTGTCCATCATTTCATAAATAAATAAGCTGAGGCTGAAAGGGGTGAATTGGCTTGCGTATTGCCCAAATGGTAATGAGGAAAGAATAGAATCCTAGCCTCTTGATACCTGTCATGAACACTGTCTATGACAATGAACTGCCCCAAGCTTTTACTTTAAAAATTCCTTTAAAATATGAAATTTCTTAATACTTGAAATATGAAAAAAAATCAGGAGAATTGAGTTAGTGCTTGTCTATGACTTATTCCATTTATATAAATAACAAGGCAATTAGCCCAACCACAAGATTAAATACTAATCAATGTTTAATTAGCAGAATTATCTTGTTTTACCTAGCTCTATCTAGACAAAATTATGTTGTTTACTCTCAAAGATCTCCCACCAAAATCATAATTGGACCCTTTTGATTCTAGGTTCAGTTTTGTTTTATTCTGGATACTGACATGTTTGAAGTGATATTTTAGAACTCACCTATTAAAATTTCTTTAAAAATAATTTTTAAAATAATTCATCTGTAGTACTATCCAGAAAGCAAGAAGAGGCTAATTCCAAGGCAGTGTGTTCTAGCAATAGTCTGTAGGGTTACATTCAGCTATGTAAATGTAAGGGCTATTATTGTTTAGATGTAAAATGTCCTTCAAATGTCTCATTATTAAGAGGTGGGCTTTTGCAAAGGAATTGGATTATGTTGGTGCTACATTTATCAGTGGATCCATCCATTGGTGAGTTCAGTAGCTGAATGTGCTGTTAGAAAGTGGGGCCTGATTAGAGGCAGATTACTGGGAGGGTAGGGTCTAGAAGAGTGTATTTTTGTCCTCTCTCTCTCTTCTTCTTAGCTGCTGTGGGGTGACCAGCTATCCTCTACCGGGCCAATCCACAAGGTAATTTCCACGAGCCAGGCCAATCCACCAGCCTACTATGGACTGAACCCACTGGAAAATCTGATAAATAAACCTTGCTCCCTTTACTTTGTGTGTTGAGTACTGTGTCCAGCAATGGGGAACTAATACAAGCACTATTCTCCTTTTAATAAGTAAAATTTATTTTACCATTTTGAAAACTAGTTTTTAAAAAAATTGTGATAGACACATTAATGCATAGTTGTCACCAACTTTCATAGGATCTATGAGTATTTTTATTATTTTTCTTCCTTTGTAAGAGAACGTTGATATTATGTATATACAATTTATGCTGCTTTAATAGATAATCAGAAATCATTTAGCAAAAAGAACCAATCATCATGACAAAAGATAACAGTTACATGTACATTAACTTAATCCAGTTTTTAGAATGCATATATGTTGTGCAATGGTAATCTATTATTCTTTAAATTTACTTCTTTCTCTATTCTTCTATGTCCATGAATTTCCCCTATACATCTATGGTATCAGTGTGTTACAAATATCTAAATTATTCACTGGAGAATTTTAAAGCCTAGAAATTCTTCTGTTTTTTGTCTTGGGTAGAATTAGACTCTCTATTGATTAATACTTAATTACATAATCATAATTTTTCACATACATTTTCTTCATGTTTCAGTTATAAGTTAATATTTAAGTCATCAGATAGTTCAAGACATGAATTCTCTTTTCATGCTGTCTATAAATCAAGGTTTGTATGTTGAGAAACTTGTAAGAGAGAATTTTTAACAATATAACTCTAATATATAGCTCCAGTTTATAGTCACAATGGTCTTATAATGTTAGGAATACAATACTATTACATAATGTTATATTTCTCATAAAGTACATATTTTCTAGCTGGATGCAATTTAGATAGCTTGATATTTATGATCTTCTAAGTTTGAAGTTCAAATGGACCTTAAAATTATAAAAGGGCAAAAGAAAATAAGGTATTCAAATAGTTTCATGGTATCAGAATAATTACATGTAAAACTTACATTTTAGTTGGTCAACAAACCATTAAAATCTTGCCCAGAAGGAAGTCATTCATGTTAATGAACATTCAAGAATACAGCACCCCCCCCCCCCCGCCTTGCCCCAGTAAAGAAATGTACATATCCCTGGGAGAGTTCCATTATATAATCCTGACAAATAATAGGATATAAAAGTACAGAGATTTTAAAACATGGACTCAAGACAGAGTAAAATCCTATTATCACCATTATATACTATCTATATGATTTTCATCATGTTATCTGATAGCTGATCTAGCTAAGCATTAGTTTTCACATCTGTAAAAGGGAATGAAGAAATTTCTCAAAGATTAAGTTAAGTTTAAGATGAAATGATCTGAATTTTTCACATAATAACTGAATAATTTAATGTATTTTAACTATTACTGCACTTTGTTTGGTACCATATCATTATTCTTGGTAATTTTAATTTGTGAAATAGAAAGAATCTTCAATTTATTGAGTACAAATAAAACAATAATGTTTTAAACATTTGGGATGCCTAAAAGACTCATATGTAATTTATATGACAATAGAGAATCTCCACAAATAATGTATAAGAGACTGCAAATAAAACACCTTTGAGATTCTCACTGCTCTTCCTTAAATGAGATAGTGGGTTTCTCCAGAAAAAAAATCATTTAAATAGTATTGACTTTCTTGAAACAAGAGTGTACTAAAGAGACATATTCACATATTAGAGGAAATAACCATTATTCAATATCACTGTGTGAGTTACATGAAAATTAATAATATAAATGATAATGACTTGTTTTACTGCTGAAAATTTTGTGTTTTCTATCAGACTTTCCCATTGTTCACTTATACAATATTCAGGATACATCTTTAATTTCATTAACTGTAGAAAATGGAGAAGAGATTGGCCAAAATTATACAGGTTGGAAATGGCATGACTCAAACTCTCATCTGTATTTATGTTGACAGATACCTCAGGTATAATTATCCTATTGAACAGAATGGGATACTGCCTGTTAAACAGATGGAAAGTGAGATAGGTCAAGCTGGGAAACATACAATTTCTGGAGTCAAATATTTAAATAAGAAATTTCTATCATTTGAGAAATGATATAACTAGTATAACTTAATGGCAGTTGATAAAATGATAATAGTATGCCTCAGGGATCAGAACATAGATAACTCCATTTTCCCTACCCCAAATTGCATCAACACTTGCTGAATTCTCAAACTGGGGAAGAACTATACCAGGCAATAAGGTCACATAGATGAAGAGAAATATGTCCTCTGTTCAAAGGAGCTCACAGTCTGGAAGGGAATCAGCCACATTAAAGAGATTATTATAATAAAATATGCTAATTGCTAAGATAGACACATGTCCTAAGTGTTAGCTCACCAGGATGTATATTTGCCCAATTGAGGGACTAGAAGGAAGTCTCTGGAAAGAAATAATACTGGAATTAAGCTAAAACTGAGTGAGCATTGTCCAGTGGAAGAAAGATGGGAAGAATATTTCTGCATTAATCAATGTACATGAGCATTAAATAAATGATGCATTTACAGGGAAAAAACCAAGTATGTCACCAGAATAAAAGGATAAAACAGGAAATATGAAGATGGGACTAGAAAAATAGGCAGGTCTAGGTAAATAAAGACTTTTTTTTTTTCCAGGTATTGAGCCCAAACACGATGGAAGTCTTACTGTCAAGATTACACAAGTGCAACACCAGAATGAGAAGAGGAGATTTAGATTTCACATCCAGACAAAAGGAAGCTGGTGGGGTGTGGTAGTGTATGCAGGGCATTCTTGAAATCACCACAGCAGAAGGTGGGGGTAGGTCTCCACAAAGGCAATAGTTGTAAGAAAAGAAGGACAAAATATCATTAAACATTCGGGGGGGGGGCTGCACAAGTATATATACATAAATATTTGAAAGAAGAAGTAGAATAAAAATTAAAATTAACTTTAGGTATCTTTTTTGAATGGCACTTAGCTTTTAATAAATCAGTTTTGATATAAATAAGGACAATTTTTATTTTTAAAAATAGTTGCATAATTGAGTTCGAATCTCAGTGTAGATGTCTAGACTGAAGACTTGAATATTATCTGTTTCTTAGCCGAAAAACAAATCCATGCTGCAATGGGACCAAGAAATCTGCATTTTACAAAATACAAATTATTTTGGTTCTTTACTGGTTTACTATGCTGGTTTTTACTGGTGAATTTGAAAATCTAGATAACATGAATTTTATACCCTTTCCTGAAAAAAATTCTTGTTATATGCATTTTTTTGAATTCTCTTGGTTTTTTTTTTCAATTCTCAGTAGCAAGGAGCATATCTAGCAATCAGTTCTTGGTTTCTAAATGCCATTCTCCAATAAAAGGCCTCAAAACTCCTGGAAGGAACAGGTAATTTTAAGAGTGAGTCAGAGAAAATGCAAGATGTGTCTTTAACCCAAACTTTTTGGGTTAAAATTGCCAGTGAAAAGTTACAGCAACATTGGATACCACTGATGAAATGAGCAGAGCAATTCACCTCTGAGGGTCACATACCACCTTGCCTTAGGCATGGTCAGAGCATTTTAACCATATTGTTAAAAGCATAACTATAACCAAACAAAACAGTCATCACAGTAATAAAGCTTTGAATTTCATAGAGATTTTAATATTCCTTTTTTATCACTGAGACTGGTAACATGAAAAAGCAGTTTCTAACCAAAAAGAGTAGATGCAGTTATTCAATCATTTATTCATTTTGTATTCATTTATCCAGTCAGTATCTATTATGTTTCAAGCATCATGGTAGGTTTTAGAGATCTCAACCAAAATGTATGCAATATTCTGTTCCACTGTAAGCTACACATAAAAAACTCTTTGGATCAAAGAATGCATCTGTGAGCCACACAGTCTCATGAGGTTGCAACTGTGTTTCATAAAAGAAATCTACCCAGAAATTTTACTACAGAAGCACTTTTTTCTTATTTTCTGCTCAGTGGTACTTCAAAGTAAATCCAGAACCTGTGTGAGACATATATGAATAATAATTTTGAATTAATGTTATGAAACCCTCATTTTCCAAAACTTGACTTCCCCTACATCCCAAAAGATTCATAATAAATAATTTAGATTTAAATAGAACACTGAGTCTGAATAAAATGAAGATAAAGTTGGCTCTCTTGAGTAGAGCAGCTAAGAGGTAACATCAGCTATTGATTGCTTCTAAAATATTAAGAAACTCTATTTCTAGAACACACAAGTGGAATAAAATTAGGCAAACGATAGACTCATTTTTCCTGCACAGAGGATTACTGTTTAAAAAGTTGTATGCACTAAGGGAAAAATCTACACCTTTTGGTTGAAAGGTGTCATTTTTCTGCTGATTCTTCTTCTTGGGCATCACAGCTAGTGCTCATTTGTGAGGAAAACCACAATTGAAATAATGCATAAATGGAAAAGTCATGGAAGAAATATTTACTACAAATGATTTCTCTTGTTCATCGATTACATTCAGGGAAAGAATAGAACTAAAGAATCCAAACCTGAGCAGCTAGTGCTGTGAGGGACAGAAACATCAGGTAGATCAGTGCTCTAATATTGGAATTATGGATACTAAGGTAAAATCATAATGAACTACTGGCTAAAATCAAACAAGTAAATGCAAAGTAAAGCAAAGCTGGGCTACAATATATCTCAAAGTTGATTTTTTAAAAATATTCCCCAAAATAGTTTAAACTATTAAGCAGCTTAGGATATCAATAGAATTAAGAAAAACAAAATATATATCAACTGTAATTTGGGAAGATAGCTAAGGAAAAAACTCAGTTCAATTCAGAATGTATTTATATATATTTATATATTTTCTAATAATATGTGTATAATTAATTAGAAATATATATATTTGCACATATATAATTAGTCAACACTATGGATGTTACATGTTTTAAGGAATTAAACCCTTTAAAATGATTTTAGTCTTCTGCCGTATTTAAATAACTTAGAGGCTTTAAACAAGCATTTAGAAAATACCATCTAAAGAAATCAAATGTAAATAATTTAAATATAAAACTTTATTTTGATTTTTTCTTTACCAGCCTCTGACTTAAAAAGCAAAATTGAAGAATCTGCATTGACACTTTTTTTTAGTATCCACCTTCCCTTTTGATTTAAGCTTTAACACAGATTTAACATGTAAAAGAGACATGAAAAACTAGGATAATATAATATATTGAGTAGTTTATCAACACAAATAACTTCACATAACACAAAGGAAGAACAAATGTTTTAACAATGACTACATTTTAGTAAAAGTGAATGTAACTGTAGCCCTAATATTGTGAAAGTTAACAATAAAGTCTCTTTAAGGATTTTTAAAAATTTTTTATTCTCCATGTAGGAAATCTCTTTGAAGGAAATTCCTACCCTAGCACTACAGAGAAATACTGTATAGCTGGCAGCTGGGAACAGAATGCAGCGCTATTAGAATTTGGCGTGATGCCAGATTCTCTGTAACTCACAAAATAGTGCCATTTTCCAATGTCTCTTTCTTCTCTTAGAAAATTCATTTCCTCTTTCTTAAAATTTCTTTGAAGAGGATCAATTTTACAAAGACAGGAAATTATTTCTGCAATTGAAAATAGTCTAGGACATTGATAAGAAGAAATGGGACATAAAAAAAACAGTGAGTAGCTTCAGTCTAGTACAGAGTTCAAGAACCTAAATTCACATAACAGAGTGTTTGACTTTTCCACACATTTTGTTTATTAACACTGTGGTATGGAAGTGAAGGGAGAGTTTGAGTAACTTAAGTCAGCAAAGAACTATTAAGAAGTAATGACAATGATAAGTCAATACATATCAGTTATAACCATCAATGTTAATGGTCTCAATTCACTAATCAAAAGAAACAGACTGGCAGAATGGGTCAAGAAGCAAGATCCAACAATATGCGGCATACAAGAAACACATTTAATTCAAAAAGAAACTCATAGACTGAAAGCAAAGGGTGGAAAACAATAGTCCATGTGACAGGAACCCCCCAAAAAGCAGGAGTAGCTATTCTCTCTGTAGATCAAGTGGATTTCAACCCAAAATCTGAAATACTTTTGGTCCCAAGAATTTCAGATAAGGGATAGTTAACTTGTAGGTACAAATCGATTGTGAATATGTGTTTTCATTCCTCTCAAGTAAAAACTTAAGAACAGGACTGCTGGGTCTTAACAGTAAAACAAGAAATTTCTGTATTGTTTTCCAAAATGATTTTATCATTTTACATTCACATTAGCAGTATTAGAAATTTCTAACTGGTTCACACTTAAGCTGACATTTGTTCTTTTAAAACTTTTAACTTCATCTTCCTAATGAGTGTATAATACAATCTTGTTATTGTGCTGATTAGTATTTTTCTTATTCTAGTGTTGCACATCTTTCCTTGTGCTGTACTGGGTATTTATCATGTTCTTGTGTCTACTTTTTAATTGGGTTGTCTATTAATGAGCTTTAAGAGTTCTTCATATATTCTGGTCATAGGTTATATGCATTATAAATATGGTCTGTTTAAGGACTACTTTTCATTTTCTTAACGATGTCATTTTAAATTCTAAATTTTGATGGACTCTCATTTATCATTTTTTTCTTTTATACATCATGTTTTTCATATCCTAGGCAATTCTTACCTACCCTAAATTCATGAACATTTTCCCTTATAATTTCTTCTTCAAGTTTTATAGTTTTATTTTTTTTCTCATTACGTTTATTGGTACATTTTCAGTATAAAATACAGTTACATTCATCATTTGGATCTTTTACCATTACATGAGTATCTTGGTTCTTTATTTTTTTCCCTTCCCTTGCCCTCCCTTCACCCCCTCCACCCTTCCATATTTGCAAATATTTTGTTTCCATTTTTTTGCTTTTCTCATATTTTTTCTTTTCCCTTTTTTCCTTTCCCCTATCCCTCCCACTTTCCCTGCACCTTTAGACATTTTCTTCCTGCTACACAATATCAATTATACATTTTTAAAATTACAATATCAAGACCTAGGAGACATTACCACAGGTTTTACAGAATTTAAAAGGATATAGAAAGCATATTACAAAAATCTTTTTTGAAATAAATCTGACAACTTTTAAGAAGTACCCTGGAAGACAAATTAATGAAACTAACTCTGGAGGAAATATAAAATTTGAATAGCACCTATTAAAGAAAGTATATTCCTAGCTTGAAAACCTACCTATATGACAACAACAGGCTCATATGCATTTTAACTGATAAATTATATCAAACATTTAAAGCAGAAAAAAGAAGGAACACTTCTCCCCTCATTTTAGAAAATCAACATTATGCTAGTACTAAAACTGGATAAAGATAACAAAAGAAAAAAGTATGAACAGAGATAGAAATTTGTTTAACAAAACAAACTCTTAGAAGTCAGATCTGGCAGTATGTAGAAAGTGGTTTTGTTATAGGGATGGCAGTGTTGGTTCAGCATTGGAAGGAAGATCCACCCTCAAAATCATCATTTTAACAGAGGAAAGGAAAAAGCCATATGATCCTATCACTAGTTGGAGAAAAAGTATTGGACCAAATTCTACAGCTGTTCATGGTAAAAGCTACCAGGAGACTAGAATTAGAACAGAAACTTCTCAACAGATTAAAGACATGTACTCCATACTTCCAGCGAGAATGCCTTATATAAATGGAGAAGATACAATGCTTTCTCCTTAAGGTGGGGAACAAGGGCAGATATTCTTACTCTTTATCTGTCCATTAAACTTTGAAACCTAGTCCCTACCAAAACAGTCTGGCAATAAAATGATACAACTAGGATAGGATTTGCACGGCAGAAGGAAAATCTTTTTATGTAGATGAAATGATCATCTACAGAGAAAATACTAAGAAATCTCTAGGAGCCCCTAGAACTTCTACTTGAATTTATCAGGATTAGAAAACACAAGGTATATATAAAAATTCAGGTCTGTGTATACTTACTATAAATGAAGAATTGGATATTGAAATTTAAAAGTTATGTAGGAGTACAAGGGACCTAGAAAAGATTTTTTTTTTTTTTTAAAAAAAACAGTGTTGGAAGACGTTTAGTACCTAATTTTAAGACTTCTTCTAAAGCTACAGTAATCAAAGCAGTGTTGGTGTAAGAAAAGACATATAGATCATTTGAATAAAAGAAAGAATCTAGAAATAGAACCACACATATATGGTCCACTGAGTTTTGAAAGATTATTTAACATTAACATTTTATAGAATATAAACTCAATTCAAGAGCTGAGGAAGAGATAGTGTTTTCAGCAAATGGCACTAGAACACCTGGTATCCGTACATAAAAAATTAACCTCAACCCTTTATTTCCATAAATGAAAATAACTTGAAGGGATCTATGAGCCTAAATATGAAAGCCTAAAAGTATAAAACTTTAAGAAGAAATTATAAGGGAAAATGTTTATGAATTCAGGGTAGGCAAGAAATACCTAGTATACAAAAGACATGATGTATAAAAGAAAAAAATTGATAAATGAGATTCCATCAAAATTTAGAACTCTAAATGACATCATTAAAATGAAAAATAGTCCTTAAACAGACCATATTTACAATGCATATAACCTATGACCAGAATACATAAAGAATTCTTAGAGCTCATTAATAGACAACTCAATTAAAAAGTAGACTTAAAAAGATGATAAACAGCCAGTACAGCACAAGGAAAGGTGTGCAACTCTAGAATCAGAAAAATACTAATCAGTACAATAACAAGGTTGAATTATACACTCAATAGGGAGATGAAGTTAAAAGTTTTAAAAGCCTTGTCATGACTTTTTCTTTTTGTTAGATTCTCCCCCATTTGCATTTAATTTGTCACGCCCAATGGATTCATTCTGCTGGGTTTCCTGGGGTTGCGATCCTCATTGTCTGTTCCTAGGATATTGTCTAAAATTTTTTGGAGTGCTGGTTTGATATTCCTGAAGTTCCTTGAGTGCTCTTTGTCATGAAAGTATCTTATTTCTCCATCAGTTTTGAAAGCTAGTTTTGCAGGGTACATCAATCTGGGTTGGAGGCTGTTTTCTTTTAGGGCTTGAAATACATCACTCCAAGCTCTTCTTGCCTTGAGGGTTTGCATTGAGAAGTCTGCTGTGATTCTGATGGGCTTTATTTTGTATGTGATTTGTTTCTTTTCTCTAACTGCTTATAGAACTTTGTTCTTCTGTTGAGTTTCTGGAATCTTAACAATTATATCCCTATGTGTAGATTTTTTTTTTTTGATCAAGGTTATTTGGAGTCCTATATGCCTCACTTATCTGTATGTCAAGTTCTTTTCCCCTGCTTGGGAAGTTTTCTGCCATCACTTCTGTGAACAGTTTTTTTTATGTCATCTGCACTCTTTCCTGTTTCTTCATTGACTCCAATCAGTCTTATGTTATTTTTCTTTGCATCGTCTACCGGCTGCTGGGTTGATTTCTCATGTTCCTTTACAATATTAAAGCAATTTTTCTTTTCCTGGTCACTAATTGCAATCTTATCTTCTATATCTGAAATTCTATCCTCACATTGGTTCATTCTGCTGCACAGACTTTCAATGGAGTTTTTAATGTCCTGGAAATGTTTGCATCTATTTTATGGATTCCATTTGTTTCCTGTGTTGGGATTCCATCATGTTCCTCAGATCCTCTATCTTTTTATCTGTGTCCTCTCTAGATTTATTAATCATGTCTTGAACCATGAGCAAAATCTTTGCTGTTATCTGAGTAATTATTTCTGATTTCATTTTTCCCAGATCCTCTTTTGTTGCCATTTCAGTGAGTCCAGGTGCTTGAGTATCAGAATGTTCCACTCATTTCCATTTGTGGTTGCTGTAGGTGATCCAGAAGTCTGTTTTTGAGGCTCGTTTACGTGTCTTCTCATTTCCACTGGGTTGGGGGGCTTCTGGCAAAAATTCTTAAAAAAATTTTTTTTTTTGCTATTTCCATAACTTTATTAAAATTTTAAAACTTCTCTAAATATATGTAAAAGAAAAATAATGGAAAACAAGGACCTCTATCAGCTACATTAGCTGCAATGATAAACATTATTTAAAATTATATATTATAAATTACATATAACATGTAATTGTAACAAAAAATTTAGTTTTGAAAAATGTTTTATTCAAGAATTTTACATAATTTCAAATATTTTCCAAAATACAGTTTCCTAGATTGCTACAAAAGAACGTAAATTCGGTAAGAAATTTAAATCATTAAATATGTTTCACTAGTGTGTGTGTGTGTGTGTGTGTGTGTATATATATATACACACACACAGAATGACAAGCAGTAACATTTAGCTCTAAAATGCGTACCATGTCTGTTTTCCTTGTGAAGGCTCAACCCAGCACTGTGTGCAGGCTCTGTATAATAGACAAAGTCCTGTGCATATGAGTCTGCATTTGGTGCCTCAACTCAGAGCTGAGGTAGTTTGCCCACTGGAGTGTCAAATTTGAAGTCTGAAGGGAAGAGGTCTGGGGCTCGAAGATAGATGAGTCTGTAGGACTGTCTGATTGTAACATTGGCAACACCAGCAATATCTCCAGTTTCTTTCTGGGTCCTCTTCTCAGCTGATGCCTGTGAGGCCATGTAAATAGCTGCCGCTGCCACAGAGATTGGGCTTCTTCCCAGAACCAGGTCCAGCTCCACAGCCTTGCAGGCTATGTGTGTCGCTGCCATCTGCACTTGGTTAGGAAGACAGAGGTTGGAGCAGAACCTGGACATGAAGTCCCCAGTAGTAATCAAATCCACACTGGTTTCTAAAGCTTTCAATATAAGTTTAAAGCATCGGCCAATTTCTTTCTTAGAAATTTGTGATACAGCACATATTTCTTTAAATGTCCTAGGAACTTCTTCTTGTCTACAGGCAATATAAAGACAAGCAGAAGCTATGGCATCATTAGCTCTTCCCTTTAGGCTCTTCTGTTCATATACTTGCTTGAATAAATTATTTGTTCAATCAACTATATTTCGAGGGAGGTTGATTCTGTCTGCCATGGTAGTTATTTCCTTGAACGCATTCATCATTGTGCAATCAGAGCTACTCATCGTTCTTTGATTCTGGTACTTAGAATTGCCAAACTCATCAAAACTCATCCTCTGCCCTAGGAGCTTGGGATGGCAGTGGGGGAGCTTCCTTCTGGGTGCTGGGACCAGCTCAGCTTCTCTGCTCTAGGAGCTTGGGATGGTGGCGGGGGAGCTTCCTTCCAGGCTCTCAAGTTTTATAGTTTTAGTCTTTCACATTTAGGTTCATAGATCCTTTCAAGTTATGTTTATGTGTGGAAATAAAGGGTTGAGGTTAGTTTTTACATATGGATACTAGGTGTTCTAGTACCATTTGCTGAAAACACTATCTTTTCCTCTGCTCATGAATTGAGTTTATGTTCTATAAAATGTTAATATTAAACAATCTTTCAAAACTCAGTGGATCATATATGTGTGGTTCTATTTCTAGATTCTCTGTTTTATTCCAATGATCTGTATTTCTTTCCTTACGCCAACACTGCCTTGATCAGGGTAGCTTTAGAGGAAGTCTTAAAATTAGGGAATAAATGTATTCCAATATTGTTTTTTTCCTTCTCACTTTTCTAGGTCCTTTGTACTCCTACATAAGTTTTAAATTTCAATATTCAATTCTTCATTTATAGCAAGTGTACATAGACCTGTATTTTCGTGTATACCTTGTGTTTTCTAATCCTGCTAAATTCAAGTACAAGTTCTAGGGGCTCCTAGAGATTTCTTAGTATTTTCTCTGTAGATGATCATTTCATCTACATATAAATATTTTACCTCTACCTTGCCAATCCTAAGATAATTGTGTCTTTTCATTGCCAGACTATTTTGGTTTGGGCCTGAGTTTCAAAGTTTAATGGACAGATGAAAGGTAGGCGTATCTGCCCTTGTTCCCCACCTTAAGGAGAAAATATTGTATCTTCTCCATTCATATAAGGCATTCTTGCTGGAAGTATGGAGTACATGTCTTTAATCTGTTGAGAAGGTTCTGTTCTACTTCTAGTCTCCTGATAGCTTTTACCATGAACAGTTGTGGAATTTAGTCCAATACTTTTTCTCCAACTAGTGACAGGGTCATATGGTTTTTTCCTTTCCTCTGTTAAAATGATGACTTTTGGGGGTGGATCTTCCAATGCTGAACCAACACTGCCATCTCTACAACAAAACCACTTTCTACATCCTGCCAGATCTGACTTCTAATAGAATGTTTTGTTAAACAAATTTTTATCTATGTTCATACCTTTTTCTTCTATTATCTTAATCCAGTTTTAGAATTAGCATAATGTTGATTTCCTAAAATGAGGGGAGAAGTGTTCCTTCTTTTTTCTGCTTTAAATGTTTGATATAATTTATCAGTTAAAATGTATATGAGCCTGTTGTTGTCATATAGGTAGGTTTTTAAGCTAGAAATATACTTTCTTTAATAGGTGCTATTCAAATTTTATATTTCCTCCAGAGTCGGTTTCATTAATTTGTCTTCCAAGGTACTTCTTAGAAGTTGTCAAATTTATTTCAAAAAAGATTTTTGTAATATGCTTTGTATATTCTTTTAAATTCTGTAAAACCTGTGGTAATGTCTCCTAAATCCTGATATTGTATTTTTTGAAATGTATAATTGATATTGCATAATATGAAGAAAGTGTGTAAAGGAGTAGAGGAAGTGGGAGGGGTAGGGGAAAGGAAAGAACAGAAGAGAAAAAATATGAGAAAAGGAAAAAAATGGAAACAAAGTCTTCGCAAATAGGGAAAGGTGGAGGGGGTGAAGGGAGGGCAGGGGAAGGGGAAAAAGTAAGAACCAAGATACATCATGTAAAGGTATAAGATCCCAATGATGAATGTAACAGTATTTTATACCTAAAATGTACCAATAAACTTAATGGAAATAAAAAAAAGAAGGCAAAACCAGTACATTTAAATGCCTGCATATTCACAACATTGATTTTGATACATATAATACACAGCTTCTGTATTAAATAAGATAGTAGATATCATCTTCCATCTCAGAAAATACAATGGATAATATTCAAATTTGAGAAAACAACAAATATACTAACTGAAAAACACTACTGATTATCTTTGGTAATATATTTATGCTGTCTCAAGAATTTCACCGGAATAGGACAAAATATACTGAATCCCTGAATTAAAGGTTCCTGCTGGCTCAATGAACACCACAGTCTTGATTTCTAATTATAATTCTCCAAAAAAAGTAACCATGGACCCCTAGAGTATTGGCTGACTCTAGGACTGGAACAGGGAAAGGAAAAGATGAGCCTGGAGTTTGAGTGGTGTAATTCCAGCACTTTGGAGGCTGAGGCAGATAAATAAAGTCCAGACAGTTTATGTATTTATTCCACCCTAAATGAAGAAGAACATAACTCTCTTTAAGTGTAGGTTGTGTATAATGACTCCCTTCTCTTCCAAAGACTGTACCACAGAAATGCAGAAAATTGACTTCACAGTCGAAAATTCTGAGGAGCACTCTTTCAGCCAGGTGATAAGGTCAAGAACCAAAAGTAATAAATCATATTGATAACATATACTCTGAGAAAATGCAATGAAAATATCATTTTACTTTCTGTGATCTCCCTACCCCAAACCCTTAACTCTGGTGTAACCATGAGAAAAACATAAAATATCCAATAGTGAGACATTCTACAAAATACACAACCAGTACACCTCAAAATTGTCAACATCATCAAAAAGAATGTAAGTCTGAAAAACTGTCACAGCGTAGAGGAGATTAAATGACGTGATGACTAAATGCAATGTGACATCAGATGAAATCCTGGAATAGAAAAAGGATATTAGGTAAAAATGAAGGAAATCTGAATGAACAGTGGACTTCAATAACAATGTGTCAATATTGCCTTATTAGTTATATGAAATGTACCATTCTAATGTAAGATGTTTGTAACAGGTGAAACTGGATGGAAAGACATATAGAAGCACTACTAGTCTCTCTAAAATTTTTCAGTGCATCTAAAATTATTTTAAATATTAAAAACAATATATATTGTCATTACATTATATGTTATGGTATGTATGTTGTATATTATGTTATTTATGTTATAAATATTTATATTAAATATTTATTAAAAACAATAGCCTTTCTAGATTAGTCTACAGTAAAAAAGATGCATAAATGTGAACCTAAGGACAAATAAAAGGCCAGAAAAAAAAACAGTATTACAGAAGATACATTGGAGAGAAACATTTATATCCAGAATTTAAATGTTGGCAGGATTTTATGTACTTAGTGTTTATTTCCTACTTTCAATACATTTAGACATAAAATATGAGAGGAATTTTAATTAAATCAAGGTTTGGATCTTGAAAAAGCACAGGCTTTTAGAAGTCATTTAACTTGTCACTTGATCTGATTCCTTAAATTTCTGAGCAGGTGGAATAGTACACTTACAGAATTCTCTAAAACTCTAATATCTCCTTTTCTAAGTGTTTGGCTAACATTATTCCCAATTTGGAGAACTAGCTTTTTATCTAAATCTAGTAATGTACTTTGGGCATATTACATATGAATTTTTAAATTTTTCCTTAAACTTCCTTGTTATTACATTTCTTTAACTGTATAATATTCTAAAATTAAATAAACATTGATAGAATAAAATATAATTCACAAGGCAGTAAATCTTTGTGATGCTTTAGTGAAAAAGGACTTGCTTAAGGAAGAGCTAAAGAAAACAAAGTATATGTTATTGATATGCCAAGGAGAATTAATAGTGGTTGAAAACAGAACAAGTTTCCATATGTTAACCTCAAGCTGTGACTCTGAAAAATAATGCTGTTTAGCTCAATGTTTTCACTGCATTTTATGGCAGTGATACTCAATGCAAAGTACAATAGACCATGTTTTATATTCACAAAGCATTATACACCAAGACATTAGTAAATTCACAAATAAATAAATGCAACTTAACACACTTTTACCTTAAGATTTGATAAAATATAATTGACTAAAGTGACTTTCTACCTTCAATAATTTCTATGCATAGAATTTTATGTGTTTATAAAGAATTAAAATATTTTTTAAAATTCCAAACTATAGGGCAATCAACTTTTTCATTATGAACATTCACTTCAAGCTTCCCTAAATCTCTCAACTTAAACTAGTGATGATTACAAATGATTCTGTGCTTTTTGGGTTACGTTTGACAATAACAAGAATATGTTCTGTTCCATAAGATGAAGTCAGCTTACAACAATTGAAAAGTACCTCTCAATATTTTTATTGGCCCATAGTAAAAACTACATAAAATCCAGATGGTGGATGAATTAGTAAATTACAGATTTTTTTCTTAAACAATATCATTAATTCAATTCTTACAGGACCATGTGTAATTCTGAATCTTCCTACTTATCCCTTGACCCCCTAAACTGTTGGACATTTAGTATGAATATGATTTGCCTTTCCTTCTTTGAGCATTTCTACCAGGACAGTATTCCTGGGCTTACTGAACACTTTATCCATCGTTGGGCTGAATCTTGCCATGAATACCCCACAATTCAAAGACTGCATTTGGTCAAGAACCAACACAATAAAAGGCATATTGTTTCATTTATAGTATAATGTACACACTTTAAATGTTCAGTTTAATGATTTTAGACAAGTGCATATGTCTTTGAAACCATGACTATAATTAATATATAGACTAGTTCCAATACCTCCAAAAGAGTCCATCATGCCCATTTTAATCCATACTCTGTATCTCTGATCCCAGCAAACATTTTCCTGCTTTCTATTACTGTCTAATTTGCATTCCCTGAAGTTTCATATGCTTAAAAAGAAACAGTATGTAGTCTTTTACTTCCTGCTTTTTTCATTTTATGTAATTTTTAATATTTGTCCATGTAATTAATATGTCAATAGTTCACTACTTTGTACTATAGAGTAGGATTCTATTACACAGCTCATTTATGTGGTTTATAGTTTCTGGCTTTTGTATCTAAAACTGCAATGAAAACTTATTTATTTTGATGCATTTTATAGATATATTTTTTATTTCTCTTGAGTAATACACACATTTTGTCTGGCTAGTTTAAAGATAAGAGTGCTAGATTCTTAATTTTATAAAAAATTCTCAAAAGATTTTTTTCCCACACATGTAAGGCATGAGTAGTTCAGTTGTTCCAAACCCTTAGCAATATTTATTTTTTCAGTATGTTTTTTAGCAGCTCTTTTAGTAGGCATAAAATCATAGCTCATTATAGCATCAATTAAGATTTTCCTAATGATACCAAACATCTTTTCATTCAATTTATTGACCATTTTCTATCTTCTTTTGTAAGATGCCATTTCAAAACTTTTTCACATTTAAAAATAACTGAAATGTTAGTCACCAGTCATAAGAATTATTTGTATATTCTGTATAAAGGTGCTTTGGCAGGTATATGTACTGTATATATTTCCTCCAAATCTTAGGCCTTCCTCTTCATTTTAGTAATACTGTCTTTCAGAGAACAAGTATTTTTAGTTGTTTTAATGTGAATTTCATAAATTTTTATAGTTTTCTTGTCAATATAAGAATTTTTTTACCTATTACAAAGATGCAGAGATCTAAAGTTTTACTGTAGAAATTTTATAATTATAGCCTTTGCATTTAACTCTATACCTATTTTCAGTTAATTTTTCTTTACAATGAGCGATAAGGACAGAAGTTTATTTATTTTTCACATAAATATCTAGTTGTTTTAGAATATTTTATTGAAATACTGTTCTCCCATCAAAGTGCTTTAGCATCTTTTAAAAACTGATCCTGTAGACATGAGTTTATAGACCTTTTTACTGACATGTGGATCACAGAATCAGGCAATGAATCACTAAAGGGTCTATTTTGGTCAATATTAAATCTCCTTTGAACAGTGGCAGGCATGGAATAGGTGTTCAAAAATATTAATTAAGCTCGACATGTAATCACAGCCCTCTGGGAGGTGAATCAGGGGAATAACAAATTCAAGTCCAGCCTGGATACCTTAGTATCCTAGTGAGATCTTAGTATCCTTAGGATACCTTAAGATCCTAAGACCTAGTGAGATTTTGTCTTAGAATAAAAAAGTGAAAATGGGCTGGGGATGTAGATCAGAGCAAAGGCTCTAGGTTCAGTCCCCTAGTACTCCCATCCCAAATATATATATTTGAATATATTTAAGCCAAAATATTATATTCTTAGCTTTACCCCAAATATTCATCTCTGGCTAAGAACAATCATGACTCTTTGCTCTCTCTTCATTTCCACAATTAACACTAATAGTCATTTTTCTCTTAGGCACTGTTTCTTACCAAAAGACAAAAATAGTTTGTTGAATGTGTAACATCAAGTAGCAAAGAACAAAGTCCTCTGGAAATGGATAGCATACATGATCTAGTGGTCTTAATTACTAATGGCTCAGAGTGTATGCAATTCAGGTGCATGATTGGAGAAAATAACCTAGTCATGTATGTCACCTTCAGATCCATAAATTAGTTGTCTTGAACACAAAAGTTAAATTTATATTTAAGTTTCAAGTCAAATCTCAATTTAGAGCTTGACCTTAGTTTTAATTTTTTAAAAGGAGTACACATTCATGAAGATATTAACATAGTCTTTTAACTCTAAAGAAACCTAAACAAGGATCAGTAAAAAAAATCATAATTTTCTAGAATTATTCCAGAATTCCAGAAGACTGTAATGAAACTGATATTGAAATAGAGTTAAATATTATAAATGGTAGAATAAGTATTTAAAATAGTTAGGATTTTTATCTTTCTCTCAGGTGAGTCACCTTGATCATCAGTATCAGATGACTTGAGGCACACATTCAAATTAAAATATAACATTGCCTTCCTTGAAATCAATTCAAAAGGAAGGAAGGACTCAGTAACTTTTAAGCCAGATGAATGATTCTGTCTGGCTTTGTGGCTGACTAACTCTAATGTGGATAATATAACCCATCCCCAGCATCACCTGTGTTGTCACTTTCAAAGATGAAAGCTCTGTTCAGAAGGGGAAAGAAGCCAATTTGAATACTATTAATGCACAGCCTATTTTGCAAACCCTTATCTATTTGCTAGGTTTAATTTTTATGAACTCTTGTTTTGAAGATCAGTAAAACATAGCTTTTCATGTTTTGTTCCTCTTATACCTATTATAAATGTCAGTCTCTGTAGAAGGCTGTGGCCTCTGGAGGAGGCAATTTTTAATTGTCATTAGAAATTTCTGATTTGGATCAGCAAAAGAGAACATCTAAAAATGAAGCAAGAATCATCTCCTCAGTGTAGCACAGCTGCCATACCTTTGGAATGTAGAAAGCATAAACAGCATGTTTATTTGCCTTTAAGAACTCCATGTTTTAGATACTATGTATAACGAAGAATACAGAAAAGAGCATGAAAAATTACTCGGGAAATAAAGATTTAGGTTATTACTATGAGTCAATATACTCAAAATATAAGCTGGTAACAAGATTCAAAATCTAGTAGGAATTTCTACTGGATCTTGGTTAGATAGTTGTAAAGGGAGCTGTGAGATATCCGGTAGACCAAAAACTTCAAAAACTGATGAACATCTCAATCCTGTTTAAAATATGACTGCCAGTATCCTAAGTACAAAAGGAAGAATAAATGTCATTTGGTACCTGGTTCAGGACAAAGAGTAGTGTGGGAATGGGGAAATGAATATGTCCAAGATATATAAGGATAGCATTTACTCAATTTGGATCAACATTAGATAGAATTGTCAAACACAGAACTTGACAAATAGCACTCACATAAGTGTAATTTTTATTATAATTCAACATAATGATTTATTTAGTATCCAATAAAGCATATTTGTATTTTTAATCCGTCAGTTTACTCATCTGTTCATTAATTTTGATAACAGATATTGAATGTCCGATGCTGTGTGCCTGCATCCCGAAAATACAGACAGGGAAAAAAATCCAAGTACATATGCATTTGTAGAGGGACATCATTAGAAATACACAAATAATTATCAGTAATTGTATGTATTAGGAAAAAAACTGGTTTTTTAAGATATTATAATAGAGGATATGAGATTAGAATTAAGGATCAGGGAGGGCTTCTCTGAGGAAGGGTCAGTAGAAACTAGAGATGAAACTGTACAGACATTTAATGAGAAGAGCATTACAGGTCAAAAGAATAATAAGATCAAAGATGCTGAGTGAACAAAAGCCTGATAAGGGTGTCAGACACATGAGATGTCCAGTGAGATTTCAATATTGTCAATAAGAGAGTGATGCAGGAGAGGGAAGAAAGGTAAGTCCACTATGAAGAACCTTGGAGATCCTATTTAAAATTGTATATTTTCTCTTGTGTGCTAGGAAAAGTCACATAGAGTTTTAAGAGTGTAAGTGCTGTGGTTTGATTTATATTTTATTGATATCCACTGGCTGCTTGAAAGGGAAAGGATGGGAAGGTCATTCACAGGCATGAGAGGAAAGGCAGCAGCAGTTGTGTAACTAGCATTGATGGTGCCAAGAATGAGGGCAGCATCTGTGGGAATGGAGGCGAGCAGAGAGAATCCGTGGATGTCAGTGCTGAAAGCACTCAGGGAGCCTCAGACACGGTGACCAGGAATGAGATGGGCTTGCTTAGCAGGTTGGGCAGCTGAAGCTTTGGTGACTGCTCAAAGACATGTATAATTAATTTTATGTCACACTGAGGTCTAAGAAATGATGGAAACACACTGACTCTCTTCATTGCCAACAACTGCCTGTGGCAAAGGAGCAGCTGGGTTGTGTCTAAGGCTTCACGTTATGCATTCGGACTATAATGAAAAGTGGAAATCATGCTAATAGTACCTAGTTTAGCTAAAATCATAAAATCACTAGGAAATTAGAATTTCGTTGGCCAGCCTTAGAAGCTATCATTAAATCCTTATACATTGGAAAATGGAGGACCTGTATCAGGGAAAGCTGTGAAGGAGCATTCACCTTACAGTGAATTAAACAGAAGATCCAAGTACAACTGTTATCAAAGACAAGTGAATTTCAATAAGTGAAATTGAAATTCTATAAAAACAATTTTAAAGTTTTTAAAAAGATTTAAGATGTATCACTATTTAAGATGTATCACTATTCTTAAAGAAGAAACTTGCATTCTTGCATAAGTGGAATTTAATAGAAACATGTTGGCAAAATTTAAGAGGAGAACTAGGATAAGACTTAGGGTAAGGACAAGAAATCATCTCAAATTAATCTCACTACTAAGTTAATAGTGATCCACATTATGCTCATTAAAATTGGGACTATGTAATGAGGCAAGGTATCTCATAAAAATTAATTTAACATTGCTCCAAAATACTAACTAAAATAATGAGAGAAAAAAATGCACAAATATACAAAGGTAGACAAGTTACTACTTACATATTAATTGTATGTCTAAAAATTCAAAAGAATAAACTATAAGATTATAAAAATAAGAGAATCTAATAAAGTAACTAAAGATATGTTTCTTAAAAATATATATGGAAAAGAAAAGTTTAAATATACTATACATCCATTAAACCACACTCAAAATGTCAAAAGAGTTTTAAAATGAGTTATTTTATATACCCACTTAATATGCACAGAATATTGCTATCTAAAAATACAAGGATATTGAGTGTGACTTTATTTTTGAAAAGCAGATAAAACATAGTAAAGAAATATTATATGTTCTGAAAAGGTCTAGTAGAATTCATCTTATTATTAGTACATGTTTGCAGTACATAATGAATATATTCATCAAGGAGAATTTGTACATGAACATATCACTCATCCTTTTTAGTTTCCCTTCCTCTTTGTTCCCTCCATCTGTAGATCCCCTGCCCAACTGCAAAAGATCTCCCTCTTGTTTTGTATGAGCTATCTTTTATTTTGGTTTTTGAATTATTTATACTTTGAGTTTCTCATATAAGAAAAGCTATGAGATGTTGAACATTTTGTTTCTGATTTATTTCACTTAACATGATGTTATCAAAGTGCACCCATTTTCCTACAAATGACTCAAATTTATTCTTTATGGCTGAATAGTACTCCATTGCATATAAATGCTACATTTACTTTACTCATTCATTTGTTGCTGGGCATACAGATTTAGCTATTATGAGTCGTGATGCTATGAACATGGATATGCATGTATCATTGAAATATGAAGTCTTTAATTCTCTTGGGAAGATTCCAGGAGGGGAAGAGCTAAGTTGAATAGAATTTCTGTTTTCAGGGGTTTTTTTGAAGAATCTCCACAGTGATTTCCATAGTGTTGCACTAGTTTACGTTCTCACTAACAATGTAAAAGTGTTCCATTTTCCCCAAGGATTCACCACCATTTCTTATTTTTTGACTTTTTGTTTTGTTTTTTGTGGCAGGTCTCACTATACACTTCAGGCTGGACTTGAACTCACTATGTAGCCGAGGCTGGCCTCATACTCATAGTGATCCTCCTACCTTAGTCTCCCCAGTGCTGGGATTACAGACATGTGCCGCCATGCCTGGCAGTTTTTTGTGGGGTTTTTTTTTTACTTTTTGATGATAGGCATTCTTTCTGGAATAAGATGGAATTTTGGCATTGGTTTGATTTAGATTTCACTGATCACCAAGATGCTGAACATTTTTTCATCTCCCTATTGACCATCTGTACTTCTTCTTTTAGAAATGTCTTTAAATTTCAGTTGCCCATTTTTAAATTAGGTCTTTTATTTGGGGGTCTCTAATTTTTTGAATTCTTTATGTATTTTAGATATGAGTCCTCTGTCCAAGGAGTAGCTGGCAATTTTTTTTCCCATTCTGTACGCTGCCTCTTCATTCTGTTGGTTGTTTCCTTTGCTGCACAGAATTTTTATATTGATATAATCCAATTTATTGATTCTTGATGATATTTCTTGCACAATTGAGATTCTGTTTAGAAAGTCCTTGTCTATGCTTGTGTCGTCAAGAATTTTCCTTATTTCATCTTCCAGAAGATTGTTTTTGCATTGAGAGCTTGGCCTTTGATCCATTTCAATTTTATTTTAGTACTTAGAGGTACAGGTCTACATTCAGTCTTCTGTGTATGGATAACCAGTATTCCCAGAAACATTTGTGAAAGAGGCTGTCTTTTCTCTAGTGTATGTTTTTGTCTCCTTTGTTAAAGATTAAATAGCTAAATGTGTCTGTGGCTATTTCTGCATCCTCTATTCCATTCTTTTGATTCACATCTCTGTTTTCGTGCCAGCACCATGTTGAGTTTTTGGGTTTTGTGTTTTTATTTTTACTGTAGCTTTGTAATCTCTTTAGTACAACTTAAAATCCAGGATTGTGATACCTAGTGTGTTACTGTTTTCATCCAGGACTGTATTAATTGTTCTAGATCTCTTCTGGTTCTGTATAAACTTTAGAAATGTTTTCCTAGTTCTGTGAATTCTGTTGACATTTTGATTGGGATTGTATAAAATCTATCAGTTTTAGTAACATGGCCGTTTTGACAATATTAGTTTGTTTATCTAACATTAGAGAATGTCTATTTTCTATCGTCCTCCTTGATCTCCCTTTTCAGTGTACAATAGTTTTCATTGTAGTGATCATTCACTTTCTTTGTTAGGCTCACTCCGATTGCATATTTTTGAAGCTATTGTGAATGATATTGTCCTCTTGATTTCTTTTTTTTTTTGGTGTTATTTATTATGTTGAACCATCCTAGCATCCCTGGGATGAAGCCTACCTGGTTATGGTGTATAATCTTTTTAATGATTTCTGTTTGTCAGTATCTTATTGAGAATTTTTTGATCTATGTTCATTTGTAGAGCTTGGCCCATAGTTTTCTTTTTTTTTTAAATTATTGTGTGGTTCTGGTGTCAAGGTAATACTGCCTTCCAGGAATGAGTTTGGCCGTACTCCTGGCCTTTTAATTTCTTTTTTCTTTTTTTGGTACTGGGGATTGAACTCAGGTCCTTGCACTTATGCTGCAGGCAGCAAAACCACTGAGCTAAATCCCCAGCCTCTGGCCTTTTAATTTCATTAAAGAGTTTGAGGAGTATTGGCGTTAGGTCTTGGTGAAGTATTTATAGAATTTAGTGGTGAATCTATTGAGCTCTGGACTTTTCTTTGTTGGCAGATTACTCAGTTTCATTGGCTATTATTGGAGTGTTCTGAGTTTGTATATCTTCTTGGTTCAGTTGTGGTAACTGATGTATGTTCAGAAATGTATTTGATTCTTCTGAATTTTCCAGTGTATGGGAGTGCTGATTTTTGAGGTAGTTATTTATAATCCTCTGGATTTTAGGGCTATCCATTAGGATTAACCTTTATCGTTTCTTCTTGCATTGATATGGGACTTTCCTTTTTTTTTTTTTTTTTTTACTTTCCTTTTCTTTGTTAATTTTAGCTTAGGGTTTCTCTATTTTATTTATCCTTTCAAAGAACCAGCTCCTTGAGTCATTGATTCTTTCTAATTTTTCTAGCCTGAATTTCATTAATTTCTACTTTAATCTTTGTAATTTCCTTCCTTATACTAGTTTGGGATTTGTACTGTTCTTGTTTATTGAGAAACTTAAGGTACTTCATTCGGTTACTTATTCAGGATCACTCTGTGTTTCTAAGGTGGACATTCACTACTATAAGCTTCCCTTTCAGGACTGCTTTCATTGTGTCCCCTAGGTTCTTACTGATCATGTTGACATTGTTTGATTTCAAGAATGTTAAATTTCTTTTTGATTTCTTCTCTGACCTAATTATTATTCAAAAGCATGTTGTTTAATATTGACATCTTTTGCATTATTTCTGTGGTATCTCTTGTTATTAATTTTTAGTTTTATCACACTGATATGATAATTGCATAGGATTATTTTGATTTTTTTGTATTTATTTAAGTAAGGTTTTTGCCCTACTGCTGAGAATGTGTATTTTGTTGCTATGTTGAACTCTGGAGATGTCAATTAAGTCCATTTGTTAGAAGGTGTGGTTCAACTCTGACATTTTTTTGCTGAGCTCCCCCACTATGGTTGTGCTGATGTTCATCTAACCTTTTATGTCTTATGTTTTATTGTTTATGTTTTATGAAGTTGAGTACACCAGTGTGGGGTGAATATATTTTTATTATTATCTCTTCTATTGAATTATTCCCTTAAAGAATATATTTTTTATCTGTTTATATCAGTTTTAGTTGAAGTCCACTTTGTCTGAAAATAGGATACATACTCCTACTTGTTTTCAGGCTCCTATGCATGAGGTATTGTTTACCATTCTTTAATCTTTAGTGTGTGAGCTTCTGTAAAGGTTATAAGCAACTCTTGTATGTGGCATGTGCTGTTTATTTTATTAATCCAAACTGCCAATTTATGTGTGTACATTAGAAAGTTGAGACCATTTTTCATTGAGTTATTAGAAAAATACTGTATATTAATTGATTCCCAACACTGCAATTTTTCTTTTGTTGTTTTTTTAATTTTCTCTTTTGCGTAACTGTTCACTCTCCTTGATGTTTTCACTTTGTTAGGGCCTTTGGTGTTGTCAGCTTCATTGCCTCTGTTTAGGATATAATTGGGTATTTTTTCTAGTGCTGGTTTGCTGTTCATGAATTTCTGAAGGTTCTCGTGAAAGGTCTTCATTTTGGCATCAATTTTGAATGGATATATTAAAATTTTCAGGATATGCTAATGTAAAATTTTCAGGTAATATAAATCAGAATTTAAAGTTTTTTTTAGGGGAAGGAAGTTAAAAACTTCTTGCCTTTTAAGATTTGTGTTGATAAATTTTCTGTAATTCGTTTCTTTCCTCTAAAAGATGTTAAAATTCTTCCCCTGTTTTGGACTTCTGGGATTTTTAACTATGATGTGTTGTGGAGATATCTATTCCTGGTCATAGTTCGGATGCCTCTTTTACCTGAATGTTGAATACTTTCTCCATACTTGGAATTTTTTTCTGCTAAGATTTCTGTAAACTGATTTTAAAATACCATTTATGTTTCTTTCTCATTTTCCTTTGATTCTTATTAATTGTAAGTTAGTCTTCTTTGAGTCATCTAGCAGCTGTTACATCTATTTTCCATGACCTCTTCTTGTTTTGAAGATACCTCTGAGCACATGATTTCCTGTTTCAGCCTTATCTTCTAGTTCTGACACTTTCTCCTCACCCTGGTTGCAACTGTCCATACTTTGAACAGAACTTTTTATATCCTAGATTTGTTTCTTACCTTTTCTAATTTTTTTGCTAAGTTGGTCATTCACATTTTTTGTATTGCTTTGGTTAGCTCAACTGCCTTGTAGTTTGTGTCTTCTTTAAGCTCACTAATCATTTTATTGAGTTAATTATCTTTGAGTCAATTATTAGTTACATCATGTTTGAGCTGGCTGAACACCTTATTGACCTGCATTTGTCTCTTCTTTAATCTCTTCATACATTTCAGGTATTTGGTTTTTGGTTTTCTCCTCATCAATGCCCACAAGATTAGCTTTGAGGGAGTTAGGATTTTTTGGAGGCACTTCATTGCCTTCTTTTCTCAAGTGATATGTGTGTGTGTGTGTGTGTGTGTGTACATGTGTACATGGTGTGTACACATGTGCTGAGCTTTGCTGATCAATTGGAATGGAAAGATATTGCTGCTATTATGGAAATCTTTTAATTAGTGTCTCCTGAGTCATGTGATCTTAATTCGGTTGCTCTACTCTATCCCCTCTACCTACTCCATTTAATAGGATCAGATCTGGTCACTGTATTACAAGGAGAGAATCCCAACCAGTTATGTCAACATCAGTAGATCCAAGCATATATCAATCATGCACATTAAAATTTGTTTTAACAATTTCATTTTTTAAAATCAATAACCTGTAATATACTAATACAAGTAGGTTGGAATATAGTAGGTGGGGGAAGGAAAAAGAAAAGCGAAGAAGTGGATCGGAGTGAAGAAAAGGAAAAAAGAGAAACAATGACAAAAGAAGGATGGACGGGAGCTTAAACTCTTTTAACATTATTTTTATTCCTGGAGTAGAGGGTTATGGAGGGGAAGTTTTTCAGAAAATATTTGTGGAATCTAGAGAAAGGATGCAGAGGGAGGGAAGTGTACTTGGAGATTGAGAGAAAGTCTGTGAGAAAGTCAGAACCTGTTGATGTGTTGATAGTTTACTTATTAATCCTCTGGGCAGTTTTGGTGAAGATTACCCTGGCTTCTCCATGACAGGTACTACGTGGATTAAAGCACTCGTTAATTCTCATTCTCCTTTTGCAAATATACAGACACCTCCCACACATATATGGGACTGATGAAAAGAGGGAGGGAAAGAGGTAAGATAAGAGAGAGAGAGAGAGAGAGAGAGAGAGAGAGAGAGAGAGAGAGAGCCAAAAAGAAAAAACCCCATGCAGTTGCCAAACACCAAGTTAAATTGTACTCAGTCTTATTTACATTCTGTGCTGAATTCAACCGGTGAGCTCCTCCCTCCAAGCTCACCAGTGGGGCTGCTCTCCCCTCTGTTGGGTACTGGGGTGGACCTCTGTGTCTTGCCTCTTTCACTCACATCCGCCCTCCACCTCCTCCTCCCAGGATCGTTGCGACCACAGGGTGCTTCTTCTCTTTCCCCTTCTCACTCAGCAGGCCTCTCCTGCAGGTCTCTGAGCAGGTCCTCCCGCCTTTTGTTCAATCGCCTTCCTGTGAGGGAGGAGTCTTGGCCAACCGTACAGACCAAGGAGTCCACCTTTCACGGCAGGCCGCCCTCCGGGCTTTGCCACCTGCAGCTTTTGCCTTTGTTTTAGGATCTGACCACTCGGTGGAGCTGTGGAGCAGAGTGTGCGGCGTAGTGGGCTGAGTACACGGGGTTCCACTGACTTCCGCCCAGGTCCTCTGGATCTCCGCTCCCTTCTCCGCACAACAAGCCCCGGAGCTTCCTCTGTGTTCTACTTCCACAAGGCTTTTAACATGCACGCTGCAGGCAAGCTGTTGGCCACGGTGCCATCTTCCATTTCTCTACCTGTGGCGATTCCCTCTCCTCTTTCCTTTCCACAAAGCTTCACTCATCAGGTTGCAAACTTTGAGGTGCTTCAGCCCCCTCGCCTGCCTCCCGGGGAGCGCACTCAGCAGCCCCCAGGTGGCGGTGGCCGAGGCTCCCAAGCCGGGTCTGCTGCTGTAACCCTAAGCCCCATCGGCCTCAGCTCTTCCTCCAGCTTAAATCTGAGTGCCTAATCAGGATCATGCATTTGTTTTTAGCTTTCCCAAGGGCCCACCAGAGCTTTCTCAGACACGACTGGCTGGCTTTCATAGTTTCGCGGTGTTCCCTCTGGGAAGGTCTCTATGGCTCTGTTTCTTTTCCTGACCAGAAGGGTAGGAGGTCAGGAATTCCTACTGACAGGCAGGCTGCCGCCCTCAGAGTCTTAGATCCTCTCCCAAGGTGACCTGTATGGTGTGCGTGTTGCTGAGGTCCAGTTATACCCCTTTGGTTGCCTTTCTAAACCCCCAATACTGGGTGTGGGTCTGGCCTTCCCCTATCGAACTGCTTGCTGCCCCCATTTCTGGTAGCTCCTTTACTCCAGGACACGTCTTTGGAGCCTTTAGACAGCCAAGATGGGATAAAACTATCTAGCAGAACTCACCTTAACCGATTTTAATAGCTCCTCTCTCTGAAGACTGCAAAGGAGCCTTATGTGAGGAATTGCTATGTCTATATAAAAAATTATCTGTTATTTTCTGACCACTGTTACTTGAAAAGTCAAGCTACTACTTTGCCTTACTCAGAAGAAACTTTTCATAGAGGGATATTTTAAATTTGAATTGAAATTTCACATTTCTAATACTATGCGAATAAATACCATTTGAGTGTGAAAAGGAAACATGAGTGTTTCTTCTCAAATTGTCCACCGTATTCATTTTAAAAATTCAGATCTAAAACATTTTTTTAAACTTCTAAGAAAAAATAATTATGGTTGCAATTATTGGTATCATTTTAATCTTGCAAAAGTCAGTGTCTTAAATAATTAAAATATATTTATAAGAAATGTTCAGTTATTTTGCAGAAAAATATAGTGATATAAAAGTGGAAGATAAAATAATTGCCTCTAATGTTCTTCAGACGTGTAATAGATTTAGAATAATGTTAATTGTTCTTGCAAAGATAAGTCAAATGCAATTCTTAAAACTTTATTTGCAATTAAAAAATTAAAGCTGCTTCAATAAATGATAGATGTTATATAATGTTATATATGTTACAGTGATGCATATTTAATATCTATCAGCTTTAAAACTATAGTATCACAATGCTACAATGTCAAAGTCTCTATATTTTTACTGAAATGTATATGTGCCACTGAATTACCACACTTACGTTAACATAATGCAGTGATAACTATTTCCATTGCCTTTTACTTTTTATTTCATTTCTAAATTTCATTGCACTGATTTTTGTTTCAATTGCTGTAGCTTCAGAAACAGCTAAACAATAAAACCAATGTATTTCTATGACATGTAGTTATAAATTTTAATTTAGAATTTAAATAAATAAAAGTTCTAAAAAATGTTTTAAGATATTGTCATGGATAAAATTTAATCCAGGTTATCTTGTTAATCAGTAGATAATAAAAATCTTTCAAAATGTTATTTCTTAATCAAAACAAAGTCACTATTTTAATATATACATCTTACAAACTATTGACTCTAAATAACTTTTGTTATAAGTTAAAGAACATAATTAAAATAGACCAGTACCCGATGGTATAGAGCGAGAAAATGGAACAAAATTAGACAAGCATTTTGAATAACAACCATGCTCTTCAAATGTAATAATTTATACTGCTATCCTTCATTTTGTTTTTTTAATAAATATTTTAATTCTGGTTAATATTTATTAATTGCCATATAACCAGACCTTCTCCTGCAGACTACTTTTGTGACCTTCAACAAATAAGTTTCTCTTTCTCAATTTCACTATTCTTATTTGTAAAAATAGGGATAATGGCATTTATACTGTGTCGCATGATAGTTAAACATGGTCAAACATGAAAAACCTGTCAGATATATGGATGATGGAGGGAAATTTAATAAAGTGTAGTTTTCCTATGAGGTTATTGGGTGAGTCAGCATATAATGAAATTTTGCATTCCCTAAAGAAACTGTATGTAGTGTGAGAAAAAATGAGAATAACCATATTTTTGGGTAATAGGATGGAGGGAGGTTAGAGAACGGTGTAGAACTCCAAGCTCTGGGTCTTTTGTAAAAAAAAAAAAAAAATCCTTATGCAGAGTTTCTTAGAACAGGCAGTTATTAGAATGATTGCTGGTGAGCTAGGTCAGAGATTTCAAATCAAGTATACAAAAAAAGGAGAATAAAGCTCCCAAGTCATGTAAGTCAAATATCACTTGTCTCTTGTAGTTACACCTAAAATAAGCTTTAAAAAAAGGCATTGACTGTTGGAAAAAATCAGTGTCTTTTTATTTCCTTTCAATTTCTCCTAACTTTATATTTTGAAGGAAAATATTATTACTGTCAGACTTGAAATTCTTAGAGGTTTATTTTTTTTTTTAAGGTAGAAAGATCAACAGGATAAAATTTAAAGTTTCATTATGGTATGGTCACAATTGCAAGAAAATTTATTTTATAACCTTTGATGAATGGAAAAGAAAAAGTACAGTCAGTACTATTATGCACAGCATTTTCTTTTTCTGAAAGGCATGGGAGAGAAAAAGTATAGAATATTCTAAATTTGAAATAGTCAAAAAGAAGAGAATGAAGAGAGTTGGGGAAGGAATGAGTAAGGTCAGTGGAACAAAAAAGAAATCCAGAGAAACAAAAGTCTGTCTGACAAGGTCAGCTGTATCCTGAGCAGAGCAGAGGGAGAATGAAGGTCAGGGGAGAGCAGAAAACATAGAAGAGAGCATCAGGTGACTCTTCGAATTACCTTGGCCCCAGTGAAACCTGAACTCTAGCAAGTGAGCAGGTATGTTTAGGGTAGTCCAGGGAGCTTAACAAATAAAAGAAGAGGAATTGAATACCACAAAACATATCGTGATGCTGTAATGAGATCTTTGTGTCCGTGAATTCATGTCCCAGAGAGTACAATGCAAGCCTGTCATCTGAAACATGCTGATTTAGAGAGGGAAATCTACCTGAATAGACTGTGAAAAATTACTCTTATAATATCATTTATATTGTGTTCAAAATTTACAGATTCTGTGTTTTGTCTTATGATTTCCTGGGTCACTAAACCAGAGTACCTGGAATTAATCAGTGGGAGGCAAGATATTATTTACTTACATAAAATTGTTTTGCTTCATTCTTAAGGCCTGATGACTTCCCTCTTTATTTCTTTATGTAAATCCACCTGACTGAATTCAGAAGTCCCTCCGATAACTGAGCTTCCAGTTGGGGAGTTTATATATCCTACATGAAGCGTTAGGGTAATGATCCTTTTATATCACATCATTTAAGGGAATGGAGTTAAAACAGGAAGTAGATACCCTTGGCTGCTTCTCGTAGTTGACTTAATTTTACTGCTTTCTGCACGGCATGCTGTTACTCTGTGTCAGCTGTCATACTAAATCGGTCACTCATTACCCTGAAACATTTCATCTTCCTAGGAACATAGATTTAAGCTGTGTACATTAACAAAAGACACATTTTTTTTTTTTGCAAATAGACTAATATATTTCATGAGAGGAAGGAAATAGAACAAAATATCTAACTAACATGCCATTTTTCTTAGCAAACTGAAACTACTACATTTTATTTTGATAAATGATGATAATGAGCCTTGGAGACATTTACAGGTGTGTAATTTCTCATTTCAGTATACTGTTACTTCTGTTATTTTCCATGAAGTACCCATATGCTTTTAAACAACCTCTTAGCTTGTTTTCTCATTCTTGTTTTGGGCACAATATATCTAGAAATTGACTAATCCAAGATAAATCTACCATACATTTTCTTTGTCTCCATGGTGCTTTTTATTCACAAATTTACTGTTGGAGATAGTTCAGGGAAACAGGGAACTTTGTTCTTTCCCTGTATTGCCAAAACTAACTAATGTGAAATACTTCCTTTTTTAATTCATTAAATTCATTGGTACATTTTAGGCATACAATATGATGACATTCATCATTCAGTTTGTACCCTTACATGACATATCTTGGTTCTTATTTTTTTTCCCCATTCCCCTGCCCTCCCTTTCATCCCTCTAACCCTCCCTATTTACAAAGACTTTGTTCCCATTTTCTCCTTATCTCATATTTATTCCTTTCCCTTCTTTCCTTTCCCCTACCTCTCCCATTTCCCCTTCCCCTTTGGACCTTTTCTTCCTATTTCACATTATCTATTATACATTCTGATTCTTACTTACATTTTCAGTTTTTCACACCAGAGAAACTATTCAGTATTTAAGCATGTGTGTCCTATTTATTTCACTTAACAGTATGGCCTCAGTGTACATCCATTTAGCTATAAATGTCTATAGTTTCTCATTCTTTATGGCTGAGTAGTACTCCATTCTATTAAAAAAAAAGCCCACATCTTCTTTATCCAGTCTCTAGTTGATGGGCAACTGAGCTGTTTCCAAGTTTTAGCTGTTACTAACTGTGCCACTATAAACATGGGTGCACATATATTGCTGTGGTATGATTCTTTTAATTCTTTTGGGAAGATACCCATGAAATATTTCCTTTTAGTATTGGATTCTGTGTTTTGGGGTTGGTTCATCTACATTGGCTCACTAGAAAAAAAGGAAGATATGAAGGATGAATTATAAGAAAGCATAATCTACTAATGCTTTCTGGAACTAATGAGTCAAGAGGAGTGTTACCTCTTGGAATTGTACAATTTGTCAGGATTTGGCTAAACATTTTATGAGGTCCTATTAGTAAATCAATCTACAGCAGTGAAATAGCATGTGGGGGTACTGTCAACATACTCTTGACCTTGAAAGTTAGTTGACTTGTGGGAAGTCACAGCTTCCCAAAAACTTGTGTTCTTGATTTTGAAGAGCTGGAAAGAAAATCAGTAAAGGCCAGGTGCATTAGGACTCTCTATATAGGGATCATTTGAAAACTCAGAAAAGGACATGAACTGGGAGTGAGGTTGGAGTCCCTTTTCATTCTTTGTTTGGATCCCCTGGTCAGATGGAGGATATTCACCACAATAACCACAAGTCCTGACCACACACAAACAGTGACTGATTTCTTAAATATGAATATTTGTTTGTTTTTTAGGGTCTGTAGTAATATTTCTTTTATAATTTCAAAAATTCAAATAGTTAAGGGAAGTGTGGAGATAAAATCACTCATATTTCTTTCCTCCCTGCTCTGACCAAAGAAAATTGTTTGAAATACATCCTTTCAGAAATATTTTAGAGCATACATCAGTATTCTGTTATAAATAGTATCATTATGCCTATCCTTTAAGCCTTATTTTGGGTAATAATCTACCTAGCATTTCACTGGCCTTCTAACAAATTGCTTTTAGACTGTCAAATTGTCTCATTCAAAAACAGAGGTAAGATGACTCTATCTACCAATATCCAGATCATGTAGGCTTCTGAAACTGAGAACAGACCTTATTATTTTTTATCTGTATTTTAGCTTACATTATGTACAATCCTGGAGAGGGATGGAAAAGGTATGATGATGGAATATTGTTTCTATTACATTACTTAAACCATAGTGTATTTGGAGTTATTAGGGACAGTTTGACAATATAAATTGAACTTTCTTATGATATTCTGTAGTATCAGGATTTCACTGAATAACAGACAAGAAAAATTTTAGCAATTCTGTTATACAGACTCTTCCTTTTACAAATAAGAATCGTGAAATAGAGAGAAATAGAGATACGATGATCTGAAATCAGTGCATTTAGTTCAGTTTATGTGCATTGAAGTGTTGTTGTCTGGGATGAGCTGACAGTTTTTAAAATCAAGCTTTTGGGCCATGATTTCTTTGTATTACTTTATGAAACCTGTTTTTTAACCTTTTTTATTCCTAAAGGAAAACTCTGTAAATAAATTTTGCTTCTCCAGCAACTCTCAAAACTATATGAAATAATAAAGTTCCTCCCCCAATAGGTCATTGATTGCTGTTGGAAGAGCTTTTCTACAAATATTAAGAAATTGCATTTCTTCTATGTTAATTCCCTTGTTGCCATACTGGTAGTGGGTGTTTCTTTTTTTAATGTCACATTTATCTCTCAGTTTTATTATTCCAACAGTTCTCTGAACTGTTGTCAAAATGGCACATAAACTTAGCCCAGAGATTATATAAAATTCATTTCTTTACTAATTCAACAGATTTATCTTGCTTAAAAATGGCTGTTATCTAATACTTACCAAGCACCAAAACTATTATTCTAGAAAAAATAATCTACTTGATATCAGTTTTCTTAAGTTTTCTTAAGTCAGTGGGTTTTAATACTATATGAAGTAGCACTTTCTATTTAAACAAACTTCAGCACTTACGATATAGTGCTTGGTGCCTATCTCTGCAGAAGTCACACGGAGGAACCTTCTAAAACAACATGAACAGCTCCAAAGCACCCTGAGAGGATCTAAAATTATTAAAGCTTTCTTCATCAGCTGTGGGACCTGGTGACATTTTTGGGTTGAGGTCACTCTGAAGAGTAATTCTAAGAATAAGCTTGGTAAACTATCATTCTACCAGAAAAGATCTTGGCATGTTTTGTTTTATTTTGTTTTTCAAAACGTTAAAAGATCTGCTCTCAAAAGCCTGGTGAGTAAAGGCATCAATATTTCATTATTGTGAGTCACACACCTTTCCTCCTAGAACTGACTATTTTTTTTTTGCCATTTGAAAACAAATGACCTAGGTCCTAGGAGTAATGATGAATCAGGGATCCCAATCTCTATTTATCTTACCTCTTGCTATTAGTGTGCATGTTTTATCCACATATAATATTGCACCTGACGTGTTCAAGGAAAATCTGGACAACAAACTCCTTTGCAGGTAATTGTCCTAAATTGCAATAATTGACAATAGTGTTCTTATTCTTGTCCCTTTTGGCTTTAATTTCTCAAATTTGTATTTTCATTCTCTCCAAATACTTTTGAGACTTTAAATTTTGGCAGCAAGTTTGAATTTATTTTTATTCATGAAAAGGGCTTAACATTCAATTATCCCTGGACATGTTTTTCTGATTTTTGAAACATCTGAATTCAGATGAGAAATTTCTCTTTTTAACCCTAGTTCCAAGAAACACAAATGATTATTTCAATTCATTTTGAAAGCAGGAATTGCGGTGATTTTTTAAAAAAAAAATTCTATAGACTTTATTCAGTTTTTTAAAGAACATGTTTTTATTTTTTATTTTTTAAGCAAAACATTTATTGGTACATTTTATTTTTATTTATTTATTTATTTTTGGAACTGGGGATCAAACTCAGGACCTTGAGCTTGCGAGGTAGGTGGCAGCACCACTGAGCTAAATCCCTGGCCCTATTGGCACATTTTAGATATAAATAATGGTAACCTTTATCATGGGAGAATTTGTACCTGTACATAATATATCTTGTTTCTTCTTTTTTTTTCCCATTCTCCTCCCCTCCCTTAGACCCCTCTTTCCTCCTTATGAACAAAAACCTTTGTTTCCATTTTTTCTTGTTTTCTCTTTTTTCCTTTTCCCTTTCCTTTCCCCCTCGTTCTTCCTTCTTCCCCTTCTCATTTGAACATTTTCTTCCCATTTCCCAATATCTGTTATATATTTTAGTCCTTTTTTCCATCTTGAGGCCATACTCTTAAGTGAAATAAATTTGACACATGTTTAAATACCGTATTATTTTTCTGGTGTGAGAAACCAAAAGTGAAAATCAGATGGTTATATTTTTCCTTAGAAACCACTGTCTTTGCTCTGTTGGGTCAAGCAGTAATTATTAGTAACAAATTTAAGAAAGTCATAGTAATGCTGGGATATTTGGAAGGTAAGAAACAGAAGTCTCAACCATTTACCCAAAGTCATTATTGAGAAAAATTTGTTTCTATTATTTTCAGTTTATTATACATTCAAATAATATAGATAATACTGGAGGGTATTTACTAGTCTCATTTCTACTAAGGATATAATAATTATGATATTAATTTTATGAACTCATATTTACCTGGAATATTTTTTGGAAAGTGCATCTATTTCAACATAAAGTAATAAAAGTGAAAACTGAAGAGGAAGAAAAATGTCAACCTCAGTATGTGAAGATTCTTTGGTATAAGAGAAGATAAGAGACTTTGATGAAGGTGAAAGGAGCTATAGAGAACACCCACACATGAAATAAATATGGCCGTAGAAGAGGGGAACTAGAGCAAGAAAATGATTCTGAGGGATGAAGCCACCATGTTACTATTCTTTTCTTGAGTTCAATTCCTTCACAGAACCATACACCATGAGATACAAGAGGTCCAGGAGTAAATGAAATAGAATTCATTCCTTGATTTCTTCTATTGTGTAAGATATTCACGATATTCATTTCCTTTTATAATTTTGTTTCTATGTATTCAGGAAATAGTAGAAAAAAAGATCAATGCAACTAAGACTTGGTCTTTGAAAAGTTCAACCAAAAATTAAAATGACAAATGTTTAACTGGATTGTTAAAAGAGAAGTTCCAAATAAATAAAAAGTGGAAGAGCAGACATTACAACCAATGACACAGAAGTGAAAAGAACTGTAAGAGACAATTGTGAAAAATTATTCACCAATCAACTGGATAACCTAAGAAGTAAATTAATTCTAGAAACATGCATTTTAACAAAAATAAATCGTGATGAGATAAAAAACCAGAACAGACCAATATGAGTCTGGAGAATAAATCAATAAAGACTCTTCCATGCTGAATTCCAGCTTCCCTGCTGAATTCTACCAAGCAGTTAGAAGACCTAATAGCAACCGTTCTCAATCACTTCTCAAAATTTAGAAGAGAGAATACTTCCAAACTTTTCTTACTAGAGCAAAATTATTTTGATGTTAAAGCCAGAGAAGAAAATTATTAAAAAAGGAAATTTAGGCCGATATACTTGTTGAACATGGATGCAAAAGTCCTCCCCAGAATACCAACGAATTGAATTTAGCAGCACTTTCAAAGGAACATCCTTCTAACAAATTGGAATTTATCACTTGTGTGCTAATGAATAAATGTCACACACTACAATAACAAAATAAGAAAAACCAAAGAATCATTTCAATAATTGCATAAAAGGTATTAGATAAAACTATTGTATCATGACAAAAACTCTCCACAAATTAGCTACAGAAGGAATACACCTCAATGCAATGAAGATCATATATGACAGCAGCACAGTGAGTATCATAGTCAAGTATGAAATGTTTTCCCCCTAAGGTCAGGAAGAAAATGAGGGTGCTTACTCTCACCACTTCTTTTCAACATAGTATTAGAAGTTCTAGCCAGAGGAGTTAAAAAAGAGAAAAATATCAGAAAAGAAAAGAGCTTAAATTATCTTTGCTTACAGATTAAACCATTTTAAATATAGATAAAACTAAAGATTTCTTTTAAAACTATTAGAATTAGTATATGAATATAATAATGTTGTAGGATTTAAAGTCAAGACACAAAAATCAGTAGCATTTCTATAAAATAACAACAACTATCTGAAAAAAAGTAAAGAAAATGTTTACCCACCAAAAAAATAAAATAAATTACCTAGGAATAAATTTAACCAAGAATGTGAAAGACTGATGAAAGAAATTGAAGACACACGTAAATAGAAAAACACACCAAAATCATTGATTAGAGAAATTAACATATTAAAATGCTTATCTACAGAAAACTATCTGTAGATTCAATTTGATTCACTTTTAATTAAAAGTTCAATGTAATAAGTAACCAAAAGAATGTAACAAGTAACCAAAGAATCCTAAAATTCCCGTAGAAGCACACAAAACTCTGACTAGCCAAAGCAATCATGAATAAGCTGGAGGTATCACACTACCTGATTTTAAAATATACTATAAAGCTGTAGTAATCAAACAGTGTATTATTGTCATAAACACAGATATTTGGACCAATGGAACAAAATAAGAGCCCAAGAATAAATCTATGCATTTATAGTTAATTAGTTTTTGATAAAGAATGCCAAGGACACAAAATGTAGAAAAGACAATCTCTTCAATAAATGGTGCCAGAACAACACTCACACACGTAAGAATAAAAATAGACTCTCGCCTCACACACATCAGGTACAAAAATCAACTCAGACTAGATTTACATGTAGAATAGACTTACATGTAAAACCCTATACTGTAAAACATCCAGAAGAAAACATAGGAGAAAGGCTCCATGACATTGATCTGGGTAATAATTTTTTTTAAAAGCACAGGCAACAATTTAAAAAAAGACAAATGGGATTATATCAGATTAAAATGCTTCTGATTAGGAAACATCCAATAAAATGAAGATAAATGAACCTACAGGATGAGATAATGTGTCTGTAAATCATATATCAATTAAGTTTTAATGTCCAAAATATATAAGAAACTCAAACAGCTCAACAGTTGAGAAAAGGATCAACCTGATTAAAAACATGAGTTAAAGAGCTAAATACTTAATTTTCTGAAGAAGGCATACAGATGGCCAACAAATGTATAAAATAATACTCAACTTCACTAATCATCAGGAAAATGCAATTGTTACCACACTGAGATATTACCTCACAATTGTTAGAATGACTTATGAAAAAGTAAAGATAAACATTAGAGAGGATGTGAAAAAAGGGAATCTATGTACATCATTTGTAAGAATGTTCATTAGTACAACTATTAGAGAAACTTGTATGGAGTTTCCTCAAAAAATAAAAAAGCAGAACTACCATATGATCTAGCAATCCTAGTCTTGAGTATATTTCAAGCAAACATGAAGTTGGTATGCAAAAATTATATCCACACTCTCATGTTGTTATGGTTTGTATCTAGATGTCCCCCAAACGTCATGTGTTCATAGGAGGGGCTTCTAGGGCTGACTGGTTCTAAGGTGCGATCTGGGATTAAAGGAGTGTGGTACTAAATTAGTCCACTGACTGGGATATGGATAATGGAAACCCCTCCGTGGGTGTGGGTGGTACCCATCAATAGGCTTTTAGCCTGGATGGGATATAAAGGCAGGGAAAGAAGGCAGGCAGGCTGCTGCTGCTGCTGCTTGTCTGTCTCTTGCCTGCTTTGCCATGGACTATTTCTCCTCTTGATGCCCCTCTGCCCCTCTGCCATACTACCCTACCTTGGAACCAGGTGACTATGAACTGAATCCTCTACTAACTATGAACTGAAATATACCTTTCCTCCTTAAACTTAGGGTGTCTGGCATTTTACCTCAGCAACAAAAAAAGTAACTAAGACACATATTCATTTCAGTATTATTCACAATAGCCAAGATAATGTAATGAACTATATTCATCAACAGATACAGAAAAAGAAAAGGTGGAGTATATACGATGAGTGATCAAAAAATATGGTTACAGACTAAATTTAAAAACATATAGTAAAAGACACATTGCCATTCACCACCCCCCTCGGAAAAAATTTCTCTTGCTTTGAACACACATCCCATCATTTATGCCACTTTCTGAACCAGTCAGTTCTGGAATTCCTCTTTCGTGATTGTCTTATTTGATCGGTCATGGCCGCCTCCGTGTCCTGAATTGATTAAAAACATTTACCTTTCACTGTCATTTTGACTTTGGTGCCAGAACCAGTTAAAAAAAATCTACATGAGAATACACCATATGAGTCTGCCTTTCTGCTGATTCGTACTCTGCAGCAGCATCCACTGCACTTTTATCACACTTTGTTCCTGTTCACCGTGCCTCTCTGTGAGGCCATCCTGCCCTGAAACCACTGGACAATGGACCTAAATATGAGCCACAGTATACTTCTTCCTTAAGTAGTGGGTTTTGGGTGTTTTGTCCCAGAAAGAGAAAAGTGCCTAAGACAGAGGGAATGAGGGGAATTTTCTTAAAGGACAACAAATTTCAGTCAGGTAAAATCAGTTTGCACATATGGTAACAAGGGTTAATGTATGGTATATTTGAAAAAATAAATGTAAATGATAATCCGTGCATAAGAATTAAATGTTTGACATATGAAAAAATGTTCAACATCACTGGTCATTTGAGAGATGCAGATGAAAACAACACTGAGATTCCACCTCACCCCAGAAAGAATGGCTGCTGTCAAGAAATCAACCAATAACAAATGCTGGTGAGGCTGTGGGGAGAAAAGAACCCTTCTCCATCATTGAAGAGAGTGCAGACTGGTGCAACCACTATGGAAATAAGTATGGAGATACCTCAAACAACTAGGATTGGAAGTCTCATTTGACCCAGCTATTCCTCTGCTGGGCATCTTCCCAAAAGAATTAAAAGAATCATACCACAGTGATTTATGTTCACCCATGTTTATAGCAGCACAGTTTGTTATTACAAAGCTTGGAAACAGCTCAATTGCCCATCAACTGGAGACTGAATAAAGATGTCTTTTTTTTATGTATATAAAATGGAGTACTACTCAGCCACAAAGAATGAGAAACTAGAGACATTTATAGCTAAGTGGATGCACATTGAGGCCATACTCTTGAGTGAAATAAATAGAGCACACGTGTAAATACTGAATAGTTTCTCTGGTGTGAAAAACTAGAAGTGTAAATAAGGATCAAAATCTATAACTGATATTGTGCAATAGGAAGAAAATGTCTAAAGGAGTAGGGGAAGTGGGAGGGGTAGAGAAAAGGAAAGAAGGGAAAATAAAAAATATGAGAAAATAATGGAAACAAAGTCTTTGTAAGTAGGGAAGGGTGGAGGGGGTGAAAGGAGGTCAGGGGAATGGAAAAAAATTACCAAGATACTTCGCGTAAAGGTACAAGATCCCAATGATGAATGTAACTGTATGATGTATATGTGATAAATGTATACCTAAAATGTACATATATATATATATATATATATATATATCAAGAAAAAAACAAGCAAGATGAAAGGTTAAGGAAAGAAAGAAATCAAATGTAATTTTTTCATTTATTGGCATTAAAAACTGGGTGACTGATCATTTACTGCCCTGAAATAGAGGTAGCACTAAGGAATATAGTTAGCAAAACAGATGCTGTGTTCAGTTTAGGGTCTCTGATTAAGGTGACAATAACATAAGCAAAGTTAAGAATACCTTGTAGGTATTTATTACTCAAGAGACCTCTAAGTCCATGGTAAATATGTGGTGGTCATCAGCATTTTAATGCCTCTGAAGTTCTAAGGGTAAATGTGATTGTCAAGGAAGACAGTGGGAAATAAAGAAGATATTGTGTAGATTGATCAAGTGTTGGAATAACAATGGACTTCTCTTTGTGTAATAAAGAAGGACCTTGTAAATACAAGAAATTTTCCATGAAAAAAATATGTAAACAATAGAAAAACAATTAACATAGATTTAACATGTGTGAAAGGATAAATCCAAAAGTAAAGGGAGAGAAATTCTCATTAACCAATAACATAGTGCAATGTTTCTGTAGAGCGGTACTTTGGTTTTTTTCATAAAGCATTGCAGCATGGAAGACTGTGGCTTACATCTAACAACCATCTCTTCCTTTATACTTGTCAAAGAATGCCTCGCTATTTCATGAATTTATTCAAAATCAGTCTTCCTATATGGTCCAGTCTGGCCTTAATGCTTAGGCTCAAGTGTTCTTCCCTCTTCAATCATCCAAGTACCTAGGACTGCAGAAATCAGCTATTATGTCTAGCTTACATCTATATTTTTATTGAAATTGGGAAGATAAACTGCGATTAGCCTTAGTCATCTTGGCCACAAGGTCATCTAATGTGGCCATGTAAACCAGTGTTGGCCCATCTGATATTTAGAGAACTCTGCTTGTACTTGTGTAAACATTTTTTCTCTCTAATAAAACAGGAATAAAGCCTCTGTCTGAGCAGCTCCTTACTTTCCTTATCAATTAGCATGTTGTAATGAAGCAGTTCTAGCAGCTTTTCTGTGTCGAAACAGAGCAACATTTTCAACAACCTGTGTTTGGCAGAGCACATAAAAAAAAAACAAAAAAAAATAAGAACTTGATAATACTACAACCTTCTACTCCTAATGAGTCTGAAATCACTGCTTTCTGGACTTCTTGCTATGTGAGATAAAACAGTCTTTATTGTTTCAGCAACACTGATCTAACTTCTGTTACTTGAAGCCAAAACATTACTAATATGCAGGAGGAGCAAAATGCCACCTTCAAATGGCATCACAGCTATCAGCAGCCTGAACACCAGACATTTTAGAAGCAAAGTTAAGGGTAGAGGGAGATGTTAAATGGTAGATGTTACGTGATAAAGAAGAGGACCCTGTTTCTGTTCATTGAAACAATGAAATCATACCTCCCACCAAATGTTTGTACAGATGTTCAAAAGGAGGTTTGGAAGCTTGGTAATCTGAAAAGAACACACACACACACACACACACACACACACACAAACAGAGAATTCTTTTGGCTACTACCGTAATGTAATGTGATTCATGCCCTCACTGGTGAAACCCAGGAAGGAAAAGGTTATAAATAAAAGAAATTATAGTGACATACTAATGAAATTAGATTGCAATTAAACTATAAGAACATGTTAACAAATGTAGTAAAATATCTGTTATATATTAACTTTCTGTTCAGTCTAACTAAACCCTCCAAGCTCATGTGTCTTAAGAAGGTCTATAGTTGTTCTTAATTATCAACTTGACAGGAGGAAGAGATTCCTGAGAGGTGATTGGATCATGAGGAACACTATATTATACCTGAAAGTGCTATGGTGGAGCCCATTTGGAGGAGAGGGATCACTGAGGGAGTAGAGTGCCTTGGAGAGTTTCTCAGTTACTTTTCTCATTGCTGAGACAAAATACCAGGTATTCAAAGGTAAAGGAGGAAAGGTTTATTTGTAGCTCAGTTTGTAGAGGATTCAGTCGATATTCAACAGGCTCCAAGGCCGGGTCCCACTGCAGAGGGACATAAGAGAGGAGAAATAGTCCATGGAAAGCAGGCAGGAGAGAGTGAAGCAGCAAGCAGGAGCAACAAGCCCAGATTCCATCCAGGCTATAAGCCTACTGACCGGTGCTACCCACACCCAGAGTGGGGCTTCCGTTATCCACACTGAGAGCCATGCTAATGCCAATCAGTGGTCTAATTTGGCACCACACACCCTTAATTCCAGTATCACACACCCTACAGCCACTTCCAAAAAAGCTCCACCTATGAGCATATAAGGTTTTGGGAGGACATCTAGAAACAAGTCATAACACAAAGCGTCTCTCTTGCTGGCACTCTTCCCCTGCACTCTGCTTCCAAGCCACCATGAAATGAGCAGCTTTGTTCAATGCCCTTCTGCCATGATATTTGTGCAATGGAGCCAGTTGATCATAGACTGAATCTTCTATGAGACAAATCATTTCTTTCTTCGTTTTTGTATGTCAGACAATTACTTCCAGCAACATCAAAGCTGACCAATAAAAAATGGTATACCTTTTTCCCACAACCCCACCAGCATTTGTTATTGGTTGATTTCCTGATAGTGCCCATTCTTTCTGGAGTGAGGTGAAATATCAGTAGTGTTTTCATTTGCACCTCTCAAATGACCAGTGATGTTGAACACTTCTTCTTTTTTTCTTTTCTTTTTTGGTACTAGGGATTGAACTTGGGTCCTTGTGCTTGTGAAGTAGCTGCAGAAACACTGAGCAAAATCCCCAGCCTTTTTCATATGTTTATTTGCTATTTCTACTTCTTTGTCTGAGAAATGTCTGCTCATTTCAGATGCCCATTTTTGGATTGGGTATTTACATTTGGGAGGTCTGATTTTTTTTAAGTTCTTTATAGATTCTAGATAGTAGACCTTTGTCTGAGGCAATGCTGGTAAAATTTTTTTCCCACATTGTGGGATGTCTCTTCATGCTGTTGGTGGTTTCTCTTGCTGTGCAGAAGCTTTTAAATAAGATGAGATCCAAGTTGTTAATTCTTTGTGCTAGTTCATGTGCAACTGAGGTTTTGTTTATGAAACCTTTCCCTATGCCAATGTCTTTGAGTTCTACTTAAACTTTATTCCAGCTGGTTTATTATTTCTGTTTTAATATTTAGATATTTAATCCATTTTGATTTTAGTTTAGTGCATGGTGAGAGATATAGGTCTAGTTTTAATCTTTGGCAAGTTGAAACCCAATTTCTCCAGCACCGTTTTTAAAGAGGCTATCTTTCCTCCAGTGAGGGTATTTGGCTCTTTTGTCAAAGATGAGATGGCTGAGTGTGTCTGGAGTTGTTTCCGCATCTTCTAATCTGTTCCACTGGTCCTCAGGTCTGTTTCTTTGCCAGTACCATGCAGTTTTTAACACAGTAGCTTTGTAGTATAGTTTCAAGTTGGAGATTGTGACACTCCCTACCTGTCTTTGTTGCCTAGAATTGCTTTTGCTATTCTAGGTCTCTTCTTGTTGCAAATGAATTTTTGGTCTGTTTTTTCAAGGTCTGTGAAGTATGTTGCTGGAATTTCAATTGAGATTGCATTGAATTTATATAGCAGTTTTGGAAGTATGGCCATTTTCACTATGTTGATTCTTCCTTCCCAGGAGCAAGGGATGCCTTTCCATTTTCTGATATCATCTTCCATCTCTTTTTTCAGAGTGCTATAGTTTTCAGACTAGAGATCTTTGATTTCTTTCATTAGGTTGATTCCTAGGTATTTCTTTCTTTCTTTTTTTTTTTTTTTTTGGATGCTATTGTGAAGGGAGTTGTTTCTCTAGTTCCTTTTTCAGTGAGTCTGTTGTTTGTGTACAGGAAAGCTATTGATTTTTGTGTGTTGACCTTGTATCCAACTACTCTACTCAATTTGTTATTAAATCTAGAAGACATTTGGTGGTTTTCTTGGGATCTTCTATATAGAGTATCATATCATCTGCTAATAACGACAGTTTAACTTCTTTATTTTCTGCCTTTATTCATTTTATTTCTTTCTCTTGTCTAATTGCTATGGCTAATGTTTCCAAAACTGTACTGAACAGGAGTGGTGATATTGGACATCCTTCTCTTGTTCCTGATTTTATTGTGAAGGATTTCAGTTTTTGACCATTTAGTATGATATTGGCTGTTGGTTTTTCATAGATGTAGACTGGTGCAACCACTGTGGCAATCAGTATGGTGATACCTCAAAGAACTAGAACTAGAGGTCCCATTTGACTCAGGTATTCCCCTGCTGGATATCTTCCCAAAAGAATTAAAAGAATCATACCACAGTGATATATGTGCACCCATGTTCATAGCGGCACAGTTTGTAATAACTAAAAAATGGAAACAGCCCAATTGCCCATCAGCTGGAGACTGGATAAAGAAAATGTTTTTTGTTTTTGTTTTTATAAAATGGAGTACTACTCAGCCATAAAGAATGAGAAACTAAAGGCATTTATAGCTAAATGGATGCACATTGAAGCCATACTCTTCAGTGAAATAAATAGGACACACATGTGTAAATACTGAATGGTTTCTCTGGTGTGAGAAACTGAAAGTGTAAATAAGGATACAAAGGTATAATAGATAATGTGAAATAGGAATAAAAGGGGCAAAGGAGAAAGAGAAGTGGGAAGGGTAGGGGAAAGGAATGAGGGGAAATGGAATAAATATGAGAAAAGGAAAAAATGGAAACAAACTCTTTGTAAATAGTGAGGGGTGGAGGAGTTGAAGAGAGGAAAGGGGACAAAATAAGAATCAAGATATATTATCTTTAAGGTACAAATCTCCAATGATGAATGTCATTACATTGCATGCCTAAAATGTACCAATAAAATTAATTTTAAAAAATGATATACCTAGGCCAGGGATTTAGCTCAGTGACACCATGCCTGCCTTGAAAGTGCAAGGTCCTGACTTCCATCCCCAGTAACAAACAACAACAACAAAAAAAAATACAAAAATGGTATACCTAATAAGTGAATCAATCCACTTCAAAAAACATTAGGTATAATGATACCTCAGATGTTGGTAATATGGTAATGTTTTGATAAGATTTTATTTTCTTATATACTATCTGACTTCTGTCCCATGGGGAGAATTGTAGATGTGTGTTCTAGTGAACAATAACCTGTCCAGGAAATGCAGTAGCTGGGGCAGGGGAATGGAAAGGGTCCTAGGAAGGGAAGTCAATGGATAAAAAATACTGTGTTGAGCCTCTTACCGCTGTGAGCTACAGGAGCTGAAATTTTTGAGAAAATTCTGGGACATATACAAAACACTTATTTCAAATGTTACCCCAAAACAAGCAGCCAGAGATTCATTTTGGGGGAGTGCTAAGAAGAAGAGAGAGGAATGTTAATTTCTTGATATTTGCAGTTTCAGGGAAAAAAGTAAATGCTCAATGCAGATGAAGGTACTGACAGTTATCAATAAGCTTGAAACATGTAAGGTGTGAACTCGGCGCAGTCAGCATCTGCTACAAATATCTTTTAATGATATCCTGCCCTGTCACTTCCTACTGCTATACCCCAGTTTTCTGGAAATATGTGGTAGAGTTGGATGGAGACAGAGTTGGGGTGGAACAGAGATGAATGATAATGAACAGAGGCATCAGAATGTTGTTGACAAATGTATTCATTCTACACTCTTTTATCTTTCTTCTTAGCAGATAAAATTGAATCTTATGCCTACAACAGGTCCTACTCAATCCTCTGACAGACACAGCTTGTTTATTATCCTCTCACTTTCTCTTTTGCTTTTTTGCTTTTTCTACTGGAGATCCCATTTACCTAAATCCTGGGTATCCAATGCCCTTTTACTATCCTCTGGTAGCTATAATTATTTTTTCTCAGACTTGATCTTCTGAAATATTTCCAGTACTCCAAAAATATAGTTTCTTGATTTCTTCAATCCTATCCAATTCATTCTTCCATCAGTTTTTCAGCAAAGAAAAAGTGTGACATACTATGATAAAAAAGTGCATAAAAATATACATTAACTTCAAACATGTAAAAATAAACTCAAAGCAATTAGCCTCTCTGATGTTTAAGAGAGCAGTGTGATGAATCAGGAAAGAAGGTATCTAGTGGGACAACATCTCATGAAGTCATAATTCAGACTTTCAAATATGATTGTATCTATCCCCCTATCCTAAGGTATAATCAAAGGCTATGCTAGAATTTCACAGTGTAAAATTCAGGCTCTGGTACACTCTATCTAGAACAATCTGATTCAAACCATTTAGCAAATTTATTTCTTTGTGAAATATATTGTTTTCCAGCAGTGCACCCTGGTGAAAGTAGGCTTTTAAATGTTAATTGTTCATGTAAAAATGATTCCTGTGTTCCAATCAGCCTGACAATGTATTTCCAAGGAGAAGCAACAAATTTTGTGCTTGAATCTTGCCTAGCCAATGTGGTAAATGTAAATTTCAGTAATTTAACACTTAACTTCCCACTCTCAGGAAAGAGACAAAGGGACATGACTCACTTCAATTTTCAATACAGTCAGTGAAGGATGATGTATTAGTTACAGTTCACTAGAGGAATAGACTTAATATAAAATACACATGTGATTATATAAAAGTTTTCCTAGGTAGGCTTAAAATAACCACCACAGATTCAGGAGGGGAAGAATGCAAAATGGTCATCTGCATGCTGGACAACCAGAGGATCAGGTCAAAGGTCAAAGGCCTGGAACTCATGCAGAGTCCAGTGTGAGCCTGCTCTAAAAGATAAAGGCTGAAAGGTCTTCATGGGAAACCTGAGGGAATTTGAGACAAACTTCCAAATGTAATGGTGAAGACTAGAGCTCCTCTAAAGAAGAAAAGAAAGACTGCCTTCTCCTTTCCTTTTTTATTCCATCCAGGCTACGAGCCTATTTTATGGAACCACCCATATCCAGGTTGAGTTTTATCTATATGTTCATCATCCACAGACACACTCAGAGCTTTACTAATCTGCTAGGTGAATTTTACTCAAGTCAAGTTGACATATAACTATTAACAATCATAATCCACCCTGTATCAGCATGACAAGCAGACATATCTCCTTAAACCATACTTAATCTCCAAATAAAGTAGCAGGTTTATAATTATGCCTAACATGATACAACAATCCAGTGTATAAACAGAAAAACAGGAATTCCCTTTCTAGAACAGATAAAGGTTTTCTCTGAGTCATGCTTACTCTTCTGCTAACATTCCATAAGTTAAACAACAGAATATAAAATTAACATTACATATGAACTGAAATTAATTCTACCAACATTATGTTACAAAGAAAGAAAACAAAGATATCTCCTTAATATTTGTGTATATATGCATAAGCATACTAACAAAATAAGAAACATCCATGAATCTGGCTTAGTCACTTTCTCCTCACTAGAACATAATCCCTGATATAAACCTACAATTTACAGGAGCAGTTTATTTTGGCTCACATTTCAGTCCATATTCAGCTGGTTCCAAGGCAAAATGGCATGACAGAGAGCCATAGCAGAGAAACAGCTGCTTATTTCATGGCATTAGAGAAGCAGAATGAGAAGGGAGGAGTCTGAAAGGGAGATATGCCCTATCAGGTCACACCTCAGAGACTCACCTCTTCTGACCAGACCTTGGTTCCTCATATCATTTTCAGCTATACTGAGCGATAGGGCTTCCAAAGACCCATTTATGAGCACAAGAGGTTTTGGGGGACATTCAGATATAAACCATAATAAATAGTCACTAGAACTACTTTGGCTTCTTCTGTCCAATTTCTGATATCTTCCTGCTCACATTTTCTTTCTACTGAAGAGAAAGAGAATCAAAATTTTCCCTTCTGTAATATTTCTCTGTCAATTTCCTCTTACATAATGCATTCAGAATGTATGAATAGAAGCACTGAAGAATTTTAGGGAAGTGAAACCAATTCTGTATATTGTAATAGCAGGTGCACCTCATTATATATTGGTCAAAACCCATAGAACTCACAGTGCCAAGAGTGAATGCTGATGTAAACTATAAACTGTAGTCAAATAAATGCATTGATATTACTTATTAACTGGAATAAATACATTACACTGATGATACTTGTGAAAAATAGAAGAAATGTAGCAAGAAGAAGGTAGCTAAAATGGTTTGTAGGAGCTCCATGTACATTTCACTTAATTTTTTCTCAAACCCCGAACTTCCAAAATATCAGGGGATGATCAGACCCCCAATTGCTTGGATGAGGGTACAGTGAAGTATAAGAGACTGAGACAATAGTTTAGAATGCAAGGGGGTCCTAGAGGGTTATGCCTCTAGTGGACATGCTCTACAATCTCCAGGTTGACCCACTTTTATTAGAAAGCTGAAAGCACAAGGGAGGGGGATCAGGTGTCATTCATGGAACACTCACTGCGAGGGAGTAGATGTTAGTAAATGTGGAATTTATAAGCAATTGGGAATAAGATTCATGGGGAACAGATCTTTCCCTCTACCAGATACCTATGTTCTATATATTGTCCTCAATAGAAGTTATCTTGCCCTAGGAGTACTGTGCTTCTGAGTTTTCCCATACATGGACAGAAAGCCTGTGATTTTTTATTAACTTTTCTGTTCCTCAAGCAAATTATATTGGCCTTGGACTCTACAGAACACAAGTCACATGGTCTGATCCCCAGCATTTAAAAAAAAGCATACTAACATTTTAAAAAGTTAAATATATGCTTCCATAAGCTAGCCATTTCACTGCCAAATATTCACCCAAGAGAAATGCAAACAAATGTCCATACAAAGTTCTGAACATTAATACTCATAGCAGCTTCATTTCTAATTGTCAAAACTGAATCAAACCTAAATGTTCATGGACAGCTAAGTAGATTAGGCAAATTGATGCAAACACATGCAATGGAATACTACTCAACAGTAAAAAGTTGAGCTTTCAAATGAATTCAAAATAATTATAATGAGTAAAAGATATCAGAGAACACAGAAGGGAGAGTGATGGAGAAGATGAGCAATACTTTGGTGGTGAAGAATTTGTTTATTATCTTGATTACCATGATGGCTTCACAGACATACATGTGTGTCAAAATTTATAAAACTTCACACTTCAATTACAGATGATTCAATGTATGACAGTTATACCCCTTATATATATTTTCATGTATATATGTATGAATGAAACAGTTGAAGGAACATTAAATCTTTTTCTGCTTTCTTCCCTTTCTTTCCTAGTTCTTCCATAATTTTACTTCCCTTCCCAGAGGATATAGCACTCTGAGATATTTCTGGTGCAAAAAATATTGTTTAACTATGTTTTTCACATTCCAGCTTTATCACAATCATAGTCACTTTCCTGTCACCAAGATACCCTACCCAATACCCACAAGTTAAAGAAGAGATTTGTTTTGGATCATAGTTTTTAGAGGTTTCAATCCTGTATTTAAACATATGAGGCTTTGAGGAACATTCTAGATCTAAACCATAACATTCAAAAGTTTCACAACATGGAGAAGAGATTATCATTGTTTGCCAACAGTGGGAAAATACTGCCCTTTCTACCTTTTGCCAATGATGGGCATTCTTCCACCCCATGGTTTCTTTATTAAGCTAAAGAAATGGTTACCTGTAGTTCACTGCCTGTCTCAAACCTCCAACCCACCATATGGCTGTTAAATTTAAAGTTCTATAGAGAAAGAGAATCCATGATTTAAGGAAAAGTTAAAAAGGAAAATAGATTTAGTAAAATACAGAGAGATTTTTTTTGTAACAACGTTTCTCAGCTAAATTATTATTGTGGATCAGTAAAATGTCCACGTTATAATCTGATTCTTTAGAAGCCAAACAACATAAAATATATGATATCCATTACAGTAATTCATGTTATCTTTTGGAAAGAGACAGAATGCATCACTGTATCAGAAGGTATCACCTATATGTTGAAGAGAAAAATTTTAATCTTGCTGTTTTATTTTTATTTTATTTTGAAGCAATCTATTCCTGTAGACTTTACCACTAAGAAATAATTAGAAGAATGTAACACACTATCAAAATACATGTAATTTATTAATGGTACAATGTAGCATCTAGGACCTTTTCTCTAGAAAGAGACTGCCTGAATTAGCCATGTTGCCTAAGCTTTGGTGTTCTTAAGTGCTAAACAGAGGAATTAATAAGGCACATAATAATAGCAATGCATTTGTTCTGAGATATATTGAGAGCATTCCCAGGTACACAATCAGATAGAAACAAATCTTTATGTAATGCTATAATTATATTGTCATAAATGTCATAGCTTTGGGCTACTTTTACTTGAAAAATATCAGTATTCCTTCTTGTGACAGTGTGTTGATTAAAGACATTGATCTCTATACTACAAATGCTATGCAGGAAATAACTATAATCATTTCCCAAGAAATTCAGATAAAATATTAGTGAAAACTAAAGAGTGCAATCAAACACAGAGGATTAATTGTGATTATAGTACACCATTTTATGCAAGCCTGCCATTTATGCAATCATGACCTACTATTATCCAAATTGTGAGAATCATTATATATCTGAGGAAATACACCCATCTATTAGAGACTTGCTATATACTCTACTGAATAGAAATACAATAAATGAATGTTGTTTTAAGTTACTAAGTTTGTTGTAACTTGTCACACGACAGTGGGAAACTAAAACAATATATAAAATCAAATTGTTATAATACATACCAGAAACACATACGAGAATGTACAGTTAAGAAAATTTTATAAAAGACTCCAAAAACAAATAGTTGAAATAAAGTCACTAAAAGCATTACAAGACCTCTATAAACTAATGATAACAGCCAGCATTGATGAGAGAAACCACAAACTAATAGATGAATATATTTACTTACAAATATACATTCATAGTATTCATTAATTATAAGAATTTTTATTAAAGAGTCAATACCCTAAAATTAACCTATAGTTTCAGTGTGACCCTAAAATATCAACAAAATTTTTCCAGATATTCACAAGTTTACTATAAGATCTATGTTCATACCGAAAAAGAATAGCCAAAACAATAATGAAAAAACTTATTGAAGAATTCCTACTACCTGATTTCAAACTGAACATAAAGCAGTTATTTATAGTAGTGTTATTTGGTCTAAGTACAAAACAAACAGCTCAACAAGAAAAAGAGAGGGTCCAGAAACAGGTCTATGTTGATGATTTCAAAAAAGATCCCAGGGCTGGGACTTCAGCTTAGTGGTTCCGAGGCCTGACTCGCAAACGGAAGGTCTGGAGTTTGATCCCTGGTTAAAAAAAAAAAAAAAAAAAAATCCAATCCATTTCAATGGAACAGGGTAGTCTTCACAAAAGTAATATGGAATAAACAGGATCAAATAGGATTACAACATATCTTCACTGTTAATTCATAAAAGTTAATTTGAGATAGATCATAGATGCAAAGATGAAAGCTAAACTTATTGTGTGAAAAGAATATGTTTGTGACCTAAAAGGAGTAAAAATTTTTCAGAGGGAACCCTAAAGCACCAACCATAAAATAGATTATAAAAGAACCTCATCAAAATGAACTACCCACCTTTTCAAAACACACTCTTAAGAGAATAAAAAATCGTGCATAATGGGAAAGTGTATTCTCAGTGTATATATTTAACAAAAGGCTTGTGTTCAGAATATTTAAGGAATTTCTATCAATCAAGGTTTAAAAAGACAAAGGATTCAGTTGTAAATATAGGCAAATAAACTTTACTAAAGAAGATATGGGAGTAATTAATAACAAAAAATGTATTCAATACCAAAAGTCATCAATGAATATCAAATTAAAACCAAAATGAGATACTATTTAATAATCCACTGAAATGGCTAAAAATGAATTGAGTAGGACTACATCAAATTATGATGAGGAAGTCAGCATCTGAAATATTTATTACTGACACAAATACTTCAAAAAACATTGTGGCAATTTCTTGTAAAATCAGTCACTTACATTCATGATACCATTCATGGGTATTTAGATAGAAGAAATGGAATATATATCCACTAAAAGATAATTTATTTTCAAACTCTACACAAACTGGAAATGTATAAGTGTACAGTTCATATAAAAATAAATAAACAATTGTGACATGTTTTATGGAGAATAGTACTTATCAGTGAATAAAAATGAACAAAAAATGAGTGTATAAAACTACATTGATGAATCAACAAAACATTTTGTTACCAGCCACATAAAAAGTTCATATTTTTATTATTCCATTATATGAATTTCACATAATGTAAAATCATATATTATTAGAAGAATAATTAAAGTGGTTGTATATATGAATATTAACTGGAAGAGGACACTGGGATAATTTCTAGAGTGATGGAAGTGAAATACTCTGTTTTCTGATAAGATATTTACTTGACTGCATTCATTTCTAAATTTTGCAAAATTAAAAATTTATATCTGTGCAATTCAGAGCATGATAATCATATTTTAATTAAAAACATGATACCACTAGGGAATTTTTAGGCATGCTGAATGACTTACATTATTTTAATTAGTTTTCATATGTTATTTATAAAATATTTTTTACTTACCTTTAAATTAAACACTAAAAATCTTTTTCAGAGTGCTTTAAATTTGTTTTAAAAGAGAACTTGAGGATTGCCATCCATCTCTTTGCAAGTTATACACAATGAAGCAATTAGTAGAGCTTTAATTGGTTCCAACACCAGCCTGTCCAGACAAGTTATCTCAGTGATTTGAATCTAGCAGAATAATCTCATTTATTGCCTTATTATAATTAGGGGATCTGAGCCAATATACATGAGTCTCATTTACACAGACTCAATTGCCATATAATTCCTAAATCTGAATTTAATTTCAAGGAGAAGTTATTAATATTCATACCTAACATATTGATCAACCTCTTTACAAAATTCTTCTGCATCTGTTATTTCATTTAGTGTTCATAACTCCATGACTTATGAACTTTGACCTCCATTAAAGTAATGTGAAAATAGAAGATCCTTGAATATTAAACTATTAGGTTTCAGAGTCAGAACTTAAATTCAGACCTTCTGTTTCTGTGTCTTGTGCTCTATCCAACACATTAGATCTAACCAGTGGATTAAATCAAGGTTATTTCTTGACAAATACATAAAAGCCAAAGAGAAAGGAGAGAAAATAGGTATCTTTACTTAAATTATTAGAATTCCAAAATATTTTTTTAAAAAAGAATTTACATAAGTTCAATAGAAAAAAATCTAATGAAATAAAACTGTTTAAATGCAAGCTGTACAAGTGCATTAAACAGAAGGTGATGATGGTGAAAATGTGCATTTAACTAGTTTTCACCTGAAGTGCTGTCAGTCACCTTTGTTTTGCATCATTTACAACCTCTATCTACCGTATCACAGCCATATTTTCAGGATATATATCAAAATAAGATGAATAAAAGTGGCAGATACTTCAGTAGATCCCTAATTTCTTAGTTGCAGAAATCAGAAAATGTGCCAAATTCATGATAGAGGGAAAAATGTCAAAAAAAAAAAAGCGTTAAGGTAATTGTAAAAAAAAATCATTAACAGTCTCAGCAGAAAGGTTTAATTAAGAATTTCATCAAAATATAGATCTTGGTCTTTTGAAAGATATACATGAAACCAGAACTTAAGATTACTTGACCAATGGTAAATAAAAATTTAAATCTAACATATTTTTACTTTAGTTTGAATCCTTATGAGTTTCATTGTCATGTACAATTCTCAGTTTCCACAAGGTGAGATCATTTATACTCTTCAATATCTTCTGCCAACTAACCACTTCAAAATTACATCTCAGTTAAAGGTAATACCTCTTATTTTCTGTGTACTGCAACATAGATCTTCCCTTAGAGAGAGCTGAGCTCATTCAGTGAGACATAGCACTTAATTTCATTTGCAGAGTTTTGCTATCCTACTCTCCACAAAGTAAATGAGATCATCCACTGCTTCTCCTTAGGCTAATGGAACTTACATTGTTTGTCCACATTTAATGCCCTAATATCTTGGTTGCATAGTCTAATGTTGAATAAGATATCAGTGATGGAATTAAATATACTGAAACACATTGTGAAGTTTATTGCCTTTCACTGGCTCTGTAGAAACTAGGCCTCTTTCAAAGAATTGCAGGCTTAGAGGACCACAAAGGTCAAGAAGGATATGATATAACTATGTGAACTGAACTTGACACAAGAAAATGGAGCAGAGAATGCATTCTCTATCCTTAAGAAATAAAAATTAACATGAAGAAAATTATGCAAGCCATATAAACAATTCTGTGGGTGAAATTTGCCCTAAAGCTTCATCAATTTTTGAACTCGATATTACTTGCCTCTTCTATATTACACATTAGTAAATAATTAAAATGTAGTTTAAATGAGCCAAATTCATTTATAATCCTAGAATAGTGCCTCAAAAAATATACCAACACAGTCTTAGGATAAATTTTACACTCATCATTGTGACCTGAAAAGGGAAGACAAAATGCATGTTACAGGGAAGAAAAGGCTCACATTGGTTTAAGATAAAGAAACAAATTTCAGAAATCAGAGTACAGACTATAGTAAAAAAGTAAAATGAGAACCTACTCTAAAGCTGATTGTGTAGGATTGTGCAGGATGATTTAACTAATTAAGGTAGAAGTGTCAGCCATGAAAAAAAAAAAAGCAGAAAAGTCACTGGAAATGTAAGACAAATTAACAATTATGGCCTTTGTTTTCTTTTATCTTGGTTTTATGCATAAGACTAAGAGGAGGCATTTTCAAACAAAGTACAAACTAAACTGGCACATGAGAATATATTTATATAGCAAACGTGACTTGGATAATTAATAGATGTATAATTTCTTTTATGAATTCAGAATTTGAAAGAGAATCACATAATTCTTGCATAAATTATTAGAAACAGTGATAATGATTTAGAGGCACAAGGGAGAACACTTAATTTTATACCAGTTTTCTATTTCCTAAGAAGAAGAGGTGACAAATCCAAGCATGTTAGCTCATGTGTGCAAGATTAGGAAAAGGAAAAACCCAATGCATCATAGGAATATAGTATTTTTATGCTTACAGGATTATTTTACATATGTTAAATTTTCTGGAATGAAATAAGAACAATTCTTGCTATTTAGAATAAAAGAAAAATAATACATTATTTCATACAATGTTTTTAAGTTCTGGTTTTAACTAATTAGTATCAGTTTGACCATAGGTTGATAAATCCCTTTGGCATTAAGAAATAAGGCGCATTTCTCCTTTTTAGCCGTTGTAGGACTTCAGCTATTGAAAACCTTTAAAATAATTTGGATGGAAGAGATTTGTCTTGAGATTTCAAATTCATCATTTTTAACTCTAGGAGATGTTCTGAATAATGTGTTTCTAGCTGTCTTATGAAGTTTATTTTGTTGGAAGAAAAAACAAATAAGAAAAATTCTCACAGATTTGATGTTATAAAAAGCAGCTTTCTGGGAGATTTATTGTGTATGAGTGAAGAGACATACTTGTAATTGAGAACATTTATTAGTGTAAAATTAAAGAAAATAAATGAGATTCAGGTTTTTTATGTAGGGTGATAAAGGTTGCCAGATTAGCAAATGTAGTTCAGATGATTCATCAAATTAAGGACTAAATATTTCATATGAAGGGAATATTTAACATTAAAGGAGTATCTAAGATTCAAGGAATTAGGTGGATATGAAATCGTAACTCATATTGTCAATGTTTCCATCTGAGGGTAGTTCACAAGGGCAAAAGAAGCAGACAAATTGATCTGTCTCAAAAGTAAACGCCCAGCAAGCTGACCTAAAAATCTAGGCATTTGAAGAACTTCTCTAACCACTTGGTAGTATGAATAATGGGGAGAATAGTAAATGTAACGTGCTTAATATTTACATTTTAATACTTGAATATGAACTGGAAACAAACTAAACAGGGTGATGAAAGTAACCTCAAACAACGTAAAACTAGGAGAAAGATTAAGAGAAATTCTACTGCCAAATGCTCTCTTTGAGCTTAAATAAGATTACTGGTGATTTTAGTCTCTGATCATACTTGCATGCCAAAGATGATTTTCTAGAGCACTCTTTTCTGTTCATTTGGTGGATTAATTACTTAATCAAATACAAATTCTCATGCTCTTTCACTGAGCAAAATTACCTGATGAGGTAGCATGATGTATACTGTGTTTTCTGTTTTCATATAACTTCACAGAACCCTTTCATACATCCTTTTACACATTTGCCTTGGGTAAAGTGTACAAAATAATCAATTCTTCAATTAAGAAATTAGTTGTCATTGTATTTAAAACTACCAAAATTTGGATTTTCAAATGTTGTATTTTGGTGAAATGACTTCTCATTGTCGGCATAACTACAAAATACAGAAGACAGCTTTAAGAGGGAAGGGTGAAATTTGCTTCTCTTGAACCCATGCTCCATCATAAAAATCCCAGAAGAAATGGGTCAGTGCCTTAGCACAACTCATTTAAAATAGTTTTAAACACTAATCCAAATAGATTGTTTTTATTTGTACCTTAAATTTATTTTAATTGTATGTAAAAATTTATAGTGGACTGTAAACTCTTGAATTCAGGTTTCACTTCTTGTTTCTCACAGTGGAGCTGTTCCAAACACAGTGTCTAACAGCCAGGGCATATTGTCAATTTCTTTTAAAAGGATAAATATGTTTTAGAGAAAAGTTGAATTTCAGAAAAATGTATCATGGGCTAAATTACCATTTTCTAATTTCTGTTATTTTTGTTTTGTTTTGTTTTTAAATTCTTTTGTTGGTACATTTTAGGTATACAATACATTTACATTTCTCATTGGGAACTTGTACCTTTACATGATGCATCTTGGTTCTTACTTTTTCCCCATTCCCTGCCCTCCCTTCACCCCCTCCACCCTTCCCTATTTACAAAGACTTTGTTTCCATTTTTTCCATTTCTCATCATTTTTCCTTTCCCTTCTTTCCTTTCCCCTGCCCCTCCTACTTCCCCTACCCCTTTGGACCTTTTCTTCCTATTTCATATTATCAATTATTCATTCTAATCATTGGTACATTTTATGTGTACAACATAATGACATTCATCATTGGAAATTTATACCTTTACATAATCTCTCTTGGTTCTTATTTTTCCCCCTTCCCCTGCCCTCCCTTCAACCCCTCCATCCCTCCCTATTTACAAAGACTTTGTTTCAATTTTTCTATTTTCTCATATTAATTCCATTCCCTTCTTTCTTTCCCCTACCACTCCCACTTCTCCTTTCCCTTTGCCCCTTTTCTTCCTATCTCACATTATCCATTATACCTTTTAGTTCTTATTTATACTTTCAGTTTAATTTCTGTTACTTTGATTAGACCTAAATTCATGATATGTACAGTAATTGACTGGATTTTCTAGAGTGACTTCTAAAGTTTCAGTACAATTTAAGTGATAGAAACATAATATGTGATGTATAAGTCAGAAGATGGGTTAAGAATGGAAAAATGATGAGAAATGGAAAAAATGGAAATAAAGTCTTTGTAAATAGGGAAGGGTGCAGGGGGTGAAGGGAGGGCTAGGAATGGGGAAAAAATAAGAACCAAGATGCATCATGTAAAGGTACAATTCCCAATGGGAAATGTAAATGTGTTGTATACCTACAATGGACCAACAAAAGAATTTTAAAAAAAAAGAATGGATATTCTCCAACTTTTCAAAGTTTCCCATAATAACCTGAAATACTATGTTCATAATTCAATTACATACCTTTTTGAGTGATACTTGATTATAATAATTGTGCTTGTCCTGAGAGATTTGGTTTCTTACAAGTTAAATAGGCCATATCTTTTCTTCATAAATACAATATCTCCTCCAAATTCTTCAAAATGCCAAATATTATTAACTAAACCTCTATGCCAGGAGCTCTGAAGGGTGTAATAGATCCTGAAAAGTCTTCTTTATGATTTTGTGGTATAGTGGAGAAACTAAGGTAAATATATGCATGGTGTTCATAAAAACACTGGATTATATAAGAAACAATAAACAAAGGACCTATAAAAAGATGAAACAGATATATAAAACATATCTTGATAGATTTTCTGTTTTTAAATCCAAGTAGACACATCTCATATCATAATACTAAGGTAGGATCTAGGATTTGTTTCTTACCTTTCAGTACATAACAGTTTTCGATATTTTTTAGATGAAAAATTGTCTGTAAAATCTACTCAATTTTGCTCAAGACAAAAAAAAGATATTTTTTAAGTTTAAAGAAAAACAGAACATTTGAATTTCAGTAAGTTTACAACAGAACTCTAAGGAGCTCAGCGATAGGAGTTCATGGACCTTGGCTATAATTATTTGCCATTACCTCAGCTAATGACTTATTAGGTTTCTGTGTATCTTACTTCAAATTCTCAAAAGGGAACCTGATTAATTCTGATTAGATTATGGATTGGTTCCTCTGAGGTTGGATAGCTATGCTTGGTTCAATCAGCCACGTCAAGGGAATGATATTGCTAATTAAGGGTAAGCAAGAAGAGACAAGCTGGTTCTCTAGTAAAGTTGTTTTTGAGGCAGGTACGTATTTATTTATATGGAAATGTATAGTAAAAAGCAAAATACAGTACATGGGTATTAATAAAATGTTTTATTATTCTGAGAAAATATACATAAAGGCAAATCATTGTTTTTATTCCCATATACTCAAACCACTGAATGACACACAAGCCACAAAATTGTTTAAATCAGAACCTTGGTGTCTTTCTTGACTGGCTTCCTTGAGGTAGATGTACCCGATACAGCCAATCAATCAATCACAAAATTCTAACTTTTCTGCATCATAAATAATGTATTATACTGACATCACCCATCTGCTAGTGAAACTTTTCAGTTGTGTCATAAAATCCATGGAGAAATGGATTGTGTTTGGCTTTTTCATCTCTTGTACCTATCATCATGCTTCCACCCTTAGCTCTGCCTGATGGACACTTTGATTGCAGCTTTTGAGATTCAGAGTAGATGACTTAGCTTAACTATGACCACAGAAACTATGAGGTAACAAGTACATGGATTTCAAGCATCTGCTTGTGATAATAAGAAATGAATCTTGCTGACTTTCTTTGTAGGGAAAAACTTAAAATAATGACAAAATTTCATTTTAATTTTACAAAGTTAGTTTTATTTTCTACAGCATGGTTTGAGTCAGAACCCTCAAAATGGATAGAATGGTCAGCAAGATGAGGAGATAGTCTGGGTAAATCACTGAAACTTTTTCATTTGGTTTTTCCTTGGCTCACCTCTGCAGTCTGGGGCTAACATTGTAGGCCTCTTAGTTGTGAATCATAATTGATTAATCATTGAGTGCCGTGTCACCCTTCTACACCTTTTAATATTTCCTCTAAGATATCATAAAATTATTAGGTGTTTTGTTTTTTGTCTTAAATCCATATCATTCAATAGGTATGTCCTTATTCTAAGAATAGAGGGATCACTGAACTCCTACTTATAAAACAGTGGATAGTTATGGTTCCAAATTTATGGTTTTATATTGATAAAATATAGATGATTCAAAATTATAGTTTTCTTCTATTTGTTCTAGGAACCATTATATACTGACATATCTAAGACATCCAAAACCTAGAATAAACCCACTCCTACGAACTGGAGTATTGCTCTGTGTGTGTTTATGTGTGTGCGTGTGTGTGTGTGTGTGTGTGTGTGTGTGACAGAGAGAGAGAGAGAGAGAGAGAGAATGAAAGTAAGCATTGAAATACTCAATACTCAATACTTTGAATACTCAAAGGAAATAATATTCATACACACACATGAAGAGCCTTCCTGATAATTTATTCATCACTGCCTTGTCTGACTATGAGCTTTTAAATGTATGAGCTGGACTTTCCTTCTCATCAGGAGACAGCAGTCTTACATGTGGTAAGTTTCTCTTCTTGCTCTGTCCTCGAGTTACCTTGAGCCACATATATAGAGAGTCTCTACGTGCTTCTGGACTGCCTTCTTCTGGAGGTGCCAGAACCCCAGCAGCTTGTCTTACAATTAGACTCAACAGTTTGGACGTCATCACAGGACACCTCAAACTTTATCATATGCCATTTCTAAAGATAAAGGACTTGGAACACTCAAGATAGCACTCAGCTCTTCAAGGCAAAAAATTGGAGTAGTTAGAAATTGATCAAAATGAAGTAATTTTGTATTCAGAGTAAGCTTATGCTACATGAGACAAGTAGACATTGTTATTTCAAAATAGGTACATGACTTTATGTGTTATACCTACTTCTTTGAAGATAAAGAATTTCAAAAGGAAGGTCAGAGTACTCTGATTCATAAAAATACATTATACAGATATATTAAATCTAAAAATTGTGTTTTGGTCTTAGTGACTTAAGAATAATGTTTTGGATTATGAGCCACAAACAAAAAATATAAAATACTTGAATGTAAACAAAATGATTGTGTTGTAAAAATATTAAAAATTTACATCTGAATAGTTTCCTATACTGTAAGTTTCTATTGAAAAGAGAGAATGACTCTGGAAAAATATTTATGTCTTACTCAAAACTCCATCATTTACCTATTTTATAACTAATAGTTATTATCTCTTTAAATAGTATACTTTCATAAAGAAATTCAAGTTTTGTACTCATGGTGGAGCATTTGCAAGAAATAATTGCATAAGGCTAGATTTTTTAAATTTAGTAATTTTAATGTTTGTCTATTTTTTCTAAAATTTAAAGAAGAAAATTTGTGTAAAGTCTTCAACAAAAGTAAACTAATATACAATGAAACTAAAATTTCTGTTTAGCTTTAATTTAAAAATAATTAATGTTTATATTCTGTATTGATAAAAGCAGTTACTACATAAAAAATTATCAGTTGGTACCACAGCATCCTTCTATTCTGAGTGATTTCATTTATGCACTGGAATTTATAGCTAAACTGTTATGTAAAAATAAGATAGAACAAAATTTTTAAAAGAAAATATGGTTATTAACATATGTAACAATTATATAGTCTCGTGTTCTCTCTAGATATATTGTTATGTTTTATTTTTGTTTTAAAGACACAAAAATTCACTACATAGTCCAAGTTAGTTTTGAATTTATTAAATTGCCCAAGCCAGCCTTGACTCAGACTCTTTATTTTTTTTTAGAAAAAAAGAGTAAAGTTTATTGAAATTTCAAGCTACATTTGAAAAATCAAACTTCAAATCCTGGAGACATGCATCAGGATAAAGTGTCAGAAAGTGGAACTCAGACTCTTGAATGCTGAAATTACTGACCTGCACCACCAAGCCCAAAGTGAATGTGTTTTAATAAACTATATAACTTTAATTGTTCTGATTTTGTAGAAAAACTTGCATTTAAAATCTATAGCAATGTTTCAAGACACAAGACTTACACATTTTTGCAAAAATGAAATTTAATTACTTTGTTACTGATATATACTATTTTAACAAAGTTGAGTTTACATAGCATTTTATTAATAGATACATTAACATTTTTCATTATACTATAATTCAAAAGGATTCAAATATACATATATATATATATATATATATATATATAGTGATATGCAAAACAGCCTTAGGCAAATTTTCCAAAAAAAATTTGCATGTATACTGACTTAGTAAAAATATGATAAATATTTACCAAAATACTAGATGCCAACCTCAAAATCCTCCTAGAGCAAAAGAATTTAATGTACTAACTGATGATACTAACTTGGAATTGAATATCTATATTTGCAAATATTAACCTAACAATATGCAAGAAGATATATTAAGTTGTAAGTGAATATTATGTTTTATAAAAATAACGTGAGCTTTAATCTTATTAAAGTGAGAATGGTAAGTAAAATAATGCATCAGGACAGGATTTGTAAAGTTAAAATTTAATTCAATATGTGAACATATATAGATTTTAATATTGTTTGAAACTGAATATGGAAAACACAATTTTTTGCTGAAGCTGAAGTTATACATATGATTCTTTTGCATATAACCATGCATTTAGCCATGGCAGATAGACCAGATGGTGGCTAAATGAGACACTTATACAGAGCTTTGGAGATTAAATGGCTGATTTTTTTTTCTTTCCTCATCTCATAAAGTAGACCGATAGAGCTGCTTTTTACCACTCTCCACCAGAATCTAAATATCAGCATCTAAAACGACAGTTTCTAAGAATATACAACTGTCATCTGTTGGAATGATAATGCTCTGAATTTGAAATAAACTGCAACAAATCATCCATCAAATAAATACTTCTCTAGCCATGTAGGATAAATTATATGTGGGTCTACACCAAAGTACATTGTGCATATATACCTCTCATGGTGCTGAGTAGAGGCAAAAATTCCTATATACGAAAAGTTGAATATAATTTGGTGTTTTATCTTTAATGTTAACATCTCTCTTACCCTATTTTTGGGTTGCTATACAAAGAATATATAAGCATGTCTATTTGGTCAGAAACATTTTCACTCTGAAGAAAAAAACAGTTCAATCGTTTAATAACCTAAAGTTAAATAGAAATGCCAGCATTTAAAGTGGAAATGTAAATAGATTCAATCATTTTAAAGAAATCGGAGTATTTGTTTTGTACTTCTGTACACTGAAGTGACTTAGCAACCCTGATATTATAGCAAATACAAACCTAATATGCCATTCCAGCTCCTAGATTACAATTTTTAATACCATTCTTGAAAAGATTTAAGGTGCTTTTGAGAAACAGAAAATCATGACTCAATCAGTGCAGATACAAGGTGGGACTGGGATACATTAGAGTGCCTAAAGGAGAGTGAGCATTCAATGATTACTCACAGTGTTTCAAGAAGACAAAAGAATTCTATTAAAAAGGTTCTGTTTGATGAAAAATTTTGGAAGTATGGTAATTCAAGTTAAAAAAATGTAGTCAGTTAAAATACATTGAATGAGTTCATAAAGAAAAGGTGAACACACTTGAACAAAATAAAATATATTTCTGTGAAATTTTTATTGAATTATTTTCATTATTGAATCATGTTTATATTACCTTTCATTCTGAATTAAAAGCTTCCCAGGTAACTTGAAGTGGCCCAAATACTTCTATTTCGGTAGATCAGCTAAATAAATGCATACACTTTCTGGAGAAAAGTTCCTCAAAATTTGGGCCCATTAAACTGTTATAATTAAGACAGAATGATATACAAATATTAACTACTGAATATGTGAAAAGTTAGTATGAACAAGTGTCAGAAAAAATAAGAAATGACCCCCAAAAAAACCATTTATATACTAAGATTATTTGAATAATAAAACATGCAATTGCAAATATGAGTATGCAAACAACTGCCAAAATTAACGGATATATTTTCATAAAATTAAATGCTATGATATTTAACTGTGCTGTCAGCTTGAATAAAAAATGCCTGACAGATTGGTTTAGCACAGTCTTGGGTGTGTCTGGATGACTATTTTGCTGAAGAGGGAAGACCTACCCTGGGTGTGAACGGCTTCAACCAATAGGTTTGTAGCTTGAACAAAATATAAAAGGAAATAAGACGAAGCTCTTGCTTGTGCTTCTTCAGAGGAGCTCCAGTCTTTGCAACCGTCTTGGATGTCTGAAGAGCCTTTCATCCCAGACTCTTCAGCCTTCCAGCATAGACCCTATGGTTTCCTGATACTGACTTGCATGGTTTTCTGCAGTGAGCCTGGAGGCCTGTGATTCTTACTTTATGCGGGACTTTGCAGAGGGGATTAAGAATCTTGAAATGACGCTATTTTTCTAGATTATATGGATGGACCTTAAATGCAATCATGACAGTGGTATAAGCAGGGCACACTAGAGACTTTGCTAGAGGGATTTAGTCAAGGAGTAAATGGAGCATAAGAGAAAATTTTATGCTGCTGGGCTTAATAGAATCACATACTAGGCATGGAGGTGCACATCTGTAATCCTACCATTCTGGAAGGCTCAGGCAGAAAGTTCAGAAGTTCAAATTCAGCTTGACCAATTTAATGACTTAGCTAGATCCTGTGTCAACAATTTTTTTAATTAAGTAGGCATGAGAGTGTAGCTCTGTTGAAGGCTGTTTATTCACTGTCCAGTACTGCAATATAGGCATACATACATGATAGAGTGAGGTGACACAAGTCAAGAATGCAGCTCTGAAAGCTAGGGAAGGCAAGAAAACTGATTCTCCTTAAGAGCCCAAAGTGGAGCAGCACTGTGGACACTTCACTTTCTCCTCCTTAAGATGTACTGCGTGCTCCCAGCCTCCAGACTGTCAAATAATAAATTTCCGGTTTTTAAAGCCAGAACATCTTGTTCCCCAGCAATACTAATTGTTTCAATAAGCATTGTACTGTCAATGGTTACTTGTTCCTGGAACACTACTACTGGATCCACCCTCAAGTGTAGAGGGTTTGGGCTCTGGAAGATTCAGAACAAGATTTGATTGACTATAAGGACTTCTGAGGGCTTGTTGAAATAACATCCTGTAAAAGAACTTTTATACCCTGAGGAGTTTGGGTTTTATATTGTGACTTATAAGAAAGGACTAATGGCTTTTTACATGGGGAACTAACTGTCCATAGAGCTGTCTGGGACATACATTTATGATACCAAAAATAGAAAATGAGCATGGTAGTGTTGATAGCTGGATGAATCCACATGTGATATGAGAAGGGTTTGGGTAATACAGAAAACCTATGAGAGAAAAGCTACTGCTAATTAGAATATTCTGAAGTCAGAGTTATCAGGATGAGAACTCACAACTATCGACTACATAACTAGGCATAAAGATAAAAAAAAGTTTGAAGTGACTCAACAATATTGAAAATAGGAGAATAGAATAGTTCTAGTAATAACAATAAGAAAAAGAGATTTAGAGTGGGAATAACAATGAGTTTATTTTAACTATGAGTTTATTTTGAGATATTACATAGACAGGCCCACTTGAAGCTTTAAAATCTGAAATACCTATTTTAATGAATAAATTAGGGCCACAGAGAGATCTATCTGCCTGGCTTAAGCCTAAGCAACAGATGAGGTATCTTCGAAAATGAATAATGAAGACAGAGATTAAAATAGAAAGTTGATGTAGGAGATGAGAGGAACAGATAAAGAACAGCATGATACTACTCACAGTGGACAGGTTTCCAGCTGTATAATTTTTACCCCAGTCAATCTGACGGCATAGATGTACACAGAATTTCCTAAAGTAACAAACTGGTAGATAAGAAAAAATAACTGGGGATAATTAGTATGTGCTTGCTCTTTAGGATCCATTCCACTGAGTTCACAAAGGCTTTCAGACTTCTTAATTTTAGCAACTCCACATTTGATGATCTGGAGTATTTCCTTCTTCTGACAAAGTCTCTGATAGACTATTCTTTACTTCTGTTATAATGAATTTTAACTAATTGAGATTGTGAGCTCAAATCTTGTTCTTTCTATTCTTGGTTTTATTTGTGCTTTAGCAACCTCAAAAATTTATGCATTTTGCTTAGTTCCCTATGTGCAAACAATTAGGCAGATCACTGATAATGCTAACTCTATTACATCTCCCAGTATTTTGTTTAGAACAAGGAACTTACTGAATTTGATTTGGAAGTTCAGTAGATCATCAGGAAAAATTCAGTTTCTTTCACTTCTTTTACTTTCCATTGTATTTTCTTTTGTATCCTGTTTTTCCTTTCCTTTCTACTTAATGGGAGAAAAGCAGTAGCATTTCTAACTTCTTCAAGCAATACTCTCCATGGTTGGATAAATCAGGCTGCTGTAGTGAAGTTGCTTTCAGATCTTCTGGCATCAACACAAGATGGAGTAATGCTCCATTGACCATCACTCTATCTACCAAAATAACAATTTCATCTTAATTGTCTTGAGTAAGGTGCAAAATAAATCACTATGTACTTTATTTAATGCAGTTCTGCATTCTTCTGCTAGAGCAAAAATAGAACAACAGATGGGCATAAATTCGGTGAAGCTTAATGAGTTGGCAAGCTGTGGCATAAAATAAGTTAGAAGGGAGTATCTTAAATGTCTATTAACAAAGGAGGAAAAATCTTCAAAAATACTGTTTTGGAAAATGAAACATGCTATGATTTATAAATTGTATTTTAAATCTTTATTTCCTTGATATGATTAATTTAAGGAGACCAATGTAAAGTTAGTATGACTGTTTTTTCAGTTATTTAAATTGTGGTGGTTTTTGGCCAAAACGTGGTGTTCAATGGCTCCTAAACTGTAGAAACGCCTCGACTCTTCAATTTTGAGAGACACAGTGCCAGGGACATAGGACATATGCACTCTGGAAAGTTCAGGGTTAGATAGTAAACTTACTACTGGCAATGAGAGCTTCTTGAGAAGAAAATATATTCCCTAGAAAATCGGATTCCCACTGGTGCTTGTTCCATATCTTAAAACAACTATAAAGAATTATAGAATAATTGTAACACACAAGGATATTCTATGTAAATGCAGAGACAGAGAGGAAGAGGGTGAGTATTTTGTGGGGATATGAGGGATTTGTGGGTAACAGTTTTAATCCCTATTATTATATTTTTAATTAGATTTTCTAACATTAAGCCTATATTTATTGACAAGACTCATCCATTCAACAAAGAGAATGGAAGAATGTGTAATGGTTATTTTATAAAATATTTTAAGAAACCAACTGTATCCTCTTGCACAGCCCACTAGTAGCAGGTTTTCAGCCTGAAGATATAGAGTTGAATATCAGTAAAGAAATAAATTGCCAAGAACTATTGGCAAATTCTGATTTATTCGTAAAACTATGCAACCACATGTTAATGCTTCCTATGCACAGAATTCATAGAGGAATTAGTAGAAGTCATCCTGTTTTTTACACCATGACTATTTGCTAATGCATTTATTTTAATCATAGGCACTTTGAATTGCTTAGTAATTAGTGTGAATGATTCAAATGCTTGAGAATTACAAATCATTATTTGAAATGATTTTCAAAATAAAAGCAATTAGTTTGTATCACAAAACAGTTCTCATGGTTCTAAGAAAAAGGAAGTAGAAAAATTTAAGCACTATGGGCTTCAGTAAGATAAGGACCACGGTGTCCACAAGTATACTATAATACAGATGTTATCTTGAGTTATTGAGAGACATTTCAGTGATGTAGCAGGGAAGAAATCCAATAACAGAAGGTTTGCTACTCAACATTTTGTTGTGAAAAAAATATCCATGGGCATCAACTTACAATGAGGAGAGCTTTATTTTGACTCACAGTGTCAGAGGATTCAGACTACTGTTGGCTTTTATTACTCATGGGCTGTGGCAACACAGTAAATGATGGTGGGATCACAGCAGAGGATATGCTCACCTCATGGTGGCCCAGAAAGCAGCGAGAGCAATAGAGGCCAGGGTCCCAATATCACTTTCAAAGGCACAGAGCTAATGACCTAACTTCCACCCACTAAGCCTCCTCTTTATATGTTCTGCTGCCTCCCAATAGTGTTACAGTCTGGTGACCAAACTTTTAACATGTGAGCCTTTGGGAGATAGAACATGAAAGCAAATAATTGTGGAGAAATGACACAAGAAAGCTGAAGAAACATTCCTGGGATCAGATCTTAGCATTGTTTGTTTCTTTGTTTTGGAGAATGAACAATTAAAAGGGAGAAGAATATTAGTAAAATAAGATCCCACTTCATATTAGATAAGAGTAAGATGCTGAGAAGACCATCTTAAATGCAATTTAGGGAGGGATTTGTTTCCTTGTATATATAGCTTTCATGTTTTCTTAGAGGCCTGTGTTTATACATATTATAACAGTGTTAGGTTCAGTATCTTTGAATTTTGATAATTGTATAAAAATCTTTTATAAATAAAGTGATTACATTCAGAAGTACTTAAACAAGATATTCTTTTAGAAAAATGATCATGCCAAAATCTTACATATATACTTAACGATTATCTGGAATATATACCGACCAAAACCTAACATGTCATGTACATGCTATTTCCTCCATTAAAATATGGAAATGTTTCATAGTTAAATTGTTCAAATTTAACATTTTATGCAACACAATGGAAAATTATTAGAAAATGGCTATATGATTCTATATATTCATTGGAAAAAAATAAAATCTCTAATGGACTACAAAAACCAAAGATGCAATAAAGTGTAGCTTAAGAATTTCTGAAAATCTTTTTTTCCTTAACATTGAAATAAAGTAGATTCCTTTCTTCTTTATTTTACTCAATCTGCAGTTTCACTTGGTTTATTTGTAGTGTGTGTGTGTGTGTACCTGTGTTTAATTAAGACAACTTTTTTTGTTCTGGCTCCTGCCTCGCAAGCGCAAGGTCCCAAGTTCGATCCCCGGTACCAAAAAAAAAAAAAAAAAGAACAATGGAAAGAAATTTTAAAATTTTTCTTTTTGAATATCTGATTTAATAGATAAAAGGAAATATTAATACAAACAAGGACAAAGAAATAGGAGTTGCTCAAATCTAACAATGCTGACAAGATTGGACACAAAAATAGGTTTATTTTACTTTAGAAATATTTCATCTGCAACAAACTTTATATTTATGAAATAGACTTTATATTTATATTTACTCTTTTAAAGATTTAGATGCAAAACATGACCCTACTAACAGCCCATCTAAAATACATGGCTTTGATTTTAAACATTCATAGACCTCTTTAAAGTTAATACAATACATGATTTAAAATAGTTTCTCAACAAATTTGTCCCATAGATCCTTGCTCTGAGTCGACAGTGCTGTGTTCTATTCTCATGTGTCATGCATTATATGCATTGTAATTGGAAATCATGAATTCCCTGTGAACCTCCATGTTCTCATTGCAGCGTGGTGAGACAATGTTTCCCTGATAGGATTGTTGTGAATACTGTCTTGGTCTGTGCAGGCTGCTGTAACAAAATACCATATACTGGCCGGCTTACATAATAGAAATTACTTTCTCAGAGCTCTAGAGGTTGAAAGTTTGATATCAAGGGTGCAGCATGGTTTGGTTTCTGCTGTGTCCTCTATCCTTGCTCTCATATGGCCACTTTTTTTGCTGTATCCTCACATAGCCTTTTCTAAATGTGGATTCCCTTCTACTATCTGTTCCTCTTCTTACTATCATTACTAGATAATTAAGGGTATCAATGCTATTCAAGGAAGGCCCCACATTTCTGAACTTACTTACTTTTAATTAGCTACTTACAGCCCCTACCTCCAAGTATAGTTACATTGAACAAGTGCTTCTACCAGATTCCCAAAATCCAACAGATTTTGAGAAGACATAATTCAGCATATAACAAGTACTGAATCAGAACTTTTGATGATAGAATTTGGCATTCTATATTTTCAAAAAGCATTCTGAGAAATTCTTAGGCACATTGAAATTTTAAACCAATACTCTGCAATTTGCAAGGGAGTTTCATGAAGTATAATTTGTATCATAATGGACAAGGCAAATGATGAGCCATTTTAATTTCTTTTTTTTATGTGGTACCTTCACTTAAAACTAGTAGTGTAGTGTCACAGAAAGGGATCACAATTTGAAGACAAAGGTTATGTCAATCTTTGCACTGGACAAGTTAAACAGGTAAGAAGTACTTTATTCAATACTAAGTTCATGGCCAGCCGATACTAGTTGTTAGGTGTTTTGAGTATGCTGCCATATACTTTTACAGCTGGTTATAAAATAACTTTAGAAAATTCATTACACTAAGGAGAAAAGGAATACCTGAGATTTCAATATATCTTGTTTCCCTAAGACTCTAAGGTAACCATTATTATGGCTATATACTTTAAAATAAAAAAAAACCCTCTGATATTATTATTTTTGTTTTCCAGATATATTTGAAAATTCTTTTATATTCAGTTAAAATGCATTGATTTGGGCACTGGGAAAAATGTATAGGATATTGCAAATGAATGAAAATATTGACTTTTTTATGATTTCTCAGGCTACTAAGGGAAGAGGACTCAGTTATTTATAAAATGTCAAGAGAAGGCATGGCTAATTATGAGTTTAGGTAGTGGACAGGTTAAAACTATGATGACTGAAAGAATTACAAACTATAGTAGGCATAGTTAGGGATGGTTTGCTTGGATAGAAGGGGATCTATTAGAATTTTCTTTAATTATTTGAATATTTCTCATGTGGAAGGATTATTGCTCTATATGGCTTGAAAGCTAAGAATAGGCTCACTGGGAAAAGTTACAGAGATATTTGGGGATTAATGTAAGAAATAATTTTTGCAGTCAGAGTTAATTCAGAAGCCTGCTTTATACTTTCATAGCACCTCTGCTGGAGCAATTTCAACAATGAATTAGAGTCAGAGATTAATACATCAGAATCCTTCTCTAAACTATAAGATCTTGACAGTCAAAAACTGCATAGGATCTAGTTCAATATTAGTTGACTTTTACAAACACAACTTGGATTTCAATTAAATTGAGTCAAACAGATTAAAAAATAAAATGTGTCTTATATGAGAATGTGCCAGGTCAGTCCGGAAGATCCATTCCTAAATGTATTACAGAAGAGGTTCAGGCATCAACTACTTACTAAATGCTTATGCACAGTTGCAGTAGAAATAATTGCTGTTAAGAAACTATTCCTCAAGAGGTCCTGGTTGTATATCGGTGCACCAGAATCTGAACATCAGCAACCAGGTAGGTTTACTCAGATCAGATATGTACAACTCCCAGATAAAGTCTTTATTTCAAGTCCTAATGAATATTCCAAAGCCTCACTGAGAATGATTAAAACAGATATTGTGGTTGAGAAATGCTTTAAAATTATCAAATTCACTTCAATAATTGTCTTATCTTAAATGGTTTACCTTGATACACAAACATATTTGTCTTCCTCCTTAGGAGCTACTAATATTTCTTAACAATGTGACTCTCTGATCTGAGCATGGTGTTTTCATTTTGTTATATGTCTGAAGTCTTTGGAAATTAAAGGAATGCATCAAACTCACCTTGTGAGAAGAAACATTTGGTAACACAAATAAAAATGTATTCTTCACCAGCTTGAATCATTAATTCTGGTCACATCTTGTTTCATATAATTTATCTACTCCACTATGCCATACCTTAAACTTTCAAAGTTTAGATAAAAGTCCTATTGAGACATTACATGGACACTATCATTTCCCTCATCTTTCCCAGTTGTGAATCTTTAACTTGACCTTTATAGTTTAGTAAATGTATGAATGAGGTCAAGAAGAGACGTATGCTGGTTACATAGGAATAATTATTTTAATAATTATTAAATAATATTAATTATTATTAAATAATAATTTTTAGAAGGAAGTAGTAAAATTTTGATTTTCTAATGACATTTTTTCAAAAGAAAAAATCAGAATTTCAATTGCCATAACCTGGTCTTGAATGTTATCATCTTTATATCTGTACCAGTCACCTTACTTGTATATGAGTATCATTTTCAGATATAGTAAACAAGTCGTTAATAGGAACATTTAGAAAGAAAAATTGTCATCCAAACTGTATTTTCTCTCTCACATGGAATTGCTTCTATATCCTAACCATCAACATGTATTTTGTCAATCAAGTTCTCTGTCTACTATTTTTGTCACTCTATCATAAAAGGACATTAAATTGACTCGACAAGATTTAATTTTTTACAGTGCCAACCAAATTTTATCCAGTATCCTATGATTTTCTAGGTGCTTTCAAATTGATTCTTTTGTTGATATGTTTCAGTAAGTATTCAATTAAGTATAATGATGACAGGTCTATAATTTGTAGGATTATCATCTTTTTTCCCCCTCATCTTCTCAGTATGGAAAAAAGACAGTAAGATAAGTACTGCATTTAGTCATTCTAACATAGAAGAATACCTAAGTCTTTCTTAAATTAAAAAATTTAGGGTTGTTTTTTCTTCATTGGCTTTGGAAAATTCTTTAAAAAATTACAAATCACCAGAATTCTTAGTTCCAAATATGGCCAATTTATAATATCCCTTACTGGCACAATCTTAATATCACACCCTATATATTTTTCAAATACCATATCATAGTTGACCTATAATTTTAACATTTTAGGTAAGACTTTGGAAACTTACAGTTTCACAACTGACTAAATTTATCAGCTATTTATATAGTTTATAGACTTTTTATACATGAAAATTCATCAATTAAACACGTAAGATTAAAAATATGTTAAAATGAATTTCTGTCATTGGAAATATTTATGCAAATAAAAAGATAATATCATCTGAAACAATTATATATGAAAACCATGAGACTGGTATAAATAGCTATTTATAAAAACAAATTGTAGCAGACACCTCTACCCAGTATTAGCAGACTATCGTGGCAAAAGCTTCTTGCCCCTCCATAATTTGGCTGTGTTACATTGGAAGTAGCAAAGCTCGGCTGAGTTCACTCCCAGTCAAAGTCAACTGACTCCAACTAAATTACTCCCCTCTGAGTTAACTATTTATTCTCTTTAGCAAAGATTTGCTGTGCCCTCATTCTACAGTCCTGCCTGCCTGATACTTGTTATCAGCAGTTGTCCCAAGGTCTGTGCAGCTCCCTCTCTTCCCACACTTGTAATGAATAAACCCTGGATGTCCTGGTAGTTCTTTGTCTTTGCTGCCCAGAGCAGCTTGGATCAGCCCAAGACTCAGTTTCTCTCAAGTCTCTGTCTCTGTGTTTTTTTTAACTCCCACTTTCCTATCTTGCGGACATCGTACTAGCTTGCAGGAGGCCAGGACCACTGCAGGGGTCTCTGGCAACTCCCATTACCACTTTCCCTATACCAAATAAGAATCAGATTGTTAATTAGGTTTTGTGATGATAGTCTCCAAAGGGTAAGAATTTTAATAACTGCATTTAAAATAGTATGTAGTCTATAATATGTAAAAACAAAATAAAATTATTTTATAATTTATAGAGGAAGATAACTAGCATGTTTAGGTAGCATTTGGGTGCCAATCACTGCTAATAAAAGTCCACATTTACTGGCCACTTATTCCACCCTAGGCATTATGCTACATTCTTTCTAAGCATGATTTCACTTACATTATTTTTTTCACATCAGAGATGTGTTGAGAGACACTATTATCCCAATACTCACAAGGGGAAATTGATGTTTATGTATAGTAAATAGTCCCTCTGGTGTTTTATAAACACTGATGTTGAGTAGGAATTTCAAGCCAGTTGGTCTGAATCTGGACTTCCTGTGCCTGACTGTTCCACAATAATGGCCAGTGACCCCAACTTTCACAAATGACTTTGAGTTACATATTAGGTACATCTTTATGCACATGATCCCCAAGGCTCAATGATGGCTGATGGGTATTGCAGTCCTACAGCCTATAAATGTCATACCAGGATAAGAGAAGCAAAACAGTTCCCTGTCAGATGCTATCTAAAAAGAAGAATGTTTCTGTAGATACCTGTGAAAGAAACTGTTTTTCCTAGGAAAATCCTATTTTTTCAAAGTATTTCAATCCCTATGGGATGTTTCTTTCTGCCTGATGAGGAACCTTTTGGATTACTAGGGTTCTTTGGGTACATAAATACCTGCAGAATTCTGCAGGGGTAAAAAGATAACACCTCACTTGACAGCATGTATTAATTCCTCTACATATCAACCAAATAATTAAAAAACAATGAGTAGATTCTCATGAATACAAGACACATTTTCCTAGAACTTAGTATATTTCCATGTGAGTGCATCTCAGAAGTCAGGTTTATTAGAGTGACCTACCAGCTCCTTAGATAGCTAACAAGGAATTACCATAGAAATTAGAACATATAGAGAAACTAAGATGTGCCTAAGGAAAACAGTGTCTCCTTTGCAGTTTTCATACAGATCCACACTTCTCTTTAGATAGTTTATGACAGAAAAATATTTTGGTTTTGCCATATATATATATATAATATATATATATAAATATTATATATTCCCATATAATAGTTTTGTCATATACATATATGTATATAATATATATATTATATATTATATAATATATATATATCACAGCATCCTAAATATATTTGGGTAAAACTTAATGACAGACACTGCCTCTAGACTACCTACGCAATTTGTGTCTTGCATGGGAAATGTGATCTTATTTGGAGTACTTAGGGGACCAGGGAAAAGTGGCTGCTCTCCCAGACTCACTTGGAGGTAAGGTTAACTACGTGGCACAGGGATTTCTGAGGCAAAAACCTAAGGGAAGCAGCATCATCAAAAGAGACCATCTCTTCCTTCTACTTTCTTCCTTCTTGGAATACAGATGCAATTTCATGGGTGTGTCATCTTTTTGTGAACGTGAGGATGCAAGGTGAGGTATAATGCATCCTGAGCAAGCTCTTGCTTCATCCAAATACCAAGCTAGCATTGTAGGGTTTTCTATTTAAATCACTGTAGCAAAACTTTTTGTAACTGGTGGTCATGACTCTTTCTTAAATGTTAAAAAGTACAATGATACCAAATATTAATTTAGTTCTACTAAGAGCTCTTCAAATTAAATCATTTTTGGACACCTTAAATATAAAGTGATTTAAAGAAAGCATTGCTTCTGAGTTGAAGGGCACAGTGTTAAATGTCAGCATTCACCTAAGCATTGTCAGCAGTGTCATTTGTTTTTAAGGAAAGAAACTCAAAAAAAAAAGACTTTATTATTTTCTAAGATTTAAATTGAAAGCCAGAAAGAAGAGGATGCTCATTAGCCATAGGCTTTTACCATCACATTTTTAAAACAATGATTTTATTTTTCTTTTACAGATAAAAAGCCCATGAAAATTGCCCTGTGACTCTCTCAGAGGAAAGGGATGGGTAAAACCCAGGTGAAGTGAGACCCGGGTTGTTCCATAGAAGGCAGAAAAACTTACTTTCCATTTCTAATTTAGCCTATTTGAAAGAGATGAAAGAAATCTTCACAAGATATATTTCAAAAAGTTCTTTGTGTTTATCCAGCAAACCCTAAGAGCTCATGAATATGGAAATGCTCCTTACTTCTCTGAAGACATTCAATGCTGTTTATTCAGCAAGCAACAAGTACCCCTCAACAGTGTCCTCTTCGAAAAGTTCCGAGATGCTGACAAAAAACACCCTGGTCTCTGTGGAACACAATTTACAAATTATTGATATGGCCTCTGCTCTTACTAAGAAGTGTAAAATCTTCCCGGAGGACTGTCCTGTTGCAGATTGAGTCTCTTCTCTCTTTAGTCAAGGAGTTGCCAGGTTTGTCACAGAGAGGGTGCCGAACTCATTAGGGATAACCTTTCTCAGAGGGAAAAATCTCCTGAAAATCTAAAGGCTGTGTCTCTCAAATCTGAAATTCTAGGTGAGCAGCCCCACTTTTACTTGAATACTTGTTTTAATGAAAACTAGAGTGACTTGGTCTCAGAGGGAATGGAAAAACAGTGAGTCTAAGTGTCTGAATTATTTTTTCTAAGTTCCGATCTGATACAGTTATCTGTAGGCCACGTTTTGCCTTGGAAAATGGCTCAGTTTGTAAACAAAGTTGTTCTAAGACTTTGTTCTATTGAGAAAAAAACTTAGGAATGACTTTCTCCAAAGTATTGCTGCAAATGAGTGTGAGCCTGTACCACATTTGAGACCTGAGCAGAGGATGCTATACCTGCCACTGTATTCTGGATCAAAGGATTATGACCAGCTTTGCCCACATGGACAGAAAGGCATGCCTCCCGGTGTCATTGATCTTTTCCCCAAGAAAATCAATTGTTTCTTCATTCTAAACATTTTATGATTTTCACCAGGGACATATATATATATGTATATGTATGTATTATTTTTTTCTTGTACCAGGGATTGAATTTGGGTCCTTGCGCTTGCGAGACAGGCAGCAGAACCACTGAGCTAAATCCCCGGCCCAAAAAGTTTAGTTTCTTTTTCTTTTTCTTTTTTTTTTTTTGGTACTGGGGATAAAACACCAGTCCTTGTGCTTGCGGGGCAGGTGGTGAAACCACTGAACTAAGTCCCCAGCCCTACCACCAGAGATATTTGACTATCAACTCTCAGCACCTCTCTCAATGCTCAAAGAACGAACCAAGGTATTCAAAATCACTTCATAGGTTGAGGGTCCTGACCAAGCGAAGGTGCACAATTTGAAGACTCAGAGCAGTCAGACCCTGTACACTCCTGCTATCCCTTTGACATTCAGAAAATGGACTGGGACATACTCTTTGAATCCCTAAAACTGTAAAAGACCACCTGATTTACAGAACTACAAAGAAAGCAAGGCACTGAGAGATCAAGTGACTTGATCTTAGTATCTTCAAGCACACATTTACCACTCTGGGTAGTTGACTTTCACCTTAGTATTTTTGGAAATTTTCTAAGAGTATAATGAACCACCTTTAGTCTATTTTAATCCCTGGTTTTGCCATTATTTCAGAAAACTATATCCATTCTTAACAGATAATTTATACTACTAAAAATTCAAGACTAATTCAATTTAAAATACTTTCAATTGATACATAACAATTGTACTTATTTATAGGGTATAATGCAATAATTTGATATATTTATAAAATATGTAGTGATTAAATCAGGGTGATTGGTATATTTATCACCTTAAATGTTTATCATTTTGTGATAATATTGATTTTACAAACTCAAAATTAAGTTATAACATTTGAAAACAATTTAAATGCGTATTAATTTTTAGTAGTGAAGTACACAGTATATTACTGAACAGAAATGTTCCTATTTAATTCCATTTCTCTCTGCTGCTTACAACACTTTAAGATTTCCAGATATTTACTCCAGTAAGTGATCTACACAATTTCAGGTCAGAGACAGCATTATGAGTCCTATATTTTCGTCAAGAAAACCAAAGCTCAAGGCTACATGGTGGCTGAATAGAAAATGTTTGGCAACAACTATGATGAGGTGAACTGATTTGGTGTTTTTTACTACTACACTGTAAGCAGCATTCCAGTATGATCACAGCATCCTAACTTCTCCTCTTAGTCTAAATTCCATTTGTTAATTTAATAAAATGATTTTGGCTTTATTTTTTGTAGTTGTTTATTACTCAAAGGAAAAAATCTTACATAGTTTTTCAGCTTCTCACATACAAAATTTTAATAACATCTGATTTTTTCTACCATTATGTCTCTGATGAGCTGATATTTACATTACATGATAGGTTACTAAGTTTCAATTTCTCTTCAATATGTGTGTTTGGAGGGAGGGAAGAAGTATTAGAAATTGAGTCCTTTTGACTTTACTCTTACATTCAAAAATTCTCTTTACTAGGAGGCCTATTTTATTTTATCTCAACAATCATTTAACATTATAGTTTCTGTACTTTTTGATCACAATTTGTATAATTTTTCTATTATAAGTTTTTGAGGGTTTTATTGTGGTAAAATATACATAACATAAAATTTACCTTTTTAACAGTTTTTAGATATGGATTTCAGTGGTGTTAAGTACATTCACACTGTTGTGCAGTCAGCACAAAATCCATCTCCAAAGTTTTTTCATCATTTCAAAGTGAAACTCTGTATACATTTAAAAAAAACCCTCTCTATTCTTTCCCTTTGGGCAAAGGTAGCCACTATCCAAGATTCTTTCTCAATGAATTTGAAAAATAGATATTTTGTGTAAGTAGAATCACCCAATATTCATCCTTCTGTAACTAGTTTCTTAGTATAGTATCTTCAAGATTCATGTATATTGTAATAGAGTTTTGTGCTTTTTAAGCACATATCTGCACACTATAAATATATATGTAGATATTAAATATATATACACAAGTATGTACAAAATGCATACATATTATGTATGTATGCATTTTATATGTATTTTGTTTATCCGTTCATACATTTAAGGACATGTGAGGTTTTTCCACTTTTTGCTATTGTGAGTAATGTTGTTATACATATTGCTGTATAAATATCTGAGTCCTTGATTTTATTCATTATAGGTGTGTACCTAGAATTAGGATTGCTGTATCACTTGGTAGTTTTATGTTTAATTTATTGAAAACCCTCGTACTGTCTTCCAAAAAAGCTCCAGTATTTTTCATTCCCTCCAGCAATGCATAGAATTCCAATTTCTACAAACCACTGCCAACATTTGCCAACATTGTCAATATTTTCTGCTTTTATGTGTTGTTTTATAAATACTTCAGCGGTTATTTGCATAGTACCTTTCCCCTAATAAGAAATCAGCCCTCATTTATTGAATTAAGGAAAGTTATTGCCTCTTCTCTACATTGCTGATAATTCAGTCAATAGAGACAGGTATTTTTAAATTGGGGATCATAGGTTCTGAGGATCAGAATTTCCTATGGTAGGAAGGTAGAGTCCCAGGCCATGTTTCAATCCTACAGAATCTGGAACTCTCCATGCGGTGTTTTAGGAATCTGCACTGTTAACTTCCCAGGTGAGGGGCGGGGGATATAGCTCAGTTGTTCTGCCTCCTGCCACACAAGCGCAAGGATCTGAGTTTGATTCCCGGTACCAAAAAAAGAAACAAACTTCTCAGGTGATGTTGGTACAAGGTAAAGGTGAAAATGTAGTGTTACCCTGTCCCCAAATAAAAAGAAAAAGATGGGGATGTAGTTCAGTACAAAAGCCCTGGATTCAATCCTCATGCCATACACACACGCACACACACACACACACACACACACACACACAAAGAGCCAGCGTAGCTGCCTAAACTGTAAACCCTTTAAATTGGGACAGATTTTTTAATGCTTTGGCAACTCTCCACAGTAAACTGTAAACTTTTGTTGTTCTTTGTATCAGTCACTAACACAAAGATGTATATTTGATACCTCATCAGAACAAGTTTTAAATGGTCATTTTCCTACAGATATACTCTGTACATGAGTGTGGGAGAAGCTTGCCATGTGACAAAACATCAACTCCGCTCTAAATAACAGGTATTATCTGGCACCTAGTCTGCTAGGGATAATCCCTGAAACATTTATCAAATATCTCCTTTTGTTAAATACTAATTCTCCACATCCTGAAGACAGTTTTCCGGGTATGCTGCAAGATGAGTCCTTTTACTGAGGATTAGTTTTTGTCCTATAGAATTTGGAAACAAAAGCCGCTTCAATCAACCTTTAACTGGTAAACTTGTAAACTGAGTACAAAGCGCAAGCAGGGGTTATGATCGAGGGTGACTTCTCTCTTCCATGGCTTAATAAATAATGTAGCTCCCAGAGCTTGCTATGAGAGATTTGGTGTCTTGTAACTGCTATCTAGCGACGTATGTCCATCATGCTTGATGTTCATTAGTTAGATGAGATTAGTGAGTTAAAGAACTGTTAAATTTGTGTTTTCCTTTAATGCATATGTGACTGTGGTAGCTGAGACACAGGACAGAAACTTGACAGAAAAGGACATGGCGGTAAGATAAACTTTTTGCAAATACACCACTTCATAAATTCTTTTAATAACTTGTCTTAGTAAGGTGCCTTAATCAGTTCACTTAATAAATGTTCATGAGGAGATAAAAGAAAGAAAAATAAACAAATGCATTATTCCTATCTTTTCATGTATATGAATTATGCATGCATCTTATTCATGGCAAATTAAGTAATATACGCTATGTATATTTTCAGCAGGAAAACTAATTGAAAATCTGTTTTGATGAACTTAGAATAAGGAGAAAGTTAATGGAATTGGCAACATCTAATATTAAATGTTTAGTTAGCTTTTTTATATTGAGAATGCTATGTCTTTGAAACTCTTAGTACATTTCTTTTATAATCTTATCAGGTAGATGTTCAGCAACTGTCTGCTAAAATTAATTAAATTTTCCTCCCCCAGAAAAGATCAGGTAATTCTACTTTGAATAAACACTTTTAGTTGTTGCCCTTACAATTTTTTCCTTGAAAGAAACAACAGAATATTGTCTGAGAGTATTTCTCAGTCACAACAAAAATGTTGAATGCCTTCTACTAAAAAATGAAGGCAAAACAGAAAACTAAATTGAACTGATGTTAATATTATAGATCTACCCCTTCAGGTTTTTAGCCTTGTTGGAAGGTATTGGTGTGCCCTATTCCTCTTTCCCTAACCCCGACTGCTTTCTACAGTTGCAAGACCAAGTGTTTCGTTGACAGAGGATCTGGCTTAGTGACAAAATAAATGTGGCAGGTTCCTAGAAACCTTTTGTTTTGTAGTTTGAAACTGCAGCTTGTTGGTGCTGATATGTGTGGCAGTCTTATGTTCCATCATCTTATTGGTTTCATTACCTAATATTTTGAAGGAGGTTAGAATGCAAAATATATTCCTTTTGTAAACATGTAGCTATAGTTACTAAAGCCAAGAAGCCCACTAGAAAAAAAATCTAATAATATCTTTTGATTTTATTCTGATATTTGTATGGTCAATTTTGCTTCATTTTGATGAAAAGTTTGCTGACTCTAGCTGATATAAGAATTACTAAATTAGATACCTAAAAATATAATTATAGTCATGTTTAAAGAGCCTCTGGAAAAGTATTTTGACCTCTGAGGTATAATGGACAGTAGGATGATGAATGTTGGGAAAAGAAAGAGTAGATAGAAACCTGTAGAAACAATGTGAATGAAAAGAGGCATTATGCTTGAAATCATTCTACAAAACATCTCTGACATGCTATCCAGACCCTTTACAGAGTGCTAGGTTTTCAGAATTCTAAAGCCAACTATAATCTATTGCAGAGGCTGATACACACTTAAACGTTCTCCTGAAGAACTCTGCCTGCCTGTATCTGTGGGAGGCTTCCAGTGAATTTCAGCAAAAAGCTTTCCATCTGTATCTCCATGGCAAATATGTAGAGGAGGATTCTCCACTACATGAAGCTGCATTTTGTATTCTTTTCCAGTGTAATCTTTGATTGGTTGCTTGACATAGATTGCCACACTTTTAGTGCAGTGAAAATGGCAACACTTCCAGTCAGGGTCAGGTATTATGTCATTGAGGTAATATAGTAAATATATTTATTATCATCAGAGGCAAAATGGAGGCATTGTGTGCTGATTGTGGACAGGACCTGGTAGTGCTGTAATTTAAAACAGAGATGACTGCAGTAAACTGACTCTTGGGTTTAAATTACATTCAGTGGTCATTCTCTGCTTAGTGAAAAGTGAGAATATTGAAATTTAATACTATAAATATTAGAGTGATTGGTGGAAAACTTAAAAATATACCAGAAAAATCCATAATTGTTTTCAAGGTCCTCCCCTATCCCATGAAAGGAAATAAATAGTTTAGACCAGTGCTGCTAAAGACACTATTTATAATTCTAATACACCAACACAATCATCTTCCTTTTAAAAGTTCTCTCAGTTCTTGAATATTTGCATCTATTTTTAAACCATGAAATATATTTCCTTCTGTGAGTTCTTTTCTTAACATTATACCAATTTATTTCAGTATTTCTGTGTTGTCCTTATATATACCATTTCAAATGGCTATATAATTTTATTGTATCTCAAGACCATACTTTATTGAAACATTGGCCTCATTTTGAACTTTAGGATTTTGCTGTATTTTTTAATGACTATTAAAATTCACAAGGCACATTTGCATATACAGAACATTCATTTTATTAGGCCATTACTTCTGGATAAATTTTCCTTAATAGAAATATATATTAAAGGTGGTCAGGGCTTTTGTTATTCTTACCATTTATCAAAATGTTTGAAACTTCACTCACTATCTCACTCTGGAAAAATCATATATTTCTTAGATTTGGAAATGTGTTTCAAGTTGATAAACAGCCATGTTTTCAACTGGAAACACGCTAAGGAGAAATGGTACCAAAGCATGTCTTCAAATACAGGAAATGAGAATTATGATTTACAAAAAGTCTTACTAAAGCAACCATATGAGAGTATTTACAAAACTCGTTTAAAATTTGACTATAAGGAATTTCAGTGGACTGAGAAAGCATTTGATACTTTTTCTTTTCCCTAAGATTTACTCAAAGATTTAGTTTATTTTCTGAGTAGAATGGCGTGCTTGGCAAACAAAATCGGTGGGTTTTTTTCTTGTTGTTTCACGCAGTGTGTCCAAACCCTAACATTATTATTGTGATTAGGAACAAATCAAAATTACAATCATGTAGGTGAAAGTTAATTCTTACAATTTTTGCAAGAGATCACAGATACAAGAAAAGTTTTGTAAAAATCTATTCTTTAACACATTGACAGCTCAGTTTTGGAGATGAGTCTCCTATCCTTGCTTAAAAAGTCTCACTCTGATATCCATTCGCACAAAGAAGCAGATCACCTGGCAGCAACATGAAATACTGTCTTTGTAAACCTAATGTGAGTGTCACCACATATGTGTATTCAAAATCTTGACAGATTTTTTCTCTCTCTAATTACATAAGTGTTTCATTAGTGTTTCTCAAAGTATGAAATTCAGACCACCTTCCTTAAAATCACCACAAGTACTTATTAAAAATATATTTAATTGAGTTGCCATGAAAATCTACTGAATCTGAGTTAATTCCAAGGGAACTATAAGTCCATGCATTGAGTGTACTATGGGATGAAAAAATAGTTTATATACAACACTGTTGATTAACATGGAGAATCTAACTTTTTGCAATGGCTTCCAATTCTGTTTAAACCCTGAGTCCCATCTTTGCATTAGGTACTGTGTTAGTGGCCAAGGATTAACTGCTGAAGTTGAACAGACATGTACCCAACCTTCATGGACTTTGCAAGTTAGTAAACAGACTAATCAACTAGGTACATAAACAAATGTGAAACCGTGATTGTGATAATAAAATGAACACCATCTTATTAGGGGGATTAAATAGTGAGCTGTAACTTCCTGGTAAATCCAGCAGTCATGCTTTAAACTGCGAAAGCAGCATATTTAACATATACCAGGAGAACAGGAGAGGGAAAAAGTTTTAGGCAGAAAGAACATCACTTGCAAAGCAATATGTGGTTGGAGAAATACATCACACTAAAATACTAAAAGAATGATAGACAAATGCTGAAAGAGAATGAGGAGGGACATTATGGCTAAAAATCTTTGAAATTACCAAAAATTTTGCAACAGGGATAACTCAGGAGCATAATAACCCCACGCACTAGGCATGCAATAGAGCTTGTGTTTTCTTTTCTTGGTTAAGAAAAACACAGAGTTTGTTCAGTTAAAACCAAAATATTTTATGTGTGACAGTCCAAAGCAGCACACATTTCTTTTATTGAAAGACAAATAATGATTATGTTATCCCTTAATTTTTTTTTCAATGCATAAAGTAACCTCATAGCTTCCATGGACATTTTTAGTCTTGTACTACCACAGGGTCAGCCACTCCACATACTGAATCTTAGTGAAGACAACCACTTCACTGAAGAGATCAAAGTCCAAAATTCATGAACACAAGTTATTCTTGAACTTTGCTCACTTAGCTGGCTCAATAAAATGATAAGCAAGTTCCTTAATAGGTAGCAACAGGGCTCGTATATATGAACAGAAGGGAATCCTATGTGAGTCTATGTTTGCTTCATTGAATGTGGACAAGAGGACTTTGTAGCAGTTGGCAACTTTTGCATCATGGTCACAGAATGACATGCAGACAGCCCTTTAGAACTTGATCTTTTTTTAAAAACTCTTAAGTGCCGTTTGGAACATTATTTTAAAATATGCAGCTGTTTTCCTCTATCCACATATACCTGAAATCTGACTTATCATGCAATTTTCTAAATACTGGGAAAGTCTTCTGATGTTATACATCACTCCTATCTTATCATGTGCTCTCTAACAAATGTTAAAATATCACACATATCTCCCTTGTGCTACTCCTTTTTAGTGAAACTGACCACCTTCCATACTTGTAATGCTTAGCAATCACTAATCTTCAAATTTATAATTTCATCATCACAAGAATGTTATACACATGGGGCTGGGGATTTAGCTCAGTGGCACCATGCCTGCCTGGCAAGTGCAAGGTCCTGAATTCGATCACTGGTACCAAAAAAAAAACCCCAAAAAAGGCATGCAGAAGAATGTTATACACATGGATTACACAGCATGTGATCTTTTGAGGTAGGCTTTTTAGTTTTTAATTTATCTTACTTTCCATTGTCTGAGAATGCCTTTATTTTTCCTTCATTCTTGAAAGATAATTTTGCCATACATAGAATTTGGGATTAGCAGTTATTTTCTTTTAGCATGTGAAAAATATTGTGCCACTCCCTTCTGGCCTCCATGGTTTTTGATGAAAAATCTGTAATGCTAATTGTTTTTCCTCTGTAGGCAAGGTGTTCTTTCTTACTGATTTCAAGATGTTTTTAAAAGAGGATTATTCCTGAAATATGATATTATCTGTCTGGGGATTAGCTCAGATGCTTGAATCTGTAGTTGTGTATCTTTTACCAAATTGGGGGAGATTTAAGCCATACATTTTTTGAATACTTTCTCAGCCAAACCATCTTTTCCTCTTTCTGGAACTCCAATAACATGAAAGTTAGATCTTTTTAACTTTAATAACATCTTTATGTTTATTAGTATATGTTTGCAATACAAAATGACTTTTATTGCGAGTATTTGGTACATATATATGACACATCTTAACACTTCCTCTCCTATCCTTTTTTTCTCCCTCCCTCTTTGGCCTCCTTCCCAAACCCAGTAGATTTGTCCCTCTGTTTCCTTTTACCTATCTTTTATTTTGCTTTATTTATACTTTGGATTTTTAATATGAGGGAAACCACGGGATATGTAAACTTGTATTTCTAATTTATTTTATTTAACACTGTAGTCTCAAGGTACAACCATTTTCCTACAAATGGCTGAAATTTAATCTTCTTTAAAGCAAAGTAGTATTCCTCTGTGTGTAAATACCACACTTCCTTTATGCATGTCTGTTAACGGGTGTACAGGCTGCTTCCAAGATTTAGTTATTTTGAATTGTGCCGCTAAAACACTGGTATGCATGCATTTCTCTAATATGACGTCTTTAATTCTTTCAGGAAGATACCTACTAAGGTAATAGTTGCATTGAATGGAATTTCTATTTTTAATTTTTTGAGGAAACTCAATACTGATTTCCACAGTGATTTTATCAGTTTACATTCCCACCAAGAACAATAGAACTGTTCCACTTTCACCACACCCTCATCAATATGTGTTATTATTCAACTTCTTGATGATTGTCATTTTTTCTAGAGTAAGATGAGATCTTAGCTTTTATTTTATTTTATTTTCTCATACTGGGGATCTAACTCAGAACCTTGTGCCTGCAAGACAGGCATGCTTCCACTGAGCTAAATCCCTGGCCCCAAATCTTAGCTTTGTTTTAATTTGCATTTCTCTGATGGCCAACCAGGTTGAACATTTTTTCATTTATCTGTGGATCATTTGTATTTCTTCTTCTGAGAAGTGTTTATTTATTTCAGTGGCCTATTTTTCTATTGGGTCTTTCCTTTCGATTTCTTTATATAGTCGAGATATTAGTCCTTTATGCAAGTTGCAGCTGTCAAAATGTTTTTCCCATTTTTGGGGTTTTCTCTTCACTCTGTTAGCTGTTTCCTTTGCTGTAAGGAAGATTTTTCATTGGATATGCTCTCATTTGTTGACTTTTGATTTTATGTGTTGTAGAGTTGGAGTGGTTCAGAAAGCCCTTGCCTAGACGTAGGACTTAGTGTTTTACCTATTTTATTTTTCAACAGATTGTTTCTCTTTTAACATTTAGATCTCTGATCCATTTTGATTTTAGTTTAATATGTGATGATATGGGTCTAGGTTAAATCTGCATATGGATAGCCAGTTTTCCCAGCACTATTTATCAAAGCAGCTATCTCTCTAGGATGTTTTTGGCCCCCTTGTCAATGACCTGGGATTGTTTCTGCATCTTTGATACCATTGATCCATATGTCAGCATTTGTGCCAGGACCATGATGTTTTGTTTTCTTTTTTACAAATATGTGTATTAAATTTTTTCATTAAGTTTATTGGTACATTTTAGGTATACAATGTGATGACATTCATCACTGTGTATTTGTACTTTTACATGATATGTCTTGGTTCTTATTGTTTTCCCCATTCACCTCCCCTCCCTTCCACACCTCCACCCCTCCCTGTTTACAAAGCCTGTTTCTGTTTTTTCCTTTTCTCATATTTATTCCTTTCCCTTCTTTCCTTTCCCCTACTTCTCCCATTTCCCCTTCCTATTTGGACCTTTTTTTCCTATTTCACATTATCTAGTGTACGTTTTAATACTTATTTACAATTTCAATTTCTCACACCAGAGAAACTGTTCAGTATGTACACATGTGTGTCCTATTTATTCCACTTAAAAGCATGGCCTCAATGTGCACCCATTTAGCTATAAATGTCTCTAAGTTTCTCATTCTTTATGGCTGAGTAGTACTCCATTTTATATTTTTTTTAAATGCGTTTTCTTTATCCAGTCTCCAGTTGATGGGCAACTGGGCTGTTTTCAAATTTTAGCTACTACAAACTGTGCTGCTATTAATGGGTTCACATATATTGCTGTGGTATGATTCTTTTGGAAAGATACACAGCAGGGGAATAGCTGAGTCAAATGTGAACTCTAATCCTAGTTTTTTGAGGTATCTCCACAGTGACTTCCACAGTGGTTGCACCAGTCTACACTTCCACCAGCAGTGGAGGAGGGTTCCTTTTCCCCCACAACTTGCCAACATTTGTTATTGGTTGATTTCTTGATAGCAGCCATTCTTTCTGGAGTGAGGTGGAATCTCACGGTTCTTTTCATTTGCATCTCTCAAATGACCAGTGATGTTGAACATTTTCATATGTTTGCTATTTGTATTTTTTTGTCTGAGATGTCTGTTCATTTCAGATGCCCATTTTTGGATTGGGTCTTTAAATTTGGGACATCTGATTTTTTTATGTTCTTTATTCTGGATAGTAAACTTTTGTCTGAAGAACAGCTGGTAAAATTTTTTTCCCACACTGTGGGTTGTCTCTTCTCTCTGTTGATGGTTTCTCTTGCTGTGCAGAAGCTTTGCAATAAGATGAGATCCCTGTTGTTGATTCTTTGTGCTAGTTCATGTTCAACTGAGGTTTTGTTCATGAAGTCTTTTCCTGTGCCAATGTCTTCAAGAGTTCTACCTAACCTCTCTTCCAGCCAGTTTAGTGGAACAGATTATTAGATGTAGAAACAATTCCAGACATACTCAGCCACCTCATTTTTGACAAAAGAGCCAAGCACCCTCACTGGAGGAAAGATATCCTCTTTAATAAATGGTGCTGGAAAACTTGGCAAAGATTAAAACTCGACCTATATCTTTCCATGCACTAAACTAAAATCAAAATGGATCAAAGATCTAAATATTAAAACAGGATCATGCTGTTTTTATCACTTTGTCTTTGTAAAAAACTTGAAGCCCAGGATTGCTGCCTGCTCTGCCCTGTTATTCTGGATTGCTTTTGCTATTCTGGGTCTCTTCTGATTTCATATAAATGTCATAATTTCTTTTTTAGTTCTATAAGGAATGCTGTTGTATTTTGCTTGGATTTGGATTAAATTTGTATGTCAGTTTTGGCAGTATTGCCACTTTGACAATATTCATTCTGCCAATAAGGGAACAGGGGTTATCTTTCCATTTCCCACTGTCTGCTTTTACAGAGTTCAATAGTATTTAAGTTTTCTTGATGCTATTAAAAACATTACTGTTGCCTGCCTCAGAAGGGCAAGGACCCAAGTTTGATCCCTGGTACCAAAAAAGAAAAACAAAAAAAAATAGTACTGTTTTCCTAAAATCTTTTTCAATGAGTTCATTGTTCCTGTATAGGAACAGTGTTGATTTTGTATCTGGTACATTTCTGAATTTGGTTATTAATTCTAGAAGTCTTTTTGTGGAGTTTTTTGTTTCCTCTATGTAAAGGATCATGTAATCTTCAAATAATGATAATTTGATTTCTTCCTTTCTTATACATATCCCTTTGATTTCTTTCCCTGCCTGGCTCCTCTGGCTAATATTTCAAGTACTATATTGAACAGGAGTGGTGATAGTATACATCCTTGTCTTGATCCTGATTTTAGTAGAAAGACTTTCAGCTTCTCCCTACTTATTATGATGTTGGCCCTAGGATTGCCATCAATGACTTTGATCAGATTGAGATAAGGTCCTTCTATACCTATACCTCCACTTGTCCCTTGAGGGTCTGTTCTTCTCTTTTTTTCTCTGTGTTGGTCAGACTTTTTTTCTGTTTTTGTCATCTGTGATCCTTTCCTTCTGTTCCTCCCATTCCTCTAAGACCACCCAATAACTTTTAAAATTTTTAGTTATTTCTATCTTTCTTTTAAAATTTTCCTTTATTTCTGCCTTATATCTTCCCATTTGTTTGTTGTTTTGTTTCTGGTTTTTTTTGCTCATACTTTCCATTTAAAACTCGTTTTTCAATTATGTCTATAATTCTTCATCAAAGCAATTTTATGCTATTTTAAAACTCTTGTCATATGATTTCAATGTCTGTGTCATCTCAATGATGGCCTTTTTGGATTCATTTTCTTTCAAATTTACATGTACCTACCATGTGGTAAGAGTGATTTTCAATTGTATCCTGGATATCTTTCAATTGTATTATAAGATTCTAGATCTTACCCAAAGTTGTTTCAGGAAATGAGGAGCAGAGTGCCCATTATTGTCAAATGGGGTTGGAAGTTCCATTTTACTAGTCATTGAAAGGTATAATACACACTAGATCTACTTGTTGGGTGGGGGAGGGTTCAAAAATTGACAAAATTATCCGTATTTCTAGGATTCCATGTGATGCTTCAGTACATGTGTACATTATGTCATGTTCAAGTTAAGTGTATCCATCTCCTCAAACATTTAACCTTTCTTTGTAATGAAAACACTAAAGATCTTTTCTTCTAGCTTTTTAAAATAATATATATTGCATTATCATTATTTGTACTAACCTGGCAATGTAATAGAACACCAGAAAGGCATGATTTCATTCTAATGGAGAATTCACAAACATTTGATTTATAGAACTTGAAAGTAAATTGGTGATTACCAGAGGCTGAGGAGAGTAGGGAGAAGTGAGGGAAAGGAAGATTGGTCAATGAGTACTAAGGCATACCGGATGTTGTATATGCATTATCTAATTTATTTCTCAAAATGAAGTCATGATGTATATTTCACCAGTGAAGCTTTCTTAAGGTCACAAAGTTAGTAAAACTCAAGTTTCAGTTGAATTCCTGCTGTAAATATAGAACTATCCAGCAGTTTCATAAATGATTAGTACACCATTAAATTAAATTAATGGGTATCAGACATTTTTAAATGGATGAGATGATATTAAAAAAATCACTAGGAATTTTATAAAGGAAGGGACATATTTAATGAAAATAATATGCAAAAAGGAAAAAACAGAAACAAAGTCTGTAAATCAGGAGGGGTTGGGGGGGTTGAAGGGAGGGCAGGGTAATGGGGAAAAAAATAACCAAGAAATATCATGTAAGGGTGCAAATAGTGAATGTTATCATATTGTATACCTAAAATGTACCAATAAATTTAATGCATAAAAAGAATAAAATTTATATTTAAAATCCCACATTTTCAATGCATAATCTCTTGATAAGAAGGGAAAGAATATGTATGTAGGAAAAAAAATCCATGCTAAATCTTCATGTAACTCTTGCTGTCCATGATTTGTGTGTACATATATATGTGCTTCTTGTAAACATTTTAGCTCCCTAAAGATTTTTAAACTACATCCCTCACAACTATAAACAAGGTGAGATTCCAATCAGCTTCATAATAAAATGAGAATTTGACAATTAAAGTATAAAAAAGGGCTTTAAACTCTAGGGGTTAAGAGGACAGACTTTTTAGTTACTCAGATGTATTTTGAACCAGGGCTTATCACTAAGAATCCTAGGCAAACTATTCCACTACTCAATATCATATTTGCAAAACAATAATAATAGTAGAACTGAATATGTGTGTCATAATGTTAGGAATACAATAGGATATATATATATATATATATATATATATATATATACACACATATATATGTATATATTGTTGCCTTACATGAAAAACTTAGCAACTTTTACCTATTAGGCTATTAGTTCTGAAATAAGACACTTGCAGAAACAAATAATTTCACAGAAACATTAAAACTTTTATAGGCAAGAAACTACCCCTTTGTTTCACTAACCTTTTCATAAATTACCCTTTACTTGCAATACATTAACAAGGCTAATTTCACATAGAAGGAGAAGGAAGAACATCATATTTTCCCACTATTTGTCTCTTTATATTCAAATGGCCATGTCTATGTAAACCAGTTCTTTCTATAATTTAATTCAAGTTTAACTGACATAACATCGTGGAGTCAAGAGCCAGAAATTATACATAATTATAATTATATAATAATACATAATTGCAAGTGCTGATGTTCTTGTACAGGATGTTTTGAAAATGACTCAGGCATTTGAGCCTATCTTTGACAAAAGTGCTCTTGGTTTTGCAGGACCACCTGGCATCATCCCAGTTCCCTATACAGAAAGGCTCACTCAACCTTCTAAGGCAGAAATGGGAATCCAGTGATCACCCAAGAAGTAAATGTTGTCCCGGAGACAGTCATTGCAGGCTCTTGCAGCCTCTGGACAGCAAATTGCTTGAGCCTGAAGGAGAAGTACTTGCAGCACCTGAGGTTCCAGACCCTCTAAGTCTGCCCTGCGGTACAGGGCAGATATTAAGTGCAGAGCCTGAAGACAAAAGTCCTGAGGACAAGAGTGACCATTCCAGAGAATGTAGCCTGTCTGAAGTGCTAAAGGAAGATTCCCTGGCTGGTCGCCGCAGGATTGAACGCATTTCTATTTCCCTTGATGAGTTGAGAAGTGTGTTTGAGGCCCCTAAGTTTGGACACAGAACACCTGGACCAGCTGAATATGACCGAAAGGTAAAAAGTCATGGATGGAAAGCCTAAGTTGGTAGTTGACAAGTTGAGTGATTGCCTAGCCTACCATTTGATTCTAAGTATGTAATGATTTCCCCCCTCACCTACATTCCAGACAGATGTCTGGAAGTAGTCATGTAGTGCAGTGCAAAGTTTAGCAACTTTTATTATTGACTTCCTCTATTATCTGTTCCAATGGGGACTTGACCTCCTTTCACTCCCATGAAAACAATTCTGAAATGTTCTCTTATATTGTTGTTTCTTTATGTTTGTGCGCTGTTTCCACAACTAAGTTGTAAGTTCCTCAGAGGCATGGACAATTTCTAACCACTGTTTGTATCTTCAACATCTAACAATGGTGCCATTTTAGCCAGAGCTTAGCAGGAACCATAGGGAAGGTTATTTTTTCTCTTTTTCCTCTGGAGTTTTGATCATTTTAGTCTATGAAACTGATAATATATAAACAGAAATTGATATCTATAAATTGATACTATATAAACAGAAAAAAGTAACAAACAAAATTGATTATGTGCCTAAGTATGGGAGTTACAAACAGTCAGAATGAGTTGAAAAGGAGGGCTAGGGAGTTAAAGTTTAAACAGTATAGTGATTATAGAAAGAAATAGGGACTTGAAGCAGTTGGAGAACTTGTAGCAATAAGCTGAGAAAAGTGATGCAAGGTGAACAAACTTGTCCTGTTGTGCAGATAGTCTCCCATGTAAGAGTCATCAGTACACCACCAGCTTCCATCTCTATATGGTCATCTCTTTCTGGCCCAATATCAGAACCTCAATCTATACTTCATGTGGAAAAGATCTTTCCTGGGCAGACAGGAGAAAATCATTTAGTGAAAATCTGTTTACATCTGCTGTTTCCTAATAGAGATGGAAATTCGTTTTTGCTAAACTACTGCAGACTAGAGGCACTCAGCATTTACAGGCTTCTTCAGGAAATTGAACCAAATCAACAGGCATTTGACTGTATGTTAAGGTATGGAGGCCATGTGAAAGTACTGCAGAGTAAATTGAGAGAGTTAGGGGCCAGATGAAAGCCAGAACAACATGGTACTGGAGATTGAACCTAGCACTTTGAATACATTGAGTAGGTGCTTTAAAAATGGGCTTTACCCATAGCTCAGGACACATCATAGAAAGAGAGCAGGTTGATTAAAACATCCTCACATAATGGTGGAAGAGATATTCAACACAAAAGATGCAAAAATCTGAATATAGAAATACAAGAAACAAATGAAAATAAGGCTACATAATGCTTCCAAAAGTCTGTAACTCCCTAATAACTGAATTTGTATATATCAAAGGAGATGAAATTATGGCTGAATGTTTCAGAAAATTGATTATTAAAATATCTGTGTTTATAATAGCACAATTCATAATAGCTAAACCATGAAAGCAGTTTATAGGCCTATCAAGAGATAAGTGGATAAAAAATGTGCTATATATGCACAATGGGATACTATTAAAAAAAAAACAACCTAGGACTGGAAAGATTTATTGTGGAATTTTACCAGATATTTGTAGAACTAATATTAATGCTTCTCAAACTACTCCATGAAATAGAACTGCTAGGAATGCTTCCAAATTAATTCTATACCCAAACCAGATAAGGACATAATAAAAAATATACATACCAATACCCTTAATTAACATAGATGCAAAAATCCTCAATAAAATACTTGCAAACCAAATTCAACAACACATTAAAAAAGATTATATAATGTGATCCAATTGATTTCATTTCAAGAATGCAAGGTTGTTTCAACATGCATAAATCAATAAATGTAATATACTACATAATTAGAATCAAGAATAAAAATCATATGATTATCTCAATAGATGCTTTTGACAGAATTTTACATCTATCCATAAAAAAACCTTAAATAAACTAGATATACAAGAATCTTATCTCAATATAATAAAAACTAGGCATGACAAACTTAAAGCTAGCATCATAGTCAGTGGGGAAAATATTGAAAGCATTTTCTATAAAGTCAGGAATGAGACAATGGTGTTCATTGTCATTACCCCTGTTCAATATTACTTGAAATGATAGCTAGAGTAATTAGGCAAGAGAAAGAAATAGAAGAGATACAAATAGGAAAAGAAGTAAAAATATCCATATTTTCAGACTGTATGATCCTATATGTTAAAGACCTTAAAAGATCCACAAAAATACTTTTAGATCTAATAAAAAAATTCAGCTAGGTAGGGTGATACAAAATCAACATTAAATAATCAATAGCTTTTCAATATACCAGTAGTGAACCGCTGATAATGAAACAGGAATACAATTCCATGCGTAGTAACTACAAAAAATCAAATTCCTAGGAATAAACCTAGCAAAGGAAGTGGAAGAATCTTATGTTGAAAAATGTAGAACTCTGAAGAAAGAAATTGATGAAGTTCCTCAAACTGATGAAGGAGATGGAAAGACTACCCATGTTAATGAATCTGTAGAAATAATATTGTTAAAATGGCCATATTAACTAAATCCATTAGATACTGAATGTAGTCCTCATCAAAATACCAATAACATTCTTCAAAGAACTAGAAAAATAGTACTACAATAAATACAGAAACACAAAAGACTCAGAATACCCAAAGCAATCCTGAACAGAAATACCAATGCCAAGACATAACTCATGATGCAATACTGGTAATGCCTAGCAAGTAATAAGTATTAAGCACTAAGCATTTGCTGTGTACCATGCTTAAGGTTTCATGAGTGTTTCCACCCATTCAACATGATTTTAGAATATACTAGAACATATACTAGAAACAAAAATGCATAGTACTGACATAAAAAAGACACATAGATCAGTAGAATAGAATAGAGAATATAGAAACAAACCCTCAGGACTACAGCCTTCTGATTTTTGACAAATGTGCCAGAAGCATACATTAAAAAGGAGAAAATTTTAACAAATGGTATTGCAAAAACTGGATATTCATATTTTAAGGATTGAAACAAGATCCTTTTGTCTCACCTTATACAAAAAGCAACCCAAATAGGTCAAAGGCCTAAGTATAATACCTGAAACTTTGAAACTTCTAGAAGAAAATTTAAGTGAAACAGTTCAAAATACAGACACAGGCAATGACTTTCTGAATAGGATGACAAAAGCTCAGGAAATGATAACAAGAATCAACAAATGGGATTGTTTTAAATTTAAAAGCTTCTGCACAGCAAGGAAACAACAATGGGAAGAGACAGCCTACAGAATGAAAGTCTTTCCCAGCTAGACATCAGTGGAGGACCAGAATATATAAAGAACTCAAATACTACAACACCAAGAAAATGCCCCAAGCAGTATATGGACAGCTGAACTGAGCAAACACTTCTCAAAAGTGGAAATACAAAAGGTCAATAATTATATGAGAAAATATTCAAAATTTTTAGCCACTAGCAAAATGGAAATAAAAGTTTCATTAAGATTTTGTCTTACCACAGTCAGAATGGCTATCATCAGGAATACAAAAACTAGGCCTGCCCAGAGTCCATCAGTAACTGCTTGCAGATCCCAGCAAGAAGCCCAGACCAGAGCTGCATGTGTGTGGGCAGGTCCCAGCCAGGGCCCCACCCTGAAAAGAGCTACATACATACAAAAGCAACAGCCAGAGGCCCCCTAGAGCCAATCGATAAGTGGGTGCAGATCCCAGTGAGAAGCCCTTGTGGATCAGAGCTGGATGGGTGCAGGCAGGTCCCAGCCAAGACCCTGCCCAGATCCCAGCACCTTGGGCCCACGGGCCACATCCAAACTCCCACCTGGAAAAGAGCTCACAGGTCCACAACCAAGAGCCAAAGGCCTGCCCAGATACCACCCCAAGTGTGCACAGGTCCCATCCAAAACCCCACCCAGACAACAGGGCAGCACAGGGATCCAGAAGACCACCATTCTGAACCCAGAAATTGGACCAGTGGTGAGCAGCAGAGAAAAGGCCTCTCAGTGGCTTACTGAGAACTGGAGACCACTGGGTGAGTAAAAAGTCACCTCAGCAAAGTCTTAGCAGGCTGAATCTGTTGAAACGGGAAGACATGTAAAAAAGTCTCAAAACCCCACTTCCAGCTCACCTAAGCCAACCCCAAGGGGCAACAAGATGGAACAATCTGATACTCAACCACCTGGACTCCCTGAACTGGAAACAAAACAACATCTTGACATGAAATCAGAAATAATTTCTCAGATAAAAACAGAAATGGTATCCATAGTCCTAGGCATGATTAGCAAACACAGATTTAAAAAAATAAATTGAGTAGCTGAGGGACATGATGGAATCCCAGCATAGGAAAAAAATAGAATCCATGAAACAGATGCAAACAGATAACCAGGAGATTAAAACTCCATTGATATTTTATGCACAAGAATGAGCTAACCTGAGGACAGAATAGCAGACATAGAAAACAGACTTGTAATAAATGACTAGGAAAAAAATTTTTTTAGACAGTAAGAGAAATCAATCCAGCAGCTGCCAGACGAGGCAAGGAAGAATATCATAAAACTGATCAGTCAATGAAGGAGTAAGATAGAATGCAAATGACATAAAAAAAAAAAACTGTTCACAGAAGTGATGGCAGAAAACTTCCCAAATAGGGGAAAAGAACTTGACATATAGATAAGTGAGGCATATAGGACTCCAGCTAGCCTTGACCAAAAAAAATCTACACATAGGCACATAATAGTTAAGATTTCAGAAACCCAACAGAAGAACAAAATTCTACAAGCAGTTAGAGAAAAGAAACAAATCATATACAAAATAAAGCCCATCAGAATCACAGCAGACTTCTCAACACAAACTCTCAAGGCAAGAAGAGCCTGAAGTAAAGTATTTCAAGCCCTAAAAGAAAACAACCTCCAACCCAGATTGATATACCCTGCAAAACTATCTTTCAAAATTGATGGAGAAAGAAGATATTTCCATTACAAAGAGCACCTGAGGAACTTCGTGAATACCAAACCAGCACTCCAAAAAATTTTAGACATTATCCTAGGAAAAGACAATGAGGATCACAACCCCAGGAAGCCCAGCAGAGTGAATCCATTGGGCAAGACAAGAAATTAAACACAAAGGGGGAGAATCCAACAGAAAGAAAGTCATGACAAAAATAAGTCAATAGGTATCAGTTATAACCATCAATGTTAATGGTCTCAAGTCACCAATAAAAAGAAATGAACTGGCAGAATGGGTTAAGAAGCAAGATCCAACAATATGCTGCATACAAGAAACACACTTAATTCAAAAAGAAACTCATAGACTGAAAGTTAAAGGGTGGAAAACAATACTCCATGTGAAAGGAATCCTAAAGAAAGCAGGAGTAGCTATGCTTTTTGCAGATCAAGTGGACTTCAAACCAACACTGATTAAGAGAGACAAAGAAGGATGCTATATCCTTGTAAAGGGAACAATCCAAGAGGAAGAGATGACAATCATAAACATATAAGCACCAAACACTAGTGCACCCAACTATATAAAACAAATACTAATGGACTTAAAAAATCAGATAAGCACTAATACAATAGTAGTGGGGGACCTCAACACCCCACTGTCACAAATAGATAGATCAATTAGACTAAAAATAAGTAATGAAATACTAGAACTCAATCGAACTCTTGAACAAATGAACTTAACAGATGTTTACAGAGTCTTCCACCCCACAAAATTAGAATATACATTGTTTTCAGCTGCACATCGGTCATTCTCCAAAACAGACCACATACTTGCTCATAGAACATGTTTAAGTAAATACAAAGGAATTGAAGTTTTCCTCTGTATATTATTAGACCATATTGCCATGAAATTGGAGATCAATAGTAATAGAAACAGCAAGAATTTCATAAACACATGGAAATTGAACAACACACTTCTGAATAACCAATGGATCACAGAGCAAACTAAAGAAGAAACCAGACAGTTTCTACATTTAAATGACAATGCCAACACAACATATTGGAATCGATGGGACACAGTGAAAGCAGTCCCACGATGGAAATTCATCGCAGTAAATACTCATATTAGGAAAACAGAGCAAGCTCAAATAAACAACCTGGTGCTGAACCTCAAGCTTCTAGAAAAAGAAGAGCAGGACAAACCCAAAGCTCGTACAAGGGAGGAAATTGTAAAGATCAGAGCAGAAATCAATGCAATGGAGACTAAGAGAATGATACAAAAAAATAAATGAAGAAATGAGTTTGTTCTTCAAAAGAATAAACAAAATTGACAAACCCTTAGCTGTCCTTATCAAAAAAAGGAAAGAAAAGCCTCAAATCCATGCAATTAGGAATGAAAAGGGTGAAATTACAATGGACCCAACAGAAATCCAGAGAATCATCAACACCTACTTCAAGAACCTATACTCCAATAAGATGGAAAACACAGAAGAAATGGACAGATTCCTAGATATGTATGAATTAACAAAGTTGAAAAAAGAAGATCTAAAAATTCTAAACAACCCAATATCAATCAACAAAATTGAAAACATAATTAAAAACTTACCAAATAAGAAAAACCCGGGTCCTAATGGCTTCACTGCTGAATTCCATAAGACATTTAGAGAAGAACTATTGTCACTACTATTTAAACTCTTTAATGGAATTGAAAGGGAAGCAATACTCCCAAATTCATTCCTGGAAGCAAGCATTACCTTGATCCCAAAGCAGAGAAAGACCCAACTGAAAAAGAGAACTATAGGCCAATCTCACAAATGAACATAGATGCAAAAATCCTTAATTAAGATACTGGCAAATAGAATGCAGAAAATCATATACCTTGACCAAGTGGGATGCATCCCACAGATGCAGGGATGGTTCAACATACACAAATCAATAAATGTAATACACTGTATCAGTAGAACCAAGGATAAAAACCACATGATCATCTCAATAGATGCAGAAAAAGCATTTAACAAAATCCAATATGCATTTATGATAAAAACCCTACAAAAAATTGGAATAGACAGTCTCTACCTCAATCTGATAAAAGCCATCTATGAAAAACTAACAGCCAATTTCATACTAAATAGTCAAAAACTGAAATCCTTCAGACTACAATCAGGAACAAGACAAGGATGTCCACTATCACCACTTCTGTTCAGTATAGTCTTGGAAACATTAGCCACAGCAACTAGAGAAAAGAAAGAAATAAAAGGAATAAAGATAGGAAACAAATATGTTAAATTTTCATTATTTGCATATGACATGATACTCTATATAGAAGACCCCAAAAACTCCACCAAAAGTCTTCTAGACTTAATAATCAAATTCAGTAGAGTAGTTCGACACAAGGTCAACACACAAAATCAGTAGCTTTCCTCTACACAAACAACACTCACTGAAAGAGGAACTAAAGAAACAACTCCTTTCAGAATAGCATCCCTAAAAATGAAATATCTAGGAGTCAACCTAATGAAAGAAATCAAAGACCTCTACTCTGAAAACTATAGCACTCTGAAAAAAGAGATCAAAGAGGATATCAGAAAATGGAAAGATATCTCTTGCTCCTGAGTAGGAAGAACCAATATAGTGAAAATGACCACATTCCCAAAACTGCTATATATATATATGCTAGTACATGTGAGGGGAAAGACATTTCTACAATGGTAGTATGAATGTAAATTAGTACAACTACTCTGGAAATCAATATAGGGGTTTCTCAAAAACCTAAAAATATTGTTACCATTTGATCCAACTATAGGGCATTCTTTGGTTTATATTTAACATAAAGTTAGCAAAGTATAGAAGTACTTGCATACCGAGGTTTATCATGGTACAATTTACAATGTCTAAGCTATGTAATTCATCTATGTGGCAATTGATAAATTGATAAAAATGTGGTATAGACATACAACAGTGTATTATTCTCTAATAAAAGAATAATATGTCATTTGCAAGAAAATGAATGGAACTAGAGATCATCATTGTAAATGAAATAATTCAGACAGACAAACATTGCACATTTTCTCTTATATGTGGCATCTAGAAAAAATGATGACAAAGTAGAAGGGAAACTATTAGAGAAGACAAAGGCAACCAAGGAAGGGAAAAGGGAAAGCTGAGTGGAATAATTGAGGGTGGAATGATAAAAGTGTGATAAAGCTCTACTAAATTTGAAATTAAATGACTCATCCTGTACCACAGTAATTTTTACTACTTCACAGTTTTTATAGTAATTATAAAGTAAGGAGATAATTTATTTGTATAAATAATGCCAAAAATTCTAACTACATCTTTGATATTTATGCTAATGGAGACTATTGGAATATTGGTAATGTGCAGAAAGTTACTCACTTTTTTATGGTATTTTAATGCAAGAATAAAAATAATTTCAAATAAGGAAAACTGTTTGCAATTAACAAATCATCTCCATAAGAAACAATGAACTACAATTTAATGTTTCTGTAGAAGGAAGCTCTTCAGCTATAGGCATTTTAATTAAAAATTATTATAGAATTATTGGAGTTACATCCATAATTTGTAAAAATTTTAAATTTGTATAATATTAAACTTATATGTTTATTTATTTATATATATACATATATATATGCATGCATATGAATATGTACATGTATATTTTCATCTGAAACATTTTCAAAAACAGAGGAGAAATATCTTATTAAAAACTGTATTTAGGGCCAGAGATTTAGTTCAGTATTGCTGGTGCCTGTCTGGCAAGCACAAGGTCCTGAGTTAGATCCCTAGTACTGGGGGAAAAAACAAAACAAAACAAAGTAAAACAAAACAAAACTGTATTTAGGAAAGTTTGGTACAGAAAATTATTTTTAATAGAAAAAAGGAACGAGAAAACTCTTATTTATTTATTTACGGGGATTAAACCTGGGAGGTGCTACCACTGAGCTCTACATCTCTAGTCCTTTTTATTTTCTGAGTCATGGTATGCTAAGTTGCATAAGCTAGTTATACTTCTGCCTCAGGCTCCTGAGTAAATGGAATTACAGGCATGAACCACCATGCCCAGCAGAAATTTGAAGATGCTTAATATTATTTTCTTTAAGTATGCAAGATCATTAAAGGGAAATATTAATCCCTAAAACTTTCATGGTTTTCCAGGGGCTTTGTTAAATCAATTTATCCTAACATAACCATAATTAAAAATCAATGAGAAATTCATAACATAATTTTATTTGTTGATAATTCATAATGTTCTAAGAGCTACATAATACTTTGTTATCATTTCTAAAACATCCTATTAAAGTAACTTAAAATTAACTTTTAAACTGAATATTCTTATGCCTATTAGGCAAACTATAATTCAAAAATACACACTCTCATAGGCATCATCCCAAATAATGATACAGAACATTCAAAAGAGATTTTGAGAATTTATAAAAATCTTTTATAAGATTCAAAATCTTGTATATAATAGCAATCTACTTGCAATACTAAGGAATATATTGGTATTATATAATGTATCAGCCAGCATTTGTTGTGTAACAAGCCACCCCTAAATTACTAGTCTTTGCAGTAAGCAGTTATTGTTGTTTAGAAGTCTTTGATAAGTTTGTCAGTTCGTCGGGTCTTACCTGGTGTAAGTGGACCATCTGTTGCCAGCTTCCGGGTCAGATGGGTGTCCTTATTCTAAGGATGGCAACAGAACAGAAACAACTCAGTTTGCCCCACACATCCTCTCCACATGCACCAGGTTGCTCAGGTTTATTCACAGGTTATGAGAGTTTCAAGAGAACAGAAATGCATGAGGCCCCTGGAAGCCTGTGTTCAAAAATATGCACAATTCCAGTTTTCAGAATTGTACTCATCAAAGGAATCACAAAGAAATCCAAATTAACAAGTATTGAAATAGATTTCACTTCTTCATGGCATGCAAATTTGCATTTACAAAGGAAAAAAGGTACTGGGAAAGAATAATTACAATTATATTAATAACAACCACAGATAAGTCTACTTAAATAAATTCAAGAATCAGGGTGGTTTAATATATTGTGAATTTAAAAAAAACATCTGAATGGAGACCTTGCACAAAATGATCCATTTTGACAACTATTTGTGGATAAACCGATGATGTATTCTTTGCACAGATTCCTTTAAAAGACTTTGTGGCTGAGCTGTACTATATGCCCATCAACAGATGAATGGATAAAGGCATGATATATTTTGTGAAAGCATTTAACAGGACAAAGGTTTCACAATCTTGAAAATGAGAACTGAAAAATATGCTCATCTGACTCTCAAAAATATGGAAAATTATTTAAAATAAATATTAATATTGATATACAGGAACATAATAATAAAGAACAAAATAAATATTCTATCCATGGAAAGAAATAGAGATCTTTGAAGAAGTAAAATATTTTTCCTTTGCCTTATCAGTGGGCAAAGTAGTTTTTTATAGAGCTGAATTACATAGTTTAATGAGAAAGATCACTACTTTTTTCAGGCAATATATTATACAGATTGATCATTTTCATTTCAGTATAGTATAGAGGAATATAATATTTGGTGGCAAAGGGTCAGTTGGAAACTTTGGCTCAGCAAGTTCCTCATTGTATAAATTTGAATGAATTATTTTACCTCATTAATCCTTAGTTTTCACAGCTATATGATGAAGAAATGGATGAAGCATGGCGTTTCTGTAAAGACATACTAATAGAACACCTGAAGGATAAGTATTTAAGAGATAGCACCCAATGAAATGTAAGCAATAGTATCACATTAGCACCAAATGAATATTTCCTTTATTTTCTCCTTGTTATTTTTGTAATTCAGTACATGTCTTTCGGGAAAATAATTAATTCTAACAGACATCTATGAAGGAATCTTTTCTCACCTATTAAGGAAGAGGCTTCTACTCTGTAGTTTCTAAAATTGGCATTGTGCTTTTGACAAAGGAGTTTTTATTTCATATTTGAGAATACCTTGATCTTCTGCTTCCAAGACCCCATTTGGAAGAGCTCCCTTTGAATAGTCAGTAGAGATAATGCTAACAAAAATTTCCAACATGAGTTGCAGTCCCATTTTTAGATGGGGAGATTTAAAAAAATGACAATTTGTTAAACTGTGGTTTTGAAAACTTTGTTAAAACCCTGGACAGAGATATGTCTGCTACTTTCATTGTCCTCTCCAGTTAATGAATGCCATTGTCATTTGTCACTTGGACTGAAAACCCAAATCCCAAAGTGAGAAATAGCTGGGGAAAATTTAGCTCAGTGGTTCCAGCACCTGTTTCATAAGCACAAGGACCCGAGTTTGATCCCTGGTACCAAAACAAAAAAAAAGTGAGAAATATATAAAATAGAGTTATTTGTCATACCCACACACATACACACATGCACACACACAAAGGAGAAGTTAATTTTGAACCTCGAGAATATCACATCATGAGCTATAACATTTTGTTTTATTTTATGCTGCTTTTTCTTTGTGCTATAATTTGTTTTTAAAAGTAATGTTAGTACATTTGATTATTCTTTCACCCATTGATATATATTTATTTACTTCTTTCTTTTAAGTGTTGTATTTTTTGGGGGGAAATAACTGACAAAACTCTCAAGTGAACACATTTGCATGGTATATATGACTTTCAGAGGAAACTGCTCTCTCATTTCATTTATGTGTCACAATGATGTATGCAGTCACAATATGACATTGCTAAAGAATATTGTGCCAATAACCAAGGGAAGATGTTAAGCATTATTAACTCACTTTCAACTGGGAAAACTAATGTCAGTTTATGGATTGATATTCGTTGACATTTTACTTGGTAGACTAGTGAAGGTTTTCACTCTTGCAGTATGAAAATATCGATACCAATTATGCTTTGTCTTTGTGAAGCCTGCCTCTTTTACCCTATTTTATTCTATCTTACCTAGAAATCTACTTACTGATTGAATTAGTTTATTAACTCCCATACATAATTTTTTTTCTTCCATCTCCTCCCATTACTAATTTCCATACTTTACCATGTTCTTTTGGAGAATCATCTTATAATTAGGACAAATTAAAGGGAGAAATAAGGAAAATTTTTTTGAAAAGGATGATTCAATAGGGATGATTTGGGTCTTTACTCAGAGCCCTTGGCTCTACAGGGGGCTAAGGAGATGACATCCCAAAGAGTCTCCAAAGCCAATCACAGCAAGTCCACCAGCACCACAGAGGTCATCCAGAAAGAAGTCAACAGAGGCATTCCTTCCACAGCATTCCTGAAAGGAACTCCTCTTTATAGGTGCAAAACCTGAAAGATATCACCTTGATACAGTGATTAAAGTTACTATTACCTGTGATAAGACATATCAATGTCTTTTATTTCCTGACATGATTACTGTGATGGGCAAAACCTCCTGATGTGTTCCTGCCCAGAATATGTAATCATAATAGAAAATCAGGTAGATTCTATAGAGGTAGTCTATAAAATAAGAAACCATTGCTCTGCCAAAATGGCAAAGCCACAGTATTAAGAGAAACACTGCCACAGGTTGGAGGAAGCTAAAGTGGCCAAAAAACCAAATGGAATGTGGGTTCTTCTCAGACAGGAAAAGAGGACTCAGTGGAAATGCTAGTGAAAGTTGAATAAAATTGGGTTATTGCTTTCAAAATCATACTATGGACAAATATTGTGTTAAGATTAGGGAAATCTTCTTTCTGTTAATGTAGCCAGATCCTCAGGTGGCCAGGATCCTGCCTTTCAAAAGGTCCTCGGACTGGTCTCCTTCTCTGCTAAAAAAGCCAGAGGACTATTACAGAAAAATCTTGTGTATAGGTGTTCCTTTTTATTCCTCAAATTAAGTCCTTTGTCTGAACTTAGGGGACTTTAATCTTTTATCAGCGTTGAAATTTAAGTTATTTAACTTGGCATGCAGTGCAGGCACCCATTATTCAGAATGGCTATGCAGTAAATAACATGCATATCCATCCTGGTCCCTCCTGCTGGAAGTCAAACAGCTACAGGAACTTAACTACCCTTACTTTAGCATCTACTTAGCACTCACTATATTATGTAAGGAAAGCAGATGGTTTACACATTTTCCTGCTTAGAAGATACTTCTTTATCTGTTTAATGTGTAGTGGTGAGTGAATACACTGAGTTCCAAACACCTGAAACAAATTCAAGCTCCATTAATGTTTCTCATCTGCACCAACTACCAAATATGATAATTTATTGCACTTAATAGTGTACTAACTTGTTTTATGTCAATGTAAGTCATTTATTGGATGCCATGAAACAAATTGCTCAAAAGCATGATAATGCATCATAATGGTGCTGCTCTTTTTCTTCACCCCATTTGTGGAAACATGTCAGGAGCACACATTTAAATTAATCAAAATGTTCTGATTTCAACATTGATTAGATGCCTGATTTTTTTCTCATTAATGATGATGATATAAAAGCCTTTCCATTTCTAATTATAAGGATTTTATGATTTAAGATCTAGACTTTTACTATTTTACTTTTTTATTTTTAGTTTAGAAGTATTTTCTTTTTTCGTCTTGAAATATGTTGGCTTAAAATTCTCATAGGAAAGAAGTTTAAGCTATTATAAAGTACTCAGGAGCTCCACAGTGCCACCCATTTACTCACTGTCTTTCTCTTCTCTCTCATACACAGACACACAGACACACACAGCAACAATAACAACAGCAACAACACAGGCTTTTAAATAAATTTCATATTTTAAGATACAACTGAAAGTTTCAGATTTCACAAGGAACATGTCAATGTTTCTTAAAATAATTATTTGTTTGGGATCAGCAATTGTTTTTTATTCATATGTGTTTTGAGTCTGCCTTTAAATTTATAGGAATTACCATTTTTATAGGGTCTGTAAGTTCTTGAAATTCCCCATGAATGACTCATCCCAACCCTGTCCTGACTGCCCTTAGGCCACTAGAGGAAGAAGTAATGCACTACTGTAATGCTAGCAAGTAATAAATTTTAAGCACTAAGCATTTGCTGGGTACCATGCTTAAGGTTTCATGAGTGTTTCCTCACATTTAACAAGCACAGACATCTTACCATGCAATAACTATCATTATTATCATTTTATAGCTACAAAGTGGAGAAGTTAAATAACTTGCCCAAGGTGATGTCATTGGTAAGGGGTAGAGCAGTTACTTGAACTTAAGTCTATCTCAATTTAAAACTCACAGTATTAAAGTAGTACTATCTGGTTGCTCTAAGAATTCTTACTGTCCATTTGTCATTCAGGATCTCACAGTTATATCTCTGGCATACCTAGATCCTATAAAGTCACAAAAGTCAAGGAAACTTAAACATTGAGTACCACAGACACTCCCACATACTCAGTTTAATTTTCCCATGTAACCTCAATAAGAACATGTCAAGATCTTCCCCCTTTCTTAGAAGTAGATAAAGCAATGATGTCATCTTACTTTTTATAAAATTTGACTCAAATAAAATAAATGTTTTGAATAAATATAATAAGAGAAGTCATTGAACATTCACAGTGTACCAGTAATGTACTAAGCACCTTAAACATTTTCTGTTTCAACTGTCATAAGTAACCTATGAATTAAACTAGGTTAACAGTCTGCTATCCAGGTAAGAAAATAAAGGCGTTGTAAACCCTTTGTGTCTATCTCACTAAAAGGAAGTAAAAAAAGAACCTAACTGAGACAGGCTGAGTACTGAGGCCTTACTCTTAAATGCTGACAAATCTAGTTTGTACATTTGTCTCTTTTGCTAATAGTGTTTGGAAGAGTTGAAATTTTCCAGTCCAATAGGTAACTTTATGCAAAATAATTTTCATACTAAAAAGGGGGTAACAAAGAAGTATAAGGAGTTAACAATGGCAGCTTGAGTAGGGAGAAAAAGCATAATATTTGATGTGTTTCTTCTTTGGGGAATAGCAGGTGGAGGAAGGAAAGGATTTGTTTCAACTTGAGTTCAAAGAAGTTATCAGAGATATTTGAAGAAAAAGAAGTAGCAAAGAAGAGATTGAAATACTTCAATTTTAATTTTAATATTCATTAGAAGACATAGTTCATTGTCTTATTGATAAATCCAAAATCCAGAGACAATTCTATGAGTATTTTTTAAACCTAAAACCTACCAGAGAAGGCATCTAGTGAGGAGAGTTAATATGTCCAGACTGAATTAAAATTATAAAATTTCAATAAATTGGACTATTGTTTGATTTTTCTATTGTGGATGTTTCTTTGTTGTTATTTATATTCCTTACTGTATATAGCCATAAAGGCACAATTTCCTCTGTGATTTTAATTTTTAATTTCTTTCTATATAACTCTGATATATTTATCCCAAACTGTGCCATTTTCCATAAGCGCTGTCCTCCAATTTTTTAACTTGTTCTGACAGCATCCACCTAAAAGCTCTTTAACTACTTTGAAGTACCTCAAAATGCTCAACTCTGAACTCATTTACTTTATCTAAGTTAATTTCTTTCTGACAGTCCAAATTTTTAAAAAACAAGAGCATATATATTATGACCATATCTGTCCTCTTTGGTAGGTTGCTTTGTCCTGCCTATTCTTCATATTTCACAGTGTCTCTTTTCACTCTCCATGTATCACCAAACCCTGTCACCTCCTGCTTGGGGAGTTACAATACTTCACTTCCAGCATCTTAGTCCTTGTAAACACTTTTGGTCATGGTTAATGCTTCCTGTTTCTATGACTGTAGACTTGAATGTCCTACATTATGAGATTGGTTTTGTTTTAAATGGCTACACTGCCAGGTATGAGTCATTAGCTATATGTGGTTCCTTTAACTTGAACTTATATTAATTGAAATTAAATGGATTTAAGTATTCATTTCAAAAGTAAGTTAGCCATATTTCAAATTCTCAATAGTTAGCTACATGTGCCTGGTAACTATCATGGTGGACAACATAATATTATAGACAGGTAAGTTAATTAGGTATCTTGTTGGCAGGTAGACAGGGCCTCCCTTAAGGTGCCAGCCCTCCAGGAGCCAACACAGCAAGGAATCAACATGGAGAACAATTGAGGCATATTCACTGGTTAGTATTATAAAAAGGAAAAAAAAATTACCTGGGTGACTGTACTTATGATCTTATTGGTTGGTCATGGTTTTGTCCCACCTCATGCCCACCTTGTAAATTTCCATTGGGTCTTATAGTTTTGTCCCCCTTTGAATCCGCCTCACCACATGGCTTTGCTGTATAAAACATCTTTGAAAAGTGGGGTGGGTGACAACCCACTTTACAGTCCCCCTTCTGTCTCTCTTAGGCAGAAGCTTTCTTTCTCCCAATAAATTTTTCCTACTCTTAACTTCCATTGTTCCTAAAATTCATTCTTCGATTTTAGAGAACATGAACTCGAGTTTCAGATATCTAGTAGCTTTGGGAGTTACATCTCTTCCCCCTATATCAATAATATAAAACATTTCCATCATCACAAAAATTTTGATGGAGCATTGTGCTTTAACAGCTACTACATAGGTCTCCAGCTTCCTTATTTTATCCTCCCCTAGGTTCTATGTGTTTTAGAATGCTGTTGGCGTTTGCCAGTCTACATCCCTCCCTTTCCATTTCATACTGATGGCTCAGGTAAACTTGGCCTGAATTTTCTTTTTTTAGTTTGCTCCTGCACATATTCTCAGAAACTCTAATCAAGAGTGCCAAAGGGTGACAGAGGCAAAGCACCATGAATACGCTCACTGTGATTTGTTTATCACAAATTCTGAAAGCATTCTTGGGATTAATGCAAGCCTATTTGGATCCCGAAAGAAGCTTTCCAAGTATGGCTTGGTGGATATTATTGTTTAAAGAAAAAATTTTAAAAATCTGTCTCCTTTATTCCATCTATTTGTTCTAAATAGATACCTATGCAGTGATATTATCTTGGGTGTTTTTAGACAGGTAAGTTCTTTGGTTTTCTCCTATTATGATATCATGATAATAATACAGAATTTATATGCTCCTTTAACAATTAATATTTTAGAAGGTTGTTAGATTTAGAGAGAAAATGAGTGGAAAGTACAGACATCTCACATAACTTCTTCCACTAAATTGAACATATTACCTTAATATGGTTTATTTGTTACACTGATGAGTCATTATTGATACATCCTTATTAACTAAAGCTCACAGTTTGCATTAGAGTTTACTCTTGGTATCAGTTATCTTAGAAGTAATGACAAATATGTAATGACATATATCCAATGTACTTATCATGCAGCAAGGTTTTACTGCTGTAAAAACCCCTCTGTGCTTCACCTACTCAATCCACTCTCCCTCTGAGCTCTGCCACCACTAATATTCTTAGTCTCATAATTTTGTCTTTTCCAGAATGTCACATAAGTGGAATCATACAGTATGCATGTACCCTTTTTGTATAGGCTTTTTTTCACTTAGGAATATGAATATCTTCTCATTGTTTAGTAGCTCATTTTTTTTATTGCTTAGTAACATTCCATTTTATGGATTGTACCTCATTTTATCAGTTCACTTATTGAGAAACTTCTCAGTTACTTTCAAGCTTTTATGAATAAAGTTTTGATAAACACTTTTGTGCAATATTTGGTGTGAACATGTTTCAAATTCATTTGGATAAACACCAAGGAGTGAAACTGCTGAGTTGTACAGTATGAATGTGTTTTAATTTTTCAAGACAGGCCCAAACTGTCATCCAAAGAGGTTCATATGACATCCAATGTGTTGCATTCCCACCAGCAATGAGTGAAAGCTCCTTTTCCTCTACATCTTCAGTAGCATTTGGTATTTTCAGATGTTTTGGATTTTAGCCAGACTAATAAGTATAGAATAAGTATAAGCATAAGTTTGATGTTTCCTTTTTATTTTTCTTTCTTGTGTCATTTGGAGCTAAATTGACTTGTTTAATTTTTCATTCTCCCTGCAAATTTCTAATTGGATGGCATAATCTTGATTACCTTTATGACAATGTACTCTTTAGTTTTCATTATATATTTTATTTCATTCTGTATCATTTTAAATTTAAAATTACTTTTTAATTGTGAATTGCTTATAGCTCATCCATAAGTCAACCACATGTCCTGCTTTGCCGGGAATAGTCTGAGCTTACACAAGGTGCCCAGGCAGGGTCCCAGTTTGGGTTATAAATTATTTTATCACCTGCTTAAATAGCTTATTGAATTATAAAGCAAAAGCCACACGTACACTTTTTGCCCTTGTCTCCATGTTTTTTGTTTTTTGTGGTTTTTTTTTTTTCTTCCATACCAGGGATCAAGCCAAGGACCTTGCACTTGCTAGGTAGTCACAGCACCACTGAGTTAAATCCCCAGCTGGCCCAGTCCACAGTTTTTAATAGTGTTAAGTATGGGTTATGTGCTTATTCAGTGCCTTGAGAACAGGTGGATGTAAAACCCATTAAAATGAGCTGGCTTCTGTCCTTGTTTACTTTCCAGGTCATGCCCAATAGCATTGCAAACTTTGCACTGGGCTTCAGGGTCACCTAGTGCTACAGCCCACAGTGCTTGTGGGTGCATGTCTCCTATCCATCTGGCAACAGGTATTTGATAATCCGATGTCACATGTTCCTTGCATATGGTCAGTGTAGGCAAAGTAATCTCCGCTGCAGAGGACCAGACACTTTGGATTGTCCAACCTCTCTTGCCACTCTATGCCTTATAAATGACACTGGTGAAATTGTATAAGAAATAACTAGTCCTGTTGTTGAGCAGTTTTTAAAAGTCTGAAGCCTGATGTGACTTTGACATCAAGCTATCCACCAACCTCCCTAAAGACAAACTGCCTTCATGAAGCATATTTATTCCATTTTTCTGGTGCATTATTAAATAGTAGCCTGAATATGTAGCTAGTTCAGAAGCAAATTCCATCTCTGTGTTGCATACCATTTCTTGCAGATTTCTTCTCAGGAACCACTGTTCTGTGTACAGCTCGCAGGCCAATGCCAGCTGGGAAGCTCCTGCATAACGTTGTACAGCATCTTTTTAAAAATGTTTCTCAACTCTAGAAAATGTGATGTGTAATCAATTATTACTTACTTTTTGAAAATTATAAAATATTTCAGCCACAGAGAAAACTGGAAAAATATATTCTGTATCTTCTTACAGCACTACATCAAAAGTGAAGTGATGAGCATATAAAGAGTCTCAAGTATTGACATCCTTTATGTATCTGGCACTTACGAAGTTTAAAGATTTTTTCCTTAGCTAGCAGAAATGATTTACCTTGTGCTTATGTTCACAGTCCCATTTTGCATAGTATTTGAAAATTCTCACATAGAACAGTAGACAATAAACCCATCATATGCAGGATCCAAAACCAATAATAAATTCTGTATAGTCTTCCCTACAGACATATATACAGTACACACAACATTCATATTAAGCTAACCACAATTCTGATTTTTTTTTGTTGTGTGAAAAAAGTGGTGTATAACACATATAGACAACTACAATGGTTTCTAGGATCAGAATGATGCTTTCATAAATACGATTGTGCTGAATCATCATCTTTTCTTTTATACTTCATCAATGAATAAACACAAGGTTTTGGTCCTCATGGATATTCATCATGTGAGTTTCATTGTTACTAAAATAAATAAATAAATAACTCTAGATGATGTTCTTATTATCTCAAAGAGAATGAAGGCTGAAAATGACAGAAGTATGCATTTCTGAAGAGCACACAGATCCTAGTTTTTGCAATGTCATCAGTGATAACTTAAGAGTAGTAGCTAGAGTGTAGAGACTGTATAAGCAAAAATAGTAAATGTCTCATAATTTGAAAGATAAGAGTATGTATAAAGTCAAGATCAATTTACTATAAAACACCTTTTCTAAAGGGATATCTTTTGCCTAGAGTTTTCACTGGCTTTATTTGATGCATTGCTCAGAGGAGCTTCAATAGAATACATCTAATGAGATCTTTTCCATTTGTTAGCCTCTATTGGGAGATGTTTTACCGAATGTTATAATTAAAAATTATGAAAAAAATATTCTAATTAATTCTAATATGAACAATTGATAAGAAATCTTCTCTTAGCATAACACTTATAATTACAAAATCCATTTCCAAAATGCAGTGGTACATCAGTTTAGGAACTTAATTTGTTCCACCTTCTGGGAAAGATGGTGACCATCATGTTTGCCCCTGATGCAGAGTTTGCAAACAAAAACAAAATTTTGTTACAGGTTTCTGTTTGCGGACCAAATTGTTCACACACAAAAGCACTAGTGAACTGAGGTACCACTGTATATAGTTGTTAAAAATGAGTATCATTCAGTTTTCAGAAACAAATGACAACAAAAGTGACCATGGTAGACTGGTATGAATCTCAAAGGAGAAAACTCAGATACTATGAATTTGAAATCCTTCCCAAATTTGGAATCCATGTTGTAACCTAGAGAGGTGCTAACCATGTTCCCCTTTAATACTTCCAGCTTCATGGATCACCTGCTTTTCTGAAACAGTTCTTTCAACTGTCAGCTTCCTTTCTTAGAAGGGTAATCTTTATTTTGAGTAGAGTGTATCTCCTGGGAGCATCCACATTTTCGGTCAAGTTTTGGTCTTTGAAGCAACACAGAATATTCTCCATTTGTCACTGAAAAATGACAGGCTATGTCTAAACTTGAGAGCTCAGGACACAGCTTAGCAGTAGGGGGTGAAATTGAAATACTGCTGAGTGATATAGAAGAGTCAAGGCCAAACCTGTGCATGACAAGGACATGATATGTCTCAGCAGGTTCAGAAAAAAGACAGAGATATGCTCTGAAAAGCAAATATCAGACACTAATTAAACAGTCTGTAATGAATGGATAAGCCAATATATTTAATATTTTATTTAAAGATATTTCAAACCTTGTTTGTTCATTTGTTTGTGGATATACAAATACATTAGTAGACTCACTTGGGAGACACAGCAACTACAGCAGATACAGATGTCACTGACTGCAATAAGCATTTGGGTTAGGAAAACAGAGGATTTGACAACTCTGCATTTTATCAAGCATGGAAAACTATCTCTGTTGGACACAGTTCATACTTTTCAGCAGTTATCACCCTGTGGTGCTGAGATAATATATCTCTTTTTAGGCTTTGAATTTTTTTGGTAAAGCTTCAGACCAAAAATTCATATAGCATCAACTTATATAACAAATCGATCATTTTTGTGTTTTGTATTGCTAATAATTTTAATTTTTATTAGTTCATGTTTGCAGTACATAATGATCACATTCATCTTCAATTCTTTTTTTATCCACTTTCCTTCCAATTCCTATACCCTCCCTCTACCTCTTGGTCCCCTTTCCAATGTTTTTCAAAATTTTTGTCCAAGTGACTGTTACTTCAGTCATATATATATGATAATATATAAAATATATATGATAAATATAACTACTACTTAATATATCTATATCTGTGTTTATCTGATTCTTACACATACCCATATACTCACACACACAATTCTTTTTACAAGGAAGGACAGTGATTGTGTTTGCATGCAGTCTCTGAGTTCCATGAGAAATATTGCTTGCATCGTTACAAGCAAATGAGGTATTAGAGATGAATTGGAAGGGGCTTCCTAAGTGCCTCAGCCTCTAGAACTCTAATTTGAAAGATGTCAAGTAGCAAAACACAACTTCTCTTCCAACCCACTGCAACCCACACATACCCATGCAACTTCTCTCAGGATTTAATTCAATGACACACTGCACTCTGTAGCACTATTTGACCTTAATTGTGATTCATGATGACACCTTTAAGAATAATTGAAGAATAAGTGTGCTGTTGGATTTAAATGGACCGTTTAAATTCAGATATTTTTGAGGGTTCCATGCAACTAACATTTTGAATGTTCATTTCTTTTATCCTTAATATAAATGACAAGGAAAATGTTTGTATTTTGCCTCAATCACAAAATAAATCTGTCTTAAATATTAAAAGTAGCTAAAGCTTTTGTAGAATACAGGTTTGTCTCTCTTCTTCCCTAACTCGGGTGATAGACTTGCTCTACTGATGTGCTTTTCTTTACCTTAAGAGTATTGCAGGCTATGTTTTCTCTTGCAACAAGTAATACTTATATATGGAAAATCTTGTCAATTCTGCAGTTAGACAGCTGTTAGCCTACATTCTGTATTGTTCTGTGAAACATCAATGTGAAGTCTCAATATTAAGCATTTAATACTTAGTATAAAAAGCTGATAAAGTTTTCACTGAGCCATTTAACTTAATTTCTAAATTTACCTTTCACTCTTTTAGATCACAAGTTATTTGAACGCCTGTATTTGCAGAATGACTGATATTGTGTTCAGAGATATTATTTTTCCAATTGCTAGGTACATTCTGAGACTTGTAACTCAAAAGCACACCTAATTTATTCTGCATTTTAGTGTATAGCATAATTTTAATTTCTTATCTGTTGTGACTTAAGGTGTACTTCAAGCAGCAAATCAGCTCAACTCTTTACAAATGGTATTTTTAAATGAATCCAATTATTATAGGCAGCTGAGTTAGAAATTAATAGGCAGGCCAACAAGGCAGGAATTCGGGAGAGTCAATAAAAAAGATGAGAACACACAATTGTCACTGGAAGCCATTTGTTGATGGCTAGGCCTCAAGATAAAGATACAGTGACCAGGGCTATGTGCCTCCCTGAGGGTAGATAATAACCAGAGATGGTAAAGTTCAGATAGACATAAGTCACCCAGGTAGGTGACCAGAACAACCAGACCCATCACTTCCCAAAAATGCCTTTGTTTTTCACATGTACCCTTGCTACGTGACCCACTTCCCTACTGGATCAGTATTAGCTAAGCAACTATACTTATAATCCTGTAGTGTTGATTGTAGTTTGATTCACATTGTACCCACATTGTGACTTTCTATATAAATTACCCTGACAAAGGGCTTCAGTGGCAACCCACTTTCAGGACCTCTGCTGTCTCTCAGGAGCTCTCTCTCAATAAATCTTTCCTACCCTCTGCTGTTGCTTGGGATTCATTCTTTGATTTTGGGAGACACAAATCTCTGTCCCCACTGCCTATAAGCACAAAAGGCAGAGGGCAAGTGTGCAACATATGTGACAATTTTGTTTGTGTAACTCTGTAGCAATCATATACTTTACAATTACACAAATAAAATTGGAAGTACTATTGGCTGAGTTAATTTGGTTTCTTTAAATATTCTCTTATCACATTTATTTTGGGATATCTATATATATATTTGGGAGATCTCTCTCTCTCTCTCTCTCTCTCTCTCTCTCTCTCTGAAACAATTCTCAGTTTTCTTTTGTAGAATACTTCCTTGTCCTACCAACCCTGTTCCATTTTTGTATCAAATGCAAGTAATCTGTATTATTGAAATCTGATCAAAACAATAATCCATTCCTACCTAAAATGTAAAAGCTATCTGTTCTGATTTAAAATAGATCCTACTCCAATCTGCTGTCATCAGTCATTTTCATTGCTGCTATTAGAAAGAAATCTTTTGAGAACTGATGTTTATTTTATTGTGGCATTCAAGGGACAAAGGGCCAATGGAAGGAATCTCTGCTTGTATACATATATTCAGATAATTCTGCTTTCCCTAGTAAAGTCTTCTTCTTCAGTGGTAGCTCTTTGTCTTCAAGATTCACATTAACACTACTGTCACATTTGACAGTCACATTTTCACTCAGTATCACGTTATTGCTCATGCTTTCTGCAGAGTAATATTTTTCTAACTTATCTTGATTGTTTACTACCTGCCTGAGAAGTACAATCTCATTGTCTATTGAGAGGACAGGCTACAGAGAAGAGGAAATGTCAAATATGAACAACCTTTTTCATGTTTAAAATATAGCCCAGGCATCTAGTAGAGCATCAGCTGTCCATGACCCAGCAGGCATAGTGTGCCAGTCTTAACTTTGTCAGCAGTATTAGCTCAAAGCCCTAAGAACACTGCTTGTTTTAAATAGTCAACTCTAGTTGCTCTTGGTAATGGGAGGCAAAGATGAGCATGGCTCATTGATTTGAGAACATAATTTTAAAACACCCAGGCTCACCATTGGTTTGGAATGTTTTTGTACTCAATATTGTTTGTCTGGGGTTATTTTCAAGTTAAAGACTAATATCTTTGCCTGTGTTCCTCTTTCTTGGTCCAGATTTTAATTCCAGAGCAAAGTCACTCAATAGCTCAGGTTGGGCTCACACTTGTCACCCTCCTGCCTCAGGGTCCCACACTGCTGGAATTACAGGCATGTGCCAAACCCTGGCTTCTCCTATGATTTAAACACATAGACGCTTTCAACAGCATACTCAGCTCAACTAACTGCAACTGGCTATATTTTAAAAATGCGTAATCCAATATGCCTGCAGAAAATATCTGGAGATGTGACTGATTCACACCACCCACCATTTTCATAGGGAAGGACTATGTCAAAATTTATCCTGGGGTCTCACTGATTGCCAGGAAGATGGGCCCAAGCAAGCAGGTTCTGGACTTCTCTGAAGCAGAGAATCCCTGGGGGAATCACTCCAGGAATTCTTTACTATCTTATCACAGTTTCTGATAATGCCACTATAACAAATAGTGGAAAAAGTTACTCCAGATCTTGGACACTAGAGATTCCCATACAATCTTTATAAATTACTCTAGATCCATTATGCACTCTCAAAGATTGATTTCCAAGAAATAGCCTCAGCATCACCTACAAATCTGTAAGGAATACAAATGTGTGAATCCCACCCAGACCTACTGAATCAGAAGCTCTGGGGGAGGGGCCAGAAACTTGTGTTTTAACAAACCTTCTTGATGATTGTGATGCACGTGAAAATTGGAGAACCACTGATCTGTAATTACTCCATAATTAGAAAAGGTAAGTTATATTTTCCACTTGTACTGAAGTTACCTCCTTGAGAAATTAGAGCTATGGTAATTAGAGAGTATCCCAGGAGTCCTTCCTGTTCATCTGCTTTCCACAAACTCTGTACTCATATTCACACTGATAAAAATCTTGAAAAGTGAAGGTCATGTCAGGGATTTAAATTTAGGCTTCCAAAGGACCTCTGAAGGGCTCTCTGAAAAGCCTTTCTTAGCCTCTACTTGCTTGTTTTGTTAGGATTATAGGTGCTCATTATTGGTCAGTGTAGCATTATGAATCAGTTTTTATAGTGATATAGTATAATTACATAACTGTTGAAGTACTATTGAAGAATATTTCTTGGCTATGTATTTCTTGAAGCACCAGTGCTTTGTTTCTTTCTCTTCATTGTTTTATTGCATATTTGACAATTTTAAAATCAAAATCTATTCAAAAAATTATGAACATAATACAACCTAATTGTGGCACATCTCAGTCAGGGAAGTTTAGGAATAGACTATCAAGTGACCTCAAAAATCTTGCCTTTTAATAGTCAAGCCTCTAAGTCAGGATAGGATCTGCTTCTAGTCAGTAGAAGTAAAGTGAAGATTCCCATGATCATATTACATAAGACCCATGTTGTAGAAAACTAAAGTTTCTCCCTTGCTTACTTTGATGAAGTAAGCTACTCCAAATCAAGCAGTCATGACTGAAGAAACCCAGGTAGTAAGAAACTGCAAGCAACTCCAAGGAGCTGAGTGGCCTCCAGCAAGAAACTAAAATCTGCAGTGCTTCAGCTGCAATGGAATGAATTTTTCTATCAATATAAAGGAGGTTAGAAGTGGATCTTTTCTCCAGCCAAGTCTCTGATGGACATGTGGTCCTGGCTAACATTTTGGGTGCACTCTGCCAAGACCCTCAAGTAGAAAACCTAGTTAAACTACGCCCACATCTCTGACCTACAGAACCTGTGGGAGAACAGCTATGTGTTTCTTTAAACTGATAATTTTGAGGTAATATGTAACCAAGCAACATAAAATATAAACATTAGTTTGTTTCTTTATAAGGCTTCCAGTTTTGACACCTATGGCTACACCTTACTGTACTTTCCTCTCAAAATGCATGATTTGTTCATAGGCACTTCAACAGTCAGCTTTGTCAAATTGATAATAATAAATAAATATCTCTTTGAGTCAGAGTATATATTTAGAGATATTTCCTCGAAGTTGTTAAGTGCTATCTTAGGATATTTCCACAGAAGTTCCATTATCATTGATTAGATGAATGATCCTAAAATTATGATTGTCCGAATAAAATTTTTGAAATTATTATGAAATAATTAGAAATGTCTTATAGATGGTAGCAACAACTATCCCACTTAGGAAATGAGTGTGTGATGTGGGGAAATCATGATTACATATACTTGCAAAACAATGCAACATCTAAAATCATATTTAAAACATATTTTCAATAATATAAAATACACCAATAGACAAATAGATAAGCCAATAAATAGTAGAGAGAAGTACGGATACCTAGAAAGAAAGATGGACTGAAAAGAGTGGTATCGCAAAGCCAATGTTATTTATGTCTGAATGTTTGAAAGTCTTGGTATTCTCTTTCCATAAACATCTTGCACAATCTAGCATGAGTCAAATTCTATTTATCATTTAGAGGCCATTCTGGTAATGTATATTTTATATCTTTTACTGATAAACAACTCCTTAGAGGAAGTAGAAAATGTTGAAATTATTACTTTCAAAGTATTATTTTTATCATCAAAATATTCTGCTTTACTCACATACTTATATTGAAAAAGAAATATCAGTGCTAGTTATTTTTAATGTAACATAGAAGCCTTGCAGATGAACTGTGCTGAATTTTAAGCTGGGTAGTGTCAACCAAATTGCTGGCATGAGTGTTAAAAGTAATTAATGACAATAAAATATTACCAATTAAATTTAAATTATCATCTCTTGTTAGTAATAAAATATCAAAATATACACAATTCACCAGGAATTTTATTTAAAGAAAGATGAAAAACATTAAATCTTGTTTTTATTCAATTTGACTTAAAGATCATTAAATACCAATAAATGATTATCATAGTTAGACAATCAGTATCACCATTGGAATATTTCTTTGAGAAACTGTTTCCTTTATTTTTCAGAATAAAAATATTTTCAGGAATCACATGAGAAAGTAACTAAAACATAACGACCAATGATCTTCACTCTCAAACTAATGATAAAATCTAGATATATCTTTGTTTTTCTCTTGATATTTCTTAAAAAATAAAAAGCACATGAAGGCCATACTCTTAAGTGAAATAAATAGGACACATGTGTAAATACCAAATTGTTTCTCTGGTGTGAGAAACTGAAAGTGTAAATGAGGACCAAAATGTATAATAGATAATGTGAAATAGGAAGAAAAGGGGAAATATGGGAGAGGAGGAAGGGAAAGAAAAAAATATGAGAAAAGAAGGGAAAAATGGAACCAAGGCTTTTGTAAATAGTGAGGGGTGGAGAGGTGGAAGGGTGGGCAGGGGAATGGGAAAAAACAAGAACCAAGATATATCATGTACAGGTACAAATTCCCAATGATGAAAGTGATCATAACGTACACCTAAAATGTACCAATAAACTTAATGAATATAAAAAATAAAATGGTAAGATGATACATAATTCCTTTTTAAAGTATAATAGAACAATACATTATTGATAATATGTACTGATACCTATATGTAAAAGATAGCCAAAATATTCTTTTTGGAATCTATCATAAACTGGCCCTCTCTCTTTTATTGTCTGTGCTCTGACCAGAAGATTCCTTTGGTCTCCATTTTAAAGTCTAGTTTGGAAATAGTGGTGCCATTGTAGAATCAAGCAAAGTATGAATCCTATGCAATAGACATTTAGAGATTTTGCTTACTGGTCTTTATCTACACTTGATGACTTTTTTTTAATTTTGAACATGGTAATTTATTTTATGCAGTTTAAATCCATTGTTTTCAAAATCCAAAATTTTCAAAAGGTACTTCTAAAAACATTTAAAAATACATTTTTCTGACTTAATGATGATCACTTAAAATAAGCAAGTCACCAAACATTTTTAAATCATTCATGACACTACTACGTTAAATAATTCTTAAATTTCAAAACACATTCACTATATAATACAACACACTGCTTAGCAGTAAGATTAGTTTCCCTCTGATAACATACTTCATATAGATTATTCATTATAGGGCCCTGTAAAGTCATTCAAACTTAAATACAAACTGAAAACTAGAGAAGGAAGTTGAAATAGAGCACACTTCAACTCTAAAGCTGCTTTTAGGGCTTGTTTCTCTAAAGAGAACTTGTAGAAGTCCTTATTTCAATTTGTTAATGTTTATATGTCAGAGTTGAAATACACTTGATGTCATGAACCAGACCATGCCCTCTCCTTGACTTTGTGTTAGTATGGATGGGATGTCACTTCCTTCACAGCAAGGATGGGACACAGGTCTGTGATTCTTCCACAGCACAGGGACTGGCTAGCAGTGGGCGTGGGACTGGTCCAAACCCAGCCACTCAGAATGATGTAAGACACTATAAAGGAGGCACCCAAATTAGAATTTTTAGAATTTTCATTTGAGGAAGAGATGGGCTGGGCCATTGATGTGACTTTCAGTCTAGACTTCTCTTTTAAGAAAATTTCCCTCTGGAATACAGACTTCTGTTCTGTCATGGGTTTGATTTCATGTCCACTTCATTTATTTCAATTTAAAAAATATTCCTCAGCAGGGATCCTCACACAATAAATGTCCTCATGCATATAATTGGATGAAATGACAAATAATGAGTTGTGAAGTATGGATGCTGGCAGCCTTTTTCTCTTTGACCCTCTGAATTTTTACCAACAGAAAGTGAATAACTGCAACTTACCTATTTTTGTTTAGATTTCTGTTTTGGTTTTTTAAAGACAGGGTCTAGCTATGTAGTTCAGGCTCTCCTTGAACTCACTATTTTCTCAGGCTGGCCTCAAACATGCAGTGATCCTCCTGCCTCCGCCTCCTAAGTGAGATGACAAGCATGTGCCACTGTGCCCATCTAGCAATTGTGTATTTTTAAATCATATTTTTATCTTTTCTCTTTTATTTACTAGACTCTTCCAGTTTATTGATTTCAATTTATTTATATTTTTATTTCAAATGAATATGTACTATTAATGATTTTATTATTTTAGCATCCATTAGTCCATTTATTTTTTCCTAAAAGAAAAAGGAAAAACTAGAATTTGTCATATATTTGGTCAGATCTCCAAAGCAACTAACTATGTTCATTGTTCATAAGTTGCTTAGGAGTCAACTTGAGATGACCATCTGGGAATCTAAAAAAGCACTTCATATCTGGGAAGATTGCAAGAGCTGCTAGATCTACAGCCATTCTGAACTCTGGGATATTCATTGTGCTGCATTTCTTCTTAAAAACATTTGGCTTGGGGGGAAATAATGCAAATTAATATTTATGGAATAGAGCAGAGTCCAAGAGGTGCCTTTAAAAAGCATGTCTATATCAATTGCAAGTTACAAGATCAAAATTCAAATTAATTTAGAAAAACAAAATGTATATATTCATGTAAATGAAATAAAAATCTTATACATAACCTAAACGTGCCTACTATTATCATCATCATTCATTTTCAGTGTTGAAAAATCTAACTTCAAGATTTTTAGTAGTATGATCAGGGCGCACAGCTAATAAGGCACAGAGTTTATACAGTATTTGATTACAAGTAAGTTAGCTGAAGATAACATAACCTGAATCTCCAAAGAGAGTAACTCGGGTGTTGGCAAATTCCTAAAGTACCTTCCAGGCACACGTGGGGGAACTACAACAAAATAATTAACAGCAGGACTCTCGGTTCAACTCCACTTGCCTCTGTTTTTCTGTTTGTTGGCCCAGGGCTCTCCTACTTAGCCTGGGCTTTGAATCCAGCAAGGAATCCATCACCCCTTAGGCTCAGGTTATTGGCTTCGGGAGGTATAATGTTGTCTAGACCTGAGTCTAGACACTTCCAAGACTTGGAGTAAAATAAGTTACCAGAGGAAGAAGTACTAAAAACCTGCTGGGCAGACGAAAACAAGTAGCTCCACATTCCCCTGTAGTCTCTTAACACCCACAATAGAATTTTTATTTTATAAATGTTTTTATTGAGTAAGTGTTCATTCTTAGGGAAGCACAAAGTTAAACCTGCATGTCTTATATAGATTCCAAAATCCATTTTAGTTTATATTATGGTTTAGTATTTATGAGCCTTTAAAAACCCATGAAAAGTTTGGAGAGCTACAAAACAAAAGTCCTCCTGAAACCCTAAAAAGTCAAGATAAATAACTCTTGGCGCATAATTAGATTTTTATAAAAGTAGTATATTCAAAAGACAATTGTAAACCCAACTCAGCTCATATATAGATGGTTTAATAGGTTAGTATGAAAGGGACTAAATTCTTCAAATTAGGAGAGTTGATTAGGATTTACAACTGTTCCACTGACATAACTCTTGGTGGGCCAAATATCCACTAGAGCCACACAAAGAGTAAATATTATTATCCAGGGAGTTTCATTTGTCAACATACGGCATCTCAAAATAAATGTAGCCAATTAAACTTTGGTTAGATCTTTATGATTCTTACCAAATCTCTTACAAATGGGAAACTCTTTATCCTGTTTTGGTTCAGAGTATTAAAATGAAGGTGATATTCATACTTATTAAAATATTTATGCTTTTAAATGAAAAGCCTTGAACTAAAATCAAAGTATCCTGATTATGTAGCTAAACTTCAAATTATAAATTCTCCACACTGTTTATGTAAAACCCAATGTTGAAAAATGGCAAATCTTTCTTTAGTTATCATGTAAGTTCTAAGAACACTCTGTCCCAAGGCCACAGACCAGACAAAACATCCAATTTTTCTTTTCCATACTTCACCAGGACAGGAACATCACTTTTTCTTTTTATTAAAATGCTTTATTTTGTTTCTTTTATTGTTATAGATGCTTAATGCATAGATGGCTCTTATTTTAATTTAGACTTATTTTCTAATAGAGTTGTGACTATGACCAAGTATGCAGCACTGTTACAGAAAGTCTGCTAAGTGATACATTATATGTGTCTTATCTTCTTAGACTATAATTTACCTAATGATTTGAGTGGATTTTAATAAATAAACTCATAAATATTTATAAAAAAGAGATAGATGGTTTATTCTAAAAGGATAAAAATATAAAAGGACAATTTTAGTCAACTCATTAATTAATCAATCGTTAAGATGTCACAACCAGTTCAAAGAAGAGTTTAAAGCACCACATAATAATAGATAAAACATCCTTAAATTATGGGCAGGGGATTTAGCTTACTGGTTCTATCACCTGCCTCACAAGCTCAAGGTCCCAAGTTTAACCTTTGGTACCAAAAAAAAAAATCCTTAAATTAACTTACAGATTGATGTAAAATTACAACTCTGCTCAATAACCAAAAGGTAATGACTGGATTCTGCTGATGCAATTCAGATCTCTATAGGGAAATATTACTTTATTTGCTATCGTCATCTTAAACTAACTGAGATATGAACTAACTCAAAAGCAATGAAAGGGGCATTGCCATTGAGTCAGATAATACACAAGAATGTGCTAGATGTTTTGCTTCCATTGGTCCATTTCTAATCTTTCAGAAGTTTTCCTGAAAAAGAAATCTACCGAAAGACAGAAGTAAATAAGGAATGAATATTTTAAAGCAAAATATCAAATTTCAATGTTGCACTAATTTTTATCGAAATTTTATAACATCTAAAAAATTTCTGGCTTTTGATAATTATTATTGCCATAATTATTAATTATATTTAATACCTGAGGACTTCTATTTTAAGAGGTTCTTAATCTGTGATTCATGGGCAGCATTGATGCATTTTCTGTGGGAGGAAACCATTTGCTTTCATCAAAGTCCAAAGAAGTTTTGAATGCACAAATGGTTTGAAACCCATTATTTAAGGAGCATTTTGGAACAAATTTGTTGACTATAAACTCATTTATTCAAGTGATTTTTCAAAGGTAGAATACAACAGTACCACTTCTTTGGTCTTCTTCTTATGTCTGAAAAGTGACTCTTATTTTTAAAAATCAAGAGAAAGTAAATTTTCCTTTAATATGGTCTCATATTATTTACTTTTGAAATTAATGTTCACTTTGTTTACTTTTCTGCTATTTTTAGGTGTTTTTTTTCTACTTTGCTCTTGTTTCTTCCACTCATGCCCATATTTAAGTGTGGCTCTGTGAGCAATAAGAACTCTCATTCATAGCTTGTGGGGAAGCAAAATGATACCCACATTGGAAGACAGTTTGGCAGTTCCTTACAAAACTAAACATATCTTGCCATATGATACAGAACTCAGGCCCCCTGGTTTTTTAACGGGAAAGAGTTGAAAACTTATTCCAACACAAAAACCTACACACCAAGTGCTGTAAAAACTAGTTTTATAATTGCCAAAAGTTGGTAGCAAAAAGACACAACTTCAGGAGATGAATGAATAAACTGTAGCACATCCATACAATGGACTATCATTCAAAGCTATGTAGAAATGGTCTATCAAGCTATAAAAAGAAACTGAGGATTCTTAACTTCATATTACTAAGTGGAAAAGCCAATATGAAAAAACTAGATACTATTTCCGAGTTTGTGAAATTCTAGAAATAGCAAAATGATAGTAATAGAAAACAATTACTGGTTACCAAGAACAGGGGAGGAAGGATGGGAATAAATAAAAGTAGAACAGAGACATTTTAGGGGCAATGAGACTACTCTGTATGATACTGTAGTGATGTCTGCTTGTCATTTTACCTTTGTTAAAACCCATAGGATGCACAACACCAAGAGTGAAGCCTACTGTGACCCAGAGACTTTGGGTGGTTATGATGTCAGTGGAGGTTCACTAATGGTGTCCCATGTACCACTCTAGAAAGACATGGTGACAGTGGGGGAGATGATGCATTTGTGGGACCAGGGAGTCTATAAGAAATCTCTATAATTTCCTTTCAATTTTTCTGGGACCCTGTTCTATAAAATACAGTCTCTTAGTGTTATGACTTGTATCTAGATGTCCTCAAAAAGGCTCATGTGGTCATAGGTGGGGCTTTTTGGAGGTGGCTAGATCTAGGGTGTGTGATGCTGGGATCAAAGATGTGATGCTGGAATTGATTCCCAGTGGGATGCTAGGATTAAGGCTGCCCCGCTGCCCTGGGTATGAGTGATTCCTGCTCTTAGGGTGGGTAGTGTGGATAGGATAAAAGGAACAGAAAGAATGTTGCTGCTTGTTGCTTGTCATTTGTCGCTTGCTGCTTCTTTGTTATTTCTCTGCTTTGCTGCCTTATGCCCACAGTGAACCATTTCTCCTCTGTGATGCCCCTCTGCCATGCCACCCTCTCTTGGAGCCAGCCAACTATGAACTCAACCTCTACAGACCATGAGCTACAATAAATCTTTCCTCCTTTGCCTTTCGGTGTTGCATATTTTGTCTCAGCAATGAAAAAAATAACTAAAACACATAGAAAAGACCTTTGTATAGTTGCAGAACAGCATAGTATTCATCTCACTAACTTAGGTTGAAAAAGAGAAAAGAAAAAATCTTAAAGATGCTATGGGAAGCCCATTTCAGATACCTCAAGAATGTTATTCTTTATAATACTTTCAACAATTCTCATGAGATAACAATAGTAATCCTTATTACATAGATAATGGAATTAAGGCTCAGATAGTTGCCTATATCTGCATTTGCCCGCAGATTTGTTCAACTCTAGTGTCTATACACTTTTACTACTGTCCCAGATGCCTGCAGAGTTCCCTGTCCTATTCTGCCCAGAGACCAAGAGAAAGTTACAAAAACCTTACTAAAATCATAAAAATGTTTAGAAATCACATGTCAAAAATTCATTTAATTAACAAGGAGAAAACTAACAGAAAGACAAAAGAATGGGTTCCGATAGCATTTAAAAAGCAGTTTTGTGGAGTCAGGAAAGAATATCAAAATAAGCTTGTCAAATTAAATACAAGACTGGTTATTTTCTTAGATAATAGAATAAAATAATACATTTTAAAGTTTTTTTTCTATACCAGTACCCCACCCCTCAAATCACATTTTGTTAGTTTTTGTATTTATTTTCTCTGAATCTTAACTTCTCAGTATAAAGGCTGCCTTATGCTGCCTCTTGTTAGTAAAAAAGAATTACATCCCCCAAGGAAGTCAGATGTAAGTGAGACAGGTTTATTAGCAAATGATCTAACATAGTACTAAAAAAATCAAAATTATCATTTTGCTTAATTTCAAATTTTGAAATAAATTGTTATTTTACAGAGTATAGTCATCCCTCAGTAACTGTAAAAGGACTCCCAGCGATACCAAAAACTGAGGATGCTCAAGGCTCGAATAAAATGGCACAGTATTTGCATTCAAGCAATGTCTATATCTTTTCCGATTCTTTAAATCAGCTCTATATTGCTTATAACACCTGACAACGTAATTGTAATGTAAAGAATTGTTATAAAGAAATAGTGAAGAGAAGAAAAGTTTGTGGAGCTCCAGAACAGACATAATTAAAAAAAAATTTTTTATTGATAATTGGTTGGATGGTTGAATGTTGAACCTGTGCACACAGAGGTTTGAGTGCACAGAAATTTGTGAGCATGGCTCTGGAACAATCTGATTTTGTTGAAATGCTATCTCCTTTCTCTATTAGCTCTGTATCTTAAACAACTTATTTAAACTCTCAATGCCTTGATTTCCTACTCCTAAAGATACGGAAATGATAGTGAAGTTAACCTTCTATAACACTGCAAGCATTAACAGGATCCTGCGTGTTGTAAATGATCATTCGAGGTCGTTAATGGGATGTTGATTTATTTCGGGCTTTTTAAAAAAAAATGCAGCCACAAGGTGGGGCTGCAGCAGTTTTATCCCTGAGAGCTTTTTATTTGTTTTCTTCTTCACTTTTCAATATTCTTTCATGACCTTGTTTTTATTTCCCTATGTCAATATCTTCTTGCATTTAACGCTATTGAGTTTTATGAAACATGTTTCCAGCTGGTTAAACTTATATGTGGTTTTGTTCATGTCAGACAATATATCAGCAATGGTGATTAATTTAATATGGCTAAAAATTGGATAAGCACATGTATGATTGTAAGATGAGCTTATCAATCAAAGATTATAGAAGGCTGGTTCCAGAACCAATGCACTAACACAATGTAAATTTTTCTTGAATGTAACATACAGAAATTTTAGCATTGTATTTATAGTTACAGAATTTCTATCGCTTCTTTAATGACCAAAAAATTATAAAATTAGGTTCATCTGAAGTTTGTAATTCAATCTCAAATATATGCTCTTGTTTTCCTTTTTATTTTACTTACCTTTTCCAAAATTCTGTCTTTTAATAAGTTGACACTGAACATCAGAATGTACATTTGGATATAAAAGAATATGTCATCATGTGCAAATGATCACTAATTACATACAAAAAGTTTTACAAATGTGATGGCTAGCAGTCCCTTAAAATTCCAAGATATTATTACACCCTGAATAGTTTAAATTACAAATGCAAACTAAATGCTTAAGGTAGCATTTGGCAAGATTCTTGATTAGAATATCTGCAGGTTGTGTTTGTTTATGCAGCAACTGAAGTGCCCTCCCTGATTGTTTTGCTATTTGAAAATCTTCATAGAATCTCAAGTACTTGTTGTCATTGAGGCAAAAACTAATTTGCTTTCCATTATAGTATCTGCCTTTCCGTTCATGTATTTAATTGTGGTGAGGTCCTGGGAATAGTCTCTGACTTTTATACAAGGGAAAATCAGAGTAGAGTTGTTAGTTTTGACAGCTCATGGATTAAAAAAAATGATGGAAAATAGGTTGGTAGACTAAATTAAACTCCAACTATAAACGCCTTCATTAGTGGAAACATAATTACAGGAAGCTATTGTAGAGGAAAATCTAAATTCCATTAAAATATTTTTTCAACTGACTTGAAGATGGAAAAAGCATGTTTTACACTACAAGCAATTTCTCTAAATTACTGCCCATCATTGAATTTCATAAATTAAAACCGAGTGCAAAAATAAAAGCTTGTTGCTGCCACTCTTTTTATTTGTTCTGTTTGGAATGATTTGGTAAGGCATGTTTTGACCCTTAATGTTGTTTCTTCCTGTTGTGTATGGTGAAAGCAGTCCATTCCATTTCAAATCCAGGTGTGCACTGATCATTGAAATGTGTATATAGTGCAAAATTACTTCCTTAGCACGTTATTTCATCATTTTTTTCATTCAGTGAGCAATTATTATATACATTCACAGCACAATATGGTACTTAGCATCACTCTCTGTATAACCAATGTGCTAAGTAAGGAAGATCTAAATAAATGTAACGGTTCAATTTTCTGTCTCCTTTCTTTGGGACAAGAGGCATGAACAAATATGTATAGGAAACTAAAGGAAGGAGTGCAGAATGGACCATAATTAAGTATTGTTTTATTATTATTGCACAAGCAGTTTTAAATATCGAAATATTTGCACATTCATAAAGTCATAATTAATTAAGCTTAATTCTTTTTTAAAAAGTATCACATTAGTTTCCAAAGAATCCTATTGTTGATAGTGTGGCTCCTAGATTTTTAGATTTTACAAGGTGGTAATACACATGCACACACACACACATGCACACACACACACAATTATTTTGCCAAATAGTAGCAAATGAAAACTACAACTTGGTCCTCTGTTATTTTAGAAAATAATGTAGTTTTTAAAGAGACAAATATGGAAGAAGGACATTATTGCAAATGAAGAGAGATTCAGGTGGAAAACAGTTTCCAAGGTGGAAAAAAGATTTAAATCTCTACACATACACTGAATATATTACACTGTTTTTATTCCTTTTTTATGGATTAGTAGAAATTCTAATTCTACCTAAGGCTTAGGGATCACTGTACCATTCATTCGATTCTCATCTTTTGCATTCTTTATCCATGAATTCTAAACTTCAGCTACACTGAACTATTTGTCATGCTCCAAAAAAGCACCTGATTTAGCAAGTCCAGGCTGGACTTGGTAAAGAATGCAGTGAAAGAGGGATATTTGTGCCTGGAATAATACTTTTATTGAACAATGTTTCCTATAAAATAAAAAATGGTCACTATGTTGTATAGAACTCCAATTGAAATGTACTTTTAGTATTTAGAGGCTGACCTGAGAATTTAAACTCCTTAGAGTTACCCCTACCTTTAGGTTAAAAAAATTAAATTTTGATCATAATCTGTTTCTGAAACAGGACCTTCCTAAAGTAGGTGTCCTTCTAGATCTAATTGTTGTAGAAGCGTGATTTTTTTAAAAGTATCATTTGCAGTTTGCAATTCACTGTTAATAAAAAAAAACACTAAACCACTGGATACAAAGTCTCCATTTTCTGTCAATACGTAATATTCTTTACACTCTTTTAGCTTTCACTCCAAATGTCTTTTACACTGTTAATGCTCACTGAATTTAAAATGGACAATATTCAAATCATAATACCTCTTAATTAAGGTATTATCTGAACTCTTGAGGTCTTCATATATACCAATATTTAACTTTATATGCTAGTAGTTATAAGAAACACCCCCCAAAAATGTGAGAAAATCCATTCTCTTGAGAATCTTGCAATTAGGACAAACATGTCTAGAATTATACAAATTTCACACCTTTCCACATCCAGAGAGTAGGTTTTTTTATCACCAATTTTCTTCACTGATTAATTTTCTCATATGAAAAGTGAAAAAAAATATTGTTCGTTTTTTTAAAGGTTTAGTTTCTTACTTTGACAATTTTAATTAGGCCAACATATTGTAAAGCACAGAAGAACAATCTATATTCATTTTTCATCTATGTTTTCTTTTTCATATAATGTGTGTTCTGTAAGGCACATTTTAGATAATACTTGAATTTTAGACAACGGCTGTGATTCCACAAATGAATTTTGTGCTCTCAACTATTTTTATGACCAGTATTTGCTCTAGTAGAACAAATGATAGAGAAAACCCTGTTTCATCATGGCCATCTCAGTTGTATTATACAAATATAGACCATGCTAAATTCAATTTTAAGGGGCCAGGGATTTAGCTCAGTGGTTTCGCCGCCTGCTGCGCAAGCACAAGGACCCGAGTTTGATCCCAGGTTCCAATAAAACAATTCAATTTTTAAAATGTCTGAGCATTTTCAGAAAGTATTGTAGACATTGAGCTATGTTGAGAAACTGCACAAATTTAAAAGAACCACACATTATTTATTTCTTATATTATCTTACTGCTACTGGGACCAGCTAAGATATTCCTAGTCCATATAGGAAGCCCCTTTTCTTTTGGATAAAAGTCACATGTATCTGTCCAAACAGAAAAAGCACAATGTACAATGGATTACCAAAGAAGGTGCCCAGGCTAATACTATTTCTGCTTCAAGAGCATACAACCATGTTTCAGCACCAAAAGACAAGACCCCTCAGAAACATACATATTAGAGACTTCTAGGACATTATTAGGGATATAAACATGCCAGAATTTTTAGATTTAAGCATATAAAGGAGCAAAAATAGATCTAAGTCCCACCCCATGACTCAGAGTATCTAGCTTTGCCTTTGGAAAACAGAATGTTCCATCAGCTGTGATACCACCATAGATCTGGAGCGACAGGACTTGAAGCTTCTACCTCTGGCACACCATCTGCCGAAATGACCCTTATTCACATACAGCTTCAGTCTCCTGTGGACATTCTCCTGGAACTCTCACTGCTGATCTAAAGACTGTTCATCTTTTTCTGCTCTAATTCTTGTATAGGGATCATAAGTCAATCAATCAGTCTTTTGATCTATTACTCAAGCTTTATTTTCAAAAAGGAAAAATATGATATTGTGTTTAAATGTAAAAAACAAAAGCCATTATGAATGATATGCCTAAATTAAGATTAAGAAGATGAGTTGATGAAGAAAATGTTTATTTATATACAATATAGTATATTAGGCCATAATAAAAGATAAACTTGAAACATTTACAGGAAAATAGATGCACCTTGAAACCATAATATTAGGTGAAATAAATCAGACCCAAAAGCTTAAATATCACATGGTTTTTCCCATATGAAAACCCAAATTATAAATAAAGAACAATATAAAAGATAGATAATAGGAAGTAAGGAGGTAGATCTTTCTCAAATGAGAAGAGAATCAAGAAATGGAGGGAAGGAGAGCGAGGAGGAAAAGGGGATGAAAAGTAGTTAAGATATGTTATGTACATATACTGACTCTACACAAGAAATGGAATTATTTTTTCCTGCAGTCATGTTCTAATAAAAATAAAATTTAAAAAAGAAAAGAAAATCATAAGACTTTTACTAGTGTAATACATGTTTCCTTTTATCCTTTAATAGTAAAAGCCAGAAAGTGTAGAGATACTAACACAAAAAAGGTGAAATAATATTGTATAACCCTATTCCTTGTGTATATGTGTGAGTGTGTACATGCATGTACAAGTATTTAGCAATGTGGGATCACAAAAATAACCATAAAAACCAAATCATACCAGTAGGAGAAATTACAAGTGTTTAAGGATTTAATATTTTTTCAAAATATTACAAACATCAATTATAAATGTGCTTGGAAATTTATAATAATAAAACATGTATTTAGTGGACCATAATTTAAGATATTGTAAACATTGAGAAATGTTATTCTTTGTAAAAATGCATTAAAATACACAAATGTTCTCAGCTGCAATTTTGCTAAGATCTAAAAAATGAAAAGAACATAAATGTCCATCAAATAGTGAATGAAAAGACAAAATGTGGTATATCCATTCAATGAAATCCTATTCAACAATGAAAAAGAAAAATTTACTGATATATAGTGCAACATGAATGATCCCCAAAACCATTATGCTAAGCAAAAGAAGACAAGTGCTGCAAACGGAAGACCACAAACTTTATGATTTCATCTACATAAAATGTTCAGAAAAAGCAAATCTATGGTAATTGACAGAAGACTGACAGTTGTAGGATCAATAGCAACTGAACATAAAGAATTTTAAGGAGTGATGAAAATGTTCTTCCAATTAAAGGTGCACCACCTGCTAAATGTACAGTAGTATAGAAATCATTGAATTATATACTTGATTGAGTTATATATGTTAAAATATTTCTTCATATAATTATGTATTTAAAATATATCAAGAGGACTTTGAATAGATCTTTCTTTTTATTCATATAACTTATAGTAAGGAACAATCACTTTTCCTATTCCATGATAAAATATTAGTTTTTTATAAAAGTTTGCATCACCTTCCAGGATCTTATCTTTCATGTTTTCAATAGGTAAAGTATGTAGGAACACTCATTTAAAATGAAGTGTTTTTGGTTTGGTTTGGTTTTGTATTTGACTGGAATGACTTCCTCTAGGACATCTCTATCCCCACAGTAACTACTTCCCTTACTAGTGTCAGGGAAACTTTTTTCCTTAGGTTCCTCCATCCATAAATGGAGTTTCAAATGGCTGTGTGTCAACATATGCTTTGACATTTTTTTCTATAACTTCATTGCCTTGCATTTGGCAAGAGTTGTACTTCTAGCCCTGTCTCTTTTCATTCAAAAATTACCTCTTTTTATAATCCATATTTCAAAAATGTCTCGAATTTATCATTGACAGACAGCACACCTCTGTGATTTGGAGTCTGCATGAGAAATTATCAATAAATCACAATGACCAACCCCTGGCAGGTTTTAAAAGAAGTGCTGTGATCAGGAAGCTGACCACTGGAAGCATGTGTTTTCTGGTTTAGTGTTTTGTAGAGTGAATGGCTAACAGTTGAGTTTTTTCTTACTGTAATATTTCACAGCTACCATCCTGTGATAACTGAAATTGGAGGTGTTTTCTTTTTTTTTTTTTTGGTACCAGGGATTGAACTCGGGACCTTGTGCTTGTAAGGCAGGCACCAGAATCACTGAGCTAAATCCCCAGCCCTGAACTGTTTTCTAAGAAAGCTAATATTGAACTAAATCATGGTAACTGATATATATTTATACTGAGATTGAACAAAGCAAGATCTGCCTATATTTATTCTCTCTCATTATTGTTTTATATAATTTGTTATATTGGTTGTAAATTGAATTCACATCCAAGTGATAGATTCTAAGAAAGATCAGTGTAAACAATCAGTTACTTTAATTATTATTCAAATATATTAGCATTTTATGATCTTCTTAAAATTGTTCATTTGGAGGAATTATTATATATTAAATTAAATTATTTAAGAGAAAAATGTAGGAAACTGAATCCAAAAATTTCATCTACTTTCCTGGCTCTTTTGATTAAAACAATTTTCTTCAAATGTTAAAGCTTGGGGTAAAATAAAAATTTCATTTTATTCCATTTCTATTTTGTTCTTTATTTAGGACATGAACAATTTCATTATATACTATTTTACCAGCAAATTTATATTAATTTAAATTTATGATATAACAAATAGACTAACCTAGGGACTCAACACTATTAACTACCGATTAGGTTGTGGCTCAGGGGTTGATTCACCTTCTCCTGGGTAGAGCCCTGGGCCACCTGCAGAAGAAGCCAGGTGAGCAGTAAAACATGAATGTAAGAGTAGATTATTTGATCACTGAAGAAGAGATCAATCTTACTAGAGGACCCTCAGGAGAGAAGCTCCGCTGGTCCCAGCACCTGGAAGGAAGCTCCCCCACTGCAATCCCAGGCTCCTAGGGCAGAGAAGCTCAGCCAGTCTCAGCACCTGGAAGGAAGCACCCCGCCGCCATCCCAAGCTCCTAAGGCAGAGAAGGAGAGCCGTGTGGGTGCCAGAAACACCTCCCCCGCCCCATAGAAATGAGAAGACCCATAAACAAGCCTCAAAAACAGACTTTCAGATCACCTACAGCAACCACAAAGGGAAACGAGATGGAACAATCTGATACTCAAACACCTGGACTCTCTGAACTGGCAACAAAAGAGGATCTGGGAAAAATGAAATCCGAAATAATTACTCAGATAACAGTAAAGATTGTGCTCATGGTGCAAGACATGATTAATAAATCTAGAGAGGACACAGATAAAAAAATAGAGGATCTGAGGAACATGATGGAATCCCAACATAGGAAATAAATAGAATCTATAAAACAGATACAAACAGATTTCCAAGAGATTAAAAACTCCATTGAAAGTCTGCACAGCAGAATGAATGAATGTGAGGATAGAATTTCACATATAGAAGATAAGATTGCAATTAGTGACCAGGAAAAGAAAAATTGCTTTAAAATTGTAAGGGAACATGAGAAATCAATCCAGCAGCTGCTAGACGATGCAATGAAGAATGACATAAGACTGATTGGAGTCAATGAAGAAAGAGGAGAGAGTGCAGATGACATAAAAAAAACTCTTCACAGAAGTGATGGCAGAAAACTTCCCAAGGAGGAGAAAAGAACTTGACATACAGATAAGTGAGGCATATAGGACTCCAGCTACCATAGTCAAAAAAAATCTACACATAGGCATATAATAGTTAGGATTCCAGAAATCCAACAAAAGAACAAAATTCTACAAGGAGTGAGAGAAAAGAAACAAATCACATACAAAGGAAAGCCCATCACAATCACAGCAGACTTCTCAATGCAAACCCTCAAGGCAAGAAGAGCTTGGAGTGATGTATTTCAAGCCTGATGTATTTCGGGCCCTAAAGGAAAACAGCCTCCAACCCAGATTGATGTACCCTGCAAAACTATCTTTCAAAGTTGATGGAGAAATAAGATACTTTCATGATAAAGAGCACCTCAGGAACTTCATGAATACCAAACCTGCACTCCAAAAAATTTTAGACAATACCCTAGGAAAAGACAATGAGGATCACAACCCCAGGAAACCCAGCAGAATGAATCCATTGGGTGTGACAATTTAAATGCAAAGGGGGAGAATCCAACAAAAAGAAAAAGTCATGACAAGGCTTTCAAAACTTTTAACTTCATCTCCATAATGAGTGTATAATTCAATCTTATTATTGTACTGATTTGTATTTTTCTGATTCTAGAGTTGCACACCATTCCTTGTGCTATACTGGCTATTTATCATCTTCTTATGTCTACATTTTAATTGGGTTGTCTATTAATGAGCTCTAAGAATTCTTTATATATTCTGGTCATAGGTTATATGCATTGTAAATATGGTCTATTTAAGGACTACTTTTCATTTTAATGATGTCATTTAAAGTTCTAAATTTGGATGGAATCTCATTTATCAATATTTTTCTTTTATACATCATGTTTTTTGTATCCTAGGTAGTTCTTGCCTATCCTGAATTCATAAATATTTTCCCTTATAATTTCTCCTTAAAGTTTTATACTTTTAGGCTTGCATATTTAGGTTCATAGATCCCTTCAAGTTATTTTCATGTATGGAAAGAAAGGGTTGAGGTTAATTTTTTATATATGGATACCAGGTGTTCTAGTGCCATTTGCTGAAAACACTATCTCTTCCTTGGCTCTTGAATTGAGATTATATTCTATAAAATGCTAATGTTAAATAATCTTTCAAAACTCAGTGGACAATATATGTGTGGCTCTATTTCTAGATTCTCTGTTTTATTGTAATGATCTATATGTCTTTCCTTACACCAACACTGCCTTGATTACTGTAGCTTTAGAAGAAGTCTTAAAATTAGGTACTAAACATCTTCCAACACTGTTTTATTTTTTTGTTTTTGTTTTTAACTTTTCTAGGGCCTTTGTACTCCTACATAACTTTTAAATTTCAATATCCAATTCTTCATTTATAGCAAGTATACACAAACCTGAATTTTTATATATACCTTGTGTTTTCTAATCCTGCTAAATTCAAATACAAGTTCTAGGGGCTCCTAGAGATTTCTTAGTATTTTCTCTGTAGATGATCATTTCATCCCATATAAAGATTTTGCTTCTGCTGTGCCAATCCTATCCTAGTTGTGTCATTTTATTGCCAGACTATTTTGGTGGGGACTAGGTTTCAAAGTTTAATGGACAGATAAAGAGTAAGCATATCTGCCCTTGTTCCCCACCTTAAGGAGAAAACATTGCATCTTCTCCATTTATATAAGGCTTTTTTGCTGGAAGTATGGAGTACATGTCTTTAATCTGTTGAGAAGTTTCTGTTCTACTTCTAGTCTCCTGATAGCTTTTACCATGAACAGCTGTAGAATTTAGTCCAGTACTTTTTCTTCAAGTAGTGACAGGATCATACGTCTTTTTCCTTTCCTCTGTTAAAATGATGACTTTTGGGGGTGGATCTTCCTTTCAATGCTGAACCAACACTGCCATCCCTATAACAAAACCGCTTTCTACATACTGCCAGAACTAACTTCTAATAGTTTGTTTTGTTAAACAAATTTCTGTCTATGTTCATACTTTTTTCTTCTATTATCTTTATCCAGTTTTAGGATTAGCACAATGTTGAGTTCCTAAAACGAAGGGAGAAGTGTTCCTTCTTTTTTCTGCTTTAAATGTTTGATATAACTTATCAGTTAAAATGTTTATGAGCCTACTGTTGTCATATAGGTAAGTTTTCAAGCTAGGAATATACTTTCTTTAATAGGTGCTATTCAAATTTTATATTTCCTCCAGAGTTAGTTTCATTAATTTGATTTCCAAGTTACTTTTCAGATGTTGTCAAATTTATTTCAAAAAAGATTTTTGTAATATGCTTTCTGTATCCTTTTAAATTCTGTAAAATCTGTGGTAATGTCTCCTAGATCTTAATATCGTAATTTTAAAAATGTATAACTGATAATGTGTAACAGGAAGAAAAGGTCTAAAAGAGCAGGGGAATTGGGAGGGGTAGGGGAAAGGAAAAAATATGAGAAAAGGAGAAAAATGGAAACAATGTCTTTGCAAATAGGGAAGGGTGGAGGGGGTGAAGGGAGGGCAAGGGAAGGGGAAAAAAAATAAGAACCAAGAGACTCATGTAATGGTACAAAATCCCAATGATGAATGTAACTATTTTATACCTAAAATGTACCAATAAAGTTAATAGGGAAAAAAATTTAAAAAACAAACAAAAAAACTATTAATTACCTTTGTTTATTACCTTTATTTTTACGAGTGTACTAGATTCTTCAGAAAATGCACGTTTCTGTGCAATTTAACTCTATGTAGTTAAATCACCACAGGAATAGTGACAGAGGAGATGTTTGTATATAATAAGGCCCCTAAATGCAAGCAAAGTGTAGGGTCTTACACTCAGCAGAAGAAAGTATGGCTTATTCCTACAAGGAAGATGTATCCATCAGGTAGGGGAGAGCCTATTAAATTCTTTTAAAAATCAAGCCATGTAGATAGATCCTAATGAATGATTTAAGGTCTCTTTTGGGCCAATTTATTGACTGATCTTCACATTAATCATTAACTTTATAACCTAATCCCATGTAAAATGTGACTGCACTGTAAAATATTCTGCATTGTATACAGCTTATTTCCTTTTTTTTTAATTAAATTTTTTATTGGTACATTGTAGGTATACAACACAATTACATTTCTCATTGGGAATTGTATCTTTACATAATGCATCTTGGTTCTTATTTTTTCCCCATTCCTAGCCCTCACTTCATGCCCTCCACCCTTACCTATTTACAAAGACTTTATTTCCATTTTTTCCATTTCTCAGCATTTTTCCTTTCCCTTCTTTCCTTTCCCCTGGCCTCCCCACAGCCCCTACCCCTATGGACCTTTTCTTCCTATTTTACATTATCGATTATTCATTCTAATCATTGGTACATTTTAGGTATACAATATAATGACATTCATCATTGGAAATTTCCATCTTTACATAATCTCTCTTGGTTCTTATTTTTCACCCTTGCCCAGCCCTCCCTTCAACCCCTCCAGTCCTCCCTATTTACCAAAATTTTGTTCCTATTTTTCCTTTTTCTCATATAAATCCCACTCCCTTCTATCCTTTCCCCTAGCCCTCCCACTTCCTTCCCCTTTGCCCCTTTTCTTCCTATTTCACAATACCTATTATACATTTAGCCCTTATTTACACTTCCAGTTTCTTACACCAGAGAAACTATTCGGAATTTATACATGTGTGTCCTATTTATTTCACTTAGGAGTATCAACTCAATGTGCATCCACTTAGCTATAAATGTCTCTAATTTCTCATTCTTTATGGCTGAGCAGTACTTCATTTTATTAAAAAACCACATTTTCTTTATCCAGTCACCAGTTGATGGGCATTTGGGCTGTTTCCAAGTTTTAGCTATCACAAACTGCACTGCTATGAACATGGGGGCACATATATCACTGTGGTATGATTCTTCTAATTCTTTGTGGAAGATCCTCAGCAGTGGAACAGTGGGGTCAAATGGGACTTCCAGTCCTAGTTCTTTGAGGTATCTCCATACTGATTTCCACAGTGGTTGCACCAGTCTACACTCCCACCAGCAGTGGAGCAGGGTTACTTTTTCCCCACAGCCCCACCAGTATTTGTTATTGGTTGATTTCATGATATCAGCCATTCTTTCTGGAGTGAAGTGGAATCTCAGCATTGTTTTCATTTGCATCTCTCGAATGACCAGTGATGTCGAACATTTTTTCATGTATTTATTTTCTATGTCTACTTCTTTGTCTGAGAAATGTCTGTGCATTTCAGATGCCCATTTTTGAATTGGGTCTTTAAATTTGTAAGGTCTGATCTTTTTAAGTTCTTTATAGATTCGAGATAGTAGAACTTTGTCTGAGGAAGAGCAGATGAAGAATTTTTTCCCACATTGTGGGTTGTCTCTTCACACTGCTGGTGGTTTCTCTTGCTGTGCAGAAGCCTTTTAATAAGAAGAGATCCCACTTGTTGATTGTTTGTGCTAGTTCATGGGCGACTGAGGTTTTGTTCATAAAATCTTTTCCTACACCAATGTCTTCAAGGGTTCTACCCAACCTCTCTTCCAACTGGTTCAGAGTTTCTATTTTAATATTTAGATCTTTAATCCATTTTGATTTTAGTTTAGTGCATGGTGAGAGATATAGATCTAGTTTTAATCTTTGGCAAGTTGAAGCCCAATTTTTCCAGTACCATTTATTAAAGAGGCTATCTTTCCTCCAGTGAGGGTGTTTGGCTCCTTTATCGAAGATGAGATGGCTGAGTGTGTCTTGCATTGCTTCTGCATCTTCTAATCTGTTCCGCTGGTCCTCAGGTCTGTTTCTTTGTCAGTACCATGCTGTTTTTATCACAGTAGTTTTGTAGTATAGTTGCAAGTTGGGGATTGTGATACCCCCTGCCATGGCTCTGTTACCTAGAATTACTTTTGCTATTCTGGGTCTCTTCTTGTTCCAAATGAATTTTTGGATTGTTTTCTCAAGGTCTATGAAGTATCCTGCTGGGATCTCAATTGGAATTGCATTAAATCTATATAGCAGTTTTGGAAATATGGCCATTTTCTCTATATTAATCCTTCCTACCCAGGAGCAGGGAATGTCTGTCCATTTTCTGATATCATCTTCAATCTCTCTTTTCAGAGTGCCATAGTTTTCAGAGAAGAGGTCTTTGATTTCTTTCGTTAAGTTGATTCCTAGGTATTTCAGTTTTTTGGATGCTATTGTGAAAGGAATTATTTGCTCTATTTCTCTCTCAGTGAGTCTGTCACTGGTGTAGAGGGAAGCTACTGATTTTTGTGTGTTGACCTTGTAACCAGCTACTTGACTGAATTTGGTTATTAAGTCTTGAAGACTTTTGGTGGAGTTCTTGGGGTCTTCTATATAGAGTATCATGTCATCGGCAAATAATGACATTTTGACTTCTTCATTACCTATCTTTATTCCTTTAATTTCTTTCTCTTGTCTAATTGCTGTGGCTAATATTTCCAGAACTATATTGAACAAGAGTGGTGATAGCGGACAACCTTGTCTTGTTAATGATTTTAGTGTGAAGGATTTTAGTTTTTGACCATTTAGTATGATATTGGCTGTTGGTTTTTCATAGATGGCTTCTATCAGTTTGAGGCAGAGACCATCTCTTCCAATTTTTTGTAGGGTTTTTATCATAAATGCATGTTGCATGTTGTCAAATGATTTTTCTGCATCTATGGAGATAATCATATGGTTTTTGTCCTTGGCTCTATTGATATAGTGTATTACATTGATTGATTTGCATATGTTGAAACATCCCTGCATCCCTGGGATGAATCCCACTTGATCAGGGTGTATGATCTTCTTGATGATCTTCTGTATTCTGTTTGCCAGTATCTTATTAAGGATTTTTGCATCTATGTTCATTAGTGAGATTGGCCTATAGTTCTCTTTTTCAGTTGGGTCTTTCTCTGCTTTGGGGATCAAGGTGATGCTTGCTTCCAGGAATTAATTTGGGAGTATTGCTTCCCTTTCAATTTCATTGAAGAGTTTAAACAGTAGTGGCAGCAGTTCCTCTCTAAATGTCTTGTAGAATTCAGCAGCGAAGCCATCAGGGCCCGGGCTTTTCTTAGTTGATAAGTTTTTAATTACATTTTCAATTTCACTGGTTGATATTGGATTGTTCAGAAGTTTTAGGTCTTCTTCGTTCAACTTTGGTAATTCATATGTATCTAGGAATCTGTCCATTTCTTCTGTGTTGTCCATCTTATTGGCATATAGGTTCTGGAAGTTGGTATTGATGATCCTCTGGATTTCTGCTGGGTCTGTTGTAATTTCACCCTTTTCATTCCTAATTGCATGGATTTGGGCCTTTTCTTTCCTTTTTCTGACAAGGTTGGCTAAGGGTTTTTCAATTTTGTTGATTCCTTAAAGAACCAAATCTTGGCTTCATTGATTTTTTTGTATCGTTCTCTTTGACTCCATTGCATTGATTTCTCCTCTGATCTTTATAATTTCCTCCCTTGTATGAGCTTTGGGGTTGTCCTGCTCTTCTTTTTCTAGAAGCTTGAGGTTCAGCATCAGGTTGTTTAATTGGGCTTGTTCTGTTTTCCTAATATATGTATTCACTGCTATGAATTTCCCTCATAAGACTGCTTTCATTGTGTCCCATAGATTCCGATATGTTGTATTGTCATTGTTCTTTAACTGAAGGAACTGTCTGATTTCTTCTTTAATTTCCTCTGTGACCCATTGGTTATTCAGGAGTGTGTTGTTCAATTTCCACATGTTTATGAAATTTTTTGAGTTTCTTTTGCTCTAGATTTCCAATTTCATTGCACTATGGTCTGATAATATACAGGGGATAACTTCAATTCCTTTGCACTTACTTAAACATGTTCTATGTGTGAGTATGTGATCTATTTTTGAGAATGACCCATGTGCAGCTGAGAAGAATGTGTATTCTGATTTTGTGGGGTGGAAGACTCTGTAAACATCTGTTAAACTCTTTTGTTCAAGAGTTTGATTGAGTTCTAGTATTTCATTATTTATTTTTAGTCTAGTAGATCTATCTATTTGTGACAGTGGGGTGTTGAGGTCCCCCACTACATTTTTATTACTGGATATATGACTTTTCATGTCCATTAGTATTTGTTTTCTATAGTTGGGTGCACTAGTGTTTGGTGCATAGATATTTATGATTGTCATCTTTTCCTCTTGGATTCTTCCCTTTACAAGGATGTAGTGTCCTTCTTCATCTCTCTTAATTAGTGTTGGTTTGAAATCTACTTGATCTGACAAGAGGATAGCTACTCCTGCTTTTTATCAGGTTCCTGTCACATGCAGTATTGTTTTCCACCCTTTCACTTTCAGTCTATGAGTTTCCTTTTGAATGAAGTGTGTTTCTTGTATGCAGCATATTGTTGGATTTTGCTTCTTGACCCATTCTTCCAGTCTATTTCTTTTGATTGGTGAATTAAGACCATTATAACTGAAACGTACTGACTTGTCATTGCCATGACTTTTTCTTTTTGTTGGGTTCTCTCCCTCTACATTTAATTTCTTGTCATGCCAGCTGGGTTCATTCTGCTTTGCTTCCTGGGGTTGTGATCCTCAATGTCTGTTCCTAGGATATTGTGTAAAATTCTTTGGAGTGCTGGTTTGGTATTCATGAAGTTCCTAAGGTGCTCTTTGTCATGAAAGTATCTTATTTCTCCATCCATTTTGAAAGATAGTTTTGCAGGGTACATCAATCTGAGTTGGAGGCTGTTTTCTTTTAGGGATTGGAATACATCATTCCAAGCTCTTCTTGTCTTGATGGTTTCTGTTGAGAAGTGTGCTGTGATTCTGATGGGCTTTCCTTTGTATGTGATTTGTTTCTTTCCTCTGACTGCTTGGAGAACTTTGTTCTTCTGTTGTGTTTCTGGAATCTTAACAATTATATGCCTATGTGTAGATTTTTTTTGATCAAGACTATTTGAAGTCCTATATGCCTCACTTATCTGTATGTCAAGTTCTTTTCCCCTGCTTGGGAAGTTTTCTGCCATTATTTCTGTGAAGAGATTTTTTATGTCATCTCCACTCTCTCCTGTTTCTTCATTGACTCCAATCAGTCTTATGTTATTCTTTTTTGCATCATCTAGCAGCTGCTGGATTGATTTCTCATGTTCCCTTAGAATTTTGAAGCAATTTTTCTTTTCCTGATCACTAATTGCAATCTTATCTTCTATATCTGAAATTCTGTCCTCACATTGGCTCATTCTGCTGTGTAGACTTTCATTGGAGTTTTTCATGTCCTGCAAATCTATTTGCATCTGTGTTATGGATTCCATTTGTTTCTTATGTTGGGATTCCATCATGTTCCTCAGCTCCTCTCTAGATTTATTAATCATGTTTTGCACTAGGGGCACAATTTCTCCTGTTATCTGAGAAATTATTTCTGATTTCATATTTTCCAGATCCTCTTTTGTTGCCAGTTCAGTGGGTCCAGGTGGTTGAGTATCAGAGGGTTCCATCTCATTTCCCTTTGGGGTTGCTGTAGGTGATGTGGAAGTCCGGTTTTGAGACTTCTTTACTTGTTTTCTCATTTTGACTGGGGCAGGGGACTCTTAGCACCTGCACGGTTTACCTCCTGTGATCTGGGTGAGGTGGGATAGGGGCCGGGAGCAGCGGTAGGGATGGTGACCCAAAAGCCCTTTCCTGTGGGCTGGGAGCAGCGGGAGGGATGGTGGCCAGGAAGCCCCTTCCTCTGTACCAGGAGCAGTGGGATGGTGGCTCAGAAGCCCCTTCCTCTGGACCAGGAGCAGAGGGGCAACGGCTCAGAAGCCCCTACCTCTGGGCCGGGAACAGTGGGACTCAGTACCTTGTTCTGGTGGTCTGGTGTCCTCTGCGTCTTTGTAGTGTGGAATCAGGTGGCTGCCTGTCTGCAGCGGGGTGATTCAGTGTCTTCTGCGAGACTCAGGACCTCGGTAGGGCGTGCACAGACCTGCCTGTCTGCAGCGGGCTGATTTGGTGTGTGTTCTGCCAGACTGGAGACTTCGATAGGGTCTGTAAGCCTGTTTTCTATGATAAATAATTCTTTCCCATATCTTTCTTCTTCAAAGCATGTATTTTTGTCTGGTCATCTTATAATTTAAATAATCTGCACTGTAAAAGTATAATCAGCCCTTCATTCAGTATCACAAGCTCATGAAATTTCAACTGCAAGAGGGATTTTAGAGGACTTCCGTACCTACCTCTGCATTGTCACAGATCTTCAGGAGCATTGTTTCTCAAGCCACTCTGCCTTGGCACTGACTGCTCTACATCCCATAATGCTCTGGCAGAAACATCTCTGTCTCTTCTAACTTCTTAAAAGTGGAGAAATTTCTGAAAGAAAGTGAAGCATTGCTATGGTGATTGTAATGACTCTAGACTCAGGAGAACATATTTTTAATGTATTTTTGCCCTATAGGTACTCCTGTTTCTTCTCTTGCTGTCACCTTTTAACATATATCAAAAGCAATTTAAAAGCAAGAAGGTGCAAATGTCTCTGTTGTAAAAAATAAATATGAGCCATTTTATCTGCTCAAACCCTGAAAAGTTGCCCCTGGAGAGAGCCGGATAAAATAAGGGCTACAGAGAACCTCCACAGATTGGGCTAATAACTCATTTCTGTACATTTGGAATGCAGGCCCTCACTATGCAGTTCTGCAGACTCAAGCCAAGAGCAGTTGTGTGATTAGATTTTTAATCCCATTAACTCTAATTGCTTCTCAGAAACTGTGTACTTACAGTATGTGTCTGGTTTTAGAAATGTCAGGGAAAGAAAAAGTGATGAAATGGTTCTTCCACTCTGGATGGGAACCCAAAAGCTAAAAAAGAGCACATAGGCAAGTTACTGAGAAATATTGACAGACTTTATTAAATATAGTATTTATATTTATGAAATTACATATACTTTACTATATAGAAATCCTCCTGATCACTCTAAAATTTCAGTGCAAGAATATTTATCACCCTCTCCTTTATTCTTTGGAGTTGGACTTTAACACTCTTATTGTATTTTTGATGGTTTGACCACAAACTTTGAAGAGAACAATTCTCCAAAGTTAAACATCTTATATTTCAGAGCATACAATCTCAGCGACTGTTTTTGTGATGCCCAGTAAGGTCTATTAAGCACAGAGCTGATCTAGTGGAACTGAAAAACACAAAAACTTGAAGGAAATGGAGATGAATTATTGCTGAGGTTTGAGAAAATAGGAAAGCATAATTGAGTAAATTAAAAATAATTTTAAATGCTGGTTATTATAGCACTTCATTTATTTTTACCCAGCCAGTTTTGTATTGTATCTGCTGTAATTGGAGACTATTTCAGTATAGCCAGACTTACTGCTTAAAAATAATGATATTAATAATAAAATCAATTTTATTCTCTATAGTTCCTATTTTTGTGAGGACACTGAGCTAAAAATGAGGTTGTCTTTTAACTAAGGAAATCACAGTTTTGGAGATTTGAGTACCTGTTGAAAAGGGGGGATATCTTAGTTGAATGAAAAAAGAAAAAGACAAAAAAAGGAGTGGAAAAGAAAATTCAATAGCAGGGGAAGGGAAAAAAAATAAGAGCCAAGAGAGCATGTAAAGGTGCATATCTCCAATGATGAATGTCATTATATTATACACCTAAAATATACCAATAAAAGGATATACAAAAAAAAGAAAATCCAACAATAACCTGCCTATCTGAAGGCCAGAAAGCAAGAGTCAAAACAATTAAGACAACAACAAAATGTAAAGGAGAAAAGCCCAAATATATGAATTTTTCACTTTAATAATAGAGCACTTCTACTTACAAAAAGTCATGTGAATATTTAAAAAATAAGACCCTTGTTCTCCCATTAAGACCAGATTGTACTCCCTTTTGAGCACCCTTCTCTGATGATCATGTTACTGGACATGTTTACAAATGCCAGGAAACTTGGAAAGGAACAAGTCATCTTAGTTTTCAGCCTGTACAACATTCTTGAAAGGACATATTTATGAGGAGTCTACTTCACACATGTTTCAAATCCTAGATATTAAAACACTTTGTATTGTAAGGGGTAAACTTAGCAGTCAATCACAGTGTCCTTGGGTAGCTTGTTTACACTTGTAAGTCAGAAAATTGGGAAGAATATCTTTTATTTCAATGGGAGTAGATGTGAAACTAACTAATATTTTCAAAATATATGATAGTAAGTGACAGTCAGGAGCTTTTATAAGGACTTTATTAGAGAAACTAGAATTAGATTTATTCCAAGCCTCCTACTTTGAAGTACTTATTGGCACACTGCAACCATCTTGACCTTTAACTTGTCCAGGCTTGTATTAAACTCATTGGCAGGACACTAACTTGTGCCCTTTTAGGCACATTATTGCCATTAGAGAGCTCAATTTAAGTATCATCATTGCATCAGATGGCAGTACTTGCTTAATTAGCATAACATGAATATGAACAGTACAGTTAATGTAAAGCGCCACTCTGCAGTTCCCTTCCGAGGCTCTATGCAGTATAACAGATTTGTTGTCAAACTTGCAGCAAAGAGAATTTTCTGCAGACAACAGAGTTAACCCTTGCTTCTGGGTGAAAAGAGCACAGCCATTAACAATGATTTGTATTAACTGTCATTTAGAGCTTGTTTCTTCATTGAGAGCAGAAAGTGACCTGCCCATCATAAAAAGAGGCTATGCCAAAGGACACTGAAGCACATCTCATCTAGATTCATGAGAATGTCATCAAATAAAACCCTCAGAATATTTCTTAAAGACTTCAGAGTTGATGTACAATAAATTCCATACCTGTGGAGTTGCTTTCACTTGTCTTCAACACCCTGAGTTTGTATTATTCATTACTTAAACCAAGAGCAGCTGTAAATATGGCAACTGAATTAGCCTCCAAACAGCTAAATACTCCTTTGCTTATTTTATACTCTATTTTATTTCTTTTATTTATTTGGATTGGGAATCGAACTCGGGACCTTGTGCTTGCGAGTATACTCCATGTTAAAAACAAAGAAAATGCACAGGAATATAGAACTAATTTTGATCAAGCATGCTTCCTTTTCACCAATTTTGTCAGGAATAGATAAGAAAAATATGAGCCATTCACTGTCAAAGAAGTAAAGGACAGAAAAAGACACTGTGTTTACCTATAAATTTCCCAATTTACATATGGACCAGGTGGTCATTATTGATCCTGATCTCCCTAAAAATATTTTCTTTAGTCTTTTCACATGTAATAGAATTCCAATGTAATTTATCCGGATTTTCTTTCATTAGCGTTACTCTTGAAAGATTCATCTAAGATAAAATATGCTATGAATAATTCATTATATTTAAAACCATAAAATCATCTACTTTCAAAATTTATTAAATGCTTGTGGAGTAAGGAAGATGAGTATGAATCAAGAATATATTCAGGAATCTAGACAACTTCGGTAAGTAGAGTAGGAAAATTGTATGGTGCACCTGAATAACTGGAGGCTAAGCAAGAAGCAGTAGCTAGGTGGTCATAGGAGGTTAAATAAAAATTGTTCTTTTCCCAGTTTCTCAATGGAGATGTTACTAGCATCTTGGGGAGGAATAACGCATTGCTTAGAATCTCTGGCTTACAGTCACACACCATTTGCATAGCAACTGAGAAAGTGAAACAATGTGCATTTCCAAAACTCATCTTAACACCTTGAATTGATCGTTGTTGGGACTATGATCTGAAAATTTGCAAAAGTAGGAAATGTTTATTTCAAAACTGAATCTCTACTGATATCTAATTTCTGCTTATGTAATTTGTTTAAAAAGTCCATCAGTGGGCTGGGGATTTAGCTCAGTGGTTCCCCCGCCTGCCTCGCAAGTGCAAAATCCTGAGTTTGACTCCCGGTACCAAAAAATAAAAATAAAAATAAAAATAAATAAATAAAAAGTCCATCAAGATGTACCTAAATTTTAAAGTAGGAGTTCAAAGTGTTTATGCACACAGACACAAACATATGTTCTCTACATTATACATGTACTTTGAATGTTTACATATAAGTATATATTTGTTATATACATTTTATATTATATATTCATGAATATAAATGAAGTTAACCTTATGTATCTCTGGATCCTGCATCCGGAGATTCAAAAAATCTTGGATCAAATCTATTTTTAAAAATTGCACCTGTACTGAACATGTAGAGACTCTTCTTATTCCATAATACCACAGTAAACAAATGTTTACATTTTATTAGATATTACATGTAACCTAGAGATGATTTAAAGATATGTGTGTAAGTTACATGCATACACTACACAGTCTTATATCAGAAACCTGAGTGACCAAGATTTTTGTATTCACAGAAATTCTGGGACCGTTTTTGTGGACAGTGAAGGATAACCACAGATGGTAAAAGTTATGATGCTCCTTGGGGCCTCTGAACAATATAGATAGTCTTTTTTATTTTACTTTCTTTCCAATGCTCTACTTTTTTTTCACTGCCAGTCCTTTTCTCTATCTTATAGTTCCACTCTAACATTAGCCAATCTCTTGCAATAATTAGTGGCCTTCATTAGCCCCACATAATTGTGCTACTATAAAGAAACAGTAGTGGCAGAGACTAAAAGCTTTCATTGAGCTCAAATGTTAGAGTAAATTATGAATAATCAGACAATTTGCAACTCAAAAATCAACCTACAGCTTGCAGATACCCTATTTGGCATATCCTGTAGCATCTTGCTATTCAATGTATGATACCTGGGCCAGTAGAATCAAATCACCTAGAGCTCTGTCTGCATTTCAGGCCTATCTCATATCTAATGATTAGGATTTTGTTATTTCACAAGGCTCTTGGGTGATTGTAGGCACTCAAAAGATTGAAAATCATTGTTTCTGATGAACATGTTACTATCTTATACATCTGTTCTTTACTGCTTTGTGTTCTATTACAAGATGTCACTTTTCTTTACCTTTCTTTTGGTAGTCATAACAATCTTGATAACTATAATAGCGGGAAGAAAGCATTTACTCCACCACTATAGTTAAGAAAATATTACAAATAGAAAAGAATAGAATAGAATGCTTTCAGAAATCCTGAAGGAAATTTCTTTGCAAGAACACATTGTTGAGTCAAACTTTCCCCAAATTATTGAAAAACAGATTGGTTTCATACACTTATAGTCCCTTCTGGTTAAGAAGCTAAATTTTGTTACATTGTATGAAATTGGTTCAAAGCAACCTTTGATGAACCACTTATTTTGTGTAAAGTTCATAAAGCAAAGATGTCATATTACTAACCATATCAATTTACTTGTTGATCTTGCTCATCATCACAAAGTGGCCTAAACTCCTCTGCAGGAATACTGGAGAACTACATTTACCACATTCTCTAGGATTATGGACACTACATCATCAGAAATTTGATGTGAAGAAATAAGGGATAATGAGAGACCCCTTTTTGTATGCAAAAATGGCTGAACTCTTTTATTCATACATAATCATGTAAAAGAATTCTTTTCTACTAATGTCCATTTTGTCTATACTTAGCAGGAGTGACTAATTCTCAGTGAAACATTTCACTCTCCAAAATAATAATTTTACCACTTCCATCATATCCTACATAACTATATAATATTAAGTGGAAAAGAATTTCATTTGTATGATTCTAAAGATGACAATGGTAGTTTTTCAGACATTAAATCCACACAAGTGAAATATTTATTTAATCATAAACTATTAAACTTCTGTGTAAGTGATTATGTGTTTTAAGAAAATCTGACAGAAATACAAAAATTTTATTCTTGAGTATGGCAGATTTTAGTAAAGGAATATATTTAGCTATAGTTTCAATAATATATCAGATGAGCGCCTAGAATTCCAAGGAATATATATTAGCTAAACATAGAGGTGAAAACATTAACCCTTAGATCTCTAAAAAAATGTAATCAGAGTCCTAGGATCTAAAGAATCCTTCACCAAGAGAGGCATCCAAAGGAGACTTGAGGATTTGGAGTGCATGCTTTGACTTTAGGTCCAAATAACATAAACCTAAAAACTCCAGCAATAATTATTTTATCTATACAAAAAGGTATCTACATGAATTACAGGTAATAATGAAAAGGTTAAATATCAGTGTATTTTGTAAAAAGTCATATGCAAAACTTAAGAGTACAAAGAAAAAGAAGACTATACTTTTTCTGATGATCTCTACATGTTAGATTCCTCAATAATCATTTCCTCAAGCCCCTGATAATTTCATTTGCCATTAATCACAGGATATTAAAGTTGAAAGGAATGATCATTTGTTTTTGTTAAAAATATACTTTTATATATGTAGATATTCAGAATAATCCTTTATATTAGAGTTAACTTTCAAAGATAAGAAATTCAATGTTAGCTTTTCTAATTTTGTAAATAAAAGCTAGTACAATGGCACATGTGAATATTTTTACTTAACAAAAGAAGCATACATAGTGCTTCTTCAGATTTACAAGAAACATTTACAAGATTTATCAACACTTAATTTTTAGTTATGTCTAGTAAGGTTGCTTAATTTTCTAAATATCAACTTTAAAGAGTGAGCTATCTGAAGATTTCTTTTAAATGGTTTCAAAATGATAGGTAAGGCAATGATACCTGCCAAAGGCAGTTAATACTACTCTTGGTTCCATATTCTTAATGCCAAAGGAGCTTAAATAATAAAGGCATTTGCTTTCTCACATAGCAGAAGAGCAAAGGCAAGTAGCAGGAAGAATTTTGTCCAAGCAATGCTTCTATTTCTCTATAGTTCTTATATCTTTATCTTGCTCCATATGTCTACTGTGTCTTAGTCTTCTCAGGGATATAATTAATGGTTTCTAGAAGTTGTTGGCTTGACATGTTTTCTCATTCTTATTCTGGGAGTTAATAAATCATTTAAATTTTGTACGAGACCTTGATGAGAACAAATGAAATGTATGTCAACTTTTGAAACAATCATGGTGGCAGACAGGAGGAAGATTCCACCCAGCCTCAAGACTATGACACCTTGGACAACAATGTTCACTACATGGAGTAAATTTATTCATATCTAGTCAACATTCATCTTTACAGAAATTACACATTCCCATGCATGAAACTAGTGTACCAGAGTTACAACCTTTAAATTTGATAAATAACTTCTTATTAATATGAAGTGTGATAATCCATTAAAATAATTCAAAAATCCTGCTGGGTTTCATAATGTCTTCTGCAATAAGAGCAAAAAAAGATCTCATTACATTTTTAAAGCCTTCCCTTTCAATCATTGTTCCTTTAAAAATGGTTAGAAATTTAAAGCTTTATATATGAATTTTATAAAAATATATTAAAGCACCTCAACTTGGAAAGAAATTTCATGCTTGGTTTTTAAAGAATCTATTTAAAGAACTCATTAAAACCATTCATTTAAATAATCTCCTGTATGTTCATTATACTATATCCTTTGGGAGGAAAATAAAATATGAACCATTGCCAGCAAGCAAGTGAAGGGAACAAATGGTAAATGTAAAAGGTTAGTCCCTCATTAAAATTGTTTGAATAAGCAGCAACTACACTAATACCCTTAAAATCTTTTCCAAAAAATATTTATACACATTTAGGACAAATTAAAAGCAGAACAAACTAAACAAAAAGTCTGTAGTCAGTTTCATAAACTATTAGCATTTGGATCATTTAACTTTTTCGCTTTTCTTTCTAGGTAAGTGAAATAAACACAGTATGTCCACATCATGTGAAGAGTTCATGGACAAAATGAACCAGAATCTTACTGGGGTCCTATAAATGACAAATTTTTAGAAACATTTATTTTGAAGGTCATCTGCATTTCACTTAAAACCCTTTGTCTGCTGTATATTATTTCAGTGCTTAAATTTTTCACCCTTAGTTTTTAATAATAGTATTTAAGATCTAAAAGATCTTTATGAGAGAGTCATGACTATTATACAAAGATTTTATTTACTTTTTAGGTAAGTTTACCTTTTATGTTTTACTATGACAATTCTTTTATCCTTATTTCTTACCCCAGAATGGAAATGACCATAATTTTACCTGACTCTTACATATGGTTTAATTGAAGCAAAATTTCTGGGATTTTTCTTGTAGTTTTGGTTCCTCTCCATTGAATGTGTTTTACAGCATTGGTCTTCCCTTTTAAGTACTGTGAGATGTAACTGGTAATTGATGGAACAATAATGTAACAGATTGGACTGAATATTTGATTCTCAGGCCACTTCTTTTCCAAATGATGTCATGAGCCATTCTCATTTCTAGACTTCACTTAACTTTAAAGACAATATTACCAATATTATTCCTTGAAAATTTGAAAAATTGATTCAAAATTCTAGATTTCATACTATGGACATTAATAAATTATTGAGTACTGTTAAAATCTGTGAAGACAATAATAAAATACAAAGATGGAAATGAAACATGCAAAGTCTGAAACAGAAGCAAATATACATAAGAACTCGATATATGGTAATAAGTCATTCTTAAATTTAGCGGGAAATTTCATTACTTGAAACAAATATTGAGACAATGAGATAACTACCATAAAATTCCCATAGCTTGAATAAACAAAGTAGTGCATTGAACATTAACTGGAGTAAGTCAGATTATTTTTCCTTAGCACGTGCCCTCTAAATAGTAAATATCTACTACTTAGCACTTAATGCAGTTGTTATTTTTTTCTTTCTTTCTTTTTTACAATTTAATAGATTTCCTTCACACACACACACACCCCCGAAATGTATTATATGTCAAGACAGGAACTGTGGATGATTTTACTAATTGTTTTATTACACAGCCTGCTTCATTGAAGGAATTCACTAATTTCTTGTTGAATAGATGGCAATTAGTATAAAAATCTAATCCTCTAGAAGACGGTTTAAAGAAAGGGGAAGAGAGTATGCATACTTAAATTTATTAGGCTTGTATGGCACCAATATGGAGAGATTTTTAAAACTTGAATACTTTGCATCATTAGGTCACAATGATAGATTAATTACTTCTGATATTTTGAACTTCCTACTCACTCTGTTCTACAAGGTTGGGATTTGTGAGCTAATAAAAAATACTTGCTGTATATAATTAATGCTTTGTACAACATTATGTTGATATCACGACTTTTTAAAGGTGGATATTTGTAGTGGCTTCTCTAAAGCGACTTATAAATCAAATATTGCCCTCAAAATTTAGTATAAAACTATGTTAGAAAGAGCCAGCAAAATATTTCATATGAATCTTTGATTTCTTTAGAAAATTTATTTTTATTAAAATCTTAAAGAGGAAAGACTTATGAATGACACAGCACATATGGTATTGCAGGAGTAGATAGCTTGGGTGAAGGACACTGCTCTTCTATAAGGTAGGACACATAACTAGCCCCTTTATGTACAAGTAACATAAAAATACAAAATACAAAATGAGTACAAACCTAACAGTCACTTGCAATAAATATTTGTTTCATTCCAAATTCCTAGATTGAGGTCTTTATCTATAGTGTGATGGTACTTAGAAGTAGAGCCTTTGAGAGGGAATTAAATTTGCTGAGATCACAGAGGGGGTGAAATGAGTGCTTTTGTAAGAAGACTCACATGCTCTCTCTCCATCCCGTGAGGACACAGCAACAGGGCAGCCTTCTGAAGATCAGCAGGGCCCTCATCAGATACTGAAGTTGCCTGAAATTTTATCTTGAGCTTCTCAGCCTCCAGCACTGTGAAAGAACATATGTTTGTTTAAGTCATTCAGACTGTTACATTAGAGTAACAGCGAAACTGACTTGTAGTAATTACTAAGCTCACTTTTTCTGTCTTGCTTTCTATGTCTCTGTCAGGTAGCATGCTCTTCATAATCATGCAAAAACTCAGCAGCTCAATGATGTCAGTAGTAAAGTATCTACTAGCTGTTTATTGGCCCAAACCAAACATCTGTATCTGTTACTGTATCATTTTTGATGGAGAAAAGTTTCTGTTAAGAAGAGGGGTAACTGTGTACCCCTCTAGGGAGGGAATAACAGTGCCCACAGGAACTTGATACACTGGTACTGTACCCATAAAATATTATTTTGAGTAAAACATACTTAGAGAATATAGTAAAATGGTACCTAGAAGCTATCTTTAAATATTAAACAACTCTTCTTCAATTGAGAGTAGCAGGAATTTATGCAGTCAAACAATGCTTTCACATCCAATTCTGGCACCCTTATTGAGAATGAGAAGCACAGGATCCTTTATCTCTAGGGGACTCTTTCAATGTTTGTTCCACAGTTGCCACTCAGATTCAAGTTGTAGCTATTAAAGGATGAACAGCATTAGTTCCAGACCAAAAGTGATCTTGGCCAAAGAAGAAAATATTTGGTAATATTTTATATTCTGGGTGTCTTAAAAAGGCTTTCTAAATTTATCATTACTTCCCTAACATGATATGAATTTTTGGAGTACATCTCATGTCCTAAAAGATTTTGCACAACTTTTTTTTAAATTTTAGTTTGGTTTTCCAACAAATTTTTGAAGGACTAAGTGAGTCTCTCTGGAGTACCTGATTTCTTTCATTCTACTTATAATTTTCAGCCATTCATTCTCTTTTCCTAAATTTGACAGTAATTTGTCAATCAAAAGAATTTTTCAAAAAGGGGGAAGTGATTATAAATTTAAGAGGAATATAGTATTTTAAGACAGAAATATCAAGTGAGAAATAATTCCTGATGTGGAATTTGATTTATGTTAGGAAATTTCAAGAAAAGTATTTTCTTATTTATACCATTGGCTAGAAAAGTATAAGAAGGTTTTGTACCCAAGTAGTTTGAGTTTCTGTTATTCTTTATTCTTAGTCTTTGCTCTAAGTATTTTGCAAACATTATATATATATATATATATGTATGGCAACAGTTCCATCAAGTAGGTATAATTATTCCCTTTTCATGGGATTAAGACTAAAGCTACCCTAATTAATTTATTATCCCGAAGTCACACAGCTACAAAGTCATAGAGCAATGTGTCAAACTCAGGCCAGTTTGAAGATAAGCTCCAGAATCTATACTGCCAATGCGCTTTTCATTATTCTTTAAGATTACTACCCTATGAACACTTCAAAGCACTGCAGAATCCCAGTACCCATCTTAGAATGCTGAACCAGAATCTGCCTTCCAGTAATATCTCACTAAAGTTTGGGAACTACTGCCTTAAGTCATTTGTATCGTTGAAGAAAAATATTGGTCCAAAGAATATAGGCATATATTCATTTCTCAGTAAATACCTTTGAAAATGTATTTTTACATGCAGATAAATGATTCCATTAATTTTCCATTAAGTTGTAAATATATTTACTGTTAATGGTTATTTATCATAGAAACCATATAATGTTATAAAATGAATTTTAAGATTGAGCAAATGAAGGGGTCTAATATCAGTACTGGCAAAGTGCTTCTTAGCAGACAAATCTATCACAGACAAAAACTAGAAACTTAGAATAAATTACAAAAGGCAACTGCATAAAGGACATTTGAACAACCAATTGCTGACAGAAATTGGGAAATAGTTTCCACTAAAAAAAAGGAAGATGTGTTGGGTGCAACCTATGCATATGCAGCTTTTACCCAGAGCTTACTTCCTTCAGGGCCTTGCAAATAGGCTAAATATGGGCAAACATTTGTGATCTTATTGGCTTAAATTTCAGAGAATTGAGTTTGTCATAGACTCAGACTGCAAAACTTGATGAAAGAAATCAACCCTTTAGGATAAAGAAAATGATATTGAGTAAAACTTATGTTCTCAAAAGAAGAAAAAAGAGGACCAGACATGATAATCTTTTTAATTTTTTATTTATAGTTAACAAAAATAATAAACTGAGTAAAATTATACATATATATGGAATATATGTAGAATATATATAAATATAAATATATGCATATATAATTTTACTGCTTGATATTCCTACATTTTTCATGAAGGGGTATATTATTAACTTTAACAGTGAAAGGAATAAATATTATGAATAGCAGCCCAACTGATACGGAAAAGTTTTAGATAACTTTTTTTTTCCTCCATTAAGTTATTGGTACATTTTCGGTATACAATATGGTTACATTCATCATTGGGATCTTGTACCATTACATGAGTCTCTTGGTTTTTTTTTTTTCCCCCTTCCCTTGCCCTCCCTTCACCCCCTCCATCCTTCCCTATTTGCAAAGACATTGTTTCCATATTTTTCCTCTTCTCAAATTTTTTCCTTTCTCATTTTTCCCTTCCCCTACCCCTCCCAATTCCCCTGCTCTTTTAGACCTTTTCTTCCTGTTACACAATATCAGTTATAGATTTTTAAAATTACAATATCAAGATCTAGGAGACATCACCACAGATCTTACAGAATTTAAAAGGATATAGAAAACATATTACAAAAATCTTTTTTGAAATAAATTTGACAACTTCTAAGAAGTACCTTGGAAGACAAATTAATGAAACTAACTCTGGAGGAAATATAAAATTTGAATAGCACCTATTAATGAAAGTATATTCCTAGCTTGAAAACTTACCTATATGACAACAGCAGGCTCATATACATTTCAACTGATAAATTATATCAAACAATTAAAGCAGAAAAAAGAAGGAACACTTCTCCCCTCATTTTAGGAACTCAACATTGTGCTAATCCTAAAACTGGATAAAGATAATAGAAGAAAAAAGTATGAACATAGATAGAAATTTGTTTAACAAAACAAACTATTAGAAGTCAATCTGGCAGGATGTACAAAGTGGTTTTGGTATAGGGATGGCAGTGTTGGTTCAGCATGGGAAGATCCACCCCCAAAAGTCATCATTTAAACAGAGGAAAGGAAAAAGCCATATGATCCTGTCACTAGTTGGACAAAAAGTATGGGACTTAATTCTACAGCTGTTCATGGTAAAAGCTATCAGGAGACTAGAAGTAGAACAGAACCTTCTCAACAGATTAAAGACATGTACTCCATTCTTCCAGCGAGAATGACTTATATAAATGGAGAAGATACAATCCTTTCTCCTTAAAGTGGGGAACAAGGGCAGATATGCTAACTCTTTATCTGTCCATTAAACTTTGAAACCTAGTCCCTACCAAAACAGTCTGGCAATAAAATGATACAACTCAGATAGGATTGGCACAGCAGAAGCAAAATCTTTATGGGTGGATGAAATGATCCTCTACAGAGAAAATACTGAGAAAGCTCTAGGAGCCCCTAGAACTTGTACTTGAATTTAACAGGATTAAAAAACACAAGGTATATATAAAAATTCAGGTCTGTGTATCCTTGCTATAAATGAGGAATTGGATATTGAAATTTAAAAGTTATGTAGGAGTACAATGGACCTAGAAAAGTTTAAAAAAAAAAAAGTGTTGGAAGGCTTTTAGTGCCTAATTTTTTTTTTTTTAGTGCCTAATTTTATGACTTCTTCTAAAGCTACAGTAATCAAGGCAGTGTTGGTGTAAGGAAAGACATATAGATCATTACAATAAAACAGAGAATTTAGAAATAGAACCACACATATATGGTCCACTGAGTTTTGAAAGATTATTTAACATTAGCATTTTATAGAATATAAACTCAATTCAAGAGCCAAGGAAGAGATAGTGTTTTCAGCAAATGGCACTAGAACACCTGGTATCCATATATAAAAAATTAACCTCAACCCTTTCTTTCCATACATGAAAATAACTTGAAGGGATCTATGAACCTAAATATGCAAGCCTAAAAGTATAAAACTTTAAGGAGAAATTATAAGGGAAAATATTTATGAATTCAGGATAGGCAAGAACTACCTAGGATACAAAAAACATGATGTATAAAAGAAAAATATTGATAAATGAGATTCCATCAAAATTTAGAACTTTAAATGACATCATTAAAATGAAAAGTAGTCCTTAAATAGACCATATTTACAATGCATATAATCTATGACCAGAATATATAAAGAATCCTTAGAGCTCATTAATAGACATCTCAATTAAAATGTAGACATAAGAAGATGATAAATAGCCAGTATAGCACAAGGTGTGCAACTCTAGAATCAGAAAAATACTAATAAGTACAATAATAAGATTGAATTATACACTCATTATGGAGATGAAGTTAAAAGTTTTGAAAGCCTTGTCATGACTTTTTCTTTTTGTTGGATTCTCTCCCTTTGCATTTAATTTGTCACGCCCAATGGATTCATTCTGCTGGGTTTCCTGGGGTTGTGATCCTCATTGTCTTTTCCTAGGGTATTGTCTAAAATTTTTTGGAGTGCAGGTTTGGTATTCATGAAGTTCTTGAGGTGCTCTTTGTCATGAAAATATCTTATTTCTCCATCAATTTTGAAAGATAGTTTTGCAGGGTACATCAATCTGGGTTGGAGGCTGTTTTCTTTTAGGGCTTGAAATACATCACTCCAAGCTCTTCTTGCCTTGAGGGTTTGCATTGAGAAGTCTGCTGTGATTGTGATGGGCTTTCCTTTGTATGTGATTTGTTTCTTTTCTCTCACTGCTTGTAGAATTTTGTGCTTCTGTTGGATTTCTGGAATCCTAACTATTATATACCTATGTGTAGATTTTTTTTGATCAAGGCTAGCTGGAGTCCTATATGCCTCACTTATCTGTATGTCAAGTTCTTTTCCCCTGCTTGGGAAGTTTTCTGCCATCACTTCTGTGAACAGATTTTTTATGTCATCTGCACTCTTTCCTGTTTCTTCGTTGACTCCAGTCAGTCTTATGTTATTTTTCTTTGCATCGTCTAGCAGCTGCTGGATTGATTTCTCATGTTCCCTTAGAATTTTGAAGCAATTTTTCTTTTCCTGGTCACTAATTGCAATCTTATCTTCTATATCTGAAATTCTATCCTCACATTGGTTCATTCTGCTGCACAGACTTTCAATGGAGTTTTTAATGTCCTGGAAATCTGTTTGCATCTGTTTTATGGATTCCATTTGTTTCCTATGTTGGGATTCCATCATGTTCCTCAGATCCTCTACTTTTTTATCTGTGTCCTCTCTAGATTTATTAATCATGTCTTGCACCATGAGCAAAATTTTGGTGTTGCCTGAGTAATTATTTCTGATTTCATTTTTCCCAGATCCTCTTTTGTTGCCAGTTCAGGGAGTCCAGGTGTTTGAGTATCAGATTGTTCCATCTTGTTTCCCTTTGGGGTTGCTGTAGGTGACCTGGAACTCTGTTTTTGAGGCTTGCTTATGTGTTTTGTCATTTCCACGGGGGGGGGTGCTTCTGGCTCTCACGTGGCTCACCTTCCCTAGGAAGCTTCCTTCCGGGTGCTGGGACCAGCTGAGCTTCTCTGCCCTCGGCGCTGGGAACAGCAGGACTCAGTACTGTGGTCTGGTGGTCCAGTGTCCTCTGCGTCTTTGTAATGTGGAACTAGGTGGCTGTACAGAGGAGCAGGGGGGAGCGGGGCAGTGTCCACTGGATTGTTGCTGGGGCAGGCTGATTTGGCGTGTTCCCTGGGACTCATGACCTTGGTAGGGTGTGCACAGACCTGCCTGTCTGCAGTGGGCTGATTCGGTATCAGTTTTAGATACCTTAATAGATTGAATATTAAGGTAGTTGTAGAAGCAAAATAAGTAATGTGTTCTTTTAAGATTTGCTTTTCCCTTAACTCCTTGTTTAAGGTGCTGGTTATCTGACTCTTTAACCAGTAACTTCATTAACCTAACAATGTTACCATGCCAGGGTGAATTTACAATGTATATGTGCCTACTGTCTGTGACTTGTAAATAGGAACTGGAATTGTATTTACACACCAAAGCCCACTAGGGATGAGATAATGGCTAAAAAGGATATAAAAAGGGAAACGCTGAACAAAGAGGGCACAGATACAGACCAGGCCTGTTTCTGGCGTCCCTGCCCGCTCGCGAGAAGAAATTTTATTATTTTATCCTAATTCTGTGTCTCCGTGTACTTCTTTCCAAGATTTCTGCAACACAACCACTAAATAATAAGTAATAATTTAAGGGACAAAGCCAAAAGTAATCAAAACGTACTACATAATAATTGATTACATATAAAGAAAGCAGGAAAAGAACAACAAAAGAAGACCACGGGCACAAATGGGACAAATGTAAATAGTGCAAAATGATAGACCTAATCCAAGCATATAAAAAATAGCATCAAATGTAAATGGACTAAACTTTCCAATGAAAGACAGTACATTAAAGTAGATAAATGAAAATGCAAACTTCCACAATATGCTGTCTAATTAAACCACTTTTTGATGTAAAAAACACCAACACAGACTTAAAATAGAATCATTGAATTCATTCACTATGCAAACATTAAACACAAAAAATCTACTGTATCTATAAAACATGAGACAAAATATACTCCAAGACAAATGTCTCCTAAGATCAAAAGTATAACTGCACAATTACCATAGGTCAATCAGTAAGTAAGGTCATAAAATTATTCATTTAGATGCATGAAATAAAAGCTTCAAAATACTGAAGACCCTGAGAATTGAAGGGGGAAATAGTTTCACAATAGTGGGGGATTTTAACATTTTTCTTAGAAGTTGATAGAAAAACTAGGGAAAAAATCAGTGAAAACTAAAAGATTAAACAACCCCACTGAACAATGTAAGTCAGTTCGACATTGTAGAATAGAATACAACAGTAAGTACAGAATAAGCATTCTTTCCAATAGCATGTAGTATGACCTGTAAGGTATACCATGTAATAGGCATAATGTAAATCTTGATTATTCTCAAAATTGAAACCTAATATAATATATTCTGTGAATTGAGCTAATTTAAATGAGGAAATAATGCAAATTAAAAGTCCAAAATAATATGAACTATTTAGAAAACAAGCCTCTAAGTAACAGGTCCTGTAAATAACAATTGTATGTATGAAAGAAAAGAATCACAAAGGAAGAGTAGAAATTATTTTAATTAAAAGAAAATTTAAGCATGCAGATAAAGTGGTAGAATAAAATGTATTTAAATAGAATATTATAGATTCAGATGTCAGACAAGAAATTAAAGTAAATCATCTAATTTTTCAATCTAAAAAGCTAGAAAAAATGAACAAGCTAAATTATAGTATCTAGAAACTCTAAAGTTGGAAAAAATATCAAAGAAAGAAAAATAGAAAAATAGGGCCGGGGATTTAGCTCAGTGGTTCCACCACCTGCCTCACAAGTGCAAGGACCCAAGTTCAATCCCCGGTACCAAAAGAAAAAGAAAAAAATTGAAGAGTAAAAATGTTAAAAATATATTAATAAAGTTGATGAAACTCTAAGGAGATTGCTTAAAGAAAAAAGAAGCAAAGAGAGTATCTATTCTTAAATATCTTCAGATATTTAAAGGATAATAATATGTTGAGATAATTTTTTGTTAATAATTTTTGTAAATCACAACTTTGTAACATACCAGAAATGATTACAAATAAAAAATACAAATTACCCTATTTCTGTTATTTTTTATGAAATTTTGAATTATAATTGTAATACTTTATACAATAGATCAATTTTCTCAAATTGCATCCAACATTTTTAATCTTTGGCTTCAACAAGTTAGTTGTAGTGTTCAAAGGGGTAGTTTAATTTGAGTTTGTCCTAATTAATGTTGACTGAACTTGTTCCATAAAGTTTTGGTTTTTACCAAATTTTTTTACCTTTTGGTCATAAACTTTTCAAATTATTTTTTGATCCTTATCAAGCTTTGGAATTCATATTGTATGTGCATTACAAATTTTGATTTTATTCCTGTGAAAAATGAATCTCTGTTCTATTTTTTCAAGATTAATTCATTTTAACTTCTATTACAATAATTCTTCTTGATTCATCTTTCAATTCATTGACTTTTCATTGTCTGTGGGCTGCTGTCAGTGCCTTGAGGGATTTCATTTTCTATTTCAGACAATGACTTATTCAGTTCTATAATTTCTAGCTTTCTTTTCCACTATTTTGTAATCTAAAATTTCTTCACTTTTCATTATTTATAAGCATAATCCCTTTTTTAGGATAGTTGAAACGACTACTTTAAAAACTTTATCTGCTAATTTCAACATTTGTATTGTCTTCCGGTTTTTTCAAACCAAGGTCACTGCAAAATTTTCACTGGAATTTTAGCCCACATGGGTGTCACAGTTCAGTGTTTTCCTTCTTAGTCAATGCATTAACATGTGAAGTTTAGCCAGAGCCTGGACCTTCTACCTACTGCCAGCCTACAGGTTTTTACTGTTTTGTTTGCATGCTCTGGTGCCATCAGATGGGGAGAAGTTTGTTGTTGATATTGTTTTGTTCTAGTTTGTGGGGAATTCAATTAAATTATTTGACTATATCCAGAGTGTTTAATTTTTTTCTCTTTATTATTAGATTAATTCATTCTATTGATCTAAGTTCACTAATCTTTCCTCTAACACTTCCCATGTAAATTTAGGTAAGTGTAAGAAATGTTACATATATTTTGACTTTCTATTCAAGAATTTCCAATCAATTTTTTACAGTCTCCTATTAACATGTTCTCTTTCAAGCTGTTAAGATCTTGATCATTTTTAATAGTTATTTTCCATTCTTTGTCTGTTACATCCAACAATGAAGGCAACACTGACTCAGTTTCTCTTGACTTGTATTGGGCTCATCTAGCCTGATATTCAAGCTTTAACTGTCAATTTCCTTGGCTTGAGGGCTCCTCAGGGGATTAATAAAGCATATTTCTGAGCATCTCTTAGTGGGTCATGGAAGTGTGACCTTGGGGTTTATAACTGGTACTGATGGTTGCTTTTAGCCAGATTTATTTGGAGAATCAGAGGCAAAAGCCAGATAGAAAAATGTGATTGCTTACCCTGTGGCATTGGGTTAACTAAGTAGTTTCTTTTTTTTACAAAGGTTCACTGCTAACAATTTACCTCGAATCTCAGAAAACACTTTAATTTATATATTTTTAAAAGTGCTAAACTATTGGTACTTTGATGAAAGGATTATTGTAGCTTCAATCATGCACAGGATCCTGTTAGGTTTAAGTATTAATTTATTGGCTTTCTTTGGAGGTTTGGTATGGTTTACAGAGATGTGTTTGAGTGCAGGATGACAAGGGGTGTGATGTGATAGCTAAGGTTGATTATTGACTTTATTTGCCTCGGACCCACATACAGCATAATTGTGGGTGTGGCTCTGGCTGGGAACAGAGGTGTAACCTTTTGCACTATATCTGGCTCCTGGTCCCTACTTCTCTGGTGCTGGTCCCTTGCTCTGATTCCTGGCCACCATGAGTCAAGGAGCTTTGTTCTGCCACAGCTTTTCCCCAACAATGTCTTTACATTGGACCAGTTAACCATAGAATGAATATTCTGAAGCCATGAGCAAAAATAATTTTTTCTCATTTAACTTGTATACATCAGGTATTGGGTCTCAGCAATTGGAAATATAACATATGTAGTAATATTTTTTCTGATGTGAAGGGATGTCTTTTTTGACATATTATACAGACAGTTCTTTTGCTGTCCTTTGAAGAGTTAGTTCTGATTTATATCTAACAAGCAGTAAGTTAATAGCTGATCTCCTTGAATTTTTGCAGTCTTGACTTTATGCTTTGCTTGCAGAAAGTCAAATTATGCACTGGTCTTCTTGAATTTGGTGGGATTCACATTTCAAACTTCTATCTTTTCCGTAAAAATAGATATGAGATGCATTTGGTGAGATTCTTTTTCACAAATAGTGCAGTGTTTTGCAAAATGTTGGAGAAAGTTTATAATTTATGGTCTTATATTTTATATTTGATTATAAATGTGTATGGAAGAATTGCAGTCTGGTGCTAGTTATGAGAAAGTTCCTATGCTTTTATCATTAAACTTTCTTTTTTACTAATTCCTCTGTCAACAATAAATATATCATTGTATCTCCTCCCACATAAATTAACAAAAAAGATCTTAAAACACATCTCTCTCTACTTACTAGCCCACTTCTCCATCTTCTTCTATATATAGCCAATTTTATCAAAATATTGCCCAATATGACCATTTAAACCCTCTCATTCACTTGTTATCATACTGTATTCTGGTTTCTATCTCCACTATGGGGGAAAAATCTAACTACATCAACTATTTCTTTGTCCCAAGTTATAGAAGGGTAGATTTGATTTATATTTGGGTATTTATAAGGTTTTTCACAATTTGAAAAATTTGTTGACTCACTATTTAAACAAAATCACTCCATTTTAAGAAGACATATTAGCCTGAAGTAACTTCACTAAATGTTAACTTTAGAGGTTCATACATGACACTTTACATAATTAGCATACAATAAATTAAATTGTGATAGTCAAGCAGGATTGTCAGTTTGATTGGTTTGAGAGCCTGCTAAAATATATTTACTAAAATGCATTTCTAGGTATTTCTGGGAAGGTTATGGGCATAACCTTGGGTTCCATATCTGATCCTTTGATATCTGATTCTTCTAGATCTAATCCTTCCATATCCCCTAACCCCTTTCGGCTTCCCAACAACTATGGTCTAAGCATTTTTAACCCACCATGCCCCTCCACCATGATGTTTCTGCTTCAGAGTCAGCAGACCATGGACTGAATTTTTTGAAACGCTGAGACGAATAAATTTCTCCTCTTTTAAGTTATAAATGTCAGAAATCTTTTCCCAACAATAGAAAACTAACTGATACAGAAATATTTAAATATTTAATAAAATTGAATAGTTATTTCTAGGAATAGAGTCTCAATTTTAAGTTTGGAATATTTTAAAATACATATTTAAAATGTTACTATAAAATCATATTGTAGGTTAAAATGTAGGACTCAGATATTTGCAGTGAAAAAATATTTTTATTTCAAATATTATTTTAAAGTTTTTGAATGAATACTTGAGCATCACAGACAGGTGTTTAAAGAATGCTTTATGTAAAATTATTCAGAGGGGTACCAGGGATAATTATTAGTAAAATTTGTGTTAAATAAAGAAAAACATAGTTCTAATGAATATAAAGAGATTGGTGTCAAAGATGCATATAAAATGCTTAAATAAAAATTTTTTGTGCAATATTAAAGTTAGATTTTGGTCACTTAAACAAAATTTCTGACATTTACTTTAGAGAATTAGCCAAAGGCCAAGTTACTCTTCCTTAAAATAATTTAAAGAGTATATCAAACAGGAAAACATGAAACATCTGATAAATTAGAATAAAGGATAATTAACTTCTTGACAATAATTTTTCTTCCTAACGGATAACTAAAGTCCAGGAGTCCTGCAAGTAATTGTGTTGTAATTCTGTATGGAAAGGTGATTTTTTTTTCTCCAAATTTAGTGCTTAGCTTTAAGATATTTCCTTCCCCATAGCTGGAAGAAAATGATTTTATTATATACCAAGCTCAAGGAAAGCTACAGATTATTTTACATTAGTTTAAAATAGAAGGCTTAGAATATAGTAGGCAAATGTGTTGGATAATTAATTCCCATTTGAAATGTACGATTACACAAAACTGAAACTTGATAATAGTGTAAAACTTAGATTGCCCACTGGGTTTCCTGTCATACATATAAAAGTTTTCCAGTTATGGAAAGGTATGAAAATAATATCTCCTGGAGAATATTAGAAAACATATTTGACAAATAGCACTGATAAAATTGGAAGCAATGCTTTTAGCACCTTAGCTAGTTTTTACTGTCTTTCTCAGAAAAAAGAAAGGAAATTATTTTAAGCAGTTTTTTCTATAATTAAAATTCAAAAAGGGACAAAAGTGATTGTTTAATGTGCTTCATAAGATATTTTCATTTTTGTTGGCTTATAATTTTAAAAGAAACTTGGATAACTTTTCTGTAGAATCCCCTAGTCTTTACTTTCCCAATTGTATCATCCCTAAATTCCATTAATCTCTAAATAGCCTTTAAATAAGTAGTTAGATCTAAGGGGTTTTTTTCACTAATATTTGTTGATTTACGGCCAGAACCCTTCAAGGTTCTTCCAAGAATAGACCCATGTGTATTTTTCTGTATGTTAGCGGCCATGGATATTCAGATCCATGAATTATTTGAAGCCAAAAAAGTTGGTTATGAATAGACGCTTTCCTTCATGCAACACTTGTTTATTCTGAGGTATAATTCATTTAAGAAATCTGATTGGCAATTTGGCTATTTCTGTTTACTTGCCTTTTTTTTTTTCTAAATAAACTTCGATTTCTCCAGAGTCCTTGAATTTTCATTATGACAGATGGAATTATTGGCCCCATTTTTCCACATTCCAGATACCCATGCTTTCTTCATGTGACTTTTTTAAAATATTCTTTTTCTCCCATTAAGTTTATTGGTATGTTTTAGGTATACAATACAGTTACATTTATCACTGGGATTTTGTACCTTTACATGATGTATCTTGGTTCTTATTTTTTCCCCATTCCCCTGCCTTCCCTTCAACCCCTCCACCCCTCCCTACTTACAAAGACTTATAGATAAGTGGATGCACATTGAGGCCATACTCTTAAGTGAAATAAATAGAATACACATGTAAATATTGAATAGTTTCTCTGGATTGAGAAACTAAAAGTGTAAACAAGGGTCAAAATGTGCAATTGATAATGTGAAACAGGAAGAAAAGGTGTAAAGGGGTAGGAGAAAACAAAGTCTCTGCCATGTGACTTTTAAATTTCTCCCAATAAAGATAAAATTTATCCCCCCCTTCTTGCCTTTGAGTCTGGTTTATGTGCCTCCTCTTGACCAATTTAGTTTCAAGAAAAGTGAATGAAGAGGTATACAATGTATTTGCATTGCTTCCTTTATTTTATTTGGCCATCACAATAAGAACATACCCTTAGGAACTATGCAAATCTAAGGAAACAGAGAAATGTGAAAGTCCTTATCCAGCTTGGATCTGGGAGCCAAGTCTGGCCAAGGCCAACCTACATGAATAAACTCCCTCCATCCCACAGATAAACAAACGAATAATTACTGTCTTTATCCACTGACTTTAGGATGATTTTCCTGCACTAACTATGTGTCTTTTATTATACATATCATATATAATATATACATTTATTATATATATTACACATAGAGCTTTTTTGTTTTGGTATTAATGAAGCTTTGTGAATTTAAATATTTATTGCATGCTTTAACCCTTTGCAATTATTTTCTTAAATTATATCCCACCTATCTCAAAGCTGGACATGGAGAGAATCTTAATATTGATTACTCTGTCCTCTTGCTGCCATCTTAATTGTCTTTGATAGTCTAGCATTTAAAAATTAAAACTCCCTCCCCATGTCATATTGAAATAACAGAAGTAATAGTGAAAAGGATATATAAGACATCTAAGGAAGTTATGATTGCTTTGTATAATTTCTACTTATATATTTTCTTAAAAATGTTTTAGAAAATTCTTTCAAAAGTGATTGAATAGGTTAGGTGGGTTAAGTTTATAAGTACTGTGAAAAGGCACTTACTGTGCCCACTGGGGAAGTAGCTTTAACACAAAGCACTCTTTAAAAGTTAAAATCATATCAGTAGCTTTATCTATTCTGTATTCCCTCTGCAAACATAATGGCCCACCTCCCCATTATCATATGTACATACATCTTACATTCCTGGGAAAGTTTTTGAAGCCTACAATAAAAACAAATGCCATTGGCTTAGGCATTTTAGCCACCCGGCTGAGGGTTAGGGAATAATTGTTAAAAAGCAGTTAGCTTGTTTCAATTCAGTAACGTCTCTGATAAATAGCATTTTCAATACACCATTTTTTACTATTTGTACAATACAGTAAATCTGAATCTCTGAACATGTAATTATTATTATTCATATAAGGTAAACTATAAAGGAAAAGATGGTGCTAGAAATAACATATTCACCCAGTGATTACCTAATCATTATTATCATGAAACCATTACAAGTGTAACATTTTCCTGCTGAAAATATCCTGTGCTATTATTGTTCAACTGTTTAAAATAGGAATAAACCACACTATAAAACCCAAAGTTTTACAAATTACTGTAGTACAGAAATACATCTTTTGATTTTCAGATATATATATGTTTACTCTGATTATTATGCTTGTAATAATATTTTTATCTAAGACTTTATAATTCCACACATGCAATGATAAGAATAAGGGAGAGATAAGTGGACAATTCTTGTTCATTCTAAGATGTTATGTAGCACTTTAATTGATATTCACATTTACTTTATTTTACTTTTTATGCTAATGAACCACACTAAAAATAATACTATAATTCCAAATAATTTATTTTAGATATTTTATGTTCACTTGAAAAATGTAAAAAAGCATTATTTGAAGAATTATTACCAAGGTTTTTTTTTTTTTACTAAAATGATATTCTAATTCTTTGCAAATTTGCACAATTTGTTAGAAAGCAATACAAATATTTCTAAAGAAAAGAATCTAAATTTACCTGATTTTTATTAGTTTGCATATAACAAAAACATATTTGGATGTATTTATGACAACATTATTTTCTTAGTTTTATTTTTAATACCCAGATAATAATGCTGAAAAGCCCAACTAGCTGGCAGAGCAGTCATAGCCTGAATAAATCTGTTAAAAATTTAGTTTCAATAATCCATTATTTAGACATATTCATTAGGCTTTGACTCAATATCTGAAACTCAAACTGTCATAGTCATCATATTTTTAGCCATATGTTGTTTTTATTTTAATTTAAGCTTGTAAGATATCTATGCTTTTTAATATCTATTTTTTAATATCTATGCTCTTCATCAAGAATAAAACACAAAATACTGTATTGAAAAGTTGAAAGATTGATAACTTTTCCATCACCACATGTCCAGACGTAGTTAATATCTTAAATTATAACTCTAATTTGCTTCTCCATTTTTATAAGGAAATTGTCCTCCCTTACCTTAAATTTTTATTGTATTTCTTTATAACCCATGTAATTTATCAATATCTGGCTTATTTATATCCATGCTTATTTATGTGCATTTATATGCATCTTATCCCTCCTACAATTCAAACTATTTTAAAGCTAAGAAATATTTCCCAGAACAATATAATATACTATTATATCTTGTACAGAGTAAATTTTAAAAAATATTTGCTGAATAGATGAAAAATTGATAAATGGAATTGTAACAGTGAAAGCAAAGCTGATAATATTATCTTTATCTGATAAATAATTCTTTAAATATTCAAATGCAGTCAATGTGGTATTAATGTATTTCGGGACATGTTACTTGATGCTTGAATTGTCAGATGCTCATGGTTTATTAATCCTGTGGTTTATGAAATTTGGAAAAGAAAAGTCACTAGTGTATTTGCATATTTTTCAAATCATTGTTTCTTATGTTTCTTCTACTGAATAATTCATAAAATAAACAAGCAGCTTTGAAGTAGAAATACCAAGAGATTAAAAAAAATGTCTAAATTAGAAAGATAAGAAAATAAGGATGAAATTTCATAATTAAAATATATGTTGTACTCATTAATTGTAGATGCATCTATGTACAAATGAGCCTCATTTATTTAGTTTACAAATGTGTGGGTTTGGCATAGTGAGAAAAAATGTTGAAAAATCAGAACACATTCCTTGAAGTTGACACATAAGAATATAAAAGCAAAGCAGTATGATTGATTAAATAAGTTTGATAAAGGGATGGCTGAAAAGAGAAAACAAGATTGAAATTATTTTTTAAAATGGGGAAGGGTGAGGAACATCAAAGACGAGGTGACATCAAACTGATTGTAAAGTTTTACCCATATTCACCAAAAAGAGACTGTATGGAGAGAGGTAGTGAATATTATTCCAGACACAGAGAGCGGAAATGCAAATTTATAAAATGATGAAGTATTGAAGAAGTGAGGAATAGAATATAATCCGTATGGTTGGGCATTGATTATGAATGAAAATATTTTAGAGTAATTTATTCCTAAAAATTAATATAGAATAACATTAGAAAAAAAGAACTTCCAATGGTTTCTGTATATTTAATTTTATCCTCAAAGCAATGGAAAGCTGTTGGAGGCTTTCAGGTGGTATGTGATAAAATGAAATTTATATTTATGTAATAACTCTAGGTGATGATACAAATACAAGTGAAAAGTACAAGGATCTATTTAAACATACATTTCTGTCCTATCTTAATAAATTGTGTTTCTAGGGCCAAGGATTTGGCTCAGTGATTTTGCCACCTGCTGTGCAAGCACAAGGACCCGAGTTCGATCCTCAGTACCAAAAAAAAATAAAAATAAATAAATAAATAAATAAATTGAGCTTCTGATAACACCTTGATCTACCTTGGAAAACAGAAATCAAATGAATATCAAAATAATTGCAAAACACTTGATTATTAGGATAACAGAGATAATTGTTTACAGTTTTTCAGGATTTCTAAGTAATACCAAGAAATAATTTATACATTTTTATTCTAGTAATATTACTATGTAACTCTATCTCAAAGATTATATAATGAAAAGAAAAAGTCAGTGAGATATTTTTGATTGTATAGTATTATAAGGAAAATTGAAACATCTTTTTATCTGAGGTTGTTATCAGCAATATAAGAGGACAGAGGCTATCATTGTGTAAGTGTCTCTTGTGTACCAGTCATATATTTTAAGCTGTTTTTACAGGTATGTTTCCATGAACTCTCTTTAACCTTGTAAAATATGTGGATGTGGAATCTCAGGCCAAGAGAAGTATAGTACCTTACTCAAGCTTAACACAACAGAAAATGAAAGAGTCAATTACTTCCAAAAGGGAGGGCAGGGAAGTGGGGAAAAAATAAGAACCAAGATACATAAGGTAAAGGTACAAGTTCCCAATGATGAATGTAACTGTATTGTATACCTAAAATGTACCAATAAACTTAATGAGAAAAAACATATCAGATTAATAAACAAATTTTAAATAATAGCTATATTTACAAGATAGTCTGATATTGAATTTTTGATCAGCTAAAAAGTTTAGAACTCTAAAATATTAGCCCATAGAACATATATGAGCATAATTCATTTTGTATAATAAAGGAGATGTCTTGCCTCATCTCTGAAGTAGGGTAAAGCTGTCAGCTGTGAAATAAAAGGGCAAGGGGACAAGGTGCAGACACTGGAGAGCCAGAAGCTATTGCAATCACAGATGTAAGACAGAAATAGAGTTCAGATCAGGGATAAGGAGACATTGTGTATTAGCAGAATCTAGATCACCAAATTGAAATCCATGTAAAGCACAACTCAATATCTGCAGTCAAATCACTGGTCAAAGACAACAGGAGGACAACAAAAGATGACAAAATTCAGAAACTATCATCAGTCCTCTGCATTAAAAATAAAGTGAATAAATCAGTTCTCATACAAATGGGGCCTTTACTGAAGATCCTGACACTACAACTCCATTAACAGTCTTCATTTACAACTGGTGGCCTCAAGACAACGTGTCAATGTGCCTCCCAAATGAACTGAAGTAACTTATTATCACCTGGCATTGATAGGATTCCCATGTTGCATACATGAATTCTCTATTGGCAAACACATTAAATTGAAAAAAAGCAATAAAGTATGTAAAATAAATGGTATCATGGGGAGATATTTTTTCATAGCTCTTTAGTATGATTTGTTTGTTGATAACAAATCTCAGAACTTTTCTAATTTTTCAGAGAGTTTCCCTGTGTAAATATAAAGAAATAGATTACTTTCTATGCTGTGCACACATATTCTTTCCATTTATGTAAGACATTGGAAGAAAGAAGAGTACATTTTATAACATTCTTTAGAGACTACATAGAGTAGGGCCCAGGTGCTGCCTTTTATCTGTTTGTGAGTGTGGTCATTATAGGAGGTGAAAAGTGATATTGCAACTGTAAGGAAGCCCAGATAGCACTGTACAAGTGCATCCTGTACAGGAGAAGGAATAGAGATGTAAAGAGATTAAAGTTACCAATGAGGCAGTAGGTAATGAAAAATATTGAGAATTATTTAGAAAAATTTAAAGATTTAAAATAATTGTAGAAATGCGGGGATTATTCAAAGGCAATAGAGATGGCTGCAGAATGAATAGCCTTACATGTAACTTCTAGTTATAGAATCAACATTCTTCCTAGCATGTTTCAGTTTTTAAATGTTATTTTTGAGTGAGTAAATGAATGAAGAGAAATGAGTCGCAAAAATCATTTTGAGAAGCTATTTGTGAGTTGTAGAGAGATGAAAATGTTGAAAAGTTTCCCTCCTGTTTTACACAAAATGTAGGTGGTTTCTGAAGCTCCCAAGGATTTTTTTCTAAAAGTTTAAAAGATTGTGCAGATGGCAAAGGAATCCACAAGTTCATGGATTAAAAAAAAAGAATTCAATGTGCAGAGACGTCAAAATCTGGCAAAAAATTAAAAAGGGGATGGGTCTAGTACTGTAAGGAAGAGTAGGAAAAGCAAAGATTTATATATGATTAAGTGTAGCATTACATTTTTATTTTCCGTTTTGAAGACACTTGTCATGTATTTAAAGATGGGTAATGTTCGTCTCCTCGGTAGTGTTTGTGTCAGAGACCTCTGCAGCGGGATCCGATCTCCTGCCTAGTGTACGATGCAGGGTTGAAGGAAGACTCAAATACAGAATTAAAGAAACGGAGAAATAAGAAACCAAGATGGCCAGGGCTGAGCAACCAGCAAAGGCTCTGGCCAGTCCAAGCCACTGCTATTTATTGATGACATCATGGTCAGGTTGGAGTAAAGGGGCTATGGTGAGGGGACACGCAGTTGCTATGAACACGTTACTGATGCAGGCAAGGCTTGTAAAGGAAAAGACAAAGCATTCTTGAATTAGGAAAAGAACAGACAAAATATGGGTTGTGGTTAATAATTAATCTCATCTTTTTAGTAAAACAGGTTTTAAGCGTGGAAACAAAATTTGGGTAAGAGTTACTTTGGCCTTGGCACATAGGCTTCTGCCAGACCCACGTCTCAAAACAAGCTTACAGCCTTCTTTGGGCATAATAATAATAATAAAAATAATAAGGAGGTCCCCCACATCATTTCTTTTTTTTTTTCCTGGAGTGGAGTTTTTAATTTAATTAATTTATTGGTACATTTTGGGTATACAATATAATGACATTCATCATTGGAAATTTGCACCTTTACATAATCTCTCTTGGTTCTTATTTTTTTTCCCATTCCCCTGCCCTCCCTTCAACCCCTCCATCCCTCCCTATTTACAAAGACTTTGTTTCCATTTTTCCATTTTCTCATATTAATTCCATTCCCTTCTTTCCTTTTGCCTACCCCTCCCACTTCCCCTTCCCCTTTGTCCCTTTCCTTCCTATTTCACATTATCTATTACACCTTTTAGTCCTTATCACCACACCATTTCTCTTCCTAAGCTATACCTCATGTTGTTGCCATCGTGCTATTCAGATGGCTGATGAGAAGGATTGCCCCTTCGGAAGTCGGAAAAGTGCAGTGCTATTCACAGCAAAAGCTGAATACCTAAAACCTTAGAGTGCAAAGGAGACCAAGCATCCTTGCAGAAAGCATGGGTTTCCTATCTGTAGTGGAATGAAAAATCCTTTAATTGAATCTAAAACATTGTTAAAATTTCAGCACACCAGTGAATATCCTTCTATGTAATAGTTTTTCTTCTTCAAATAATATCCTGACTATTTTAAAGATTTAAGTCTAATATGCTTTACATTTCTTATCCTTCTCATGGCCTTTCCCTTTTTAAATAATAGTTTTAAAACTATTTACCTTTCACTAATCTAATCTAGGAAAGTAATTTGGTCAGACATAGGAACAATGAAGATTTTCCGTGGATTTCAGATTCATAACATTTGTATATTCATTCCAAAGAAAAAGCAACTGAAACAAGTTTATAAGGATTAGAGAAGTTTTATTTAAAAAATAACAGCTATTTTCCTAATTGTTAATCCTTTGATTCTTCAAAGATATATCAAATAATGCATTACTAAAACAAATATCTAATAATGTACCATGCTACTTTTTCATTCCTCTGTGCAAATATCTAAGGAAAAAAAGGAGGAAAGATTTACTCTGCTCATAGTTTCAAAAGTTTGAGTCCATGGTTGGCTGGAATCAATTTATTTAGTCTGAGGTGAGGCAGAACATGACAGCAAAAGGTCATGGAGGGAGAAAGATGCTTGCCTCCTGGTGGCTGGGAAGCAGAGAGCCAGAGTGAGAGAAGAGGTTATAGACAAGAGACAGCTCCCAAGCTCATGCTCCTTTGATCTCACTTTTAACTAGGCCACACCTCCTAAATTTCCATGACCTCCCTATGATGCCACCAAATTGCAATCTAATGGATGGCTTGATCTGATAAAGTTAAAGACATCACAATCCAATCACTTTCTGAAAAGCCCATCAGCTTCCAGCCTTCCACACAATAAGCCTTTAGGGAGACATTTTAGAGAACAACCATAACACATACAAAAAGATTGACTTTTAACACAATATCAAAGCAACTGCACTGGAGCCTGGACCATGTTTTTCTTTATGAAAATGTTGGAATTAGGACTAAGGTATCACAAGAAACTCCAAATCATTGAAGATCGCCCTGTACATATCATTTTAGAGCTAAAATGTGATTATAAACTGTACAGTCACAGATCCAGAGTATTTCAGAAAAAAAAATAGCATTACTAGAAATGAATTGTGATCCTGGAAGAATGTTCCAAATTATATTGTTTAAAAATACACATAATGAACTTTTTATTATAATGGTGAATCAGTGCATTTTTGAGGATGATAACAAATGTACCACAATGGTGTGGGATGTTGATAGGGAGGCTGCATGTATTTCTATGTGGGTTCATGGCAGTGGCAGTGGAGCACTTCCCTAAAATAAAATCAACAAATAATTCTTGAAATACATCTGTATATAATTTAGGTACACACTCAGTAACATACTTTTGAAGAGAAAAACATATCTTTCTAATACTTACTAAAAAATTACGAGATTATTATCCAAAAAGACATGATCAAAGCATATACAATGAAAAATGTAGAGGAAAGGAAATACATCTGCCACATTTAATTAATTAAAATAAGAAGTTATTTGAGGATTTTTATAATATGTGTCATTAGACATTCCAAAAATGTGTACTTTGTTAAATATTTTCTCATTCTAAATGCAAGTTTACTATTATTTTTAATTCCACTTTCATATTTTGTATGTCTTCCTAAAGAGATTCTTTGCATTGTGCAAATTTCATGCACCACAAAGCAAGGAGCCATCCTTGGTTTGAATTTTCTTCATCCCACATATTTCTCTACCATAGGTCATATTATTTGAACTATTTCTTTATACTGAACTCTGGTATATACTCTAATGTCTATTATCATTTACTTATTGACCAAAAATCCATTATCAGAGAACAAAGAGAGCAAATTAAATTTTTCTTCTAAAATAGATCATCTGTACTGTTTTTTGTTGGAAAGTATTCTTCTATTGCTCCTCATATGGTAATATTAAACTGGTCTCACATTTCTGACCTTGTCTCATGAAACTCTTAAAGTACGTTGCCTAAAACTGTAAGAAAGTATAATATGATTTATTTATAATAAAATATATTTTATAACATACAGATATGTTATAATAAAATAGTATTTCTGTTACCTCATTTTAGCTACTGTTCTTCAATGAAACTGAGAAAAATAAGCTTTTATTACTGGAAAGTAACCTCATAACTACCTTCATATATATATATATATATATATATATATATATATGTAAAGATATATCCTGATAATATCCCTAAGACATATATATACACATTCCTAAGATTTTATATATATAACCCCTAAGATATATATTCCTAAGATATATATATATCCCTGTGATATATATGCCAAGATATATATGTCCCTATGATATATATGGATATATATATCTTATATATCTTATCTTATATCATAAAATATTATATATATATATATATAAAGGCTCCACCAAAACCTCTTGGTACTACATATTTAGTCAACAAAGGATACAAATAAACATACAAAAAAATTAGTAGCACAGTTATGTTCCTGTAGCAAATTATTTGAAATAGAAATTAAGAAATCAATCCCATTTATAATAGCAAAAACAACCAAAATAAAACCCCTAGAAATAAATCAACCAAAGATATGAAAGAATTCTATAAATAAAATTATAAAATATTGATGAAAGAAATTAAATATGACAGAATAAAATATATAGCCATCCCATTTTAATATTACTATTGTTAAATTGTCCTTACTATCCAAAGTAATCTATACATTTAAGGAAATACCCACCAAAACACCAACGATAGTATGCACAAATCCAAACAAAAAGGTAAAATTGCTGTGAAACTACCTAATACTTTGCATATCTAAAGTCACCTGGAACAGAAAAAGCAAAGCTAAAGGCATTGTACAACTTGACTTTAAAGTATGGTTATAAAGCTGTAGTACTCAAGACAGCACAGAATTTTATACAAACTGATGCAGACATCAGTAGAATAGAATACAGAGCCTAGAAGTCAACAGAAACATCTACAGTCAACTGATTTTATCAAAAGTGCAAAGAACACTGATTGGACAAAGTAGAGTCTTTTCCATAAATGGTGCTGGAAATATGGTATCCATATGCAGAACAATCTAGGAAAAGAGAACAGGTCTGGGAAACTAGATCCATTCCTGTCATCAATTATAAAAATAAATTCAAAATAGAATAAATATGTACTTAAATATAAAAACTGAAACTATCTATTAGAAGAAAACGTAGTAGAAATGCTTCAAGAAATCCGAATGGGTGATGTTGAACATTTTTTCATGTATTTATTTGCTATTTCTACTTCTTTGTGTGAGAAATGTCTGTTCATTTCAGATGCCCATTTTTGGATTGGGTCTTTAAATTTGAGAGGTCTGATTTTTCAAAAGTTCTTTATATATTCTAGATAGTACACCTTTGAGGAAAAGCTGGTAAATATTTTTTCCCACATTGTGGGCTGTCTCTTCACACTGTTGGTGCTATCTCTTGCTGTGCAGAAGCTATGAAAAAATGTTCAACATAACTGACTATTCGAGAGATGGAAATGAAAACAGCACTGAGATTCCACCTCACCCCAGAAAGAATGGCTGCTATCATGAAATCAACCAATAACAAATTCTGGCTGGGCTGTGGGGAAAGAGGAACACTGCTCCACTGCTGGTGGGAGAGTAGACTGGTGCAACCACTGTGGAAATCAGTATGGAGATGCCTCAAAGAACTAGGACTGGAAGTCCCATTTGACCCAGCTAGTCCCCTGCTGGGTATCTTCCCCCCAAAATTAAAAGAATCATACCACAGTGATATATGTGTTCCCATGTTCATACCAGCACAGTTTGTAATAGCTAAAACTTGAAAACAGCCCAAATGCCCATCAACTGGAAACCGGATAAAGAAAATGTGGTTTTTTAATAAAATGGAGTATTAGTCAGCCATAAAAAATGAAAAATTAGAAACATTTATAGCTTAATTGATTGCACATTGAAGCCATACTCTTAAGTGAAATAAATAGGGCACATATGTGTAAATACCAAATAGTTTCTCTAGTGTGAGAAACTGAAAGTGTAAATAAGGACTAAATGGTATAATAATGTGAAATAGGAAGAAAAGGGGACAAAGGGGAAGGAGGAGTGGGAGGGGCTTCTGGGGAAAGGAAAGAAGGGAATGGAATTAATATGAGAAAATGGAAACAATCTTTGTAAATAGAGTGGGTGGAGGGATTGAAGGGAGGGCAGGGAAATGGGGAAAAAATAAAAACCAAGATATATGGGCAGGGAATTTAGCTCAGTGGTTCTGCCACCTGCCCTTCAAGCACAAGGACCTGAGTTCCATCCCTGGTATGGGAAAAAAAAAAAGATATATTATGTAAAGGTATAAATTTCCAACGATGAATGTCATTATATTGTATACCTAAAATGGATCAATAAAATTTTTAAGAAAGAAATCAGAATGGAAATAACTACAGAGAACAAAAGCAAAAATAGAGTAGTGGGATTGACTCAAACTAAAAGGCTCCTGCACTGCAAAGTACACAATCAACACAGTGAAAGATAACCTACAGAATAAAAGAAAACTCAAACTATATATCTGACAAGAAATTAATATCTAATATGTGTAAGGAGCTCCACAAGCTTAATAGCAAAATAAAAACAAAACTAAATAAAATGGGAAGTATATTTATTTAAGTATAAATTTTTCAAAAGAAGACATGCAAATCTGAAAAAAATGTCAATGTTACTAATCATTAAGGAAATGCAATCAAACTCATGATAAAGTATCACTTCACATCTCAGTAGGAATGGCTATTATCCTTAAGACGCTCTATAACAAGTGCTGTGAGGGCATGGAAAAGAGAGAATCCTGGCATCTTGTTGATCGAAATGTATACTAGTAAAGCTTCTATGGGAAAAAATGTGATGTTTCCTCAATAATTTAAAAATAGAACTCCCATAAGATTCAGCAATCCCACTATTGAGTGTATATCCAAAATAAATGAAACCAGCAGGTTGAAAAGACACCTGCACTTCCATCCTAATTGCAGCTCTATTTGCAAGAGACAAGAGATGGAAACAATCTAAATGTCCAGCATCTCATGGAATGGACAAAGAAAATGTGGTTCATATACACAGGGAAATACTGTTCATTGTAAAAAGAATGAAATCTTGTCATTTGACAAAATGACTGTGTCTGGAGATCCTAGTATGTGAAGTAAGCTAGGAACAGAAATACAAGTACTATGCGATCTTAACTCTTATGTGGACCTAAAGAAGCTAATTTCCTGGAAGTTTAGAGTAGAGTGGTGGTTACTAAAGGCTGAGCATAGTGGCAGGAAAGGAGGGATGGGGAAAGACTGACCAGAGGACTCTGGTTACAATTAACAGCATGAAGTTATGATGTGAATTGCACAGTAGGGTGACTATCGGTAACAATAATGTACTTTACATTTTAAGAAGGTAGATAAAAGGATTTGCAGTGCTTTCATATTAATAAATGATAAATTTTTGAGGAGATAAATGTTAATCTGATTTAAACTTTATACCATATATGCATTTATCAAAACTTTACATAGTGCCCCATTAAAATGTACAATTTTATGCTGTTATGGAACAGCAAAAATAAATTTAATAAATAGAAAGATATCAAGTATAGAGCCACTCTTGTGTACTGTTCAGAAACCTCTAAAATTCACATGCTATGCCTGAAAAGTGTCTCTATCCCATCAGTAATAAAACACTTTCTAAGAGGAAAAGCTTATCTCCATACAGTTTACCATAATAATCTCATTTTGATTCTTACTGTCTTCTTGAGTGCTTACTAAATAATTTTAATAATGTGACATGCTAATGCATTCATACCTTTCCATATTTTTTGAAATTTAACAGGATAATACTTTTCTTATGCTTCTACCCATCTTGCTGGGCTTGGGTATATAATAACATAAGTTCCTGACTGTTGTCAGGGAGGTGTTTGCAGCAAGGGAGGAGATAATATCTTCTTTTGGCAAAAAGAGAAGCATGCTTGCTTGCTGACATCTAGAAAGTAATGCATTCCTTGAGGTCAATGTCTCACCCATGTAGAACTCACTGTACAGGTATCTATTCCACCCCTATTTTCATTGCTCTTTTTGGAAAGAAATCTTGGAAAATGGGTGCAAAGATGCATCTGGTTGTAATGGATATACCTGTTTCTGCAATACAGTCTTATCTGTAAACCAGGAAATATGCATCAAACCATAACAAATGAAGGCCATAGCTTCTAAATAGTAAAATCTCAGACACCTGAATAGTATGTTACGTGTCTATTTTCACATCTGCCCTTTCTCTTTATCCTCATTTCACAATTTCCCAAAGAGTTTAAAAATAATTGGTAGGCTTCTGTATAAAATGGTTGTGCTAACCAGCACTTCTTTCAGGAATTAATTTAAATGAAATAACAAAATTAAAAATTTTAGTTTTCATTTGGGCAAAAGTAGAAGACTGATATAATTACAACCTCCAAAATACATGTAAACTACTTAAATCAGCCAAGACGGAAACTAAAGTTTGAAAAGTCTGAGTCTGAAAAAATGTATCATGCAAAGTAGAAAGAGTCCAGTAACAGTACATCTCAGTAAAAATGCTCTTCCTGTTTAAACGAGGTGAAGTATAACTAGGTGGGGTAAGTCAGTATGGTTACAGAAGCCTCTGAATAAAACTGGGTTTTGAGGAAGTAGAAATTCCTAAGTCATCCAGGAACAGGATGCATTCAAGAAAGTTTTTTTCTACATAGCAGGAGGGGAGAAGACTCATCAGTTTTTGAAAGGAGCAAAGCTGAAATACCACATGATCTCCTTTCCTTTCATACAGGAACATGTAAGAAAATCCAACCTAGGTAATGATGTAAATATTAGAAAAACAGCAATATAAGAGTTTGTTTAACAAGGCAATATGGTTCAAAACTAAAATAAAAATTGTGACATATACATACAACATCCAGGAAAGCATATAATAAGAAAAAAGATTTCCTTTAAGTAGAAACAAGATAAAAATTTAGGAACACCTGGCACTATTCCAGTTCCATATGAAGAAGGCTTTAACCATTCCAAAAGATCTAAAAAAGGATGACATGCTATGCATTCTGGAAAGGAACACTTAACATAATAGAGATAATAATTAACCTTGGATTAATTTAAAAATTAACCTAATGTCTATTAAACACAATTCTAACATTCACATGCAAATAATGAAAACACATTAAAAATCCACAAATATGAACAAAATTAGTTTTCTACATATATTAAAGCCTATTTATAAAACACTGAAATGCTTCAGTACAATGTATAAGTTTAAGTAGACAAAAATAAAAATGCATGCCAAGTCATCCAGTAATTTGGTACTAAAAAAATTCTGGGGAGATAAAGAACTATTTAAGAAATACTGATGAATATCTGTGTAACAGTCTTGAGAGAGTAAGTTGGAAACTTACCTCATACCACACATAAGATAAATTTCAGGTGAATTAAATATTTAAATGTCAAAAATAAAACCATAAAAGTTCTAAAAGAAAATAAAAAGAATTCCTACATAAAGTGGGAATGGAGAAAGTCTTGGTATCTGTAATTCAAAATTCAGCTTGATGAAAACCAAAACCTTACATTGTACAACATACCTAAGTAGTCAACATGTAAATCAAGAATTTAAAAAACAATTTCAACTCATGAAAGATCTAATGATGCCATCCTAAGTTAAAGAGATCCTAGAGATCTTCAAAACCAAAAAAAAAAACTAATCAAAAAGTGAATAAAGCATGCAAATAGTTCATAAAAAGGAAAACACAAGTATTTCAATTAGTTCAACTATGTAAATATATATTAACTCATTTGAGTAATATTGAATCTGTTTGTCATATTTACCGTTTAACCAGGGCAGAAGGGTCCCTAAATTTGGATGCTTATTTATTCTCTTGATTCATTTACAGGGAAACATGCTCACTTATAAATTGCTCATGTATCAAACTGATACAATTTATATGAAGGGCAATTTGGCTTTGTTTAACAATCAAAATGTGTATTTCATTTTAGCTAGCAATTCTTCTTTGGGGAATTTTTTCTCAATATCTGCTTGCACATGTCTTAAAACACATGAACGGAATTATTACAGTGTACATGTAGTAGATAAATATGAAAAATAATTGAGATGCCCATCAGTATATTGGTTACATAAATTACAGTGCATCTATAAAAATAATTGCATGCATTTATAAAAAAGCCAAGCTGGATAAAAGGAGTGAAATGATATATATTACAAGAGATAAAAGCATTTCATCCAATTGCAAATTCTGGACCTGTTTGCATAGCAAATAACATAAACTAACCATAACAAAATTAATTTTGAGCAATGCCGAAAAAAATGAATTGCTCACATATACAATTGTGAAAATTTAAAACTAATTAAAATAAATTAGTCAAAAATACATTTTAAAACTACATATTTAATCACATACTTTTGTATATTTGATTTTAATGTATTCATATAATGTTGATTTGAAAAAAAGCAAAAAAGCCTAGAAAAATGACAATTTGGAATTTTATTCTTTAAGTTTTCTTAAGCACTTCAGTAATATTCAATCAAGAACAGTGTATTACATTTATTCTCTCCTTTCTGAGTTTTATAGAACTTCTTTTTCTATTGAACTATATCAATTTAGAATTTTTTAGAATATTGGAAAGATTATCTAATAATCCCAAAAACATTTTAAACACATAAGATATCTCAAGAAGAATTTTTTAAGACAGGAATCTCTGCAACCAAATTAATCACATTTATTCTTTTCATTGATCAAATGTATAATGAGTTTATGATTTTTAAACTAGACCCAAAGAATCAGAGTAGAATTCTGTGCTCAATTTAGCATGGAAGATAGAGGAGAACAAGTGATTACAATACACATAAACAAGAAAGAAAGAAGGAGCTGAGTAATCTGGCATCTTTTTAATGGCTGTTAGCATTCTACTATATTCTCCACAAGATAATCTGTAGTTAATGAACCTATATCTTTCTGGATTTGAAGTTCCTTGCAGCTTTTCCGACATAAGTAGACCATATGTACATCTTTTATCATGATTCCTTATTTCTGTCTTTTCTCATCCTTGTAATTCTTTCTTGTTGACATTAACTTCTTTTATCTCCACTGAAATCCTATGTGACTTCATTATTTGGTATTTCTCCTCCGACTGCTTTTCTTCCAGGGACTCAGACTAAGAGATCACACCAACCTTCTTCCTTCGTTTTGGAATATAACTTCCCACCAGACAGCCTGTCCATCTGACTATGCTTAGCTTTCCCTCGTTATCACAGTTTCTAGAACAACTAATTCTCCAGAGTCCTGTTATGTCCACTTCTTCAATTGGCTCTTCCATGAAGATAAAAATCAGAGCAGTAGTAGTAAAACTTCTTGTCACTCCTTCCTTGGTGGTAAAATTAATATGAAGACATCCATTGAAGTGGAAAATATATCAATGATCCTGTGTTTTAAAATTAATTTTATTGATATATTTTAAGAATAAAATATAATGGTATTAATCGTTGAAAATTTGTACCTTTACACAATGTATCTTGGTTCAATGATCCTGCTTTTGTAGTGGATTATCTGAAAAGTGTCTGACTAGTTAAAATGTCCCAGTATCTACACCTTATTTCTGATCCAGTTTTGTAATCTCCACTATGACCATGTTTCTTTGCTTTTGTTCTTTTGCTTCCATTTCCCCCAATTTAAAAATACCTTTTGGTTTCCAAGTACATTATTCAGACTTTCATGCAAATATTTGACCTAAAATTTTTCTCAATATTCTTCCCCAAGATTTAAAAATATTTTCATGAAAAGTTTTTAACAATGTTCCTACTTTTAGAGTATGATTTTTAGCATAAAACATATAAGAAGAAAATTTTTATTTTGGAAAGGTATTGTCTATGGTGTGATTTGCAGGTATTGTTTATGGTGTGATTTGCTTTCATTCATAGGTTGAGGAATGGAAAATATTCTGAATACCATTCACATTCTGGAGATCATTGAAAGTACTGAAAGAAAAATGGAATCAAACATCTGTGTGTTCATTATTATTTTGCTCACTACTTACAAGAAGTTACTATCACATCATTTGCTGAAACCATATTTTTAAATGTCATAAACTATTTTATTTCCTTTTTTTAAAACAATTCTGTGTTAATGAATTCTAAACTTTTAATTTAAAATATACTTCTATTAATTTTAATTACAGTTATTTAAACTAATACCAAAAAGTTGCACATATTGACTAGGTAACATGATGTTTTGATGCATGTATACATCGTGTAATGTTTAAATATGGGTAAAAATATTTATCTTCTCAAATGTTTATCATCTCTTTATGGAGAAAACTTCAATATCCTGTCTCCTGGCCTTTTGAAATATACAGTATATTACATACATTATACACAGTCACTCTACTAAAAGCCACTTCTAGAATGAAGAACAGTGACTCTTACTTTGATCCTGTCTCCTATTTATTGGCGCATTCTTTAGTGGGCTTAAGAATCAGCTGAATATCTTAAAATGCAGATTCTTAAAATGTGCTCAGGGAGGGTCTGAAACACTGCATTTCTAACAAGTTCCCAGGTGATAATGGTACTTCTGCTTAGTAGACCTGTCTTTGAGTAGCAAAATTCTTCCTCACATTAGAAGGGATGCCCTAGAACATTAGTTAAAAGGAACCCTAAAATAAAGTGAACATATATAAACTACAGATGAATATATTAATGATCACATTATTGGATATGTGTAGAGAAATTTGGTGCAATTTTAATACATATTTCTGATGTGATGCCGTTAATATTTCAATAGTAAGTTTTAAAAAAAACCTCTCATTGCCAGAAATAATGCTTAGATATCTGAAACATTTAAACCTATGAATGTACAGACAGGCAATATTTTCATCTAAATCCAAGGCTTTTCTTTTGCATATACATTAGGTAGTTAGCATTCCACTCCTTTATTTTAACCCCACTAAACCCTAAGATAACAACTAAATATTTAATATTCATTTCTTTAAAGAAGAGAAAGAACTTAAAGACACTCATGAAACAAACAAACTGAATGCATGTTTTTCTAGAATATTCATTTTTATAATTGTCTTGCTCACAATTATTCCAGCAGTAACATTTTTGGGTAATTGCTTGTTATTACTATTTGAATAGAAGCAATATTTCTTTTCTCACTCTCTTATTAGTTTGCCATTTCTTTTTCACTGCTAGCTTGGCAGGCTTCCATTTCAGGGAAGAAAGGAAGCAAGCCAGTGTTCATTATTAGGAACAACAAATTAAGGAGGAACACTCAAGAACTAAGACATGTGCCGCAAACCTACAGAAAAAATAAAGAACAAAATAAGCCAAAAATCTAAGCTGAGAAGCACCAGATCTTTCCGGGAATATGACAATAAGTAGCAATTTTGACAAGTGGGTATAAAATGCTTTAGACATAATACTAGAGAAAGTAAGAAAATATTGTTTTCACAAAACAAGAATAGGATTCTGCAAAGAGGAAAAATGGCAGAAAGTGAAAGTTCTTTGAAATATGTTAGATTATATGTAGTTAAAATCTATAAAAAGACTATATGTTCAAATTTAAAGAAATCTTTCAAAGCAAAGAACAAAACTACAAAGAAATGGGCCGGGGATTTAGCTCAGTGGTGCCACCACCTGCCTCGCAAGCTCAAGGTCCCAAGTTTGATCCCCGGTACCAAAAAAAAAAAAAAATTACAAAGAAATAGTAAATGTCAAAGGAAAGTTGAGGCACACTTCAATTAAATAGAATTTCAAATCAACAGAAAGCAAGCAGCGACAAGAAGGGTAAAAATTGTCTCAGTTAATTTTGCACAGCCAAAGCAAAGGGGCATCTTCAGAATGAAGGGGCTCTTGACACATTTAGTAGAATGAAGGATGGAATAGTAATAATAGTGGCTAACATCATTAACTATACATCATTTGCCATTGTTGTACTAAGTGATAAATCCTATTTTCTAGTCAGGCAAATTGAGGATTCTAGAAGTTAGATCATTTGCTTAGGTTACATGACTAACAAGGAATGGAACTCATGCTCTTTAACACCACAGTAACAGGTCATATTTTTTTGTCTAATCTCACCTTTTGTGCAGATTGTCCAAACAAAGATAATTTTGTACATCATAAGCCTCCTTTGAAGACCAAAACAGTCATACTGGGTCAAGCACAAAATGTCTGTCCCTTTACTCTGTGAAAATGAGTTCCTTCATAGTGTACTCCTTAGTTCACCAAATGTACTAAATTCAGCATGGACTCAAATACAAATAATTTTGTGTTGCTTTTATGATTTATACTTACGAAAATGTATATGATTTATTAGACATTTTAAATATTTGTAGTCATTCTGAAAGTTCCTATTACTGCTAGTTAAAGAGAGTAAAAAAAATGTCATTTCCACTTTGAGTTGTCTTCAATATCCTAGTTACTGTCTACTGAGTGATTACTATCCCAGACATTATGTTACCTCATATTTATTTTACACACTTAGGCATTAATCTCAGTATCACCATGTATGATACATGGTTCCTCTTCATCTTCATTTTATAGGTAAAGGAACTGATACTTACATAAGTCATATAAATTTTCTAAAGCCATATCAGCTGGAAAACTAGAATTTAAATATTTTCACTCCAAATCTTTGAACACCAATTGATACTACTTCCAATAAGATGAAGTTTCTTGTAGATTGTTATGTAAATATCCCAACAGAAGGGGGGCAGAAAGAGGAGAGGCCACTGAGAAGGCTGTTTACCCTGGGAGAAATGTATGTACATATTTAGATATTTTTAAGTAGAGTTGATGGTATAACTTGTTCCTTTCCTTAGCAGTCATCTTTTGTCTTTCTCTATATCCTCTCTTAGTAATCTTAACTATTCTTAGGTGACTTATTAGATATATTTTATCATATCTTCATTTTTTCCACTCTCCTCTGACCTTCAGCCTATATAACTCCTTCTTATATAACACCGCTTATATTTTTCCCATATGCACAGACTCATTATGTCTGGCATCAGTTGTCTCCCATCCCAAGCCTCCAGGTTTACTATCATCAGGTAAAGCACTGCCCTTTGATCAAAAAGTGTAGGATTAATCCACGTCTATTACTGAACCTCCTTTCCCTTCCCACTCTTGCTCCTTCTCATATTCTGCAATCAATCAAATAATGTTCTTTGTTGATAATTGCATAATATGTCTTAAATTCTCCATTTCTTATAATCCTAACAGTTTATTGCACTAGATGTAAACTATTTTCTGTCCTAGGGATAATTCATCTATATCACCTTCTGATAGAGCTGAAATAGCGATCTTTTAAAGTAAAAATATTCCACAGGAATCCCCTTGGATGGGTCTCAAGTTCCAAGAACAAAGATATAACTGCTCAGGGGGCAAGAAAAAATGAAACAAAACTTTTAACTCAGATTCATCTCACCATTTTGCTGCATATCTCTTTACAACTCATGCTCATTTAGGTACATACTTATACCCAGTGTTATGAAAAAAGATTGACTGATCAAACAGGCTTTGCTATTAGTTTGTTGTTCTCACTGTTTGTTTAGATCTTCTGGGAAGTAGCTGCTAAAGTCTACTTGGAGGAAAAAGATGTTTGTTGAAGGAAATTCCCATGAAAGATAAAGGATGAAGAGAGCACTCAGCTCTGAATCCTGAGGAAGGAATGGAATAAGGAAGGGAATTAAACATGAAGATTCTCAGTTCCATCATATTGCAACCAAGAGTAGGTAGTCCTTGAGGCCAGGTCACCCATTAAAGAACTATAGTGGCCTTCAGAAATAAAAATACCCTTGTACCTCTATCTTTTTCATTTACTGACTGAGAATAAGACAGGGGAATTGAGGCCTTGATAAGACATGGTGGTTCATCCACCAAGGATCCGCCAGGTTGTCAACCAACCATATCTAAGCAGTGTATTGTCATTGTTGCTGCCATCTAGCTTTATACTACACACTGTCTACTGCAACAGATGATTCAGAAACTTGCTACTCTATTCCTCCATTATTCCCATGGAATTTCATGAGGAAAACTTTGAAGTGGGAGATAAGTGGGACAGCCTCCAGTATTACTTTTAAGAAAAGCCTTCCCACCATAAGACATCCCTTTGCCTTTATAATTCATTACAGTAATTTCAGTTTCTTGAAATCTAGCACTTAAGTACTGTCATATCTAGTCTCCCTTAATGAGAGAGAGGGGTTATGCCCAAGGAATCTTTGATGCTGGCTTTGTGACTATGTTTTCTAGCATCATCCTTGGCCTGCAAAGCAAAATCAACACCAAACACCCTGGTGGGGCTGGTGGCTCTCCTAAAGATATCCTAATGGCCTTGATGAATGCTGTGCTTTCTGGGCTTTCCTGTGAAATAAAATCCCCTATTGGATCTTTTGGCTTCATTTTATAAATCTATTCAAACAAGTTTAATTCCCCTGCCTCTCTACCCATTCCTCCACTATTTGCCAGTGAAACACAGGACTTTTCTTGGCATGAAGCATAGGTACTTTATCGAAGGTAAGAGCCACCAAAGCAGTTAATTTGCCTCATCTCCCTTCACCCGGAAAAGAGTCAGAGTGCCCAAAGACATCCTGTGCTCAAGTGCTCCCATCTAAATGATTTCTTGATTACATAACCTTGCATTCTCCCCTCATTGATTAATCATGTTGAAAATTCAGTGCTAGATTTACTCTCCTTGCTCCTTTCAGTGCATGCTAACTAGTGTTTGTAGCTCCTTCAGTACTTATATTTTTTCTCCTTAATCATACCTTCACCCGGATGATGTTGGGATTTAACCCTATTTACCAGGCAGAAGGAGAAGTGAACACAGTTCCTGAAAAGGCATCAATTGCCTTGTGGAAGAAGCCCCTATAGTATCTTCTAGTACAGCAGATACCCTGTCACCAGGGAGAAGAGAATCCCCTCTCCAAGCTCTGATGGTTCAGGAATTTCTCCATGCCAACATCCTCAAGGTCATTCATTGAGAAGTTTCCATCATATATTTCAGAGTCCCAGGTTTACCTAACCAGGACCCTAGCCTTAATATAAAGGACCTGCTTTTGCTGAGCATCTGAAACCTCTATGAGGCTCTATGAATCTAAATAGCATATAATGAGTTCTTGCCTTACCTGGGGTCACTCCTCCACTGCAAGAGCCAGGAACTCCTCCATAAGCTGCCAAAGATAACCTCTGATTCTCACACTTAGCCTTTTACATCTTGACAGCATCGCTGAATTTCTCCTTAGCTTTCTGCCATAAGCTGATTCAACATAATAATAATCAGCCAACTGCAGTCTTGCAGGCATTGCTGCTCCATATTTTTTAAATGCCTGATTTTTTACACTTGTCTGGGAGTTTGTTTGTATTAGAACATTTTCTCTAGTTACCTCCAATGAAATATTGAGCAATTGACCTAATACCTTTCTCAGGATCTGCCCATACCCAAATACCTCTCAGGGTGGCACATTATTTATTTATCAGGCAACAAATAAGCTTATCTTCCAAACTCATCTTCCTTGTACTTCTCTTGATAGCATCTGTTTTAATGTACATCAGGTCGTCTGAGAAACAGATGCCAATGTATCAGTCATGAAAAGTATACCTTGTGAAAAATAAAAATGAAGAACAAAGAAGAAGAGGAAGAGGAAGAAGAAGAAGAAGAGGAAGAGGAAGAAGAAGAAGAAGAAGAAGAAAGGAGGAGGAGGAAGAGGAGGAGGAGGAAGAGGAAGGAGAAGAAGATGAAGAAGAAGGATTAAAAAGAGACACTATTTGGTCCATGATGATAAGTCTGAAACTTGAGGAAAAAGAAAAGGAAAGAGGACTTGGAAGGAACATCCTCAAAAAGCAGTGAAATTCTGAGTATCTTTCAGCCATGTCAATAAGGATTAGCACTCATATTGTACATAAGAAGTGTTCCATATCCCCCAGGAATGAGTCCAGATAAGTACCCCATTAGCAATCAGTTTTGGGCATGACATGGACGAGAGAAGCAGGGCTTCATGTGAAGGTGGAGGTGGGTCGACAGGGGTGAAGTTCAGGCTGTCATTAAATTCCTTCTTGCAGCACCATATCTGTGTGGTGTATTTCCTCAGCCAACAGAGACCACAAAACACATTCCCCATCAGTTGCTGACATTTACCAATAATTTAAAATTTAGCTTTGTGTTAATTTCCACTGGGAAAGCATCCCTTCCCACTCACTTTCTCTCTTTCTGTATCATCATAAAATGCAAAATTTTAATCCATCCCCCAGGATCACAGTGTACACTAAATGTCTGCTTGCTTTGATCTTTGATGTGAGCACCTGGAAGGCAGTGGTTCATTTTCTTTTTTAATCTTTGAGTTCTTACTGCTGGCATAGTTCTAAAGGACATAGTAAATGCTGAACAAGTGTTTCCCAAATGAATAACAACATGCCTAAGAGACCAAAAGAGGTCTACTTAGGTTAGATACTGAAAAACCTTTGTATACCATAGTGACGAAAACAAAGCAACAAGAAAATTCTAAAATCTCTCTTTGGATTTGAGCTAAATTCAACATACGGCTATATATTAGAGATTTAAGACTTTGAGGTGATATGGGAGGTAAACACCTTCTCAATCCCTGCTACTATGAAAATCTGAGTCAACCTATTAAAAATTGTACTTTGAAAAGAAGATATACACTCTTATTACAAGGAAGTACTCCAGTTACAATACTATGGATGAAAAAGGTCAGGAGACGATAAAAGTTATAATAGAAGGTAAAATGGATACTGTTATTTAAAAGGGTATGAATAAATACAAATATATGACCTCTTTGATACAAATCTAGTCTCTGGGACAGTGTGGCTGTCAAGGATTTTGTCTTCATTAAAGAAGAAAAATCAAGCTGAAAAAAAAGAGTCAATAAATAAATGTCATCCACACCCAATTAGCTAGCTAAGGTTAAGACCCTCAGTTTGAAATTCCACCTCAGATTTGCAGTGTTTGCATTCATGGTTTCACTGAGAAGTGACAAATGTGGTCAGAAGATTTTTTTTTATTGATTTCAGCAAGTTTAATTTCAAAAAGAGTCCTGTACTCTTGCATTTTTATTAATAAGGCATTTGGCAAGGATATCAGGAGATGAGTTATATACTCCCAAGGTTATGAATTCTGAAAGTTATTAAACTTTCTCCATCTGAAAAATATCACAATTTTATAAATGCATTAAAATTTAGATACATTTTAAAGCAGTCATTTGTATTGCTAGTCTAAATACTTCTATTTGTAGCAAGCTGATTCTTTAAAACCTCATATTTTTAATTTTCCAGTTTTCAGTAAGCTTATAACATGGTTCAAAATGTACTATTACCTTTGAGGATATGGATATTAATATCAGTCATTCTATCAGACATAATCAAGATTATTACAAAAAACCTCACACTGATCTAAACTAGTCATTTGCTCCAAACCAAAGATTTTCAAGAAATTTGTTGTTCGTGTGCTGTCAAAATTATAAGTGAAAAGAGAAACCTAGAATGAAGGAAACATCTCACCAGTCTGGTTCTTTCAGGCCAAAGTTCATTAATAGGTTTTACAGTTACTAAAGTGGTAACTAGCATTATGTTTACATTAAATAATTGTTTGACATAAATAATAAGTAACTAATGAATGCATAAATTATACTCAATTTATTTCTTCAATCATTAATGAAGATTCCACATTATTATTTAACCTTTTAAAACTGAACTTTGGTGTGTATGTATATGTGCCAGTATTTGCTACATATAAAACATTAAAAACACATATAAAAACATTCTAACACATTCTTCCTGATTATGATTTTTGTACACTATAAGTCAACTGCATTAAAATGCATAGTTCCAATATCTCATTCTGAACCATATAAGTCGTTAATTCATTGGCTGATTATTTATTTATAGTCTCTGTGAAAATCATAAATGAAAGAAATTTTCTCCATCTCAGAGGGCATCCTGTCTTATTTCATACTTGCTTTTCACTATGTGATTATTTAATGTGATTATACTCATCATTGCTCAAAAAACTAAGTAATGTTCTTATTATTTCTTATGCTTTAAATTACTTTTATTAAAGCCTTATTTCAAAATACAATTTTAATTTAAAATCCCAGTGGTCTTCAAAAATGTATTTCTTGAATGTAATGGGTAGAGGTGACCCGCATGAATGAGTTTCCAGGTCTTTCTAATTCTTCTGGCACCTTGGCTTCCATTCCTGCCTACCTATCAGAACCAACTGAGTGGATTATTATACTTGATTGTCTGTGATGAGACCTAATGTGCATATTCTTATAACTTCCTAGCTGATTCTTATATGTAATCATTTCAGCACCTATCAGACCTACAAAATCTGTGCTTTCAGATGTGTGATTACTTATAAGATTTTGTTTGAATAAGTAGTTCCACTGCAAAGACAGTTGAATGTTAAATTTTATTGATTCACTTGATATACAGTTTTTTGTCAATAATTTCTAAAACAAATATAATATTTGAGAGAAAAATTACAGTGATGCTACTATTTATGAGTTATATTCTCTTATCTGTGCTCCCAAAAGATGATGTTATTTTAATTAATCACAATTGCAGAATTTAGTATCAGTTATTTGAACTTTATTGCTTATTATTAGTCATTTTGAAATTTATTAAATGTCATATGCTATATTTTTATTTCTAAGTGGGTTATTTCTAAAGTTTGTTGAAATTTTTCTTTAAAAATTTTGCCATTATAAAAATAATTTAATTATATGGGTAAATCGATATATTAGTGTCAACTTTCTTATTTTACAGGTTTATTTTCTGTATTATACCATATTAATGTGTCTTAGTTTGGGAAATTATTATCTTTACAAAAAATTAAAGCATTAGAAAAAAATAAAATGTTAATACCTTATATCTAATATATTATATCCATTAGAGTAGTTTGTAATGGTCAAAGAACTCTTCAAGTCTGTTGTAAAATCATGCAGTAATAATAAAATTCATTAACCACTTTTTCCTTCTAGAATATGTTAAGGTAGGGTACTTTTATAAGCAGTAGAATATCAATATGTAGCAGTATTTTGGGTTCCTGAAGCAACACAAAAACCTATTTTTCTATGGGTTCCATGAAGTTGTTCCAAAACTTTCCATTGTAAGATAAGCAATTAAAAATCATAAAAAATTAAAAGACAGAAAAATGAATATATTTTTCAATGTATCTGATAGACATAAATAATTTATTAAATATCAAAGGATATTGTTTTAAGTATTACTTCATTTGATTTCCTAAGGTACAAGTCATATAATATTTTGTAATCATAATATAAATATAAAAACTGAGGCTTGGAAATACTTACCTTAAAAATCCAGCTGAAATCTTGCACCTAATAAGAGACATAGCAGGATTCTGAAACTGCATGTACTGATTTCAGTTGCTGGTTTCATAAGAAATAAATATAAAAATGTAACAAGCTAATCTTAAAAAGAGAAAGAAAAATGCTTATTAGATTAGGGAAAAATTCAAACTTCCCAAGTAATCATATAACAGCAAATTAAAAATATCAGTATCTTTTTCTTTTAAGTTTTCTAGGAAACACTTAAAAATCATGCTACTCAGTGCTGGGGAGTAAGTGGGTAATGAAATGAGTTTTCATATAATGAGAGGAGAAGAAAATGTCAAAGATTTCTGGAAAGTCGTTTGACATTTTAACAATGCTTTTCCCCTAACAAACTCTACTTCTATATGCATATTTAACAATATTATAGAAAGTTACTCAATGTAGCTTTGTTCAAAGAATTAGACTTTTTCAAAAATCACAATTGTCCAGCAATAAAGGGATAAAATATGCTAAGAACTGGATTGTGTGCCATTTACAAAATCGTATTTACTTCTCACCACAAACATATACTCTACTAACCACAATTGGAGAGAAGAAACTTAAACCTCAAGATACTATGTGCATTATACCCATTAAAATATTAGAGACATGGGAAAGTATTTACAAATATTCTAAAAGAGTGTGTATACAGGCTTGAATGTAAAGAATATCTTACCTCTATGAAAATAGAAGTGAATCTATAATTACTATAATTGCCAAACTTGAAAATATTCCAAAATATTAGGCATCATTATTTCTACACGTTGAAATTATTGATGATTTTTCTTTTTCCTCTAATATGATTCAATATTTTAATTCTTTTTGTTATTTATTTATTTATTTATTTATTTATTTATTTATTTATTGGTACTGGAGATCAAACTCAGGACCTTGCGCTTGCAGGGCAAGCAGCAGAACCACTGAGCTAAATCCTCAGCCCAATATATATATATACTTTTTTTTTTTGGCACTGGGGATCTAACTTGGGACCTTGCTTTTGCGAGGCAGGTGGTGGAACCACTGAGCTAAATCCCTGGCCCTTATCATTCAATATTTTATAATTTCATTCAGTGAGTTCTATCTTATGTTAGAAAAATAACATGAAAAATTAAACTAGAATGTTTAATGAAATAGGAAAAATGTTTTCTAAACTATTTCAATTCATGTGCAAAAGTATTTTAATAAAAATACTAATTCCTTTTTGTAAAATTCATATCACTGATGTCAGCTATATGTTTGAAGTTTTTCCTTTGAAAAAATAGTTTTTAAATGAATAAATTTTAATTTCTTACTTTGCTGTCACATACTTAGAAGTTTCTAGTACATGTAAATTTCTTGAGTTGAGATTATATGCAGCTGAAGTAACTTTCTCATTTATACAATGGAAATTAGATTATAAAAATCATTGAACTATACTTTGCTTAATATTAGTATGAATTTCTTAGTATATGCTTTATTTGTATCTTGTTCTATAAATATTATAATTCTTGAAACAACTAGCTAAGTCCTTGAATTATGAAGGTAAACTGTACCTTACATATTGACATTAACATTTTACCCACAACTTCTTTTTAGGAAAAACTTATTTGAGAATTTTTCTATTTCATTATGGAAACAGAGCATAGTAAGTGAGAAAACCCCCATTCTTCTTTTCTTTTACTTCCACTATCCAAATAGTTTAGAACAAGCTAGCTGTAGTGGTACATGCCTGTAACCCCAGCACAGGAGAGGCTGAGGCAAGAGGACCAAGATCACCACAAGAGCGAGGTCAGCCTGAGCTACATCCTGAGTTCAAGCCTAGCCTGAGCCCTGTCTCAAAACAAACAAACAAACAAACAAACGATAAATTTAGAAAAATAGCTACTACCTGTTTAAGTTTTAAATATACAGTCCTCATTATATTTATACCAACATCCTGATATATAACCTCAGTTGTTTGCAGAGAATTATTAGTATTAGGGTCCTCATGAACTTGTTTTGATCTTGATCATTCGAGTTGTAAAACCAATCATTGTGATAGGAATGACAAGGGTTTAGAATTGTGTATATAGTTGTGTGTAAACACAAAATACATTCTTGTGGATCCTTTTAATAAACTACTTTAGTGAAGTTCCTAAAAACCAAAACACATAGAATGTACAGATATGTATAATTAAATGTCTATTTATAACTGGAGATTAAAACAGTGCAACATACCAAATTGTTTTCCAAATAAAACTTATTTTCACCAGAAGAATGTTAACTCTTTAAACTACTTTTATGCAGTTTTTTTCCAAGAACTGTTTGGAGTATTATTTGATTTGATCTTCACAAAACCCAATTTTAAAGGTATACACATATTCATAGCCACCTATAATCTATAGAAAATATAGAATAAAATATCCTATCATATTTTATCTGTCATAAAATAAAGATAAAATTTAATAGCTGAAATGAATTTAATTTTGGCAGTGCACAACTTTACTTTTAGATTGTGAAAAAAATCCAATTTTTCAATTGTTCTGCTTTCCTTGTTTATTTGACCCTCTCTGCTTTTATTCCAATATTTGCTATATTTCAATGTTTTCTATATGCCCTATAGTCTGCTAGGGATGAGTATGAATCTACATGTTTAAAAAAAATATACAGAACCTCAGAACACACATTTAAGAAAAAAACAGGTCAAAGAAATAAATAAATGCGTTGAAATCAAGAGTTGTTTACTGAGGAAAGCACAATGTATTCTATGTAGAGGAAATCTAAAATGGTTTGTCATTGTTACAGTTAAATGGACTGGAGAGGAGATTTCTAAGCAAGGACAGTGATATGAAAAAATCCACAGAAAAATATAGTATGAAGAAAATTCCTTGAGGGAAAGGAGTAGAAATAGTAAAATTCGAAGCTGAAAGAAGAAGGGTCAGCTCAGAAGCATCTTGTACAATGTCAGGCTCTGTGTTTTTTTTTTCTTTTCTGTAGGTGATTCATCTACAAAAAAATAAAAATTTCCCCATTATATTGCAATGTACATGCTTACATATCTGCTAGTATTTCACTGTGCAAAAATATTAGGTGGCAATTTGGTAATGTGTATTTAAAGGCTTAGAATTTTCAAACAACCAAATTCCCACATATAGGTAAATATGTACTAGAAATTAGTGAGCCAAAAAAATTATACACATATATGCTAACTGCAGCATCCTTTGTACTGGTAATGGAAACTATTTAAATATTAATACATAAATGATAAATATAAAATGTTCTGTGTTCTATCAAATGGATTGTAATCTCTAGCAGTGAAATAGAACAAAAGATCATCAAAACTATTGAAATATTTTTTAAAAATTTAGTAGTGTTCAGTCACCAGTTAATATTTCAAAATTTCAGGAAACTGAACAGAAGAAATTTTCTAAATTTCTAAAATGTTATCAACCAAAAACTAAAGCATATATTTGACTTACTGATGGATATTAAACAAAATACCTATAAGATTAAGAAAATAATAGGGATACTTATTGCCTCAGAAATATTTAACACATTAGTAGAGACTTAAGTCATCATTCTGGGAGAATAAGAAAAATAAATTAGAAGTATAAAAGTTATAATGAAAGTGAAAAACTCATTAGTTCTTGGTGATATGTTCATCTACTTAAAAATATCAATAGACTCATCAATAGCACTTATACTATTGGTAAGAGTTCAAGAAAAATTTCCATACAGTATCAATCTATAAAAATCAGTAATATTTTTCTACACCAGGTATATATAATAGGAAAACATAACATTAAAAGATGTTTACAATATAAAAATTTATAAAGTATGTAGCAATTAATTTTGTTGATATTTAATTATACAAGACTTTTTCAAGAAAATTATAAGCTTCTAATATGTGACAGATGAAAAGATAGGCTGAATAAATTGGGAGACATGCTCAGCTCTGGAATGGTAGAAATATTAGTTTTTAACAATGGATTTATAAGTTACCCATTCTAAATAAAAAGTTCAGATATGATCTTAGGAGCCTATAAAATTACTAAAAATTAGGAAAGATTTGAAAATTCATATACACACAACTCGCTTAAAAAATTTGGATCTGACTTATGAGATATGAATATTTAATACAAACAGTGCTGACAGTGGCAATCAGCAGGACAGCTTAGCACTCATTTACGACTGATGGCGGTTCTTATCTGCCAGGCATTTATTTTGATCAGTTTATGGTTGTAGCAAGATGGTTTTGAACTATTACAAATGCAGTGTACTTACTCCTCCAGATAAAATAGTGTGGAGCAGGGAGAATTTAGAGGAACACATAGGTATAAATTTAAAAATCCATCATGACTAGAAGTGTTTTTTGTTTAATAGGTTTAAAGATTAATCTAACTTTTAAAATCCTTAACAACCAAAAAAACCACACACCTTAATATGACTTTAGACAACTTGTTTTATAAATGAGGATCAGAAAAATTCAATGATTTTTCTAATTTACGTAAATATTCAGTGTTAAATTTTTAACTTTATTATTATATTAGTTTTCTATTTCTGTATAACAAATTACCTACATACACATAAGAATGCATAAGAATGATCATTTGAAAATATGTGTTCCCTCTGTCTTTCTTTCTCTCTGTGTCTCTCTCTCTATCTTTGTCTCTCTCTCCCCTCAGAAACTTCTATTTCTAATTGTTTAGAAGCTTTATGAGACTATATGTCAAACAGACGTATTTTTTAAAATCAATATTTAGCATTTTCAATGTTAGTTTTGGTCTGGGGCAAGCTCTGCCATCATGGTTAGAAACTGAAATGCCTTTCATTTTTAGATGTGTTTTTATTTTAAAAATTTGCCTCTATTTAGTTTCCTAGCAAGTGAAAGCCAACATTATATTTAGCTGATGAAAAATATTAGCTATCCTTCACTTATATGTTATAAAAATAAACTATTAAAAGAACAGAATACAATAGTTTGTACTTCTTGTTCCACAAATCTATTTTATAATAATGGAAACTTTAATCCAAAAAGTACATAATTCAGCCTACTCTCTTCTCTGTTGAAATTCTTTCACAGATCATAAAGTTATAACCTTTGTATTCAAATATAGCAAATCCTAGCACAGGCACTACCTTTTCATATTCACAATGAAGAATATTAGAATGTTTGAATTAATTTTGCCTTTTTCTCTGGTATTTGTATTGGAAAATTTTTAATGGAAGTGATAATTCTTTTCAAAATATCATAATTTTAAAGAAAAATAATAAAGAGAAGACAAGTGAAAAATGATAGCATGAAATAAAAGTAATAATTCAAACTTTATGGTAGACTGTGTCTTGTTGGGAGTCCTTAATGAGGCTGCTATTTACAAGATGAAGGATTTAAGATTTTGTATTTCCTCAGGCTTTGATTTGGGAGAAACTATCTCAGGAATGAGTTTTGAATGCTGACTGAATTGCCATAGAGTATGGTTATATGGAAATTTTCACTTGAAATTTTAACATCTGTCTCACCTATGTGAAGCAGTATATTATTCACTTTGAAAGACAGTTGCCCATAGACTTGACTGTTTTGCTTTCCTATAAATTCTTAATATGGTTAAATTCTTCATATGAGCCCACTTCAAAGGAAGTGTTATAGAGCAACGTAGTAGGGGTGGGTACAATGTGGTAAAAACTATAATCAACCAATAAGATTACAAGTATAGTCGCGTAGGTTATATTGACCCAATAGTAACAAGGGTATATGGATGACATCGTTAACCTTGGTCAATGATCTGTAGTCTTAGTCTTAAATAGTATTAATTTTAGTAGTCTTAGTCTTAGTGAGTGGAAAAGGTTGGCCCACCTGCAATGAGATAAAGGTATATCCATATAGGAAAGCCCAAAAGAGTGGTATCAATAATCTCAAGCTTCTGTTCATCCCTTAGAGAAGTATGCAAATCTGGCCATTGTGACTTCAATTTTCCTCAGGTGAGCCTCCCATCACAGCTTGGAGGTATTCTCCTCCTCTGCATTGACTTCAAAGACCCAACCCCGTCTGACTGTCTAAAGTATTTCTACCTAATTTAGCTGTCCACCAATGACTTAAATGTGTTTTTAGCAATCATCATATATAAATCCACTTGTGCACCCAAATTATTTAGATATTGCAGATTTAAAGGAAAGTCATATGAAATCTGAGAAATTGGGGGAAAGTGACACTAATTAATACACATTTGAAGATTTTAAGAACTATAAACGCACTTATCTTCACTGCTTATCAATTTCATTATCCAAGTGAAATTAAAGTGTTAGGCAAACTCAGAGTTTGAAAAGTAAATTACATCCCAGGGAAGTAACTGCAATGAAAATTAGGAAAGTTGAATGATATTTTGGCACGGAATTGTTGGAAAGAAAAATACCACAGGTTCCAATGGCATGAAGCAGGGGGCAGCAGTCTAAGGGAAAAGAAGTCCTGGGATTGATTCCTATAGATTCTTTCACTGGAAAAAGGGGAGAGAACCTGAAAGAACTAAACCAAAGACAAGATCCAGGTAAAAGCAACTTATTAATAGAGCCACAATTCTTACCCAGAGGAGGAAACAGAAAGGTAGGAAAATAGCAATAAGCAGATGTAAGGCAAAAAAGAATGGGTCAAGATTAAGCACTGCCAGTCCATTTTCTGTATAGTTATTCTCACTACCCTGTTGGGAAGAGGGAAGATACTCAAAGGAGAGGCACCAGGTCACTAAAAGGACTTTCTATTTCCTTTCTTTGGGGGGGGAGGGATACGAGGGGGGGGGATCAAACTCAGGACTTTGTGCTTGCCTTGTGAGGACAGGCAGTGAAACAACTGAGCTAAATCCTTGTCCCAAGGATTTTTTCCTTCTTATTACAATCAGTTCAAAGTTAACATGAAATTCAAAGCTCTGCAGTTTTGTTCTTTTTCCTTAAATTTTCACATTTCCGGGCCAGGGATTTAGCTCAGTGCTTCCAGCCCCTGCCACGCAAGTGCAAGGTCCCAAGTTTGATCCCCGGTACCAAAAAAAAAAAAAAAAAAAAAAAAAAAAAAAAAATCACAGTTCCTTTTATCTGTTCATAGAAATTAGTGTACCTAGCCCTCATTATGGCTTATATCTAGATGTGCCCTTAAAGCCTCTCACTTTCGTAGGTGGGGCTTTTGGGAGGAGGCTGTATTAAGGTTGTGTGATACTGTTGTGTAATATGGTTAGATTAAGGGTGTGATAATTGGTACAGTTCATTGATTGGTTTAGTATGGCTCTGGGAGCTGGGTGTGGGTGACACCAGCCAAATGGCTTGTATTTTGGATGGAATATAAAGGGAAAGGTGGAAGGCAGGCATGCTGCTTTCTTCCTGCCTTTCCATGGACTACCTCTCCTCAATGATGGCCCTCTGCCATCTGCCCTGACTTTGAGCTAGCCAACTATGGACACCTCCTTTAACATGTGAGTGTTGAGTATTTTGTCCCAGCAATGAGAAGGTAATTATGACACCCTTTTGAAGCTATCTCTGTTTCATACTGTCCATCCCCCTTCATCTATATGTGTTTATGCTCTAGCTCTCTTTTAATCCCAACCAAAATCTCACCTATTTAGAAGCTGGAGTGTGAGAATTTCATGAAGCTTCCTGTACCTCATGCCAGCCCACACAATCTGTGACTTGCACATTTAGGATTCTAAAATGCAGTGCCATTAATGGTAGGTGTCATCTCTTTTAATTCCTTTACATTCTTTGATGATAAATACCATGGATTATAAATTTTGCATTGTGTGTGGTGATTATAACACTAAATTGTATATAATTACATTAAAAATTGTTCTCAGAAAATGAAGAAATGGACACTTAAAGCAATTAAACATAATAAAATATTTTATTATGGGTTTTAAATGTAAACACATATATCAAATCTATTCTCGTTTACAATTTGTTTCTTTCACTTAACATTTTTGAAATTTATCCATTTTGAAGGAAAACCTTGGGCTCAGTGGTAGAACATGTGCTTAGTATGCACAGGCTTTGTTTATATTCCTAGCATAGGAAAAAGGAAACATTAGGAAAATACAGCAAAACTTTAAAATGTTAACACCTGCCTAAATCAAGGTAGTACATAGATATGTCATATTCTGACTTGTATTTACCTGTGCAGTCAAAATATTTTATAGTACAACATAAAAATTACACACAAAGATACTTTATGTGGGGAAACTTGTTCAAGTACTTTTGAGGAAATTTCAGGAATGATCCTCTGAATAATTTTATCAATTGTAGTATTTCTCTGTGATTTGCTTCTATGAAGCAAACAGTTCTATTGCATATAAAACTGAACTCTTATGCTAAAATCTACTTCTTTTAAATTTGCTATAGCAGCCTCTTTTTATAAGAGGATCTCTTTGATGTGATTGTCTTTACTTTTTAAGTACTAGGAAGATTTAAGTTATTATATTATTGGTAAGAAATTAAAAGTAGAATAATTGCTATGAGCTATACAGTTACTTCAGAAAAAATGTTAAACTTCCTAATAGGAAAACAAACTAAATTAGAGTACAGTATGAAATAATAACTGACTACCAAAACAGGCTATTTTTTACTTTTTTTTTTTTTTTTTGTACCGGGGATCGAACTCAGGTCCTTGTGCTTGCAAGGCAAGCGACGGAACCACTGAGCTAAATCCCCAGCCAAAACAGACTATTTTTAAGTAGGGAAGAGATTATACCTTCTAATCCAATTCAAATCTTGTTTATAGTTCATTAATTAAATTTATTTCTCCAGTAAAATAATATATGTAGTGAAAAGAGGATAATTTTTATACCACTAATTCATTGTGTTATATAAGTGCTTCCCATATCTAATCCAACCCAAATGTCCAAAAAATGTAATACGAACCAATTAGGCTACAAGATCACTTTTAGTAGTCTAGTACTAATCATTTTCTTCCATGAATCTACTACATTGTAGTACTTTTGAATTTCTAAAAGGTTGCTCATTTATTTATGGATAACCAGGGCAGATAGGAAATTAGAATAATTTGGGACAGATGTAGAGAAGGTAAGTACACCACTATAAAACAAACTAAGCACTCTGATCAAATAGCTATCCTTGAATTATTGATAGAGGAAACCAGATTCATTGTTTTGAGACTCCCAAAAATAAAATCATTGTTTCTACTCTGACCCAAATGACCGGAATCACTAAATGAATAATTATGAGGTAGAATTGGTCTTAAAAGATCTAACATAAAAATGTCCCAATTTAAGTGTAGCTTATTAAATCACACATATATTTAGGCATCCCAAACTAAAACCCAGTGTTCTTTTGGCAGTGTACTGGCCTCTGTGTTCACACGTTGAGATTCTCTGTGGAGCATTCAGTCCTGGTGGGGTAGTTAATGCATGGTGCAGAGAGATGCTGTTCATGATGCTTCTGCTCTGCTAGCTCACTCCCTTGGTCATTCCTCAAGCTCCTGCCACAATCCATTAATCATTATTGTGCTCATAGTGTTGTTCTGTGTTCACACTAATGGCCACCTAACTCTTATTTCTAATTTACAAATCTTTTCTATACCGTGCTTTCTACCCTTTAGCTATAAAATTGGCAGGAATCCATATTTTCATGTGACATGAGCATACTGAAACATTAAAAACCATTACAGTTATTTACTTGTATGCCTATATTACAAGCGTGTTTATATGTGCTATATATTTGAAATATAGCTTACTTTTTCATTCACAAATAACCATGTTTACATATGATATTCAAATATCACATTTCAATTCATCATTTGACTTTGAGTCTTTCTTCATTGATGTCTTTCCTTTAAAACTAATATCTGTGGGAACAGGGTCCAAGTTGATTGTTTTTATTAATTTCTCTATATAACCATCTTGCAAAAAGCCAGCTATGAAATAAATATCTAATAAATTGGGATGACAACTTCCGTGTGTTATAAAAGTAAGTGCAAAGTTCTAACCTTGGATTTAAATCTTCCTTTTGTTATATGCAATGCAAAAGAAAGTTTTTAACTCACATTCTTATTTCAGTACGCACTGGTATTTCATACAAGTTTTGATAATTTGTCAAGTTTTAGTAAGGTAATTCTGCATAGTAATAGGATCATTAAACATTTAATTTGTAACATTCAATTACTGCCCTTTGACATCTTATATTCCTCTTAGTTCTCAAAATATCAATCACCAAAACTGCATTTGCCCAAGACAAGTTCATGACAATAACAACTTGAGAAAGTCAAATATTCTTGGCAAAGAGTAAGCTGAATGAGGAGACACTAAAAACTGTGACATTTTGAATAGATTTGTGAAATCATAATTAGATGAAAAAGTTCAATATTCTAGCTCAAGAATTGTGCATTTTTCCTTAGAAAAATTTCCTAAACATATTGTGAATACAGTATAGTAACTTTTGCAATTAAAATTGTGAGAATAAAGTTCAATTAATGGTATGTCTTCTTAATATTTGCTAAGATGACCAACACAATATGTTGCATTGGATGCCTTCAAAAATAGAAGCATATTTTTTATCAGGATTTCCACCTAAAAATACAAAATATTCAAAACACTCTTCTTATGTGCCTTTGGTTTTAAATTTGCTCATTTTTCACACCAATTGTAGTAAATCCTTTCAAGGTTTTCATTATTTATGATCTATTCTTTGATAGAAAGCATTTGGCACCTGTGCTTATCAAAACGAGATATGAAACTGACCCATTAGTGATTAACATGTATTCTGAAGTCAAGAATGATCAGGGTCAGATTTCATTCAAATGTTGATTTAATTTTCCATGCTTAAATAAGCCATTTTGGTAAGATATTTCATGTGAATTTCTAGAACAAATTGAAAACTCTCTTTTTCATGTGTTCAGAAAACCTCAGATATGATAATATTTTACATATCCTCTCCATTAAAATAGACTATCTCAGAGCATTTTAAGTAACTGGTTTTTGTTGCTCACAAACCACACCAAATATAGTTCATAAAACAGCAGCCATTTATTGAGCTCACAATTCTATGCATTAGAATTTTGATTGGAGCCAGTTCTAGGGTCTTCTGATGTCTGAGCTCATCTGAACTCACGCATCAGCAGTCCTGAAAGTAGACTAGTTACGGTAGACTTAGACACACATTAAAGCTTCAGATAGTTTTTATTTGATGTTCTTTTTATCATAATTTAGTATGATGAAATTTTGAGAATTCCTCCCATCCTTATCCATCCTGCAGACAGCAAAGAGAAAACCTCTGTGACCAGGCTCAAATGAGAAGTGTAAAATATTAATAAGTAAAACAAAAATGAAACATAAAAAGAGCAGTGGGGAGTAAATAGAAGCAGGGAAATCACAATGCAAGAGTAGTGGATGTGGGATAAATCAGCCTGCCTGCTTCTCCCAACCCAGTGATTTCCCTTCTAGAGGTAAAACATTGAAAACATTAAAGCTTATTTTCATAAAGGAGGCAATTCCTTATGTAAAAGTAGTTTTCATCAAGAATATGGTGTGGATCATTTCATTTCATAAAATTATACACTTCAGATTCTATGTTAGATATATATAAATGTAGGAGAATTCATTTTCATTTGCTGGAGATTATCAGAAATGATACAGACAAGCCGTTCTCATCAATTATTACAAAATATTCCCCTTTTGGCTAAAAATTTGAAATGATTGCGTATCCTCATTGCTTCATTTACATATTTACCTGATGTTAAGAAACCAAGGGAGGTGAACAGACTTGCAGTATATGTCAGGCATATTAAGTATATAAGGATGAGAAGGAATAATTGTAATAAAATCAAATAAAAAGTGATTGATCATTTAAAAAATATAACCTGATATCAGAGTGTGCTATAGTCATATCCTTGCTCTCCATTTATGCGTATTTGTAGAGGATAGCATAAAATTGTATCTGTTATCTTGAACTAGACACTCTAGGGCTGATTTTTATATAAAAATGCATTAACACATCAAATATTTGCAATTTCGAATAAGACCTGACTTTCTAGTTAGTCCACGCACCATGGTCCTTTTTTCACAAATGTATCAGGCTCAATAAATTACTTTCATATTAATTTATTTCCCTTCTTACTAATTTTCATTTTTAAAAGATATGATTATTCCTAACACATATATAATAAAATTGGGCCAATCCTCCTTAGAGAGAACACAAACCTTACCTAGATTTGAAGGGTTTTCTAATATGAAAAGTAAGCAACAGCTAGGGTGGCATTTACTGAAGAAATTGAGTGCTGGATTTGTTACTGGGCATGGACTTCTAACTCACAGGGGAAGAATAAAAGAGGGCAATCTTCTCATTTCCTCCTAGAAGCCTGAAGTTATAAAATCAATGTTGGAACATAAATGCGAAATTACTTTTTTATGGATACATTTCTTCTGATTGATTTAAGCAGTTACTTGCTCATTTTTGTGTGTTACCTCTCTATATATTGAAAGTCCCAATATATATCTCTAAACAGTAAAAGTCTTTTTGTTTAAATTAATAGCATGAAATTTGAAGTTTCCTTCTAAATAAATATTAGAAATTCTCAGTTAATCTGAACTCTGTTTTCTCTGTGCTTCACTTTTCTAAGGCCTTCTCCAGGAGATACTATGTTAGATTGATTATGATCTTAGGCTCCACTGCTAATCACTCTGCTTATAATTACATGATACCCTTGTGAACTCAGCCAAGTTCCTTAATGTTGCTGAGCCCTAGTTTCCTTAGATATAAGAAAGAATAATACTACAATACTATCGCCTACATTTCATTTGTTTATTTAGAATAGGAAGATAATATAGGTTTAACGAGCCATTTTGGGTTGAATGATCTAAGTATATATGTTCTTAAGAAGCAGCCCCTGGAGGGAGATTTGTTTGCATAATTAGGGATGGGCTGAAATTGCCTGGTGGCAGTGAGACCTGGGTAACCAAATTCACTGGGATATGATATGATACCCTTCAAGTCCTTTGAACTGGACTTGTGCTCTGGTGATTACAAGAGTGATCAAAAAAAGAAAAAAAAACTGATACAATGTTCTTGGAAACTTATTTAATCTTGAGCATTCCCACTTTTCTTTCTATCTCTCCATCTGTGAACTGATGGTAATAATAACATTATCTATTAAGTTTGCTAGGTGTGTTAAAGGGAGAGTGTGGATAAGAAATAAAGTGCATAGCCAATAGTCAACAAATATTTATTAAAATCATTCAGAAGGGGGGCCGAGGATTTCGCTCAGTGGATCTGTCACCTGCCTTGCAAGTGCAAGGTCCCAAGTTTGATCCCCAGTACAAACAAAAAACAAAAAAAACCCCATTCATAAGGATCTCTAGACAATACTGGTTATAGTTCCTATCATTGGGTCTACTCTTACCAACTGCAGAGCCCAAGCAACTGAAGAAGAAAATGTACTACTGAAACAGCTTTGTTTATTTACAATAGCAGTTTTCTTGGCATGTTAACTGTTTGGAAAGTCTTGAGATTAAAATAATGATACAGTATGGGAGTTCTGGCTGGTGAATGAATATAAAGGCAACTATACATCCTGGAAAACTTTCAGCTTAATCAGAATCAAAGAAATATAAGCCAAAATATATTGGAAATACAGGATAACATCATTGTCACATTCAATACTTAATAATTCAGCATCATGAAGAGGGGCATTCACACTCCCGAAAGAAGTCAACATGACTGGTTCCAAGAAGGACCATTTAAGAGAATAAATCCCAATGTGAAAAGATACCATAATATTCCTCTGCTTGAATCATGATGGCTAATTCCTTACTGCCCAAAGCAAGCCATTTAACTAAGCCTGGAATAGATGTAAAATATACAGAAAAACATAGGCATATCAGAAAGTGAATAACTCATGGGAATACTGAAAACAGAAGAAGTTGTTGGTTCTAATAGTAATGACTCAAATGTAAAACCAAGCTAGAGTTATTGATCTCATCACTATAGCAATTTATGTTTGACAGAACTAATACATCTACCTTAACCTCAAAAAGGATGTAAAATATATTCAAAATAATAACAACAAATTCATGATATAATTCATCATAGAAAAGAAAAATAATTATAAATTTAAACAGGATCTAACTTGAAATAGGATTAGATTGACTTGTGGAGAAAATTGTGCTCAATATAGGAAAAGACTTTATGAATAAATCCTCAGTAGCAAGGGAGCTAGCACAAAGAATCAACAATTGGAATCTCATCTTATTAAAATCTTCTGCACTGCAAAAGAAACCACCAACAGAGCTAATACACAACCTACAATGTGGGAAAAAAATTTTAGCAGCTGTACCACAGACAAAGAACTACTATCTAGAAAATACAAAGAACTGAAAAAATCAGACCCCCCAAATTCAAAGACCCAGTTCAAAAATGGGCATCTGAAATGAACAGATGTTTCTAAAACAAAGAAGTAAAAGCAGCAAATAAGCATATGAAAAAATGTTCAACATCACTGGTCATTCGAGAGATGCAGATGAAAACAACACTGAGATTCCACCTCACCCCAGAAAGAATGGCTGCTATCAAGAAATCAACCAATAACAAATGCTGGCGGGGGTGTGGAGAGAAAGGAACCCTTCTCCATTGTTGATGGGAGTGCAGAGTGGTGCAACCACTGTGGAAATCAGTATGGAGATACCTCAAACAACTAGGACTAGAGGTCCCATTTGACCCAGCTATTCCCCTGCTGGGTATCTTCCCAAAAGAATTAAAAGAATCATACCACAGTGATATATGTGCACCCATGTTCATAGCAGCACAGGTTGTAATAGCTAAAGCTTGGAAACAGCCCAAGTGCCCATTAACTGGAAACTGAATAAAGAAGATGTGGGTGTTTTTTTTTTTTTATAAAATGGAGTACTACTCAGCCATAAAGAAGGAGAAACTAGAAACATTTATAGCTAAATGGATGCATATTGAGGCCATACTCTTAAGTGAAATAAATAGGACACACATGTGTAAATACCAAACAGTTTCTCTAGTGTGAGAAACTGAAAGTGTAAATAAGAATGAAAATGATTAAAATGAATAATTGATAATTTGAAATAGGAAAAGGTCCAAAGGTGTAGGGGTGGTGGGAGGGGAAGGGAAAAGGGAAGAAGGGAAAGGAAAAATTATGAGAAAAGAAAAAAAATGGAAATGAAATCTATGTAAATAGGGAATGGTGGAGGGGCTGAAGGGCACACAGGTAATGGGGGAAAAAATAAGAACCAAGATACATCATGTACAGGTACAAGCACCCAATGATAAATGTAAACGTATTGTATACCTAAAATGTACCAATAAAAGAATTTTTAAAAATAGTACTCAATAGAGACTTGGAAGATATCTCTGCAAAGAAAATAAGCATTCCAGAAAAATTAGAATCCAATAGAATAAAATAAAATGAGCAGAATCAAGTTTTGAAGACATTTTCAATGAAATATATGCCCTTCCTCCTACACAAACCTCCAATATAATAAACCCTAGACAGCAGTGGTATTCCAATAGAAGAAAAACACCTATTTAGGATACAATTTTTGTGGCAGATTGTTATACTGGGGACTCCCAAGAAAACACATGTCCAAGAACTCAAATCCTGTCTTATTTTCTCCAACACTGAACTTGGATTAAGTGTCCCTCACTTGGCCAATGAAACATCAGCAAGCATTACGCTAGAAGAGACTCTAAATAGCACAATCTACAAATGTACCTCCAGGGCCAGGGAAAGCATCTATTAGGATTTTTCTGCCATACAAATCCCATTTGCTATGTGGTGAATAAGAAAATACATGGAGAGAATCTGTGGAGAACTACTGAACTTCTTATATGTTCCCATCACAGCTGAGCTGTCAAATAAATGTGCCCCAGTGAGAGTTCCTAGCTGATGTTACATAGACCTGAAACACCAGGTCCTAACAAATTCTGCCCAAATTCCAGGATTTCTAGAAATCATGTGCTAGTTTTATAAACCATTACAATTTCAGATTACTTGTTAAGTAGTGACTGATAAGTGGAAAAAAGATAAATAGAGGAAAAAATAATCAAAACTTATGTAATTCCATATATTCAAAACACCCATGAGGTAAAGTATAAAGAAAAAACAGAGAAAGGCAGGTTACATTACTTAGGGGAAAACACTAAAATCCTCACCATCTCCTGCTTTGTGTGATAATTTGATGAGAGTGATATTTTCATGCCTCTTCATTCCCCAACTAAAGACCACTGTTAATGTATTGCCTACTTACAACAAAGCCTTCAAAAGGGAAAGCATTTTCCCTGTATCTTTTCTTCTAGAAGATTTATTCTTCTACTTCTTATGTGTATGGTTCAATTTAAGATACTTTTTGCACCTATAGTGTGAACTTAGCACAAAAGGTTATTCTTTTACATATAAATATCCAATTGGCCAGCATCATTTGTTGGAATTTCCTGACTAATTTTATAGAACCCTTTAAGTATCTATTGATTACACACAGCTGGGTTTATTTCTGGAATCTAGTCTATTTCATTGCTTTATTTTACCTTGTCAAAGTGACATTGCTTTAATTCCTGAATAGTTTTAATTCTCAAAATCAGGGCATAAATTTTTTTTCAAAAATTGTTTATTGTGTTTTTTAGTGAACTTTGGTTATCTAGATTCTTCTAATTTTCATATACATTTTAGAATTACCTTGTCAATATCTGCAAAAAAAACTAGAAGGAATTTTCACTGAAATTGCTCTGAATTCTTTGGTCACTTTGTGAATTTACTCTGAAATACATAAGCCTTCTGATCCATATTCATGCATCTATCTCCATTTATTGAGGTCTTTCATTTATCACAGCAATATTTTGCAGTTTTATGTAGTTAATATGATATTGAACAGATATTATTAAATTTATCCCCAATTATTTCACATTTGAAATAATTGGAAATGGATTGATTTTATTTCATTTTGCAATTCTTTGATGCTTGTACAACATATAAGTACCATACAATTGTCTTTTGTATACTGATATTGTATCTTGTTAGCATACCAAACTCAAAAATTAGTTCTGGTAGCTACTTTATGAAACATTTAAGATTTCCTACATGACCAATCATATTGTTTATGAATAAACAAATGTTGTTTTCCTAGGTAAATATTCCTTTTATTTCTTTATTTTACTATAGTACATCCTGAATCTTTTATAAATATGTAATAAAAATAATAGGACCAGGAATTTCACTGTTTTTCTTATCTTAGAGAGAAAGCCTTTTTATGTAATTTGAAAATTATGTTTGGTGGAATTCGCCACTGAAGACATCTGATTCTCAAAGTTTTCTGAGGGAAAAGTTTTGTAATGGTATCTACTTCTTTAATAGATTTAAAGTTGTTAAAGTTCTTTTTTCCTCTTGGATGACTTTGGTAGTTTGTGACACTCATAGAATATATATAAGTTTGGTCATAACATTGTTGTATGCTTTCAATGACTAAAGGAGTGATATTTTCTCTTTTTTTCCCCCCATTAAGTTTATTGGTACATTTTTGGTATAAAATACAGTTATATTCATCATTGGGATCTTGTACCATTACAAGAGTATCTTGGTTCTTATTTTTTCTCCCCTTCCATTGCTCTCCCTTCACCTCCTCCACCCTTCCTTATTTGCAAAGACATTGTTTCCATTTTTTTCCTCTTCTCATATTTTTTCCTTTCCCTTTTTCCCCTCCCCCTACCCCTCCCAACTCCCCTGCTCTTTTAGACCTTTTCTTCCTGTTACATAATATCAGTTATACATTTTTGAAATTACAATATCAAGATCTAGGAGACATTACCACAGATTTTACAGAATTTAAAAGGCTACAGAAAGCATATTACAAAAATCTTTTTTTGAAATAAATTTGACAACTTCTAAGAAGTACCTTGGAAGACAAATTAATGAAACTAACTCTGGAGGAAATATAAAATTTGAATAGCACGTATTAAAGAAAGTGTATTCCTAGCTTGAAAACCTACCTATATGACAACAGCAGGCTCATAAACATTTTAACTGATAAATTATATCAAACAAAGCAGAAAAAAGAAGGAACACTTCTCCCCTCATTTTAGGAACTCAACATTGTGCTAATCCTAAAACTGGATAAAGATAATAGAAGAAAAAAGTATGAACAGAGATAGAAATTTGTTTAACAAAACAAACTCTTAGAAGTCAGATCTGGCAGGATGTAGAAAGTGGTTTTGTTATAGGGATGGCAGTGTTGGTTCAGCATTGGAAGATCCACCCCCAAAAGTCATCATTTTAACAGAGGAAAGGAAAAAGCCATTTGATCCTGTCACTAGTTGGAGAAAAAGTATTGGACTAAATTCTACAGCTGTTCATGGTAAAAGCTATCAGGAGACTAGAAGTAGAACAGAAACTTCTCAACAGATTAAAGACATGTACTTCATACTTCCAGTGAGAATCCCTTATATAAATGGAGAAGATACAATGCTTTCTCCTTAAGGTGGGGAACAAGGGCAGATATGCTTACTCTTCATCTGTCCATTAAACTTTGAAACCTAGTCCCTACCAAAACAGTCTGGCAATAAAATGATACAACTAGGATAGAATTTGCACGGCAGAAGCAAAATCTTTTTATGTAGATGAAATGATCATCTACAGAGAAAATACTAAGAAATCTCTAGGAGCCCCTAGAACTTGTATTTGAATTTAGCAGGATTAGAAAACACAAGGTATATATAAAAATTCAGGTCTGTGTATACTTACTATAAATGAAGAATTGGATATTGAAATTTAAAAGTTATGTAGGAGTACAAAGGACCAAGAAAAGTTGTTTGTTTTAAAAAAAATATATTGGAAGACGATTAGTACCTAATTTTAAGACTTCTTCTAAAGCTACAGTAATCAAAGCAGTGTTGGTGTAAGAAAAGACATATAGATCATTTGAACAAAAGAAAGAATCTAGAAATAGAACCACATATATATGGTCCACTGAGTTTTGAAAGATTATTTAACACTAGCATTTTATAGAATATAAACTCAATTCATGAGCCGAGGAAAAGATAGTGTTTTCAGCAAATGGCACTAGAACACCTGGTATCCATATATAAAAAATTAACCTCAACCCTTTCTTTCCATACATGAAAATAACTTGAAGGGATCTATGAACCTAAATAAGAAAGCCTAAAAGTATAAAACTTTAAGAAGAAATTATAAAGGAAAATATTTATGAATTCAGGATAGGCAAGAACTCCCTAGGATACAAAAAACATGATGTATAAAAGAAAAAATTGAAAAATGAGATTCCATCAAAATTTAGAGCTTTAAATGACATCATTAAAATGAAAAGTAGTCCTTAAACAGACCATATTTACAATCCATATAACCTATGACCAGAATATATAAAGAACTCTTACAGCTCATTAATAGACATCCCAATTAAAATGTAGACATAAGAAGATGATAAATAGCCAGTACAGCACAAGGAAAGGTGTGCAGCTCTAGAATCAGAAAAATACTAATCAGTACAATAACAAGATTGAATTATACACTCATTATGGAGATGAAGTTAAAAGTTTTAAAAGCCTTGTCATGACATTTTCTTTTTGTTGGATTCTCCCCCTTTGCGTTTAATTTGTCACGCCCAATGGATTCATTCTGCTGGGTTTCCTGGGGTTGTGATCCTCATTGTCTTTTCCTAGGTTATTGTCTATAATTTTTTGGAGTGCTGGTTTGGTATTCATGAAGTTCCTGAGGTGCTCTTTATCATGAAAGTATCTTATTTCTCCATCAATTTTGAAAGACAGTTTTGCAGGGTACATCAATCTGGGTTGGAGGCTGTTTTCCTTTAGGGCTTGAAATACAAGGAGTGATATTTTCTTGTCTCTCTTGATATCTTCTCCCTCTCTCTTTCTCTCTTGATTAGTCTGGCCAGAATTTTATCAATTTTATGAATTTTATCAACCTTGTCAAACCTTTTGGATTTATTTATTTTTATATATTGACATTTTGTTCATTTGATTGATTTCTGTTCTTATTCACATTATTTTTTATTTGTCTTAATATTGTTATGAGTTGTGATCAAAATATACAATGTTTAAATAAAAAATATTACAGTGAAAGACACAGTATATTGTCATTAATCCCTCTCAGAATATTCCCCCTCAGTTGGAAAACACTTATCCCATCATTTTTGCCGCTTTTTAAAGAAGTTCTAAATCATTACTATCTTTATGAAATGTGATTAAAGAAAAATTCAGTGAGTCCTGCTACTGAGTACCAAGATAGGCTTGTAGAAATATTACAATGTGTCCTCCACCTTATTTACTGGATCCGGTACTGGAGGACTTAAGGACTTCTGAATCTTCCCCAAACTCAAAATGACCAAGAAATATAAACATGGAGTCTTCACTACAGCACAAGTGAAGACTCTCACAAAAGAGGACCCCCAGTACTACTTCAGAAAGTGGCAAGAATGGCGGGACATATGTTTGAAATAAAAGGGAGTGTTTTAGGGGGATGGCAATGTGTCACCATAATAAATGTTTTATACCTCATATGTTTCTTGATAAGCTGACACCTTTTCATTATGTAATAATTCACTTAACAATCTGCCTTATTTAAAATTGATGCTTTCTGATATTAATACTGATAGTTCACCTTTATTCTGATTTGTATTTTGTAACTGTATATTTTTCCATCATTCCACTGTAATTTCAGCTTTTTTAAGTGAGTTTCTAATAAACAGTATATAATTGAGCTTTGCTTTTTGATGTATTCTGACTCTTCAGCTTTTATATAGAATTTTACACAATCTACATTTAGTGTAAGCATTGATATGGTTGGATATAAATCTCACATCATACTATTGCTTTTGATTTTTCCTGTTTGAACTTTATCCTTTTTTTTTCTTTTTTAGAGTTAATTTCTTAAAATGTCTTTTGTGTTGCAACTAGATTTATGAAATCTGTGTTTTCTCCAAGTTTTATTAAACTACAAGTAAATAAAATTTTGATTATAATATACAATCTAAAGTTTTGAGATATATATATACATTGTGAAATGATTATTACAGTTAAACTAATTCATATTATCTCATTTTTATGATTTAATTTTAGTTTCACTATTAACTTATTACCTACTCTCTTTTGTGTAATTTAAAGTAGCTGCTGTAAGATTTACAATATACATCTCCAATTTATCACACTTTGCCATCAAATAGTTTTACCTGATTATATGTAACATAAGAATGTTATAACAATGTTTTTATCCATTTATTCTTGCCCTTTATTAGTTTTGCATATGATCTAAACTCTAAATATATCATTTTATTTTAAACAGCACATAATTTTTACTTTTCTTTTTTATTGATGCATACTAATTATGTAAAATAGTGGGTTTCATTTTGTCATATTCACATACTGGTAACATACTTTGAAACTTATTTCACTTAGCATAATGTCCTCAAGGCACATCAATGTGACATGTCAGAAATTTCATCCTTGTTAAGGCTGAATAACATTTTATCATATTGTGACACATTTTGCTTATCTATTCATACATTAATACTTGCTTGAATTGCTTCCACCATTTGATTACTGTGAATGATAATGTGATGAAAATGAGGGTACTGATATATTTTCAAGACTGCTTTCAATTTTGCAGGTATATATGTATGTATCTATAAGTGGAATCCATAGGTCATATGTTAATTCTACATTTACATGCTGAGGAGCCAGTTCTAATTGTTCCACATCCTTGCTTACACTTGTTATTTTCTCTTACTTTTGGTGCTCGACAATCTGTGGGTGTGAATGGTATTTAATTGTGGTTTTGATTTGTATTTTCTAAATGATTGGTGTGATGTTGAGCTTTTCTTCATGTGCTCATTTTCTATTCCTGTACTTTTGAAAAATGTCTGTCCATGCCCTTTTGCCTATTTTTAGTTGATTTATGTGGGCTGTCGCTGTTGTTCAATATATATATATATATATATATCCCTAAAGCAAACAAACAAACAAAATATATATATATATATATCCCTTATCAGATAATTGCTAATATTTTATCCTATTCCATTTGTTGAATTTTCACTTGTTGATTTTGTTATTTGGTGTTCTAAAATTGTTTTTTTAAATTCTGATATAGCTCAAACAATATATTTCTATTGTCATTTTCTGTACTTTTCTGACATTTTCGGTACTTTTAATGTTAGGTCCAAGAAATCAATATTAAATCCAATGTCATGTAGATGTCTTTTTAAAACTTTTTAAAAATGAAATTAATTGCTTTTTTGATCATTCGCATATTTACCATTCGGGGCTCATTGCATTTTTTATGTAGATCAAAATTTCTATCTTCTTTTTGTTTCTGTTTACAGAACTTTCTGTGATAGGTTTTCTCCACATGTCCCCAGGTGATATATTTTCTTAGCTTTGGTTTGACTCAAAAAAATGTTTTTATTTTTGAAGGATATTTTAATCTTAACGTAAGCAGGGACTATGCTGACTTGAAACCCTATGGTTCTCTCTCTCTCTCTCTCTCTTTCTCTCTCTCTCTCTCTCTCTCTCTCTGCTTTAGCCATGGCCCTCCCTGCAGCACTTTAAATGAAGAACAGAAACTAATCTGCAGACTTTTCCCTCTGGAGTGTCCCACGCTCTAATTTTTGCCTTATCAGAATTCTGGAAGTTCCAGAGCAGTCTCCTTAGATTTTGATCTCATCCCATGCATATCCAGTATTTGGAGAAGTCCTGAGGAGAAAAATTGGAAAATCTGTGAAGAGAAACTGGCTCTGTACATGAAGTTTCACAAACCTCTGCTGACCCACACTACACACACATACACACACACACACACATACACACAGGATTCTCACTGTAATCTCGAGTCTCAGATTCCTGCTCATGCTGAGAACTGGCATAAAAACCCAAAATAAGCTGACAATGACTAGCTCATCTCTCTCAGGTAAATCCCTTTTTGCCTTTAGCCTTACTATTTTTTTACTACTTGTGCACTTTTCCACTTCCTTCAAACAGATGATCTCCACATTTGACTTCATACTCTTGTTTCTCAAGGAAGACTTCTGCTCTTTCATAAGCCGCCCTATCCCATTGAAAGCAGGGTTCCTTAAGGTGGTTTAATATTTAAGTAAAAATTCTCAAACTATACTCTAAATGTACCTCAACTACCTGCCTGAGTATCAGTGTAACTTGTGAATACTCCATACTCTCCCAGGAGTCTACTGGAATTGCTTCATCCTAGCGCTCTGCATAAAGAAGTCAGGTCTACTGAATTCTCACATGTCCAGTGCTCCATGATAGTAGAGACTGAGAGTTGCCTGGGAGTGGATTCCCTCATGTCTCATAGTTCAAGGCTCTACAAATAGCAGAAACCTGACAAATACTTGATAATCTTAGATGAATAGCATTTATTTAGCATTTTGTCACCCTTTGTCCTTTCTTTCTTTGACCTACTAATCTAAGAAAGTTCTGTTCCAGATAAGTCTTTTATTAGTTAGGTTTTTTTTTTTTTTCCCAAGCGAAAGCACCAAATTCTAAGCTCCCTGACCTTCAGGTTAGCCATATAATATAGCACCAGATAAACAGAAACTCTGCTATCTAAATGAATTTTAGCCACTGAATGAGCTAGTGAAATTGAAATCTTTATCTTTCACATATTCTGAATTTAATGACTAAATATAGTTTGGGAATTTAACATTCAGATACACTGTTCTTCAAAATGACCATAGGTTGTTTCTTATCAATCAAAAATAATCTTTCTTATCTTTTTTATCTGTTCTTTTGTTTTATGAGTTTTATTATAGGGCCAGGCAAAGTGTCTACTAGTGGAAAATCTGCTATTAAGATTAGCAATAGGGCAAGCTAGGTTCAGGGAAGGTGGTTTTATCCACAACAGGATTTTGGCATTTTTCTTTAAGCAACAAGTTCATCTTGATACTCTTTGGTTAAATTGATTCAGGAGGAAAAAAAAATCTTAAAGAAGTAATATTCAGGGCCAGGGATTTAGCTCATTGGCACCACACCTGCCTCGCAAGTGCAAGGTCTGGAGTTTGATCCCCTGTACCAAAAAAAAAAAAGTAAGATTCAGTAACAAAAACTATTGATCATTGAGGGCTTATAAGGTTGGCATCATTGCACTAAGCATTTTTACAGACTATATTTCATTTAAAACATAGCAACTTCATGGGATAGATATATGATCATCCTTAGTTTTTAACTGAGTCTTAGAAAAATTAGTTTGCCAAAATAAACAAACATCTAACAAGTGTCAGGATGGGGGTTTTAGCAAGCTTTGTTTGAATTCTAAAGCCTGTGAACTTAAAGTTTTGTATTACTCACTATCAATTCATGAAAAGTCACCACTAATGGCTTATTAGAGTAAGTGTCAAATTGAAGTAATACAGTGTGAACTTGTATAATTTAAAAGTTTTGAACTGTTTTGGATTAACAGAATTTCAATTAACTTTGACTATAAAATGATGTGAATGGCAGCACATTATTTAGAAACATTTATAAGTAGAAATTCCATTTAACCCAGCTATTCCCCTTCTAGGTATCTTCTCAAAAGTTTTAAAGACATTATATTACAGTAACACATGTATATCCATGTTTACAGCAACATGATTCTTAATAACTCAATGTTGTAAATAGCCTATATGTACCCATCAACAGATGAATGAATAAATAAAATGTAGTATTTACACACAATGGAGTGTAATATATGGGTAGCTATGATATGAATTTATTATATATGTATATGGATATAGAGTTTATATGTGGAATGATTTTTCTATATGTATGTGTGAATGCATACACACATGCACACATACATATTTTTAGCTACATAAAAATAAAATTTTGCCTCTCAAAACACTGTTTTTTGTAGGGAATATTTTATAAGAAACCTTATATAGAAAATAGTGATTTACAAACTGTGTTGTATATAAAGTTTATAAAAACTATAGACAATATTTATAACATTAACTATTAAATATGTGATCCTTTACTCAGTTGCCCTTTCACTTTCTGCCTTGCTGAATCTCTTTCCTTTTTTTTTATGAGAAGGTAAACTTTTCCACTCTACAGATTAGGTAAAAAAAAACCTCTTTGCTGTAGGATCCTCTGGTATTCTGATTTCCTTTGTCATAGCCATAATTATACTCTTTTTATATGTAAAGAACTGTGGCATGTTATTCAGCATATATACAATAATTACATATTAGTCTCTGTTTCCAATGCATGTAGAGTACCAACAACTCAATAAATGCATCATGTGAACTACATGATGTTGCAGTCCAAACATTCCTTCACAAGAGTAAATAGCAATGGACCTAAGTAGATATTGAGTCATTTTTCCAATCAGTGTTTACATTGTGAACATCATTTTTATATGAAAATGTTAAGCTGAAGTTAAATTTTTCCATCATACAAAGCAAAAAAGAAACAAGTGGAAGAATCAACAAGCCTTTCCCAAGTCACTTAAAGTAAAGCACCCAGAGGGCCACATATTCTGCACAAAATGGATATACGACATTCATAGAACAATTGCAAGCACAAATTATTTGAAACATTCAGTTTATTCTAGAGAATAGAGAAAAGATAAAAGAAAAAAGATAAAAGAAAAACTTCAAAGGAACCATAATTCATGCAGTAAGCTAAAACAATTATTTTGAAGATAAAGATTGTTACAATAATTTATTTCAAACACTCTTCAAATCATCATTGATTTATGTATCCTACTTTTGAATTATTACTTTAAAAGTGATTTATCTTTTCTCTTAATCATGTTTAACTATCTTTTATATTTGACCTTTGAATTTTTAATTTCTTTGTTCTACACCTTCCCGAGCAAGTAATTACTTGATAAAGCAGGACTTTAAAGCTTGCCATTTTTAAAATGTAAAAAATTACTCTATAGTATAAATAATGATTTGTTTTATCCTTTATTAAATAGTGAAAATATTATTAAACAATTATAATTTTATCCATGTTAAAATTCATTTGTTTTGTAGGAGAATCGTGCAGCTACTGATATTTATTACTGACATTACTCACTGATACTTGTCCTCATCTACTTTTCAGGGTCTGTCACTTAATTTTATTTCAGTCTTTGTCTTAAGCTTTGAAGTCTTGGCAACCAGATATCAATGTCATTGCATTCATTATTTAGTGTCACTTTAAGATTCAGTCTTTCCTTTCAGCAAATGCTTATCCTGCCTAAACCTTCCGAGGGAATAAGAGGTTTGAGAAAAGAACAAATACTTAAACTAGACTGAGGTATCAGTCAAAATCTATTGAGTCTCATAAGTAGAAAATACTTCTATATATATGGGATGCTAAGTACAAGGGCCAGTTTTCCATTTTCCATTTCTTAAACTATATAATGTGCATTATGTTAAGCAGTAAAGAGTATAAAAACTTAAGTAATAATCATATTAAATTTAGAAGGTCATCTTTAAATCTCAAAGCAATAAAAAATTTTAATCATGTAATTCAGTTCAGAATTTAAAAAGTCTTTTTCTTGACTCTAAGTTTGCATTTGATCATTTAGTTAAAAGCTTTGTTTTCATTTCTCAGAAATTTTTGCTTAGTACTCCATGAGAACTTGTCATACCCTTTGAAGAAACTTGAAGTGGCTTTAGTAGCAGGAAAGCAAAAACTTTAGAGACATGCAAATCTAAACTTGCACACTGGTTTCCTCATTCTCAAGAAAGGCGAATTTTCACAAGTTCTTTTAGCCTCTGGAGATAAATTCATAAATTTCCCCTATCCTAAATCTGACAACAATATTTACAATGTTTCAAGGAGATAATGAGAAACATTTGAGACATACAAATATATTTAGCTAATAATAATAGTAATTACATGTATCTTCAGGATTGATTCATTCTTTTTCCTTTTCTTTAGTCATTCAATGACTTTCTAAAAGTTTTTTAGATCAAAAGTTCCTTATTTGGGATATTCAGCAATGAATAACATAAAGAGAGTTTCCTTACAAATTATTGGCTCAATATTTCATTAAAGAGATCACCCAATTTTACACTCAACCACAAATTGCTTGCTACATTTATATAGTTTTATGGGGAGGGGATCTACAGATGGAGGAAAATGAAGAGGAGGGGAGGGGAAGGAGAAGTAAAAAAGAGCAAGGTACAATATGTGCATGATAGAGGGGCAATCCCCACAACAAATGTATTTATTATGCATCATAATCATATGGTTACAAAGAAGGGAAAATTAATAAAACTTAAAGCACCATCTCTCTGATAGCATGGTTTAGAAGAAAACCAATTTGACCAGGCATCTTAGGTCCTAGTTTCAGCTACCACATTTTCATCATTATTTCAAGAAATTATTTTAAGTTTTTGGTACTAGGATTGAACCCAAGCCCATACTAAGTATATGCTCTCCCACTAATCTTTACCCTCCACCACAGATGTTCTATACTAAGGCGCTCAAGATCATCAACTATAAAATGAAGCTTGGATGAATTATCAACAAAATTTCTTTCAGCTTTTATCTAGTGTGTGTGTATGTGTGTGCATGTGTATTTAATATAAATCAACATAAATTCTGTTTCTCTTTTTGCACGCCTAGAACACTGGCTGGTACCTAGTGGGTAATGCATTTTGTTTCTTTCTAGAAGGAAGGAAAAAAGGGCAGAAAAGGAAAGAGAATAAGAGATAGAAAAGAATGAAAGAAGGAACAAAGGAGTCAAGGATGCAAGGAAGGAAGGAGACAAGAAAGAGAGGATGAAAAGAAAGAAGAAAAGAGAAAATAATGGCATAATGCCAAAATAATGCCTACTTGGCCCTCTACCCCGGGCAAATAATATCAAAAGAATAATGGGGTAATAATTTGCTTTTTACAATTTAGTTCCTTTTCCATTAAATCGAAAATAACTCACTCACTTTGAAGCACATCATTTCTAACAATTTCATAGCTGCTTGATCTAGGTATCATCACTGTTTCTTAGCAATAGCCAAAATTTTACTGAAAGCTAACGATTTTGCTTCTTAGTGTCTCTAAGTATTTATTTTCTCTATGTGTGTGTGTGCATGTGTACAGGGACAATATTAAAGGCTATTTAAAATTCTGTCCTCTTTTAGTAAGATTCTTTCTGTCATCAAGGGCTACTGAGTATTAGCTACACCCATCCTAGGCAACATTCAGTTCTTTCCGGAGTCCTTCCTGAAGTGAAAATGGTATCTGAGAGCACAACTTTCATCATATGCACAGGATGGTGTCATGAGAGTTGGTGACAGATGTTTACTGATTATGATAGAAAACGGTGGCTCACTTCTCTAGCTTCTATTTTTCATAAATGTAAATAATCTGAAATTATTACATGTTCAACTGATCAGTGAAAGTTAAGGTAACATTTTTCAAGGAAATTGAGAGGCAATTTATGTGGCATCCAGGCAATTTCTGCATCAGAGTAAATGCAATCCTTTATTTTAATGCGAGTGCCTCAGATTGAAAGTCTTTCTGTTACGATTGCAGTTAGCATAATATAATGGAGAGAGGTGAATAAATTGTTATAAAATATATGATGAATTTTCAGAAAACATTGTCTATTATATTCAAGAGAAAATTCAAAAAAGAAAAAAATGTAAATTTGCAAAATGAATCAAGAAAATAAGACACACAGCTAATCACAGAAATGCCAAAAAGCATGGGAGAGGGAAAAGTTCTGATTAAAGATAAACAACATCAGTAACTTTTTCCTTAATTCCTGTTAGGAGTTTTAGAAATATTCTTTCTTTGTTTCACAGCAGTTGTTTATTAGACTTCACATCAACTGGTCTACGTGAATTAGTCCATATACAAACTATAAAAGTTATTTTTGAAGTGAAAGGGCCACAATGTCCATAAACATTGAATATACAGTGGTGCCTGAGTTCACAAACGTAATTTGTTCTACTATTTTGGAAAAGATGGCCAGGTTTGTGTTTGTGTGGGAAAAATGGCCACAGTCCTGTTTGTCGCCTGATACAGAGTTTGCAAGCAAAAACAAAATTTTGCCAAATGCTTCTCTTTGAAAATCAAATTGTTTGCACACCGAAGTGTTCATGAACAGAGGTATATTCACTGTATATTCACTGTATATTCGTTTTGTAGGGACGAAGAATGCCAAGGAGATATTCTTCATATTTCCATAATAGCTATTATGTTATTTATTTTTCTACCTTGTTTAGGTAATATTTGTTACATTACTTTTAATAGTTGATATGTCAGTCATCTTAATGGAAATGTAGATTCTCTGATATTGTAGCAATTGCTAATCTTTCTTGTTGTTTGTATAGAATCACTTATACAACAAATAATTATTGAAAACTTGTTATGTGGCATCTCCTAGTCCAGACACTGAAGATAGAACAAGAAAAATAAAGGTCAAACTCTTACCATTTAACAGCTGACTTTTAGGTAAAGAGCCATAGAATAAAAAAATACAAGTACAGCATTCCCTAATGCTATGAAGAAAGACCACTGAATAGAAAGGGCATAGAAACTGCAGGAATTGGTTTAGGATAGCAATTTTAAAGAGAATGGAAGGCAGAAAACTTATGTACATACCTCTAAGTAAATATCTAAGAGCTGTGAAGTGGCAAACCCTGCAGACCTGGAGGAAGAGCCGTTCAACCACACAGAACACCAAGTATGACAGACAGACTTAAGGGTCTCTAGACTCTCAGAGAAAAGACCATTAGGCCATTTTAAAGGTTTGGCTTTTCCCCACAGTGTGAGTTTTGGCTGTTCTGTTCAAAACGGTCTGATAACAATGAAAAAAGTCCAATTAGAAGACAATGTCCACAATCTAGGCAAGATATGATGGCACTTTAAACCAAAGTGATAGTAGGCTAGATTTTTTTACTAGGGTAGGTTTGTTGTAATGGTGGCCTTCATTATTGAAACCCACTATGAAGTAAAGATGTGAAAGAAAAAAGAAGACTCATTTTCTAAAGCGTACTAGGTACTGACCATATAGCAAGGAATTTCAGAGTAAATCCTCAGAGAAAGCAAAATCCCAGAGCGATAAAACAGGATGTTGACCCTGCTTTGTCCCAGAGGGCAGTTGGAGACACTGTGGGACTGACTGATACTGTTATGGACTCTGAAGGGCTGGGAGTAGAAATTAATGCCAGAGGCAGGAAAGGGCAGAAGTCTAGTGGAATGGCAAACATAATAAGGTTGAGACCCAAAGGGAAGGAGACTTATTACTGTAAGTTTTGCCCACAAGTAACCTCAGTCCTCCTAACCTCCAGAGGACTAACCAGGAAGGGAGCTGGAAACAGCCCAATCTCATTTCAGATGTTGAAAAATAAATACCTAATATTTACTAAGTGGATTAACTCACTATTCTGTTATAAATAGTTTGCTTTTTGGAATACTAGGATACAGTAATTTCTTTTGATAATTAGAATTCCAGTGAAACTTTTCCTTACATGAAAGAGACATTTTGAAAGAGAAATATGGCCATTTCATTGATCACAGTTTTTAAATTTAACTGATTTACTTAAGATTTTAACAAACATGATGCTTATTTTAATGTTACACTTTGGAAATACTTTGTAATTTCCAAAGTATCAGATATGGAAATTTTGAAAGTTTTGGAACAATAATATGTAATAATTTTCTATTCTGAGTGTATAATTTTTAATTTAGTTAATATTTTTTAAATAAAATGAAGTAATTGTAGGATTTGCTTCTGAATCTCTTTAAAATTTACATAGGGGAGATGTTACAATTTCTAAATGAAATAACTACGTATATATCATATCACTTAATATTGTTTGAACTTCAGGGAGAAACCAGTTAAAAAGAATTAAAATATGTATTACATGGTCACTTTCAGTAAGACATTGTCTTCTATTAGGAAAATTAAGAATTGAACAATGTTGTTCTCACAATAGTATTTCAGCTTCTGAGAATTTAATATTATCTTTTGTTATTTATCTGAAATGAATAAAGTAAATGACATTTAATTACTGGACCAGAAATAAGAAATCACTTAAATAGACTGTATCCTTTAACTTACGACTGAAATAAAGTAACTCAAGAACTAATAGAAACAAGCCTACAAAAAATATATAACTGACTTTGATGTATGATTTCCTTTGAATTTCTTTAAAATATTCAAGAATATCTCTCTTATCAGCATTTCTAACTAAATGATTCTTATTTTAACCAACTGGAAAACCTTAGACTAGAAAGTATAGATAGGGCTGGGGATTTAGCTCAGTGGTTCCGCTGCCTGCCTCACAAGCCCAAGGACCCGAGTTTGATCCCTGGTACCCCCAAACCCCCAAAAAGAAAGTATAGATAGTGAAGAAAAATGAAATCAAGCAGTTATATCAATTTAATCACGTATTTTAACCAAGTAACTTTAGACATATATAAGTTTATAAGCTTTGTGGTTTCTTACATTTCTGACAAAAGAGATCTCAAAATTGTTTCCTTTGAAGAGAACAGCAAGTACAAGGTGGGCAAACTTTCAAAACATAAAAGAATCCAACAGATTATAAAGTTTAATAGAAAGTAAAGAAATTTTGGCCTGGAATTTACTCTATAACATGTCACATGTGCTCCCTTCCCTGTCTAATCCACCAAAGCGGCACACCTGTCAATAATTCTCCTCAACCTTTATCTGAGCCCACTCTTTGGTGACCAGTGACCTTCAGTGGCCTGCTCAAGTTCCTGTTCACTCATTCACTGCACCTCCGATCGGGTTACAGCTCCACATTTTCAGCAGCACCACCACTGTTCCACTTAAAGTCACTTGATCCTTACTCAGGACTGTTGTTATTTCTGCCGAGGCTCTGGCTTGCAGCTTAGTCTTAAGATAATCACGTTTCCAGACTATAGCCAGAATGATTTTTTTTAAAGTGCTAATCCAAACATATTAAGACCTAGTTTTAAAACCATAATACATTTGTAGATATTTTAGTAAAAAGTTCAAAATTTCTGATTTGCTCTATAACATTCTACAACCTCAGGGTGACCAATCCCTTCTCCAGTCTCCACAACTGCAGGCCTTTTCTCTGTGCTCCACCCACACTGGCCTTCCTTAATCTCTTAGTGTGTTTTTCTTGCTCACTCACGCTTCAGGCACATTAGCTATCTTCCCAGAAACCTTCTCTATCCTCTATCCTAGCCAACTCTTACTCATCCATCAGGTTTAGCTTGTACTTCATATTTTCTCAAAAAAATAATAATTCATGGCATCACTAGAAATAGATCACATTTCCATGCCCTCTGAATTTTCTTCATCTGTCACAGTACAAATTTGTTCTCTGTCCTCTCCATTACAGTTTAACTTGCAGGAGATGGGAGAACGCAATTTCCCCAGTATTTAGCATCTGATTAAGACTCGGTAACTGATAAATACATGGATAAAAAATGAGGAGCCCTTCTACTACAAATTGGTCAACTCATAAGTATCAGTTAGGATGATGTTCGCTTTGTCCATAAAAAAAAGACACTTTCTGCCTCAAGAGATGGCTATCACAATTCTGAATATCACATCCAGAGAGGTCAACCAAGGTTCAGTGGAAGAGCAACTAGGGTGTATTTTTTTTTAATAACTGAGACAACTTATCCTATGGTCCCTTATTGGGCTGTGTTTCCCATCTCTTTGATTAGTCTACTGGATTCAAACTCTGAATAACTGTAGTTCATCTGTTATTCTTTCAGGTAACAATGGTGTCTCATAAAGAAACAATCCAGCTCACAACTGATACAATCGCATAAGGGCATTTCCTTAAGATAATCATCACATTTCAGTAAGCAGACAAAATGCTTTGTACTTACGTCCTGTTATGTCAGAAAGAACACCAAAACAATGTGTAGTTAAGGGTCAAGATTTAATAAAATCAATTATTTCCACTACTTGAGCCAGGGCATTTTTAAGTAAACCTCTATGTGTCTCTGTATCTGTCATTGTTTTCACTTTGTGTGACATAGGAGTGAGCAAAATCTATAACTCACAGGTCAAACCTAGCTCACAGATATATTTTTAATATATAAATTTTTATTGGAACACAGTCATGTCCACTTATTAATGTATTGTGTACAGATTTCATTGCTTTTCAACTAAAGAATTTTGTAATTAAGAGATTGGACCAGGGATTTAGCTCAGCAGTACCGTGTCTGCCTTGCAAACTCAAGGTCCCGAGTTCAATCTCTGGTACCAGAAGAAGAAACACACACACACACACACACACACACACACACACAAGCAAAAGAGATACTGTATATGGCCTGCAAAGCATAAAATATTTTCTATCTGAAACTTTTTAGAAAAAATATTTACTGACCCTCAGCATGGAAAGGTACAATAAATGCTAATAAAGCTTGGTATCACTGTATTGATTTTGGCTAAAAGTCAGTAGTTTTGCTCACCATTGCTTCTGCACAATCAGATCAAATGCTAACTCAGTGAAAAAAAGCAAATAATATCTCAAGGTATTATGAAAATACTTCTGAGTTTTTTGAACTCACTGCAAAAGTTGCGGGGATCTCTGAGTCTTGAAGACCACACTTTGAAAACAGCTCTCAAGATTATAACATGCTTTATGTGAATAATATAAATTAGTAGTTTTACTTCTTTCTGACAATACAAAGATTTTTAGAATACTTTAACTCCCTATACCTACTCATAATTCACATAGTATTACATCATTTAAATTGTCTGCATATAAATACAACTTATTATAATTTCATTTAGAGCAACTAGTATTATCCAAATGTCTTTTTATTACTTTACTTTTCAGTTTTCATTTTTTATTAGCACACATTTGCTGTGCATAATGATTTGGTTCCTTGTGGAGAATTGGTGTGTGTGTGTGTGTGTATATATATATATATATATATATATATATATGTAATATATACATCTACATTTTTTCATTCCTTCCCCTCCCCTATTTCCCCTCTTCCTCCATCTCTTGATTCTTTCTCATGTGAAAAAGATTTATCCTCCTACTTCTCCAAATATTACTTCCTGCAATCTTTGAAATTCTATCAAAGATCACCTGCGTCTCCTTGAAGAACACATTATGGTATTTTGCTTTGACTGAGACTGATGGTATATGCTTTCAGTTTTGATTTGTTTAAAAATATTTCACCTTCATATTGGAAGGATATTTTGCTAGGGAAAAATGATATCTCCAATATGCTGAAAGAAAAAACCTGTAATCCTAGATGTTATTCCATTTTTGGCTGGTTCACATGGTTTCTAAAGAAAAGCTAACAGTCGATATTACTGTTATTCCTTTGAATGTGTGTAAACTCTTCTTTGCTGTTGACTTTCAGTCTCTTTTCTACAGTCCCAAGTGTCATTTAACCTTCTGTTTTTCTTTTTGTTTTAGTATAATCATTTGTTCATGTGACCTAATATATTTATCGGTTTGAGTAAATCTCAATTATCTTTTTAAAATGTAATTTTGTTTCATTCCCTCTCCCTTCTCCTTTTAAGACTAATTATTAGACTTCTTCATAATATCCTCATATTTCTCATGTGTTTATCCGTATTTTGCACCCTAGTGTTGAGTTGTGTTTCATTTTGTATATATTTGTGACCTAGTTTCCATTAATTTGCTACTGAACTATTTAAAATATGGAAGCAGCATCTTATTCACTTTCCTTGTTGCTGGGGAAAATATCCAAAGTTCACAACTTAAAGGAGGACAGGTTTATTTTGGTCACCGGCCTCCAAGGCAGAAGTGGAATGGTGGAAGGGATGAGGAAGAGGGAGAGTTGCTTACAGCATGAAAACCAGGAAGCAGAAAGAGAAGAGAGGAGAGAGGGAGTGACTTATACTCTCCAGGTCACTCCTCCAGTGACCTGCCTTTAACCAGGCCCACCTCCTGACGGCACACTTAGCTACAGACTCTGAGTATAGCGTCCCCATAAGCCAATCTCCTTCCAAAAGATACATCTATGAACACATGAGACTTTGGGGGAACATCTTAGATCTAAGCTATAAAGGTAACAATATTAATTTTTTAATTTTATGTGTAGAATTTTTCTTTGTCTATAATTTACATTTCTATTATAAAAATGTCAGTCTTTTCTAAAACTGTTAATCTTGTTCTTTTTTTTAAAGTATAAAATCATACTTTGTGTCTGATACTGTAAGTTTTCCATTGTTTCTGTTGCCTCCAGTTGTCCTGCTCTTATGGCTATTTAGCCTGATGTTATGGTTTATATCTAAATGTCTCCCAAGAGTCTTATGCACTCTTAAGTGGGGCTTTTGGAAGGTATTGGATTATGGGGGCTTATAGCTGAATTGCTGTTAGGAGGTGGCCTCTGGTGGACCAGAAGAGACCAGAAACTGGGAATGTGGCCTGCAAGGGTTCATCTCCCTTCCTAGCTGCTCCCTTCACTTTCTTTGCTTCCTAGCTGCCTCAGGTGAGCTCAGTTTCCTTTTCAATGCCCCTCTGCCATGCTGTCCTGCCTGGGAGCCAGTCAGCTATGAACTGAAACCCCCAAAAACTGTAAGCCAAAATAAACCTCTCCTCCTTTAAATTGGTGGTGTCAGGTATTGTGTCTCAGTGACAAGGAAGTGACTGAGACACCTGATTATTTCCAATTAGTATAAGAAGTATTTGACAATGTATTGCACATTGTGAAAAATTATACAGATACAATTAAGGATGTTTTCTTTCTCAAGAAAGAATCAATAATTACTCTGGAAGGCAACAATGCATATTAGGTATCTCAGATCATTATAACCCAATCATTATGATCATTTCAACCCGTCCTCCCTCCTTTCCAGAGTTAATCAATTTTCAGTTCACCTTCCTGTTAGGTTATGGCACTTTAGTGTCCAATGCCAAAGCCTTGAGTATTTCTGAGATTCTCCTCCTTGGGGAACACTTAGCTCTAATTGTCTCAATTGTCACAAGGCCCCCACATTCTGTCAACATTCCTGCTCTACTCCTTAGTCTCTATGCACCTTTTATGGAACCAGCAGCTATAAAAACACAACACTACTTTTAAAATTTCCAAATCCTTTAAACAACTTTTAAGTATTTTATTAAGCTTTTTAAAATTGTTCTTTGAAAGTTTTAAACAAAGAAGCCTGTTTACCATTATTGAAAATAACCTCTAAATTATTATATCTTTAGCTCAATCTGTATTTCAAAATCATTTTGTTCACTTCATTTTTTTATTAGTACGTGTTTGTAGTACATGCAGTTTATAATCGTGTCTTTTATTTTACATACTGCATAGCTCTTATTCCATAATTTTTTGATATATTCACTCTAAATAGCCCAACTTTCATTAACAATTGCAAAATTTTCTCAGTCTTTCCATGTGTGCCATTTTTTATTCCTGAAGGTAGTCCTTATCAATTAAACTGCATCTCTAATACATTCTGATCTTAGTTGCATGGAACTATACAAAAATAATGCTGTGAACAGCACAGTTTCTAAAGGGAATTCTGTCAAGTGATATACTTTTTGAGGAAAAATATATTTCTTGCTAAGTAGCGTTATAGCTAACTATAATTTGGACTATATGCTTAATTTACTTTCCATATTGAATCTAAAAACACATTCCCCACTGGGTATCATTTCTTAAACATTACAGTAGTTCTTGCCAATCACCTTTAAAACTCTCTTGACTTTTTAGCTATGCTATATTTAGCTAGATTGCATAGGTAAATCATATATTCCAACACCAGAGTTCCATTGTGGTTTATTTAGGAATTGCTTTAAGAGTGATACCTGGAAGAAATAGGGAAGGATGGAGGGGTTGAAGGGAGGGCAGGGGAATGGGGAAAAAATAAGAACCAAAATACATCATGTAAAGGTACAAGATCCTAATGATGAATGTAACTGTATTGTATACTTAAAATGTACCAATAAACTTAATGCAAAAAAAATAGTGATAACCTAGAAGAAATTAATGAGTGTTTGGTAGTTACACAAAGAAATTTGAGCAAGTTATATACCAGATGCTAGGCAGAGAAAACCTATTTCTGAAGAAGAATGAACTCCAATTGGAATATACAAGGACCATAGCAAGAATTTTTTTAAAACTCTGATACTACATAGTGTCTGGAAAAAGTCCCCAGAATTAAGTTTTTTATAATTTTTTTTAATGCCATGAGTATTCAATGAATGTTTTAAAAAATGTGAAAGTAACCATTAAATGATCTTTTTTCTAATTCTACAGATGCTAGCTTTAACTTGTCAGAATTTTTTAAATTAAAATTTTATAAATAATAAAAATATACTTGATATATAACATGGCTAATTCTATGATTTCATTAACATAATACAGCACAATAAATGCATATAATAATAAATATTAATAATATTAAATAAATAATTGGTATTGTATATCAAATACCTATTTGTCTGCATATATATAAATATGTATGTGAGTTTGCTTTACTTTTTAACTCAAACAAAACTATTGCTCAGATTACCTCATTTTACATTAACACCACTTAGAAAAACTGAAGCCAAGCAAAGCATCACAGAAATGACTCAACCAGTGAACACTAGAATTGTGATATGAACCCACACATATGTGACACCCCAAACCATGTTCATCCACTATACCACAGTCAAGGCTAAAAAATTTTCAAAATCAGATAAGATACTAGTGTGTTTATATATTTTACAAAATATTTTTTATGGACTTCTAGTTATGTCTTCAATGGTTTATTCTTTGACAACTGTTTACCTCTTTCTAATTTATTCCTTTTATTTTGTTAAGATACATAAAATTCTAAATCTCAACATTTACATTAATAATAATGTAACCATTTTTTAGAAATTATTGAACCAAATAGGATAGGTTAGTCTATCTAGGATTATTAACTGTCCCAGGGAGTCGCTCATAACACCTAGTACCACCATATTCTCCCCGACGGAAGCAGATCACTGGAAAGGAACTAGTACTTCCCTTTAGTCTGAAAAAGAAAGCTACCTGTAGTGTTAATATTTTCAGCACACTCTTTTAGCAATTATAGTCCATAATCACTCGCATGGGGCTGAGCATATGTTGTGCTGAATTGTCATTTGTCTTTCTAGATTAAAAGCAAGTAAGCATCCTGCCAGAAGTAATCCCTCAGGAAGCACTAGCTGACATGAAATCAAAGCGGTAGCTCTTGTCAGGTCTGTGTGTTTGACTTTGATCTTCTGGTCTCTATCTCCCTACTTCACCTTCCATCATTAGTAATTTCCCACTCCCAAACCTCTAGAGAGAGACATGTTTCAGCACACCTCATTACTTGCGAGAAGAAAGTTATAGAAAATATAAAGCAAAAATTTATTTTCTAAACAGTTAAATATAAAAAGAATAATTTTGTCCTACTTTCATTTTTTTTACTATTCTGTTTCACTCTTTTTTCTGTTTACCCATGTGTTCAAGTCACTTAAATACCAAGAAAAAAATGTTTTAAATACTTCAGGTTTGTAATTTTCCAAACTTGAGATTTATCTTTTTCATTTCTTCCCCATATTCTAATTCTAAAAAAGTACAATTCAAAAACTACTTTATATTTCATACACTGAAATGTTTTGTTGCAGAAAAAAATGAGTAAGGTGTATATGTGATGATATAAATACTTTATAAGGTTTACTGTTAAGTAAAATTTAAGGGCTGGGAATTTAGCTCAGCTGTTTCACTGCCTGCTGCGCAAGCGCAAGGACCCGAGTTCGATCCCCCAGTACCCAATACCAAAAAAAAAATTAAGGTATAGAGCTGTGTAAATATACTCTTAAGCAAATAAAATTATTTGCATAGGTCCATACATATGCAAACAATATGAATTGACTATAAGTGGGAAGATATATGAGATTAGTTTCTGAGTTTTGTTTTCAGAGGGGAACATTATTCATACATTCATACCATTCAAAAATTCTATGATATAGTTACAGTAATTTCAATTCAAATTTAAAGTGACACAATTCAGGATTTCACAAAGTGCTATCATAAAAATATATGCATTCACTTATTCATCCCAGAAAAATTGATTAAAACTCTCTAATGTATCACTAATTAAACTTGCATTTTTCTCAGGAAAGAGGTTGAGGTGTAGAGACATTATTAAGCTCCTAGAGCACTACTAATAAAGAAGGTGCTATCCACCTTTCTGAAAGATAAAATTAAATACTCATTTAGCCACTATAAAATTCCATATTTCTGTAGTGAAGATTTAGTGTTCTCAACTGAAAACTATAATTGCCAGGGTAGGAAAGCAAGTGACTACTCCTAGAGAGCTTATTTGGATGTTGGTTATTGCTGGAACACCAATTCACTGAGGACAAAGTAGACATTCCAGAGACAGGAGTATTGGAATGAAAGATAAAGAAGGTCACTGCAAAGTGTAAATGCTAGCATAAAATATAGTCCTGGAGCAAAGGCACCTACCTGCACAAAAAGGCCATGGAAACACGACTTCTAAATCCCATCTTTTTTCAGTGGCCATTTATACATCTTAACCTGGCTATGTGTGTGTCAGCCACTTTATATTGAAAAATAATGGCAAAAATATGCATATGGACACACATATAAGTAACTTCACATACATTTGAACATTGTAGAGGACCAATTATCTACAAAACAACTGAGTGTTACAAAATATGAAAAATACGCTAAAGTGCTAACCTAGATATATTGCTACAAAGAGTCTCACTGCAAATGTAGTACAGTGGTACCTTGGTTCATGAACTTAATTCTTTCCACGATTCTGGTGGCAAACTGAATTTGACAAGAACCAAATCAAATTTCTCCTTAAGGTCAATATTGAACCTAACCATTGAATTTGATTCAGTTCTCATCCAATTGGGTTTGCCACCAGAATCCTGGAAGAATTCTGCTTGTGAACTGAGGTATCACTGTACTTAGAATGTTTATGATACATTGTTTTTTAACAGAATAAAATTGTAGTCCATACTATCCTTTACCCTTCATAGAAGAACCATCCTCAGAAAGATCAGAAAGTTGCAGAGACCAACTCAGCTTTCACTGCAGACATGTGCATTTGTATATTGTTTTAAGTCATAAAGTTACATTTGTTCTACTCCCTGTCTCCCTACAGGTTGTAGCACTTTGTTGGAGGCAGATAGTTCTACCACTGTTTGGTTTCCAAGTGAATATTTTTTCCTTTGAGCTTCAGGTCATTTCTTTATCAAAATATCATTTTTCCATGTCTGGCCTATCAGTCATAAGGATAATTCCTGTATAAAAACAGGATAGAGCTCTTTGGATTCTTCCTATTGCAATCTACCAGGTTAAATTTATTAATTATTATTGATAATATTCCTTGCAAAGCAAAAACTATTTCCGTCTATTTTAACACAATTTTGGGAGAATTTACTGTTTTTATTTTCCAAACTGAAAGTCATTAGCTATGTTTTCTGAAGAGGATAATAGTTCCTCACAAACCTTGCTTTAATGTATTATTTTTCTTAATTACTGCTTTTGGGGTTGTTTTCTTTTTTATGAATTTGCAGTGAGGTTTTCCCTCTCTTTCTTGCCCATATAAAATTTCCCTACAAATCTTGAGATTTAGGGAGTTGCCATTGCTTCCAGGAATTTATGTTGCTCAAGCTCAGTGAACAGACTTAGCCAATATTATAGCAATGCTCTGGGCTTTAGAAAAGCTGTTATTCCACCAGATGTTATTACAGTGTAGAAAAACAGATTACTCTTTATATTTCAGTTCTACAGTAACCTTTCATAAAGTCGTTATACCTAAGGAAATACAAAAATCTGATTGTCAGAAAACATTTTAGCTAAGTGAAGTCAAACACTAGCTAGTATATCCTTGCCCAGGTTTGTAAAAAAATCCATGCTTAAGCCATCTCTATACAGAAAATTAAAAAACAAACAAAACAAAAAAATCATACCAAGACAAAAGTACAGCTAATTTTAAATCTGGCTACGCTTATCACTAGACTCTTTTGAAGTTGCTGCATTATTAACAGCACCAATGGTTTGTTTTCTGCCCTAATCTGTACTTTCTCTGCTGGAAATGAGAAATCAGTGGCTCCACAGGGAAAGTTCACATCCTATAATGACTGGGAAGGCTCATTCAGAATTATTCTTAGAAAAGTATTCACTAGGGTTTTTTAAAAAATTAATTTTATCGGAACATTTTAGGTATACAATATAATGACATTCATCATTGGAAATTTGCACCTTTACATAGTCTCTCTTGGTTCTTGTTTTTTCCCCCTTCCCCTGCCCTCCCTTCAACATCTCCATCCCTCCCTATTACAGACTTTGTTTCCAGTTTTTCATGTTCTCATATTAATTCCATTCCCTTCTTTCATTTCCCCCACCCCTCCCACTTCCCCTTCCCCTTTGTCCCTTTTCTTCCTATTTCACATTATCTTTTATACTTTTAGTCCTTATTTATGCTTTTAGTTTCTCACACTAGAGAAACTATTTGGTATATACACATGTGTGTCCCATTTATTTCACTTAAAAGTATCACCTCAATGTGCATCCATTTAGCTATAAATGTCTCTAATTTCTCATTTTTTAGGGCTGAGTAGTACTCCAGTTTATTAAAAAAAGCATTTTCTTTATCAAGTCTACAGTTGATTGGCAATTGGGCTGCTTCCAAGTTTTAGCTATTACAAATTGTGCTGCAATGAACATAAGTGCACATATATCACTGGGGTATGATTCTTTTAATTCTTTGGGGAAGATGCCCATCAGGGGAATAGCTAGGTCAAATGGGACTTCCAGTCCTAGTTCTTTCAGGTATCTCCATACTGATTTTCACATTGGTTGCACCAGTCTACACTCCCACCAGCAGTGGGACTGTAGTGTTCCTCTTTCCCCACATCCCAGCCAGCATTTGTTATTGGTTGATTTCATGATAGCAGCCATTCTTTCTGGGATGAGGTGGAATATCAGCCTTGCATTCATCTATGTATCTCAAATGACCACTGATGTTGAACATTTTTTCATTTGTTTATATGTTATTTCAAATTCTTTGTCTGAGAAATGTCTGTTCATTTCAGATGCTCATTTTTGGATTGTGTCTTTAAATTTGGGAGGTCTGATTTTTCAAGTTCTTTATAGATTCTAGATAGTAGTCCTTTGTCTGAGGAACAGCAGGTGAAAATGTTTTTGCACACTTTGGGTTGTCTCTTCAACTCTTGGTGGTTTCCCTTACTGTGCAGAAGCCTTTTAATAAGAAGAGATCCAACTTGATTGTTTGTGCAAGTTCACAGGCAACTGAGCTTTTGTCCATAAAATCTTTTCCTACAACAGTATCTTCAAGAGTTCTACCTATCCTCTGTTCCAGCTGGTTCAGTGTTTCTGGTTTAATATTTAGATCTTTCATGCATTTTGATTTTAGTTTAGTCCATGGTGAGAGATATAGGTCTAGTTTTAATCTTTGGTAAGTTGAAACCCAATTTTTTCAGTACCATTTATTAAAGAGGCTATCTTTCCTCCAGTGAGGGTGTTTGGCTCCTTTGTCGAAGATGAGGTGTCTGAGGTGTCTGGAGTTGTTTCTGCATTTTCTAATTTGTTCCACTGGTCCTCAGGTCTGTTTCTTTGCCAGTACCATGCTGTTTTTATCACAGTAGCTTTGTAGTATAATTTCAAGTTGGGGATTGTGATATCTCCTCCCATATCTCTGTTGCTTAGAATTGCTTTTGCTCTTCTGGGTCTCTTCTTGTTCCAAATGAATTTTTGGATTGTTTTCTCAAGGTCCGTGAAGCATGCTGCTGGAATTTCTATTGGGATTGCATTGAATCTATATAGCAGCTCTGGAAATATGGCCATTTTCACTATGTTGATTCTTCCTATCCAGGACCAAGGGATGTCTTTCCATTTTCTGATATCATCTTCAACCTCTCTTTTCACAGTGCTATAGTTTTCAGAGAAGAGGTCTTTGATTTCTTTTGTTAGGTTGATTCCTAAGTATTTCAGTTTTTTGGATGTTATTGTGAAATGGATTGTTTGCCCTATTTCTCTCTCAGTGAATTTGTTGTTCATGTAGAGGAAAGCTATTGATTTCTGTGTGTTGACCTTGTATCCAGCTCCTTCACTGATTTTGGTTATTTAATCTAGAAGACCTTGGCGGAGTTCTTGGGAGTTCTTCATCTTCTATATAGAGTATCATGTCATCTGCAAATAATGACAATTTGACTTCTTCACCTCCTATCTTTATTCTTTTTATTTCTTTCTCTTGTCTAATTGCTGTGCCTAATGTTTCCAAGACTATATTGAACAAGAGTAGTGATAGTGGGCATCCTTGTCTTGTTCCTGCTTTTACTGTGAAGGATTTCAGTTTTTTGCCATTTAGTATGGTATTGACTATTGGTTTTTCATAGATGGCTTTTATCAGATTGAGGTAGAGAGCATGTATTCCAATATTTTGTAGGGATTTTATTATAAATGTGTGATGGATTTTGTCAAATGCTTTTTCTGCATCTATTGAGATGATCATGTTTTTTGTCCTTGGCTGCATTGATATAGTGTATTACATTTATTGACATGCTTATGTTGAACCATCTTTGTAGCCCTAGGATGAATCTCATTTGTTCAGGATGTATGATCTTCTTGATAATCTTGTGCATACTATTTGCCAGTATCTTATTAAGGATTTGTGCATCGATGTTCATTAGTGAGATTAGTCTATAGTTCTCTTTTTCAGTTGGGTCTTTCTCTGCTTTGGGGATCCAGGTGATGCTTGCTTCCAGGAATGAATTCCAGAGTATTCCTTCCCTTGAAATTTCATTGAAGAGTTTAAACAGTAGTGACAGTAGTTCCTCTCTAAATATCTTGTAGAATTCAGCAGTGAAGCCATCAGGACCCAGGATTGTCTTAGTTGGTAATTTTTTATTGCATTTTCAATTTCATTGATTGATATTGTGTCATTTAGAATTTTTTGTTATTCTTCATTCAACTTTGTTAATTCTTAAGTATCTAGGAAATGGTCCATTTCTTCTGTGTTTTCCATCTTATTAGCATATAGGTTCTGGAAGTAGGTATTGATGATCCTCTGGATTTCTGCTGAGTCTGTTGTAATTTCACCCTTTTCATTCCTAATTGCATGGATTTGGGCCTTTTCTTTCCTTTTTTTGATAAGGTTGGCTAAGTGTTTGTCAATTTTGTTGATTCTTTCGAAGAACCAACTCTGGGCTTCATTAATTTTTTGTCATTCTATTAGTCTCCATTGCATTGATTTCTCCTCTGATCTTTATAATTTTCTTCCTTGTATGAGCTTTGGGATTGTCCTGCTCTTCTTTTTCTAGAGGCTTGAGTTTCAGCATCAGCTTGTTTAATTGGGCTCTCTCTGTTTCCCTAATATGAATATTCACTGCTATGAATTTCCCTTGTAAGACTGCTTACATTGTGTCCCATAGATTCTGATATGTTGTATTGTCATTGTCATTTAATTGTAGGAACTGTCTGATTTCTTCTTTAATTTCCTCTGTGATCCATTGGTTATTCAGAAGTGTGTTCTTCAATTTCCATTTGTTTATGAAATTCTTCCAGTTTCTTTTGCTATTGACCTCCAATTTCATCACACTATGGTCTGATAATATACAAGGGATAACTTCAACTCCTTTGCACTTACTTCAAAATGTTCTATGAGCAAGTATGTGGTCTACTTTGGAGAACGACCCATGTGCAGCTGAAAAGCATGCGTATTCTGATTTTGTGGGATGGAACACTCTGTAAACATCTGTTAAGTTTATTTCTTCAAGTTCGATTGAATTCTAATATTTTCTTCCTTATTTTTGCCTAGTTGATCTATCTATTTGTGACTGTTGGGTATAGAGGTCCCTCACTACTATTATATTAGTACTTATATGATTTTCCATGTCTGTTAGTATTTGTTTTATATAGTTGGGTGCACTAGTGTTTGGTGCATGCATGTTTAAGATTGTCATGTATTTTTATGTCATATATATTTATGTCATATACATTTATGTTTGTCATCTCTTCCTCTTGTATTGTTCCCTTCACAGGGATGTAGTGTCTTTTTTTTCCTCTCTTAATCAGTGTTGGTTTGAAATCCACTTGATCTGCAAAGAGGACAGCTACTCCTGCTTTTTTTAGGGTTCCTTTAGCATGGAGTATTGTTTTCCACCCTTTAACTTTCAGTCTATGAGTTTCTTTTTGAATTAAGTGTGTTTCTTGTATGCAACATATTGTTGTATCTTGATTCTTGACCCATTCTGCCAGTCTATTTCTTTTGATTGGTGAATTAAGACAATTAATATTCATGGTTATGACTGATACGTATTGACTTATCTTTGTCATGACTTTTTCTTTTTGTTGGATTCTTCCCCTTTGTGTTTAATTTCTTGTCATGCCTGATGGATTCACTCTGCTGGGCTTCCTGGGGTTGTGATCCTCATTGTCTTTTCCTAGGATATTGTCTAAAATTTTTTGGAGTGCTGGTTTGGTATTCCTGAAGTTCCTTGAGTGCTCTTTGTCATGAAAGTATCTTATTTCTCCATCAATTTTGAAAGATAGTTTTGCAGGGTACATCAGTCTGGTTTGGAGGCTGTTTTCCTTTAGGGCTTGAAATAAGTCACTCCAAGGTCTTCTTGCCTTGAGGGTTTGTGTTGAGAAGTGTGCTGTGATTCTGATGGGCTTTTCTTTGAATGTGATTTATTCCTTTTCTCTCACTCCTTGTAGAATTTTGTTCTTTTGTTGGATTTCTGGAATCTTAACTATGATAAGCCTGTGTGTAGCTTTGTTTTGATCAAGGCTATTTGGAGTCCTATATGCCTCACTTATCTGTTTGTCAACTTCTTTTCCCCCTCTTGGGAAGTTTTCTGCCATCACTTCTGTGAGCATTTTTTTTTAATGTTGTCTGCACTCTCTCCTGTTTCTTATTTTACTCTGATCAATCTTATGTTATTCTTCTTTGCATCTTCTAGCAGCTGCTGGATTGATTTCTCATGTTCCCTTATAATTTTGAAGGAATTTTTCTTTTCCTGGTCACTAATAGCAATCTTATCCTCTATATCTGAAATTCTGTCCTCACATTGGCTCATTCTGCTACATAAACTTTCAATGGAGTTTTTAATCTCTTGGAAATCTGTTTGCATCTCTTTTATGGATTCCATTTCCTATGTTGGGATTCCATCATTTTCTTCAGTTCCTCTATTTTTCTATCTATGTCCTCTCTGGATTTATTAATCATGTCTTGCATTATGGGCAAAATCTCTGCTGTTATCTGCAAAATTATTTATGATTTCCTTTTTTCCAGATCCTCTTTTGTTGCCAGTTCAGGGAGTCCAGGTGGTTGAGTATCAGATTGTTCCATCTCCTTTCCCTTTGGGGCTGCTTTAGGTGATCTGGAAGTCTGGTTTTGAGACTTTTTCACATGTCTTCTCATTTCAATGGGAGGTGGGGGATGTGTGATGCCTGTGTCTGCACAGCTAACCTCCTCTGTGCTTGGGGCAGTGGTATGGCTGCCTGGAAGGTTCACCTCCTCTGTGCTGTGTGTAGCTCTGCTCCTTGGCACTGGGGTCACTTGGGTTTTGTATGAAGACAAAAAATCAGCTACCTGAGTGCAACAGTGATAAGAGCTGAAACTCTTCTATGACTAATTCTCCTTAACAAGAAATTACTGTCTTTTAGCCTCTTGGCTTTTCTCATGAAGAATTTTAGCATTTGTACTTGGTAGGTATACTTATCTCTTTGTAACAGAATTTATCTGAGTTTTGTTCAAGCTTCGTTTTTATTTTCCCATTGATTCTAAGTAAATACGAAAAAAACTCACAATAGTAAAATGTTTAAAATTCCAATGTAGGTAGAAGAAAAATTATAAGTTCCCCTCTGAACTGTCAATAATTTTACATAACAATTTGAACCCATCCCCTCAAACAATCACTACCCTTGGAAAATATTCTCAACTCACCTTTTTATATACTACCGAATTCTAATTTTTTGCTTCTAAAATATTAAATGACCATGCTATTTGATTTTTTAAAGAAAAATTAAATGAATAAAGTGATCACCTGAACCAAATGTTTATGTTTTACCATTTCTGTTTATGGAGCATTTCTTTGGTTCTTAGAAATTGTTCCTTGTTTTATGTGCTTTGAAAAATTCTTCAAAATTGTATTTGCTAGATAGGAAATTTCAGAAAATATTCTGTTTTAGTACTTATGTTTTAATGTTTATTTTATCACTTCCTTATGAAATTGAGTTGTGTGTGATCCTTTTCTTTTGCCTTCATTAGGAGTGTCAGACATGTATGAATCCAAACAGTTGACACAAAGCCATGGTCACGGTGGCCTTGTATCATCAAAGCTTCTTTCAATTGGCTTTCTGGATCATTTACAATATCTATTTATAGTAAATTCAATTATCCCTTATTCTGCACATAACTTTTTGATCATTTGAATCACTTCTATAGATGATCAGATCACCCAATATGGATTTTTTTTTGAAAGTCAAACCAAATTCTTAAACAAAATTACTTTTCTTCTCAATAGACCTATACATTAAGAGACGAAATAATGTACTGAATAGAAAAATCAACTTACGATTAATGATTATCAAATGAATATGTAAATTTGTTTTTTTATCAAGCCTTTTATTTTGAGATAACTACAGATTCACCCAGAATTGTCAGAAATAATAGAAATCCCCTTCATCCTTTACCCCCAGTGGTAACATCTTGCAAAGCTATCAGCAGCTTTACAACTGGGATATATGAATTGATAAATTCTGGAGGTATATACCAATCAACACATAGCTCTTTCCTACTCCCATTCAATATCTTGCCCACTTCTATCCCAGAAACACTACCTCTTTGACCTTGGGTACCACTAATCTCTTCTCCATTTCTGTATTTTTGTTTTTTCATTTTAAGAGTGTTGTGAAAATGGAACCATGCAGTATGTGGAACAATACACTGTACTACCCTTTGGAACACACTTTTTTCATTCAGCATAATTCTGTAGTCATCCATTCAAGTACAAATATGCATATATAGCTAATTTATTTCTTTTTATTGCTGACTAGTAATATTTCATGGTATGGATATACCAATTTGTTTAACTACTAATGTATCAATATGCTCATGTGTTGAATGTAGTCTTTGGCCATTACAAATAAAGCTACTAAGAATCTTTATGTACAGGTTTTTGTATAAACAGAAATTTAATTTTTTAGGAAAAAGTATCAAACAGTGAAATTGGTGAGTAATACATGAATTTCTGATTCCTTTTTTGATAAAAATAATCAATGTTTCAAGGAGAGTGGTAATATTTTACATTCTCATCAATAATGTATGTATAAGTGATCCGGTTTACCCATTTTTACCAGCTTTTTATGTTATTACTATATTATTTTAATTTTACCCACTCAGATAGGTGCATTATAACCTCTCATTTGGGTTTTTGTTTGCATGTCTTTGATGGCTAAGGCTATTGAATGTTTTTTATGTGCTTATTACTATCCATATATCTTCTGAAGTGATGTGTCTCTAACAACTTTTGCCAATCATCTGACTGGATTGTTTGGTTGTTTTTTGAATGTTGTTTTGTTTCTACATTTGATGGTTTGTAAGTTCTTTATATTGTAGATATCAGTTACTTGACATATATTTCAGTTGCAGTATATTTTCTTCTATTTTGTTACTTGTCTTTTCATCTTCTTGCAGTCCCTAGCTGAATAAATGTTTCAACATTGTTGAAATTGAATTGATCAGTGTTCCTCTTAAGGAAAATATTTTGACGTCAAGTCTAAGAACACTTTTCTTAAAACTTCATTCTATAGAATCCTCTTGTGTTTATTTCCTAAATGTTTTATGGTGTTACCTTTTACATTTCAATCTATGGCTTATTTTGAGTTGATTCACCATGAGATTTTTGTGTGTCCATTTTTGCTTATGGGTGTCTCACTGCTCTAGCAATTCCTGAAAAAAAACAAAGAACTGTTCTTCTTCCATAGAATTGCTTTTCTACCTTTTGTAACAGGTCAGCTTGGCATATTTGTGTGGCACTTTTTCTAAGTTCTATATTCTCATCTATTAAACTAATCTCCCAGTCTTAAATATTATAGATTTATAAGTGTTCTTAAAATAATATTGATTTCATCTTTCTACTTTGTTTTTGATGAAATTGTTTTAGCTATGCTAGCTTCTTTGCTTTCCATATGAATTTTAGAGCAAACATGTTTATATCCACAAAAACATCTTGCTATTATTTTATGAGAATTTGTTATGTTGGTTAATCTAAGTAAAAATTCTCTTGTTGAAATTTAAAATTCCTGAACACAGTAGGTCTCTGCATCTATTTACATCTCTTTAATTTTTTTAATGAGTGTTTTGTAGTTTTTAGCAAACAAATTTTGTATATTTTTCTATGGGGTAAAGTGTGACAATTTGATATATTCATACAATGTGTAATGATAAAATCAGTGTATTGAGAAACTTCCAACTCTGGTCTTCTAGCTCTACATAAGACATGTAATAGGGCCAGGGATTTAGCTCAGTGGTGCCACCACCTGCCTTGCAAGCACAAGTTCCTGAGTTCGATCCCCGGTACCAAAAAACAAAAACCAAGAAAAACCAAGAAAAAAAAAGACAAGACGTGTAGTAAATTGTTTTAAACTATAGTCACTCTAGTGTGCCTTAGAACCCTAGTATTTAGTCCTCTTTAATTCTATTGTTTTATCCAATCACAATACTTTTGTATACACCCTATCCAAATTGCTAGCCTCTGGTGAACTCTATTCTACTCTACTTCTACAAAGTCAATTTCTTCAGTTTCTACAGCTGAGAAAGAACATGAGATAATTTTATATTTACACCTAAACATTTTGTTTTAAAAAAAATTATAAATTATACTGTATTTTAATTACAATGTTTATATTTTTACTGTTAGTATAAAAAAAATTTTTGTGTAGCTATCTTACTCCTGAGACATTAATGAACTTACTTTTTAGTTCTAGAGAGTATATAGCAGATTTCTTGGGATTTTTCTATTTAGAGTCATATTGTCTGTAAATACTAGGCTTTATTTTTTCATTTCCAGTATGCACATTTTTATTTTCTTGTTGTACTGGCTATAATTTCCTGTACTGAAATTATTCCAGTATTAAATGACTGGTGAGAATAGACATCCTTGCTTTGTTTCCCAAGGGGAAAACATCTAGTCCATCATTAAATATCACTTTAGCCATAGATTTTTTTCATAGCTGTGATTATCAAGATGAGAAAGTTTTCCTCAACTCTAATTTTATAGACTTATTATTATAAATTTGACATGAATTTTGTCAGGCATTTTTGCATCACATTATAAGATCCTATAATCTTTCTTTTTTTACCTGTGAATGTAGTGGTTTTCATTTATTGATTGTGGAATATTAAACTAGTCTTGCTTCCCTGTAATTAATCACACTTACATAGTGTACAATTACTTTGTGTGCAACAAATTCTATTTGTAAGTATTTTAAGAATTTTGTATCTACATTTATAAGAAATATAGGTCTATAATTTTGTATTTTTTGCATTATATTTGATTTGTTTTCTTTCTGGTACTACTTTTGCCTGGTTTTCTTATCAGTGTAATAATATTTGCTTCTTAAATGAAGTGAGTGCTGTTCTATCTTATTATCTGGAAGAAATTCTATGAAATTTGTGCTACTTCTTCTTTAAAGATTTGGTAGAATAGTGAAATGATTTGTGTTTAAATACTTTGTTAAGGAGAGTTTTTTTTTCATTAAATTTATTGGTACATTTTAGGTATAAAATTACAGATTGAACATATTTTTCTTGAATAAAGGGTTACTATTGTATATGTAAAACTTCTACTCCACAATATTATAGATTTATTAGAGTAAGCCTTGTGATCCTTGTACCTGAACATTTACAAATCTCATAGTAGCTAATTAAAACTTCTAGTGTTTCTATTAAACTTTTCTTTAAAAAATTTCCATACTTATTTATTTAAAATTTATATAGACATGTTTATGTATAAATTTATGTAAACCTTTTATATATAAATATATAATGAATATCTAAAATAATAATCTTATATTTTAAAAATAAATATTGGCGGGGCCGGGGATTTAGCTCAGTGATTTTGCCTCCTGCTGTGCAAGCGCAAGGACCCAAGTTTGATCCCCAGTACCAAACAAAATAATAATAATAAAATAAATAAATAAATAAATATTGGTATGTTCATTAAAAATGAATTACAGATGTGATTTCCTTAATATTTATGCAGTCATACAAATTATCTCAGATTAAAATTAGTTTTTTTAAATTTATTATATTTCAAGGAATAGATCCCTTTTATCCAAGCTCTCATATTATGTGTGGAAATTGTTCATAATATTTTTTTCCTTCAGTTTCTGCAAAACATGCAATGATATCCTTTGCTTCATTCCTGATATTGATAATTTTGTATATTCTCTCTTTTTAAAATCTATCTTTGTCACAAGTTTGTTAATTTTACTAATCTTTACAAAAAAAGAGATTTTTGTTTCATTGCTTATCTGTTTTAATTTTGTTAATTTCTTTTCTTTAATATTATGTTCCTTTTTTCTAAGTTTATTTTGCTCTTGTTTTTGCTAGTATCTTGAAGTGTGAGCTTAAATTATTGATCTGAGAGATTTTCCTCCATTTCTAATTTATGCAATTAATTAATGAACTTTTCTCTTGGCATTGCTTTCAGTGCATCCTACAAATGTGTATATGTTGCTGTTCCATTTTCATTCAATTTGTGCATTCAGTTAATTCAATATAATTTTTAAATTTTCTTTGAGATTTGTTTCAGAAGTGTATTAATTAGTTTGCAAATGTTAGAGATTTTCCTCTTATGTTTCTGTTTTTGATCTCTAGATAGATTCTGTTGGGTTTAGAGAAACTCATTGTATTTTAACTTTCTGATATTTGTTTTAAGGCCTATAATATGGTCTCTCTGGATATACATTCCAAGGGCATTTTTTAAAAAGTTTATTCTGCTTTTTTGAGTAGAGTATCTTATAAATGTGTATTTGATATTGTTGGTAGACAGTGTTGAAGAGTTCTTCTGTATCGTGGAAGAATTTTGTTCTGTCATTATTCTGTCAGTTGTTGAAAAAAGAGTATTATAGCCTTGGAATATAATCAACTATTTGTCTATTCAGTTATATCAGTTGTTGCTTTAGATCTTTCAGCTCTGTTGATGATGCATACAGAGTTATGATTGTTAATTCCTCTTAATACATGTACCCTTTTTATAATTATATAGCATCTTTCTTTGTGGTGTTTTATCTGAAATCTACTTTATCTGATATTAATATAAGCCCCGTGTTTCTTTTGGCAAAAATTTATATACTGTATCTTTGCCAAAGTTTTCTTTCAGTGAATCTATGTCATTATATTTAAAGTGAGTTTCTAGTAGACAATATATAGTTGAGCTGTGATCTTTCATTCATTCTGCCAAACTATATCTTTTAATTGGTGTAATTAGAGCATTTACTTTTAGTCTAATTATTAATATGTTTGAACATAAGTTAGAGGTTTTGTTTTCATTGTGTTCTATCATTCATCTTGTACTAATGAATGCAACGTTTAAATTACAAAATTACATTAACTAGTATGAATAACATGTGATTTGGAAACCAATGTAACATCTTGCTGAGGGTACACGATTTAACTGTGTCAGCAGAAGAATATATATATAAGAGGATGGCTAACTAACTGAAGGGTCACTGTGCCATGGCCATTATATAACATGCTTTATAGAAGAGATGATGGGGATTAATTTAACTAATTGCATAAGTGGCCTTTGCTTGAGATAAATGTAATTTAAAGTAAACCAATAAAATAGAATTCCGTAGTCAAAGTTATAGTGGTCCTATCGCTTCTCATCCAGGACTGTTGAAAATCTAAAGTTATAAAATATACCTGGACTGATTTAGAGTAGAATTTAGAAGAATTGAAAAAACATAAGGTACCTTAAAGTCATTATTTGATAGAGCTTCAGTGCAATGTTCCTCATCATGGACATGGAAGAGGGCTACATGGTGTCTGTGTTTAAGTGAATTTTAAAAGGAGTTAGAGCTTATAGTTCCTTGAATATTTTCCACTTCTTCATCCCTTAAAGCTGGGAAAAAAATCTCTAGCTGGTCAAAGGTAGCTCTCCCACACCCCTCCCACATATACACACAGTACACACACACACACACACACACACAATTTTTACATCTAGTTGTACATGGCAGTCTCTTTTTCCTTGGATTGACTCCTTTAGAACCTTGTGTGTGTGTGTGTGTGTGTGTGTGTGTCCGTGTGTCTGTGTGTGTGTCTGTGTGTGTGTATGTGGTACCCTTTAGGAAGTTCTGCCTGAATAACCTTGCACTTTTATTTATGATGAGCTGATGGCTCTTATACCCTTCTTTTTCTTGGCTTTGGCATCCTTACTAAATTTCTGAGACAACAGAGAAACCACACTTGATGTTCTGTTTCACAAGAATATGAAATTTAGAAGTTGATGTCTGATTTAAGACACATTTGGAAGTTTCTATGGTTTCCATGCTTTTGTTCTCTCCAAAAGTTCATAATAACTTAATCTTCAATATGACAGTGCTAAAGGTGAAGTAGTTTTGGAGGTCTTTAATGCCATCAGAAAAATGCATAAAAGAGGAACTTTGGCTCTGCTTTGCTCTTCTACCTTCTGTCATGTGAGTACCCAGGGTCCCCTCACAGTGGCAGGTGCGGCATTCAAGATGCCATCATCCTACAGTGAGCCTGCTGGTGCCTTGACCTAGGACATCTCAGCCTTTGAGCTGTGGTAAATCAATTTGTGATCTTTAAAATTTACCTAGTCCTAGGAGTTCTGCTCTTGCAGCAAACACAGACTAATAATAGTTATAAGTGCTACACTTGGAAATGACAAGGGTTAGATTATCTAGGAAATGGATATGTGGGAATAAGAAGATTAAGGCAGAACAATCAAAAGAGTCCAGTACTTGTCAGAGTGCTAGGAAGCAAACCAGAGGAGCTCAGTGTCATAGAGGACCAGGAAAGCAGAGGAGTTCAAGGGAAGGGAGAGCCTAGTGTCTTAAGTTAGCTAAAGACTAGAGATGTCCATTGATCTCAATGGCAAGGAGAGAAAGCTGGGTGTGGTGATGCACATTTGTAATGCCATCACTCAGGGGGCTGAGGTAGGAGCATTTCCCCAAGTTCAAAGCCAGCCTGGGCTACTTAGTGAGATCAAGGCCGGCCTGAGCTACCAGGCCCTGTCTTGAGATCCTGTCTCAGAAAAGAAACTAACAAAACAAAAACAAAGGCAAATCAAAACTAAACAAAACAAAATAGCAAAGAGAGTACACTCCTTAATTTTTTAAGTGCTCTTGATTTTACAAATGTTGATTTTTAAACATTAGCCAGCTTTGAAAGCAACATATCCCCTGAAAATGGCTGTTGCAACTCCTTGTTGTGAAACTATCAGGTCTCTGTAGTCTTATTTCTAAAGCATGTGAAAAAAAATAAACACAGAACCAACATATTTTCCTGGGAAAACTTATGGTTTGTTTTTGTTTGTTTGTTTGTTTGTTTGTTTGTTTGTTTTGCCTCTTGAACTTGTACTCTTTTCTCAATTAAGATACTTTAAATGCAAACAAACAAGAATAAAATACTATAGTATCATCTTGAAACTAGGTGAAGAGGATATGCATGACTCATTTGTAGAGTTCAGCACCTGAACATAGTCTAGTGACTCCCCAGTCTCTGAGAAATGTTATTCGAGACTTTGTACCAGCTGCTGGGGACAAACTTTCAAAGGAAAAGCTCTTGATTATTCATCTTTTCCAAATTTCATATTTGATAAAGTTGACGTTTGATAGGTGCTCGATAATGTATGCTGACTGAGCAAATGGATGGTGTTTGATGCCCAAAACTGCTCCACAGGCTACAGAAATAATTACAATTCAAAGCACACAGTTTCAGAGTTAAGAAGATTGAAGATTTCTTAATATGGCACATGCTAAAGTTCAGCAGTTTATTTATAGAACCTTTTTTCTGCTTCTTTCTCTTATTGCTACAAATGTTAAACATCAGTCTGTCACACATGCAAAGTGCTGATCTCATTGACCTATAAGAGCACTTTTTTTTCCCCTTCCAGCATCATAAAGATGTTATATGGGTAAGCCACTCACAGGCTCCTCTTTTGTGCCACTCTGTTTAAAATAGCTTATTGTGTGTTCTTCATAGGAATTTATAAAATGAGTTTGCAAGAGAAAAGAAATCATTGAGTATGAGTACTTCCACTTTTCCCAGAGCCTTTGAAAGAATTTACCTCAATCAGTGGGACCAAATCTAGTCTGATAATATAGAAAAAGGGTCCCTCTGGAGAAAAGCCTTACAAAAGATGAGATCTTTTCTGCACCTCTCCATTGCCACTCCATGAACTTCTTCTCTTGGCCATTCAGCATCTGGCTTCCTAGAACTCCACATGCTTATGTCTAGTCAAAAGCACAATCTCTGGGGGGGGGGGGAGACTTGAACAAGCTCCCTCTGCCATCTTTTCTTCCACTGCTTTGAGTATTATGTCCCCTAGGAACAGCAAAGAACTGTGTTAGAGTGTGAAACTCTTCACAGATTTCAGCATTTCTACCTCTTGATTCAGAACAATTCCAACTTTGAGTAATAGCACATGGCCTCCAAGACAATTAGGGCATTGTGTAGGCATTTTTTTCAATAATCATCATAATTATCACTGCACTGTGTTTGACTTATCATTATCCTGAATTTTTACCAAAGAACAGAGTTCCAAGTGATTTATGATACTGTATATCTAAGTTCCCATATCTCCTAAAGATGAAAGAAAATATAAGACTTATCTCTCTTTTTTTTATAATTAGAAGACTGTCTTCTATAAAACATGGTCACCCAGGAACTTCGTAAAATCATATATCTCAGGCTTTAACACAATTTCAGCATAGCATAATTAGTTCATGAATATAAATATCATACCTTCATAGTTTGCCTGAATATTCAATTTGATGTCAAGAGGAGAGTTCACAGAAATGAAATACACCACTCAAAGAATCTTTGAAGTGTTTCTTTGAACTTGGAAAACTGTTTGTTTCTTTGTTTTTTACTGATGATTGTTATAACTGTGTGGTGAAATATCTGTGGGGTAGCTACCCAGTATGGAATGCCTGCATTAAAAAATGCCATATTTAGTATTCATTTGAAAGTGAGCTGTATTGTCAAGCTGTTACAGTTGAGGAAATGGAAGCCAAAATAGATAAAATAATTGTAATGCTCACTAAGTTGAAAAGTAAAGTTGCGATTTAAACCCAAATATGATTGATTTCCAGCTGTTTTTCTCTTTGTCATAGCAACACAGTTTAATTATGTGAATGTTCTATTGGTTAGGAAACTGATATTCTTCAGGTAGACATAATCCATTCTGCCTAGGCATTGTTAGATGACCATCCACACACATATACATATTTTTAACTTTACTGTTATATTGTCTAAATATAGAAATTCATTTCTAGCTTATTCATGCAACTCTAATGAATATCATGGAGTTATCTCATTTTCAAATTTCAAGGGAAACTAACTTAAAAATGGGTGCAAGAATAGAGAAGGAAAACACTTTGCATACTAACACCTACATCTCAAATCCCACAAGCAGTTTTAAAATGTGTTAGACCAGATTAGCTTTAAAAGGTTTAGTCATTAGGGATTTTTCCATTTCCAGTAATATGGTCAATTGAAACTAGCTAAAATATTTTAATAGAAGTTTTATTTTCATTAGAATTCTTTTAAGGTTGGATTTGGTCTCCAACTAATAAAGATAATCATAAAATACTTTAGGGGCCTATTTGAGAAAATGAGAGCAACTAGGGCAAGTTGCAGAATTTTATTCTTGACTGAGAAGGAAAAAGAAGGCAGTATTTCTGCTGTATAGAGAAAATTAACTGTCTAAATGTGATGCCAGGATGAAAATAAGGGTACATAGCTGTGAAAGTCTGCATCTCAAGGGGAATTTGTGTTCAGTAATCCCTAAACATAAAATTCCACAGGTTGTTTCAGGCACACAACAGAGCAAATGAATGTGGTCTCTGAGGAACTGAGAAAAAAGGGGACATAATGGCATAATCTGCCAATCAGACCTCAAGTAATAGCACACACTATTGCACACGGGAAACCTCAGTGAACTTAGAAACAGACCTCTTTCAGTTACATCGCATTCTTTCAGTTAGGTCAATAACAAGTAGCAAAATAATTATGCACATGCCAGCTTCTAAGTGAGATGAACTGGTGCTAAAAAAACAAAAAATTAACATGCTCACAACACCTTGAATCTGTTTTTTCCCTCTCAAAAAATTTTTCTTCTGAGAATGTTAAATAGTGATGCATATACATGTGGAGAATATTTTCCTTTAAAAGATTAGGACATAGAATTTTAATACTAAACCCATCCAAAAAAGGAGTCTAAACCAGAACTGGAAGTATAACTTCTCTGTGCTTAAGTTCCTCCACCTATAAAATGTGGATGATAACATCTAACCATGTAGGGCACAATATAAAGTTCTCCTGGTAAATGAATTTTGAATTTTTCTACCCATTAACACACTTCTAAGAAACGATTCTGCAGGGAAATAACAGGAGTGAATAATGACATTGCTTCCAGCTCTGAGGGTGAAGGATGTGTGACAGTGCTAACTTGGATGTCCAGACAAACTGGCCTCTCTGGCAGAGCACAGGAACCAGATAGTGTCACCAGAAGGGCCGGATTGTGCGTAGGATTAGATCTAAGTGCCCTGTAGTGGAGCTCTCTATGTTGCCCACTAGCTGTATTTGTGAGCAAAAGGCTCCTTTTAGAGTGAAAATATCTATCAAATTCTTTCAAAAATCAACAAATGCACTCCACTAGACAATTAATAGAAACTTTCTTTTATTCTAAGAACATCCCCTTCTCCATTCCTATACAGGATGCTAAGAGGAAAAGGCATAAGGCAGAGGAGACACAGCCTGCTTGCTGAGGACCTTATCATTTCAGAAATTCTGAAGAAGAAACACGGGGAGAATTCTGGTTCACATCTCAGGTGTAGGGCTCATATGCCAAAGGGATAAAACATCAGTATATCTTTATATCATCACAAAGGACAGTGTGAAAAAGTGGCAGTACTTGGTGAAAAGTAGAATTGAATTTAATAAAGAAATTAAATATAATATAAAATACAGAGAAAATGGCCTGAAGGGTCAGTGCTATTTATGTCTTTATGAGAGTTTTGTTGCTTTCCTTTTCTAGGACTTTATGAGACTCTATTTTACTGGCTTGCAAAGACCAAATAGGGCTTCCCTTCATGTCAGCTAACAGCCTAAAAGTCTGTGATTTGTGTCGGAATGAAGGACCTGTGTACCTTGTATTATATGTACACCTCACACCCACTGCAGAATAACGTGGTGAGGTAAACACGCATTCAGAAATAGCACAAGCACTATTCTCTGCTTAGTTCATCTAACAGGAGAGGGGAAGAGCAGTGGTAATTATTGTTCCTGGCTATATAGACTCAACCAGTTAAATTAATTTTTTTATTTTTAAAGCTACAAAGAACTTGTTTTAGTAAACATGATAGTCATTTATACTCTTATTTTTAAAAATTTAATTATGGTATATTAGTTTGTTAGAGATGTCAAAGAAAACACCACACATGGGTGGATTAAACAGGTTTTTCAGTGTTCTAGAGCCTGGAAGCACAAAATCCGGTTTCAATAGGCTTTATTGTCTTTTAGGTCCATAAGGAAAGAATCTGTTCCAGGCTTGTGTCCTTGGGTTATACACAGATGCTGCCTCTTCATATGGTCAAGGGATGGCTCTGGCATCTCCTTCTGTGTCCAAATTTCGTTTACTTACATGGGTACGAATCATACTAGGTTATTCTTTTCTTAAAAAGTCAAACTGACCAGTCAGTTATTTTAACTGAGTTACTAGTCTAAAGCCAAGACTCCATTACAGTCACATTCTAAGGTACTGGATGTTAGGGATTTGGGGGAACACCATTGAGCCCATAACAGAAGCAAATGAAATGAATGATTGGATGCGGGTAAACACATTGTGTGAGGACCCAGGGATAGAATAGGAAACTGGAACCTTGGAAAAGTCACCTACAGGAGTGAGAGACATGTGCCATCCTGATTTTATGGCACAGTTTGAAAGTCATAAAAAAATTGATGTATTGTCTTCCATAAAAGTAGTAGCCTGGTTTTGTTATTTAATATTTAATCTCGTTTCAGGAGTAGTAATAGATATTCAATGAGAACTATTTATTGAAAAACCTGTGTATAATATTCCAGAAAAAAAAATATGTTTGGTACTCCTATTGTTTTTCATGTGTGGCCTGGAAATTGAGGAAAAGGTAAGCCCTCAGTTTGACCTAAAGGCTCATTTTTAAAGTACTGGCAGCAAAGCTTTTATTCATCATATATCAGGGTATAACTTTGATTCCCTCCTCTTTCCAAGGAGTTAGTTTTCTATGTCTGCCCGTTTCGCATTCTTTAAGACATCCCTTCACCATACTTGGATAGTTCTGATTGCATTTTCTTCTGAATGCTGTGTGTGAGTATAAGATTCACATAGTATTTATGTCTACATAGTAAACCTTATTTGCATTATTAAATGCACAAAAGAAAATAATTAAGATAAGCCACTGAAATATTGCATGGTTTGTTTTATATGAGAAACCTAAAATATAAATATAAATAAAGATTAAAGTGAAAGATAATAGGAAGTAAGAAAACAGTTATTTTTCAAATGGGAAGGAGCTCAAGAGATGCAGGGAGGATAGAAGAGAGAGGGAAGGGAAAGGGGATGAAAACAGAACTGAGGTGTGTGATGTACATGTACCAACTCCACACGGGGGATGCAATCATTATGTACTGCAAACTTGTGCTAATAAAAAATAAAAACTCGATAAAAGAATATATGTGAAGCAGAGCATGTAGCATAAATTAGTGTTCAGGAAATGATGGTCTTTACGATTTCCTGAGTATTATTTTATGCAAAGGGTTTTGATTTCCACGCAGTTTTCTTATTTCTAAGTAAAAAAACGGGGTCACTCTTTATGAGCTGCCTCAAGACCTCCTGGTTCCAGAAGGGTACACCTCTCCAGAGGGATGGGAATATCGCACATGAGAGCTGAGGATCTCTAAAAATATCGCTGTTATTTTGCAGCAGACCTCATGCAAGTAGAGTTAGAAAGAATATTGCTGTTCCTTTGATGAGGAACTCGAGGCTCAGGGATGTTTGCACCTATCCAAGGTAACTTTCTTGTTAAATGGATGGGTTTGACATAGAACTTTGGCCTTTGCATCCAAATTGAGTCATCTGGGAAAATCACCCCTTCCTCTCCTCGCATAGATCACCATGAGCTATCTCCAGACCTTGAGGATTCACAGCAGTGATCTCCTCTCAGACTCGTACCCATCTACCCATGAACGCCTCACCTTCTCTGCCTGTGCCCTTGACCCTTCTTTTCCCATAAGCCTGTTTCATCATCTACAGAATGGGGTGAAGAGCACCTTCCAAAAAGGCAGCAATGAAGGTTATATGAGCATAATACATGCAAAATGCTTAGAATTGTGCCTGACCCATAACGAGTATACAAACTTTATAGCTATTTCTGTTGCTATTAATAATATTTAAACTCTTCAACAATGAATTTATCTCACTGTCTCTGTCCATTCATTATCTATCCTTCCCATGCCAACTCTTCCACATGAATAGCTTTTATCTAGGCTACCTCCTAATTGCCCAAAACCAGGGAATATTTTGCATCTCCTATTTTGTTCTTATCTCATGGTTGCACTTGACCTGACCTATTTCCTCGCCATTCATAGCTTTGCATTCATCCCTGGATGCCTCTGGCAGCCACATACAGTTTTACAGATTGTAACCTGCTTCAAGGACACACATCTAAAGGAAAAAGACACATTAAAAATCAGGTGCAGATGTATATTTATTTCAATGACTTTCCAGAAAATGGCAGTAACATGTTCTGGTCTAATAAAATTGGAATATTATGATGACTTTCTGACAGATGGAGAAAAGCGTGTTGAGGAAGAAACCCTTCTTCCAGTTTACACAAAGACATACTGTGTCCTGGTCACAGAGAAGCTTCTGACTCTTCCTCCTTATCTGCTTTCATCGGATTATTTTCCTTTGCCTGTTCCTTAAATACCTTGGAGGTTCTTTCCTGCACTTGCTCTACATACTCTAATTGGGTGATTTAATAACTCTTCCCAGTATAGCTATCACCTTGTTGCTAATGGGTCCTAAATCTTTCCCTCCAGCACAGACTTCTTTGGATTGCCAATGTCCAGCTTCCTCCTGAACATTGTCTTATGGAAAACTCACATTTAACATATCAAAAACTGGATTCATCTCTGCCTCAGAAGTGAAACGCAGGTGTCATTTTTAAATCTAGATAACTAGATTTTTCTGGGTATTTGCATGGAAAGCTCAGTTTCAGTTTCTTGTAAGAAGAGCCTATTGGGTGAACAGAGGCACATATTTGTGGAGACTTACCTTGACTTTCATCCAGATGAGCATTACCCCCAAATTGAGTGTGTGGCACATACCTGGACCCCCAAATTTCTTTCCCATAACCTTGCTCTTTGTGACAGGTACAGAAGGGAAGCAAGATTGGCTTCCAACTCAGGAGGCACTGATCAGTTTAGAAAGGGATTCATCCCATTTTATCAATTTAAGAGGGCCATCTAAATTAGAGTAGCTAGAAATTACACTAGACATCATGCACACCTCCACTCTCTCTAGTCTAAGGTTACTAATTTTATGCCAAGTGTTTAAATGTGTTCTTTCTATTTACTCTTCTAGTGTAGGCTTTTTCTATTTCTCAATTGGAAATTTTAATAAATTCTTTACCTACTATGTAAGATGTTACCATCTTAAACCATTATCATCTATTTTTGACACAGCTGAAAAGCACATCTACTTAAAGTAAAAATCATTTTATTTTTAAAGATTTTTGTAACCTACAGGATTAAATTTAAACTGTCATGATTCAGCTTTAACACATCTTCCTCAGGAAGCTTTCTCTGACCACACCTTCTAAGAATCTTCCCTGTGTGTGTCTAGGATGCTGACATTTCTTTCTGATAATGTGATCTTTTTTGTTACAGTACTCATTAGATGTCTCTTCCCTGGCCTGCCACTTTACTATGACCTCCTTGAGAACACGACTTGCATCTTAGTCATGTTTGTATTCATGATGCCTAGATCATTTTTTGAAATATATTAATTATTAAAAATTTTTTGAATGAATCAAAAATAACTGCTGGTAAGGACGTGAGAGAAAAGGAGCCCTCATACATTGGTAGTGGGAATATACATTATTTTAGCCATTATGAAAATTGGTATGGAATTTCTTCAAAAAACTAAAAGTAGAACTACCATATGACCAAGTAGTGCCACTTTTGAGTATATACATGAAGGAAACAAAGTCAGCATGCAATAGAGATACCTGCTGTTATGGTTTAGATCTCAAATGTTATCTAAGTATCTCATATATTCAGAGGTGGGTAATTTCGGAAGGTGACAGGATCCTGAGGCACTACAATCATCAGAGAATTAACCCACTTGTATGGTAAGTCCTGGATGGAAGAAGTGGGTCACTGGAGATGTGACCTGAAAGGGTATATTCTTGCCTCTCTGCTTCCTGGCTATCATGAGTTTAGCTTTCCACACCTATGCTTTTCAACCATACTGTTTCTGCCTTTGAGGCAGCGAAGCATGGACTGAACTCACTGAAACCATGAGTCAAAACAAACCTCTGGTCCTTTAAGTTGTGAGTATCTGGTATTGTGTCTCTGCAACAAGAAAGCTGACTAATACACCTGCATACCCATATTTATCATGGCTCTATTCACAACTTTCAAGTTATGAATCTGCCTAGATGCTGACTAATAAATTAATGGTAAGGAAAATGAAGTATTATTCAGCCATAAAAAACAAAATCATGTTATTTGCAAGAAACTTGATGGAACTGGAGATCATCAGGTTAAGAAAAATAAGACAGCATTAGAAAAACAAGTATCATATATTTTCTCTAATATGTAGAACCAAAAAACCCCCATGAAATTACAAGGGGAGGAATTAGAGAAGGAGAAGTAGATCACATGGGGTTGGGAGGAAAGGGTAAGTGTAGGTAATAGGGAAGGTAGATATGATTAAATTATATAATATACATTAAGCAAAATGTCATAAAGAAAGTTGCTATATTGTTCAATTAATATGAGTAATAATCATAATAAAAATAAAAGATTTAATCATAATATTAAAAGAAGAAAAATAAAATCAAACTATTTTGAATGAATCAAAGATGTGCACAGATAGAATGGTGAAGAGGCTCCATAGAGGAGAATGCACTGAGTGTGATTATGAAGGAAGAAACACTTTAATACACAGGGAGAAGAGTTAAATGCTTTCAAGCAAAAGGATCTCAAAGAAATGATGCCTCTGAAAAGGCATGAATGAACAAGAGACTCTGTTGAAAGCAGGTAAGGCAGCAACAACAAAATTCACATGAGCTTTCTTCTCGTATTTTGGTAATTTCCTTTTATTTCTGTCTTCTTCGTGTTTGTATGAAATTTTTTCTTTTTTCTTGGTACTGGGGATCAAACTCAGGGTCTTGGCTTGCGAGGCAGGTGGCAGCACCACTGAGCTAAATCCCTAGCCCTGTATGAAACTTTTTAATGTACATTTCAATGTTTTTATTTCTCGCAAGATAAAAATCTGCTAAGTTCAGAAGTACGTATAGCTGCCTCAGAACTTTGAATGTAACAAGTCCAAACCATTTCTTCTTATCAGTCCATATGTACCCCTTTTTTTCTCATGAATTTTACTCATATGAAAAAAAAAATGAAGCACTAAGGCAACTAAGTTTCTTTTGAAATGCCTGATAAGATGTTATGGCTACTTTAGATGATCCATGTTCTTGTGTGAAGCAGATATTTGTTTGTCTTTTTAATTTTCCATCACTATACTTTAGAAATATATTTAGTATTTAGATATTTACACATTATGGTAAAAATAACGTAGGTGAGTCTTTTGGGCCCCTTACCACTGCCCCCAGCACTGAGGAGCAGAGTGCCCCCCAGTGCTGAGGTGCTGAGACTTTTGGGCCACAATACCATTGCCCGGAGAGATGAGGAGCACATTTCTCCCCAACTCAGCACCACAGAGGTGAGTCGCTTGGGTGCCAGCAGCACACACCTCACCACTTCAAATGAGAACACACATAAACAAGTTTGAAAACTAGACATCCTGATTGCCTAAAGCAACTCCAAAGAGAAATGAGATGGAACAATACTCAACCACCTGGACTCCCTGAACTGGCAACAAAAGAGGATCTGGAAAAAAGGAAAGCAGAAATAATTTCTCAGATAACAGCAGAGATTGTACTCATAGTGCAAGACATGATTAATAAATTCAGAGAGGACAGATATAAAAAAGAGAGGAGCTGAAGAACATGATGGAATCTCAACATAGGAAAAAAATGGAATCCATAAAACAGATACAAACAGATTTCCAAGAGATTAAAAACTCCATTGAAAGATTATGTAGCAGAATGAGCCAATGTGAGGACAGACTTTCAGATATAGAAGATAAGATTGCTATTAGTGACCAGGAAAAGAAAAATTCCTTCAAAATTATAAGGGAACATGAGAAATCAATCCAGCAGCCGCTAGATGATGCAAAGAAGAATAACATAAGACTGATTTGAGTCAATGAAGAAACAGGAGAGAGTGCAGATGACATAAAAAAACTCTTCACAGAAGTGATGGCAGAAAACTTCCCAAGCAGGAGAAAAGAACTTGACATACAGGTAAGTAAGGCATATAGGACTCCAGCTAGCCTTGATCAAAAAAAATCTACACGTAGGTATATAATAGTTAGGATTCCAGAAATCCAACAGAAGAACAAAATTATACAAGCAGTGAGAGAAAAGAAACAAATCACATACAAAGGAAAGCCCATCACAATCACAGCAGACTTCTCAATGCAAACCCTCAAGGCAAGAAGAGCTTGGAGTGATGTATTTCAAGCCCTAAAAGAAAACAGCCTCCAACTCAGATTGATGTACCCTGCAAAACTATCTTTCAAAATTAATGGAGAAATAAGATACTTTCATGACAAAGAGCACTCAAGGAACTTCAGGAATATCAAACCAGCACTCCAAAAAATTTTAGACAATATCCTAGGAAAAAACAATGAGGATCACAACCCCAGGAAGCCCAGCAGAATGAATCCGTTGGGTGTGACAAATTAAAAGCAAAAGGAGAGAATCCAACAAAAAGAAACAGTCACGAAAAGGCTTCTAAAACTTTTAACTTCATCTCCCTAATTAGTGTACAATTCAATCTTATTATTGTACTGATTAGTATTTTTCTGATTTTAGTGTTGAACACATTTCCTTGTGCTGTACTGGCTATTTATCATCTCCTTGTGTCTACTTTGTAATTGGGTTGTCAATTAATGAGCTGTAAGAGTTCTTTATACATTCTGGTCATAGGTTATATGCATTGTAAATATGGTCTGTTTAAGGACTACTTTTCATTTTAATGATGTCATTTACAGTTCCAAATTTTGATGGAATCTCATTTATCAGTTTTTTTCTTTTATACATCATGTTTTTTTTATCCTAGGAAGTTCTTGCCTACCCTAAATTTGTAACATTTCCCTTATAATTTCTTCTTAAAGTTTTATACTTTTAGGCTTTCATATTAGGTTCATAGATCCCTTCAAGTTATTTTTATGTATGGAAATAAAGGGTTGAGGTCAATTTTTTTATATGGATACCAGGTGTTCTAGTGTCATTTGCTGAAAACACTATCTTTTCCTTGGCTCTTGAATTAAGTTTATATTCTATAAAATGTTAATGTTAAATAATCTTTCAAAACTCAATGGACCATATATGTGTGGTTCTATTTCTAGATTCTGTTTTATTCCAATGATCTATGTATCTTTCCTTAAACTAACACAGCATTGATTACTGTAGCTTTAGAGGAATTCTTAAAATTAGGTACTAAAAGTTTTGCAACAGTTTATTTTTAACTTTTCTAAGTCCTTTGTACTCCTACATAACTTTTAAATTTCAATATCCAATTCTTCATTTATAGCAAGTATATATAGACCTAAATTTTTATATATACCTTGTGTTTTCTAATCCTGCTAAATTCAAATACAAGTTCTAGGAGCTCCTAGAGATTTCTTAGTATTTTCTCTGTAGATGATCATTTCATCTACATATAAAGATTTTGCTTCAACTTTGCCGATCCTATCCTAATTGTGTCATTTTATTGCCAGACTATTTTGGTTTGGTCCTATGTTTCAAAGTGATTGATGGGCAAATGAAGAGTAAGCATACCTGCCCTTGTTCCCCAACTTAAGGAGAAAGCATTGTATCTTCTCCATTCATGTAAGGCATTTTTGCTGGAAGTATGGAGTACATGTCTTTGATCTGTTGAGAAGGTTCTGTTCTACTTCTAGTTTCCTTATAGCTTTTCCTATGAACACCTGTAGAATTTAGTCCAATAGTTTTTCTCCAACTATTGACAGGACCATATGGCTTTTTCCTTTCCTCTGTTAAAAATGATGACTTTTGGGGGTGGATCTTCCAACGCTGAACCAACACTGCCATCCGTATAATAAAACCACTTTCTACATACTGCCAGATCTGACTTCTAATACTTTGTTTTGATAAACAAATTTCTATCTATGTCCATACTTTTTTCTTCTATTATCTTTATCCAGTTTTAGGATCAGCACAATGTTGATTTCCTAAAATGAGGGGAGAAGTGTTCCTTTTTTTTTCTGCTTTAAAAGTTTGATATAATTTATCAGTTAACATGTATATGAGCCTGTAGTTTTCATATAAGTATGTTTGCAAGCTAGGAATATACTTTCTTTAATAGGTGCTATTCAAATACTATATTTCCTCCAGAGTTAGTTTCATTAAATTGTCTTCCAAGGTACTTCTTAGAAGTTGTCAAATTTATTTCAAAAAAGATTTTTGTAATATGCTTTCTATATCCTTTTACATTCGGTAAAATCTGTGGTAATGTCTCATAGATCTTGATATTGTAATTTTAAATATGTATAATTGATATTGTGTAATAGGATGTAAAGGTCTAAAGGAGCAGGGGAAGTGGGAGGGGTAGGGGAAAGGAAAGAAGGGAAAAGAAAAAATATCAGAAAATGAAAAAAAATGGAAACAAGGTCTTTGCAAATAGAGAAGGGTGGAGGGGGTGAGGGGAGGGCAGGTGAAGGGAAAAAAACATTAACCAAGATACTCATGTAATGGTACAAGATCCCAATGATGTATGTAAATGTATTTTATCCTAAAATGAACCAATACAATTAATGGGGAAAAAATAAAAATAAAGAGTTTGTTTCCATTTTTTCATTTTCTCATATTAATTCCATTCCCTTCTATAATTTCCCCTATCCACCCAACTTGCCCTTCTCCTTTGCCCCTTTTCTTCCTATTTTACATTATCTATTATACCTGTCAGTGCTTATTTACACTTCCAGTATCTCACACTAGAGAAACTATTCAGTATTTAGACATGTGTGTCCTGTTATTTCACTTAAGGGCATTGCCTCAATGTGCATCTATGTAGCTATAAATGTCTCTAATTTCTCATTTTTTATGGCTGAATAGTACTCCACTTTGTAAAAAAACCACATTTTCTTTATCCAGTCTCCAGTTGATGGGCTTTTGGGCTGATTGTGCTGACAGGCATTTGGGCTGCTTCCAAGTTTTAGCTATTACAAATTGTGCTGCAATGAACATGGGTGCACATATATCACTGTGGTTTGATTCTTTTAATTCTTTGGGGAAGATACCCAGCAGGGGAATAGCTAGGTCAAATGGGACTTCCAGTCCTAGTTCTTTGAGGCATCTCCATATGGATTTCCACAGTGGTTGCACCAGTCTACACTCTCACCAGCAGTAGAGCAGTGTTCCATGTTCCTCTCAGCCCAAACAGCATTTGTTATTGGTTGATTTCATGATAGCAGCCATTCTTTCTGGGGTGAAGTGGAATGTCAGCATTGTTTTCATCTGCATGTCTAGAATGACCAGTGATGTTGAACATTTTTTATATGTTTATTTGCTATTTCAAATTCTTTGCCTGAGAAATGTCTGTTCATTTCAGATGCTCATTTTTGGATTGTGTCTTTAAATTTGGGAGGTCTGATTTTTTAAAAATTATTTATAGATTCTAGATAGTAGACCTTTGCCTGAGGAACAGCAAGTGAAAGTGTTTTCCCACATTGTGGGTTGTCTCTTCACACTGTTAGTGGTTTCTCTTACTATGCAGAAGCTTTTTTAATAAGAAGAGATCCCACTTATTGATTGTTTCTGTTAGTTCACAGGCAACTGAGATTTTTTTCATAAAATCTTTTCCTACACCAATCTCTTCAAGAGTTCTACCTAACCTCTGTTCTAGCTGGTTCAGTGTTTCTAGTTTAATATTTAGATCTTTAATCCATTTTGATTTTAGTTTAGTGGATGGTGAGAGATATAGGTCTAGTTTTAATCTTTGGTAAGTTGAAACCCAGTTTCTCCAGCACCATTTATTAAAGAGGCTATCTTTCCTCCAGTGAGGGTGTTTGGCTCCTTTGTCAAAGAGGAGGTGGCTGAATGTGTCTGGAGTTGTTTTTGCATCTTCTAATCTGTTCCACTGGTCCTCAGGTCTGTTTCTTTGCCAGTACCATGCTGTGTTCATCATAGTAGCTTTGTAGTATAGTTTCAGGTTGGGGTTGTCATACCCCCTGCCATGTCTCTGTTACCTAGAATTGCTTATGCCATTCTGGGTCTCTTGTTCCAAATGAATTTTTGGATTGTTTTCTCAAAGTCTGTGAAGTATGCTGCTGGGATTTCAATTGGGATTACATTGAATCTATACAGCAGTTTTGGAAGTCTGGCCATTTTCACTATATTGATCCTTCCTACCCAGGAGCAGGAGGTGTCTTTCCATTTTCTGATATCATCTTCAACCTCTCTTTTCACAGTGCTATAGTTTTCAGAGAAGAGGTCTTTGATTTCTTTCATTAGGTTGATTCCTAGGTATTTCAGCTTTTTGGATGCTATTGTGACAGGAATTATTTGCCCTATTTCTGTCTCAGTGAGTCTATTATTCATGTAGAGGAAAGCTATTGATTTTTTTGTGTTGACCTTGTATCCAGCTACTCTACTGAATTTGGTTACTAAGCCTAGAAGGCTTTTGGTGGCAATATTGGGGTCTTCTATATATTCCTGATTTTCATGTGAAGGATTTCAGTTTTTGACCATTTAGTATGGTATTGGCTCTTGGTTTTTCATAGATGGCTTTTATCACAGTGAGGTAGAGACCATTTATCCCAATTTTTTGTAGGGTTTTTATCATAAATGCTTGTGGGATTCTGTTGAATGATTTTTCTGCATCTATGGAAATAATCATATTGTTTTTTGTCCTTGGCTCTATTGATATGGTACATTACATTGATTGATTTGTGTATGTTTAACTATTCCTGCATCCCTGGAATGAATCCTGCTTGGTCAGTGTGTATGATCTTCTTGATGATATTCTGCATTCTATGTGCCAGTATCTTATTAAGGATTTTTGCATCTATGTTCATTAGTGAGATTGGCCTATAGTTCTCATTTTCTGTTAGGTCTTTCTCTGCTTTGATGATCAAGGTGATGCTTGCTTCCAGGAATGAATTCCAGAATATTGCTTCCCTTGCAAATTGATTGAAGAGTTTAAACAGTAGTGGCAGTAGTTCCTCTGTAAATATCTTGTAGAATTCAGCAGTGAAGCTATGAAGACCTGGGCTTTTCTTAGGTGGTAAGTTTTTAATTACATTTTCAATTTCATTGGTTGATATTGGGTTGTTTAGAATTTTTATGTCTTCTTCCTTCAACTTTGATAATTCATATGTATCTAGGAATCTGTCCATTTCTTCTGTGTTTTCCATCTTATTGGCGTATAGGTTCTGGAAGAAGGTATTGATGATGCTCTGAATTTCTGCTGGGTCTGTTGTAATTTCACCCTTTTCATTCCAACTTGCATGGATTTGGGCGTTTTCTTTCATTTTTTTGATAAGGTTGGCTAAGGATTTGTCAATTTTGTTTATTATTTTGAAGAACCACCTCTTGGCTTCATTGATTTTTTGTCATTCTTTTACTCTCCATTGAATTGATTTCTGCTCTGATCTTTATAATTTCCTCCCTTGTATGAGCTTTGGGGTTGTCCTGCTCTTCTTTTTCTAGAAGTTTGAGGTTCAGCATCAGGTTGTTTAATTGGGCTAGTTCTGTTTTCCTAATATGCATATTTACTGCTATGAATTTCCCTCATAAGACTGCTTTCATTGTGTCCCATAGATTCTGATATGTTGTATTGTCATTGTCATTTAACTGAAGGAATTGTCTGATTTCTTCTTTCATTTCATCTGAGACCCACTGGTTATTCAGAAATGTATTGTTTAATTTTCATGTGTTTATGTGATTTTTATGGTTTCTTTTGCTATGGATCTCCAGTTTCATCGCACTACGGTCTGATAATATAGAGGGGATAACTTCAATTCTTTGCACTTACTTAAACATATTCTATGAGTGAGTATGTGGTCTATTTTGGAGAATGACCTCTGTGCAGCTGAAAAGAATGTGTATTTTGATTTTGTGGTGTGGAACACTCTGTAAACATTTGTTAAGTTCATTTGTTCAAGAGTTTGATTGAGTTCTAATATTTCATTAATTATTTTTTGTCTAGTTGATATACGTATTTATGACAGTGAGGCATTGAAGTCCCACACTACTATTATTTTAGAGCATATATGACTTTTTTTGTCTGTTATTATTTGTTTTATATAGTTGGGAGCACTAGTGTTTGGTTTGTAGATATTTATGACTGTCATTGCTTCCTCTTAGATTGTTCCCTTTACAAGTATGTAATGTCCCTCTTTTTCTCTCTTAATCAGTGTGGTTTGAAATCCACTTGATGTGCAAAAAGGATAGCTACTCCTGGTTTTTTTCGGGTTCCCTTCACATGGAGTATTGTTTTCTACTCTTTAAGTTTCAATCTTTGAGTTTCTTTTTGAATTAAGTGTGTTTCTTGTATGCAGCATATTGTTTGGTTTTGCTTCTTGACCCATTTTGCTAGTCTATTTCTTTTGATTGGTGAATTGAGACTATTAACATTGATGGTTATAACTGATATATATTGAATTATCATGGTCATGACTGTTTCTTTTTGTTGGATTCTCCCCCTTTACATTCAGTTTCTTTTTGTGCCTGAAGGATTCATTCTGCTGTGCTTCCTGGGGCTGTGATCCTCCTTGTCTCTTCCTAGGATATTACCTAAAATTTTTTTGGAGTGCTGGTTTGGTGTTCATGAAGTTCCTGAAGTGCTCTTTATCATGAAAGCATCTTATTTCTCCATTAATTTTGAAAGATAGTTTTGCAGGGTACATCAATCTGGGTTGGAGGCTGTTTTCCTTTAGGGCTTGAAATACATCACTCTAAGCTCTTCTTGCCTTGGGGGTTTGCATTGAGAAGTCTGCTGTGATTCTGATGGGCTTTTCCTTGTATGTGACTTGTTTCTTTTCTCTCGCTGCTTGTAGAATTTTGTTCTTCTGTTGGATTTCTGGAATCCTAACTATTATATGCCTATGTGTAGATTTTTTTTGATCAGGGCTATTTGGAGTCCTATATGCCTTACTTACCTGTATGCCAAGTTCTTTTCCCCTCCTTGGGAAGTTTTCTGTCATTACTTCTGTGAACATGTTTTTTATGTCATCTGCACACTCCCCTGTTTCTTTGTTGACTCCAGTCAGTCTTATGTTATTCTTCTTTGCATCATCTAGTGGCTGATGGATTGATTTCTTGTTGTCTCTTACAATTTCGAAGCAATTTTTCTTTTCCTGGTCATTAATTGCAATCTTATCTTCTATACCTGAAATTCTGTCCTCACATTGGCTCATTCTGTTGTGTAGCCTTTCAATGGAGTTTTTAATCTCATGGAAATCTGTTTGCATCTGTTTAATGGATTCCATTTTTTTCCCCCTATGTTGGGATTCCATCATGTTCCTGAGCTCCTCAATTTTTTTTTAATCTGTGTCCGCTCTAGATTTATTAATCATGTCTTGTACTATTGACACAACCTCTGCTGTTATCTGAGAAATTATTTCTGCATTCATTTTTTCCAGATCCTCTTTTGTTGCCAATTCAGGGAGTCCAGGTGGTTGAGTATCAGAGTGTTCCATCTCCTTTCCTTTTGGTATTGCTGTAGGTGATCTGAAAGTCTGGTTTTGCGACTTGTTTGTGTGTCTTCTCATTTCGATGGGGAGGTCCTGCTGGCCCCTGCAAGGCTCACCTCCTCTGCACTGGGAGTGGTGGAACAGCAGCCCAGAAGCCCCTTCCTCTGGGCTGGGAGTGGTGCAAGGGTGGCCTGGAAGCCCCTACCTCTGTGCTTAGAGCAGTGGAATGGTGGCCAGGTAGAACTCTTGAAGACATTGGTGTAGGAAAAGATTTTATGAACAAAACCTCAGTTGCCTGTGAACTTCCACAAACAATCAACAAGAGGGATCTCTTCTTATTAAAAAGCTCCTGCACAGTAAAAGAAATCACCAACAGTGTGAAGAGTCAACCCACAATATGGGAAAAAATTTTCACCAGCTATTTCTCAGACAAAGGTCTACTATCTAGAATCTATAAAGAACTTTAAAAATCAGACCTCTCAAATTTAAAGACCCAATGCAAAAATGGGCATCTGAAATGAACAGACATTTCTCAGACAAAGAAGTAGAAATAGCAAATAAGCATATGAAAAAATGTTCAACATCACTGGTCATTCAAGAGATGCAGATGAAAACAATGCTGAGATTCCACCTCACCCCAGAAAGAATGGCTTCTATCATGAAATCAACCAATAACAAATGTTGTCTGGCCTGAGGGGAAAGAAGAACACTGCTCCACTGCTAGTGGGAGTGTAGACTGGTGCATCCACTGTGGAAATCAGTATGGAGATACCTGAAAGAACTAGGACTGGAAGTCCCATTTGACCTAGCTATTCCCCTACTGGGTATCTTCCCCAAAGAATTAAAAGAATCATACCACAGTGATAAATGTACACCCATGTTCATAGTAACACAATTTGTAATAGCTAAAACTTAGAAGCAGCCTAATTGCCCAACTGGAGACTGGATAAAGAAAATGTGGGTTTTTTAATAAAATAGAGTACTACTCAGCCATAAAAATCAGACATTAGAGGCATTTATAGCTAAATGGATACACATCAAGGTGATATTCTTAAGTGAAATAAATAGGACACACATATGTAAATACCAAATAGTTTCTCTAATGTGAGAAGCTGAAAATGTAAATAATGGCTAAAAGATATAATAGATAATTTGAAATAGGAAGAAAAGGGGCAAAAGGAAGGGGAAGTGGGAGGGGTAATGGAAGGGAAAGAAAGGAATGAAATTAATGTGAGAACATGAAAAAATGGAACCAAAGTCTTTGTAAATAGGGAGGGATGGAGAGGTTGAAGGGAGGGCAGGGGAATGGGGAAAAAATAAGAATCAGGAGAGATTATGTAAAGGTGTAAATTTCCAATAATGAATATCATCATACTGTATATCCAAAATGAACCAATAAAATTAATAAAAAAGAAATAATATAATTAACAAAAAAGTTATCTCAATTTTATTTGATGTTTTAATTTATCTTCTTTTACATTGAAGGTGTCTTTAAACTAGAAGATATCTGTACATGCCATGGAGAGATTTTATTTATTTCTGTATTATTTAAACCAGATAGTTGACCAGTACCTCTGGAACTACCTCTTTAAAATCAGCATCGTGCTCCTCTCCCTTAACCCATTCTCCAAATGCTTTCTACATCTTGTTGCCTTAATAGGAATATAAAACTTGCCTGAAATACCACCATCCTTGAATTTTCCTCATGTATCTTGAAGCCATTTTTCTCTCTGACCACTCATTTCCAGTCTCTTGTTAAAAATCCTGCCATTTAACTCATTGCAGTCAAGTGTTTCCCACCACAGCATCATCAATGTTACTAAATTTCAGTTAAGTTTCCTGGATTCAGTAGGGATGTTGACACTTAATTTACAGCCTTTCCCTGCCTTCCAACCCCTTCCACTATCCTAGGATGCAATCATATTCTCTGAGTTCCTAGGTTTCTTTTCTCCTCTTCTTGATTTTAGCTTTTATTCTCATGGTTACAACTAGATCCTAAAAAGTATAACTGTGCTCTTCTGTAACCACTTAAACTAACATCTAAGTCACCTCTCTTTCCCATTTGTTTTGCCAAATATTCATCCTACTAAGGTTCTTTAAACTCACCAAGATTGCTAGTTAGTTAATCTGTTTTCTGTCTTCCAACCTCATCTTCCTTTTGTTTTCTTCCCTATTGATCCGACTTATGTACCATGGTATATTATTTCAGGCAATCTCTAGCTCTGTTGGTGACAAACTAAATTTCCTGTTTTCTGTCCCCACCTTCTCACCATAGTCCACCATGCAACAGGCACTTTCTTTTTTCCTCATAAAAGCACTCTGTAGGTGAGTTCAGATATCCACTGCCTCACTACCTGATCTAAAACCATGAAGAAGGTTTAGACTAAGTCACTCAATAGGCTCCATTGACTGCCCTGCAAATCTAATATCACCAGCTTGGCATAGGTCCCAGTGTTTCACAGACAGGGCCACCTCTGGTCACTCACTTCCTCCATCTCTTACAGAATGAAATTGAACTTTCTGTATTTTCTTCAAGACGCCTACTTCCACCACACTTAGCATCTTAACAGAGAAAAGAGGTGGCCTCAGATTATCACATTTTCACCTCCAAGGTACAAACATACAAATAATGTAATATCTGCATCAATTTCAAGTTCCTTTCCCTCAGTGACAATGGGAATGCTTTCTGCTCTCCTATCTTTTGGTTATATTTCTCCTCATGGTTTCAGTTTATCAATTTTCCTCTCAAGACACTTACATCATTAAATATTCTTTATCTTTTCCCTATAGTCAAATTTTTCCAGCTCAATTAATTCTTCCAAATGGCTTTTCAGCATATGCAAGGATCTGCCTTTAAAGTGTAAGACCTCTCTCTCAAGTTACTATGTTAGTTTGACCTGTGCTTTAAAACTAAAGTATTCACGGAAATGTCTACATTCATTATCTCTCAGTCCCTCTTTCACTCAACTCATTCAGTCTTCTAACCATTTTATTTCCAGCAAAACAGTTTTCCTTTTTGATTTTTCTCCTTCTTCTTGTCTGATTTTTCTCCACTGCCATAACAAAAGTTAGCAGTTTTTAAGGCTCTGCTCTGGACTCACACTCTCTATATTCTCCCCATGGCTCCAATTCCCACTGGTACGCAGCTGACTTATTAGTTGTTTGATCTAAACTCCAAGGCCACAAAACCAACTGTCCTTTGGACATCTTGGTACCCAATTAATGATCCAACTTCTCTCCAAGTCAGCTTTCTTCTGGTGTTTTGACACCATTTAATGGCATCACATTCCATTTAGTTTTATACACCAAAAAAATGAATGAAACTCTCTTTCTCTCTCTTTGGAGCCAAACCATTACCTTTGTTAGTTTTTCATTCTAAGTATCTTTTTAAATAGTTCACTCTGTTCCCATTTGTCCAAGCCTGTCTGCATTTTCCTGGAGTACAATCGGCTCTCTGTATCCTTGCTTCCACATCTAAGGAATCAACAATATAGGGCTAAAATATTTAGAAAACTAATAAAAATAATATAAGTATAAATAAACTATAGCAACTCTTTATATAACCTTTACATAGGTACTATTAGTAATCATAGGTATTATAGCTAATCTAGACATGCTTAGACAGAGAAGAAGGTGCACAGATTATTTGCAAATATTATACTATTTCATATAAAGTAATTGAGCTTCAACAGATTTTGTTATTGCCTGGACAGTCCTAGAAGCAGTCCCAAATGGATACGAAGAGGCAACTGTATTGCAGTACTGAAGATCCTAACTGGTCTGCCATGCATGTTTTGATTTTTTTCCAATCTAGCCTATGCTAAAGTGACTGATTTCTACCAGAGATAATTTAGCTTTCCAGGAGAGATTTGGCAATCTCTTAACACACTTTAATTGCTACAGGTGGGAAGTTGAGAGCAAGTACTTCTAAAATCTAGCATGTAGAAACTAAGAATCCTGCCAAATGTCTTAAAGTCAACTGAAGAGTCTCCTACAACAAAGATATCTGGCCCAAAATGTCAACAGTGTCAAGGTTGAGAAAAACCTGCTATAGTGGTAGACTGAGAGCTTTTCACACTGCACAACGAATTCTACCCTGTGTAAAAAAGTAGACACACACACACACACACACACACACACACACACACACACCAAAACCTTCAGTAACTTTCAAGACTAGAATAGTCAGTGTGACCCTCCAGGTCCTTTGCGATCGGATCAGACTCCACCCACCCCCAGAGACTCCCTCTTCCAGCAACATTTCTATCCACTGTGCTACCCCCCCAGCTCATGATATTTGCATATGTTGCTTTCCCCATCTGGCAAGTTCTTCAGGTAGTTAATCCAATTTATTCTTCAAATATCAGCGGAAGATCTTTCTCCCGAAGGATTTGAGCATGACTTCCTCACTAGGTTAATTCTTCCACTTCAGACACTTAAGAGTTTATATCCTTTGTGGGCTGTAGATAGTTCAGTATTTACATTGGCTTTACATTGGGTATGTACCGTACTTTATTATGATTTCACTGTCACTAAATTGGAAACAATAAAAGGTAGATAATATATCTTTATTCTATTTTATTTTATATCAAATCAAACTGCATTATAAATGGTTGAACATTAAATTTTCAATACTTAGTTCTGGAAATGTCAAGTGATTTGATCTAAATCACACAGCTCATTAGTAGACAAGAGTGAACGTGAATCTAAGGTTTTCATCACTAAGAGTTGCATTTATTTTCTTTAAAGTGGTATTTTATGCATTTGTTTAATTCTGTAGCTTTTTCTTCAAAGTAAATCTTTTGTAGAAGCAGATGCACAAAACAGATTAAAAGAGATTAAAGCACATCACTGCTTTGATCAGAAATAGTGCAACTCACCTCATCTTAAGAAGCTCCTCCATCTCCCTACTTGCCCCTGCTTACCCTTTGCCAGGGCTCTGAAGAACTTGCCTCAGAATGACTTCAATGAGATGACTGTGGATTGGAAATAAGTCAACTATATTTGCCTGAGGGTCATTTGTGGCATTTTTTATTACCAGAGTATATAATGCACTCGATATTTGTGAATTCCAAATTGAGACTACCAGCATAGTATTCAATTATAATATAGAAATACCAAGTAAGTGCTATGAATGGCTGGTATATTTTCCTCAACAATTTCATCAAATCACATGTACATGCTTCTGTATGAAACAGAAATGACATTATTCTTTCATGTTATCAATCATAGTCCATGAAACATGCTCCACATTCCACCCTTAATCAAAATGTACAATTTCTGAACACAAATCACAACATTTCTAGACAACTTTATTTTCTCCTTATTTGTCTTATTTTATTTTTGCCTATGTTTCCAGTTGGTTAATCTCCTCAAGCAAAGACAAACATATTGCATCTATGTCACTGTAGCCACTTTCCAGAGCAGGGGCAGAGGACTTCAGAATGAACTAGCAGGAGCATGCTCTGCTTGTTCATCAACCAAGAGCTCATGCCCACAAGGTGTGGCATTTCTGGCTCTGTGGATCAATAGCTTAATATCTCCCTTCATTTTATGAACCTCCAGGTTTTTGATAATAGAAACTGAAGTTTTAAAGGCAAGGCTGTGAAAAAAAAGTAAACTTATTTTCCTATTTTCTTACATAAAAATTTTATTTGCAATTAAAGGTCAGTGATAGAGTATATATCTTATATTTTAGGAGCATTTAAAAATGAAATGGTTGGGCTGGGGATTTAGCTCAGTGGCATCGCACCTGCCTCTCAAACACAGGTCCTGAGTTCAATTGCCAGTTCTGGAAAAAATAAATAAATAAAAATGAGATGATTAAACAGACACCAATAGTTTCTAGTAATTTCTATAATGAATATATATGTGCACACACACATATAATGAATGTACATTATACATAACAAATATATATAATATGTATACATTATAAAACATCTTTTTCAAGAGGATTATCTTTTACAACTGTAGTATAGGCAGAAAAATGTGTCAACTCTAGGAAATGTTTTAATGTTTGAAACTATATCTCAAACTCCCTCATGCTAGTATCTTTCAAGGATAAAAAGGAATTATTCACATGACTGAACATTCCTTAGAAATACAGACTCTTGTTCAAAAATCTAAAATTTATGATTAGCTATTAAAATATTTTCAACATGTTAACTTGATTTTTTAAAAAAAATATATATATATATATTTGCTTCTGAAGTAATGTTGGCTCAGTGTTTTGTCAAATTTGTACTAAAAATATTTAGTCTAATTAGATTGTTTGTCTGATTACATTATTCAATCTATAAAATGCTAGACTTTATGTATTTTAAATATTTTAATGCTTTTTTCTTTGAGAGTATTTTATCTCATCACTTTTGATTACATCTCAAAGAAGTAATTTCATAACTTTTATGAATTCACAAACTGTATTCACTATATGGCATTTGAATGGGTTTATAATTTGGTAGCTATATAATTGCTAAAATTATCATTATAGGGTGACATGACATTAAAAAAATTCATTTCCTTCTGTCTTTAGCGTACAATGCAGATATATTGCTCTTCTCTCAAAGTTCCTCATTGACATTTTTCAGGCCTAGGAAGTTGCATCTATTAACATATATTACATTGCATTATGACCCTTATTTCCACTTTCTCTCTTTTATGAGAGGGGGAAAACACACATGAAAGAAAAGCTAATTCAGAAGTGTCAGAGAAGTAAACTAAGCATCAGATGTGTGTGTGTGCAGTTCTTGGCAAAGTTATCAAAATTTTCCCCGAAGGATATTGGAAAACATCACTCATAACAGAAATCCTCTCTCTCTCTCCCTCTCTCTCTCTCTCCCTCCCTCTCTCTCTCTCTCCCTCCCTCCCTCTCTCTTGCCTTATAAAACCCTGAAAACCACATCTGTTTCCCGTTGATAGCTTTTAACACACATCCCTTTAATGTCTTCTAACAGGAAGTGGAAATTGAGCGAAGTTTGTATTCACCAACATTTAAGAGTCATCCTGGGAAGCAATCAGATGATTCTATGAAAGATTTCAACAAGAAAGGGGAGAAAACATCATCGGACAAGATGTCACCTGAAAGTGGTCATATTCCCCTCTTTGAAGGTTAGCATAACATCTTGATGTGATGTTTTGAGATCATACCTTGTAAAACATAAGTGGCTAATAAAATATATAAGAAAGAAAAGTGACAGCATTTGCTTAGGAAATATAATTCCAGGAAAATACAGGAATATATAAATACTTCTATCACTTTGATATTTGACTTGGATTTTTAAAAACCACATATAATATTTTTTAGTTTACTATGAACCAGTACAAATATGCATTTTTAGGGCTAGACTTTGAAACCATACATTTGACCATTATCTGACTTTTCTTTTTGTGAAGAAAAGAAAGAAAAATATATTTATCTTTCTAGCTGTGAATAATAAAAGGGTAAAATATAAGTAACCTTCAGTGGCAAAATAAAATAGTAAATAAAAATGCCTTGAGCATCGCTTTCTCGGACAATTAAATTGAGTATGATTAATGAATTTGAAATAAAAAGTGGCAGAAAAGCATCATCTTTTAGGGGGATATCTCATAAAATTGATTAATGTTTTACAAATGTCATTAAAAAGTTAGTAGCTCATAGGTTAGAAGTTGCACTATTAATACAGTTTTCAACCATGACAAAAGTGCAAAGTATAAATAATTTATTGGAAATACAGATATTATTTACCAGTTCTGACTAGGTACATGCTGGATTTTAAAATTTTAACCAAATTATACATATTGTTATATTTGTGATATTTGTTAAAATCATAATTAGCCCAACTTTAAGCTATCATATGGAATATATGTAGCAAACCATCAAGTTTCCAGTCAACATGAGCAATGCAGTTTAACCTATGGAACATTCCAGATTACAATTTAGAAAAGCCAATAATAACTTGCTTTAAAACATTGCTATTCAAAATGATGTCTGTGGATCAGAATATAAGCATCACCCAGAGGCTTACTGGAAATGCAGAACCTTGGTCCCTATACTTGGTACCCCTACTGAATCAGAATCTGCATTTTAATAAGATCCTCACATGATTCATGTGCACATTAAAGTTTGAGAAGACCTACTTTATCATGGTACAGACTGAACTTCAGGATAATTTACATACAGTTCATCCCATTCCAATTCCATCTGGTTTAAGTATGATTTGGAGCCGGCGGTAGGTGAGGGAGGAGTAAAGGGGAGTTTGTTAGTGATAGACTGGGCATGGATTTTTAAATGCATGTAAATTGATATCTTAATCTCTATTTTTCATTTCATTCATTTTATTATGCCCACTGAATATCCTACCTAATATGATTAGTATCAGTCTTGAGGGATTTACTTCACGTAGTTTTGGCCTGTGATTAAACTTATGTGTACTTTGTTGAATGTAAAAGCACTAGAATAGCAGAGGCCAAAAGGGGAAGCTTTAGGGGATGATTTATGTTCCCACAATGTTGGCCTGTGAACAACTTAGTACAGAAAGAAAGAATGGAGGTTGACAAACTGATCGAAATTAGGTGATAATTAACTCCACTCATCACATCTTAATTTACCCCATCATTGTTTTTTGTTTTAATTTCCACATAAATGTTTTCAAAAGCCTCTTTATTGTACAGCCTTACATTAGAAAAGATATTCTGGAGGATAATCATTATTCAGCATCAAGGCGTGGCTTAAATTTTTAGATTTTAAATTTCCAGATACATTAAATATGAAAAGCTAAACTTTAAAACACAAAAAGGAAAATTGTGCTAAGGAAGAACATAGCAGGAAATTTTATTTTTATTTTATTTTATTTGTACATTGCAGAATAACTCTAATTCCTATGAATTGCCACTTTTAAAAGAAAATGAAAACTTCTTTCATTATGAGATCCTTTGAATTCCTTCTCTATGCCCCAAGTTTCTATCTCTGATAAGAGAATTTTTAAACTATATTAATGCTTAATTCAGTTAACTTAGATGAGCTTTACATAGCTTGACAAAACCAACATAACAAAAACTATATTACTATTACTATCCTGCAGCAAATATTTACTTTATTGAAAGAAGATAAACATGTGTTCCAGTAAAGTGTGATAACTGAAAGATTTCAGAATGTGTGATTATATCAGTGATTATGATATCCTTACTTACTAGAAAAATGTCTAGTAAACTAGCCACAAGGGGTTCATACTTGAGGCAATATTTATGCATTATTTCCATAAACAGCAGATATTTTGAAATATACTTACAACAGAGCATTAAGATGCAGCTACATAATAGCCTACATTTTTAGAATTTAGTAAATGTAAATCAACATTGGATGAGCTCCCACCCCTTATCTTCAAAGGCAGGTCCGGGCAGCACAGGATGGCCCCGACTTTCACCAGCCTTCCTTTCTACACTTGAAAACCCATTCCAGTTTCACAGACTGTGTTTAATTTCTCACAACACCGCCGTTTCATTTACTCCACTTTCCTTACTTAGGCTTTGGGGTCAGTTAAAGCACAGTGTGTCTATGTGAATATTGGTGCTTTCTCTTCACATTTTTTTTGGTATAGGCTGTAGTGGCTAATTATTCCAATGCTTCTATGAAAGTTTGGCCCATAAAATTTTCAATGTCAAATAAGGAAAGTCAATAATTTGGCAAATTTGAGTGATATAATAGACATGGAAGAAAAATAAATAAACCTGTATAAGGGATTTTAATGCATTTTTAGTACAGGTTGAACCTCCCTAATCCTAAACATACAGATTCTCATTTGATTTGGAAAATTTCCTTTAAATGTCTTAAAATTAAGAAGTTGGAAAGCAAATAGTGGGGATTTTAAATATAAACATTTGATATACATGTACATATGGCTAAAAAAACCTTGTTTTCCAAATGTCATGGTATGCACCTGTACTCCCAGTTACTTGGGTGACTGAGGCAGGACAATCACTTGAAATTAGCAGTTACTTAGAAGTCACCCTGGATAATATAGAGAAAAATGATTGTCTAGAAAAAAATCTTAAAAAAAACAAACCTCTGAATCCAGTGATGCTTCAAATAAAACAGATGATTGATTATGTTTATGAAGTTTATATTACTTGGAATTTTTATATAATTGCCTTCTTTTCATTTTTATTCTTTATGGTATAATTTTAATTTTAATCTCCTAAATCATCAACATGTCAAATTCTGACAGACAAAATATACATTCAAAGTCACTTGTTCAGGCTTTTATAGTAAACCTTGGAAATTACTTGCTGTATTTCTCTTTTTATTCTGCTCCATTAAAGAATGTATTCTACATTCATTCTTTGTCCTTACAATGGTCATTCATCTCTTCTGAAAAATTTTACAAAATAAACTAAAGATTTTGTTCTTGTCAATTTTCTACTACTCTTTAAATAGAGGGATCTTTTCAGCTATTAATGTTTCTAAAATACTGAAGCATATGTATTATATAGTTTTATAAATGGTTTTCATTTACATATCTTACTTTTGAATTTTGTTATGCTATGGACAAATGTTCTCAACCACAATATTACATATGCTCTATATTACCTCCGTATTGTCCAATGAGTAACTACTAGGCATATGTGGCTATTGAACTATTGAAAAGTAGCTAGTGACTTAAATTAATTAAATCAATTGTAAATTTCACTGAAATTTTGTAAATGTACATATAAATAGCACTATGTTGACAGTACAGTTCTAGATGATATTTCTCCAAGGAACATACTGTCCACTCTTCTCATAGGAAGCAGGTTAGACATTATTCATTAAAAATTTTTCTTTACACAACCGACAATGTGGGCAAAAATTTTAGCAGCTGTACCTCAGACAAAGTTGTACTATCTAGAATATATAAAGAATTGAAAAAAATCAGACCCCTCAAATTCAAAGACCCAATTCAAAAATGGGCATCTGAAATGAACAGACATTTCTCAGACAAAGAAGAAAATCAGCAAATAAATACATGAAAAAATGTTCAACATCACTGGTCATTCAAGAGATGCAGATGAAAACAACACTGAGATTTCACCTCACCCCAGAAAGAATGGCTGCTATCATGAAATCAACCAATAACAAATGCTGGTGAGGTTATGAAGAGAAAGGAACCCTTCATTGTTGGTGGGAGAGCAGACTGGTGCAACCACTGTGGAAATCAGTATGGAGATACCTCAAAGAACTAGGGCTAGAGGTCCCATTTGACCCAGCTATTCCCCTGCTGGGTATCTTCCCCAAAGAATTAAAAGAATCATACCACAGTGATATATGTGCACCCATGTTTATGGTGGCACAGTTTGTAACAGCTAAGGCTTGGAAACAGCCCAAGTGCCCATCAACTGGAAACTGGATAAAGAAGATGTGTTTTTTAATAAAATGGAGTACTACTCAGCCATAAAGAAGGAGAAACTAGAGACATTTATAGCTAAATGGATTCATATTGAGGCCATACTCTTAAGTGAAATAAATAAGACACACATGTGTAAATACCAAATAGTTTCTCTAGTGTGAGAAACTGAAAGTGTAAATAAGGATTAAAATGAATAATTGATAATTTGAAATAGGAAAAGGTCCAAAGGTGTAGGGGTGGTGGGAGGGGAAGGGGAAAGGAAAGAAGGGAAAGGAAAAATTATGAGAAAAGAAAAAAAATGGAAACAAAATCTATGTAAATAAGGAAAGGTGGAGGGGGTGAAGGGCGCACAGGTAATGGGAAAAAAATAAGAACCAAGATACATCATGTACAGGTACAAGCACCCAATGGTAAATGTAAACGTATCGTATACCTAAAATGTACCAATAAATGAATAAAAAAAATTCTTCTTTACTCATAAACTTACCTTTACTAAGGTATATGTAAAAAGTGGAAAGAGAATTCATGTCAGTAAAATAAACAAATTAGTAGAGTAAGAACGCACATATTAAAAATTTGTCCTCAAGAGATAGTGACAGTCTCTTCTTTATAGTATTTTCCCAAGATAAAATTAAGAAAAAAATAAATCCACCTTTTCAGTGCATTGAAAACAATGATTTTATCCTAGAAACAGGAATATCTACTGTGAAGCTTTTTATTTTTCTGTAGCGTCTGTACTAGAGCTTATTTGTCTTCCATCTATGAATCTTCTCAGGTTAAGAAACAAACCATTGTCTAAATACCTAAGATCAACAAAGTTAAGTGCAATAGACAATTTAAAATTAATAGCACCATTCATTTAATTAAAAGGGCTTCATTTGGAAACTACAAATAAATCACAAAGCAGCTTCAGTAAAGATCACTGGCACCATGTGTGCTGTTCTGACCAAATTGTACCCTGTAATGTGACTCAGGGACAGGTTTTAGGCCCAGTTTGGGTAGAGCACTGGGACGCAAGACTCCTGTCACAGGCTTCTGCTGCCACAATTTTGACTTTACCCAACCATACTATAGTCCATGTCCTGTGCAATCTCCTGTGAAACAGCCTGTAAAACATTTTGTTCACATAGGAAATAGTTCATTAAAAAAATAATGTAAGCCAAATGTTATTTTATATAACGTTGTGGTTAGATTCTACATCAGTTATCACCTCTAATTTGTCTGCTTATCCTTTTTTCTAGCCTAAGGTGGGGGTGCATCTGCAAATTATTTTACTGACATTGACATGTTACTTTCACCCGCTATTATAGTCAGTGAGTCAAAACACAATCCCAAATTAAATCATAGGACCAGTAGGAAGGGGCAGCTGGGCATTGACTATTCTGAGGACTATGGAATGAAAGGTCTATTCATGAGATTATTCACATGGTAACTATACCTCAGCACCTTGGAATGCTGGAAAATGTCCACTGATTAATAATCAAAATCCTGGGAACTGCTTTTGACCTTGTGCATGGTCATACTTAATTTTAAAACATGATGCTATCAAAGAAAGAGAACAACAAATATAAATATCCCTTTTGAAAACCATTCATTCATCTCATTGCCTCGATACTGGTGAGAATTAAATGTTGTTTTTAAATATTCTGATTGTAAATGTCAAATATGTGTAAATGGTCCTACAGAATATTCTTGATGTGATATTTTAATTATCCACATATTTATTTATTCTTCCAGCAAGTATTTATTGCATCCCTATATGTGCCATGTATTATTCTAGGCACATGCAGATATCAATTAATAAAATTAAAAATAATAAAAAGTAAAAGTTATTTCTTTATGCAGTTTCTACTCTAAGAGACATGAGATGAATATCACAAATAAGGAAGAAATATATATGCTGTGATTTAGCAGGAGATGATAAGTGCTATAGGAAATTCAGACCAGTAAAAAAAGGAAGGAGCGTGATGAAAATTTGTCATTTCAATGAGGATAGTGAGAATAAGCCATGGTGACAAATTGACATATAAGCCAAGACTTTTCTTTTTCTTCATTTAAAAAAAATACGTAGTCCTATTTTGTTAAAGACAAATATATCCTGTAAGATTTGAGGAAGGGGACCAGAGTTCGATCCCCGGTACCAAAAAAAAAAAAAAAAAAAAAAAAAAAAGATTTGAGGAAGAATCCTGTGAGTAATCTCAGATTGAGTGACTATGATGCTGAATCTATATAGTCACTTGAAGACAGAGGGCACATGTACTGCAGTAAAATACTTAAATATGACCTCTGTCACTGACGCAAATTGTGTGAAACTATCCTTTCCTTGTGTTTTAGTCTGCATTGTGCACACTAGGGGTATTAGTACATGCTGATATTCAGAAAGCAGGCCCAATAATGAGAGTACGACTTATTCAGCCAAAATCATGGACTGGACGAAGACCTGGAGCCCACACATGGAAATCAAATCAGGAATCAGTTATACTAGGGAATGGTACATAGGAGTTATGTTACTTAGTAGTTTTGAAATTAGAATGTCAGTACAAAGGCGAAACACAAGAACCACATCTCAAACTATATTCATGACTCCATGTGACTCTCCAAGTTGGAATGGCTCGAGTGACTATCAAGCATTCCAAAACAAAGAGAATTTCAGAGTTCATGAATGCAGTGGGTCTACACAGAGAATCTGGTGAAAGCTATTGATTATGCAGTCCTAGGCAGGCCAGGTTTAAGAATTTTAAAACCCAGTCACTAAGGATTGGGACAAGGCTAAGGAAACACATTATCCAAAGGCTGAGCTTTGGAAAGAAGGAAAGGAAGAAAGGAAGCAGGGAGGGAAGAAGAAAGAGATTAAAAAGAGACAAAGAAGACACGTATGGTGGCATGGATGTGTGATTTCAACACTCTTGAAAGTCTGATACATGACCATCTCAAGTTCAAGTCCAGTGTGGGCAACTTAGCATAGTGAAATCTCATCTCAAAATAAAAAATATAAAAGGGATGAAGTTGCAGCTGAGTGTGAAGATCCTGGGTTCGATCCCCAGTACCACAAGAAAGAAAGAAAAAGGAAAAGAATCAGATGCCTGCCCTCGCGTCCGCACAGAAACACACACACACACACACACACACACACACACTCACACACAGATAGGCACAGGAATAAAAAAAGAAAGGAAGGGAAAAGTAAAGTAGCTCTTCAAAGCTTTTGAGAAGTAGCTAGAATCCAGTTACTAAAGACTTATTTTGGTGTCAGACAAGGCACAGAATAGGGGCCCTAGCACATCCATAAATTGAGCAAAACATTACTGAACAGGGACTACAGATCTACCCATGCTTGGTGCTGGGAAGGCAGGAATGTGAAGATACAGACCCATTCCTGAGTAGTTTATTGTTTAAGCAAGGCAGAAGGCTTATAAACAAATATTAAGCAACTTATGCTATAGTAGCAGGGCACACAGGAAACAGCTATTTCTACCGCTGAGCCCACATGCTTTATAGACATCCTATATTTTTGTTGCTTTTTGTTTGTTTGTTTTGGGCAGTTTTGAAGAATGAATGAGAGCTGACCAAGAAGAGACAGAAGGACTCTGTGGGGTGGGAGGTTAGGAGGAAGGGTAAATATTCCAGTAGATGCAGCAAAATCAGGAAGGGGCATCAAAACTGAGTTATTTGGGGAGAATAGGAACACTTCCATAGGTCTGAGGCTAAGCAGCTCATTTTGACAAATGTCCATGTATTCTCATGGTGAGTGCTAGATTTTAAATTAGGGGTGAAACATTTTAGGCTGGTATTAATTATACTTAGATGCCAGGATAAGGAGACTGGCTTGAATAAAAACTGCACTCTACTTGTGTGCTTTCTAAATTGATTGAAATGTTCATTGACACATTTTAACAATTTTTACAAATTGAAGGAGTGGACTATTTTGGCTATTTTTCATCACATAAAAAAAAACGATACCACTGTTGTAGAGACAGTCCTAATCTCTAAATATTTCAGATATGAGGAGTGGAAAAAACGTTGCAACACATATTAGTTAAATAGCAAGTTTTTAAAAATTCAATTTTTCAAAGTATTTACAATTTTAGTGAATTTTTAGGAGTGAAGCTAAATATTTTTATTAAAAATATATATTTCTCCCAGGTAATGTGTTATGGATATTTAATATTAGAAGTGCCTCCTTTATTTGGAATCAAAATTAATTATAAATATTTCACTTCTGGATATAATTTCTCACTTCTTTCTAATGCAGTTTCATATACCCTATAAAATATATACTGCTCAAAATTCACCATCAGAATAATATCTTGTTAATAAGAAACATAAAATGTAAACAATAATAACATATAAACTTTCTTGTTTGTAAAGTTACATTTGCAAAGAACTACATCTGTCTATATTTGACTTTTTCTACATCTATAAATATGAGGATAGGGCTAAAATAATGTTCTATGAATAAATTCTGCATGTCACAGTTCTGATTTTTTATTTACAACTTTCAAGCTGATGAAATAGTATATGAGGACTCAAGTAGAACAGTACACAAAGTCCTGGCTAGAAGGTCTCAGGAATTCTTGAAGAATACCACATAACTCAGCATTGCTAAGACAAAATGCCAGTTCCATTTTTTGAAGATCACCTTTAGAAACAACCAGATCTCGCCAAATACAATAGGAAACTTATTCCATTAATAATTTTTTTGTCTAATATTTCAGCACTTAACATCCTTGATAGTTTCAGACTTATTATAGGATATGCAATCATTCTCTAGTGACTTGATGAGACCTTTGCTTTTTGTATTCATCAGGGAAGAATTTGACATGCTGTCTATCTTCACACTCACATTATAATATCATTTCACAATACTTCTGAGTCATTGTTTAAATATCTTCACTCTCCATCCATTACTGAATGGCATCCAGCCCTATGAGGAGATGCAGCACTGACCATGCCTCACTGACCTTTCGTTTTATCATAGATAGGAAACTATTAAGGAATTTTTACCAAATCTAATAATTTAGATTATAAATTTAGGAAATGAATGGCAAGTTTGATAATTTTAGTGGATAAACTTGAAAATGTTGTTTTCCTAAATACATATTTCATTTTGAATTGAAAACTTCAGTTTTATTTACATTTTTGCTCTGGATATTCCAACCCCCGTCCTTGTGCTGCATTGACACATTACCTTATTTTGTCCCACTCCTGAATTTTTTGGTTTATGCTATTCTATAGGGTCCTTTATTCTATCTCTATATTTCTAAATAATACTATTTTCCCAACAAAGGTTAATAATACTATAAAATGCTATATGATATACTATAATAATATACATAGTATAATAATACACTACAAAAGATGATAATACTATTGCCTTTTCTGTAATTACAAGAATAAAACACAAAGTGCACTATAACCTTTCATTTCTGCACTTTTGTTGCTTATGATTCTCACCTCTAGTACAAATTCTCATCTTTTTGTAAGCAATAGAAAAATTCTTAAATATTTGTAGAAGAAAGAAAAATAAAAATGAAAGACCAAAAAAAGTCCACCAAAAAAATAGAGAGGTGATTTCATGAAGAAGGACCACTCACAGAATAAAATGTTTGAAAAATTACTGAAATATATATCAGAAGGAATTTCAGAGGAATGAATGAAAAGAAAAGAGGTATGGAATCATCAAAGAAGTATTTGAAAAAAAAAACAAACTTCCAGAGCTGAAGAATACAGTAGGAATACAAACAGACAAACAACAAATCAGCAGAGTGTTTCAGCGAACTAAATTGCACCTCACATAAACACAAGATGGTGAGGTTATGGCATGAAATTCACATTAATCCATGCAGTAGCATGAAATCTCAGAAATTTTTAGAAATAGGAATAGAGCAAGTTTACAATAAGAGTATGAATGTCAGCTTGGTGTAACACTTTCTACTGACAGCTCCAGATGTTAGAAGAAAGCACAAAAAAGCCCATCCTGAGATTTCATGACTGCAGAATTACACACAAAATTACAATTCCAGAAATCCTCAGGAAAAACCTCAAATGGGGAATTAACTTAAAATTATTGCAGATTCTTTTTCCTACAGAATATATGGCAGAAATAGTCAAATCACCTTTATCACTCAGAATTGCTATGAGGAAGGATCATGGACCATGTGTTTAAATTCCAAAATTTAAAACTTACAAAAAAATATTCTACCATGAGTTAAAATCAATAGGAAATGCAAAGACATTAATACATTGTCAATAAACTCAGATAATAAAATGACATGAAATAGTATATTGAGTTATTGTGATTAAGGTAGCAAACATAAAGTATATTCTGAAAAATAAAAGAATGGAACAGTGTTTTTAAAAATAAGGAAACAGGAAAAAGTGAAGAAAAATTTTTTAAAAGGATAATGATTGAGATTTAAAACAAAACTTCTCAATAAATGTTATGTAATTATTTATACATTTCCAAAAGGAAAAAACATCATGACCTAGAAGATAAATCTGAATAAATTATAGAGATACAAAGTAGAGCAATAAAGATGTGAAAACATAAGATATTAAGAGAAATTGAGGGCACAATGAATAATCTAACGTATATTTATTTTAAAATCCATGATAAGAAAATGGAAGTGAACAAAAATCTCACAGTGATAATGACTGAGAATTTTATAGAACTGATGATGTTTCAGATTCAGAGAGCACAATAAAGGAATATCTAGTTAAAATTTAAAAGTCTGTGCCTCTAGACAAAGGGTAGTGCCACTACAAAACATTACAGAATTTAAAAATGAGGGAGGCATAAAAGTGGACAAACCACAGTGATATATGCACATGAATGTTTGTAGCGGCACAGTTTGTAATAGCTAAAACTTGAAAACAGCCCAATTACCTATCAACTGGAGACTGGATAAAGAAGATGTGGTATTGTTTTATTTTTTCATAAAATGGAGTAATACTGAGCTATAAAGAATGAGAAACTAGAGAAATTTATAGCTAATTGGATGCACATTGAGACCTAACTCTTAAGTGAAATAAATAGGACACACATGTGTAAATACCAAATAGTTTCTCTGGTGTGAGAAGCTGAAAATGTAAATGAGGATCAAAATGTACAATAGATCACATGAAAAAGGAAGAAAAGGTCCAAAGGGGAAGGGGAAGAGGAAGAGGGAGGGGTAGGGGAAAGGAAAGAAGGGAAAGAAATAAATATGAGAAAAGGAAAAAACAAAGTCTGTAAATAGGAAGGGATGGAGGGGTTGAAGGGAGGGTAGGAGAATGGAGAAAAAAATAAGAACCAAAATATATCATGTAAAGGTACAACTCCCTAATGATGAATGTCAGCATATTGTATCCCTAAAATATACCAATAAACTTAAAAAAAATTTTTAAAAGGCTAAGCTGAGCCCAGTCAACTCTCAGAACCATGAAAAAAAAAGTGGACAGAGACAGAAAGTTGTCTTTGAAATTTGATAACTGACTACAAGCTATTCAACAATAAAAAGTTAAATATGGAAGAATGTGAAGTTACATCTTTTAATGTAATAGAATATTTTTATTCAAATTTGATATTCAGCTAAATTCTAATTTAAGTAAATCACAATCCAACCTCATTCAGGTTTAAAATCCAAATTCATATATTGGTGAAATCCTGAAAACATCAATCCAATAACTTAATTTATAACATATCCACTAAGAAGATGGCAGAAGCAAAATATAAATCCTCTCTGTGGAAACATACCTTCAAGCAGGTTCTCAAAACAGTCCCTATGACAAAATTCCAATGAACATGAGCTCACAATCAAAAATCATAATACATACAAGAAACAAAGTTATATAAGCTTCAAGTATAGGAAAGCAGAACAATAACCACGTAAACATCATGAATAAATTATAAAATAAACACTGTATCTTATGGGAATGTAGTTTATGAACTGTGTAGCATTTTATATAAGTTATACACATATAAACTAACCAGTGAACTAGATCATGGACAATTATTTGCCATTAGAAAAAAATTAGATCCTGTTTTTCATTATAAACAATATTCAGATGGTTCTAAAAGCTAAATATAGAAATCTAAATTCTAAATTATAAGAAAAAAATCCACAAAATATTTATTACTTTAGAAGTGGGAAAGAATTTATAAGAAGCACCACAAACAAGTGAAAAAGAGAAAATACATTAGATTTAACATCATAAAAATATTTAAACTTCTGTTCTATGAACAATCATTAACTACAGTTCTCACCTCTATTACAAATTCCCATTTTGCAACCAATGGAAAAATTCCTAAATTTAAAAGGTTAGAAAAATACAAAGATATTTATAGCACTATAACACCAATATATTAAGATATAGGACATGTAGGAAGAATCTGACAAAAAAACAGATGACCAAACTTACAACTGGGCAAAGTATAAGAATCCAAAAAGGTAGAAATTGATAATGATTACATGAAAATATCAGCAGCACTCTTAATAATTGAGAAAATCATAACTATTATAATAATTAACTCTCATTTCTTTCAAACTAAGGGAAAAACCAAAATTATATTTAACAGTTTGCAGTTGTAGAATGTATAAAGAACTATGTTTGTGGTAATACAAAAATAGTATGATCTCTTGGGGAGACATTTTAACAGTTTTAGTTAAAATTCAAAATGTCAGTCAAACAATTTCACATCAACTTTTATCTATTCATCTAAAAGAAATACTGCACCTAAGGGCAATCATCAACCATGCATGTTGTACACTGCAGTGGTTGATTTTTATTAGAAAAATAGTGAATGAAACTTAAATGTCTGTCATCTATGAAGATGGAACAGACTATGATTCCTTTTGTAAAATATTACATAGAATTGAAAAGAATCAGAAAATTCAGTTGGTATGACCTGGAAAAGTTTATAAGATGAAATGTTAGTCTATTGTGTTATTTTAATGTTATACAGAGAGAAAGCATGGTTTATGTATTACTTGTATAATTTTTTTTAAATAGAAGAAAATGCCCAAGAAAATAGGCAACTTTTTAATTGAGTGGAAGTTGATATTAAAATGTTCATAGTACACTGCTTGTCATACCTACATGCTTGAAAATTTGTTATAGTAGAATAAATGAGGCTTAAATTTTGCACTAGAAATGTAAAGAAAATTTACCATATCAAAATATGATAAATTATTTGATAGAATATCATAAAATTATTTAAACAGTTGAAATGGCCTTTTGTTGGTCATTTGATTACACAATTTTATAAAGTGAGTACTGTTTCAATTTATTTTCAATTTAGTGGAAGATTCTTAGAGATTTGCAAGTTTTAAAAGCATAAGTAAATTATTTGTGGACAGGTTAATGTAAAATCATGTAACTTGAAATACAATCTAGTTTTGAACACAATTCAATTTATGACATTTGTTATTTGGAGAACAAAGTGTGGATTCTTTTACAACATTACAAAGGGGTGAATTTAGTATTTATTCATTTACAACTAAGCAATCTAGATTGGATTCCTGTGGCCATAAAAGTTTGCTTAAATTGCTTGTATTTCAACTGGCTCATTATAAACACTCAGATATTTTAAGTGACATTAAAAGTTTTTAGTGGTGTAATGAAGGCCCTCATTATATGATAACCATTAACCAATGGGCTGAATCCCTGTGGAGGCCAGGCTATAAAACAGGATAAGAAATGAAAAAGGAAGAAAGATAGTGGAAAAACAGATTCTCCAAAGAGCACAGGCCTCTCTGCTTTAAAGGAGGGATGTGAGCACCAATTATGTGTCCAGTATAGGCACTGGAAGTGGAAGGACACACAAAAGAATTCTCTCTGAGCTCCCAAATCATATGGTTTGGCCCAGAGTTTCTCAAAACACCCCCTAAGATGCATATTTCTTAGGAAAATCCTCAAAAATTACAAATTGTGGTACCTGCCCTTACGTGGCTTATATTCTAGCATATTCTATTCATATTCATATTCTAGAGAAAGTAGATAGTAAGTACCTAAGCCCATACAAAAATAGGCAGTTACAAGTTTTGAGACCAAAAAGGGAATACTGAATGCATACAGGTTGCTATGGGATTTCTAGGGGCAAAGAAATATTTTGCCATAGTTTTAAAAATTCAGTTTTCACCAGTTTTCAAAGGAATTAGCTTTTCATTCTGGTGAATAATTTTCTGATCTATTTGTTAGTTAGCTACCAAGAGCATGTGAAAGGGATATCAACTCACTTTTCCTATTGTCATATTTGTAAGTCATCTTCAGCAATTCTTGAAGGAACTCCATGGAGATGACAGCTATTTCTGTGAGAGAAGTGTCCCAAATGGATATTTTGGGCTTTGAAGGGTTCAGTTCATGCTATCCCAGGATATGGCAACTTGGCAGAGTGAATTATTTTAAGCTAAAGGAATTTGAGAAACATCATGTGCGTCAAGAATGTTCTCACCTTTCATTGAACGAGGCCAGAAGACCTTCATGTGAGAGGTGTCCTTCTTACAACTCTCAAAAATGAGCATTGGCTGTTTCCACAGAGAAAGGGTACAGAGAAGAATTTGAATAAATAGGCTTTGCTAAGCTTCCATAAGTCCACTACATTTAGCTCATACCTTGTTCCATCGAATTTCTCTAGATTTTCTACCTTCATTAAACCAAGCATAAAACACATACATTGAACCCTCAATTCTTTGAGGGTCTTCATTTCTTCACACAGTCTGCTGTATCAAGTACAAGTTTAATCAATTTGTGTGCTTTTCTCTCATTAATATGACTTTTGTCAAGGAGCAATAGCCATGAACCTAGGATAAGTAGAAGGAAAAGATATTATTCCCCTCATGTCTCATTCATCTTTTGTTTCCTCCAAACAATACACTTGATATGTCTTCTGTACTCATCATAACCTGAACATGAAGAGGAAAAGACAAGCCAAATCATAATTAATCAGGACTTATAAAACAGCAGAATAGAAATCTTAGATCTAGGTGTGTGAATAGGTATCATGAGAAAAGTGGTGGGAGGAATTATTCATCCTTCTAATGTCCCCTTTCATAATCATTTTAAGAAACACAAGACTTTGTAAAATAGACAATGTTTAGGTGTCTTAAGGAGAAGTTGGCATTCTGGGCTACTAGCATTAAAGAAACAGATAAAATAATCCCACAACATCTTCAGTTGCTTCCCCAAGTGCAGCCCCTGTCCACATCTCAAAGGCAATTTCTATTTATATCCCTATAACATGTTTTACACTATTATGATTTATTTGTCTCATTCATATTTAAATATCAATATGTTTTCCATATAGAGTATATAATCAAAATACTTGTTTTAAATTATTTTTCCCACAGAAAAGAAATACTAAGAATCATTGAACATAGCTGTTATTGTGAGAATATGAAATATGTCCCTCAGACTCAATGTCATAAAATATGTGAACACAGAATTTAATGATAGGCAAGCATATTACATCTTCTATTGGTAACTTACATGTTCTGCCACTTTGAAAAAAGATATTTAACTACTCCAACCTTTAATGTCCTTCTCTTTAAAATAGTAAAGTTAATAATAGCTACCTCCTAGGCATGCTGTAAGTATTAACTAAAATATTTCATAAAAATAACATCACATTGCACAGCACTTAAAATGGGACTAGTTCTAAACACAATTTAAAATAGATATTTAGTACGTCAGCTAGGGAAAGTACATAGGTGGAATATTTCTATAAGATCGATGTATAATTAGGATGAATTGCTTGAAAGTATCTCTCAAAGGTGCTTGCAAGTTCTTTGAATTGACAAACAGCCAAATTTATTCATACAAGGCCACTTGTGCTTGCACATTTGTTACCTAGTAGATATTCAATGAATATCTTTTGGATGAATAGGTGATTTCTCAAGTTTGACGACAAGGTGATTATCTATGGATTGTGCTTTTTGAGAATAAATTTAAATGAGAAAGTTTGCAAAACATTGCATCAAATAGTCTACTACCACATCTGTATAGTTATGACTCATTGACAGAGTAACTTTCAAAAATGACTGAGACTTCGGTAGTATAAAATATTGGCCTATCAACCCAAGATAAAAACTGAAACAAAATATGAACAGTTCTGCGGTTAGTTTATAAAAATGGATGAGGAAATAGAACATATCCGAATCAAAAATTCAAAGATAATAAAGCTGACTGCTCTTGGTTTCCCTCTCCAAGCCTCACTGCATCTTTTTAGATTTTTATTTTCCTTTTGCTTGTTTTATCCCACTCAGCCTAAAAGTATCCTTCATTCTTATGCAATTGCTACACATTTTCCCAAAACCCAATACAAAGTAACCACATATTACTTAGAAAGGTTTCCTATACTTTCTTACTCACAACAACAAAATGGATTGAATGCACTGAAATCATAGAAAAAATAGACAAGCAAAGTAGTTTCTGACATTCAAATGATATCCTTAAAAACGTGATGAGAGCTCAGTGTTCTCAGGTATGCAGTGTTAGTCTGTCTCTCACGACTTCTCGGCTTTCAGGAATTATGTCACTCAAATATTTACTTGTTTATCTACTTAATTATGTATTTATTCTCTGTTCTATGAAATAAAGATATGTTTCAGTGTGTTTACAACATATTACATCATTCTTGCCAGGATATCATTTAATCCTAGTATCCTCACTGGGATGTTCCAAACCCAGCATCCAATTTATACAGAGGTTGTTCTTAATTTGGAATTAAGCAGCCTAAATGTAAACATACATGCATAACCGCTTGGAGGCTACCTTTTATCTCCATTTTTTCAGAAACAACAGAGAGAGAAAGAGAGAGAGATAAATACAAATAGGTGATTGTTCACAGCTTTTAAAAAAGTGAACCAAGAATGCTCACTTTTATTTTCCTCTCACAAAGCAGCTAGTGTGGTACTAATTCAAGGCATTTCAAAAGGAAACAATGAAGTTTCTTCACAGGGCTGCTGGAAATCCTTATGAAAAATGTTGTAATAGGAGGAGAAAACATTATATGAGCCCATGTACTGATGGAAGAAGAAAAAACTGACAGCTTTGTCTTGGCCATAGTAACACATTTTAGCTTGATAGTTGTCTAGGATTTGTGTTGAAGATACTGGAAGTAATTATTAAAGGTGGGAAAAAAATCTATAACAGGTGTATCTCTTCTCCACCAAAAGTAAAGTAAATAAAATGTGAAGTCATTTATCCACTTAAAATGCCTTAAAGCAATGTTGCAGTTATGTTGTAACATAATCAAAATTTGCCATCTGAATCTCAGTTTGCATTTATAAGATAAAAGAAGGATTGTATCCAAGTGTATGTATCTTCTCACAAAGAGTAAATATCCTTACAAACTGAAACTGAAATAGCCAATTACTGTGCTAAAGTATTACTGTCTAAAATGACATGGTTTCCTCTATATTTCTATTATTTCTCATTTATAATTTTCACAGTATGCAACACATTTTCACAAACACTTTGAAATCTATAACAGTGTTATCTATGAGTTATTGAGATAGGTATTATTCCCAGCATGTAATGAAATTATTGAAACTTTGAATTTTTACAATAGGACATAGAGAGGTAACTCCGAGTATATATGCAGGATAGGATATTCAAACACAAAAATATCTATTTAAACCTTATTGCACTGAATAATTTTATCAGCAGGTTTCCAGTTAGAGAGAGGAACTATATATATGGTATTTTAAACTGGGAAAGCTTTTTAAAAAATCATTAATTAGAATTAGATCTTGAACTACCTGGTGCTTGGCTATGAAGGGGTAAAGAAAACTCTAAGGAAGACAGAAATAGCAGATAGAGGTGGAAGCCACTCACTCAGCGTTAATGGAGAGTATTCAAGGAAGAAAAGCGTCTGGTAGGGAACCCTTCTTCCAAGGCTGAGACCCAGCTCTCTCATGGCCCAGTGGGTGGTGGATAATGTCATGGAGGACGGCCCTGGGGAACTGACTAGGGAATCGTCCTCTGGGCACCGAGTGAGCCCTGTGGAGAGATGCCGTATGCTGCGCCAGAATACACAGCAGGAACCTGTCAGGAGCCTGATTCACATAAACCAAGAAGAGTTTCTCTTCCAGTACCCCTCCAAAGACTTCTACTATCTTGATGAAGCTCATTCTTTCGCCAGCCAGCAAAGGAGCCATGTGCCAGTACTGCAAGCAAAGCCACGGAGGGTGACTTTGGAGCTGAAACGAGTAAATGATAATGCCCACAGTGGTATGTTATGGACATTTAGATGCATTATATATTTTACTTCTCACAACCACATTGTAAATATACACTTTTTATTCTTATAGCATGAGTGAAGCTATTTAAAATAATTTTAGTTGACTTATTTCTAAAAATGGTGAAGGATTAAATGCTTTGCCTATTTCTGTAAAAATGTAAAATTTACAATCTGCTCCTTGAAAGAATTGAATTTGATAATAAATAGTTTGGATCCAGTTTTTGACAGTTAGACTTGGAGAAAAATAATTAACGTTCATGGATCTACATTTCTTCCTTAAGAGAACAAACACAAGGAAACCAGGACTTCTTCAGATATTACCTCGCCTATTTCCTATGGCATTTATATTAGATGACAACTTCAATGCGCTTAGAATGCAAGTGACACAATATTCATAATCTTCATTTCTAGGTTATTGATATATTATCATTTATCACTGAGCTATTCATTTCATTAAAGTCTTAAATATGTAAGACAATATAATAAAGTTACAAGTATCCAGGGAAGAAAATCAGTTACATAAAAGCAGCAAAAGTCGAGCATACTCAGTTTTCCCAACATATGCAACACCTGCCAGTAGCATGACACGAGCAGGGTTATGGAAGGAGACTATTAAGAAGTGGCTGTATAATCAAGGTAGATGTTTCTGATTCATGTGTATGTAGGCAACAGAAAAATAATATATAAAAAATATCCATCCCTGAAAAGTCCATCTACTCCTAAATGTAGAGAGTCTAGTGACAACCAAGTATAATCTATTTTAAAAAACATATATTTTATGATGCTTATTGTGCTTTGCTTGCTGTAAATCTCATAAGCAGTAATTCTTGGGCATTGTGGAGCACAGGTTCAGGAGTTCCAAGAAATGCTAAAATCCACATGCTCTGGTCCCTTAAAAAAATAGCATGGAATTTACACGTAACCTATGCAATGCACATTATCCCATGTACTTTGACTCATCTATCACTGATAATATCTACTAAAATGCTATGTAAATAGCACTAGATATTTAGTAAGATAGTATTCCTAACATGATATTTAAATAGCATTAGGTATTTAGTAGGTATTATGATAGCGACTAAAATGTCATGTAAATAGTTGCTCTAATGCATTGTTTAGGGAATAATTACAAGGAGGAAAAAAAGTCAGTACACTTCAGGACACATGAAAGTTGTTTGAGGAATATTTTTATTCAAGCTTGGTTGAATCTGCAGTATCACACAGAAGCAGGGGTCAACTGTGTGTCATTTTTCTCATGAAAAATGGAGAAAATTTAAAGAACATAAAAATCACTGACCTTCCTACCAAGAGAGAAACATAGGTTTATTCCTTCCTAGTTTCTCTTTTAGGTATGTGCATGTATCAAAGCACACAGAAATCTACATTTTTTAAATTTAGTGCTTCATTGTCTAATTTTATATTCTAGTTTTTTAATTCATTGAAATTCATTTCTATCTTCTTTGACTAAGGTATAGTTTACATAGATTAAAATGCAAAACTCTTAAATACACATTTGCATCAATTTGACCTCCATCTAAGTCATGCTCAGAGTCTCAGAATACTATCTTGTGCCTACTACTATTTTATATCAGTTCTTAAATTTGGAGTAACCATAAGATAATTTTAGTTCTATATGTTAGTTTTGCTTATTATATTATTTCCTATGATTCAGTCATCCCATATATATATATATATATGTATATATATATATTCTTTTGCATTCTATTCCTTTTATTCATCATGTTATCAAGGTTCACTCACAGTAATGAATGTTGTTTGTATCAGATGGTTTTACCATTTTCGTTGCTGAGTCATATTCTGTTATATGAATAAGAACAATTGGTAAATCCATTCTCTCAGTTATCAATAGCTGGGCTGGTCATAGTTGGAGGCTATTAAGAGTACCACTGCTATATCAACCATATTGCATAGGCTTTTGTGGACATACAGTGCCACTATTTTGAATGGACTTGAGGAAAGCCAGTGATTAAAACATCAACTGGTGTTTTAATCATTCTGCACACTAATCAGAAATATGTGAGATTTCAGATCTTTCACATCATTCACATTATTTGTAATCACTGATGTTTTAATTTTTTTGTTTTATAGATTTTTTATTTTTCTTTTTTCCCTTTTTGTCTTTTTTTTTGTAAGTTCATTGGTACATTTGAGGTATACAATACAGTTACATTCATCATTGGGATTTTGTACCTTTATATGATGTATCTTGGCTCTTATTTTTTCCCCATTCCCTTGCCCTCCCTTCACCCACTCCACCCTTCCCTATTTACAAAGAACTTTCCATTTTTTCCTTTTCTCATATTTTTCTTTTCCCTTCTTTCCTTTCCCCTACCCCTCCCAATTCCCCTACTCCTTTAGACCTTTTCTTAGTTTTAATTAAAATTTCCCTGATGATGATGTTGATCATTTTTCATGTATGTTTCAAACATTTTTATATCATTTATAAAGTGTGTCTGTTTAACTATTTATTCCACTTGTAATTGTCTTTTTATTATCTTGCCCATATTCTTTACATATTAAGGGCAGAAGTCCTCTGTCAGTTTAAGTTTTGTGAATGTTTCCCCCTAGTTGATGTCTTCCCTTCTTAGTTTCTATTGATAGGATTTAATGAGAAGAATTTATTAAATTTATCAAACCAAATTTATCATATTGTTGTACTTTGAGATCAGAACACTGTGATGTCTATATCTCTTATAATAGGATTGCAGTTATTCCTCCACTTTCCTCTAGAAGTGTTATAGTTTCAGGGTTTGCATGTACATCTGTAATTCATCTTCAGTTAACTTGTGTATCCAGTATAAAATAAAACCTAGGTTCTTTCATTTCTATTTGTATATTTGTTGAAACAACTTTTCTTTCCCTCTAGAATTGCTTTAGTGCTCTTCTCAAAATAGTTTCACCATAAAAACATGGGCCAATTTCTCAACACTCAATTCTGCTCCAGTGTCTGTTATTTTTTATTCTTTCACCAATGCAGCATTGCTTTGATTATTGTTGCTTTGTTATTGTTATAGCATGTACAGTATCCTTTTGAAGTTTGATTTTTTTTTCAAGATTATTATGATATATATGTGCACTGTGTCCCATATCCCTTGAGAATGAGCTTATCAATATTTTAGGAAAATAAGAAATCTTACTAGTTTTGCTTGTAGCATTACTAATTCTATAGTTTAATTTGAGAATGTATAATCTAAAAATATCGAGTCTTTCAAAATCATGGTATATATTTTCATTAATATAAGATGCCATAAATTTGCCAAATAAATGTTTTTTTCCAGTGCCAAATCATTCATATATCTCATTATATTCATCCTAAGTATTAGATGCTTTCATATTTTAATAGACATTATTATAATATCAGTTTTAGATTCAGAGCAAAATTGAGCAGAAGATAAAGAAATTTCCTGTAACCCTACTGCCTGCACACATGCATAGCTTTTGAGGTTATCAAATCTTGCATGGGAATGATGTATTTTTTTTTCCATTTAGGTTATTGGTACATTTTAGGTATACAATACAGTTACATTTATCATTGGGACTGTGTACCTTTACATGATGTATCTTGGTTCTTTTTTTTTTTGCTCTCCCTTCACCCCCTCCACCCTTACCTATTTACAAAGACTTTGTTTCCATGTTTTTCCTTTTCTCATATTTTTTTTCTTTTCCCTTCTTTTCTTTCCCCTAACCCTCCCACTTCCCCTACTCCTTTAGACATTTTCTTCCTATTTCACAGTATCAATTACACATTTTGATTCTTATTTACACTTTTAGTTTTTCACACCAGAGAAACTATTCGGTATTTATACATGTGTGTCCTATTTATTTCACTTGAGAATATAGCCTCGATATGCATCCACTTAGCTACAAATGTCTCCAGTTGCTCATTCTTTATGTCTTATTAGTACTCCATTTTATAAAAAACCCACATCTTCATTATCCAGTCTCCTGTTGATGGGCAATTGGGCTGTTTCCAAGTTTTACCTATTACAAACTGTGCCACTACAAACATGGGTGCACATATATCACTGTGGTATGATTCTTTTAATTCTTTTGGAAAGATACTCAGTAGAGGAATAGCTGGGTCAAATGGGACTTCCAATCCTAGTTGTCTATTGTCTCCAATCCTATTGATTTCCACACTGGTTGCACCAGTCTATACTCTCACCAATGATGAAGAAGTGTTCTTTTCTCCCCACAACCCCACCAGCATTTGTTATTGGTTGATTTCATGCTAGCAGCCATTCTTTCTGGTGTGAGGTGGAATCTCAGTGTTGTTTACATCTGCATCTCTCAAATGACCAGTGATGTTGAACATTTTTTCATATGTTTATTTGCTGCTTTTACCTCTTTGTCTGAGAAATGTCTGTTCATTTCAGATGCCCATTTTTGAATTGGGTCTTTATGTTTCGGGGGTCTGATTTTTTTGAGTTCTTTACGTATTTAAGATAGTAGACCTTTGTCTGAGGAATATCTGCCAAAATTTTTTTCCCACATGGTAGGTTGTCTCTTAGCTCTGTTGGTGGTTTATCTTGCAGTGCAGAAGCTTTTTAATAAGATGAGATCCCACTTCTTGATTCTTTGTGCTAGTTCTTTTGCTATTGAGGATTTGTTCATAAAGTCCTTTTCTATGCCAATGTCTTCAAGAGTTCTACCTAACTTATCTTCCAGCAAGTTTAGTGTTTCTGTCTTAATATTTAGATCTTTAGTCCACTTAGATTTTAGTTTAGTGCAGAGTGAAAAATAGGGGTCTACTTTAAATCTTTGGCAGGTTGAAATCCAGTTTTTCCAACACCATTTCTTAAAGAGGCTATCTTTCCTCCAGTGAAGGTGGTTGGCTCCTTTGTCAAAGATGAGGCAGCTGAGTATGTCTGGAGTTGTTTCAGCATCTTCTAATCTATTCCATTGATCCTCAGGTCTGTTTCCTTGCCGGTACCATGCTGTTTTTATCACAGTGGCTTTATAGTACAGTTTCAAGTCGGGAATTGTGATATGCCCTGCCATGACCCTGTTGCCTGGAATTGCTTTTGCTATTCTAGGTCCCTTCTGGTTCCAAATGAATTTTTGGATTGTTTTTCTTTAGTTCTGTGAAATATGCTATTGGGATTTCAATGGAGATTGCATTGAATCTGTATAGCAATTTTGAAAGTCTGGCCATTTTTCACTTTATTAGTTCTTCCTACCAAGGAACAGGGGATGTCTCTCCATTTTCTTATATCCTCTTTGATCTCTTTTTTCAGAGTGCTGTAATTCTCAATATAGAGGTCTTTTGCTTCCTTCATTAGATTGATTCCTAGATATTTCATTTTTGGGGGTGCTATTGTGAAAGGAATTGTTTCCCTAATTTTCCTCTCAGTGAGTCTGTTATTTGTGTACAAGAAGGCTATTGATTTTTGAGTGTTGACCTTGTATCTAGTTACTCTACTGAATCTGTCAATTAAGTGTAGAAGTCTTTTGGCAGACTTTTTAGGGTCTTCCATGTAGAGTATCATACCGGCAGCAAATAATGACAGTACTTCCTTTCCTATCTTTATTCCTTTTATTTCTTTCTCTTGTCTAATTGCTGTGGCTAATGTTTCCAAAACTATATTGAACAGGAGTGGTGATAGTGGACATCCTTGTCTCGTTCCGGATTTTAGCTACCCCTGTTTTTGTCCAGGTTCCTCTCACATGGAGAACTGTTTTCCATCCTTTTACTTTCAGTCTATGAGTTTCTTTTAGAAATAGGTGCATTTCTCGTATACAGCATATTGTTGGGTTTTGCTACTTAATCCATTGTGCCAGGTATTTCTTTTGATTGGTGAATTGAGACCATTAACATTGATGGTTATAACTGATATGTATTGACTTATCATTGTCATGTTATTTTCCTGCTGTTGGTCCTTTTTTATTTTTTTCCCTCTCCTTTTAATTTCTTGCCTTGTCTGATGAATTTGCTCCTTTGGGCCTTATGGAGTTGTGACCTTCATTATCTTTTTCTAGGATATTGTTTAGAATTGTTTGGAGTTCTGGTTTGGTATTTATGAAGTTTCTCAGGTGTTCTTTGTCATTGAAGTATCTTATTTCTCCATCAATTTTGAAAGATGGCTTTGCAGGATACATCAGTCTAGGTTGGAGGTTGTTTTCTTTTAGGGCTTGAAATATCTCACTCCAGGGTCTCCTTGATTTGAGGGTTGGTGTTGAGAAGTCTGCTGTGATTCCAATTGACTTTCCTTTGCATGTGATTTGCTTCTTTTCTCTAACTTCTCGTAGTATTTTGTTCTTCTGTTGGGTTTCCAGGCTCTTGATTATTATGTGTCTAGGTGTATAGTTTTTTGATCATGGCTAGTTGGAGTCCTATATGCCTCACTTATGTGTATATCAAATTCTTTTCCTCTGTTTGGGAAGTTTTCTGTCATTAATTCTGTGAACAATTTTTTTATGTCATTTGTACTTTCTCTTGCTTTTTCATGGACTCCTATCAGTCTTAAGTTATTCTTCTTTGAGTCATCTAGGAGCTGTTGGATTGATTTCTCATGGTCTCTTACTATTTTTAAGAGATCTCTCTTTTCTTGGTCACTGACTGCCATCCTGTCTTCTATATCTGATATTCTCTGTTCAGATTGTCTCAGTCTGTTGTTTATGATTTCAAAAGAGTTTTCAGTCTCTGGGATATCTGCTCTAATCTGTTTCATGGATTCCATTTCTTTCCTATGTTGGACATTCATGGTTTCCATTTCTTCCTATGCTGGGAATTCATGGTATCTATCATAGTCCTTAGTTCATCTATTTTTTTTTATCTATTTCTGTTCTAGAGTCTCCAATCATGTCTTTCATTCTGCTCACCATTTCTGTAATTACCTGGGAAATTATTTCTGTTTTGAATTTCTCTAGAGCCTCATTTATCTGTTTTGTTACTTCCTGTGCTATCAGTTCAGGGTGTCAAAGTGGTTGATTATCAGACTTTTCCACTTTGTTTCCCCAGAATTTGCCTTTGGTGGGGTGGAAGTCTGGGTTTGTGCCTTCCTTAAATGTCTTCTCATTTTTATTTTTGGTACTGTCCTTGGTTTAATTCCTGGGTTGATACTTCAATATTGCTTATTGTAAGTATCTTTCTCACTTGTATTTAGAACGCTTATGGAATGATTGTTTCTCAGAGGTGTCTTCCAGATATAGCTTGTCTGTAGGTTTTGAGTCTCTAATGACTCCGAGGCTATCTCATTTTCATTATACCAGGAAGGACCACTGATTAGATCAATCACAACACCTTAGCCCAAGTGATACAATCAGCAACACCATAGCATCAAGCACAGCTTAAAAAATGACAATTTGTGGTAGTTATTAATCTATCACCTTAAACTGTGTGAATTAAATCAAAATCAAAGACCAGCCCAATGTATGTTTATAGTGAATAAACTCTTCAATATAGCAACTTTACCCTTCAGGATACAGACTTAGAAGGAGCTGGGGAAGGAAGGATAGATAGGTAGAAGGACAGGGAAAGGTTAGCAGTGAGGCCAGAGGACAAAGGAAGATCATGCAAACTCTAGGAAACTGTTGAAGACAAGAGGAAAAGACAAAATGAAAGAACAAATATGAGAACAGAACAACCTAACAGCAACAGGCAGGCTAGAAACTATTTACTTTCCTTTAAAACTAATGACGAGCGAAGGAAGGGGAAAAAAAAGAAAAGAAAACGAAAGAAGAAATCTGAATTATGTCCAGAACAAGAACAAAAAGGGAGATGAAGAACAATGTGAGACAGTGAGAGAATGAGTGAGAGAGGGAGAGAGAGAAAGAAAAGAAAAAAGAAAGAAAAAAGAGAAAAGTAAAAATTTGAAAAGAGAAGAAAAATAAAAATTGAAAATAAAAATAAGAGAGACAAAAATATAATTTTGAAAATAATAAATAAAAAATAAAAAAGAAGGGCCTCCTTCAGGGTATGTGTCTGCTGTCACAATAGACAACGTTCGCAGCAGTGTGCAGCTGTAAGTCAAGGAGTCTCAGCAAGCCAGTTGCACACCCGTGAGATTCAGGCAGATTTCTGGCTGCAAGTCCCAAGTTGAGTGGTCTGTCCTCCTGCAGGGTTGAACTCTGCAAGGGTCTACTGAAGGTTCCAGTGACCCTTCCCCTGAAGATAGTCCAGGTTCCGATGGGAGGTGATGATGCCTCCAGCTTATCAAATATGGTGGTCTGGTATGCCTTTATTGCAGATTCTCTTCACTTTTCCAGTGGGCTTCAATTTTCATCAAGGAGCCTGAGAGAGGCCCTCTTTCTGTTGTTCACTTCTGCTCTATCTTCTGGAGCTCAGGACAATGGCCTTTACAACCCCCTGTGCCTCAGTAGTATGGAACCTGGTGCCAGCGCAGCCAGGAGGCCAGAGGTGGGGGTGTGTGTGTGTGGGGGGGGTGGTTCTGCAGGCCCTTGTGTGGCTAAGCTTGTCACTGGGATGCGGGGCAAGGGTGGGATGGATCCCCGCTCCAGGTGGCTGAGGTCCTCCCCTTCGGCTTGCTGGTCTAGGAATGATGTGTTTTGTTGCAACCGATCAGCCTACACTGATATCATCTAAAGTCTGTAATTTCCATTGGTATTTGCTCTTGGTATTATACTTGCTGCAGGTTTGAACAAATGCGTCATCACATGTGTTCATCACACACAGGAGTTCTGATGCCCTGAAATTCCTCAGTACTTTCAACGGGGCAGGAGCATGTTGTTTGCTCTTCAGTCCCATATTCATTTCCAGGTGATCACTGCCCTGAACTCGAGGTGAGGGCCCCAGTATTGTGAGCTTCCTACCTGCAGATCGCATTGCAATGTACAGAAATTCTGTGGGAAATTGTTGATGAACTGGTGTGAGTTTCCTTTTTTCCCCGAGAATTACAGGCATTTTAAAAAGGTCACATCAGCCCAACCTCTAATCTTGATGACTAGGGAGGTTAGTTGTTTGTTTTACCTGCATCTTCTGCTGGTAGCTTCCTCCTCCCACACAGGTGCTAAAGAAAAAGGAGTACTGGTCAGTGCTTTAGGGAGGAATCCCACAGTTTAAATTTTAGCTCAGTAGGGTTTTTTTAAGCCTCTATTCTTGGATGGACTTAAAAATATATTGTTGTTTTCTACAATATCCAGCAGTTAATGCAAGAATACAATCTCGTGTAATTTCTTGAATTTCTCTTATGAGGAATCTAAAGTTATATTGACATTTTAATGTGAATACTTTCCCATACTGTTAAGGATTTTTTGAAAACATTCTTAAATGCTTGCTTAATAATACATTCTATAAATGTATATTAATTTGTTCAACAAAACCTTTGTTTATAGAATTTTAGATTGATCAGGGTTTACTCTTATGAAAATGCTGTTTGTCTTTTAAAATCAGTTTAACATTCACATATTTCTTTACCTCACTCCAAATTTGTATATTAATACAAACCAAAATAATGAGACATTACATTTACCTTTAAAAGTTGCAAAAATATCAGTTTTTGACAGTACTCCCATATACCACAGATAGAATGCTACATTGATAATATGTAACTATAATTTTGCCACCTAGAGGAAAATTTGGCAATATCTATCATGTTTATGAAACCATTCTTAATATTTAGAAAGTATATTTCTGAGGTTTTCATTCATTTTTATCATAGAAATTATCCTGGTCTCCCGGGAAGAGACCCACCTGTGAGAACCAGGCCCTACCTCATTCTGCTCCAAATTCATCAATGAATTAATACATTAATGAGTATAGCACTCCCAAGTTCCCCAATTCCAAAAGCCTCACCTCTGACACATGAGCCTTTGGGGAACATTTGATCTAAACCATAATATTGTGCCTGGGGAGCCATATTGGTCTATGCAATGTTTTTTTTACCTTGCTGATTTTTCATTCTGTGTTCATTCTTCTGATGAAATAGAAATATTGGTTGCCTCCTTAAAGTTCTTTCTCCCATCATTCAACTAAAGATTTTTCTTTCTTTCTCACACTACTGTTTTTTCTTTTTCATAAACTCATCCCACTTCATATGTATCTATTTGTGTGCTTGTAAGACAATTGGATGTTTTGTTGATCCTGTGAGTACTGTATCTAGCACAGTTCTTGACACAAAGGTGCTCAACAAATATCTGATGATTTATTCAACCAATGAATACATGACTGACTGAGTACCTTCATCAACACAAAATATTCAACTTGATTTTATTTCTCTGCTTTTCTCTACTCATAAACTTAATGTCACAGAATTTATTTTAACTTGTGGCTAAAGCTCTGAGTTACTACATTATTAATATAACAATATAATGTGATAAGTTTACAAATACTAAAAATGAATTTCTTTCCACATACATTTTTAAAAATTTTATTTGTGTCTATATCTGATTGGTATTCATTCAAATAATATATTTTATACACTAGCTTTTCCATCCTTCTATTCTGAAATTTTAATTATCTTTTGTAGACTTGCATATATATTTTCGTTACTTTTCCAGAAAGGATTTATCAATCATTTTATCTGAGAACTTTTTATGTATTGCAAAATATATTTCCATAATCTTCATATGTATATGAAACAGAAACTTGTCTAAAAATAAAATTCTCCATTCAAATATACATCTGTTATCTAACCGCACAAGATAAAAACACCCTATGAACAGTACTGCACTGTATAATAGTACATAATATCTTAGTGAAGAACTCTTCTTTTCTTATTCATAATTTTTATCTTTAAAATTCAGAAATCTATAAGTGCATATCCAGGTGTCTTGATGAAACTTTGCTTTTTTAAAAAATCTCAGATCTTTCTTTAGCTCAAACCCTTTTTCTTTTCCTTTAGGTTTAATTATTTATTTCCCTACTATGTTTCTCTTTCTTCCTTAGAAATATGTACAGTAGTTGTATTTCTTTGATCATATTTCTGTCCTTCATATCTATCATTATCTAGGTCATCTTTTTCATCTCTTTGATTTTGCTTCTGCAATATGGAAGATTTTTAAAATTTTTCCGCATTTTATCCTGTGAATTTAATTTTTATATGCCCTTTATACCATCTCAAATGTCATTTTATTTTTCCTAATTAATTTCACACCTTCTTACAGCCTATTTGAAGCTTCATTTTTTTCATTCTTCCATTTCATCCTATTCTTTCTTCAGAAACACCTACTCCACATTCACAGAGGCGTCTCCTAAATCTTTTTGAGGCCAGCAAGATTTATAATGTTTAAATTTTTCAGGTGCTTCACACTTTATGTTTTTTCAATTTAAATTTATTTTAACTAATACCTAAAACATTTAAAAGCATACATGTTTATGAGGTATCATGTATACATTGTGAAATTTGTAAATTTAAATATATAACATCAAATATTTAAATATCATCAGTTCTTTGTGATTAAAACTTTAAATCATTTTTCCTATCTCTCTAAAGGGTACAGTTCATTACTGATCATTATAGTCATCCTATTGTACAATACCACTCCAGAACTTCTTGCTCCTATCTAACTATAACCCAGTTCCCATTGACCAACTTTCCCCCTCCATCCCTCCCTCCATACTTCTCAGCCTCTGGTAACTACCATTCTACTCTCAACTTCTATGAGATGACTTTTTTGGATTTGTCAGCTATTTCTGACTAAACCAATTTTAAAAGCTATCCTGTCAATTTGGCTCACCAAGTCAGCTTCCCTTACCTGTATCTGGTGATGTCTCTTTATCACATCTTTATTTTCTTGTACTGGGTTAAGATTGGTTCAGGCCTGGCATTTCCTTCAGATAGAGTGGGTGAATTTTTCTTATTCTGCTATCACTGACTACTTGTATCCTATAATTGCCCCATACATATTTTTTGTTGCCCATGGAACTACACTTCAATTATTTTAATTGTTGATACCCTGAAAACAGGTTAATAGAAGTTACAACTTATACTCCATCACTTACAAACCTAAATTAGGTTGTCATACACAACACATGCACTTTTCTCTGTGTGGTGCAAACCATGAGACATTATAGCTCTCTACCCTGTGCTCTGTAAAGCAGTTCCCTGACAGCCTAATAACCCACCCCCATCTTTCCCTTTTGTCCTGAGAGACAGGTGTATGTATAGATATATAGGGTATGGATGCATCAGGATTGATTGCAGCTTGGGACTGTCCAGAGGTATTTCACATGAATCTGAAGGAAATCCACCTAGTTTAGATCATAGCAATATGACACTAAGGGATGAAGAGGTGAGTCAAAACCTCTCTCTATTATTTGGGAAAGCTATTTGTTTCCTTTTGATTCAGAGGATATTCTATCCAGTATGTCATCCAAAATGTGATTCATATTTGTGAATTTCAATGATAACCACTTTTAGAATTTTGTATAAACCTCAACATATTTTCTTAGTCTTCTTTTTCCTCTTCTACATATTCTTTGTGCCCTTCATATTCACCCCCACACACTTGCTATTAGCAATCTATGATATTCTTTGTGTTTTAATATTTTGATTGAAAGCTAATAAAATCCTATCAGAAATGTTGATATACTTCCCTCCACATTTTTAAAACCAAGAAGCACTCTCATTATAACTTCTCTCTTTTTTTTCCTGGAGCAAATTTCCCAGATTCCCTTCAGTTATTTTTTTCCTTTGTCTTATATAGTACATGTTGAATCCAGTTTGCGCTTACAAGAAAGAACATTTTTATTCTTATTTTTTTATATTGAGAGTTGGATCATTTAAAATCCTGCTCAGTGTGTAATCCCAGGGTGAGTCCAAGGAGCCTACATTGGGCTGATTAATCAGTTCTTCACCCCTCTCTTCACACCACATGGTCCCAGCCTGTGCTGTGTGTTGGCATCATTATTAATAGTGCTGCTTTCGTTCGCTAAAGTTCCCTGGTTGCACAGTAAATTACCTCACCACTCTACATAAGCCTATGAGGTATGATTTAAATGAGTCATATATGAATAAATTCCTTATTCATACTTCCTAAATATGATGATATAATTTTAATGGGAATTAAACCTGAACAGGTGAAAATAATGGTTAATTAAATCCAGCTACAATTCAGTTACTAATATCTTAATCCTATTCCAAAGACAACTGAATGTACCATGCCATCTACAGTGTCTAAAGCACACTGCCAAAACCTAATTGGTGGGCCAGCTTTTCATGTGCAATAAACAATAATGTAAAATTTTTGTATTTATATATTTGTTCTTTAATTCTATGGCTTTCAGATGGGCTCTTTTGATCCAGAGACTACATATTAAATGAAAGAAATATAGTTATCCCACCTTTAAATCTTCCATTCCTCTCATCTATGACATATCCTCTGACAATTCACCTTGATACCATGCACAAAAAGCTGACATACTGCAGGCATACAGCATGCCTTATCCTCAGTTTTTAATAATATGTGGAAGAGATGGTCTCTTTCAAACCCTGTCACCTAACATGCACAATAGTGGATAGGACTTTGAAATTAAGGTCACAATAAAAATGTCCCTAATAATACAAAACTATAGAGTCAGCAGAATTGATTCCACTTCACATTTTGTTATTAACTTTTGTCTTTAGAAGAGTTACTTAACTTCACTTATGCTCATTTTTCGTTAAAAAAATGGTGAAAGCACAAAGATCTTAGGTTTTCTGTGAAACCGATAAAATAAATTTAAATCACCACTAAAATTTCTAGCACAATCGCTTTATAAAGTCCAGATGTGATTAGTGAGGGGAAAACTGAAGAAGAAGAAAGTTATATTGTTTTTCTTGGAGAGTATTTTACAAATTTTAATAGACTTTAATTTTAGAGCAATTTTAGTTTTTAAAACAAAACTGAACAGAAGATACAGAGATTTCCCATCTATTTCCTCCCTCACAAAACGCAGCATTCTTATCAACAGCCCCACCAGATTGGTGCATTTTCTAGGATGGATGAACTTACACTGATACATCCTAATCACATAAAGTCTGTAGTTTACATTAAGGCTCATTCTTGGTGCTGTATGTTTATTCTATGGGCTTGATGAACAGTATAATGAGAAGTGTCCACTATTACCTACTCTCTTGCAGAGTACTTCTTCTACCCTAAAATTCTCTGTGTTCTGCCTATCCATCCCTCTCTCTCCCTTGGCTTTTGAAAACCACTGAAGTTTTTACTATTTCCATAATTTTGACTTTTCCAGAATGTCACACAGAATTATCCAATATATAGGCTCTTCAGACTTGTTTTAATATGCATTTCAACTTCCTCCATGCCTTTTTATGATTTGATAGTTCATTTCTTTTTATCACCAAATAATATTCCATTTTCTGGTTTTCTCAGAGTTTATTTGCCCACACACCTAACATCTTTCTTGCCTCCAAGTTTTGGTAATTATGAAAAACCGATACATACATCCATGTGCACCTTTTTGTTTGAACATACATCTTCAACTCCTTTGTGTAAACATCAAACAGTTTGATTGCTGGATTATACAGAAAGAGAATGTTTTGTTTTGTAAGCAACAGCCAAACTATCTTCCAGAGTGGCACTCTTATTCCACATTCCCACCAGCAATGAATGAACATTCTAGCTGTACCACATCCTTGTCAGCACTTAGTGTTGCCAGCCCTCTGCAAACTAGCCTTTCTAATATGAAGTACAGAGTGGTACCCCCACTTTAGTTTTAATTTCCATCTTCCTGTTGACATATGATGAACAGCATCTTTTAATATGCTTATTTACTATCTGGGTGCCTTCCCTGGTAAGGTATATATTAATGTCATTGGTCCATTTTAAAATTTATTTTAACTGACATATAAAAATATGAATGCATACACATTAATGGGGTACATGTGATATCAAAATATCACATGTATCAAAATACATATATATGCTGTGTAATGTTTAAATGAGGTAAAACTTAGTATCTCCTCAATCATCTATCATTTCTTTATTGTGAAAACTCCAAATCCTTTCTTCTATCTTTCTGAAATGTATAGTGCATTATTATTAGCTACTGTCATGCTACCGTAGAATACCAGGCCAGAGCATCTTGTTCTTATCTAATTGCAACTCAGTACTCACTGATCAAGCTTTACCCAGCCATTCCTCATCATTACTCTCCCCAGCCTCGGGTAACTTCCAATATACTCTTACCATCGGTAAGCTCAGCTTTTTAAAATTGCACTGTTGTACTTGTCTTTCAGTGCCTGACTTATTGAACTTAATATAATGATCACCACTTCTACCTATGTTGTGGTAAATGACAGGATTCCATTGCTTTCTGTGGCTGACAGTATTCCATTGTATTCATGTACCACATTTCCTTTATCCATTCAACAGCTGATGGACACTTAGATTTTTCCTTGTCTTGACTGTTGTGAATAGTGCTGCAAAAATGTGGGCATACAAATGTCTCTTCGACATACCTATTTCATTTCCTGAAATGAAATATATATATATATATATATATATATATATATATATATACAATTTGTGAATATATATATATATTCATCCTCAGGACTGGGATTCTTGAATCCTGTGGCAGTTCTATTTTTAATTTTTTGAGGAAACTTTCTATTGTTCTCTACAATTGCTGTACCAATTTACTTTCCCACCAACAGTATGGAATTGTTTCTTTTTCTCCATCTCCTTGCTAACCAGATCATTTCTTAAATTAGTTGCTTGTTTTTCTTATTTTAAGACTAATTTGTATGTTTGGGATAATAGCTCTTCATTGGATATGTGTCTTGTATTTTTTTGCTTAGATTATGGCTTGTCTATTTTTATTCTCTTGCCATGTCTTTTATAGTGCAGATATTTTTTATTTTAACTAAAAGGAGCTTATCAACTCTTTCTTTCCTAAATCATGTCAATGATTTATCCAAAAAGTCATTCCTAAACCCTATAGATTTTCTCCTACATTACCTTCTAGGAGTTTCACAGTTTTGTGTTTGGCAGTCAGGGCAGTTATTCATTTTATGTTAATTTTATGAAGATCATAAAGTCTGCATCTAGCTCCATTTTTTTGTATCTAGATATTCAGTTGTTCTAGCACCAATTGTTGAAAAGAGGAGAGTTTTATTTCTTCAACTTTGTTAAGATATAATTGACAATTCAGGTATAATTGACAAATACAAATTATATATATACACATGTGGTGTGAAATGTGTTTGTGTATATGTATACATTGTGAAATGATTAAGTGAAGCTAACTAACTTACCTGTTAAAGAGGAAAGTCATTATGAACAGCAGCAACACATGAATTGTTGAACTAAATGAATTCCTAGAATGATGTCTTTCATTTATATCAGGAAGACAGTCTTTAGTCCACAAATGAGAGTAGGAAATGTGAAAAATGAATAAATTCACAATGACTAATGACCTGTTAAAGAAGCATGTAGTATTTTGAAATTTCCTAGTCATACAAATTTTTATTTCAGACCATCCAGAACACCTATAAATGTGTATTAGTAAATGAACCCAAACTCACACTCCATTTTAGCTCAGAGGGCAATCATTCGCACCTATAGATGGCAATGCCTCTGTGCTGTTAGGTATTCTTTATGACAGACTTACGTAATGTGTGAAGAGAGTGATTATACTAGATTGCAGAGGCAAGCTGGAATAATGGGGTAGTGCTATAGTCACCCACTTAGGTAGCGACTACACAGACATAAAAGAATACCAATGTGGTTTGTCAGTATCGTGTGTAACGCAACTTGGCTTTTAATGAACTATAGTTACATGATTAAACATCATACTGTTGCAAAAGATCAAGCAAGCACTATTCAATGTGCATTGTAAAATATTTAAAGTGAAATCTATTTCTTATAGATTATCTATTATCTTCCTATTTTTCAACTTATGAATGTTGTCTTCTGCTGTCTCTGAGCTGCTGTTAAATCTTCCACTTACTGCTTATTTTCTGACATATTTTAACTTCTAGAATGTCTATTTCTTTCTTAAATTGTTATTTCAATTTTCTCATTAAATTCTCCGCCTTTTTGTATTTTTGTCACTTCTTATGTTCTCTTTTATGGTTACATTCTCATTTATGGTTATCATAAATTTAGTCTACTGAGTCGCATACCCCTAATTCCAGGTTGTTGTGACAAAGTCATGTCTCTTTGCATACCTAGCACTTTTACAGTGGAAAGTCAATTGCTATGTATTCAGAAACAAAGCTGAAAAAGCTTCAGATGAGGTTACCTTCATTAGAAAGGTTCAAGCTTTTCTCCGCTAGGCAAGTAGAATAGAGCAGAGGGAGGAGCTGACCAATTAATTTGTGATTTCGTTGAAAATCTGTGAGATCCTTTTCTTCCCAGCACTGAGACTGCAGGAATCATTGTTCATCTTTAAGATGCTTATTTGGTGTATCTGGCCTCAGGCAGAGTGAAGATTTAGAATTTAGCAGTTGTCTTGAAGGGGCATTGGTGATGTTTGACTCAACTAGAGTCTCCCATTTTATTATCACAAACCTGGTTAAGTGCCAAAATTTTTGCTGGTTTATCTGCCTCCCATGTGCCAGGGGCCAATATAGAATTCTCAGTCTCTAGTTAAAACCAGTTGGCCAAGCACTGCCAGGGACAAAGCAGTTGTTGTTGATCATTTTTGAACCAATTCCTCTTTCATTTGAGAACTTCAACTGTTACATATCCTCCTCATAGATACTTGTTTGCTAGGCATCATGAAAATGTAAACCATTCACTTTAACTAATTAGTTTGGGGGCTTTCAATTATATCTTGAAATACTGTGAAATCTTTGAATTAAGTGAATATCTTGAGGAAAAATTAGAATAATTGAGGTCTCTTATTTATTCATTTATTATTTATTGGGGCTACTACTCTTTTAAAAAAAACCAGAAAAACGGACAGGGTCTCATTATGTAATTCAGCCAGGTGTTGAACTCACTATGTAGCCCAGAAACTCTATGTGATTCTCCTGCCTCAGCCTGAGATTATCGAGAATTGAAACTAGGGATCATTAAATTACATGCCCAGCTCTTCTTATTTTTTAAATTTCAGACTGAGTCTAAATTGCCCAGGCTGGCCTGGACACTGATCCTCCTGCCACACCTCAAAGTAACTAGAATTACAGGCATGCGCCACCACAGCCAGCTCCTACTTTGCAACGTTATCACTTTAGTCCTATATAACTGCCAAAAGATCTGCTATTCCCCAGCCCCCAGCAAAGCTCTTCCTGAACCAAACCAAGATTTTCAGCCACTAGCTGCAGATAAAATTGATAAATATTTCCAGACATAGTCTTAGCTCTTTAACTCACATTTCTAAGGTTTTGATGTTTCTTGTGCTCCCTGTGGTCCTTACAGCTTGGCTGTTCTCTGATGCCTTGTACATATTATCTTTGTGATTGATCCAGGGGTTGTAATTATTTTCCGTGGGATAATGGCTTGATACTAATTACTCCATTCCACAAGAGCATCTCATACAAGCTTCAGTTGAGCACAATACAGGCTTTAATAGATGGAGATGAGGTATCTAAGCACTGTGAAGATTGAAGCATGTTTATAACTTGAATAGGGAGTACGATTTTCCTTTTGAACTCTAAAATCTTTGATAGAAGTAATCACCTTATACCTGTATGTTTTTCTATCTGTGTGTCACCCATAGATCCATCCATCTATCTTGCTTTCACAGCAATGCTACAGTAATAGATTAGATGGTTATTTAATAAAAATAAAATTCAGTATCTATACCCATGGAAATAATAGGTGGTCATGACCTAGGTGCTGATGTTGTCCTTGTTCTCCAGTCTCATGAAATAAAATGAATAAACATTTTCTTATCTCCTCCACTTGTCCTTCTCTTCAAGGTGTATATTTCTTCAAGTTCTAGCTATTTCATACTGTTTCTCCAATAAACCAAATTATGTGATAATTAATTAGTTTTATAATGGAACTTTTTTTGCTTGACCTTAGGTTAACTAATGAATGCTACTACAGATCTAGCATTTATTGCTTTTTACTACATTACAGTTATTTTATAATATTTCACCAAAGTTTTTTCCATTCATTTTTGTAATATTAAATTATTTATGTTTGGAAACTATTAAGAACATTAGAAAATTTATAACAAGAAAAGTATAAAATATTTTAATACCTGCATATTTAATGCAAATACATTGTCTTCCTGAAAAGCTAAAACAGAAAGTTGAAGAAAGATTTTCATGAGTGAAATTTAAAGAAGTGAAGAAACATTAAATGTAAAGAGAAAACAGGCAGTTTAAATAAAGAGAGAAGATGATGAAGCCAGAAGTCAGATCTTTCAGTAATCATTTATATTTCAAAGGGCAAAGCCACTGGAAGTATCACTAGCAACTATCTATGCACAAGAATAGAGTCGATTTAATTTGTGTTATAGGAACAATCTCAAAATTTAAACTGTTAGAATTTTAGGTCTAATACCATTTTATATACATGGCTATATAAAATGATAGTAATTTATTTTGTACTATAGCAGAGTAATAATTGTCACTGAAATAATTATTTTATGTCTATTATTTCATTTAATCTTCACAACAACCATTTAAAATTGATAAAGTTTGTTTCACTTAGCCACAGATCAGCAAAGTAGGATTTAGTCAGCATATGAAACTTTCCCAGGTCACAGAGGACAGCTGGTGTCAAAGCTCTGTTGAAATCCTGAGCTAAACCAGCTTTATCCCATAGAACTTTCTGCAAGACGGAGACTTCGTGCAGGTGGACTCTTGAACGCATAGCCTCCAGTCACGTGTAACGATCAAACACTTGAAGTGTGCTTCGTGCAGCTGAAGAAGTGAATTTTAAATTTCACATAATTTTATTTTTTTAAATATGTTAATGCATTTATCTCAACAGAAATGAATTGATCACTGAACACTAAAGTCTTTATTGTAGATAAAATTATTTGCCCCATAGATTCAGTTCTAAAATTTAAATGGTCACATGTGCCTAATAGCTTCCATTGTGGGCAGCATGGCTCTGACTCGTTAGATTATACGGGGGGCTCAAGGCCCTAAAAATACTCACAGTATCCAGAAAAATCATTGCTGAAGCTTTTTCTTAGCGCTAATAAGCTGGAACATCGATTCTTGACCTACTTTTTAGTAGAAACAAATACTGCATATGGAATAATGTTTGTACTAATTTTTATTTGTAAATAATATAATATTTTAATTGTAAATATTTTGTATGAAATAGAGTACTTAAATAAGGTATTTTCCTCAGTGGAAAGTAATTTATTTTTTCTTTATTTGGGTTAGTTGTGAGGCCAGCTGGAAACACACAGGACCCCGCCCTAAGAAAGTAATGGAAAGACAGGGAGAGGGAGTTGTCCTATCTTTTGCCTCAAATGCATTTCATGTTGGCAACATGGAGCACAGCTAGCAATTCTAGTTGAGTTCCTGCTTTTTTCTGAAGCAGGCTGGCAGTATGTGCTGAGTGAGAAGTGTGGCAGCAAAGGACATTTAATATGAATCTCGCGGGAGCATGTAAGGGGACTCCTTTTCCCTTCCTGGTCTTCCTCACGCAGCTGATTTAGAGCTAGTAATAATGGATAGGAAGCAGAGTGTATGCCTGATATTTATCCTCTCGAGAAATCTTTCCCACTTCTCTCCCACGGCCTTGTCAACCAAAAGAAGACTTCCTCTACTTATGTAATCACTAAAATAGTGTTTGGCTTTGCTATTAGTAAGGCCTGAAAAAGCAAAGTAATGTTTTACATATCAATAACCACTTTGTGAACCAATAGTTTCCTCTGCTTAAGAAACCATGTTAATTATTCCACCAGAGTAAATTGGAACTTTGCCTACTTTCTTTATATCCATATTCTTGACTCTTAAAAGACTTAAATTATTTAAAAAGTGCAAATAATTCAAAGACTTTATCCTTCCATTTCCTCTTCTGTGCTGGTTGTTTTACACTTTGTTTGGAAGTTTGGAGTCTGCCTGGGGGTCAGGGCTGTGGAAGGAGTTTGATTGACTGCACATGTGTGAGGGCCATGCCTGCATTTCGGGGACAATATGAGGAAGAGCTCCCTACAAGACACACTTCTGAAAAAGAGTGCTTGGCTCAGGCCCCACCTATACAGAGCTCAGTTCCTAAAAATAGGTGCTAAGTTGAATCCTCTAGACTCACCACTCAAATAAATTCAGCCGTCCCATCTACTTGCTGAATAGGTCTGTCTGTGGAGCTGGCCTCCACTCCACTGATTGCTTCAGGGGACTGGGAAACTTGCTGTACAGGAAACAAGGGAGGAAACTACTCAGTGAAGAATTAGAGCGATATATGGCATTCCCGTGAACTTGGGGTTAAATCTATTACGAAAGGTATGTGGAACACTGTCATTGATACATGTGTGCGTCCAAGGTTGTAAAATGCTCTTGCTCATCAATGAAGATCAATGAAGCCCATAGGTCAAATTGTAATTGTTATAGATGAAAATATTCAGGTGGATTTTGTTTTTGTGATAATATTCATCATTGCTTTATTTTATGAAATTTAAGACTTCATATATTAAACTCTTTGCAAAAAAGCATTAATCATATATAATATTGAAGAATAATGAGCCTGATTTAATGAAGAATTAGTTAAAATTAAACAACTTACAACTAAAGGAAAAAATTTGTCAGTTTGTCTATAATGAGCATAAGCTGAATGAATACACTAGGAAATATAAACAGTATTTCTTGAAATTTGGTGAGGAAAAAGAAGAGTTTGAAATATTGTCAACTGTTGCAGTTTACTCAGAGAAACATAGTCAAATTATTCTTTTCCAGTTTTAGTTTGATTGTGCAGCTCTCGCTCCAGCCCTGAGCTCATCTCCTTTGGGAGCTTTACGGGAGTAAGAATTAAAGAATCAAATTCTTACATGCTTTGCAGAATTAAGAACAGCACCGCCAGTTGGATCTGCCAGCCCTAATTATAGTAACTACAAACTTAAACAGAGAAGACTGAGATTGTACTTTAAAGGTATCATGCCCTATATACTGTTTCAAATGGATTTTTTTCTGTCTTCAATTGCCTGTGAACACCTTAATTTGGTCCTGTTGCACCTTAAGTGTTTAGATGTTAAGACACTGAAGTGATTTCAGAGAGACATTATAACAGAATTTCCTGGGACACCAACTAAAAGCAAGGACACTTTAAGATTGCATAATGCAGGGTTTAAATTTAGCCAACTGCTGCTGAACTGAAAGATATTTTATTTTTACCAGAGCTTTATTTGGTCACCAACAAGCTGTAGATTGTTTGAATTATTTTAAAATTTTATGCACACGGTGCCAAAGGACAAGTGAAATATTTACCTTAACTACATTCAGCGCCATGAATTTTAATATGAGAGAGCACCTGTTTAGGGTTTTAGAAGAGATTGCTGGTGAGTGATAAAAATGTTGGGGCAGAAATTAGAAAGTCCTGAATTTTATGCTTACATATTTCTCTACTCCTCTGCTTCCTCTGAATATTTTCTCTTCTTGCTATCAACATGTAAAGCAACAACTAGATCTGTTTTTAACAGTCAGCATTATTTCAGATAGCTGCTATTTGGCAAAGTGCCAGCTGTCTCAGGAAAATGTAGTCTGGAGTTTGGACAGAATGATTCTGCTTTCATCTAGTTTGAGGCATCTTTAAGGTTCAGCATCTCTCAACCACCTGAAAACAAAAGTGGACATTCTTTAATGATCTGAGGGCTTTACTTCAGAACATGTTCCTGCGAAAATGTCAGGCCCTGCCTCATGTCTCCCGTGGTCCTTTCCTGGGTCTGCTTGGGGGTAAAAAGCCAGCAAAGTTCATGGATAGTTTACTGATGTTCACAGAGATGACTGCCCACCATGCAACCTCTTGAAGCATTCTGTTTCTTGCTTCACACTTGCCACATCTGAAACATTTCTGCACACCAGTATTCTTTTTATCAGGCCAGTTTGATAGCTCAGAGTCATGTCTAGATTTAGTAATTTATAAAGCAGGTTAGGTACTTAATAAATGCCTGGCAATGTCATTCCAAGATTCTTGATTGACCAATCTGTTGAAGACAGAACTTCACTGACATTAAGTAGTCCTTTTTATTTGCTTTCCACCCCATCTTTTGGGAGTATTCAATTTACACTTTAAAATTTAATTAAGCTGCAATTTGGTTTTACCCTGTTTCTGAAACAACCGCTGCTTCATTCGAATCACAGTTTCACCCCTTGAGGGGTGGGAACTTCAGCCTTCTCTTATTCAGGAATGGCTCTCTTAGAACTGGGTCATTCCATAAAGGTGCAGTCTTTATACAACTGTGCGGGATTTTGTGTTCGTTTCCTGCCGCTACCTCTGACATCAAATGCTGTATCTTTTCCAGAAACAAGCAATTCTCCCGCTTTCCTTATCTCATTCCATCTCCCTCTGCAGCCTTGTAATTAACTTCAGGACATCTCACATTTGTTGTTGTTGTCCTCCTTGTTGTTGTTATCACTGACCCAGAAACTCACCAAAACCTCTCACTTAGGGATTTTTACAGGGGAACTCAATCTGTAGCCCCCTCCCTTTCTCAGGATAGAAGGCAGGACTGAAAGTTCTAATCGCTCATCTCTGTTGGTTTCTCTGCCACCTGGCCTCCATTCTGAATCTACCTCCAACTCTGCACCTCTCCCCCATCCCTATATGTCATGAGTGACACCATTAGAATGCACAAGACACCATCATGCAGGGACTCCCTGAGTGATTCTGTGCCAGGAACTGGGGAGAAGGACCAAACATTTGCTTTTCAATAATCTTTAAAAATTCACCTATAAATCCAGATTAAAATTTTCATTTCATTTGTTATCTTAATCGTTGAAATTTACCTCTTGAAAATTTAGCTAATGAGTATATTTCAATTTGTATCATATCATTAGTAAGAGCACAAACAGCAGTGGACAATTAGGCAATGAAAAGAGGAAAGATTTTGTTTTCTTAAAGCAAGATCAACAGATACAGTCAGTTATTTTTATGAGTTTTGATACATCAAATGTCTGTGGGTATATATTTAATGATTCTTAAGATTTTGTAGGACTAAATAATGGTGTAAAAATAATCTGGCAGCACAGTAGTTAATCCAAATTCCTGGTAAAGTAGTTTATTTCTTAAAACATAAAATATTACCATGGATTAAAGGAATGTATCACATAGATAATATAAAGACCATCAGTACCTAATTGGTTTAATTTCTTTGAGCTCTAGATTCAGTAAATAGACACCAATTAACTCACATAAGGTCTAAGTGCAGAGAGCCAAAACTCAACTCTCCAGAATTCTCTGTCAGTGCTACATGTCATTCTGCAAGTCTTTGTGCTGCCCCACCCCACACCAATGACTTGGGATACAATTTGAGGTACATCTTCATAAAGCCTTATTTTTCCAATAGCAGCCTTTTGTTGCTTTTTATTTTACTTTTATATTTCTCTTAAAATAAGGACAAATTGTGTGAAAGGAAGCCTGATCTTATAGTCTGTTATAATTCAAAAAGTAATGATTGATTCACTTTCATTTTTACTGAACACTTGTGTTCATCTTCTTTGTCAGATGAGATCACCCTGTCCCTGATAATCCCCACTGTCTTATCACTGGACACCTCATTTTTCACTATTTTTTTTTTGGCAGACCTTCAAGTAAATCTTTGCCTTTTGTATTTTTCTAATTATATACAAGATAATCAGTTGCCTAGAGTCAAATGCTTTAGATATGTCTGATTGTTCAAAAGTAATTAATTCCCAAATTGTTCCAGGCATGTATGTGACTTCAAGTAAATATAATACTACAGAGGTTAGCTTGAGAAATTTCTCAGTTTCTCTGTAGTCAGAGAGTCAAGGGCATCTTCTCCCACAATCTGAAGATGTCACCATGTGTACTCCTAAATAAGTTACCTGGATAGAAACCAACAGAAAAGATACAAAAATTTACATGTCACATAAGTTCAATATCACAATTCAACATTATAAGTGATTTTAAATCATGTGTTCAGTGCTTTTCATAAGTTCACCAAATGTGGACCGAATGAAAAGTAATGTTTAAACTATGTTGTTTATTTTTAACTCACAGGCACTTAAGTGTATTGAAATAATTTGCAGGTGGACCTCACATGTTCTGACTTCATATTAGAAATGATAAATTTATTTATCAATTTAGAAATTATCTACCTTTCTAAATTTTTCTTGTTTTGTATTTAATTTCTATGAAAGTCCCCTGGAATATTTTCTTTTACCCTAGAGCTATACCATCTTTGAAATACACAAAATGCCCTCAGTATACCAGAACTATCAAAATATTATCTTCTGTAAAAAGATGTGGCTTCTTTAAAGTTATGCATGTTGAATTTTGATAAGGAGAGTTATATTTAAAGCATTTAATTACACTATAATTTCATGGGTGATTTATCAATATCTCTGTTGGGTTTTTGTTTTTAGTCAGCATTGTCATAATAAGAATGCAGATTTATGTTAACTAGTAAGTCATTTAAATAAATAATTAGAAGTTTTTAAGCAAGTATAGTAATTAAGTACTCTAGGGAAACAGTAAGAAAAAGTCTTTTTTGTTTGCTTTTGTTTTTTTGGTACCAGGGATTGAACTCAGGACCTTCTGCTTTTGAGGCAGGCAGCAAAACCATTGAGCTAAACCCCCAGTCCTAAGAAAAAGTCTTTTTGTAAAGTTAAGGATCGTCCCTTGATTTATCTGATTTTTATGTTGGAGTTTTTGAATTTCTGCTCACAGGTCTCATCATCAAGTTAGAATACTCTGGGAAAGACTAAATTAAGTTTGTTTGTGTGATTAAAGGTTGCCAATTCAGCTGGAGGCTTTATATAAAAGGGACTGCCTATGCTCCAGTTGCATCCAGAGCGACTTTCTTGGGCACCTGTCTGTCCGGTAGAAGTCAGCTGCTTTGCTGCCAAGATAAAGTCCACAGCCATTGCCAGTCAGGCCCAGGGGGACAGAGCAAGGGTTACCCAGAGGGGAGCCACTGTCAGCGGCCACCTCCTTCTTCCCTCTCCACCATTCTAGGAGCTCAAACTAGGGACAGGACTTCATTAGGGTGTTGACATCTTTAGTGGGAAATATGCTAGTCCTCTGAGTCCCCCAGAAACATTTATTTTTAGGAATGGAACTGTACTAGCTCATGTCCGCTTTCAGTCACTGACTCATTCTGGAACAGAAATAATTTTAAGATTCATCATCTCTCCATCATCCAGAGCTGGACAACAGCCACACTTCTCCTCTGTGAGGTTTCAGAGAAATACAATTTGGGAGGCATGTATTTGTATCAAATTTGCACCCCTTTATTTCACAAAGTGTCTAGCCCACTTATTGCAGTTGTCAATTCAAAGCTAGCATTTATAGTTTCTAATATCCCATCTCTAAATAGAAGCAATAAATTATCTCAAACTTCAATTTCTAACTCTTTTGTTTATTTCACCCTTCAATCTAACTGGTCACACTTTTTGGCTATGTTGTTATGCTATGTTATTAACATTTCTTCCAGTTATGCTCAATTATCTTCGTACAGATACACAAATATGTAGTGTGCATGTATACATACATATATATGTTATTTTTTCTGAATAGCATAGCATTACCTATGTTTCCATAGTTTCCATTTCTTTCAAATTCTCAGAGTCCAGTTCAATATTCAAGGAATGATGAATAGTTCTCACATAACAACCACTATCCACAGTATCATGCAAAATGACACCTATTTTAATTCTGCATGTAATACTGAATAAAAAGCCGGACACAGACTTTTGTAAATATTTGCACTGACAAAATACAAAGCTAAATCTAAGTAATAATAATAAAATTATCCTTTAGGATTATTCTTCTAAGAGTAGGTATATAATAAGAGTTCCAGGAGATGATATATAAAATTTCATTATTGGTAGCATCTTTACATTGAGATCCATCCCTGAAGTTAGAAAATTTTCATAACTCATCTTTCTTTCTGGTTTTTGCTCTTCTTAAATTCCATTTTTATGAAGATCCTCTGGAATATCTTCCTTGACCCTAGATATATAACCATTCTTGAAATGCATAAAGTACCCTCAATTTACCAGAATTACCAAAACATCATCTCCTAGAGCTAGAGGAGGTTACAAATAAATTTCACATAACACTACACCCAGAAATCAGAAATGCTCTCAGTTTGACCTTAATGAGCTGAACACAGACTTTAGAACCAGCTGCCTGGTTTGAATTCTGAATGGTACACCTGCCTACTGGTTGACCGTGGGAAATTAACAACTCTTATTTCATTTCCTCATTGGAAAATAGAGATGCTAAAAACATTTGTCTTATAGAGTATTCTGTGATTTAAATAAACTTGTATTTGTAAAGTGACTAAAATTTTAGTGCTTGACATATGGTGTTATATAAACTTCTGTTATTAATATCATCATTATTAAATATATGCTGCTAGTGTAATAATCATTATTAATGTGCTCCCAGGGATCCAGATAAGAATATAAATTACCAAGTTATTCTGTATGCTGAATGTTCTAAATAGCAACACAGTAAAAACTGTTTACGAGATGATTGTCTGACTTAATAGGTTGCTCTGTTGTTAAAGGCATCCTTACCTTTCACAAATGCATTTTTCAGCTCAAATTACATTTCTGTCCTCTCTGGAATCATAGAAAGACATTAAGTGCCCTCTTTCTATCATAATTATTCCAGCACTTTGTGAGCATAACCTTTCTGTTATTCTTGGTGTGGACAGCATCACATTACAAAAAAGAAACTCTGAAGTCTCCAATCACTTTAACCCTAATGGCTCCAGTTGCTGACATAGCTATTCACAGCCACATTTTGGATCTTGTCACTGTTTCGACCTAGTTTGTGGACTCAAAATACACTCTTTCCTCACTATTTTCTGCCTTAATATGTTTTCCACTCTTTCTTTTCCATGCAAATTGATCTGGACCCTGAGTATACTCTCTACATTTTCAGCATCCCATTCCCCTAGCCCCTGCCACTTCTGTAGGCCCCATCTCCCTCTCTCCTTTGGATCAACTAACAGTAGCTGAGAAAAGATGGAAGGAAAACTCCCACTCATAAAGGATGCACTGAATGTTTAGGGTGGCAGATCAGACTGCTTATCTTGGGAATAGAAATAGTAAAAGCAGAGAGGAATATACTAGTTGAAGAGAATGCAAAAAACCAAAACAAAAAGATTAGTAAAACGGTGCAGTGTTTCAGACTCAAGAAGTGAAGCTAAACCATAAACAGGGAAACAAATCAAAAATCAGAAGTAATGGAGACAAGATTTGGTGGAGTCTGTGATGGACAAGAGCATATATTTCATAGTGAAAGCCGAAGCCAAGTCTTACGTCTGGAAGTTCTTTGCTCTAGATTGCAGGGGTCGTGTTGAAACCCTGAGGTCACTGTGCCAGTCTAACTCCCACTCAGCCTGGACCCTATTGTCAACTTTAGCAGCACACCTTCCATTGACCCATTTTCTCATCTGTCCTTACATTTTGGGCTAAATCTACTTCACCAAAGCCAATTCAGTCTTTACTCAATCTGCTTTTTGTGTTCCCATTCCCAAGCTGTCACGTGTGTGTGTGGGAGGGGGTTCATGCACATTCATGTGTTAGACAAAACATCCTAAGTTTGCACATATGCTAATACTCAACAATCATTTTATTCACTTTTAATTGACTCCTTATCGCACTCATCATTTTTCCTGACAATCTCAGACATTCTCTATTTTAGTATACTACTCAAAAACTTGAGAATAAAAATAAGTTTGTGGGAAATTTAGGGAAAAGAGCCATGTGGAATTTGAAAGGTTTTGGCCACATTAGATTAAGATTTAGTTACTAGAAACATACACTGAGTGTAACACAAATGAAACGGAGCTGATGGAGAGTATGTAGCAAGACAAAACATGAACACTGAGTGAGGACAGAGCCCTGGAGGCTATAAGTTGTTGGATGCCCAGAGTTGTGTGCTTGTCACAATAGATGTGTGTTATTTGTGCCACTCACCAACTCCATGCTCAGGTTTGAGGTTTTATAAGGAATGATGCAGAAAGTGCTGCAAAGCACCAGCATTTGGAATTCTTCCTTCTGTGATAATTTTCTCTTAAGTCAGGCTTGGTGAAGTTTATGGCATTTTTCTGAGGCCCAGTACCTCTAGTGAATGGGAACAGAAGCTGACCCACAAATCTACTTTTCTTGGCGGCCTTCCAACACAAGAGAATGCCAGGACACCTTGAAAACCTCCTGAGGTCTCATAAAACAAGGAGGCTAGTGCATCTGATTACATGGTGCTCTAAAGAAAGACGTATGTGTGTGTGTGTGTGTGTGTGCATGTATGTGTGCATGTTGGTGCCTGTACACTCTGTGTGTACTCAGCTCACTGGACCAAGAAGACTAGCTATCTCCCCTGGAGTAAAATGTGACAAGAACATAAATATATTTTTACTTGTAACCCTTTTCTAATTGAATTCTCCAGCTTCGTAATAACAGGAGTTCTGGCAGAAATTAAATTTGGCAGACAGCCCAAAGTTGACTGATTTCACTTTTCAAGCAAACATTCTTGCAAAGTTCTAATTTTCACTTGTTCATGTGGTACCCTGATGAGAATTTGGGAGGATGAGCTGAGTTTCATCGTGGGACACTCACAGGTTCACAGACAGGCATTTATTTTTGCTGTCACCTAGTCCCAACTTTCACATAACTTCTCTGTGTTGCTTAATGAATTCTGTTGCAGAATTTTAAATTTGTTGCCTTCTCTTGAAAAAAGGACTAGGCAAGAGAAGGTAAGAAAATCTGTCAACAGGAACCATAAAAAGATCAGCAATGTACAATATTATTTCGAAACAAAATCATTCAATAAATGCTCAATGGGCACAAATTTTATTTCTGACATGTTAAAGGATAATTACTTTTGAAGTTGGCCATTTTCATCTAAAAACATCAGTTTGTTTCTTGGCAATTCAAAAGTTTCAGTTCCAGGTAATGAATATTCAATAACCAGTTTTACCAAAATGTTAAGGAAAACTCTGTCACTCAGTATCAAAAAAATACACACATACAATACTTTGTTACACCTTACACACACACAAAGAGGGACAGTAAGTCATTCCTGGACGCTGGGGAGAGGTCAACCATGGTGACAATGTACGTGTTGCCACATTGTAAACTGATGAATCAATGAGAGTCTTTGTCTGAAACTATGATAAATTGGATTATGCACTCTGCTAGATTTAGAGATACAAAGCTGCTGCTGAGTTACTGGCAAGTGTCATATTCTGTAGTTATAAAGTTATATTGGCATATTCTATAGTTATAAAGAAGTGTCTAAATTTTTTAAAATAACTTTGAAAAAAATAAAAAGATATTGAACTTTACAGTCTGAGTTTCCTTTCAGGTGAGTCGTCCTAAATTAGTAGTGGGAGATTAAACTAAGTTGAAATCATCACCCAAAGCTTTTGGTGCAGAAAAGATTTTAGGACACTGATAAAGCCTCTTTAAAGTTGTGAATGATGAGTTTCATGTGGAATTTTACAAAGAAGTCCAAGGTATAATAACTTTTTATTGTTTTTTACATTTATCCACTCCATGCTTCACAATCTGTTCTCTTCTCACCTTCTTTTACACTTGAGTTTAAATACCATTGGTCTAGGAAAACTTTCGCGTGCAAGTGTTAATTAAATTCTTTGTTGTTCACAGATGTTACTGTCTTAATGTACATGGAAAAGATTTCAGTTTGAATAACATTTAAAGGCTGATTTTTATACTTCACTCCCTTTTAAAACACATTAAATAAGAAGTATAAAATTATTTCCTCCACTTATGATGCACTTATGAGATTAGGTTTTGAATTTGGGGGAAAGGAAACAAATGGCAATGCCAATTTTTAGAGATAAATAACTGTAAGTAAATTAAGGAATGATGAGACCTACTAACTATCCACTCTATGTGGATCCTAAGCAGGGAAGACTATTAAATTACAGTCCACTCTTTGTACTGTTCCTGGTACCAGCATATCATTACAACTCTGACATCACTGCCTTCTTTTGAAATTACATGCTTCATTTGCATGCCAGAGGTATTTAGGTCATGTTAATGGTGAGAGGGAAGTGCATCATACACATGCACATGATTGACTCAAAACTTTGATACATTAAAATTATGACAGCTTTACTATACAAACATCTTTGATCCAAGTTTTAAACTTCTTGTTTAGAATATGTACAACATTATCCAGTTTCTCTTCCAGTTACAGGAGACAGTAATCAGAAAGAAATATTGACAGTATAAACATTTGAACAAGATGCCAATTATCTTTTATTTTAGAGCACAGTCGAACCTACTGCTTTGATAAGACAAATAATATCCCACAATAATTATTAACATTTCTTCTTGCCATTCATAGTTTATCTTCCTACCAAAATTAAATTATTAAAGGCAATATTGTTTTGAATATGCTCAAGGATTTGTATAAAATTTTTCCAAGTATATTACTACTTTGAAAAAGTTAATTTATCTCCAGAAGAATAGGTTATTTACTAAACAGTCTTGCATTATTGAAGCATTTTTACTTTTCTTCTTGATTACTTAACTTTTCTAAATAGTGTTCAGTAAAAATGTATATGAAATTTAAGTGGTTTCTTTTCTTTGACAAAGTTTGTCAGTCACTACATTGAAAAGGAACCAAAAATCAAAGTATGCTACAGTTTGCGGATTTAGAGAAAGCATTTTAAATAAAGATTTACTTACGATCATTAAAAAGAGTTTGTACAAAACACTCAATCATAAATGTAAATGTATTGTATACCTAAAATGTACCAATTAATGTATAAATTAAAAAAAGAGTTTGTATAAATTCAGGGACCAGATTTCTCCAAGATAAAATTGGATTGATTTAACATACATTCTATTATTCAATGGAAAAAAGTGATTAGGAGAACAAAAGCTGCCATTATATGTCTAATTTGGTTAAAGTTAGAGGTCTATGATTTGAGCTTTCTTTTAATATTCTTTGTTCTAATAATGTCGGATGCTCACCTTAGGAGAAAAGTTAGGAAGCAGGTGAAGAATTGAGAAATTCCTAAAAACAGATGCAGACACTGGCTGCTCCAGGATCTTTCACCACAGAAATATTTAAGTAATAGTCAGTAAATGAACTTTCATACCTTTATGCTCAGACAACTTAAAGATGGGCATACTAGAAAGTTGTTTTACAGGGCTGCAAATCACTCACTCTATTTCATAGCTTCTTACTTTTGATCTTTGAATACTAACAGCATACTCAGAACAAATTAAACAGCTCAATACGCATGAGCTAGCTCCACGTGGAATTTTACAAAGGTTGTGAGAGACAAAATTTGTAATCGTTTTTAAGGAAAAGATAGTGTACATGGGTCATATCCATCTACCAATGATCTGCTTTTACCCTTGAATAAAATCATTCTCTGTGCATTCTGGAGGATCCAGGAGTGCTGCAGTCTTAAAGAGAAAGCCACACTCCATGTGAATCATGGATTGACCCTGGGACTGTCTCCAGGGCTGAGGTGATGAGCTCATTTGCTCCTCTTTCTCAAGTTTTCATCTGAAAAATGGAAAGAAGTAATTCCTTCACAGCCATCGGCCCCCGAGAAACTACATCACCCAGAAAGTAGAATTTGAAAAATAGAGAATCCCAGGGAAATTTAAGAAAAACAAGAATGAGAAAATGTGAATTTTTAAAAAGTAGTGCACTGGGAGACAAAAGAGTAGAAAAAGAACTCGTATCAAAAAGATAGCTCAGTAAGAGGTAGAATAATGTAGAATGATAAGAGATATTGGAATTTTCTAGAACAGAGAGTTTAGAAAGAAAAGGACAGAAGTCAATATAAATAGAAACAGTACTCAAATAGAAAGAATACCCAAATTCAAAGTAACCAAATACAATAATGCCTTCTTATGTAGAGGTACTTTTTCCCACAATGTCAAGTTTTGCAACATAGGAGTACTTAAAGCAGCATTATAACAAATTATAAATGATATGTAGGTTCCTTCTCCATCCCTTGGGCTGGTAGCTAGAAGGGTAACAAGGACTCAGAGAGGGGCCTAGTCATTATTCCCTGGGCTGGTGTAGGAAAATTCACTATACCTACCTTTGTCCTCAGAGGCCCCATAGGAATTTTTTAATGAATAATTTTTTGAGTGATACTTCTATGATTTTTATGAAAAATACATAGAGCGGAAGAAAACATGAAGACTCATGTGGAGAATAAAAGAAAAGATTTGTCTGTAAGGTGTAATATCCTAAAGTGATTTTCATGAACTTTACACTTTCAGAGGACACTCATGTTGCTTTCTAGTGAAATACTGGCAGGTCATTCTCTAGTACCAAACACCAATAAAGCAGTACATTGAATATCGTATACATTGATGGTGACTTTTTTCTGTTGTATATTTTTTTCTCCAATATTACAGCCATATGAGTAGGGCTATGCTACCTTCCTTGCCCAATCCTACCTAGAAATTATCCAATCTTTCATGATGTGCTGTGCTCTCTTTTTTTCAGGCATCATGGTAGAAATTTGGTTTATAAAGAGAAATGAAATAACCTCTTTAGAGGAGAGAAGGCTTTAGATTCACATGGATGAGAGTCAAGTCCTGTCCTTGCTACTTACTGGGATTGAAATTTGGGGCAATACTGTACTTTAAAACTCCTTAACTTTGGAAGGTAATCCAAGTTTTATTATTTACTATGTGGATAATAAGCTCAAGTCTTTACTTTAAAAAGATTTCATTGAATCTTAACAAGTAACTGCCTCAATATGTTCGATTATCATTCCCATTATATAGATATGTAAGAAGGAGGCTTAAAGAGGTAAGTAACTTGCTCAAAGTCAAACAGTAAGTGATAAGAGGCAGACTAGAAATTAGGCACATGGGTCCAGAGCTGACCATTTGTCCCTTGTGAGTCTCTCTTCAACTGGGCTTACAAACTTGTCCTGGAAAAGCTCCCATGCTGGTGGAAGAAGAGTAAGGGCAAAGGGACTTACAGATGCACTGTATCACTTACCACAGTGGGAAATGTAATTTTTAAGTGGTGGAAGACAAAGTAGAGTGAGCTGCTTATTGCTGAGGGAAAGGGGACTGGAAGAGAAATTCAACTCCTCTAAGGTTACAAGCGACATTTTGATCCTTTCAGTCTGACTGAACTTTATTCATTTTAATCTGTTTTCATCCCTATGCAAATAAATGTGGTTTGGGGGAATGGTGGACCTGTGGAGTGCTTACCACCCAGTTTCTCAAGATACCCCAAATAAGCAGGGTTTGATTTGGAACATTTTCAGACCTGCTGGCTTCGTCAGAAGGGCCAGAAGGCTCTCTAGTGTTTGTCTTTCCTTCTCCTTTCAAGTGGCTCATGCTAAATATAAAGGTGATTAATTTGTCCACAACCCTGAGCAATATGATTGGTGAAGAATATATAGGAAATAGATGTTTGTCAAATGAATGTATGATTAAAGCCCCCAGAGGAAAGTGTATCAAATGCCCTCAGTGTATACAGGGGGACAGACCTAAAACAGGGGAAGCTTGAATGGAAGCACCCTTCTACCATCCATCCCTAAGAGCAGAATAGGTCACTTGAAAATGAAATCAGGGGCCGGGGATTTGGCTCAGTGGTTTCGCCGCCTGCTGCGCAAGCTGAAGGATCTGAGTTTGATCCCCGGCACCAAAAAAAAAAAAAAAAAAATGAAATCAGTAGCCCATGCTTTGCATTTTTCTTCTTTTCATTCATTCCTCTGTTCCTTTGGATCTATATCAAACTGTTTCTCAAATCTGACCTCTCTAAGGTTCAAAGTTTGTATATATAATGGAACAATTTACTTTTATTTCTAATTCTAATCACAAGTTTATAAGAATGAAAAAGGAGCCGTTTAAAGCTATAGAAATTTAGCATATGGTTTTCCTTTGATTCATCTCTAGATTACTCTGACATAAATATTTAGAAAATATCTATGTGTAAATATTTAGGAAGTGGAAAGGAGGATTTGTAACCTTAATTAAAAATTCACTTGGAAATTAAAGTGTTATATTTTAGGGCAAGTACGTCTACCCAAAGAGATTGTGTGGAGTTCAGTAAACTTGTATGCAGAGATACCTGCAGGCTCTACCATTTTTTAAATTGGACTTTGTTTTGATCATTACTTCTTCATCAATAAAATGGGAATAAACCACCTAGCAGATATGGTTGCTAAGAGAATTAATGGTATAATGTATGGAAAATGATTAACACATAATAGATATTCATTAACTGATGGCTACAATTATTATAATGTGATATGTCTGATTAAGTTAGAGAAATGGCCAATAAAAGATTTATGCTGTAAAAATATGCATCATCTACAGATATTTAGTGGTTCTAATTTATCTGACCATTTCAATGAAACTTAAATTATTTTATTTAGTTTTATTGATTTTTTAACTGGCCAATTCTCTAAGCTAAGCAATTAATTTAAAGATGTTTAATACTTATAGAATTAAATCTTCAAATATGCCCAAACTAGCAATACTTTTATACTATGATTATCAAATTTCTGATTAAACTCTATTCATAACTGTTTTACTACCAGAAGTACTTTCTGTGAGCTAAGCTGAGCTGCAGAAAACAGGTGACAATTCTATAGAACAAGAAGTTATTATGATTAGGAAAGGCAATTCTGTTATTTATAGAGATTAGAATCTAAATGGACACTTGAGTTATATATATAAATAGGTGGATATTTCTTTGGGCCATGTCAAGTAATTTCAAAGATGTCTCCAACGTCCAGTAGTTGGTGCATATACAATGGTGTCATGTGGAAAAGCTGGAACTGAAATATACCTTAAGAAAAATCTACTGAGTAGTGCTTTCTGACTTGGACAGATTTATGTATATGTACCAGTGAGTATTTATATTAGTTTCCCACTGCTGCTGTAGCAAATTATCATAAGAGAAGATCACATAAGCACAAAGTTATATTACAGTTCTGGAGGCCCAAACTCCAAATTGTTTCATTGCACCAAAATCAATTCAAGTTATTTCCAGAAGAGTTAAGGAAGACTCTGTTTCCTTTGGGTTTGCAGCCTCCAGGAACTGATTGACAGTATTGATTCTTCCACCTTCAATGTCAGCAGTATTTCACACAATCCTGCTCTCCTGTTTCTGTCATCACATCTCTTCTCTCACTCTTGCTCTCCTGCCCCTCTCTTTCTCTTATTAGGACCTCTATAGTTACACTGACCCCCTCCTGGAGAATCCAATATAATCTTCCCATCTCAAGATCCTTAACTTCATCACATCTGCAAAACCCCTTTAACATGTCAGGTAATATACACAGGCTCTAAGGATTAGGGTATAAAAATGTTTGGGAGAAAGAAAATTGTGTCTTCCACAATGCTCCATCTCAACTTCTTCCTATGAGAGGCAACTAGCTATGAATGATCTCTTCCAGTATCTGGTGAACGAGGAGAATGGTGGTTAGGGAAGATTTAGTAAGGAAGCAAGCTAATCCTTTTCTTCATCATGAGACATATGCTTTGTTAATGAATAAACCACAGCACAGTAGTCAGATGAATGGATGGATTGTGGAAAAGGTAACAAGTGTATATACATTTTGAGGAAATAGGAACATAAGATTAGTTTAAGAAAGCGACTCTGTTCTTGCTGGAAGGATGCCACAAGATAGCTTTTACACTATGATGGCAGGCGTTCCCATAGTTTTACTTCTTTGCCCTTCATTTCCATGTTTATTTTTTTAAATCTGTGAATTAATGCAGGATTGTGCTCTACACTTACTCTTTCATTTTATTCTCCATTTATATCTTAATTTTATAATATTAAAATGAGTGTAAGAATATTTGAAACTCAAATTGATTACAAATTTAACTTGGCAGCAGCATTTTAAATATTTAAAAGGGATGAATTTTCTTATTAGCTGAGGGATACGCAAATATTAAGAATTATAGAAAAATTTATTCCTGCTAATGGCTTCGAGCCTATGATATGTCTATTGGTATGATAGCCTGTGCACAAATCCAAACCTGTTATAGGTCATATATTTAGTTGTGATAGAATTTATTTCATCACTCTCTCAACTCAATTCTAAATCAATTTTCCAAGTAATAAACAATTGACTTCTTTATAACACATCCAGGATAAAACAGCATGGCTACTGCTGTGTCACTGCGAGCAGGCTGGGATTCTCACAAATGATATCTGGGATTTCTGCAGCTCTGGTGCATCCAGCTTGGTTCTCTTGGAGGGAGCTAAATTAAGGCTCCTTGACATGATCATAGCAAATTTCAAAGAAAATATTAATTAAATTCTAGTTTTTTCCTGATAATCAGTTTAAATTACTATTCAACCTTATAATTTTTTGTGAGTTAAGTATATATGCTACATTAGCCATTTAGGAATTTTTAAAACATTTTTATTATATAAGCAGTTGATCAGTTCAGAACAGAAAAAGGCAGCGCTTTCTTGTTTGAACTTAGCTTCGTTTGTTACCTGGGGAAGGTAACTGTTTTTTAGACACTTGTGTTTCTTGAGAAGCAATGTAGGATTGTAGTTAAACTATAGGCCCTTGGAGTGTAATGCTTGGCTTCCTGTCCAGCTCACTGGCACATCAGCCACCTGTCCTGGACCAAGTTATATAACCTTCTAGATCTCTGTTTTCTCACCTATAAAATGGAGATCAAAAGTACAAATAATCTGTACTTCTAGTGTGATTAAGAGCATTAAGCGGACTAATATCTGACACAGAATGTTTCACCTGTCAATCATTTTCTAAAGTCTTTTATCTATATCTCAAAATATTGGCATTTTCTGAATTGCCAGTTAATAATTGAAAATTAACTTATTTACTAATTGCCACCTATTATAATTATTCCATTTTAGTTTTCCTTTTCTCCTAGAATTTTATAAGATTGTTTATTTTGAAATCTTGAATTTAGAAAATCCAACTAAAATCATTCCATGAACTACTTATACTTCTACAAAGATTTTCATCACTTTAAAAAATATTTCACTTTTTAGCACAACTGGTTCTCTATCTGCTATATGTTGTAAGGCCAGGATCTCTTAAAGTTTTCCTCAAAATCATTATCCAGTTTCTCCCATACAATTTCTCACTAATGCTGCAGTTTCATCATTTCTGCATCTTTCTCTCTTAGGTAGATTCACATGACCAACTCCATCATTCAGTGCAGAATTTTCTTTTCTCAGGTTGCTTTCCCTGACACCTGTCCCACTGACATTCCGGATGGATTATATCCTCCCCATGGGCTCCCAACTCACCTGGTGTAAACCAGGAAAATATCAGGTTATGATTCTGATTCTCTTTCTCCTTCTCTCTCTCTCTCTCTCTCTCTCTCTCATATCAGATGAAGGCTTTGGAGGATAGTGAATATGTTTTTTGCTTTGTGTAAGTAAAATATGATTAAAATTAATGAAAAATCTTTATTCATTATATAATTCAAATCATTTAATTTTGCAATTTCATCTGTCAAAGGTGGAAGAAGATATGGTAAAGTTACTCACCCATCAATTTCTCCTTTTGATTGTTGGTGGCCTTTTTATGTCTCTCTACTGTACTAATCAACAAGTAGTGGTCTAAAATTATTATGGTTTTGGAGTAGGATAATATCAATTGAATGGTCCTCTATCTCATTAAGTATAATTTGTTCTTATAGATAATTTGCCTGAACAGACTGTAGTCATAATAACCTTTCTTCATTTATATTTGCCTGATATTTTTTTTTTTTTGGTACCGGGGATCAAACTCAAGACCTTGCACTTGCGAGGCAGAGGCGGTGGGTGCCACTGAGCTAAATCCCCGGCCCTTTATTTTCTTTTTAAACTCTGTTTTACTTTAGGCTTATTCCTTGCCCATAACATATGGTTGAACTTATTTATCTGTTCCTTTCAGTGTGAAGTTTGATCTATGATTACTTGGATAATAAAAACATTTGTCTTGGTGTGTACCTTCATATCAAAGTATTATATTTTTCAAGGATTTGTTTTGCTTTTCGGCTGTTTTTTGTTATTACATGGCCTCTGTTTGACTTTTTGTTGCCTTTTCACATGGTTGTCAACTTAAATTCATACAAACTCTTTGTTTCACAAACCTAAAATTTCAGCAACCCACACTGGTTCTCTAATTCCCTTCAATGTTCAGTATTGTAAAGAAACATTCTAAAACCATCTGAATTTTGTTTCTTGATCATAGCAACTCTTATGTCTGTATAATTATAACATTTTTCATTTTTTTGAACTTGAAATATTGACAAGTATTTGTCAATACATTGATGTGTTTAAGTTTATTCCAAGTTTGGAAGATATTTTCAATCTATGCCCAAATTTCATTTTCAGCAATATGTTCCTCTATTATATCTTATTTATTCCACGCATTCCCCAAATCTCACACTGCAATGCTTGTAATTTACATTTTGCCATTTTCCATTTTTGTCATCTTCTTTTATATTCTTGCTAATGTTGTTGATCTTCTTTTTGCATCATATATTAATCTATTTGCTATCTTCAATGTGTATTTTAATTCTTCTAAATACTTTAATATCCCTAGTCCTTTTCTCTTCTCTTGCAACTCTCTCGACTTCTGATTACACTTCAGTCAGTAGAAAGTTGGATGTGCCTTTCCTCTGTTAAAATGATAACTTTTGGGGGTGAATCTTCCAATGCTGAACCAACACTGCCATCCCTATAACAAAACCTCTTTCTACATCCTGCCAGATCTGACTTCTAAGAGTTTGTTTTGTTAAACAAATTTCTATCTATGTTCATACATTTTTCTTCTATTATCTTTATCCAGTTTTAGGATTAGCACAATGTTGAGTTCCTAAAATGAGGGGAGAAGGGTTCCTTCTTTTTTCTGCTTTAATTGTCTGATATAATTTATCAGTTAAAATGCATATGAGCCTGCTGTTGTCATATAGGTAGGTTTTCAAGCTAGGAATATACTTTCTTTAATAGGTGCTATTCAAATTTTATATTTCCTCCAGAGTTAGTTTCATTAGTTTGTCTTCCAAGGTACTTCTTAGAAGTTGTCAGATTAATTTCAAAAAAGATTTTTATAATATCCTTTCTATATCCTTTTAAATTCTGTAAAATCTGTGGTAATGTCTCCTAGATCTTAATATTGTAATTTAAAAAATGTATAACTGATATTGTGTAACAGGAAGAAAAGGTCTAAAAGAGCAGGGGAATTGGGAGGGGTGGGGAAGGCAAAAAAGGGAAAGGAAAAAATATGAGAAGAGGAAAAAAACGGAAACAAGGTCTTTGCAAATAGGAAAGGGTGGAGGAAGTGAAGGGAGAGCAAGGGAAGGGGAAAAAAAAATAAGAACCAAGAGACTCATGTAATGGTACAAGATCCCAATGATGAATGTAACTGTATTTTATAGCAAAAATGTACCAATAAACTTAATGGGAAAAAAAAAGAAAACTGGATGTGGCTAATATTAGATTCCTGACCCATGCACTAACAAGTAGTACTAGAAGAAAAAGTTCACAGTATTTTCTACTTTATTTTATAGACATTTGCATAATCTATATTGAGAAAAAGAGAGAAAAGAATATGATGATTCAAGAAATCTGTAAACAATGTTAGAGTAAGGCAGTTCTAAAATACCTCATATTGGCAGGTTGTGGTACATGCCTGTAGTCCCAACACTTGGGAGGCTGAGGCAGGAGGATCACTGTGAGTTCAAGGCCAGCCTGAGCTACACAGCAAGACCTGGTCTAAATAAATGAATAAATTAAAAAATAAAATAAAATACTTCATATTTAATATTTATCTTTCAAACAATGACATCAATTATGTTGTTATATAATTGTGTTTTTCATATAGGTTTATCCAGAACTAGGGTATGGGAATTATGTCTTCCACATTCAGAAAATAATAAAAAATATACTTAGATTTCTAAAAATGTAGCCAGGCATGGTGGCTTATAACTGTATTCCCAGCACCCTGGGAGGCTGAGGCAGGAGGATGGAAAGTTTAATCCTGGTTAATTTAGCAATTTATCAAGAATCTGTCCCCAAAAGGGGTACCGTGGGGAAAGCAGTAAGGAGGGATGGCTAGGACTAGTCAGTGTGAAGGTCCTGTGTTCAGTTCCCAGTACTGGAAAAAAAAAAAGCTAAGATGAAATATGGCTCCAGCTTTAGAAATAAACTAGTGACAAAGTGCTAGATTATGAGATCTTTGACACTTTAGGAATCTTCTACATGGGCATTTTTCTTATTCTGATATTACTTTTTGAGGAATATGCTCTCTATATCAAGCTGTTGACATTTATTTCAAAATTGTTACTCTAAAAGCTCTTAGGGCCATACTTATAACTTATTTCAGATTTTTAGATAGTTGTTTTATGAGCTATAAGAATAGGCTTGTCACTTCTTAATGTTGTATGAACATAGCATCTTTATTTGCTACTGAATTCTAAATCTGAAATTTCCTGAAGGAAATGGTTAGGATGATTCATAACAAATGTAGCAATGACCCTTCTGAAATGTCTTGTGGTATCAATCTATGTATATTCTCAATTCTCTTTTAAATAATAGAAGTTGTGAAATTAGAAAATTCCAGAGTATGTTAGTTACATTGACTATTTCTCATTGTTATTTTGTGTCTGACATCTAAGAGCTATTATTTTATCACTTCCAAGAAAACACAGAAGGGTAGCTGTGCAGTCTCTTCTATGACTGATTGCAGATATGTGAATAATTTTCCAAGAAAGGAGAATTCTGCTTATAAATATTGTACCACGGTGCTTTTTGGGTTTTTTTGGGGTTTTTTGTTTTTGGTACCGGGGATCGAACTCAGGTCCTTGCGCTTGCGCAGCAGGCGGCGAAACCACTGAGCTAAATCCCCGGCCCACCACTGTGCTTTTTAAAAATGCTTAAACATTAACTCTCCAAAGAAAGTAAAATTCAGGAAGGCATAATAAATTTTTGTACCCTGGGAAAATTTTATTGATTGATTGATTTAGTTTTTTTTAAATGATAGAAAAAAGTCTCATGTTTCAGGCTTGGGAAAATAGAATTCTAGTCATATGGTGTCTTGTTATTTAAGAAAATAATAATGACCCAGGTGTAGTATGGTGGCACAGCCTGTAATTCCAACTACTCAGGAGAATGAGGTAGGAGGATGGAAGGATCAAAGCCAGCCTGGGCAACTTAGGGAAATCCTATCTCAAAATTTTAAGCAAAGTAAAATAAAAATAGAGTTCAGATACAGCTTAGCACTCCCTGATTTAATCCCTTCTGCTGAAATAATACTACTACTAATAAGAATAATTATGATGATAATAATAATAAATTGGGTCTATTTAATTTACACAAGTATTTATATTAAAAATTATAATGTAAATCTTTTCCATAAGAATCTCAGAATCCTTATAAAAGACATTCCTGCCCCAACCCATACAGCATAGGGTTCAAAGCCTGAGAGAGTGGTGGGAGATGAAGAAACTTGAAAAATACCAAGAAAGAAGAATACATACCGAAATTATTCTTGAAAGATGGGACCAGGTGGAACCATAGCCTGAAGAGCTAATGGCAGTCTGCAGTCAAGCGGTCTCTTTATTTACAGTGTAAGACAAACAGGAAGAGAAGGTCAGGTCTGGTGATCAGGGCACGGACAGAAAGGAAACAAGGAAGAAGGATACATAATGTAACTGTCTCCTGGGGCTGTGCCATCCAGGCGCTACAATGTTACACAGTCTGTTTGACTATCTAGTCTGTGGAGGAGAAAGGGAGGAGGGAGTTGGGAGGAGGCAAAGAGTCATCTTCAGGCTTGGCACTTGGTACGTTCCTGCCTTTGATAGCTAACTATTGTCATGATAACAGATTGCAGTTTTCAGTATTTTATTTTTTCTATATGTTACTTCTGCTTCATGGAATGTATTTTATTTCACAGAGAATATTTTTAACAGCTTACCAATTATATTTGAAAAAAAGAATGCATAAAAACATTCTATATTTAGTGTGTGATGGATTCTAAACGGGTCTGAGTTACTTTCTAGTGGCTAAGACAAAATACCTATCAGACATCCACAACTGTAAGGAAGAAAGCTTTATTTGGGCTCACAGTTTGTAGAGGTTTCCTGCCATAGTTGGCTGGCTCCAAGGCAGGTGGCATGGGAAAGAAGAAACAGCTCATAGCATGGCAGCAGGAAGCTGAGAAAGGGATCAAGGGAGGACGTTGGAGATAAACCCATCCAAGCCATGATCTCAGGGCCCATTTCCTCCAACCAGGCTTCACTCCCAATCATTTACTATAAACTCATCAGTGGACTAATCCATTGATGAGTATTACAATCATGATCCAAGCCCCACATATGAGAACATGAGTCTTCCGAGGAACATCTAAGTAAAAAACATGACACATGGCCATGCTGTCATCTCTGGGGCTTCTGAATTTCTTTGGATTCTTGTTTACTTATCTGCACAATGAATTACCTGTAAACTCCAGAGACAGGAAACATCTAACAATATCATTTTGCCATATTAATATTTATATTGCTTTCAAACAACATAATCATATGGAAAATTTATTTTTCCTCTTTTCTTTTCCACAGGGCACTTTGACTTTTTAGCTTATCCCTCTCTTTTGTTTACATACTGATCAGTGTCATCATTCTCTATTTTACTATAGGTTCTATGTGACAGCAAGCATCCTTATTTTTTCTCCTGTCTCTTTTCTCTTTAAAAAAATTATCTTTTTAAAAAAACTACTCATTCAATACTGCTCATCAAACTCAAATCTACCCAAAATTTTTGAAATAGGGCATTATAAGGTTGGATCTCTCACATTACTCTCTTCTTCCCCAGAGTGCCTAAGGGAAGGGCTGTCCTGTCAACCCTGGAAATTTACATCAGGTATTATATGCAACATGTTAGGAGCCTATGGGTGAACTCCACTAGAGTAAGCTAAGCAAGAATCACTGCCTTGTTTTCCCCATGAAGAAACTGACAAATATTGACTTAGAAGTTTAGAAAACAATATGGATACAGCTCCATGGTTCGGATAAATTTTTTACTTGATGACCCTATATGAGTTTGAAGTTACTGATGGGGAAAAACATAGAGAAAAGTAAAAATAAAGTGTGGGGACATATAAAAACGTTGAGTCTTTTTCATAATCAGACTAAAAGACCTGAGCAATGGAATCCAAATATCTTAACACTGAAGTCACTGATTTCTTTAACCATAACATTTGATATTTCCAGTACCTTATAATATGATAAGAATATTTGAAAAATAAATACTATGTGTAAATTGTAGCAAAAATAAACAGTCTGAGTTTCTATGAAGATGAGTAAAAGAATAGCATTTCTGAATAGTACAAAAAATAAAATTTATATATTAATGTAAAAAACCTTTAGAGAGCACATTCAATTAAAACTATGTAGAGTTCATTTACAATAAAGCAAGACAGTACTGTTGAACATAAACTGAATATTTCTGGGTAGATATATTTCTACATGGAAATATAGAAATATCTTTTCTATATGGAAAAATCTCAGTGATTAGTAAGAATTTCTTTTTATCAAGATTAATTGGAGTAGTGGACTTTTGTATGGATATGAAGTGTGGATAACAGATGAATTTCAAAGCTAGCTAATATTTGTTGGTGCAAATGTATCACTGTTGTACAATCATAGTGTTCACATAATACAACTTCTTATTCTATTATATTTTGTGTTTTTGATAACATGTGAAATAAACTATTTTTATAATTTTAATTAAAACATGAAAATATTTATTTGAAAGAGAAGTCTATGAAACAAATATTCAGGAAGGGACTGAAAATGCAAATGATTTTATTTTTTCCTGAGCCAGAGAAATTGCTCTCAGCTCTCATCATATATCTACAACTTGAAGATAACAATAAAAAGGCAAATGATCCACTAAGATGGTTCAGTGTGGAGGCTGAGGGTTGAGGAGAAGCAGGGAGTGGCCTGGCTTTCTGCTACCCGGTTGTTTGGACCTTGGCTCACAGTGATTACATCAAACCAACCTAAATGATAAAGTGTACTGAAAAGCTCTACTCCGTGAGTCCCAGATGCTATTGTCCCTAACAGTGAAAGTCAGGGGTCCATGGACAGATGAGAATGTATGGTACATAAACACATACATATGAACATGTGTATACACCTGTGCCAGCCACTGATTGGTCCAACAAAGAGCTCTTCAAATGACTTTGGAGTCAAAATCACCTAAAGTGAAGAGTAAACCATCAAGCAGAATGATAACATAGCAAGGAACTCTAATTTAAACAAGAAAATCTAGCTTTGAGACCAGCCTTGGGACATATAAGTTTAATAACTATGGAGAATCATATAGCCATGAGGGTCCTTATAATTATATTCTCCAAACCTGTGCCTAAATATTTCACATCAGAAAATACTTAAGCATGTTTTTCCTTACCCCTAAAAGGACTGAACTCTTTTGAGTTAGACTCACCAATCTCTAAAATCTTTCTATTAACTATGATAATGTGATCAGGAAAATATTCTTTTGCTATTTTCCAGTTGTATAATTGCTACTACCCTGTATTTTTGTCAGGTAGATGGTTTAAATGGGAAAATATCAGACTTTCTGAAATGAGTGATTACAAAGCTTATTTTAATAATACTATTACTTTTTCTTATATAAATAAAGGGGAAAAAATCCATGGTCGATAATTCTCGTAGCAGTCACATATTTTAGCTAAATCTATTACCTTTAGGGTTAGGGGTTGAGGAGAGAATTAAAGAATGATTTTTAGACTTGCTAAAGATTTAGTCTAAGCATTTCAAATCTGCCACTTAGGAATTGTGCAGTTTTGGTGAAGTTTTTAATTGTTATGAACTTCTATTTTTCGCTAAATAAATTGTAGAGAACAATAGCACCTACCTCACAAGGTTGCTAGAGAGGTAAATTAGATAATGTTTAGAGTATTTAGCATAAATGCAACATAATGCTTGAGGAATATTAATTTTTAACATTATATATCTATTAATACATGGTTATTTCCCATCAAAATAATTCCAGGAGTAGGAGGGAGGGGCAATTGTTTTATATTTACATAAGCATTTGCTCCTACACAGTCATCTTGTAGCTTTGCTTGAAAGTTTGAAGAACAGAGGGTGACTGTGAAACATTAAAAATAATGTGACACATTGCAATCTGATTTTTGATACTATTTTGAATGCCTTCCCTATTTATAAGGTGATGCTTTGTACTTTTCAAGCCTGCCACATAGATGAACATGCAGCATTTTCTTTCAGTGACTGTTGGCCCTACTAAGTCCAAAGAAGACAGAGCTTCTGGAAGCGAGGGCGAGTCCAGTCTCCAGGAAGTGGTCTCCCTGAAGGAGCGGATGGCACAGTACCAGGCAGCTGTTTCCAGGGGCGACTGCTATAGCTTCTCAGCTAACGTAAGCTGCTCCAGATGCTTTTCTTTAGCCAATGTGCTTGCTATCTGTCCAAAAACTATCCTCCCTTTTGCATGGCAAGAATAATACTAGGCAGTGGGATAAAGTCAAAAGAGAATAAAAATATCGTGAATCAAATTCCAACCTCTGAATTTAGCCACCAGCTGTACTATTGGTTATATTAACTTAAACTACCATCCTAACCTCTCTCTAAGCTTCAGTTTCATTAAGCGAAAAGGGGGAATAATCACCTACCACATAGGGTCTTGGTGAGGAATCAAGGAGGTAATTTATGAGTAAGCCATAAGGCACTGTTCAAATGTGTTATTATTGTCATCATTATCACTTAACCTATAGCTATTCTCTTCAGGAAGGTTGGGAATTAATTTCAAATTTTAATAATGTGAGTTTGCATGCTGCCCTCCTTGGTCTCATATATGGTTCATTTAAAATTTTCTGGCAGTATAATTTCTTTTGCTTTTTTTCTGTATGTGCTAACTCCATTAGGAGAGGCTTAATCAACATAGAAATGAGAGAGATTAGCTATGTAGGCACTCTGCTAAACCAATTAGGATTACAGGAAATGGCAGGATTCAGTAAGACCACCAATTTTTTTGAGCCAACACATAATAAAGTCACATTCAAAAGAATTTGCTGGATTCTGTACCCTTCAGCTTAATCGAATATAAGAATATTCTTTTATAATTATATTCTCCAAATTAGCCAAGCTGTATTTGTGTGTGTGCATGTGTGTGAAAGAGGGAGCAGGGAGGGAGGGAGGGAGGGAGGGAGAGAGAGAGAGAGAGAGACCCAAGATATAGTATCTCAAAAATAGCTACTCAACATTCTTTACAAATTAGAGACAAGACTGACTGTGCCAAACTCATTAACAATACTGCAATTCTAGATGACATTTAAGTTTTTACATAGTCATTAAAATACATTGTAGACACACCACTGATTTAGAATGAATACACAGAAATGACATCAGTAATTTACAAAACAAGTAATACCTCAATGCCTCCTGTCAGTCTTCTTAGCGAGCACCCCCTGCTGGATTGTCCAGGAACTTCACTGAAAAATTGTTTTCTAAACTGGAGAAAGGATTCTTGGGAAAACAGCAGATTTGATTATTCCTGGTTAAAGACTGATTGTTTAGCGATCCATCTTTCATTTAGGAAGATTTAGATACTTCCAGTTTCGCAAATAATGTGCCATGAGACAAATTGGTATTGGTATAATTTGTATTAAACAGAGAAAGCTTAAAATGGGCAAATAGGTAAATTAATCTTATTACTTAATATGAAATTTAAAAATCAATGCTAATCTGAAAGTAGAAATTTCATAATAATAAGGAATTTCATAATCCTGTTATGTCCCTTTTATTTTCTGCCCATTTTATCGACCAAAAATCTGAGTTTAAATTACTTTTAGGAGATTATACAATAAGTCAAGTTAAGTTCCTAGGTTTTGATGTCAGTAATTTTTAACTGAATTCTCAGCATTTTTGGCCTCAAAAGTATCCAATTCTGTTTGACTTCAAGTAAATACTGTGATAAAGAAGAGTATATATGTAGTCTCACAGGAATCTTGCTGAATACGTACAACAAAGAAAAACTAATTGCCTTGTTTAGTGATGCAATTGCCTTGTTTATTTAAATGAAGTGTTCATTCAATAACCCCACAAACACACAAAAAAATTATCAGAACTACTTGTGACTGAATCTCTGTCTGCACAATTAACCCAACTATTTTAAGTGCAAAATCTAGAAGTCATGGATTTAAACCCAAAGTGAATCTAAGATATTTTAATCATGTTTAGATAGCTAGCAATGATTAGTCTCATTATCTCATACCAAGTCAAATACCAATTGGTTGGAGAGGGAAAGAAATGTTTGTTGAGCAATGAATTAAAGTGTCAGATTCTGTGCTGTTATTTTATTCTCTTTATCTTTTTAATGCTAACATTAATCTGTGTGAAATATATTGCTATGTCCAGCATATAAAAAAGAAGGTTCAGGAACTCTAGACCAAGATTTTGTCAAGCTTTGGATTAGAATCACTATCTGTCCAACTTCCAAAATTATGTTATTTCTATTAGGCCAAGAACACATCTTTGTAAACAAAATTGATGTCTGTGCAATATATTTACCTAAAGTTTAAGTATTAGATATTTAAGCTGACTTGTTATTATTGATGTATGCATTAGATCCCAAATCTTATTTCCAAACTAAAGAATAAGAAATAGAATAATAGTAAACATAAAAAGGTTTCACACAAAGCAGTCTCAATTATGCAGCCATTAATAATAACATGAATTAGTTGGAATATTTAGAATATGGTGTGATTGTTGTGACATGTCAACTTGACTTGGGTAAGAATTGTCTAGCAGATTAATAAAGCTCTGGATGTGTCTGTGGATGATTGACATGTAGGGTTCAAACTGAGTATGAAAGACCCACCTTGGATCTGGCTCGCACCGACCGATAGGCTTGTAACCTGGATGGAATAAAAAGGGAAAGAAGAAGGAAGGAGAAGTTCCAGTCTTTGCCATTGCCTTGGTTATTCATCTCCACTTGCTTCAGAATTCCAAGAGAGATCCTTCAGCTTTCCAACATGGAATTACTGCTGGACTCTGCAGTTAGCTCCAAGCCTGTGAACTTTGACTGGGTCCTCTAGCTGTCCAGCACACAGACAGAAATTTTGTATTCTTTCACCTCTGATCCCCTGACTTCATAGGTAGACATTGTATGCTTACTTAGTAAATCCTTTATATAATCATATATACCTTATATTAAGTCTGTTCTTCTAATAAACTCTAACTGATACAAATTTTAGCACTGGAGAAGTGGGGACACTACTATGATACTACCTGACTATGTGGTTCAGAAGCTTTGGGAAGTGGTTCCCAGAAGGAGTTTAGAAGGCATTGGAGATGCTAACCGGAGAAGCAGGTGTAGAATGCTGTAAACGGAACTTGAGGAATGATTCTGTGGTCAGAGCTCAGAAGGACAGAATGCTGATAAAAATGCAGATGTAAAGACCAGGTCCAAGAGAATTCAGATAGGAACAAGAATTCCACTGACAGATAGACTCCAGGCCATGTGTGTTATATCCTGGCAGAAAATTTGTCTACTTTTTTAATGTCCCTAGACTAATGTAGGAAACTGAAAATAAAGGCAGTGGACCAATTAATATGATAGAGGAAATTTCAAGGCAGCCCAACATTATGGCTGTGGCATGGGTACTATCAGGGGCTTTGGGGCACATTCATACTGAAAATTGAGAGAAAAAAGTCCATTTTAAAAGTTGTCAGGGTTTTGTTGTTGTTGTTGTTGTTGTTGTTTGTACCAGGGATTAAACTTGGGACTTTGCACTTGCAAGGCAGGCAGCAGAACCACTGAGCTAAAACTCTGGCCCTAAAATTTGTCAGTTTTGCCATAAAGAAAGCACCCACAAAGATGGAGCAGAGAATAGCCTGGTTGCTGAAAACAGAAGCATTAAAAAGAAGCCAAGTACTTGGGATCAGGGAAATAGGAAAAATGGCTAAAGGGCATATCAGGAATCAGCAACATCTCACCTTCTACAGGAGCAAAATTGCAAAAGTGAAAGACTGCCTTGAGAATAAAGACCCAGGCCACTGCTCAAGAATTGCTGCCCTGGGAGTTGATTTCCCTGGGAGTTCATTCATAGTACTCAATCATCTAGGCACTTAGAAGATTCTACATCCATGATATAAGGGAGCATGGCTACTGCTTGAGCTAGTGCTAGACCATGGCATCATCTACATGGTACTGGTTTTACAGGCATGCAGAATGCAAAAGTTGTAAGGTCAGGGAGATTTTTACTTAGATTTCAGAAAAAGGCCTGGGAGGTGAGGCACTGTGTCCCCGAAAGGGCTGTGTGTGAAGCTCTGAGAGTGAAGCCAAAAGTGCAGCGGAGACTCCGGGAAATTGGATAAAGCAGGAACATGGAATGTCTGAGGGAAGTCAAAAGGATTAAAGCCAGCCTAAAAACGCCAGCAATGCTATATGAATCACCCAAGCCATTTAGAGTTCCATCACCACATCATGCCCCAGGTGCTGGAACATGGAGCTAATGTTTATCCTGCTGGGATTCTGTCTTGCTTTGTTCTCATTGCTTTCCATCTCCCTATTTCTCCATTTTGGATTGGAAATGTTTATCTTGTGCCATTGTATCTTGGCAGTGTTTAACTTCTTTTTGATATTTATAGGGGCTCACAGCTAAGAGTTTGCCTTAACTTTCAGGGGAAATTTTGAACTTTCACTTTTCAACAATACTGGAATTGTTAAAACTTTGATGACCCTTAGAGATGGAGTAAATGCATTTTGCATAAAGAGATGTGATGCACCTTTTAGGGGCTGGGGCAGAATGTTATGGTTTATATCTAGATATCCCCACAAAGAAAGCCTCATATACTCAAAGGTGGGGCTTTTGGAATGTGATTGGATAATGAAGGATTTATAGCTGACTGGCTGTTAGCAGGTGGGGATCAGGTTAGAAGAGGTGGGTCAATGGGGAGTGACTTCGTAGGGTTTATCTCCCTCCCCAGCTCCTTCCTTAGCTCTCTGCTTCCTGGATCTATCAAGTAAGCAGCCACTCCTTCCCCATGTCCTTGTGCCATGCCATATTGCCTTGGAGACAGCTGACTATGGACTGAAACATGAGCCAGAATAAACCTCTCTTTGAGTATTTTGTCCCAGCCACAAAATAGTGACTAAAACATGGTGCTAAAAAGGCAAAAATCACATGAGTGACCTCGTCTGAGCAAGGCAGAGACACTCCCGCCTGGCAACTGACTTCTTGACTAAGTCCTGTGTTCTCACCAGTGTGGACCTTGCTCCACAAGCTGAGCTCAAGGACACCTTAGTGCTGCCATCCACATCTCAGAGAGTTTCTCTCACCTGGGTAGATGAGTTGCAGTTGTGTCTGGTAATACCAAGGGCAACAGAGGCAGGGTGAGCATTGCTCTGAAAAATAACCAACTGTATACACTTTTTCCTTGTACAGTATGATCCAACTCCTAAAAACAAGGCTATAGGAGCAGAGGCATGGCTATATCTGGGTTTTAATTTATTTAACAGAAAGGAGACAACCTGTCCAGGATGGTAACTGATAGTTTAGTGAAAATACACTTACTAGGAAAGTATCCAGTTCTTAACATAATTACTGAGGCTCATCAGATTGATTTGCAAATGATTTTTACACTGTTTATAGTTGTTTGAAACAATAAGATTCTTCTTAACAGTAATTACCTAAATTCCTACAATTTAATACTTTTCTATTAATCTGCATATGTTCTACCCAGGAGAGCCCCTTATGTAAATTAAGGGGCAGATGGGATAAAATAAATATTGTGGCTTTAATTCACCCTTCCATTTCTTTACTCTGTCTTAACTTTCAAAAGGGATATCATGCTTTCTTATGACCTTTATGTGTATCAAATTTCAGTAATTGACTAGAACTTAAAGTATATTGCAGAATTTGATAAAATATGTATCTAGTATATAGAAATATACAATAATATCTCTTCTTTTCCATAGAGCAGATAGTTTTCTAAACTATCTGATAGTCCACAGAAATGGGGAAAGGTTATTACCTCGGTAATTCAGCCACCTGAGCATTCACTAGATTCAGATTATCCTGTATAGCAGTTCAGTCTCCAAAATTCTGGAGTAGGGGAAATCAAATTCTAAAATAAATGCTGTATTTCTAGCTTCGGTTTGAGAAACTGCGTATTCCAGGATCCCAGGTGTCCCCAGTCCATGGTTTGGGAATCTCAGCTCCCAGGTTTCCAATTTCAAGGCCTTAAGGCTTTTGGGGTTATGTCAGGACAGAACCAGACCTCAGGAGACCTGCTGTGCTTTGAAGAGTTGCAGTATCTCCTCCCAGCTGCAAGCCGACTTGGAAGCTTCCTGGAGAGAGGGTTGGCTTGGGTTCCATGCTTGAAAGTTATCATCCCATCTGGGCTTGAGTGCCTTCTGTGCTCTGGGGTGCACTGAATCATCAAAACCAGTCCCAAGCCACTTCTGCACTGCCTGAGAGGGCATAAGATCTGACAGGATTCTTCCTTGCTCTGCAAGTTGCTTCTACAGACATGTAATGGAATCAGTTTCTTCATCGGTAAAATGATAGGGATAGACTGGACCTTCCTAATGTTAAAGCCCTGATTCTGACCTGGATGAGACACCTGGATGAGCCAATCTGGAGTGATGTCACAGTGTTCTTCTGCCTATTTTTTGAGGCCAATGATTAAGGCAAACAAATGTGATTCAAGCTTCAGTGCCAACATTCTCATGTTATAGTAATGAAAACTAAACAAGATATCTCACTTTCCCTAAACGTCCATTTCTTTACTTTAAATTTTGGATAAAAGGTGTCCATGTCTCAAAGAACACTGTATATATAAAAATCACCTAGCCCTATACCTTAAACAACTGTTATTATTACTGATATTAATATTTTTACATAAGGGATGTTCTGAGACACTTTATTTTGTTCATCCTTAATAATGTAAATAAGTTTTGGGGTCAAAAACACCTTAATAATTATTCTTAATGTTTTGCTTATAAAGGTATTTTAGATTTTAACAACCTAATGGTGTGCAAAAATTGAACCCTTTATTCTAATATCCACTATCTGCTAATACATTATTAGAGAAATTCATTTTAATAGGTCTTATTTCCAGACATCAAAATTTATATGAAAGGAGAATTAAGTCAATATTTTGAAAATTCTTCTGACTTCAGCTTGGAGAGAGTACTTTTATTAAGGAGTTCAGGAAATCTGTTGAAATAACTGTGTATGCTAATATATTTGTAATATACTTCTCATCAATAATTTCCTACCATCACAAAAATAGCTTGAGAATCCCATTCTGTGCAGATGTAAAGATTAATTTTCCTTTTTAAAAAATTATCCCAGATGATGGAGGAACCAGAAATGTGCACAGTGCCTGGTGGTTTGGCCAAGGTGAAGAAACACTTTGAAAAGGATGAAATTACTACTTCCTGTGATACCTTTTCTCAATACCAGTACCAACACCAGCACGGAACTGAGCAGGTAATACCACTACGAGTGATGGATAAAGTCATGTATGATTGAATTGCTCTCACCAGTGTAAAACTCCTCCTTCTTTGGTGAACATTTATTTCATTATTCATTTTTAAAGTGGTGTTATGCAGGGTACAAAGGCACATGACTATAATCTCAACTTTTCTATAGGCTGAGGCAAGAGAATCACAAGTTTGAGGGTAGGCTGGACAACACAGCAAGATCCTGTTTCAAAAATAAAGATTTTTAAAAGCCAAGCCTGGTGGCGCATGCCTGTAATCCTGGCAGCGCATGCCTGTAATCCTGGCACTGCGGGAGGCTGAGGCAAGAGGATTGCAAATTTGAGCCCAGCCTGGGCAATTTAACAACTAGTGAGACTCTGTCCTCCCAAAAACAATTTAAAAGGGGCTAAGAATGTAGCTCTGTACAAAGGCCCCGGGTTCCTTCCCTAGTGCCACACACACAAACTTTTTTTTTTTTATCTCTAGAAGTATAGCTCAGGGTTGGAGTGCTTGCCAAGCATGTGTCAGGCCTTGGGTTCAATCCCCAATACCTGAAAAAATTATTTTTAAAGAATTTAGAAAATTGTCCTCAAAGCATATCCATGTGCTGAGTTATATACTTGGAACATTTTGTTCTATGAGCCATGTTGGAATACACCCCTCTCAGGTTTCCGTGTTTCACACAAAACTGAAAATTCAATAGCCTATGTTAGTCAACATGTGAACAAATGCTGAATGCAATATTTATATTGAGCCTTTGCTTCTAGGTTGTAATTCATGGCAAACTATTTGCTTAGTACTTTGCACAGATTAAATGTGAATCTCTTTATTGTGGGAGTTTTTGTTTCCTTTAAAATCATTAAAAATTGAGTACTGGAACCCAGATGTTATATAAAACTGCATAATGAAACTGCTAAATGGTATATAAAATTTCCCCTTTTTATTACTTCATTATCATATATCACCAAATATTTTCATCAGATATAAGGATTTTTGAATGTGAGAATCTAGGCAATAAAACTCAGCAGATGGAGTTTGATACTTGGGAAATTTGTAATTTCATTGGAAACTGATATACTTAGGGCTATATTTTCTGTGAGAAAGGAAGTAACTGGGGTACGGGAAATAAAAATGTACTTAATCTTTTAAAATTCACAAGACATATATAGTTGCCTGCTTTTTTTTTAAATGAAGCCAATGGCCATTACGTGTGACAAGGAAAAAAAGTCGATCATTTCAAGTAGAATGATTAAAAATGTAATATATGAACTCTAATTTGTTTTCTTGTTCTACTTTTCTTGAAAAGTGAAAAATGTACAGTATAGCTAGCTCAATAAACTTATGGCAGTACTTCTTCCTAATGCTGCCCAAGGAAACATAATATGAATAAGAAATTGAAATTGAGCTTACCTGTAATCTAGTTTAAATGTTATACAGTAGTCTTTGAATTAACTATAGATGTATGTGGGTACTTGAAATTGATAAATAATATAAAATAAAATTATGGTAGTAATTTAAGTAAGTTCTACATAGAAATATCAGTAATGTTTTTGTGGACCCTTTACTATGCAGAGGAGCAGTTTGGACTTTGGAAATTTAGATCCGAGTTCAGCCACCATCTCTGCCACTTAGCTGCTTGCTGAGTGAATAGACAGAGGGCCACCTTCACGGGTGTGACTTTTGAAGTTACATAGGGACCTTCATGCTCAGAAGGACTTTGACTTAGTTTAACACTGTGGTTTCTCTATCTTGAAATTCTCGGTAACATTTGTACAAAAGACCCCACCTTTTCATTTTGTGGTGGATTGGGCAAATTATGTAGCTAACACTGCATAGACCAAATCTCGAATTCCTTCAAACTTTAGTTTCGGGTGAATAAGGCAGGGAACCTGATGAGTGCTTTACTTATCTCATGAACTTATTGTGGAGATGTGAGGTGTGATCAAAACATACGGTGAATGTTTAAATTTTTGAACATCTATTACCATAAAAGATGCATTCCATAAAACCATTCAAAATATCCCCCTACCATGATCATAATTATCCCATAATGTTTGCTGCTTTCTGAAGCAGTTCTGGAAGTTCTCTTTAGTGAGTGTCAGAAGTTATGAGCAAAATTGCAGTGAATGCAGCTGCCAAGTGCCATCCAATGCACAGGCAGGTATAAAACATCACAATTTGTCCTCATCACAAATTGTCCTTTATTCACTGGATCTGGCTCTGTGTGACTTCTGACTCTTCCCCAAAGTCAAAATGACCAAGAAAGGTAAAAGTTTTGAATGAATTCGGGCCCTCGAGATAACCACAATAGCACAAATAAAGATACTCACAAAAGATAACTATCAAAATTGCTTCAGGAAGTGGCATGAAAGAAGGGATAAATGTGTTTGAGGCAAGGGGGGATTGTTTTGAGTGTGATTAATGGTACTATGTGTTTTATTGTAACAAATATTTTCATTTAACTATTTACCATATATTTTTATCACACTTCATATAATACGACAAAAGGGAATTTATGTGAAAGTATCATTATCTAGGCAACTTTGTATCAGTTAAGACTTTAAAATTGCAAATGACAGAAAATCTAACCAAAAGTGGTTTAAACCAAAAGGGACATTATAAATCCACAGAATTGCAATTTTATGGAAGAGAGGTTTTATTTAAGCTCTAGTGATGTATCAAAAGCCAGCTCATACTGACTCTGCAATTATTAAATTTAGGGGAAATTTTTAAGCCACATGATATCATATTAATATCTTGGAATCAGCCATAGCAAGTATTCTTTTACCAGGAAAACTGGCAATGAATGGCCTTTGCATAGATATTAGGTATGTATAGATATTAGAGTCAGATATTAGATATTAGATCAGATATTGGAGGCATAGATATTCAAGTCACATCACTTGGGTCCAAGGTCCTACTCCTTTAGTTATTAACTGTGTGACATTAGGCAAGTTTCTTAACTTCCCTATGCCCCACTACCCTTACTTCTAAAGGCAGATAATAGTAGTATCCACCTCCTGGGTTTGTTTACAGGAATGAATAAGTTGGTGTTTGTAGTAAGTAAAACAATGCCTGGACCATTGTAAGCACTGCACAACCTTTTGTTTTAAAAGCATCACCTAAATCTTCTTTATGTCTTAATCTCACCTCCTCTGGGTTGGCTCTGTCCTCCCTCAAATTTCCTCTAGGTAGTGATGAGAAAGACTCAGCATCCTTATCCTAGAACAGAGCCACACAGCATCTGATGGGCTCCGCAATACAGGTGTTTGCCCTTGAACAAATTACTGCAGCTGGAGGTGCTAACTGGCTTAGCCCTCTGTACCTTGTTTACCTAAGTGGAAATTATCAGTATACGGTTATCAGCCAAAAATACATGCTGAGGGGAAATAACACCAGAGATATACAAATCTCTACTAGTAGGTCCTTGAAAACATAGTTTATTATGAAACATAGACCCCACTTTGAGAATGTGACATACCGATGTGTGTGAATACAATTAAAATGCATGACTCTGGAATTGTGTGACTTCTCTAAACTTCTCTTTCCTATCTTCAGATGTGATAGTAATATCTGATATTTCCCTGAGAAATAAATAAGCCTAAACTATACTATATAATGCAATATGAAAGAATCATAAGTATGAATAAGTTAGTAATTGCCATTTAGTCAAAGCCCATTGCATGCAGAAATTTGTGGGGGAAACTTAGGGAAGAAGTAATTTTCTACTCTCTAAAGAAAACCTTATAATCATCGGAAATTTGTGATAAATGTCAAATTCACTATGGAAAAGAAAATGTGAAAAATAATATCTTAGTCACTTAGACTTTTTAATTTATCTAAATGCATTCTAAAATCTAGTTTATCAGCAGAAAATGAGGACTTATGTTTGCTAGAAGAAAGGTGAATTTTTCCTTGCATAAGATGCTTTTGGCTACAGCAGTACTTTCAGTTTGTTGGCATATTGAAAGTACTTGAGATCTATCTCTGCTAAGTCTTCCCCTGGCCAAATATATTAATTTGGAAGTCAAATTTGAATTAAGAGAAAGAATATTTGTTTTAGATGTCTGACAATATTTAATGTCACATTTAGTAATAATTTCATTAGGTAGAATAATTAAGTACAGTGTGCTTTATTTCTTTACAATATATTGAAGCTGGACATTTGAAGGTAATAAGCTATTTGGTAGCAGTTTGTCTGGGAGATCAGCAATTGCCCTAAACAAGGTTTGAAAATTAAGCTATCTCTGGGCTGGGGATTTAGCTCAGTGGTTCTGCTGCCTGCCTCACAAGCACAAGGACCTGAGTTTGATTCCCAGTACCAAAAAACAAAAAGAAAAACAAAGAAGATTAAGCTGTTAAGATTAAAAGCCCCTTCTGTTGGCTGATGGATCAGGATGTTTTATACCAAATGAGAAAGTTGTTCTGAAATAGAAAAGGGGGCTATAAAATATAGGAACATTCATTTAGACATTTAGGAACATTAATTCCAGATATTTCAAATGGAGTATGTGCCATTTGAATATTCTAGACTTGCGGAGCTTTATGGTTCTGGCTGTTTAACAATTAGCAGTATCACCACTGGCCTGTGGAGCCTCCTTATGAAAATGAGGAAAAGGAACCACTCTAAGTCCCTGAGGGAGAAGGATAGGTGGTGGGTGAGTTCTGGTTCTTAAAAGAATAGGATGAGAAATCTTGATTAGCTTTTCCCTGCTGGTTAGTTCTAACAGTGTGCAACATCACTCATTTGACTTTCCTTCTCAAAACAGCCATTATTGCTTCCAATGAATATGAATGGCACCTAACTCTCTTTATGGGATTGTAAATCTCTTGGCATGTCTTCTGTTGATATTTAAGATAGAAACATCATCTCAGTGTTGATTTCATTTTGTCTTAGTGTTGAGGTCCCAGCATTCTATGCCAGTAAAGATCAGTAGGCCCTTAATGCTAGAATACAAAGGAACACTTATGAGGGATGTTTGTCCACTCGCTGCAACAGACTACCTTTGGGAAAATCATTCAGAACAATCCATCCTCTTAACTGCAAAAAGAGTGTTCTCAAAATATACTGGAGCGGATGTTAAAATAAATGTGCTATGGAGGTGAATGAAACTGTCACTATCTCTTCCCTGAATTTTTTCTTGTGCCCATTCTAAGATCTCTGGTATTTCTAGGACTTTCCTCCCTTTTTTTGGATTTAAAAGATTTATTAATACATAATTTGCATACCATAAAATTCACCCACTTTATGAGTACAACTCAGTGACTCCTAAGTACATCTGCAGAGTTACGCAATGTCATCACAACCTACTTTTAAAATACGCTCTCAAAGAAACCTTAGACCCATAAGCAGTCTAGGACTTTCTTCATGTTGTAGTCATACAGTCTGGGTTTGACTTTCATCTTCTTGTGTGAATGTCCTCTTCACTTCCTTTCCCCCACTTTAATGCAGTACTATGGAGCCCGCTACATATTAATTGCAAAGCCCTGGAAGTCTCTCTTTTCTGAATTTGCTTACTTTTTTTCTTTAAATGGCTTAAGTAGGAAAGAGCAGATGGAACTCCAAAAATTTTGGAAGTAATCAGTGCCAGCCAGCCCTTCAGTAATTGCTTTCATGTGAAATTGCTGCACTGAATCCATGTCAAGTGTCAAAAGCATTCCTGACCTTCAACCTTCTGCTAACTCTGATGTTATGGGTGACAGTATATATCTTTCCACCTACATCTGTTGCTGCAAAAATCCTAATGTAAACATTCATACTGTGAAAGATTATGTGGATTTGGAACACTCTCTGGACAATTTGAGGTTGATAGAAAACATTTTTGACAGCTTGTGATAGATATCATCTGACATCTGTGTGTTTTAGCCTCTTTAAAGGTGACCTATAATTATTTTCCAGCAAACTAAATATACTTTGATAAGCTAAATGTCCACAGTGCAGAGTATTTCTCATATGTGATTTAAACCAACCTTTAGCTTTTACCACATACATAATTTTTCGAGGTCACACAAATTGCTGTTAACAGCTCCTACATGACTAGATCTTTATCAGAACACAAGGTTATAATCAAGAGTTGTCATATTATATTTTAATTATGTGCACTATTTTAAAATGACTATTGTAACTTAATAATACTCAAAATGAAGCAGTCTGGAGTAACATTACCAGGGGCTCCAGAATGCAAAAGCCTGGATTATAAATCTTTTGAGCTGGCCACTCATCTTAGACTGTTTTGTGCTGCTGCAAAAAAAACCCCTCAGACCAGGTGATTTATAATTTATAATGAACATAACTTTATTGGCTTATAGTTCTAGAAGCTGAGAGGTAGAATATCAAGTCTGGCAATTGGCAGGGGTCTTTTGACACATCATAACATGGCAGAAGGCAAGAATACGAGAGAGAGAGGGAGAGAGAGAACAAAAAAGAGACAAAATCGTATTCCATTTATGAGAGTGGAGCCTAAAATCTTCTTCAAAGTCTCAGCTCCCAATACCATCATCATGGCAATTAAATTTCAACATGAGGGCTGGGAATTTAGCTCAGTGGTTCTACTGCCTGCCTTGCAAGTGCAAGGTCCTGAGTTCAATCCCCAGTACCAAAAAAAAAAAAAAAAAAAAAAAAAAATTTCAACGTGAGATTTGGAGGGAAAAATATTCCAACCATAAGACTACCAAATCTCTTTTATAAAATGAGGATAAAATACTAGGGTCATTTTAACGGAAAAAAAATTCATGTTAAACTTAGTATGTCTGACATATATTAATTGTTCAGTCAGTGCTGACTAGCCACTAGAGCCAAGAGAGGACATGATCAAGTGGTAATTTGTCTTGAATTAGAACATGATTCGTGTAAACACTTTATGTATCTATAAAAAGACGAATAAAGAACACATTTTACTGACTTCACACCTTAACATTTTTAAAAGTTCTTTTTAATCTCTGGGGAATAATTTTTGCAGTTCTTTATAAATAATTAGAAATTAGCTTAAAATGAGCATACATGTATATGTTTTGGATATATGCTTTGCTGGAGTCATTGGTGCATCTAGTGAATATTTTTCAAATATACAATAAAATGTCATATTTTTAAGGAAAGACTGCTTACCCTCATCTCTGAGAAGTGAGATGAACTGAAGAGGAGAGGAATATACATAAAATATCATCTGCTTGGATACACTGCATCTTCATCATGCCACAATGAATCCAAGTTTGTTTTTTTAAGTGGAAGCAAATGAATAGTGTAGCACTTGCTTCTAGAGACTGTTTTATTCATAGCATAGTGACAAGATATTCTGAGAAAAAATAGTATAATTAATATATAAATTGAATCAAGCAAAGAGAAAAAGCTATACAACTTAAATAAATGAGCAAAATAGGAAGAGTTGGGGTGTTGTTTATTTTCCGTTTCTACTGGCGCTGAAGCTAGTGCCCTGTTTATTGTAGTTTCCCAGCACGTTTTAGCTGATGTATGGAAGGAAAAGAAAATAATTTGTAAGGGCAAGGAACTATCTCCTGACACTTTATGCCTTGTGCAGTTGGAACAATGAAGACAGATATATTTCTACAATCGTCTTAATAAAATATAGCAAGTGTTTTTTCCATATACAAGGCTATTATGTACAAATACTAAGATATAAACCAATATTTGCCAGAGAACTGTTTCTTTTAAGTTGATACTGGTGAGTGAACCTTCCCGGCCTTTCTACAGACAGGCCAGAGAATGCACTGACCCTTCCACTGGTGGAATAAGGACACCAGAGTCCCACCTTAGTCTCCTCAGGGACACAGAAACAGCACAACCCTTGTCCTTAGGAGGCAAATAAATAAGGCTCGATAGACTAGATGTAACAGGCTTAGTCTATTAAAAATTAAAACTCTAATAAGAAATTTTCCACTGTTTTCTCTTTCAAATTCAGTCTTTTAATCACTTTATACTCTACTGCTTTCTCAGGGCCAGTGGCTGAATGGACTTTGGTGATGAAATGAACCCCAAATGACCTTTTTAATGCTGACTCAGAATCAGGAGCCCAAGAGTTCACTACATAAAACACAATGGTCTCAACTAATTTTCATCAGTAATATTCATATGGCCAGATCAGTAGGAGCTACTCGATGCAGAATACATAGTTATTAACTGACCACTACTGCTCCTGACTGTGCCATTCAGCAAACTGGCTTTGCTCTTCAGCAGGAATTCAGTTTTCCTTTCAATGTAGAAAGAAATAACGATGGGAGCTCTGATCCCATTGTGGATTTGTAGATTCATGTTTCATCAATTGACTTTTTTTCTTTACTCCTGCATTCAGAACTGTCTCTGCCATCCTCACAGTTGCCCACTTCATTACTGACCGTGACCCCCTCTTCATGCCACATTGCAGCTGGTTTTGTCTTGCTATGCAACCTATTTGTGTCTCCTCTTCCCACTCACATCTACCTTCCTGTACTCTGTAAGTCATGGTTGACTATTTTTCATAGGAATTGAATCCACAGAATGTATTCTGTGACAAATTTCCTCATTCAAGTTGTGAAGCAAATTAACTGCATTAAAACTATTTCTGCCAACAATGGGGAAAACAAAAGCAAAAACACAACCCAAACCACATGAGAATTTGCATTTCTCAGGACGAAAGGTAGAAAGGCTTCTCTGTAACTCCCAAACAACCACTAATTCTTCTCTTGTTCCCTTAGCCTGCATGAGAATAATCTGTCTAGAAATGCACCCTACACTCCTTATGAAGCCCTGCCACCTTTTCTGCTCCAGCTGCCTCAGGTTGAGCTGCAGGGACACAGTGGTGATGATTTTCAGTGAATCTTCTACCTGCTAGTTCCCACTTCTTTCAGTACCTCACCTGGGCTTCTTTACAAACTTCCTGATACATCAGCACCTCTTACTTCTACTATGACTGTATAAGGATTTAGAATCAACTCACTTTCCCTGTTAGGCTGAAGCATGGAATCTCAGTGGGAGCTCTGGGAAATTAAGTTCTCTTCCACCTGAACTTATACACTGGAATTTCCTGGGCAGCTAAGGTAGTTCTGATTTAATTATTCTGGAGTATGGTCAGGGAACATGGAATTTTATAGCTCTCCAGGTGATTTTACTGTTCAGCAATGGATAGGTCAGAGAAATCTGAGTCAAGATTTGTTATCTCAGAATGGACCACACTCCTTCTAGTTTCTGATCTGAAACTAATATCCTGCCTACTTCCCTTGGTCTTCCTCTGACCATAGAGCCTTTCTGCTCATGTGATCACTTCTCTTGAGATGCCTCCTATCATCAAAGAATAGAACAAAAAATTGTGGAGAATTAAAAGAAAGCAGGTGCTTAATGAATTCATGGTGAAAATCATAAGTATCAATAAACCAAGCAACCAATTAAGGTTTCCTTCCCAACCACAGTTGGTATTTTTATTAATGGTAGACCATATTGAAATGGGGAGTTTGTGTATATAGATGATATATTAGAACATTAAAAATAAATAATGGAATTATAGAAATCAGTCAAAGGTCTATTTAAACATTAAAAATAAACTATACAATTAGACTAAAAGTAAACTAAAAAATTTAATAATTGTATTATTTTATTAGGATGCTACACTATTAAAACTAGGATTCACTTTCATTATTGCAGTCTTTTATTAAAATTCTATTTTCATAAAATTATATAATCTATACACTTAATGATATTTATATACCAACAACATTATTTTATGAAAGGCAGAGAACATTAGTTAATTATAAAGGGGAAAAGCTTATTAAATAATGTAGTAAAGATGCTTAGAGTCATTTGGCTCTTTACATAACTTAACCAATGATCAGTGTTTCCCTGGGATACAAGGTGTGATCATAAAATATAATAAGACTGTCTGCTCAGAACTGCTAACATCAATCACATTCCTTTATAGCCACACACTGTAATTCTCAACCTCTGCTGTCCCCAAATGAAGTTCATGGTAATTGCTAACTGACTGCTGAAGCATAACCATAAAGTTTCAGTCATGGTCCCCTTCTAATTTTCCATTCAACTTTTTGCTTCAGATCCTATTGGTGTAAATGTTATCCAGCTGGCACATAGAAGGGTTCACAAGCTATTCTAGTGCATCATTATAGAGGGAAACACATTCCCAATCCACATCGTGGGCACCCACAGAAAGTTGGCCTAGGTCTTTTGTGGAAATTTCATCTTTGTGAAATACTGCAGTCTGTACAGTGCATCCATATGGTGTTAGTTCCTTTACTGTTTTCAGGAAGGAAAAAAAAAAAAAAAAACAACTAAGTGAACTAATTCTCCTGATAGCCTCAGTGGATTTAGAAACATTAACATATGGAGATTTCCCTGGCTCTTTTTATCAGGAAGTCAAGGCCTCAGAGAATGGTACAAATACCCATAACTAAGACTGAGTTTTAAGGATAGACTCAAGTGCTTCAAATAATCCTGATCTGGTTGCTTTCCTTTCTATGGTTTACCTTACTCAGTCTTCAAAATAGAAGTTGTATGAACAAAGTTTACCCTGTTGGAGTGCCACTACTATAGTTTCTCTTCTTAATAGCATTGGAAGCCTGCCATTTCTATAGACCTATTTGTTCTTATAGAACACATTTTCAGTTTCATTTTGAGAAGAAAAGGCCACTTACATTTATATCCTTCATTCCTTTAAAGTAAAATGAATTGAGATTGCCTTAGAAAAGGAGAGTTGTGCTTATCACAGAACCCTAAGTCTTAGAGGGAGTAACACCTGAATCCTTCCCCAAAAGTAAAAGATCTCAGCAAAGTAGTTCCTCCATAGTTGAACAGATGATCTCAAAAGAATTTGATATTGATAAAGATGTGAAATACAAACTTTTTAACATAATGAAATTCTGTGTCTGTTATAACAAGGAGGAAACATTTTGGAAAGGTTGAAGTAGAAGAAACATTTGTATTGTCCCTTCTCTCTGAAGGCTCATGTTAATTTAAAAATAGGAATTATTTTTTGTAACAATTACTTTGAACATAATTCTCAAGTTTACACATCATATTTTCCAATATGCTAATAAAATTGACTGTTTTCAAATTTTCTTAATGGAATGGTAATTTACAGAATTTTCAGTTCTTAGATGCTCATTTTGTAAGACAAAAGGGAAAATATAACAAAAGAAACCATTAACTTTAAAGAATCATTATGCTTACAGAACTTAGAAAAATTTGAGAAATGTATTGTTGCATGTAATTACTTTTATGAAAACAGATGTCCAATAAGTACCTGACATCAGAAGATATTTTTAGTTCTTTCTGGTTCTGGCTATTTCTAAAAATAAATTCTTTGTCATGGTCTTTGAAAATGACTGGATTGAGTCAAGCTTGCCTACTCTTCTGGATATTTATCTAGAATGTAATTTGCAAAATTAAAAACAAATTATCATGATAAAAAAATGAAGAAGCAGAAGGCTAAGAAAAGAAAGTGCCACTAAGAGGTTCTGTCCTTAGAACTACACTGTTGGAGAGAAAAGTTTTAGAAATTCTTCTTTTTTTTTTCCAGATTCTTCACAAGTCACATCACAGAGCAAGGAATAAGTTTACATCTTCTAACAACTTATTCTGTATTCCTCTTGTCTTAGTTACTTTTCTCACCTTACTCAGACAAAATACCTGACACCCAAGGTTAAAGGAGGAACGGTTTATTTGGCTTACAATTTGTACAGTTTTCAGTCCATAGTAGGCTGGCTCCAAGGGAGAGTGGCAGAGGGGCAACTATTCATGGCAGCAGAAACAGCAAAAGCAACAAAAAGACCTTAACAGAGTCTCTCTGCTCCTTTTATTTTATCCAGACTAGCTGGAATTAGGGCAGTGCCAAACTAATCACTGGCCTGTAGTAGTTTAGTAACCACACACCCTTAATCCTAGAATGACACATCCCAGATTTAACTACCTTTGAAAAAAACTGCATGAGGTTTTGGGAGGACATCTAGACATAAACCACAACACCTCTCTTCCACGTGATCTACTAAATTTAGTAAGAAGTGAGTTGTTCATCTCTTTAGAAATGAGGAATGAGAGGAAGCTAGTTAATTTCCCACCCTACCAGAAGAACCGGGCATAGGTATATCAGCCACTGGATCCAGATCAATAGAAGCCAGGAGCTCCTTTGACTCTTCTTATCCTTGGATAAATAAATACCTGTGCCCTCTAGAGATGTGAGTACATTTTGCTATAGCATTTGCAATGGATTTCTTGTCCATGGAGTACTGATCACAGTAATCTAACACAGGAATTCAACATATTGTAATGTTTAGAAACATTTGGGAGAGATTTTGAGAGTTTCAATGAAGTCAGTACTTTAGGCTGGAGTTCAATTCATGAGCTTCTTTTCATCAACTTTTTGTGTCATCATTCTAAAAATCAAACAAACAAAATTCCACTAAATATATTTCTTTTTTTATTTGATAGAAAAAGTTTTCCATTTTCCCCTCAAGTTTTCCCCTCAACTTTTCCTGCTTTTTCCTCTTAATAGAGGACTTTCATTACTATATAAGGATGAAGATAATAAAAGCATAAACTATGAAGTTTGTCTTTCAGGTATATCACAAAATTAATGTTGACAACTTACAGCTTTTAAGAGTTAAAAAGATTGGTTCAAAATATCTAGCTGATGGGAATCTAGTTGGTGCACTGCAGTCATGGTATAATTTTGGTATTGAATTAAATTTTGCACAATATTCCATCTTTTTTCAGATCATCTTCTTTATTAGTACATATTTGCAGTACGTAATGTTTGCATTCCTTGTGCAGAGTTGGTACATGTACATAACACACCTTAATTCCTTTTTTAGCCCCTTTCGCTCCTTTCTCTCCCCCTTCTATCTCTTGATCTCCTAGTGCTCCTCCTTAAACCCCATTTACTCATGGTGAGTGTAATTAACTTTTAGAAAGCTGCAGTAATAGAATCTTAAAAAACATTGATGGCATTGAATGTACTAGCCCTTATATATTCCTTTATCCTACCAACAAGCAATCAATAGTGGCTGTTTCTCTCTTTCATTGCTTCCCCAACCTCCATCACTTATTATTGAGGATACTAAGACTAAAATTAGTTATGATCTGTTTACTTGATTTCTCATTTCAGTTGATGCCAAACTCCCACCATAACCCAACACTCCTATCTTTACCCTAATTGCTTTCCACTCCCCAAGTTCTTTTAGATAAATTCACCAATGTCATCAGAAGTATCCTTTTAGTTTTCTCCATCTTTTCCTTATTTTAAAGAAAACTCAGCCACTTGAGCTAATTAACATTTGCCCTGAAATGCTTTGTTTGTACATATAACTTGGCAATAATAAAATCAGATTCAAATCTATTTTCTTTGTTCTTGTTTGGCTTTTATATAAGGATTTAAAATGTCATTCCTCCTGGGGAAAAGACTTGTGACCATGAAGTCTCAGAGAGACAGTGAAAGAAATAGGGAAATTTGAGTAATAGGAAATCTTCATGATACATGATACTCTTCACAGGCGAATTGTGCCATCTCAGAACCTTCCTACATGTCCTGGAAAAGTTACAAAAAAAGAAAGAAAGAAGCCCAAATCAGACTTTAATTGTGATGTACTGCATTATTTATGAACAATAAGTGACACTGCATTTCTTGCATTTTAAACTATCTTCCTTTTGATTAAGAAAACCTCAGTGTTCCTGAATAACACTTTCCGAGGAACAGTACGAGGAACTTATTTACTTTTCTTTTTTTCTTTATTGTGTTTTTTAATCTGAACCTCCTTCTACTCTACCACCCAACCATTTATAGTGAAGAGAAGCTGCAAATATTATCCAGGCAGTCTCCTAGCCTTCTTCCTATCTAGCACCTGTACCCATGAGCCAAACTTCACTGGCCAAACACCTCCATTGGAAACTCTGCATAAGGAACGAGTGATGTGAGAAGCACAAAATAAATTTTGGTGATGGCTGGTGACAAAAGGACAGCTACTTCTAATATCAATAAATAATGATTCTGGAAGCAGAGACAGTATATAGTACTGGTGGCATGGGCAGTGAGTGTGTCTGGTCCCCAGGGGCAGCAGCAAAGGTGAATTCCCCAGATGGTTTGGCAACTCTATTCTCCACTCTTACTGGACACAACCCCACCAAGTCCTATTCCCAAGTCTCCTGAAGAACCCTTAAGTACATCCTGCACCCCTATCACCTAGTGTCACTTTAATGAATCCTCTCTCCTGTTTAAAGCAGTCAGACTGCAATGCATAAAACTGGGAATTGTAACTGATTTAAAGACAAATATAATCTGTAAATGTTAACATTCTTTATTGTCAAGATAGGAGTCATAAAACAGTGCCTTTATGAGAGGAGTGAGTGCAGAGAGCATTGTGTAATAGTAGATCAAGGACTGCAGGGGAAAGAAGAACCGTCGAAGAAGTGGTAGGGTGGTCACAAACTCACTCTCTGGTCACCTCCAGAGAACATTTCCATGTCCCAGGGACCAGAATGGTTTGGAAGGATCATAATATGTACAGGTTGCTTTTTCCTTCTCTCTCTGTGGGTAAACCTCCCATTTCTATTACTTATCTGGTGGACCAAGAAATGTATATATTGGGAATTGCTCCCTCTTTAGTTTCTAAATTCAACTTTGCAATGCAATTCTCTGGTAAAATCCACTGACACAGATATAATCTACTCTTATTCTATATTTTTTGGGGGAAAGGGGTCTTTAGTTTGCTACTAAATCCTAAATTATTAGAAAAATGTCAAACAAGGGTACAATAAACAAGCAAAGATAATAAACACTAATATAGCACTGATGAGCCAATTTTTCACATATATTAACTCATTTCTTCCTCACAGAAGTTCTGAGACAGGCACTACTTTTTTTTTCTTTTATGAACAAGAACCAGACACGTGGAAAGACCTAAGTAAGTCTCCCAAGGAAAGTAGGCAAATGTAATTTAACCCAGGAAGGCTATCTCCAGACCTCTCCCTTATATTTATTTGTATTTTCCTTCATCTGATAATCAGTAAGTACCCATCATATGCCAGGCACAAAAATTCAGTAATGAATATGACATTATTTTTCCCTGAAGGAGCTTATTCTATCAGAAAGACAAACACATGACAAATAATTATGTGTGCCGTGTGGTAGAAACTACAATAGAAAATATAAATGAGGCTCAGTGGGAAATAAGGAAGTTGTGATGAACTTTAGACTGAATGCAAGATGGTCCAGAAGGATATCTTAGGGCAGAGAATACTTCAGCTGGGACCTGATTGCATAAAGAATGTAAGATTTTAGGGAAAAGACAACTTGTGCAGAAGGTAAAATAGCATGATATATTTGTGAATATAGTGAAGAATAATTGAGGCATGAAGGTGGAAATGTAGGCAAAGGCCAGATAATAGAAGAAATTATATGCCATGTTAAAGAATTTTTACCTTATTCACAGATGATCAAGAGCTATTCAAGATATTTAAACAGGGGAGAAAGATGAATAGATATGCCTTTAAGAAACATTATTCTGACTGTATAAGATTGATATAGAAGACATTAAGGTTAGACAGAAGAAGATAAATTAGGGGACTAATGAAATAGTCCAGATTAAATATAAGAGATCTTAATGGGTCAGAAGTTCCAAGGGCTGGGGATTTAGCTCAGGCTAAATCCATGCCTGCCTTACAAACACAAGGTACTGAGCTCAGACCCTGGTACTTAAAAAAAAAAAAAAAAAAAAAAAAAAAAAAAGAAGTTCTAAGGTAAAGAGAGTACTGTATTTAAATCCCATTAGATAGTATACGCATAACTTAGAAATCAGTTGGCTATTGCCAAGTGAGGGGCAGAATGCTATTTTTCTGACTTGGTTTGTGCTAATTTACAAAAGATACTTGCTAACTCTGGCTATTTTATAGAATTTTTCTCTTTTTTTGCAAATTTTTTTCTATAATTTCACTGCTCTTAAAGTTTTAGCTTCTTTTGTTAAACATTTAGGCTTATTTATATCCTGGTTCATCTTTGATTTTAAGGTACTTGTGTCAGTGTTGAATGGAAATATTATATATAAATATATCTAGCACATATCTATATAAAATTCTATTTATTGAATATTTAGGGTCTCTTACGTAAGCTGCTTTTTTAGTTTGTCAAATACTGTTATTTATGTAACTAATAGTTTTTTGATGACCCTATTGAGACTGCAACCTTTATATGTTCTTTTTTATGAATCTTCAGCTGTTTTGAACTCTGAGATATGGCTCTATAAATAATAGTTTTAGAGAAGAAGAGGATAGGGTTCTTCTAGCAGTGAAAGCTAGCATTTCTTATGTGAGATTCTCCCTTTTGAAAGGCAAATGTTTTTACTTTTCAACTACGTACATTTTATTAAAATTCCATTTGATCTTCATAGCTAAAAATGACCAAAGCCTAATTACAGAAATGTATGCAACAAACTTGCATAATTTATGATATGTATATATTTAGAATTTTTGTCTCAAGGGATATCAAGCTGAGTCTTTTTATGTCATTGAGCAAATAAGTATATATTTTATATACTGCACAAGTATGGAGTTAGGTAGATGAAGACATATTTACAGAAACATTAAATAATAGTAATAATGCTTATCATAAAGCCACAGAGCTATCTGATCTTTGATAAATGTTCATTGAATAAACAAATGCTTAAGTGAATCTAAGGTCACTCACATTTAAGCATGCAGTGTTCTTAGAGGAATAAGCAACTACCTTAATTTTTTAAAATGTTTTGCATAATTATTCCCTTAAAATCCAATAATCCGGCTAGTAAACGTTCATAACTGTAGGCAGGACTTGCATTGAGCCAAGCAAAACTAGAGGCTTCATTTCTGCATGTATGGAGTCACACAAAAAATTTGAATTTAAAAGTGCCTTGAGCCAGGCATGGTGGCACACTCCTGCAATCCCAGCAGTTGGGAAGTTGAGGCAGGAGGATTTCCGTGAGTTCAAGGACAGCCTAAACTACATACATAGCAAGACTCTGTCTCAAAAAAACAGACATATGCAAAAAAAAATCCCTTGATTCTTCTTTACCCTTAATGCTTTTTTCTTATTTGTGTACATTTGAAATGGGGATAAAGCATTAGTTTTCACTGTCTTCATAAGTTTCTCAACTTAGTTTTTTGACCTGACGGTAATTCTGCCCAGTGCATTCCACTGTTACTTATATGTGGGCCTTGAAATCTTGTCAGATTCACCACTCAGTGATCAGTAACAATTCACTGACATAAAGACACAAAGCTAGTTTGCTTAGTAACAAAAATATCTTTTTTTAAAAAAAGACTGTTTGAAATATATTTTCCTATTTTGAAAGCATCTCTATCTTTGTGTGGGTGTTTTTTGTGCCTTTGCGTATTCATTGCTTTTTTGGTACAGATTTCTTCCTCTGTCTTGTGATGCTTAGAGTGTCACTGCACTGCCCAAATTTTCCATAGACATTCTGATCATTTGGACTAGTATCAAGTTGCCTCTTTTTGAGTGCACTTTTTAGAGTGATTGACATATTATTATTATACACATCAGCTTCAGTACCTACCAATTACGAAAATATTCAGTATCAAAACTTGCCATTCAAAATACAAAATAATCACAGGACTATATGGAAAAATCTAAAATCTCAATTTTTTAAAACAAGTTAAAAATCAAATAATTTTCACACTGTTGGAGAAGTGATAGTTTTTCCATGCCTTCACTCCTTGACATTTTATTAGGCCTCCACTGTGTACTGGGAATCTAGACACTGGGATTTGAGCCTACATTCAGTAGAGTCAGAGTTCAGTCAAAGGAGCAGCTCTTACTAGTAAATGATGACTGAGCAATGTAATAGACAAAAAATAGAGATGTGTGCTGACAATTACAGGAACAGGAAACAAAAAAAAAAAGGAGCAGGAACCTCCCAAAGAAATCAGGAGATATTTCAAAGAGAAAATAAGTTTTGAGCCACACTATAAAATATAGAGAGAGAATGTGAAAAACTGAAGTATAAAACAAAGGGATGTCAGATTTTACACTATAATTTTTAGTGTACATTAAAGAGAAATAAAGAAAATTCAAAACAAAACTTTTTAAATGTGAATATGTGTAAATCAGGACCAATGCAATGTACCATCCACAAATTTTAGACCCATCATTTAAAAGCAACCACTGGCTATTCTTTCAAACCTTCAATTCGCGGACATTTTTGTGAAGGTAATGAGAGTATTTTTGTATTGTTTATACAAAACAGTACAAATGACACTAGTATATCATAATCTTTTAATTTTATTAAAATATTAGTAATGGGTAAAATTGCTGAATTACTGACATCAAGCATGAGCTTCTAATTTCCCCACTCTGCTGAGATAGCTATCATCTACTATTCCACCAGTCTTTCCTCATATTTTTTTTAATTTTTTTAAAATTCAGTATACTTCTAAGAATCACAGTAATAGTAAGTCATTATTGTTTTGTAAAAATTTTCTTTTTACTCATTGCACTTAAATGAGTATGAGTTTGCATTTCTCCTAGTGGAAACTTAAATTAATTTTCCTAGGATGCTACCAATCGCAATCCAGTTAGGCAGAATATGATTTACTGCACTAGAAAAACCTTAGAAGATATGTAGGTCAACAAGAGATGTTTTGTAATACACATGGCTAATAAATGACCTGACATCAGATCAATGAAAACCATCTAAACATCATAATATTGTGTGGTAAATGTGCTGCATTTTCTCATTTTCAAAGTTAGAGCACATACATCTCTTTTCTTTCTTTTGGTTGCTTCTTGAGATGAAACCCTAAATCTAAGCATGATTTAGTAATTTGACCAAGATTATAGTAGACCTAGTACAGGAAGGAGTTAGTACTAATCCCTCATAGATGGATATTGGTTAATTCATCTGTGAACAAAAGCATTTTGTCTTTTGCAGCCTAGTCTGTATTTGAATTTAATTTTGGGGAACTAGTATCATGAATCATTTCATGTGAATTTATGTATAATGTTCTGACCAGGATCCTTTATTACATTTTATTGGTTTAATTTGATATCTACTTGAGCATTATAATGATCCATCTTTTTCCATAACTCTATTCTCTATAGACACCAAAATTTCTTCCAGAAGAAAGTCAGATTTAAAATCCAAATTAAAGTAGTAGCAAAATGGGAAAGAGAATAAATGATAGAAACAAAATCTTAGATTATTTTAAGACAGATTTTATGTAAGTTACAGCAACCAGGGGGCAGTAAATTTGATGCATTGATACTGACGTACCAAACTAGTGTAGCAATTACAATTCTATTTAGTAATAGCACATAAACGCTGAAGTAGAAACTCACAACTATAAACAAAATTTATGCACACTTGCACTGCTCATGTTGTACCATCTCTGACAAGAAAATATATTTAGAGATTACAGGTATAAATTGATTTTACATCAGTGGATACACACTAACTTCAAAGTGTTTGCTGTAGAAAATGAAAATTTTAAATGTATGTCAAAAATACACTTATTTACACTTTTCTACTCTAAATATTTTGCAATTGATTTTCCTCGGCAGAAGGATTCATGTCACTAACTCTACTCTCTTAGTATGACAATTGGTAGCATGAATCTGAAACTCAAATTTCTCTGGGTACCGTAAAGTTTAGTTTATTTTTTTTAATAATGCCAACTTGGTGTTAAATATTGGGTAATGAAAGAAACAGTGACCTAGAAAGGTATGTCTCAGCTGAAAAGACTAGCCATGACCTTGTCTCAAAATATAAAACCAGTATTATCAGATCTTCAGTTTTCAAACTCAGAAGAAAATACTGATTTTTGTCCATTTTAACTAACCCAAAACTTAAAAATGACTGTGTAGGTCAAATAAATATTTCACCTGGCCACAGGCAGCAGGTAGGCTTCTAGGCCAGACATGAGTCAAGAGAAGTCATCATGACTCCCCTTGATAAATATTATTGTCTGCCAATAGGTATTTCCTATTTCTCAGTAGGTGCATAAGAAAGTCACAGAATATTCTCATTGTATCTCTCTTGATGGAAAGATTTATCACTGATGTGGAGTTGTCATTTGTACCCATGCATTTTTTTCTATCCACAGTCTTCAATAATTATACTTGTTTCCTCCAGCACAAGGCTACTGTGCTTTAAATAAAGCTTGATGATGCAAGTATGTTGTTACATAAAATTCTGATTCCTTGACCTTAAATGGAAGAACATGGTTTATTTATTTTTATGCTCTTTCTTGAGAAAATAAAGTGTTTTGGTCACTGTTTTACCACCAGCACCTAGAACACTCCTGGCAAAAACAAGTTTGAATACAATTAATTTATTAATGGAAATGTTCTATTTTATCAGTTCATTCATTCATTAATTATGTGAACTTTTCCTTAGCACAAACTATGTCCAGAATATTATCAAATATAGCTATATGTGTAGATCATTAACAAGGACTGGGAAGCCATTTTTTTGGAAAAAAATTCAGTGTTCTTCAATTATATTCAGTGAAACATAACCTAAATTTTAAAAAGAAAGGCCACATTTTGCCTTTAGCTCTTTGGCGTTCAGGGAGTGTTTCACCTTTTTCTCTTAGTTCTCCTTTCTAGAAAAGTGTAATAAAATCAGATTATACTATGTAACTCTAAATAAATGACTGCTTCTTGGTTAATCAGACCTTTAAACTTGTATTCTGTGACCCCTAAATGTCATTTGTCAACTTCATTGGATTAAGAAACATCTAGTAATTAAAAACCACACTCCTGGGTCCAGATGGGTCATGGAGGTGACTGTGGGTACAGTATATGGTTCCTACCTGAATTCTCTCTTGCACTTTTCCCTTGCCCTGCTTCCTGACCTCTATGAACCAAGTAGCTTTGCTCAGCCATTCCTTTCTGTCATGCTGTTTCCTCTTTGGAACCAGTTGAGCACAGGCTGAATCTTTGAAACCATGAACCAAATTAAACTTCTCCTCCTTTAAGTTGTGGGTATCAGGTATCTTGTCCCAGTGAGGGGAAAATAACTAATAATGCACATGCCAAATATCCTGGAGGAAGGATGAATCATAGAATACATATCTATTACCAAAAAATCTCATAAATTAATTTTATACATATTCAAGGTTTCATTAAGATTCACTAGTTTAAAACTAACACATTGTAAAAAAAATAAAGCTTTAGTAATCATATTTGATTAATAGTGATGATATACCATTCTCACTTGATTATTTTTTGCTAACACATGTTTCAAAATCTGATTTCAAAACTAGTATTTAGGACCGGGGATTTAGCTCAGTGGTTCTGGCACCCGCCTCACAAGCACAAGGTCCCAAGTTTGATCCTCGGTACCAAAAACAAACAAACAAACAAAACCTAATATTTATTAGTCACATAGATATAAAGGTAAAAGTGAAGTTCCAACTTCAAATACATGTGTTCTTATAAAGAGATAGCTGTCGATATGCAGATTTTTTGATAAGACATTTAGCAGTTTACCAACTGCTTGGTTAGATTAATCCATCTAAACATATAACAGAATTATATTCTGTAGGGAAAGCAGAGCTAGATAAACAAAATTACCAGGACTTCCAACTTTCCAACTGAGTGGGATCACCTTTCTAATTTAACAAAAGTAGCCCCAAGCTTTCTCTTGCTCAGACAAAATGGAGGAGGGGAGGGGAGGGGGGAAGAGAGCGAGAGATATTTTACTTCACAGTTTGAGAGGTTTCAGTCCATGGTTGGCTGGCTCCAGGACTGACGCACTGTGGTGAACAGCACAACAGGGGAAGCTGCTCACTTCGCAGCATCAGGAGAAGAGAGCAGTGGAAGCTTGCCCAAGAAAGGCCCAGGAGCCAGAAAGTCTGCAAGACCATGCCTCCATGGCCTCAAACTCTATCTTGGGCCTACCTTTTAAAAGCCCATTCACTGTGAACTTATAAATGAGTTGACTCTCACAATCCAATCACAACCCAGTCACCTCCCCAGGAGTCTTTTTATCCAACCAAGTTGACAATCAAGATTAACCAGCAGGCCTGGGATTGAGCTCAGTGATTCTGCTGCCTGCCTCAAAAGCTCAAGGTCCTCGTACTGAGTTCAATCCCTGGTACCAAAAAAAAAAAAAAAGATTAACCAGCATACCCTATATATGAAGATAAGGAGATAGCACTATCATGATATGACCTGTTTATAATGGGTTATTTTTAATATGGCATATTTAGAGCCCAGAAGAAGGGGCTTCTGGGCCACCATTCCACCACTCCCAGTCCAGAGGTATGGGCTTCTGGGCCACCATTCCACTGCTGTCAGCCCAGAGGAGGTGAGCCACATGGTCATCAACAGCACCCCCCCACACCCCGGGGGTGAAATGAGAAGACATGTAAACAAGCCTCAAAACCGAAATTTGAGATCATCTACAGCAACCCCAAAGGGAAATGAGATTGAACACTCTGATACTCAACTACCTGGACTCTGAACTGGCAACAAAAGAGGATCTGAAAAAAAATGAAATCAGAAATAATTTCTTAAATAACAGCAGAGATTGTGTCCATAGTACAAGACATGATTAATAAATCTAGAGAGGAGCTGAGGAACATGAAGGAATCCCAACCTAGGAAACAAATGGAATCCACAAAAGAGATACAAACAGATTTCCAGGAGATTGAAAACTCCATTGAAAGTCTACACTGCAGAATGAGCCAATGTGAGGACAGAATTTCAGATATAGAAGAAAAGATTGCAAATAGTGATCAGGAAAAGAAAAATTGCTTCAAAATTGTAAAGGACCACAAGAAATCAATCTATCAGCTGCTAGATGATACAAAGAAGAATAATATAAGACTGATTGGAGTCAATGAAGAAACAGGAGAGAGTGCAGATGACATAAAAAAACTGTTCACAAAAGTAATGGCAGAAAACTTCCCAAGCAGGGGAAAAGAACTTGACATACCATTAAGTGAGGCATATAGGACCCCAGCTAGCCTTGATCAAAAAAATCTACACATAGGTATATAATAATTAAGATTCCAGAAACCTAACAGAAGAACAAAGTTCTACAACTAGATAGAGAAAAGAAACAAATCACATATGAAGGAAAGCCCATTAGAATCACAGTAGACTTCTAAACACAAACCCTCAAGGCAAGAAGAGCTTGGAGTGATGTATTCCAAGCCCTAAAGGAAATCAGCTTCCAGCCCAGATTGATGCACCCTGCAAAACTATCTTTCAAAATTGATGGAGAAATTAGATACTTTCATGACAAAGAACACCTTAGGAACTTCGTGAATACCAAACCAGCACTCCAAAAAATTTCAGACAATATCCTAGGAAAAGAAAATGAGGATCACAACCCCAGGAAGCACAATAGAATGAATCCATTGGGCATGATAGGAAATTAAATGTAAGGGGGGAGAATCCAATGAAAAGAAAAAGTCATGAACTTCATCTCCCTAATGAATGTATAATTCAATCTTGTTATTGTACTGATTAGTATTTTTCTGATTCTAGTGTTGCACACCTTTGCTTGTGCTGTACTGGCTATTTATCATCTTCTTCTGTCTACTTTTTAATTTGGGTTTTCTATTAATGGGCTGTAAGAGTTCTTTATATTTTCTAGTTATAGGTTATATGCATTATAAATATAGTCTGTTTAAGGACTACTTTTCATTTTCTTAATGATGCCATTTGAAGTTCTAAATGTTGATGGAATCTCATTTATCAATTTTTTTTATACATCATGTTTTTTTATATCCTAGGAAATTCTTGCCTACCCTAAATCTATAAAAATATTTCCTTACAATTTATTCTTAAAGATTTATAGTTTTAGTCTTTCATATTTAGGTTCATAGATCCTTTCAAGTTATTTTTATGTATGGAAATAAATGGTTGAGGTTAACTTTTTATATACAGATACCAGGTGTTCTAGTGTCATTTGTTGAAAACACTATCTTTTCCTGTGCTCTTGAATTGAATTTATGTTCTATAAAATGTTAATATTAAATAATCTTTCTTTTTTTTATTAAATTCTTTTATTGGTACATTGTAGGTATACAACACAATTACATTTCTCACTGGGAATTGTACCTTTACATGATGCATCTTGGTTCTTATTTTTTCCCCATTCCTAGCCCTCCCTTCACCCCCTCCACCCTTCCCTATTTATAAAGACTTTATTTCCATTTTTTCCATTTCTCAGCATTTTTCCTTTCCCTTCTTTCCTTTCCCCTGCCCCTCCCACTACCCCTACCCCTTTGGACCTTTTCTTCCTATTTTGCATTATCGATTATTCATTCTAATCATTGGTACATTTTAGGCATTCAATATAATGGCATTCATCATTGGAAATTGGCACCTTTACATAGTCTCTCTTGGTTCTTATTTTTCACCCTTGCCCAGCCCTCCCTTCAACCCCTCCAGTCCTCCCTATTTACAAAGATTTTGTTCCTATTTTTTCATTTTCTCATATTAATCCCATTCCCTTCTATCCTTTCCCCTATCCCTCCCACTTCCTTCCCCTTTGCCCCTTTTCTTCTTATTTCATGTTACCTATTATACATTTAGTCCTTATTTACACTTTCAGTTTCTCACACCAGAGAAACTATTTGGAATTTATTCATGTGTGTCCTATTTATTTCACTTAAGAGTATCACCTCAATGTGCATCCACTTAGCTAAAAATGTCTCTAATTTCTCATTTTTTATGGCTGAGTAGTACTCCATTTTATTGAAAAACCCACATTTTCTTTATCCAGTCTCCAGTTGATGGGCATTTGGGCTGTTTCCAAGTTTTAGCTATTACAAACTGTGCTGCTATGAACATGTGTGCACAAATATCACTGTGGTATGATTCTTTTAATTCTTTGGGGAAGATCCTCAGCAGTGGAATAGTGGGGTCAAATGGGACTTCCAGTCCTAGTTCTTTGAGGTATCTCCATACTGATTTCCACAGTGCTTGCACCAGTCTGCACTCCCACCAGCAGTGGAGCAGGGTTCCTCTTTCCCCACACCCCCGCCAGCATTTGTTATTGGTTGATTTCATGATAGCAGCCATTCTTTCTGGAGTGAGGTGGAAACTCAGCCTTGTTTTCATTTGCATCTCTCGAATGACCAGTGATGTTGAACATTTTTTCATGTATTTATTTGCTGTTTCTACTTCTTTGTCTGAGAAATGTCTGTTTATTTCAGATGGCCATTTTCGGATTGGGTCTTTAAATTTGGGAGGTCTGATCTTTTTAAGTCCTTTATAGATTTGAGATAGTAGACCTTTGCCTGAGGAAGAGCAGGTGAAGAGTTTTTCTCACATTGTGGGTTGTCTCTTCACACTGCTGGTGGTTTCTCTTGCTGTGCAGAAGCCTTTTAATAAGAAGAGATCCCACTTGTTGATTGTTTGTGCTAGTTCATGGGCAACTGAGGTTTTGTTCATAAAATCTTTTCCTACACTGATGTCTTCAAGGGTTCTACCTAACCTCTGTTCCAACTGGTTCAGAGTTTCTATTTTAATATTTAGATCTTTAATCCATTTTGATTTTAGTTTAGTGCATGGTGAGAGATACAGTTCTAGTTTTAATCTTTGGCAAGTTGAAGCCCAATTTTTCCAGCACCATTTATTAAAGAGGCTATCTTTCCTCCAGTGAGGGTGTTTGGCTCCTTTATTGAAGATGAGATGGCTAAGTGTGCCTGGCGTTGTTTCTGCATCTTCTAATCTGTTCCACTGATCCTCAAGTCTGTTTCTTTGTCAGTACCATGCTGTTTTTATCACAGTAGCTTTGTAGTAGAGTTGCAGGTTGGGGATTGTGATACCCCCTGCCATGTCTCTGTTACCTAGAATTTCTTTTGCTATTCTGGGTCTCTTCTTGCTCCAAATGAATTTTTGGATTGTTTTCTCAAGGTCCATGAAGTATGCTCCTGGGATCTCAATTGGAATTGCATTAAATCTATATAGAAGTTTTGGAAGTATGGCTATTTTCTCTATATTAATCCTTCCTACCCAGGAGCAGGGGATGTCTGTCCATTTTTGCTGATATCATCTTCAATCTCTCTTTTCAGAGTGCCATAGTTTTCAGAGAAGAGGTCTTTGATTTCTTTTGTTAGAATGATTCCTAGGTATTTCAGTTTTTAGGATGCTATTGTGAATGGAATTATTTTCCCTATTTCTGTCTCAGTGGGTCTGTCATTGGTGTAGAGGAAAGCTATTGATTTTTGTGTGTCAACCTTGTAACCAGCTACTTGACTGAATTTGGTTATTAAGTCTAGAAGACTTTTGGTGGAGTTCTTGGGGTCTTCTATATAGAGTATCATGTCATCTGCAAATAATGACAATTTGAGTTCTTCATTACCTATCTTTATTCCTTTTATTTCTTTCTCTTGTCTAATTGCTGTGGCTAATGTTTCGAGAACTATATTGAGCAAGTGTGGTGATAGTGGACATCCTTGTCTTGTTCCTGATTTTAGTGTGAAGGATTTCAGTTTTTGACCATTTAGTATGACATTGGCTGTTGGTCTTTCATAGATGGCTTCTATCAGTTTGAAGTAGAGACCATCTCTTCCAATTTTTTGTAGGGTTTTTATCATAAATGCATGTTGGATTGTGTCAAATGCGTTTTCTGCATCTATGGAGATAATCATATGGTTTTTGTCCTTGGGTCTATTGATATAATGTATTACATTGGTTGATTTGCATATATTGAACCATCCTTGCATCCCTGGGATGAATCCCACTTGATCAGGGTGTATGATCTTCTTGATGATCTTCTGCATTCTGTTTGCCATTATCTTATTAAGGATTTTTGCATCTGTGTTCATGAGTGAGATTGGCCTATAGTTCTCTTTTTCAGTTGGGTCTTTCTCTGCTTTGGGGATCAAGGTGATGCTTGCTTCCAGGAATGAATTTGGGAGTATTGCTTCCCTTTCAATTTCATTGAAGAGTTGAAACAGTAGTGGCAGCAGTTCCTCTCTAAATGTCTTGTAGAATTCAGCAGTGAAGCCATCAGGGCCCGGGCTTTTCTTAGTTGATAAGTTTTTAATTACATTTTCAATTTCATTGGTTGATATTGGATTGTTCAGAATTTTTAGGTCTTCTTCATTCAACTTTGGTAATTCATATGTATCTAGGAATCTGTCCATTTCTTCTGTGTTGTCCATCTTATTGGTGTATAGGTTCTGGAAGTGGGTATTGATGATCCTCTGTATTTCTGCTGGGTCTGTTGTAATTTCACCCTTTTCATTCCTAATTGCATGGATTTGGGCCTTTTCTTTCCTTTTTCTGACTAGGTTGGCTAAGGGTTTGTCAATTTTGTTGATTCTTTTGAAGAACCAATTCTTGTCTTCATTGATTTTTTGTATCATTCTCTTAGTCTCCATTGCATTGATTTCTCCTCTGATCTTTATAATTTCCTCCCTTGTATGAGCTTTGGGGTTGTCCTGCTCTTCTTTTCCTAGAAGCTTGAGGTTCAGCATCAGGTTGTTTAATTGGGCTTGTTCTGTTTTCCTAATATGTGTATTCACTGCTATGAATTTCCCTCATAAGACTGCTTTCATTGTGTCCCATAGATTCTGATATGTTGTATTGTCATTGTCATTTAATTGAAGGAACTGTCTGATTTCTTCTTTAATTTCCTCTGTGACCCATTGGTTATTCAGAAGTGTGTTGTTCAATTTCCACGTGTTTATGAAATTTTTTGAGTTTCTTTTGCTATGTATCTCCAATTTCATCGCACTATGGTCTGATAGTATACAGGGGATATCTTCAATTCCTTTGCACTTAAACATGCTCTATGTGTGAGTATGTGGTCTATTTTGGAGAATGACCCATGTGAAGCTGAGAAGAATGTGTATTCTGATTTTGTGGGATGGAAGACTCTGTAAACATCTGATAAGTTCATTTGTTCAAGAGTTCGATTGAGTTCTAGTATTTCATTACTTATTTTTAGTCTAGTTGATCTATCTATTTGTGACAATGGGGTGTTGAGTTCCACTACTACAATTGTATTAGTGCATATATGACTTTTCATGTCCATTAGTATTTGTTTTATATAGTTGGGTGCACTAGTGTTTGGTGCATAGATATTTATGATTGTCATCTCTTCCTCTTGGATTGTTCCCTTTACAAGGATGTAGTGTCCTTCTTCATCTCCCTTCATCAGTGTTGGTTTGAAATCTACTTGATCTGCAAAGAGGATAGCTACTCCTGCTTTTTTTCAGGTTCCTGTCACATGGAGTATTGTTTTTCACCCTTTAACTTTCAGTCTATGAGTTTCCTTTTGAATGAAGTGTGTTTCTTGTACGCAGCATATTGTTGGATTTTGCTTCTTGACCCATTCTGCCAGTCTCTTTCTTTTGATTGGAGAATTGAGATCATTAACATTGATGGTTATAATTGAAACGTATTGACTTGTCATTGCCATGACTTTTTCTTTTTGTTGGGTTCTCCCCCTTTACATTTAATTTCTTGTCATGCCAGATGAGTTCATTCTGCTTTGCTTCCTGGGGTTGTGATCCTCAATGTCTGTTCCTAGGATATTGTGTAAAATTCTTTGGAGTGCTGGTTTGGTGTTCACAAAGTTCCTAAGGTGTTCTTTGTCATGAAAGTATCTTATTTCTCCATCCATTTTGAAAGATAGTTTTGCAGGGTACATCAATCTGGGTTGGAGGCTGTTTTCTTTTAGGGCTTGGAATATGTCACTCCAAGCTCTTCTTGCCTTGATGGTTTGTGTTGAGAAGTCTGCTGTGGTTCTGATGGGCTTTCCTTTGTATGTGATTTGTTTCTTTTCTCCAACTGCTTGGAGAACTTTGTTCTTCTGTTGTGTTTCTGGAATCTTAGCAATTATATGCCTCTGTGTAGATTTTTTTTGATCAAGGCTATTTGGAGTCCTATATGCCTCACTTATCTGTATGTCAAGTTCTTTTCCCCTGCTTGGGAAGTTTTCTGCCATTATTTCTATTAAGGGATTTTTTATGTCATCTCCATTCTCTCCTGTTTCTTCATTGAGCCCAATCAGTCTTATGTTATTCTTCTTTGCATCATCTAGCAGCTGCTGGATTGATTTCTCATGTTCCCTTAGAATTTTGAACCAATTTTTCTTTTCCTGGTTGTTAATTGCAATCTCATCTTCTATATCTGAAATTCTGTCCTCACATTTGCTCATTCTGCTCTGTAGACTTTCAATGGAGTTTTCATGTCCTGGAAATCTATTTGCATCTGTTTTATGGATTCCATTTGTTTCTTATGTTGGGATTCCATCATGTTCCTCAGCTCCTCTCTAGATTTATTAATCATGTTTTGCACTAGGGGCACAATTTCTCCTGTTATCTGAGAAATTATTTCTGATTTCATTTTTTCCAGATCCCCTTTTGTTGCCAGTTCAGTGGGTCCAGGTGGTTGAGTATCAGAGTGTTCCATCTCATTTCCCTTTGGGGTTGCTGTAGGTGATCTGGAAGTCTGGTTTTGAGACTTATTTACATGTTTTCTCATTTTGACTGTGGTGGGGCGCTGTTAGCACCTGCACAGATTACCTCCTCTGAGCTGGGAGAGGTGGGACAGGGGCCGGGAGCAGCAGTAGGGATGGTGACCCAAAAGCCCTGTGGGTTTCCTGTGGTCTGGGAGCAGCGGGAGGGAAGGTGGCCGGGAAGCCCCTTCCTCTGTGCCAGGAGCAGTGGGACAGAAGGTGGCCCAAAAGCCCTTTCCTCTGGGCTGGGAGCAGTGGGAGGGATGCTGACTGTGAAGTCCCTTCCTCTGGACCAGGAGCAGTGGGATGGCAGCTCAGAAGCCCCTACCTCTGGGCTGGGAGCAGCAGGAGGGATGGTGGCCCGGAAGCCCCTTCCTCTGTGCCAGGAGCAGTGGGACAGAAGGTGGCCCAAAAGCCCTTTCCTCTGGGCTGGGAGCAGTGGGAGGGATGCTGACTGTGAAGTCCCTTCCTCTGGACCAGGAGCAGTGGGATGGCAGCTCAGAAGCCCCTATCTCTGCAGGACTCAGTACCTTGGCCTGGTGGTCTGGTGTCCTCTGCGTCTTTGTAGTGTGGAACCAGGTGGCTACCTGTCTGCAGTGGGGTGATTTGGTGTCTTCCACGTGATTCAGGACCTTGGTAGGGCATGCACAAACCTGCCTATCTGTAGTGGGCTGATTCGGCATGTTGCCTGTGACTTAGGACCTCAGTAGGGTGTGCACGACCTGCCTGTCTGCAGCAGGCTGATTCGGAGTGTTCTGTGTGACTTAATATTAAATAATCTCTCAAAACTCAGTAGACCATATATGTGTGGTTCTATTTCTAGTTTCTCTGTTTTATTTCAATGATCTATATGTCCTTCCTTACACAAACACTGCCTTGATTACTGTAGCATTAGAGGAAGTCTTAAAATTAGGTACTAAATGTCTTCCAGCACTGTTTTCTTTTTCTTTTTACTTTTCTAGGTCCTTTGTACTCCTACATAACTTTTAAATTTCAATATCCAATTCATTTATAGCAAGTATACATAGCCCTGAATTTTTATATATACCTTGTGTTTTCTAATACTGCTAAATTCAAATACAAATTCTATGGGCTCCTATAGATTTCTTAGTATTTTCTCTGTATATGATCATTTCATTTTCATATAAAGATTTTACTTCTACCTTGTCAATCCTATCCTAATCGTGTCATTTTATTGCCAGGCTATTTTGTCTTGGGCTTATGTTTCAAAGTTTAATGGACAGATAAAGAGTAGGCATAGCTGCCCTTGTTCCCCACCTTAGGGAGAAAGCATTGTATCTTCTCCATTCATATAGGGCGTTTTTCCTGGAAGTGTGGAGTACATGTCTTTTATCTGTTGAGAAGGTTCTGTTCTACCTCTGGTCTCCTGATAGCTTTTACCATGAACAGCTGTAGAATTTAGTCCCATACTTTTTCTCCAACTACTGACAGGATCATATGACGTTTTCTTTCTGCTTTAAATGTTTGATATAATTTATCACTTAAAATGTACATGAGCCTGTTGTTGTCATATAGGTAGGTTTTCAAGCTAGGAATATACTTTCTTTAATAGGTGCTATTCAAATTTTATATTTCCTCCAGAGTCAGTTTCATTAATTTGTCTTCCAAGGTACTTCTTAGAAGTTTTCCAATTTATTTCAAAAAAGATTTTTGTAATATGCTTTCTATATCCTTTTAATTTCTGTAAAATCTGTGGTAATTTTTTCTAGATCTTGATATTGTAATTTTTAAAATATATAATTGATATTGTGTAACAGGAAGAAAAGGTCTAAAGGAGTAGGGGAAGTTGGAGGATAGGGGAAAGGAAAGAATGGAAAAGAAAAAATGAGAAAAGGAAAAAAATGGAAATAAAGTCTTTGCAAATAGGGAAGGGTGGAGCGGGTGAAGGGAGGTCAGGGGAATGGGGAAAAAATAGCCAAGATACTCAAGTAAGGGTACAAGATCCCAATGATGAATGTAACTGTATTTTATATCTAAAATGTACCAATAAACTTAATGAAAAAGGAATATGGCATATTTATAATTTATACTATACATGATCTTAGCCAAAAGGCCAAGAAGTGATTCTACTTATAATTTATTGCTGGTTATTCTCAGTGCATGTGTGTGGGTGTGGGTGTCTGTAGTATACCAGAGATTGAATGCAAGTCCTTTTCAATAAGCTACATACCCAATCTTTTAATTTAAAAAAAAATTCCAGTACAAGGGATAGAACCCAGGTTCTTGCTTACTAAGTAGTACTCTAGCACTGAGCTACACTCCCAGTCTATTCATTTTTTCTGGGACAGAATATCATCTCACTGAATTCCTAAATGGCTCAGGCTGTTCTCTAACTTGCAATCTTGCCTCAGACTCCTAAAGTGCTAAGATTATAGAAATGTGCCACTGTGTCTAGCTTAGAGTTATGTATTTAATTCAACTCTGCATGTGTCATCATATTGGATGGCCAATTTAAAGACCAGAATATCTTTCTGAAATATGAAATGCAGATTATAGAAAGTTTTTCTTTATGATTAAGAATTTACATGGGGTTTTTTTTGAGAGTTATCTTTCTCATATTAGGTACAAAGTGCATCAATAACATTTATTGCTTAATGAGATTAGGAAGAATAATGACCTCAAAATTAACTATAACCTAATCCCCAGAATTTGTAAATATGTTACATTATTTTACAAAGGGAAATTCATATTGCAGATGGAATAAACTTGCTAATAAACTGATTTTATGACTGGGATATAATCCTGGATTATCTGAATTGCTCCAATGTAATCACAAAGGTACTTAAAATGGAAGAGCTAATCAGACAAATGACAATGGGAAAAATGTCTCAATCTGAAAAGGAGGGGGCCAAGAGTCTAGGAAGGGGAGCAGCCTAGAGTTTCCAAAGGCAAGGGAAAGGATTCTCCCTCAGAATAAAACACATAACCTTCTGACACCAATCAGCACCCAGTGAGAGCCATTCAGAGTTCCCAAACCAGGGAAGTGTAAAATAAGATTATGCGGCTTCAAAAAACTAAGTTAGCAGTCTTTTTTCACAGCAACCAAGCAAACTGAGAAAGTTTTTTTCCCAGAAGTTTCTGTCACTCAAATTAATCAATTGAAATTTTCAAACTTAAGGCATTGCTTATTTGTTTGTTTGCTTATTTTCAGGAGGTAATCCATAACAGTCAGGAAACAAAAAGAAATGGAGAAATTTCCAGAGCAAATGGGATTGATGTTCTTGAAACAGAAATAGTAACTGCTTAGATACATGCTATTTTCCAAATAGTTTTCAGAACTGAGTAAACGTTCTAACCTTATTGTTGTGAGCACTTGATTTTATTGTCCTTTAAGTATTTACTGTCAATACATTTGAGTGTTTCTTTCTCCACTTTTGAATAAAAAATTTTAAAAAATGAAACAAGCACTTGAAAAATATGACTACTCTTCAGGTGTTAATTCAAATATGTTCTATTATAATGAGTTCCTACATTAAAATAAATGATAGAAGCTAAATTAGCATCTCTCTGTGTGTTGGATGAAAATCACTGTAAAGTGAAGAATATTATTTGCATTACTAAAATCACTGACTTCTTAGAAACAACTGTTTAAATTATCTTTAAACACAGGTCTCTCATCTTGAAAAGCATACTGAGGAAATAAACCAAGCTTCTCAGTTCAGTCAATATGTTCAAGAAACAGGTAAGAGTCTTGTACTATTAACCACATATCTTTTTCCTCTCAGTGTGCCTGAGCTTGAATGGAGGGCTTCCAAAGCCCAGTCTTCCCCATCGAGTAACTTTAGTAACTCTGACTAATAGTCCTAAATGACAAAGGCTAGTGTTTCTACATATAAGTAGGTTTTGCCTGTGATAATTAGATGCTGTGCCTTTCTAAAATAGTCATTGCCCATTGGCCTATCATGAATTTATCCTAAAGTCCCCCAAATGGTAAGGTAGTCACTTCTGGATTGTTTGGGGTTTTTTTGCTTCAGAGATCTACAATAAAATTTAATGTTTATTAAGTTCACTGAGAACAGAATCACCTAGAATTACATAAATTTAATAACAGATTTATGTACTATTATGTCAAGTTCTCCAACCTAAAAATAGAATAGACTACAAGAAAATTTCTATGTTTTCATAAGACAAAGCACAGTTGTCTTGCTTATAAAAAGGAAAAAAGCTTTGCTGCTCTGAAGAGATGAAAGGGAAGATTTAATCCACCTCTAACAAAACATTACTTGTGCCATAACTATGTCTTCATTTTGTTCTTCATTGTTTAAGAAAGTAGGCCTTCTTCTATTCTTTCTTTTGTTTTGTAACTTTTATTATTTTGTACTGAGCATAGAAACAGAATGTGCAGAAAATTTGGAAAATAGTCCCATCTAGACAGAAACATCCACATTTTTCTTCCCATGTTTCCTGCTACATTCCTAAATTACATAATGAAATACTACCAAAGGCATAAATTGACCCTTGAATCTTTTTTATATGATGAGAAGTTTCCCATAGCATCATAATTCAACTGGAGCATAATTTTTATTCATTACATAATATCCCTGGTGTTCTCTTCTGCTTGTAGTCATTGACACACCTGATGACGAAGAGATTCCTAAGTTTTCAACTAAGAATTTGAAAGAGCAATTTGAAAAGTCTGCCCAGGAAAAGGTCCTCTATTCTGACAAAGAGACAAGAAACCCAGCTAAGCAGATTAAGGTAATGTAATTTCTCTACACAGAAATATATTAAGTGTAAAATCAGAAGTACATGCGTAAACTTTTGAAGTCAATGAACATTTGACATGTTTTTATTCAGCAACAACAGGAATAAAAACAACCTAAACTATATTGTATTCTGTTTCAGAAGGAAAATTTTGACCTACATGAGAAAAGAATTAGTGTAAAAAATTTTCTCACTAGAGTAAATGAGGGTAGAAAAAAATTTGTTCTAGCATATATAATAGTAGCTAAAGTAACAAAGTCAAATTTAAATGTCAGATGCTTACTCTGTTCTGTTTAAAATTCCCAGGAAAACAAAACAACCTTCAAAAGTACTTCAGGACTTTCACTGGTTTCCTGTAGATTACTCAGCAGAGCATATTAAGTAGAGAGGAGGGGAGTAAGAGTGTGTACAAATACTAAAATCAAAGTCACTCATATATTGAATAAGTAATATAACTTCCTTAAAGTAAAAATAGATCATGGGAAAGATAGTAACAAACATAGAATACTATTCCTAAGTAGGTCTTTAAATGGAATATTTCATCTGTTTTTCCCAATGAAAATGCCACAGCAGAGTCCTGGTTATGCACAGGTAAAAGTCAATGCCTAGGAAGTCTTCACCACTACATTAATTTCATAAGCTTTTTCTCTCCCCTAAAGATTAAAAGTGAATATGAAGAAACTATAAAGCCAACATCAGTTGTGGGCACCTCTTCCTCTTCTTATGCTTCAACCAGTCAGAGGAAGGAAACATCAATCTCAAGATATACTGATCATAATGCCACTTCCTCAACTCTGGCACAAATTAATGCCATTTCTTCAGGAGATACAGAAGAATTTCCTCCTCCTCCACCTGATGTACTTCAAACTCCAATGGATATGACAGTATTTTCCCAGTCCCCTGAAATCCCTAGCCCTCCTAGAAGACTACCAGTCCCCAAAGATGTCTATGCCAAGCAAAGAAATTTGTATGAATTAAATCGTTTATATAAACACATCCATCCCGAGTTAAGAAAAAACTTAGAGAAAGATTATATCAGTGAGGTTTCTGAGATTGTCTCTAGTCAAAAGAACACAAGTAGCTCAGTTTCAGCAGATGTGCAACATGCCCGATATGTGTTTGAAAATACAAATGATAAGTCTCAAAAAGACCTGAACTCAGAAAGAGAATATTTGGAATGGGATGAAATTCTGAAAGGGGAGGTGCAGTCTATGAGATGGATCTTTGAGAATCAGCCATTGGATTCCATCAATAATGGTTCTCCAGATGAAGGTAACAATTCCAAAAGCATTGCTAATCAAGACATCATTGCTGGTGGTCATGTCAAGTATACAACATGGATGTTTGAAACTCAACCCATAGATACACTGGGGGTCACTTCTGGCACTGGAGTAAATGCTGACAAAATTCCTGAGCTGGCCCGAGGAGATGTTTCCACAGCCCGGTGGATGTTTGAAACAAGGCCATTAGACTTAATGAATAAAATGCATCAAAATCAGGAAGAATCAGCCTTAGCTGTTACTAGGGACATAACTGGGGGAGATGTCAAGACTGTGCAATACATGTTTGAGACTCAACACCTGGATCAACTCGGACAACTTCATTCAGTGGATGAGGTTAACTTACTGCAGCTCAGGTCTGAACTCAAAGAAATTAAGGGAGATGTTAAGAGAAGTATAAAATGTTTTGAAAGCCAACCATTATATGTTATTAGAGATGGTTTAGGTCAAATGCTAGAAATTAAAACTGTTCACAGAGAAGATATTGAAAAGGGGGATGTAAGAACGGCACGTTGGCTGTTTGAAACACAACCCTTAGATACAATTAGCAAGGATATCATGGAAATTCAAGTTGTCCGAGGAATATCCATGGAAGAAAATGTCAAAGGTGGGGTGAGTAGAGCAAAGTGGTTATTTGAAACCCAACCTTTGGAAAAAATCAAAGAAGAGCTAGACAAAGTCATCATTGAAAAGGAAACAATAATAGGCACAGATGTCTCCAAGAAGTGTTGGATGTTTGAAACACAGCCATTAGACATTCTAAAAGAAGCTTCTGATACAAATCCTGTACCACGTGAAGAGATAATAGGGGGTGACGTACAAACCACTAAGCATCTATTTGAAACACTTCCAATGGACACTTTAAAAGACAGTCCTGATGTAGGAAAGCTTCAAAAAATCATCACCTCTGAAGAAGAAAAAGGGGATGTTAGGCACCAAAAATGGATTTTTGAAACCCAACCACTGGAGGAGATTAGAGAAGATAAAAAAGAATACACACGAACTGTGAAACTTGAAGAAGTTGACAGGGGAGATGTCAGGAATTACATGCACATCTTTGAATCAAAAAATTTAATTAAATTTAATGCATCACATAAAATAGAAGTGGAAGGAGTCAAAAGAGGTGCTGTGGAGCTAAATAAATCTCTCTTTGAAACTACACCGCTGTATGCCATTCAAGATCACCTTGGAAAATACCATCAAGTAAAGACAGTCCAGCAAGAAGAAATCCTGAGAGGTGATGTAAGAAGCTGTAGATGGCTTTTTGAAACAAGGCCCATTGACCAGTTTGATGAAAGCCTTCATAAATTTCAGATAATTAGAGGAATATCTGCTCAAGAAATTCAGAGTGGAAATGTGAAATCTGCTAAATGGTTATTTGAAACCCAACCTCTTGATTCAATTAAATATTTTAGTAACATGGAAGAAATAGAAAACAAAACTGAACAAGCTACAGATATTGTTAAAGGGGATGTTAAAACCTGTAAATGGCTGTTTGAAACCCAACCAATGGAGTCTCTTTATGAAAAAGTTTCCTTAATGACTGAAAGTGAAGAAATTCATAAGGGAGATGTCAAAAGCTGCACATGGCTCTTTGAAACTCAGCCACTTGATACCATAAAAGATAATTCTGAAACAAAAGTTAAATTGCAAACTGTAAAACAGGAGGAAATCCAAGGTGGGGATGTTCGTACAGCATGTCTTCTTTTTGAGACAGAAAATTTGGACTGCATACAAGGAGAGGAAAGGAAGGAAACTAAGACTATGGAGATGAATATCCAAGCTGGGGATGTCTCCAGTATGAGGTATAAATTTGAAAATCAATCTTTAGAGTCTATAAATTCCAGTTCAGAGGAAGTTTTGAAAAAGATCAAGACACTAAAAGCTGAAGATATTCAGAAAGGCAATGTTTTAAATTGTAGGTGGCTCTTTGAAAACCATCCAATTGATATGATAAAAGAAAGCCAAGAAAGTGAGGGATTAGTAAACACAGTGACAGACATACAAGGTGGAGATGTGAGAAAAGGGTGCTTTATTTTTGAGACTTTTTCTTTAGATGAGATTAAAGAAGAGTATGACTGTATCAGCACCAAAAATACAGATACTGAAGAAGTGATAAAGGGTGATGTAAAAAGCTACAGAATGCTCTTTGAAACCCAGCCACTCTATGCAATTCAAGATCAAGAAGGGTATTATCATGAGGTAACAACAGTTAAAAAAGAAGAGATAATTCATGGAGATGTACGAGGAACAAGGTGGCTTTTTGAAACAAAACCATTAGACTCAATCAATGAATCACAAACAGTGTATGTTATTAAATCTGTTACACAAGAAGACATTCAAAAGGGGGATGTTAATTCTGTCAGATACAGATTTGAAACACAGCCACTAGATCAAATCTCAGAAGAATCACATAAAATTGTGCCCACCATTGACTACATTCAAGGTGGCAATGTGAAGACAAGTAAACAACTTTTTGAGTCTGAAAATTTTGGGAAGAACAATTACATAAGAACTGTGAGTGTCAATGAAATACAAAAAGGCAATGTTAAGATGTCTACGTGGCTATTTGAAACTCACACTATGGAAGAACTGAGAGGAGAAGGGTCAGAATATGAAAACATCAAGACAGTTACCCAGGAAGATGTGCAAAAAGGTGATGTTAAGCAGGCAGTATGGTTATTTGAAAATCAAACTTTGGATTCAATTAAAGAAGCAGATGAAAGCATCACAAAAATGGCCAAGGAAGAAATCCCACCTTCTGATGTCAAAACAATCACGTGGCTCTTTGAAACAACACCTATTCATGAATTCAATAAAAATAGAGTACAAAAGGTAGAAATTATTGGCAAGAGCATTAAAGAAACCTTGAAAGAGCTCTACTCTCAAAAAGTTATTGAGGCTCCTGGAATTATCATTGAAACTGATGAAGTTGGGGATGTCCGAATGGCTAAATATAAGCTAATGAACCAAGCATCTCCCGAGATACAGAAAGAAGAAGTTATCAGGGCTGATATTGGAAATATAATGATGAACTTACTTTCCAAAAGAGACTGCACCAAAAAAGAGATCATGGTTAGTGAAGAAGAGAAGGGAAATGTCAGTTTAACTAAAACTCAATTATTAAACAGATCAACTGAATTTCATGCTGAAAAAGAAGAGATAGTGAAAGGTGACGTGCAACAAGCAATAAAAAACCTGTTCACAGAGGAAAAATCTGCAAAGAAAGGCATTTTAATCCAGGAAGATGAAAGAGGAGATATTAACATGACCATCTACTGTCTTCTTCATGAAAATGCTGGTGATACAATTAAGCGTGAAGAAATAATAGGAGGTGATGTAAGACGTACAATTAATAATTTGTTGTCTTCCACATCGAACAGCAGAATATCTGAGAGGGCTGAAATTGATGCCTCTGAGAGAGGAAATGTTCGATTTTTCACAACATGCATAGAAACTGGAGCTTTAGATTACCTCAAAGAACTGCAGACAGGGTCACATGAAACAGTAGCAGGGAGGAAACAAGAAAGTGAAGAAATAATTGGCAGTGATGTTGAGGGCACAAAGTTGTTACTACAGAAGAGGCGGTCTCAGGTTGAACGTACTGTTAATGAAACTGACATCATCCCAGGAGATGTGCATAATACAGTTAAAGTTTTTATGACAGAGCCTCCCAGTACATCTTATAAGACAACCAAAGAAGAAATTATAACAGGTGACTTGAAATCAACCCTAAATTCCCTCAGCCAGGCCATAAACCAGAAAACAGTGACTAAAACAGAAGAAATAAAAGAAGACATGCTGGCTACCTTCAAGTCACTTAGGGAGTCAAAGCAGCAATGGAAAGAATCTAAACAGCCTGATGCCATCCCCGGTGATGTTGAGAAAGCAATCGAATGCCTTGAAAAGGCTACAAATATAAGAACCGAAATCCTAAAAAAGGAGCTTATTCAAGATGACCTTGAAAGATCATTAAGGTCTTTGAAAGAAGCACAAAGAGGTTTCAAAGAGGTAGATAAAGAAGGCATAAGCAAAACAGATGTCCATGCTGAAATGGTAGGATCTTCAGAAGAGCAGAAAACAGAGATTCACCAGGTGGCTGTTCAGAGGGACAATGAAAGTATTCTTTGGCCAAGGCCAGGACCACTTGGCCAAGACAGTTTCAGTCAAACTGAAGGTAAATCTTGCTATGGGACTTCTGTAAAAGAAAGAACTGACCTTAATCTTCCAAAAGCCCCCAAAGGCACTGTAAAGATTGTCATAGATCGTGAACAAAATAATGATGCTCTTGAGAAAAGCCTTAGAAAACTTTCTACTTCATACAATGAAGGTATGAGAAATGTGTTGGAAACAGGCAACAGAATGGGTGTCTGGAGTGATACCAACAAAGAATGGCAGCTGAGAGATGAACACATGAACAGGCAATTAACTTCAAAGGCATCAGAGAAGGAAAATCTAAAAACTAAGGAATCAGAGACAGTGAGAGAGCTAAAGAAGGAAAATCTTAAATCCACCCAATCTATTTCCACCCAATCTATTGATAAAACACTTGGAAAGCACCAGATTCAAACCTGTGAACTGAGAAATGACCACCAGAAGACTGAGACTTTCTATCAAAAAAGTCCTAAAAAGACCAAAAACATTAAAATACCAACAGAGATGCAAAGTTCCCCACCCAGTCCCTCCCAACAACCAGTTAACATGCAAATTGGAGAAACATATGAAGTTACAAAAGGATTTCAGAAGCAAGCTATGCTAAAGCAAGAAGTACACTATCCTAATAAGGATGTAAAGAAAAATAACATGAACTTTCATCCTTTTCCTGTAGATCAAAATATATCCAATGTAACAAAAGAGAAAGTCTCTGAAAAAAGTCACAATAAATTCAAATCAACTGACAAAAAGCAGAAAACTGATGTTTATCTGGAAAGTCAGGACTTTTTAATGAAGACAAATACTTCCAAAGATTTAAACATGGCAATGGAAATGTCCTTTAACCCGATCAATTTTAACCCTCAGTCTAATGTAAGAGAAAGTGAATGCTCCCTCCCACCTCCATCCCCACCTCCTCCTCCACCCTCCAATACATCATCTGAAATTGAATTCCCTTTTCCTCCTCCACCTCCTTTAATGTTGTTGCCTGAAAAAAATGAGTTTCCTCCTTCGCCATCCACAGAGGAGATAAGGGCTGAATTCAAAAGCTTTCCAGGCTTCCCTTTTCCTCCACCACCAGTAAATGAGAAATCTGAAAAAGAATGTCTATCCGAGTTTTTACCACCTCCACCTCCTCCAACTCCATCTCAAAAATCAGCACATCTTTCCTCCTCTGTTCCAGAAAAATACAGTGAAGCATTCATCCAACAATATTCCCAAAAAGAAGCCACAAGCTCTCAGCAAACTTATTCTCATGCTAAAATCCTAACAGGAAAATTGCCACCCCCCACATTGCCCAAGCCTAAATTTCCCAAAGTAATCAAAGATAAAAAGAATCAACTTTCTCCTAAAGGTGAATTGGAAAGGTCCCTATCAGATATGGAGTATAAAACTATTCCCTCACAACACCAGGAAAAAGCAAAGGTGACAATGAGCAGGGAGCACACAGACACAAAGCAAGACATATCCAGAAAAAGTCTCGATGAAAGAATACAATTTCCTGTTTATTCTACTAAGTCTGTCTCTCAGACAGCTCCAGAAACTTCACCACTCAAGGGAAAACAGATAATACCTCTCATAAAATCTCACTCATTTCCAGAAAGTTCAGGTCAACAAAGTCCAAAATCTTACATGAGAAAATTTAAAACACCTTTAATGATTGCTGAAGAAAAATACAGACAACAAAGGGAAGAGCTTGAAAAACAGAGAAAGGAAAATTCTAGCTACAACATTGTCAAAAAGGAAAGCCAAAATCAAAAGATGTCAGATTTGGAAAAGGAAATGCTGTTAGAAAATACAAAGAAGGTCACACCCCCACCCAGAATGAATTCAGAACTCACTGTGGTCCAACCCAGCCCAGGTGCTCAAAGTAATGCTCAAGTTTCAGGAGTGTGCTCTGACAATGAGCTTTCCACAACATCAGCAGAGACAGTCATGACCAATAGGCGCCAGCATGTTCTAGCAGCCTCAGAAGACAAAAACATGAAAAAGGAAGTTTTGCAGAGCTTAAGGGATGTTAAACAGTCTAAGTCAGCTTTTGAAATTAACCAGAGTCACCAGGAATATAGCACACAGCAAACACAAGGGAAGTGCGTGGAGCAGTTGAACTTGCAGCAAAGCAAACCAGCTTCCCCAAGTTTCAAAGTTAAAACCATCAAGCTCCCAACTCTGGATCAGACATTGAATAAAACAGACCACAGCTATGAAAGCCATGTGAAACAATCTGCAGGTGATGTTCAAACCATTACCAAACAACAGTATCCGGAAAGTGGGAAAACTGAAGCGCATACAGAATATTGCAATAAGCAATCTATGGCTGAAAATTTGTATGAGTTACCTAAGAAGGAGAAAAGAGTGACAATACAAATGCCTACAAAGTCTGCAGAAAGGAGCCATGAAAATAGGCTCAAGATAGTTCCTGAGAAGCAAAGAGAATGTAGGGAATCTGATGGAGAGAAGCTTCTAGGGAGTGAAGAAAAGAGTCAGGTGATCAGTTCAAAAGAGAAGAGATTAATAGTTGAAAGAAAACAAGGATATTTGAGGAACAAATCAGCACCAAAGGTTATTGATACACATCTGGATTCACAGACTCAGAATTTTCAGCAAACACTTACACAGAGTTCTGAAAGTGGAGTTGAACATAAAGAATTGTCCTTGCCATATAATAGTCTGCAGGAAAAGAAATGTCTCAGAGACAAGGACATACAACAGAAACAAGCCTTTTCTAATTCTAAAGATTCAAGGCAAGAGATTTCACAGAACAAATCTTCATTTTCCTCTGAGAAAGAATCTCAGCAGGATGATGGAAAATGTGCTGTAAATATATCAGAGTTCTTGAGAAAACATGAAGAACTACAACAGATTTTGTCTAGGGTAAAACAGTTTGAAGCAGAGCCAAATAAAAGTGGCCTTAAAACATTTCAGACTTTGCTAAATATTATTCCTGTATGGCTGATAAGTGAAGAAAAAAGAGAATATGGATTTCACATTGCCACAGAGAGAAATTTAGACAAAGTCAAAGAAGAAATAACACATATTAAAACTCAAGCAGAGGATATGCTTGCGTACTGTGAAAATATAATTCAGACAGCCATGATAGCCTCCCAAACAGGAAGACAGGGAAATAAGCTTACTACTCTTAATGAAACATCATCCAGTATTTCCAGTACGAATGTAAGCTGTAATAAAAATGTTGAACAGAAAGAAAATAAAGTCGTAAAAGAAAAAATAGTGAACCACCAAGTAGCAACTCACAATGAAGCAACTGTTCATAATTATGCAAAAACCCATCAAGAAATTAATGTAGATGATAACCAGAGTTCTCCTCCCTCTTTAAAAACTCGACCGCCATCACCTACTTTTATAACAATTGAGTCTTCTGCCAGACGAACAGAAACTCTCACTAAAGATGGGCTTTCTCAGTCCCCTATAAAGGATGGTTGCATTGAATCACCACAAGGAAGACCCATGTCACATACAACTAGAATTCACAGAGCAAACACCTCCCTTTCTCCACCTAAGAGTCGCTCTGAACAACTTGTCAAACTGAAAGACACCACTGCAAAGTTATCCAGAGGAACCATCCCATGTACACCAGTAACCCCAGTTCCAATTGTAGAGAAGAGGTCTGAGATCATCATGTCTCCAGCATCTCTGCGTCGTCAAATTAAGATAGAAAGTCGTGGTAGAGACTCTCCACCTACCATCACAATACCTGTAGGTATAAATCATGTCAGCAGTGGTTCCTACAGAGAGCCCATGCAAGCTCAAGCGGAAGTTAGGAAAGTAGAGAAAAGAGCAACATATGTTCATAAAGATGGAGTAGATTCCATTAATGACATAATGCCTGATACTGAAAGTTACGATGCAGTGGAAATCATTCACAAGGTGAAAGTGCCTCACCTGTCAGAATGCCCCCAGAGGTATGAAGCAGCCAATCGGACAGTTCAAATGGCTGAAACTTTCATGAATGACCACAAACATGAAATAAACAAATGGTTCAGGGAGTTTGAGGATGGCCCAGTTTTTGAAGCAAAATCACATAGAAGAGTTTATGCAAATGGAGATGTAAACCATAACGTAAAGCAAGAAAGTCGGATGTTCTGTCAGGAGGAATTTGGATTAACATCCTTAGGAAACACTAATTTTACAGGCTTTTCTTACAAACATCCTAGAGAGCTCCAAGAAAAAAATCTTGTTCAACACCCCAGAGTACACTCTGAAACAAGGTCTCTAAGTGAACATTTCTCGGGCATGGATGCCTTTGAGAGTCAAGTTGTTGGGTCAAAAGTGACATCTTCATCATCACACAGCTCGGAGGTGGGCAAATCTGGCTTTGACTTCAAGCATGCACCACCAACCTATGAAGATGTCATTGCTGGTCATATTTTAGATATCTCTGATTCACCTCAAGAACTAAGGAAGAATTTTCAAAAGACATGGAAAGAGAGTGAAAGAGTTTTTGAAAGCCTTGGATATGCAACCTCAGATGCTTCTTCAGCTGAGATGAGAAGCACCTTCCAGGAGGAATCTGCATTTATAAGTGGTAAATGAGCTTGAAAAGTGTGAAGGAAGATTAACTTATTTAAAAGCATGTTCCAAACCCAACATGATTTGCAGTGGAAATAATCAAATAATATAACCTAAAACTAACAGTTTCCCCTGCCTGATTTTTTATTACTTTCTTTTCACAAAATCATCTACTACAGTATTATCCACTTGTACTATGTAAGGATAGTAAAAACTTTTATATCAAGTACTGAAACCTATATTTGTCACAATAAATAAAGCTTTGGAAAAGGAGCAGATATAATAATATCTGCTGTTATGATAGTATTAATAACCTTATCGCTATATTAATTACAGAACATAGCACATTATTCATATTTAATATAAGTTATTATCTCATACAATTGTTTTAGATGATATTGGATAACACCTTTTAGCTGAATACTGATGTCCTTTTAACTGCATAGTTAAGTGGTCTCTGCACTAAATTCAATACAGCCCAGTAGTAACCCAAGAAAGAGCTTACATTCTTCATTTGTGCTTCAAGGATTTTTATTGATCTGTACCTGTGATAAAAATATAGATATGGAATTAGGATTTATATATATATTATTATTATTACTGAGTTAGAATTAGCTTTCTCTGATGCCATATTTTTTCTACAACTGATTTTTCCACCTTTCTGAAAATAAACCCCAAATGACAATGCAATTGACTTCCTTCACAGATGGAAAGAACAACACATCTTACAATTTTATTTTATTTGTAATGAAGGAGATTTAAATCATATGAATTTGGTGCATGTTTTTTAGCATGAGAGAACAACTCATTTCATTAAGTCTTCCCTGCTTTTTCTAATTAGTGAGTCTTCGTGATAAGATTTGATATAATTAATGTTCATCATTAGTGCAGCCTGTTCTTTTAGATAAATTTAAAAAAGAGCAAGCTTAAAAATAAAAACTGCTGAAACTAATAATTATGCCTATATCATATTTGCAACATATGTGTCTAGTTTTTCAGGTTAATATGATTTCTTAATGTGCTTGTTTCTGGCATAATTAAACAAAGCTGCCTAATTAATTTCAAATGCTGCTTTTTTCAAGATAGCTTTTTAAAAAAACAGAAAATACAAAGACTCTAATGTTAAATACAGAGATGTGTCCACACTAAACCCCCAAAAAGCAAACAATTGATAATGTAAGCCCTAAAGTATGTTTTGGTCTTGTTTTGTGGTGTGTTTCTTTTTTTTTTTTTTTTTTTTTTTTTTTTTGTATAAAGAAACATGAGCATATTTGCTTTTATATTTGACTAATACAATTAATATGAAAGCCTAATTATCCTCACAGAATTGTTCCAAAAACCAATACACAAGTGAAATTTCTGTGTCAATCTGAACTACTACACAAACACTGGTTAGTAATGTAACCACCATTCTTTACAGGGACTGACACACTAAAAAAAAACAGGAAGTGACTGTAGGTACTAAGAGAAGTAAGGAAAGTATGGAAAGCAGATGTGAGAATCCAAATAGCTCTAAAATCTGAAATCATTAAAGAAAATATGTTTCTGAACCTTTCAAAGTACACAAATCTTATTATATTACAGAAAAGAATTGGTGTCATAGAATCAACCCTAAGTTGTTAAGAAAATAAACACTATACAATGTCCTGGGCTTAAAAAATACATTTGTACTTCAGAAAAAAATGTGTTCAGAAAGCTTTGAAAATCTTTGGACCAATTTTTTCCCCATTTCCCTGCCCTCCCTTTATCTCCTCCACCCTTCCCTATTTACAGAGACTTTGTTTCCATTTTTTCCTTTTCTCATATTTTTTCTTTCCCTTCTCTCCTTTCCTCTACCCTTCCCACTTCCCCTACCCCTTTAGACCTTCTCTTCCTATTTCACATTTTCAATTATACCATTTGAACCTTAGTTACATTTTTAATTTTTCACACCAGAGGAAGTATTCGGTATTTACACGTGTCTACTATTTATTTCACTTAAGAGTATGCCCTCAATGTGCATCCATTTAGCTATAAATGTCTCTAGCTTCTAGTTCTTTATGGCTGAGTAGTACTCCATTTTATAAAAAAAAACATATCTCTTCATCCAGTCTCCAGTTGACAGGCATTTTTTTATCTAAAATGTACCAATAAACTTAATGAAAAATTTTAAAAAGTAAATAAAAATCTTTGGACGAAGTTAGATAAAATTTTTATATGTATGGAAAGTTGGATTATCTATAGTGAATGAAAAGTTTTCTTGGGACCCCCGATGGCTGAGTTTACTATTGATATTTAACATAGTAAAGTGAATGGACATTTTTACTTGTACATGTTTGATGTAATAATAAAAGTCAATGTGTATAATGTGTAAATAGCAAAGATACTAGAGTAATATTAATCATTGTACTAGGACCTTAATTCTGATGAGAGTATAGGCTATATTCAGCAGAGCAACAGAAAGACAATAGATTTAGAAGTTTCCACTTTAACTTCATGGCCAACTAACACTGCTGCTGGTTTGTCATATTTTAACATTGTGATTGAAGATAATACTATATAAGCCTTTGCAAACTTTTATTTTTAGAAACCGCTGCTCCACGGCAAGGAAATATGTGCACTTTGTCAAAAGACAGTTTATCCAATGGAATGCCTAGTAGCAGACAAGCAGAGTTTTCATAAATCCTGCTTCCGATGCCACCATTGCAACAGTAAACTGAGGTAAACTGTGGTCTGTGGAACAAATATTCAAAGGGCCTGAAGTGTATGCACAACATCATGTTTCTAGGCAGACACAGATTTTTCCAGATCTTGCTGCTACCATCAGTTAACACAACCATACAATGGGATGTGTTTATGTTGCATTTTTATTGGTCAGTTGCTATGAACCTTTTCCTTTTGGAATTTTGCTTTCTTAATCCAATCCAGAGAATGCTTTTTGATTCAAACAGAGAAATCACACAGATAAGAAAAACTGAGAGTCACATGCAAATCAGAATTTGTAAGTTAGTATTTTAGTCCAAATTCTACTTTAGATTAGGAGTCAGTAACTTTTTCTATAAAGGTCCAAGATAGTGAACAATTTCTACCTTGCAATGTATGTCAGTCAGCTTTCCCATTGCTGAGACACAATACCAGCACAAACAACTTAATGAAGGAGAAGCTTAATTTGGCTCGATTCAGTCTATGATCAGCTGGCTCCAAGGCAGGAGCATCATAGTGGAACAGTGTGGTGGTGGAGCAAAGCTGCTTGATTCATGGAGCCTGGGAAGAGGTCAGGGGACAGGTGCCATAGACAAAGCGGCGGGGAAGCATAGATAGCACAGAAAGTCATGCTTCCACAACACACACAGGCTCACCAGGAAGTGTGCTTCACCAAGTGTTAGATGTTTCCCAATCCAGTAAAGGTGACATATGGGAATTAGGGATCACACAGGTCTGTTTCTGTCAGTACTCAGTTTCCACTCGAGTACAAGAGCAACATACACCTGAACACGAGTGTGACTGAGTATGATGGCTGTGTGCCAGTAAAAACTTCCTATGCCCAAACAGGTGTCAGGTTTGAGTTTACTAGGTTTGAGCTAGACTATCGAAGCTTAAAAAGAAACTCAGAATACAATCCATGATGGGTCAGGGAAAAAACTCTGTTTATTCTCTTACAGGAATAGAAGCACTCTATCAGCACAATTACCTAGGCACTCATTCTCCAAAACTCTTGAAGTAAATGCATTTAAATGAATATGGCATTTGTTTTGCTGTAGTTTGAGACACTGAATTTGGATTTATTTTGCTGAATCTAATGAGCATTTCTCAGACTAAAACTTTTCTGGCTTTAATTGACAATGTCAACACCCCTTGTTGCAGCATTTTCTCCCTTGGTTTCCATGACAACACATTATACCATTCTTTTCCTTCCCTTCTGAGTATTCCTTTTCAGGCAACTGTGTAGGTGACTCTTTCTCCATCAATACAATGTTAAGAGTTCCTCAGAATTCTGTTATAGGAATATATTTTTGTTACTTTTTCTATCCTTTCCAGTGAATCCCATCCATTTCTATGATTTTAAGTTATCATCCCTGTGATAATGATTCTGAAATCTCTCTTCAGATCTCTCATTTGTACATCAAATCTAAATAATAAAACTATTTCTCTGATTAGATTTTTCCATAAGTACAGCCAACTCAAAATGATTCATTTGCTTTTCACCAAAAATTACCTTTCTGACTGTATAGTCCATATGCTGCTGTATAAGTAAATGACATTAAGTGAATAATACATAAAGTTATCTTTTGACTTCTTCCTCTCCTCCATTCCTTGCATCCAAGCCATCACCAAGCCCTGTAATTTATTCCCCACAAATATTTCCTGAATTGTACTTTTTCTCCATCCCCATAGCACAGCAATTTTTCAAACATCTGTCATCTCCCACCTGGACTCCTGTAACACTCTTTTGGGTGATTGGTCTCTGATCTTCAGCACTTCTTTCCACCATAAAAAATCTGCCTCAATGCTTTGCTCCATAATGTGGTAATATTATCTTCCTAAAATGTAAATCTGAGGTACTCACCTAGTTAAAATCTATAATAGCTTCCCCTTTCCAAAAGCATCTAAAATGGAAACATGAATGAAAAGGCAATTCAAGACCTGGCCCCTTGTAGCTAACACCTCTATGTACTCTTACCTTATCCTATTTACATGTGACTTTTCATGCAGACTGAATTTCTTTGCGTTCCCCCAAATCATTATTTTTCTTTCTCATAAATAGCTGGTCCCAAATGTCATCCTAGTCCTTGGAGGTTTTTCCCATAACCGACTTCCACAAATCTTTCTGGCTAATGTCCACTCGTTCTTCAGTCCTCAACCGAGACTATGTTATCCATGTGGCTTACTGTGACCTCTAGGAATGGGTCAAATGTCTTTCCCTACGCTCCCACAAAATCCCCTGTGCTTGCCCTATTCTTAACACAATCTAATGTAATTGTCCCTAGCATTTATTGGGTTCATATTTGCATTCCAAACATCTAGTACAGGGTGACATATGATAAGAATCCAAAAATATTGATTGTGTGTGTATATATATATATATATGTTCACAGATACAGAAAATCAAATAAACTAAATAAATATATGGTTTAATAACTTATTACAAAGTGAACACTTTGTAACCACTACCAAGGTTAAGAAATCCAGCTTTGCAGCCATTCCACCATCCTCATCCTCCATTATGAACCTGTCCTAATCACAAACACCTTTCTCTCTCCCATAAGTTGTTTTCTTTAATCACTTTCTTGCATTTTTATAGTTTGTTTTCCAAATGTTTTCCTAAACAGTATACTTTAGTCTTGTCTTTAAACTTGGTATGTCTTTAAAGTCCTTCTAAATCCATAGGTTTCTCCTCCATTCTTTTATTTCAATTTGTCTGTGAAGACCCATGACATATGACCTGTAGAACTGTTGATGCTGGCATTAACAGTTGCACACTCAGTGCAGGCCAACATGCTCTTTTGTCTTCTGTTTCTTCTAAACTTTCAGCTAGACCTAGATTATTATTCCTTTCCCAAGAACATGTAAGTAGTGTTGGCAAGAGAAGAATAAGCACATAACATCTAATTGTCTCTTGTTCAGTGATTACAGAAAATATTAAGACTCAATATCTATCTATATTCACTCTTTAGTATTTGTAAAAATGTAATATTCTAATTTCATCATTTCTTTTTCACTTCTTAAAATACTTTTACAAAGAAATACTTCCTCTCATCTACTATTTCTTTATACAATGGTACATTTGGTGGAGGAAATACAAAATAATCATAACTCTTTGCCTTTATTTACCAATTAATATATTGATTATTTATTCAGTAATATTAATTGTCCTTTATCTTTCCCAGAAGGTAACTAACATTTTAAGAAAAACTGTTATTTGATTGAGTTCAATCAAACAATAATTATTACTGAAGGGCCAGGCATGGTGGCGCACGCCTATAATCCTAGCCCTCAAGTGTCTGAGGCAGGAGGATTGCTACGAGTTGGAGACCAGCCTGGGCTACATAATGAGTCCAAGGCCAGCCTGAACTATAAGGCAAGACTCTGTCTCAAAAAAAAAAATTACTGAAGCTTAAATTGCCTTCTGACTGGTCAGTGGGTATCTTTTTTTTCTCTAGAGTGCTTTTGACAAGACCTTAGTAATATTTGAGAACCTCCTCATTGTCTGGTAGAACTAGATGTTCTAAGCTATCTTCAACATTTTCTGTCCCAGACCTAGATGCAGCCATTTCTGCAACCCCTAGTTTCTTTTAGTGAGAAATGTTATTTCAAGTCAACAATACTCAATGATACTCGTTCTACTAGGTTACTCATTTTTTCTAAATATTGTGAATGGAAAGGGCTAATAAATATTTACATATATTATATTATAAACGCATAATGGTATTTCAAAATAATTCAAAACCAACCATTCTACTTAGCTTCTTCTTCGGTATTATTGTTATTTCTTTTTTTCCACTTTAGGGCTCAGTTCTCAGACATAAAGGAGATAACAGAATGAGGCTACTCTGTATTTATTTGTATAACAGTTTTTGAGTAAAAAAATCCATAAGAGTGACCAATTTTTTAATCAAAATATTTTTTAAAAATACATTTTGTCTCCTCATTCACCCACTTCCCATTTTTATATTACACTATATCTTCAGTGCAAAATCATACAGCCACTGCATCTCATAGTTTCATTATTGCCCTCCTATCATCTTAGTTCAGGATAGCAAATATGAATGCCTACCATAAATCCTCATGTTGCTGTTTTAATAGTCAGGCTGGTCACTGAAGCTTGTTTTGTTCAGAAAAGGCTCATGAGAGCAGTATTCTCTAAGTTCTTACATACTGATAAAAATTTGAGATCTTTGTAGTGGAAAGTCAATTTTGCTGAAATTAAAATCCTTGGCATACATTGACTTTCACTGACTATATCTTAAATCCATTATTTCATTTTTTGGCATAAAGTGTTAGAATGGTCTGATGATAATGTAATTTTCTTTTTCTAATAAGACATTTTTTCTTAAGCTACAGAGAATTTTTTCTTTTCGTTTTTATTTAAAGTTCAGTAATTCTACTAGAATAGTTCTTGGCATTGATTATTCAGGGTCAATACTGAAAATTGCCTCATGTGTTCTTTCAAAATGTTTTTACATACTATTTTAAAACAAGAAAGTTACTTTCAATTACAGCTTTTGAATATTTTATCTGTTTTATGACTTTAGTTTTCTTCTTTAAGAATTCCCATTATCTGTATATTGGCTATTTTTAAACTATCTTTAGTATCTTTCTCTTTCTCTTTAATCCTTCACATTTCTTTATTTCTCTTGAGCATTTAAAATTTCATTTTTATGTTCTTTTGTTTCTATTTAATATCCTATGACATTAATTTGATCTTGTGCTTCTTTTGGTTTTTATTGCTAAGAATGTTTTCTTTTCCATTTTTCCTGATTTCTATTTTCTGATTTCTGAGGTTATTATGAGCTTTTCTAATTTTCCTTCATTTTGTACTCTCAGGTTTTTTTTTATCATATTCTGTCTTAGTTAACGTCTTCATTTCTGGGAAAAGATACATGACACCCGCAAGTTAAAAGAGGAAAGGTTTATTTTAGCTCATAATTTGTAGAGGTTCCAGTCCATGGCTGGCTGGCTCTGAGGCATGTTGGCATGGCAGAGACATAACACAGGGGAGAAAGTTCATGGCATAGCAGGCAGAAGGCAGCAACCCACAAGCAGTAAGCCTCCCTTTCCCTTTTATCCCAGCCAAGCTAGGACCCTTTTGGGTGGTGCCACACACACCCAGGATAGGGCTTCTATTATCCACACTCAGATCTATGCTAAACCAATTTAGTGAACTAGTCTAATATTACACACCCTTAATCCCAGTATCATTCCCTAGAATCAGCCACCTCCAAAAGGTCCACAAGCTGATGAGACATTGGGGGGACATCTAGATACCAGCCATACCATGTTCTTAATGTCTTTTAGTTCATTTTGGAATCCAAAGTTAAATTTGTTTATCTGTTTTAGAGCATGTTTTGTGGCATGTTTTCATTACTTGTGAGGATAATGCATCTTACTTTTTCACTTTGTCAAAATAACTTTGCTTACCATTTCCTCAATAGATTTGTGTCACTCATTTTTATAAGAAATTAGTTTTCCCAGTCTTCAAAAGGAGATGACATTCAGGGTGACTTTTCTGATTTCACAGACCTACTTCTATTACTTTTCAAATACTGCTGAAATTAATAGTGTGAGTAGACCTCTGGGACTTCATGGCCTTTTGTTTCACTCTCTCATCTTGATCCAGATCTCTTTCATATCTGTTGTCATTATCCTGCTCAGTTTTCATCCCACTCCTACTTTTCCTTCTCAGTTTTGGGTTCTGTTCTCATAATGATCCATGGTAGGTGAGTTTTGAGAGTTCAGCTTACAAATCTCTTCAGTCATTCTTAACACTGGTTACTGGAAAGATGAAAAGGAAAAAAAAAAAACCTCCCAGTTTTGGGAGCTATTCTCTGATTGGTTCTGATACTTCCAGGAAGTATTGACTTGTTCTGTTGTCTCATTTTCAGATCCATCAGGTACCTTTCTTACTCCCCCTCCTGTCATCCATAGAGACGAGACTGTCATGGAGGTCTTGTGCCTATTGGTGGTTTGTTCTTAGCCCCTTCAAGCTACCTTGTCACTTAGTTTTGTTGTAAAGGTTCCCCAAAGGTTCCACTATTTACCTGATATGCTGATTTTTATGTGTGATTTTAATTTTATCAAGCATTCTGTTTGTTGATTTTCTTGGGGCTTATAAACAATAGCATAAACAAACCTTCTGATTAATTAAAAAAACAGCTAACAAGGAAATTCACATAGTTGATTCATGTATGTGTGCGCTACTCAAGATTTATTGAAAGTTATAACCCTTCACATAAATCATTGTTAGCACAGGTTTAGTCTTACTGTTCTATAACTGCATTTGCATTATAGAATGTACCACTATATTATACCAGTAAGTGACATGGATCATAAAATTGTAAATAGTTCAAGATATATATCATGAGACATATTAGTGGTAGCTATTATTTAATAGAATTGTTCAATTAATACAGTCATTCTGATTGCTAGTAAGTTAACTGTATTGAGTCTGAATCATTACTAAAGTGGATAATTCTTTAATTTTTCTATGTATTTATAGTAAATATACAAAATGCTAAGTTTTTCTTTTTTCTTTCTGGCAGTTTGGGAAATTATGTATCACTTCATGGACAAATATACTGTAAACCTCACTTTAAACAACTTTTTAAAACTAAAGGAAATTATGATGACAGTTTTGGACACAAACAGAATAAAGACAGGTGGAATTACAAAAACCAAAGCAATTCAGTGGATTTTATTCTCAATGAAGAACCAAGTATATGTACAAGCACCACAGCAAGCACTCTCATACCTGAAGATCTTGCAAAACATTTAGATGCTGGTGACAGTGAGTGGCAAAGGGATGATTTGAGAAAACTGGGGGAAAGAAGAAAATTAAAAATCATTTGGCCTCCTTGCAGGGAGATGCCTAAGAAAGACTTTCCCTTTGAAGGCGATCTCAAAATAAATAAGCCTAAATGGCCACCTGAAATGACAACTCCTCTATCCTCTGAATTTAAAACTGAATCACTGGTGGAACATTTTAAAACTCTGGAAAATAAAGAACCAGACATTTCTTTCCTACAGCCATATCTGCCATCCACTCCTAAGTATCAGAAAGAGGATGTTACAGGAGTTAAAGAAATGAGAATATATGAAGCCAGAAACGATGAGAAGGTAGAAAATATGAATGTGCAAGATAAGCTGAATGAATCTGCAGATACAAAGAATAAAAGAACAAGTGGAATGGATCTTAATGACAACAATAATGTGATTGTGCAGAGTGCTGAAAAGGAGAAAAATGAAAAAACTAATGAACCTGATGGTGCAGAAGTTTTACAGGTTACTAACACTGATGATGAGGTGGTGGCAGAATATTATAAAGAGAATTTGAATAAGAATAATAATAACAATTATGTAGCAGTCTCATATCGGAATAATTTCAGGCAGAAGACATCTATTTTAGAATTTCCTAATCTATTACCTCTGTCAAGTGCTAAAAGCTACAAAGCAAGCAAATACCAAATTAAAACATTGGAACATGCACCCAGAATCTGAGTATATTTGAATCTGAGAAAAGGTATTAAAGGAATTCCTAGCAGCAGATGTAGAGAAGCAGACTGACAGTGTGACTGCGGGCAGTCCTGTACAGTCTGCCCAAACCCAGGCCTCCAAGGGACTTCCTCACTAGGGGAAGCTCAACAGCCTCTTCTGATGCAACTCTTAAACACTAAAGGCATCCATTCACTTAACAGAAATTTACACTTTTCTTTTTTTAATGAATATTATCCAACATGTATTTTATTTTATTTTTTAGCTTTTATTTTTATTAGTACACCTTTAGAGTGCGTAACAATCACATTCATCATGGGGTGTTGGTACATGTATAAAACACATCTCAATTCTTTTTTCATCATCTTTCCCACCCCTTCCTCCCCATCCCTCCCTCCATTTCGTCATCACCTTTCCTTTTGCAATAGATCTATCTCCTTTTTTCTTTTCTAACATGGTGAAAATCACTGCTTTTCCAAGACAAATGAGATCATTTTGAGAGTGATTTATTAGAATGCGTAGATCAATTTAAAAATATGCCACGTTTGTATTTAAGAGAATTTGGAAAGGGCATCAAACATTGGCATGGGGAAACAACAGGAGCAGCCTACCTTGATGGAAATACAAAGGTGGATGCTCAGAGCCTGGAAGGCACAGCTGCACCTTCCTTTTCTGGCATGGAGGACATGCCTGAAGGACGGACTGCACAAGGCAGAAAGGAGCGGGTGCTCCAATGACACTGAGTGGAGCAACTCTAGCCATTTGCAAAAAGTCCACTTAACCGCTGAGAGATACTGGTGTTCTGGAATAAGACTTTACGGACTTTGATAACCTTTTGTTGAACTTGTAAACGTAATATTTAAAAGTCACATATGTTTCACAAAGTGGTATTTGCTGTATTATACATCATAATTTTTTGAAATTCACTTTAATCTACTTTTATTCTGAATTTAATGAAGAAATGAAACAATATGGCTACATTTTCCTCTCAAATAGCATTTACCTGTATCACTCTGTTTTTCTATGTAACATCGTGGATGAGAGAGTAAATACTACTGCTATTTACTACAATTCTTATACCTTCTCTAAAATTTCTGCTGAAATAAAATTAAGTCACCTGATATGCAAACTAATATATTTCTGTAACTTTTTTCCATATTACATATTGTCATTCTAAGTATTGTGTTTTCAAACATTTAAAAAAATATTGGTTCTAGGGCAACTATTTATCCCACACACACACAAATAATCTTGGAGAATACAAAACCAAAAATATAAAACCAAAGCCACAGTATTAATAGAAAATATAAAAATGTCAATCCCTTTTTGACTCTATACTTTAAAGATATGATGGGTATTTAGATAGTTCTTTAAATAATTCCCTATATGAAACTATCGTAGCTTGTGTCTATAAACATTTAATGAAAAATAATTCTCTACCAGCATAATGGGGAGTCCATACTCAGAAATAAATTTTAAGAGGGCAGTTAAATATTACTGCAGTATTTCAGGCCATTAAAAATCGTATCATAAATGTTATTATTCTGTTACAAAAACATTTTTTAAAAAATTTGGATTCTAAATTATCTGCTGATTTTTCCTTTCCTCAAATACATTTGATGATTGAGAAAGAAAAAAGATAACATGAATATAAATGAGTGACTTTGCATAAATTGGAATTGTACATGTATGAAACAGACCTTATCCTATATTGTCGAACATAACACAAACTGTTGACTTTCTATAAATAGGAAACCAAAATGCAGTGTTGAAAACTATTTCTTTTCAGAAAGTATCACAGATTCCCCCATGTGAGTTCCTATGTTCTCAACAGATGTGTAAGACCTGCCTTGCATTGGTTTGCTAAGGGTGCCATAGTTAAACACCAGAGACTGGGTTTCTTAAACAACAAAAGTTTATCTTCTCATGGTTCTGCACTCTTGGAGTCTAAGGTAAAGGTAGAAGGAAAGTTGGTTCCTCCCGAGGACTTTCTTCTTGCCTGACAGGTGGCTGTGTTCTTGTGGTCCTCACATACTCTTTCTTCCATGCACTCACACCCCTAGTTTCTCTTCTTCTTCTTATAAGGACACGAGCTCTATGGATTCAAGACCATGCATCTAATTTCACTGAAGCTTAGTTACTCTTTAAGAACACTATTTCCTAAAACACTGAGAGTTAGTACTTCAATGTAAGAGTTTTGCAGGGATATAATTCCATTTAAAACACATTGTATCCATTTTGATCAAATACTGTGAAAGCCTGCCAAGAAAATGGCAAGCCATAGGACACCAACAGCAATTTTTGTTTAAATTGAATCATTGCACCTTGCACTACTCTATATCATAATGACACAACGTTATTTCCATAATCATTTATGCTAAGATAACATAGATTTCTTTAATGGAAGGACTCATTTATGAAAAGTCATGACATGATATCCTAAGATAGAGTTTCTTAATGTCAGTGATCCTTTTACAAAAGTGACTCTTGCTTTACAATAAACTCCTCTTGGGACTCTGCTCATTTAATCTTGGTAGTCCAGTCCCCTGTTCAACTATCTCAGAACTTAGCTTTAAAATAAGCTGATACTTACACCAGGGAAAAATAAACGTTAATTGTTCTTCTGTTTACTTTCATTTAAACAGAAAGCTATTTTTAAAAATCAGAAACATTTATTATAATGGTTGGCTGTGTTACCTTTCTTGGACATGTAGTAGTTTATGAAAATTCAAATATGCTTTAAAATTCCCAATGCAGTTTTATTTATTAATGAATTCACTGTAATTATGACCACATCTTTCACCTGAACAGCAAGCTTTGAGAACTGTATCTAAACACACAATAAAAATTCAGTGAGATTTCTTATTGTTGCAGAAAGTATATTATTTTGCTAGAGCTGTCATAATAAAGTACTACTGAGTGACTAACATAAGAAAAATTTATTTTCCCTCAATTCTGAAAGCTAGAAAAGCCCCAAATCAAAGTGTCAACGGGGTTGGTTTCTTTTCCGACCTCTCTCCCTGGCTCGTAAATGACAGTCTTCTCTCTGTTTGTACATGTTCTTCCCTACTGTGTGTCTGTGTCCAACTTTCTTCTTGTAATAGCAGTCATATTAGATTACTACCAAACCCAATGACCGCGTTTTTTATAAGAACCCTTTTAAAGACTTTATCTCCAAATAGAGTCATATTCTGAGGTATCCTGGCTAGGACTTCAACATCAGAATCTTAGGGAGATACAACTCAACTCTTATATACTATTACCACATTTCATCTTTAGTTTTCCAGTATGTGGCTATTAATATTACGAAATAACTTCCGAACAATTTTTCACTTCAAATTTATAACAAAAAACTATGTGATATGTACATTTATGCTACAAAATTAATATCACTAGGAACAATATTCTATTACAAAGGCATCCAGATGGGCTCATGATAGACCAATGCTATACTAGAGGAAACTTTGTGATGGCAGAGTTTGGTATTTATTTAAGACTGAGCCTTCCAGTGAATTTCGTAAAAACATCTCCCAGCATATTGAGCTGAATTGTCTTGTGAAGCTTTTGCACCATCAATCTTTTTTTTCCATTAATTTTATTGGTACATTTTAGGTATACAATACAGTTACATTCATCATTGGGATCTTGTACCTTCACATGATGTATCTTGGTTCTTATTTTTTCCCCATTCCTAGCCCTCCCTTCACCCCCTCCACCCTTTCCTATTTGCAAAGACTTTGTGTCCATGTTTTTCCTTTTCTCATATTTTTTCTTTTCCCTTCTTTCCTTTCCCCTTCCCCTCCCACTTCCCCTACTCCTTTAAACCTTTTCTTTCTATTTTCACAATATCAATTATACATTTTGATCCTTATTTACATTTTTAGTTTTTCACACCAGAGAAATTATTCAGTATTTACACATGTGAATGCACCATCAATCTTTGTGACAGATTTGGGGCTGTAGGCAACACATTCTATGGACTGGGAGGATGGTTCTTCCATAGATAGTGCAATAAAACTACCACCCATTCCCAAATGTTCAATCAATGCATGCCTATGATATACTTCCCTCTAAATCAATAATTTTCTGTAAACGTCTCTAGAGTAACTTCTAAAAACATTAATTTTTCAAGGAACTGGAAGATAGGAAAGGAATAAATCCTCTGCTACTTTTTTTTTTTTTTTTTTTTTTTGGTACCGGGAATCAAACTAGGGACCTTGCACTTTTGAGGCAGGCATGGGAACAACTGAGCTAAATCCCCAGCCCCCTCTGCTACATTTTGATAGTTAGTGATGACTGGTTACTATCCTATTGAAAAATAGTAACGTTTTCCATTGCCAAGAAAATGAACTTAAAAATAATAGCCATAAATGTTGAAGTAAAAGAAAATTGCAATGTATTTTTTCCTCTCTCTCTTTCTCTCTCTGGAAATGTTACTGAGAACCAACAGAATTTTCCAAATATACTATAAAATTTTTGAAGTCTGCAGGTATTAACAGTGATATGAAATCTCATCTTCAAAAAATTGAATTTACATGGAGATCAGAAATAGGCTACACAAATAATATTCATATTCAAAATAAAAGACATGAGAACATGAGAATTACTAAAGAGAGCTGAGCCTCAACCCCCTGGAAATTAACTCTGGTAGAAGACAAATATTTTTGGATAAGTAGAATCTAAAAATAATTTAACTTCACTATTGATGAGGTATTTTGGAAAGGCTAATGTTAGCTACCTAACAAGGTTCCTTTGCTGTCCATGTTGTCCCCTTAAAATATAGTGAGAAATATTAAGACTTAAAGATGTTTACATGTAAATGAAAGAGTAGGGGGAAAACAGTAGAATGGGGACAGAGTGGTTATTGTCCTTTAATACAGGACCTTCTGGAGAAAGTAAAACCAATGGAGAAAACATTGGATAGACAATTTGAAAAATAAGTATCATTCAGTTTATGGGTGGCATCACTGGGTGGCATTACCCATTCAATAGCCATCCCATAAACTTTATGAAGCTACTGATATATAGGCAAAGTGAATAAGAAAAAATATGGGTAAATCAGACTATCTTTTTCTTTCTTTCTTTCTTTCTTTCTTTCTTTCTTTCTTTCTTTCTTTCTGGTACCAGGGATTGAACTTGGGACCTTATGCTTGTGAGGCAGGTGGCGGAACCACTGAGCTAAATCCCCAGCCCAATCATGCTATCTTTCTACACAGAGCTCTCAGACTAGAAAGAGGCATTAAAAAAATAAAATAACCAATTACAATGTTGCATGTGGATGTAGGAAACGCAGGAAAATGTACACCCACAAGGTTATGTTAAACTGCAAGACTACAGAATAATAGCAAACAGAAATGTGTTTCAGGTTTGAATAAACAATCTTCCTTTTGTCATAATTTACTTAGTTGTAATTTTGAGTTTGGGGACATTATGGTACACAGCCGAGATTCCCCTTCAAAAAGTACATACACAAATTCTGGGATTGCACACACAGAAAAACTTTAACCATCAGCCCCCCTCCCCCAGACTGCTTTATCTGCCTCTCTAAAATGAACTGTATACAATCTGTGAGCAATGAAAGGACAACTCTTAAGGTTTGCTCCAGGTCAAAACTCTTTGTAGGGTTAGCAGAGGCCACCCTCATGACAGCAACTCAGTTTAACTTCAGTTCAGTCCTGCTTCTTTTCTATCCCCTCTATTCCCTTGGTATCAAGAGCCACACCCTAATAAGCCTCCTTCATATTAATCTTTAGCTCCCAACCACCTTAGGGATGAACTCATCCTGGACTAATTGATATTAGGACAAACTGTGTCTGCTCAAGAAAGCAGACACCAGGATGATATTTTGGAGCTGAACTATTTTCTGCCTGGCTGACAATGGGCACAAGGTGGCAGTGCAATTGTTAAAATTCTTAGTAGCGGTACACTAGGATGCTATACTGGCTGAGGCAAATGCCTGGTTTGGTACTATGTATCGAATATTTGAGGCATGTAGAAGAAATAGCAATTACAATGAAAATGGAATTCAATGCTTTGAAAAGCCATTTTTCTAGAGAAAAATGAACAATAAGTTGAGCATGGTTAATTAACAGTTAAAATCTGAGGGCAATTTCATTAGGAGTAACTGAACCCCACAGAAATTTAGAACATTTTACCAAGATAGGGACTCTTAGGGAATAAATGAGATTTAGAGCACGGATGGAGATACACTGGCAGATATAACCAAAAAATAATGAAGTAACAGAGGAGGGCTCTACTTCTGAACCTGTGAAAGTTCTCATTCTTCCTCATCAAGGACTGGCACCTGTACTCCTTCCCAAAGACTGCGAGATGCCTCTTCCAAGCCAACTGCATCATTCTTTGCTGGCTTCACTCAAGGATCAGCAAGTCTCTTGGGAACTGTGATCTAAACTGTGCTCTTGGCAGGGACTCTATAGCTGGAACTGCTCTACACGAGGTAAGTTTCATTCTTCTCCTACAACCAGTAAGGTATTCTAAACATGCTTCTCATAGTAGTAGCAAAAGTAAGGGAAAAGAAGAAGAGATATTCTAGACTTACAATTGGCACATCCTTTACCACTGGGGCATTCCAATGGTCAGCAAGTCTTATCATCAAGGAATCAAAGTATTCAAAAGCATAGATAGATAGATAGATAGATAGATAGATAGATAGAAGATAGACAGACAGAAAGAAAAAGAGCAATGCCTAGTTCCTCTTGTACAGTTGACTCTTTCATGTTTCACTACATGGTCAGGTTGTGCCATAGGATAAAACAGAACATAAACTGACCAAGGTTCAAAGGCAGGAAAAGGCCACCTATGGAAGAGACCGTTACATGATTCCAGGTCACTGAGTACAGAAAAAGATCAACAGTCTAAGGGCTAGAGCATTTAGTTATAGCACACAAAATCGGAGCTTCACAGAGGGTCTATGGTCTATCCTCCTTAGATTGCAGACCCATTCCAAAGCTAACATCAACAGTGTAGCTCCATGCACTCCACTTCTTGCAGCAGGGAAAAATCCCAGTACCCTATGGGGTCTGAAATACAGAGCACTGATGAAAGGAGAAAGAGGAAGGCACCTGATGGCCACGGACATGCACAGAGCTCAGCAGTTGCAGGGGGGCTGCATGTGTCAGATGCAGAGGGCACTGGGTGTACTGTTTGAGTTCTGTGATCACAAAGCCTTTGGGAGCTGGCTAGCTCACAGCACTCAGCACCCAGCACTCAGCACTCAGCATAAGTCCCTCTTGGTAACACAGGGCAGTCATCTGGCTGTGCTTGGACACTCCCCTCAAACTATTATTTTGACCTCTTTCCTGATAAATAAAGATGGAAAAGGGAGGGGGAATTAGCTCAGTGGTTCTGTTGTGTGCCTCGAAAGCACAAGGTCCCGAGTTTGATCTTCGGTACCAAAAAAAAGATGGAAAAGATTCAAAGAAGTGGCAATTGATCATAACCAGTACTGTATCCACCGTCCAGTTTACTGCATGTTCTGTAATATGGAGAATGATATTTAGTTATACATTTTTGTAGTGTTTCTACCATATGTCTGGTGAAGACACCTTTCTCATTATCTTTATTTGCATGCAGAAGTTTCTTCAGAAAAATTGGGTAAAAAGTGAATTCTAAAATAATTAATTATTTCTGGAACTCTACCTAAACTAAAATATTTATTGCTCAACAAAAGCTTCAATGATTTTGTAATTGAGAAGATATATAAAACACAATTAACACTGGCAATTTCTAAGAACAAATAATGAAAAAAAATTATTAAATACCATGCCCTAGCTTATGATCTTTAAAAATCTTGATCCCTGAGTTCAATATTTTGTATATGTTTATAAGCGTGAATGTGAGTATAAGAATATGTATGTATTTAATAGTTAATGCCCAAATTATGAAAACATCAATATCAGCAATTTTCAGTGCTGTTCATCTTTTTTCTAGCAAGCCAACACATCCAATTTTGATGCCATCAAAGTCACTAACTCTGAATACAAATTTGTTACAGACTAATAAAAATATTTTTGGATAAATAAGTATTATTAACAGGGTAATATTTTTATTATCAACTTTATTTGCTTTATACATGTATTGATTTACTGTTTTTAATTGTAGGTATTGTGCTTATAATCAAATGCACAAACCATTAACATAATTTTTTACAACCATACTATAGCTTTTCAGAATGTCCTGCTAATCTTTTTATTTTCTCATCTGTACTATTCCTAGAAGATTTATCCATGCTCAAGACTTCACTTATGTACATCACCTTCCTTGGTCTTTTCTCTGAACCCAGAATCAGATGGACAACTGCCTACTTGTCAGTTTCTTTCGACTATTGCAATGACACCTTAAATACAACACGTCAGAATCAAACCATCACCTACCTCTAACCTCAAATTGATCCTCTGCAAGTATTCCTATCTCAAACACTATTACTTGTCCACTAGCTAAAATCAGAAATCTGAGTCATAATTTACACCCTTATTTCTTGTAACCACTACCATCTAAAATCTCTCACCAAATCCGGTTGATTTTTACTAGTTAAACAGTTCTGACCCTAATATTTCTTTTCTGATCACATTTGCAATTTTACATGTTTTTGTAAATTATTTGGTCAATGCTGCTGACACTTCCCCTACCTCTGTGCTAAATGAAAACAGTATAAGATAAGAACCAAGTCTGGATTAACTCTCCAGATTTCCCCAATTCCTAGCAAAACTCTGGCATTAGTGGGCCTGTGATAATTTTGTTGACTCACCTATCATAAAAATCTAAAACCTGAGCCATATTGCATAGTCTTAGAGTAACATATAGAAATTAGTAAGAGCATCTTTTGGAAGTGTTTTGGAGATATATGGAAAGTATCAACCATTAACCACTTTGATAATAGGTATAATCAATAGTTCCAAAAGAACAACAGTCCTACTTTTGGTTGTCAATCTAGATGTCAATGATAAACTTGGTCTTATTTACATAACAATGGATGAATGAGTAAGCTTTATTATTCCAAGTAAGTGTAGTAGATTTTATAAGAAAATATATGTAGACACACAAGCTTTAATATAACATGGTTTCTCTTATATGAAAAACTCTCTCTATATAAAACATATATACTAGATTACATATATTACATATACACTATATTACATTTATAATATATATTATCTATACCATATATATTATATATATAGTAATACGTATTACAAAATAAAAGACATAATAGAAAAAAGGAGGAAAATCTTGTAAATTAGTGTATCTAAAAGTGTACAATGACTTAGCACAATTGTATTTTATGTTTTATGTCTTCTTTGGCCTATTAGTCTGGTTTTCAATTTACATATATAATTCTTCACTTTATAAGGTCTTATAGGATAAATAAATGAGTATGATGCTGGAAAAATAAAAGGAGGTAGAAGGAGGGGGGTGGAAGGGAATTGAAATGTGTCATATACATGTACCAATCCCCTACAGTAAATGTAATCATTATGTACTACAAACACAAACTAATAAAAATCTATATATCCATATCTATATATTATCTTAAAATTGTCAAAATAAATACATTATCTAAGAATAGGTAAGCACACATGCATACATACCTACACAATCTGTATTAATATTTATTACAAGAGCTTTTAAAGTATTCATTTCCCTAGTACACCAGAAGTTAATATTTTTTGCACATTAGCTTGTTCAGAACATTTGGTTTGCTAGTTTAAGGTTGGAATGATAGCTTTTGACCTAATGATCACATTTCAAAACATATACCTGTATAAAAGAAATGGCATAACAGATGAAATTTTTAAAGAACTAATCCGTCACTGTTTCCAAATATAGTGATTTAGCCACTACTGTTTTTATTTAGTATAGAAATTGATACATGAAATTTCTATGATCATTTAAATGAAATTAGAAAACCTGTGGAGTCTATAGGTTTGGGAAGATTTTTTTAAAGTATTGAAAATAAAAATAAAATGGTCTGAATTAACTATTAGCAATTTCAGATAGGCAAGAAATCAATTGTAGCTAATTACATAATGACTATATATGTGCATATAAAAATAATATAAAGTTGGATATGGGTGCACATTTTTGGTACAGCACTTGCCTAGCATGTACAAAACCCTAGGCTCCATTCTCAACACCACAAAAATGTGCACATACTCGTCTTTTGCTCTGTTCCAAACTTAAAACAAGGACAAGCACTATGGCCTTTGATCTCATTTAATCTCACAAATATCCCATGGATATGGTATGACATAAGCTTTTACTATTCTTGGTAGAAATTCTATAGATTAGATAGGTTAAGTTACTTGACCAAATTTACTCATCTTGTTTCATGACATGGACTAAGATCAGTCCTAACTGACAAAAAAATCTACTAAATATGGCTTTTCTACATACAATTGGCCTCTCAACATTTGATTGTGCATGTTAAATATATTTTAGGTGCAAAATGTTCACATATATGCATAAAAATTAATGCACATCATTAGTGTGCTTATAAATATAAACATTCACATTACACTGAAGATACATATATAATGTGTTGCATTTTTTTACATTGCATTTTGTGTGTGTGTGTGAGTGTATCTGTGTGCATATGTCTGTCTGTGTAGTGTGTGTGTATACCATGAATACAGGCAGGTACCTATGCCTTTATAGTCCAGTCATATTTATAATGCAAAGTAGAGAACAAAAAAACAAGATTACTTAATTGAAAATGTCATCAACTGCCTGGAATGGATGTGAAGGAAATATATCAGTCCTCCTGTCTCCCTTAAAGGCAAGCAGAAAGCAGGACTTCTCTTTTTAAATCGATGGAATTAACAGCAGCAATTGAATGTGGCAGAGAGGAGATGTCAGGTAGGAACCAGTGCTGTGGGACCTAAAGACCGTGAATAACTTAGAGAAAAACATCAATGCCTCTGCTGCTGGTGGTTACCTCACTCTCCATGTGGCTGTTAAGCATGGCAGCGGTTGTCTCTGTGCCCAGAGATGTCAGAACATTAAAGATTCAGCCCTGCTATGTGAAATAGGACAGGAACTATTTGCCCTAAATACTAAACCTTTTAATTTTCAAAGTGCTGAAATATTTAAGCTAGAAATGTTTCCAACACTGGAAGATGTTTAAATGGCTACTATATAAAGAGGAAAGGAAAAGCACACACCTATTTTTTAATTCATAAGAAAATTATTAAATCTCTAGCTTTTCAAAGAACCCACTTTAAATTACCCATGGAGAGATTGCCTACAGAAAATGTTAAATTCCAGGCTGGTGTCTCCATTCTGCCCAGACTACTGCTTCCCTTCCTCTTTCCCCAGTATCCTCAGGGAATAAAAACGAACTTCAGTATCAGCAGAAGTAAAGCATAATGGCCACATTTATAGAATAATTTCCACTGATATTTTTATTCCAAGGCAGAAGGAAGGGAGTCACAAATACAACCAGTGCACCTGGATTTCTGCTGCTCCTGGTATCAACAATACTCTTTAAAAAAAAAAAAAAAAAGATTCAGAGAAAGGTTTTCCCCGTTGTCTTCCTTTCCAACTTTTCTTTGACGCTAGGATCACCTACTCCAACACCAGCTTTTCCAGCTTTTTTCATTAATTCCAGTATTCTGCTTTTGTTTACCTGAGCACTAGCATGTGATGAATATTCAAAGTATATTTAATAGGCTTGAATGTCAGAGGTTCCTGTGGGAATCAATGTTAGCACTTTCAGAGGATTCTTAAGTCCTTTGTCCCCAAATACAGCCACCAACAAAGAGTAAAGGGATCTAAAGATTGGCATTATCTAGTGCTTTGCATTATTTGTGACATCTGCCTCTTTGCTAAAGCAGATGATGGGAAACTGCACATTTTTGAAGCCAGGCAATGGCATATGACAGACCCATGAGCCACATAACATTGTGGCTGCTACTGCCCCTTCCTCTGCTGCTGTCCTGTTCCTCCTCCCTTTGCAGGAACACCTCTGGATGCCTCTCCATCCAAGACAATTTAGTTTATCCTACAGTTTTCTTTGTAAATTTTGTATGTTCTCTGATACTTTCCTTGCATTTACTCAACTTCAGTGCCCTTTTAAGTTTTATAAATAGAAAAATCTTGGCTTATTTTGGCAAATATGCTTATATTTCTAAACTCCGTCTTCAAGCATGTTGAAAGATGCCTACTTTGTTCCTGTGAAAGGAACAGAAAAGTAATCTTTCTGTGCTTATATGCATAAAACTTAATTTATTGTTAATTTACTAATGACTAAATTAGTTTTTCTTTCAAGTATTAAAATGTAGTTATATTTAGAGATACTCGTCTCTGATGCCTAATCAGACTCAGATGTTTTCTACAGCCTATTTGAATTCTAATTGTTGAAATATACCTTAAATATATTAACTAATAAGTTAATTTAACTTTATTAGATATACAATTACTAGTACCTACTATGAATAGTAAGTTAAATGAATTTAGGGAAAGCAAGGGGAAAAATCCTTCCTGTGGAAAAGGAGTTGGAGGTTTATTTTTCTCTATCAAATAAATAAATGATTTACCATGCACTAAACAGAAATATAATTAATAGATTCAGGTGCCACCTTATTATAGAGTTGACTTTTTTTCAGGGCTGATTTTAAAAACACCCTGTTGATCTGTCATACTAAATGAGCTTTTATTTTTGAACATTTTATTTCCCTGTATTTAGATGTGTATGTGTTTTGCATAAACTTCTCTAAATGAGGAAACAAGACTCTCACACTGTGCTTTTAAACTTCACTTTGTTTCATCAGCATTGCGGACAAAAGAGAGGAACTGCAATTTTTTCATTTTCCTGATGTCGAAATTCTCAGAAGCTCATTTGGGACTAAGCTTTGCTGTTCTCTTCTGCCTTTTCATCATTGTCCTGCCATTTCAGGGATGCAACTTCATCAACTGAGCTTCTTGTCTCCTGGGACTTGAACCTCTCCCTCTTTTATCATTCCCCCCTCATTTCTTTTAACTGTACAGTTGGTTCTGTTTCAGTTTTCATGCATGGCTCCTCCAAATATGAACTAGAATCCCCCAATCATCACCAGTGACGTTCTAATTACTAATACACAGTCACTTCTCTACATGCTTGACTCTGACTCTAAGCTTCAACATCACTCTGTTTGCAGATCTTCTAACTGCTTTTCCCAGTCCTTTTGGCTCTATAGCTCTTATTTTCCTTGACCTGGTGAATGTTTTCATTCTTCTTTTAACAATTTGAACTGTTACGTTTTTGTGGTCCTTCACTTTACCTCCCCTTCTATCTTGGGGATCTGTCTTCACCCAGGAAACCCTGACCTATTCTTCAAACTCTGGACATTCTTCCCAAAGCTGGTCATGTAGAAGTGGCCCCTGAAATAGGAGGTTCATTTACATCTATTTTCTACAATATCTGATACCACTAACTGCCTACCTTGAAACCATCTTCTACCTCCATTTCTATGATAGATACCTCTCTGGGTTCTGTTTCCATTCCAGTTGTTCATTTTCTGTCTCTCTCATGTGCTTTTGTTTCCAGCCCTCCTTGGAATATCTATTCCTCAGAAGCTGAAGCAGTCTTCCCTCCAACCATACATTCTGCTTAGGCAATTTATCCACATCTGTATTCAGCTTGTGTGAATAAATTCCATTGACGTGTCTTTAGCTCTCCAAACTGGACCTTTCTCCTCAGCTCTGATTATTTCTAATTTTTGCTCTTCTACAAAGTCTTCAAGCAAAGCATGTTGAAGTAGTCTCCACAGGCACTCCTCTCATGTGTTCACATGTTATAGTAGTACTAATTGAATAGAATTGCCACAAATTCAACATTCAACTTAGCAAACTGGTAAGCAAGTGCTCTCTCTCTCTCTCTCTCTCTCTCTCTCTTTCTCTCTCCTCTTTCGCCTTTCTCTTTTCTCTGTGGAGGTTCTTTCTCTCATTTTAACTAGATTATTTATATCCCATGTGTATGTCTCTCAACATCAACTAAAGGCCTGGGTGTGTAGCTTTAATGCTGAAAAACTAAAAAAAAAATACAACAAAATAAAACAGAATCATGAAAATGCTTGCTCAACAAGTAACATAAGTCAAAAAAGTAAGAACAGCCTAAAAATCTTTAAAGATGACTCTGGTTTCAAGCTCACAAAACACAAAGTGAGATTTCATAAACTATTTAGATATCAAGAAAATGAGTTTGACAAAATAGTGAAGATGGGCTATGTAATGCCAGGAATAGGATGATGCTTATGAAAATTAGAGTAGGATAATTGGCTAAAAATAAATGTGATAAAGTAGTTGCATGTGGATCTGGGATTAAGAAAACAGTAAATTCTGAGCATGGTGGCACACGCCTGTAATTCCAGCACTCAGGAAGCTGAGGCAGGAAGATCACTGCCAGTTGGAGGCCAGCCTGGGATACATACTGAGTTCAAGAACAGCCTGAACTAGACAACAAGACCCTGTCTCAAAAACAAAAACAAAGAAATGAAAACAGTAATTGATTTTCTGAATAATAAAGGAAAGAAAATATTGCTCTGTCATGTTTTCTCTTCATTTTTAATGTTTACAATCTGAATGTTATGAGGATGTATTGCTTTTCTATTGCTGTTCTATCAGGTTACCACAAATTTAGAATCTCACATTTCTAGTGGTCAGAAGCCCTCAAATGAAGGGATCTACATGGTTATGTTCTTCCTGGTGTCTCTAAGAAACAATCCATTTCCTTCTTTTTTTCAGCCTCTCCAGGCCTCCTACAAAGCTTTGCTCATTTGTGCCAGCAAAAGAGTCGTCTAGGAGAATCACACCATCTCAATACCCAACTTAATCATATGTCCCTCTAATCATGTAAATTATATATGGCTAAAAGTCCTGGGGATGAGAATTTGTATATCTTTGGGCAGGAGATTAATTTGTCTAACAAAGAGTGGCTCAAAAGGAAAACAAATATTATACACATTTCAGAATATCATTTATTCATTCATTAACATGTGAAAGTCTTTTTTAAATTAAAAAATTCTTAATTAGAGAACTTTATACTTTTGAAAGCATTTTCACTCTTGTAATCATGCCTGAGCTTTAAAACCTACCAACTGTTTTCTCTTTTAAATTTGAATTAAATGTATTTTAACTGATATATAAAAATACAAAAATTGTTTATATTAATGAGATACTATGTCATGTTCTGATGCATGTATACATTGTATAATGTTTAACTCAGATTAAACATATCTATCTTCTCAAATATTTATCAGTTTTTTATGGTAAAAATTGTCAAAAATCTTTTCTTCTAGCTTTTTGAAAGGTGTAGTTGATCATTGTTGTCCATGGTTGCCCTACTATGCAACACCAATCAGCACTGCTTGCTCCCTAATTGTAACCTAGTATTCATTTATCAGCCTATGCCTTCCTTCTCTCTTGACTCTTCCCAGCCTCCGATAACCACCACTCTACTCTCAACTTCTAGGAGATCAGCTTTTTAAATTTTTTCTCAGATGTATGTCTAATTTATTTATTTTTTATTAGTACATATTTCTGGTACATAATGATCACACCTATCATGGAGAATTTATACATATATAAAATACATCTTAATTCTTTCTTTCTACTTCTTGACCCTTGCCTCCAACCCTTCTCCCTCTTCCCATTTTGAAAAGCTCAGCTTTTTTAGATTCCACAGATTAGTGAGATCATGCAATATTTGTCTTTCTGTGCCTGGCTCATTTCACTTAATATAATGATCTCCAGTTCTATCCATGTTGTTGCAAATGATAAGATTTTATTCTTATTTTTTGGCTGAATAGTATTTCACTGTGCATATTTACCATATTTTCATGTGTTGACGGACACTTAGATTGCTTCTATTTCTCAGCTATTGTGAATAAGGCTACAATACACATGGGCGAGCAGAGGTCTCTTCAACATGCTGATTTCATTTTCTTTGGATGTAGACCCTCTAGTGGGATTGCTGGATCCTGTGTTAGTTCTATTTTTAGTATTTTGAGGACTCTCAATACTTTTCTCCAATAGGTATGAAAATTAAATTCTCACCAACAGTGTGTAAGTGTTCTCTTTTCTCCATATCTTCACCAGCACTTTCTTTCTTTTCGTTGAATGGTAGCCCTTTTTAACAGGGTGAAATGCTATCTCATTATCTCACTGCAGTTTTTATTTGCATTTCCCTAGTGATTAGTGATGCTGAGTCATCTTCTGTATATGAGTAGTATATTTGTATTATTTTTAATTTCTTCTTCTTTTTCTCCTCTTCCTCTTCCCATCTCCCCCTTCCCCTCCTTCCTTTCCTTATCCTTCTTTTCTACTCCTCCTCCTCCTCCTTCTCCTCCTCTTTCTCCTCCTCTTCTCCTTTTTCTTCTTCCACTAATTCTAATTCTAATTCTTCTTTCATTGAGGTAGTGTCTTACAATATTGCTTAGCCCTGTACTTAAACAATACTTGGCCTCCCAAGTAGGCTATGCCACAGGCATGTGCCACCATGCCTGACTGTATGTCTTCTTTACAAAAGTGTCTATTAGTCTTACTGACCATTTTTAATGGATTATTCTTTGTTTGTTTGGGGTTTTTTTGCTTTTTGAAAAAATATTGAATGTTTGAGTTCATGATGTTTTGGATATTAATCTAGAATGTACAGTTTGAAAAGACTTTCTTCCATGCTGTAGATTGTTTCTTCAGTTTGTTAATGTTTTCCTTTGCTGTACAGAATCTTTTTAGTCTAGTGTGATCCCATTGGTCTATATTTGCTTTTATTACTTGGGCTTTTGTGAACTTGTTCAAAAGATCCTTGCCTATTCCAGTGTTTTGAAGTCTTTCCCCTATGATCTCTTTTAGCAGTTTCATAATTGCAAATCTGACATTGTTTTCAGTGTATTTAGTGCTTATTTTTGTAACTGGTGAAAGGAAGTGTTCTAGTTCCTCCCCGATTAAGTATATTGGTACATTTTCGGTATAAAATACAGTTACATTCATCCTTGGGATCTTGTACCATTACATGAGTATCTCGGTTCTTATTTTTTTTCCCCCTTTCCTGCCTTCCCTTCACCCCATCCACCCTTCTGTATTTGCAAAGATTTTGTTTCCATTTTTTTCCTTTTCTCATATTTTTTCTTTTCCCTTCTTTCCTTTCCCCTACCCCTCCCACTCCCCCTGCTCCTTTACACCTTTACTTCCTATTACACAATATCAATTACACATTTTTCTGTTCGGTTCTTGTTTTTTCTTTCGTGGAACCGGGGATCGAACTCAGAACCTTGCACTTTCAAGGCAAGCGCGGTGCCACTGAGCTAAATCCCCGGGCCCATCAATTACACATTTTTAAAATTATAATTTCAAGACCTAGGGGACATTACCACAGATTTTAAAGAATTTAAAAGGAATTTAAAAATTTAAAGAATTTAAAAAGCTCTTTTGAAATAAATTTGACAACTTCTAAGAAGTACCTTGGAAGACAAATTAATGAAACTGACTCTGGAGGAAATATAAAATTTGAATAGCACCTATTAAAGAAAGTATATTCCTAGCTTGAAAACCTACCTATATGACAATAACAGGCTCATATACATTTTAACTGATAAATTATATCAAACATTTAAAGCAGAAAAAAGAAGGAACACTTCTCCCCTCTTTTTAGGAAATCAACATCATGCTAATCCTAAAACTGGATAAAGATAATAGAAGAAAAAAGTATGAACATAGATAGAAATTTGTTTAACAAAACAAACTATTAGAAGGTAGATCTGGCAGTATGTAGAAAGTGTTTTGTTATAGGGATAGAAGTGTTGTTTCAGCATTGGAAGATGCACCCCCAAAAGTCATCATTTTAACAAAGGAAAGGAAAAAGCCATATGATCCTGTCACTAGTTGGAGAAAAAGTATTGGACTAAATTCTACAGCTGTTCATGGTAAAAGCTATCAGGAGACTAGAAGTAGAACAGAACCTTCTCAACAGATTAAAGACATGTACTCCATACTTCCAGTGAGAATGCCTTATATGAATGGAGAAGATACAATGCTTTCTCCTTAAGGTGGGGAACAAGGGCAGATATGCTTACTCTTCATCTGTCCATTAAACTTTGAAACCTAGGCCCAAGCCAAGATAGTCTGGCAATAAAATGACACAATTAGGATAGGATTGACAAGGTAGAAGCAAAATCTTTATATGTAGATGACATGATCATCTACAGAGAAAATACTAAGAAATCACTAAGAGCCCCTAGAACTTGTACTTGAATTTAGCAGGATTAGAAAACACAAGGTATATATAAAAATTCAGGTCTATGTATACTTGCTATAAATGAAGAATTGGATATTGAAATTTTAAAGTTATGTAGGAGTACAAAGGACTTAGAAAAGTAAAAAACAAAACAAAACAAAAAAACAGTGTTGGAAGACATTTAGTACCTAATTTTAAGACTTCCTGTAAAGCTATAGTAATGAAGGCAGTGTTAGTGTAAGGAAAGACATATATATCAATGGAATAAAACCTAGGATCTAGAAATAGAACCACACATATATGGTCCACTGATTTTTGAATGATTATTTAACATTAACATTTTATAGAGTATAAATTCAATTCAAGAGCCAAGGAAAAGACAGTGTTTTCAGCAAATGACACTAGAACACCTGGTATCCACATATAAAAAATTAACCTCAACCCTTTATTTCTATACATAAAAATAACTTGAAAGGATCTATGAACCTAAATATGAAAAACTAAAACTATGGAACTTTAAGAAGAAATTATAAGGGAAAATGTTTATGAATTTTCGGTAGTCAAGAAATACCTAGGATACAAAAAACATGATGTATAAAAGAAAAAATATTGATAAATTAGATTCCATCAAAATTTAGAACTTTAAAAGACATCATTAAAATGAAAAGTAGTCCTTAAACAGACCATTTTTACAATGCATATAACCTATGACCAGAATATATAAAGAACTCTTACACCTCATCAGTAGACAATCCAATTAAAAATTAGACATAAGAAGATAATAAATAGCCAGTACAGCACAAGGAAAAGTGTGCAACTCTAGAATCAGAAAAATACTGATCAGTACAATAACAAAATTGAATTATACACTCATTAGGGAGATGAAGTTAAAAGTTTTAAAAGCCTTGTCATGACTTTTTCTTTTTGTTGGATTCTCCCCATTTGCATTTAATTTGTCATGCCCAGTGGATTCATTCTGCTGGGCTTCCTGGGGTTGTGATCCTCATTGTCTTTTCCTAGCGTATTGTCTAAAATTTTTTGCAGTGCTGGTTTGGTATTCATGAAGTTCCTGAGGTGCTCTTTATCATGAAAGTATCTTATTTCTCCATCAATTTTGAAAGATAGTTTTGCAGGGTACATCAATCTGAGTTGGAGGCTGTTTTCCTTTAGGGCTTGACATACATCACTCCAAGCTCTTCTTGCCTTGAGGGTTTGCATTGAGAAGTCTGCTGTGATTCTGATGGGCTTTTCTTTGTATGTGATTTGTTTCTTTTCTCTCACTGCTTGTAGAATTTTGTTCTTCTTTTGGGTTTCTGGAATCCTAACAATTATATGACTATGTGTAGATTTTTTTTCTATCAAGGCTAGCTGGAGTCCACTTATCTGTAAGTCAAGTTCTTTTCCCCTGCTTGGGAAGTTTTCTGCCATCACTTCTGTGAACAGATTTTTTATGTCATATGAACTCTCTCCTCTTTCTTCATTGACTCCAAACTGTCTTATGTTACTCTTTTTTGCATCATCTAGCATCTGCTGGACTGATTCCTTGTGTTCCCTTACAATTTTAAAGCAATTTTTCTTTTCCTGGTCATTAACTGCAATCTTAGCTTCTATATCTGAAATTCTATCCTCACATTGGTTCATTCTGCTGCGCAGACTTTCAATGGAGCTTTTAATCTCCTGGAAACCTGTTTGTATCTGCTTTTTGGATTCCATTTGTTTACTATGTTGGGATTCCATCATGTTCCTCAGTTGCTTTTTTTTTTTATCTGTGTCCTCTCTAGATTTATTAATCATGTCTTGCACTATGAGCACAATCTTTGCTGTTATATTTCTGATTTCATTTTTGCCAGATCCTCTTTTGTTGCCAGTTCAGAGAATCCAGGTGGTTGAGTATCAGATTGTTCCATCTCATTTCCCTTTGGGGTTGCTGTAGGTGATCTGGAAGTTTATTTTTGAGGCTTGTTTACATGTCTTCTCATTTCCACGGTGGGGGGGGGTGTGCTTCTGGCACCTGTGTGGCTCAGCTTCTCTGCCCTAGGAGCGTGGAATGGCAGCAGGGGAGCCTCCCTCTGGATGCTGGGACTGGCTTACCTTCTCCACCCTAGGAGCATGAAATGGTGGTGGAGGAGCCTCCCCCCTTGTGCTGGGACTGGCTCAGCTTCTCTGCCCTAAGAGGATGGAATGGTGTCAGGGGGCCCCCCTTCCGGGTGCTGGGACTGGCTCACCTTCTCCGCCCTAAGAGTGTGGAATCAAGTGTTCTAGTTTCATTCTTCTTCAGGTGTATATCCAAATTTTCCTGCAACATTTATAAAAAAAGAATAGAAACCAAACAACAAAGAAAACCCCCACTCTGCTTTCACCATGCATGTTCTTGTCACCTCTGTGGGAAAGTTGTTGCCTATAGATGATTGGTGATTGGGTTTACTTTTAGATTTTCTATTCTGTTCCATGGCTTTATGTGTCTTTTTTTCAGATTGTGTGTTGTTTCCATTGGTATAGATTTATAGTACATGGTATTTTGAAGTCAGGTAATATAAAGCCTTCTGCCCTGTTCTTTTAGCTTCAAGAGATTTTGGCTATTAGGAATTTTTTTGTAGTTTCAACCCAATTTTAGGATTGTTTTATAGTTGTCAAGAACATTATGATACTTCTGGAGGAATTTCATTGAATCTGTAGATTTTTCCAGTATGGACATTTTAGGAATACTGAGTCTACTAATCCATAAACAGAGATGTCTCTGCATCCTGTGAGACATTTTTTGCTTGTGTGTGTCCACCTTGATTTGCTTAATCAATATCTTATACAGTTCATTGTAAAGATTCTTCATTTCTTTCATTAAATTTACTCATTGGTATTTTTGTAGCTATTTTAAATGATATTGCTTTCTTGATTTCTATTTAAGTAATTCACTATTGGCATACAGCAATGCTGATTTTTGTATATTTATATTGTATCTTGCAGTGGTGAATTCATGTATTACTTTGAATAGGTTTTTGGTAAAGTCTTTGTGACTTGCTACATCTAAGACAATAAATCTACAAAGTGACAATTTGACTTCCTCTTTACCAATGTAGATGGCCTCTGCTTTGTCTCTTGCCTGATTGCTTTGGCTAGGACTTCCTTGCTAACAATCTTCTTCAGCATAGTGTAAGTAGGCATCCTTGTTTCAGTCAAGATCTTAGAGAGTTTTCAGCTTGTCTTCATTTAGTGTATGTTAGATACTGACTTAAAATGAATAGGTTTTATTATATTAAGATATATACACTCTGCACCTATTTTCAACATTTTATCATGAAGGGATATTGCATTTTATCAACTGCTGTTTCTACATATATTGAAATGATTATATGGGTTTTATTCTTCAGTCTGGTGTTACACTGATTTGCATATATTGAATCATTCTTGTTTTTCCTGGGATGAGTCCCAATTAATAATGATGAATAATATTTTTAATGTACTATTAGATTTGATTTCATGGTATTTTATTGACAGTTTTTGCATCTATTTTCATCAAGGATTCTGGAATGCAGAATTTGTATTTTGGAAGGCATATTTGTATTTGTTGTTTTGGTTGTATTCTTGTTTGGTTTTGATATCAGTGTAATGCTGGCCTTGTAGAATGTGTTTGAGAGGATGCCTTTCTTGCCTATATTTTGGAATAACTTACCAAAATCTGCATTACTAGTTCTTCAGATGTTTCCTAGAACTGAGAAGTGAGGCCTTCTGGTCTTGAGCTTTTCTTTGATGCGAGACCTTTTATTATTGTTCAATCTCATTGCTTCTTATTGGTCTTCACATGTTTTCTAACTCTAAATCAACTGTGTTTTTCAGTACTCCATAGCATTTCCTTTTGATTAAAAAAGAAAGAAATTTTTTTTGGATTTTTCACAGCAGAAAGAAACAAATAAATATGGCAATTTAGATATTGAAAGGTATCCAGGGAGATGTAAAAAATGGAATATTGTCCAAAGTGTACATTTTCACATTCTAAAAATATGACAAATTTTTCTTCAATCATTTGTTATTGTATTGATAAAAATCTTGGCGGTAACAATAATAATTATTTTAAAAACCAAACACAAAAATGAAAGGAGAAAACGTCAAGGATATAGGTTCACAATAACACAATTTTTGTGTGATTTTTGTGAAAATACACACACACAAATGTACTGAAAGACTCTGGAGCAAAAAGTGCTTCAGTATTATGGGTGGGTATTCTAACATTGCAGCACAAGACCTGTTATTTCTTTATTACTACATGGCTACATGACTTCATGACTACATTCATTGTGAGTAGTCGATGCATGTGCATGACACATCTTATTTATTTGTAAATCTGCTTTTCCTCCTCCTTCAAGATCTCCCTTTTTAAGCAATAAAGTATAATAGAAGAAAAATCACAAGTATTCCAAGTCGTGTAAGCCAAATGAAAAGGACACTTAAAATTAAGTGAGGATCTTCTCCACCAAAAGCCACTGGGCCATCAAGATGAATCAGAGTGGGGAGATATCCAGCAGCTTTGGCAGCAGTAAGAGTTCTGATGGCCTTGGCAAGAGCAGTTGTTTCCTGTACTGTAGGAGGAAGCTGAGGACCTAATAGAATTGACTTAGTAGGCTGGAGGGACAATGGTGTCAGGTGGGGACAGTAACAACATATAGGAAGAAAACTATTACTCTTTCTGTAACTTCTGAAAAATGTGACAGACATGAGTGATGAGTGTAGTGGTCCTGATTGTGGGACTCCCTTTGACTGTCTTGGTTGTCTTGGCAAGAAGTGGCATGGAAGGATGTATGCTTAAATGTTCATGAAATTAGGAGACGTCTCCCTGAATTTTGAGTAGTAGAAGTTGTGTCAGCCAAGAAATGCTTCCAGCAAGATTTGGAATTTTGATAAGGGTGCTCCTTTCTCCTATTTTCATATAATTAAAATGGCTTTCATTTAAAAGTCCATGTATTTCATCATTAAGAGATAATCACGGCTGCTTACAGACTCTAGAGAGTATATGATGTATACTTTAGGTGTATATTACAGAAAATGTTTCATTTGAAAAGTATAATGTGTAAAGTACTATATATTATTCTTTGTGTATAACATATACATATGATTTTATATATATTTTCACACATGTACTTTCATTCCGAGATCTGCCAGCTTTCTAAATAATTTTCTACTAGTTTGGGTGTATTAAGATCTACTTTTTTGCTATAAATTTCGATGAGTTTTGAGAAGTGCATGTAGCTTTGTAGAGAGTAGTTTTGTATAGAGTAGTTTAACTGGACTGAAATAATCCATTGTACTCCCTGTGTTTGGTAATCCCAAGTTGAGGCCCTGGCAACCACTATTTCTTTACTATCTAAATAGTTTTGCCTTTTGTAGAATATCATAAATATGGAAAAACAGTGTGTATCCTTTTGCAGACTGGCTTCTTTTAGTTAGCAATATGCAATTAAGATTCCTGAGGTAGCCTGTTAGTTTATTACTTTTGCTTTTCACCTGTGAATAATTCTGTAGATGCCCATTCTGTGGATGCAGTATAATTTATGTACTCACTTACTGAAAAATATCTCAGTTGCTTTGAATTTTGAGTGATGATGAATAATGTTACAATAAACACTTGTGTGCAGGTACAAATATTGAATGTGGGCATAACTTTTCAAATCAGCTGGGTAGAAAAAAAAAAGGAAGCAAATTGCTAGGTTTTGTGGTAACATTATGCTTAGCAATATAAGAAACAGCCAAACTGTCTTCCACAGTGACTATACCGCTTTGCACCCCTATAATAGGGAGTGAGACTGCAGTCATCTCTACCCTCACCAGCAGTTGGTGCTGTGAGGCTGCAGGCTATGGCAGTATGTGTGTAATAACATCTCCTCATTGTTTCAATTTGTATTTCCCAAATAATATATGATACTGAGCTTATCTTCAGATATTTGCATACCATCCATATATCTTCTTTGGCAAGATCTCTTGGCTATTTGTTACTTTTGCTATTTGAAATTTGGTAGTTTTGTTTTCTTATTATTGAGTTTTAAGACTTATTTTCCTACTTTGAATATAAGTCCTTTATCAAATATATCTTTGAAAAATATATCGTGAATGTATAGCTTATGTTTCTATTCTTTTTACTAGATATTTCACAAAGCAGAGTTCTTAATTTTAAGTCCAAATGATCAATTTTTTCCTTTCATGGACCAAATTTGTTTTATAATCTGGTGTTTCCTCTCAACAAATTCTTTAATATATTCCTGCTATGATATTTACAGCATTTTTAAAAGACAGAAAACTTACTTTTATACACAGAGAAGAATAAATAAGAATGTTTTTAAGTTTATTAACCACAAAGTAACAAACACTATTTTCTATCTTATGAATAAACAAGTGTGCTATTTAAAATACAATTTATATCACATTTTCTGTATTTTTGTGATTATTCCTCCTTAATTTAATTTCTGCTCTAGTATTCCCATTGTTGTAGTGTCAAGTTGATGTTTAAAGATAATCAGAATGTCATTTGGTTAGGCTGCTTGAAGAATAGCCTAGTTCTTAGTTATATAAAATAAAAAGCTTTAAATTCTAAGAATGACATTTTGTAGGGAAAAGAAAGTATAGAAGTGAATCTGAATCATTAAATCATTCAAATTAAAAATGAAATTTAAAACCAAGTTCAAGAACATGGGTTGTTTGAGCATTTTGGATCACTTTCATTGAAAATAATCATGAATGGAAGCTTATTATTAATTAAAGGCTTGCATTTAATATTCCAGTCTAGAATTTGTATACAAACTGGTAATGCTAATCGAGTACATTAGTGTGTAATATCCACCCAAAGAAGAGGATACCTTGTTTTGTGCCATATCTCCTTTAGTCTTCACAGTTTCCCTTCACATCAACCATTATCCCACTTTACAAATAATTAAACCAGTGCTCTGGGAAGTTTAGTAATCCTATGTCAGACAGCAGACATGTGATGGAGCTGGGTTTTGAACTTGGGTCTGACTGACTGAAAAGCTTGAGCTCTCTCAATTTCCCAAAGAGACATTATTACCACACAGAACTGAGTATACTCTATGTTTGACACAAACAGTTCTCAACTGAGTGCGGCATGAGGCAGAATTGACACACATATTGCTCCTGGTGTGTGATTTTGAAAACCTTCATATGGTGTGATAATAAGTGTAAGGCAAGGTGAGTCACTACTGAAATAAATTAGGTACAGAACTTTTAAACTGTTCAAGCTGATTCCCCTTTCCTGCTGGACAGCTACACTACATTTCTCACACTTACAGTAATTCTGTATATCATTTCCAGACCTGGCCCATAAAAATCACCTGGGCTTCCTCTCTTTTTTATTCTGTGGTTCTGTCAGATCAGATTCTTGAATGACAGATTGCAATAAATATTGCCTACCCCAGGTGGACTTAATGAGTGCAAGACATACATTTCAAATATCTTAAGCCAATAAAATATCTAGATTTATCTGACACATCATCTAGTATTACCTTGGCCAGCACAAATTGTACCAGAAGTGAGCGCTACAAACAAAAACCGATGTGTGATTAGCTTAACAATTAGGCAGCAGCATGCAAGAAAATTAACATTATAAGTTAAAAAGATGTAGAATGATATCATGCACAAGCAAAATATTTGGGGAAATTTTTGTCTGCAAATGAATAGCACAGAGTGTCCACTGAATCTCTAGAACTAGGAGAAGTTGGAAAATGCAATTTTAATAGTGTACATTATTTATTAATACATAAGTGCAACAAGGTATTTTTAAAAAGGAGGATGAGGTCAGGCAAGAATTGATATGTCTCCAATCATTAATGACCAGGAATCATGAAAAATAAATGAAATAAGGTAATGTGTTGAAAAGAATCTTCCTGATTGTAGTTCTCAAACATTAGGAACTTTAATTTGAAAATACATTGGGCACCTTAACAATTAATACGGATGAAAATTCCATCCATTTTTGTTGGTCTCAAGTTTTCATTGGGCCAGAAGAGCCACGCCAAAGATAAATAAATGGAGCTTCAGAATTATGAATAATAAAGAACTTCAAGGGTGACTACTAACACAGAGAACCATGTGGAAACAAATAAAACAGAAGAATATCATAGTTTTGAAGAGTGGCACTGCAGAGAAATCTGAAGTTCAGGCTTTTAAGACGATGACAACAACAAAATTTTGACTCTGCAGAATTTCAACAACCATCAAGTTCCCAAATTTGCACCACCAAGAAAATAGGGTACAAGAAGAGTGCATATGCCCCATCATCAGTTTCATATAGGATCACAGAGAATAGTTTATAAGGAAGAGCTTCCTGCAGGTAGAAGGAGCGTGCAGGAGATTTCCCCCCCCAGAAAGTGAAATGAGGGTTGAGCTTCATTAAGGATTTTCTCCTCACCCAGGATGGGAGCTTTTACAAGATCCACAATAAAGAGTTCTTGATTGTTATGGATCCGTGTTTCCTTGGTATCTCCCACTATTTGCATTTCTAAGAAGATAGTTTTCAATTACTACTCTGCTGTTGTTCATTGAGTATGCAGGTGCAGACAATTTGATTTTAGTTTAAAGTTCATAAAGAGCCACATCAATTCTGACAGAGAGTAATATTCAGCACATTTTGAAGTTGAACCAGATGCACTGTCTGGTTGGGAACTGGTTAACCTTTCTGATGATAAGGAGTTTTGTTGAAATACAAAAAAAACCAGACTGTAGTAGTAGAAACAAATGAACTGTTCAATTCCTGTGTCCTTGTGTGGCCACATCATTGAGTTCTGGCCAATAAAATGTCAATGTCAAGGTCACATGCCACGCCCAAATGGTCTTTCTTATCTTTGCATCCATCTTTCCTCTGGAAGTGATTCTCAGAATGCTTTTGAAAGCTATATATTGAGGATGAAACAAACTGAATGTCTGTGTGGAGCAAACACCTTTGGTATTCCTGAATGCATCAATAGAACAAGAATTAGTAAGAAAAAGATTCCTGTTTCATTAAGCCATCAATATATTGGGATTTTATTAAGTCATCAGCATATTAGGATTCATCAGTTGCAAGACATCCCCTCCCCAGTGAAATGCAGAAAAGACTTTTCAAAAGGAGAAAAAGTTAAATAGAACTTGAAATTCACTTGCAATAAAGAAATCTTGAGACTGGCTTGAGCTGTGAACAAATGTACCGAATAGACATTGAGGCAAGTCAACTACCTCAACTTTAAGATTATTCCTTCTCTAATATATTAATTAATAATGGTGATAAGGATCTATATAGCCAATATACACTTGATCTTAGCCAAAAGGCCAAGAAGCAATATATATACATATATATATACACATATATATACACATATATATACATATATATACATATATATATACACATATATATACATATATATATACATATATATACATATATATACATATATATATGTATGTATATACACATATATATACATATATATACGTATATATATACACATATACATATATACGTATATATATACACATATATAGAGAGAGAGAGAGAGAGAGAGTGAGTGAGAATTTATCTTCTACATACTTTAACAACTATATATTATGCTCATTTTACAAATGAGGAAACAGACGCATGAATGAGTAAATAACTTGATTAGTGTCATATCTCCTATGAGTTAGACTTAGCATTTTAACTTGTTTGCCTATTTCCAGAACCCAGATTCTATTTATCTTTCATTTTTAAAAATTTTACTGATACGCAAAAGACCCCACATTCTTACTAATTATTTCATTCTATTTTTCTGAAAGCAAAACACTTTAACATTTCCCTGTCCTTACCAATTTGTTATCAACAAATGTGTGTAGGATGGTTGAAGTCTTGAGGTTGAGTGTTCCCAAATGATGCAAATCATACTTTAGTTAAAAATACTTTCAGTTAATTACTGAAACCAGTATTCATATTACTGTATAACCATCCATCACTTCATATCCAAAATAACTATAAAATATGGACTCCCCCGTGTTTATGTTGAGCTGCACTAAACACCCCACTTCAGTGAATATAGACATAACACATTAATGGCCCAATGGTTCATTTTCATTTCTTTCTCATAAAAAGACAAACACAAGAGTATACTTGCACATATTTTAGGTCTTTTGTTTTCTTTCTTGGCTGATCTGAAATTGTGCTCCTTGTAATTATTCTGTAACTATCCAGAAAATTATGATGTTCTTGCCCCAAGAGGCTAAAGCCCAACAAAGAGGATCTATGGTCTGGTTCCAGTCTCAGCTGTTGTAAATTAGCTTCCAGCTCAAAATCACTCTGTTGCTTTTAGATTTCAACATTCTTCTTTAATTTCTAGCAATAATGTTTCAAGGCCCAAAAAGACACTAATTAGTTATATTAAAGTAACGGGTTTAGTAGTTCAGTAGTTTAGTGAGGGATCTCTACTAAATCCCCACTAAAGGATTTTCAGTTGCTACAGATGCTTCAGATTTTTATATAGCACCCACTGGGTAGTCCTGTTACGATACTTTTGGTATATTTGACTAGAGGATGTGTGTGATATTAGATGGAATGTGGCTTAGCTCTGGATTCATTTGAAGAGATTTCCACTGAAGACTTAAATATCACCAGGAGCAATGATGCATGCCTGTTAACCCAGCACTCCAGAAGGCTGAGGCAGGAGAAATTACAAATTCAAATTCAATTTAGCAACTGAGTGAGACCCTGTCTCAAAATTATAAAATATGTTTAAAAGGGCTGGGGATGTAGCTTAGTGTGAAGGCCCAGAGTTTAATCTCCAGTACAGCAAAAAACAAACTAACAAACAACAACCAAAAAAACCCCAAACACTTAAATATCATAGGTGAGTGACTCTGTGACAGTTTACCAAGATGGCAGAAAGGAGGGGTGGTATTTAGGGAAGATAGTCAAATACAAGTAATATATATTGTCACCCCTATGTTTCTTACACAAAATAATATTCAAATGTGACATTTCTACAGTACACAAAACCTCATACAGATGTTTAAAACATATCACGTTGGGAATCTGATTTATATTACCCTATGTAGCTATATTTTGCAATGTTCTTGTTATAAATATTTATAATTAATGCCTCAATTGAAAAGTGCTTGATGATAATCTGAATTGCTTTTCTAAGAATGAAGTACTTGACTCAAGTCAAGTACTATATAGGTCTAACTGGTGAATATAATTAAAAAGAAAAAGTCTAAATACAGTATATACATATAAAAAAATCTCAACCAAAACACGAATGATACAAAAATAGAAACAGTTGTGATTACAATTTTTTAGAAATTACAATTTGTGAAATACTAGATTTTGAATTTGGAGATACATAAAACTGTAAAGAATTTACATCTCTTGGTGAAGAAAAATCATCTATAAAGGAATAAAATTCTAATTAATTTCAGAAAAGATTGTAAGCTTGGGACATGTAGATACTTCTAAATTAAAACATTTATAATATTTCACATAGGCCAGATTTTGAGAAAATTCTGAAATGTAAAACAAATTTTCTCTTTATGATTAAATAAATATTATTTTAAAAACTTGAGTGATTTTTTAACTACTTTTAAAATTTTACTTGCACTTTCTAATCACAACTAAAATTCTAGAGACAACTGGTCATGCCTGAAAATGCTAGAGACAACTGGTCATGCCTGAGTCTACATGAGTTTAAAACTGGAACTTTATATGGGGTTAAGCTCATAAATTTATGTTCTCAAAATTCTAGAAAATTATGATGTCCTTGCTCCCAGAGAACATCTTACTTTGTTTATTTTTGTATTTATTTACTTACCTACTTATTTTGCAGTACTGGGAATTGAACCCAGAGCTTTCACACTGAGCTGGGTCCCCAGCCTTATTGGGGGCTGATCAGACACCCCAATCACCTGACCAAGGATAAGGCACAGGATAACTAAAGACAGACACAATCTTTACTGCATAAATGGGGGCCAGAATGGTCAGAGCTCTTATCAGGCTAAGATGCTGTCTCCTGGAGCTTGCCACTTTTGAACACACAGCTTCTTGGAGGGGTAAAGGGTAGTGCAGGGAACAGTGGAGTGGAGAGCACTAATGTGAGCAGGGTTCTAGCAACAAGGGAACAAAACATTCTAGCAGGAACAGGTCATTGATTAATGGGAAATTTGTTATTCCCTTAGATTAATTTTTGCTTCTATAGAAGTTTTGTGTATGAGTCATGGTGTCCGTAGCTGCAGTATTGTTTTGTCATCTAAGACGTCACAGCATCACAGATCACTGGGACCTCTGCTGTAACCAGTGGCGTGGGGAGTTGTTCCTTTCCCACACACCAACTGCTGGCTCTTCAGGAAAGGCATTGTGGGCCAACAGGCAGACTCAGACTTTTAATTTGAAAAGCCAATTTATACATTTGTAGCTTGCTCAGGGTGGTCTCCATCATAGCCTTGTTTATTTTGAGACAGGATCTTGTTAAATTATCTAGCCTGGGCTAAAACTTGCAATTTTCCTGCATCAGCTTCCCAAACCTCTAGGATTACAAGTATGCACCACCACACCCAGCTCCTAGTTTACTACTGGGCATCAGAGAAAAGTTTTTGAAAGATACATTATGGTGGGGGTATGACACCATGATTATTTTTTAGAAGTATTTTTATTGATAAATTATTAATTTTAATTCTATGAGTTTTTAATATTAAAAATGTGTACTTAACAGGAAAATGAAATATCAATAAAATAAATATTAACTTTCTAATACGTAATGAGTGTTTAGAATAAACATCAACATTTTCAACATCAACTCTTTATCTGCTTACAAGACTTAAAAAATAACAGAAGAAATAAATTCCTATGTGAACTACAATAAAAATGCAAACAAAACTCTACCACAAGAAATAATCTTTGCTTCAGTTATCACACCTGAGGCAGTCTTCACACATGACAACAGCATATTCTACACACAAGTCTCACTTACACTGACAGCGTGTGTGCTTAACTATCCTTTCCTGTCTGGCAGGCCATACTTATCACTTCTCTTGTCTTTCTCTTTTGTCACGAGGAGCTTCCTATTATATTATACAATGTGCACTTAGCAAGAAAATGAAATATCAATAAAATAAAATATCAAATACATACAGAGTGTTTACAATAAACATCAACATTTTATACATCAACTGTTTGTTTGCTTGCTAAACCTAAAAAAGGACAGCAGAAATAAATTCCTATGTGAATGGCAATGAATATACAAATAAAGCTGTACCACAAAAATAACCTTTACTGCAATTATCATAACTAAGGCAGTTTTCACACATGACAACAGCTTGTTCCATACACAAGTATCTCTTACACTGATAGCACGTGTGTTTTGTTTTCCTGCCTTCTTTGGTAGGACATTCATGAAATCTTGCTAATCTTCTTGTTTTCTTAGAAGGTTCTTTTTCACCTGTCCATTCACCAGTCTGCTCCAGAATTCTTTTGAGGAGTTCTTTGGACAGATACATACTGTTTTTCCTCTGCTGTAATTGATCATTTAACAATTCCAGTCCCAATGTTCTAAGAAAATTTCTCTGTGATATTCTATGCGTGTTCTTTTCTTTGTAAACTATGAAGGTACAGTGGACCCTTGAGTTACAACTGGCCTTACATACGAACAGCTTGGATTATGAAAGGAATTTTAGTTTTAATTTATGACCAAAATCTTGAGTTATGACTCAAAAGAATGCTTGCTGCTTATACAGTTGGAAACAAAGACTTCTTATGCCAGGACAGTGTATGTAAGCCTATGTAAGCATCAGTTTGAGCCCAGATGTGCATGTTTGTGGACCTGATTTTGGTCAGTGCTTTTTATGCTACAATTACTGCTATCAAAATGGGCCCAGAAAAGCTAGAACAGAAGATAAAAAAGGAAGGGAAGTTAATGAAAGCAAACACAATCTAACAGTCGAGGAAATGTCTACAGAGGAACTTCTGCCTGAGCAGCAGAAAATAGCAGTTGAAGAGCTTTCTGAGCAATCAGTGGAAAGTTCTTCTGAAATAAAGGAAATCCTGAAAAAATGGACAGACCTACAAACATTTGTACAGAAGACCCACCCAGACAGAGAAAAGGCCAATTGTTGAATTCACTTGCTTAATGACAATGTTATGTCATACTACAGAACAGTGTCACAGAAAAGACAGAAACAGACAAACTTAGACCAGATTTTAGTTCTGAAAAGGTTGAGACCTAGTGAGCCAGAAGCAGGTCCTAATAGGCTACACTCTTTCCTAAGGAGAGAAAGGACACCAGAGAGCCAGATTCCTGAGGTTCTTATGGAAAGGGATGCTCCTTCCAAACAATAACCACCTTCCATTTCATCCTCCCTTCCTGTAAGCCAAAGATGTCAACTTGAATGATGAGTACAGTATGAAAATGTTTCTGGTAAATGAAGGATATTTTGTAATTTTTGGTGAATACAATAGGAAAATTATTAGTGTTTTTCATAAATTATTCACATTATGCAACCTTTTTTATTATTAAAAAGTTAGTTAAGGGGTACTTTGGAACACAACATGAATATTTCCATTATTTCTAATGGGAAAAATAGTCTTGATTTACAACCAACTTGAATTACAAGCAGCCCTTGTGAATGAATTGAGTTCATAAGTCAAAGGCCCACTGTATTTATGTCTGACATGTTTAGGATGGAGCAAAACACAACCATGGGCCAATGCTTTGTGTTTCAAGTAACATCATAGTTGCTGTATAACTCCTCAACACCATCTATTCTGCCTTTCATTTTGAGGTAAAATGTGACCATTTCTGGCTTCCTTTGTGTTGAGGATTCACTATTAATTCTTTTTGTTTGTTTATTTGTTTGTTTTGAGACAGGGTCTCTCTATGTAGTCCAGGCTAGCCTTGAGCTAACTGTGTAGCACAGGCTGACCTTGAACTCACAGGATGTTCCTGCCTCAGCCTGTCAAGTACTGAGATTACAGCCATACACCACCATACCCAGCTTCACTGTCAATCTTATCATTATGGTGTAACATTGACAATATCAATATTACTTTGTTTTTTTCATCATATAGGAGGCCAATGTTATGTCTTTCTGAAGTCCAAAGATTGTGGTATACATTTCTCTACTGTGAACTTGAATCATTTTTTTAGGAATCTCTATTTTGTTCTTGCGAATAGCTCCTGTGCTTGTAAACTGGTGTTCTTTTAGCAAATGTAACATCAATGGGTAACTAGTGAACCAATTGCCGGATGTGACATTTGGGTTACTTTTTGAAATAGGTGCAACAAGACTGTTGACAAAGTCATATGGTTTATTACTGCACAAATAAAGACTTGGTGGCTGAGTTTCAGGATAAATATCTAAATTCAAGGTGGAAAATGTCTTCGCATCTACCAGGGCATATATTTTTATTACCATGTTGGGAAGGTTTACTTGGCATATAGTTTAGAAAGCTTCAACAACCACAAAATGATGCAAGTTGTTCATCAATTGTCATGTATTCAGATGGTGTATACATTGCTTGACAGCTCAAAACAAAGCTTTCAAAAAATGAGTGAATAGGAACCTAATTGTCACATCTTTTTTCTTTTCTTGGAAAGTCTTTTTGTCATGAAAACATAGGCAATTTTGAAGGAAACCAAATCTCTTGAGTGTCATTATTGTTCTAAAAATCTCAACACCACCTCTGTCACTTCTCCATAAATCATTTAGATTCTGACAATTAGAATGATAAAGTCCTGCTACAAAGGCTTTTAGTTCAGATAGTGTGATGTCATGATAAATATATATTTTAGTATTACTATTGATGCATATAGAATGTTTTACTTGTTTTTCATTATTTTACAACATCCATTACAAATAATTTCAAACATTGAATCACAGTGTTGGCATTCTGCCCAATAGATTTCACCCCTGGCAAAGACCTAATATTTTCTGACCTAGTTCTACTATTGGATCATTCAGGTATACATGACCACTTTGCAGCACTTTAACTAGTCAAATATTTATTTACATCACTGTTTTGTTCCTCTGAATCAAGGTCTTCGTTGTGTACTTCTCTGTCTGTCATATCTTGCTAACTTCTTTGGCACACATGATCCAAGTCATCATTGGTAGCCAAGTCACCTGATTACTCATTTTCAACCTCCTCCCAAAGTTGTAAAAGTGGATTTTCATGTGACATTGTACTGAATTGTGCGAACTCTACAAGAAAAACCAAAAGACGACATTTAATAAAAAAATTATAAATACACAAAAATGTAGCATGGCACATAATGTGGGTAAAACTCATCTGCTTACATGTTGACATGCATGCATACACCTTGCCATTCATTGTACCAAGTGGGTGAACACAAAGATTGTTTCTTGTATTCCCCTAGCACAGCTACTGAGCTACACAGCTGGCTACTGCTACACTAAAGCACATATTTTCCACTAGAAAACTATGGTATGGACATCTGACACCCTGAGTGAGGAACTGAGTTTTTAATTAAAGCCTCAGAAATCCAAGATACTGCAAGTGTATAAAATAAAATATTTGGTTGACTATTTTTACTTTAGAAATTCAAGAAAAAAATGTGCAAATCTATTATATTTTCCTCCGTGAAAGTAAAAGTATCTCATGGTGCTCAGTGGGTCTCTTTGTAGTCAACATGCAATAAAACAGAAACAGCAATGGCCTTGCATGTTTCATTTACTAACTAAACAGCATACCTACCTCCCACTAGCACCACCAGTTCAACACCAGTAAATGAGGAAACTGTGAGAAGGGTACTGAAATATTTTTTGCAGCTTTGGGTTGTAGACGCTTAGAGACATGAGTTTAAAATATCAATCCTGTTATAAAATATCCACAATTGACAGCAGAGTTTACTGAATATAAAATAGACATGCAGCCAACCTTTACCATAACATGACAAAAAACAAGAAAGGAAATTACTACAGGAGAACACTATGGGTTTACCTCATATTATAGGAACAAAGACTGAGCCTAGCATTCATGAGAGAGAAGTTCTTAGGAAAAAAGGTTGTAAACTTAATTTTTAGAAAGTAATTATCAAGCTCCATGGTAGCATAAAGTCCTATTGATCCAAATCTCTCTCTCTGTATGAACTTCACAGACTTGCATGACTTGGCATCAGTAAAAGCTAATGATGATTCATGCTCTTAGTTTCAGCTGCCCTAGTCCCTAGGAACTCAGCTTTGACCTTTTATTAGCACTTTTCTCCCAAGGCAAGTAAGATCGTTCTCCAGGCACACTTCCTAATCACCCTAAAACACCTGGAGAAATAGTTAAAAGCCAGACTGGGTGAGGGGCTGTGATGCTAAAGGAAAGTCAAAATTCAGTCTAAGGGAAGATGCATCTAATTGTGTAATCTGGACAGCAATCCTGGGAAACCTGGAAAATAAAATTATATGTTAAAATTTAATTTATATAAAGTTAAAATAGACTTAATTACAAGAATACATGTTAAGTGTTGTCAGTTAAATTCAATTTTAGTAGCATTTTCTTCCCTCCTCTTCCTAAAATCCCATGTAACATTTATACATTCATTTTTGATGGATCAAATATTTATCAAACTCCGAGCACTATGCTGGGCACTTAAGTAGCATTATGTTATGGTGATAGAGAAGTCATTAATTTTTTACAATTAGTTTTTTAGTGTCCAGAGCTTTAAGTGGTTTCTGATATGCTAGTATTGATTAATGAAACCATAAGAACTGCTGCACAAACAACTGGAAAACAGTGTTTCTTACTGCTTCCGGTCTCCTGCTGCTCTGCTCACTCCTTGCTCCCCAACACACACGAATGAACACACATGCACACGCCTTGTTTATGCTTTTCACTTCATGTTGGATCAATGCAATATATAGCTGCTTTTTAGTGACCAAAGCTAGAGGAAAAAAAGGAGATTTTCCTGACTGAAAGACATTGAATTCTCTTACTCAAACAGATCACCTATTTACAAATTTAAAAAATTGAAGATGGAATCTAATGAGGTAAGAAAGTGTATTTATTGAAATTTTGGTAATGGTTTGATTTGTGTAACTATATAAACAAAACTCACTGAAAGATTTGCTTTAATAAGAATGTCAATAAAGTAAATTGAGACTTTATGTCAGGTTCTTTACAGAATATACAGTCTTCTGCATAAATCATTACTCACCTCTATCTCAAAATATTGAGCATAAAATAACTGTTTTATAACATCAAAGAATATATCATAATACAAAAGAAGTATCCCACTTGAATTATCCATTCCCCATTCTGTGTAGATCAAATACTTTACATTTTAATCACCATACCTCAATTCTCCTTTCAAACAAACTCAAAGATCTTCTCATCCAATCTCATGATCTCATCTCAATAATTATAGTCCAAAAGTTAATATGGTTTACCTTGCAGTATTTTAACAATCTCATTCTTTGGGATTCCACAATATAAAATTACTTTTCTTTTCTTTGTAGATTCCAGATTAACAACCCCTCCAAAAAAACCCCACAAGTAAGCACCATCCTTATTTTTCTTAATTATAAGTGATCTCTGAGGTTTGTTCTGCTACATTTTGACCTTGAAAATCTATTTTCTTTTGTGATTTTCCCTTCTATTCACACATTAATGTATTACATTAGTTCTCTATTCTCTATGGAAGATGTGTTCAAAGACTCCCAGTGCATGCCTGAAAACAGGTATAATATTGAACCCCATGTATCCTATATTGTTTTCTATGCATACACATGTATGATACAGTTCAAGTTATAAACTAATCACAAGAATAAATAAGCAATAAATAATGTTAGAAGAGAACAACTATAGTGTACCTTGTAATTTACATGCAACAATAAAACAAAAAGTGTGTTTCACATAAATTAAGATGTGAGCCTTTATACTAGTGTATTTCAGTCAGATTGAAAGAGGCATGCTGAAAGAACCCAGCAGAAAAATTCTAATTGTAGAACAGCAACAAATAAAGTATTCCTGATGGCCAGTTTAACATAAAGCTGGCAAAAGAGCCTCTTTGGAACTTAATGTAGTCATGTGTGGAAATAGATATTACCTACCTATGAAGAACAGAGCTACTATGAGAATTAAGCTAGTTGACATTGGGGAGAATGTAGGATGATCATTGAACTCCAACTCTTTACCTTTTTAGAAGGGTTTTTGTGCAACAGTCCACTGTGGTTTGCAGTTCCAATTATAAGTTAATCCTTACATCTGAGAAAGGCAGCTATAGCTTTGATTACGTTTTTAATTTCTATTTTACAGATAAGGAAAACTGGGAAAATGTAACTGACTGGGCTGAGATTATTCATTCAGACATAACCAGAAATGGAACTAGACAGATTTTTTTTAACTTAAGTTTTCTGCCTGCTAGATGTAGCTTTTGTCATAACTGACTCCAATGAAGTAATACAAGTGCTATTCTTAGTAAATATAGATTTTTTTTGGATCAATTAATATGAAATTATCTAACAAATTTTAAAGAGTGAGTCATTATTAATCTAAATAGTGACCAAGCAAATGTCTTCCTCTACTAACAGGTAGAATGAATTTGCTCATTGCACAGGGAGGAAAAAAATATGTATGTAAGTATGTGGAGAAAGAAAAGGAAAAGTGAAGGAGTCACTTCACTAAATAAAATTGGTTCATTACATAGTCACATAATTTCTGCCCAATATATTCCATAAAATTTGGACAAACACATAAAAAATCAGCATCAAAATGTGTTCAGCTAGTTTTGAATTTTTCTTGTTTTTATCTTCTTTAAATATTTCATAATTTTCACTGTCAAGAAGTTGTTAACTCTGCAGATCTGTTTTGCTCAGAGCTGCTTCTATATATCACTAGTGATGTGTGATACCAGTGTAACATCTATAGCAGTCTGCAGATTTGCTTTGGCTTTTACCTTCTGTAAGACAGTCCCTGGAATGAGTTAAGGAATATGGTATTTAGGACCCACATAGTTTCTAAGATAACTGTGGGAAAATACTAGATAACAGGGGAAAATATCACAAATACTTAAATGGTATATGGGGTAGGGCATGAAAAAATAGTTATAAAAATGATATAGATATTTGTGTATGGAGACCTCTGCAAATTTATAAAAACTTACAGTATTCTAAAGTCAAGGCTAGCTTTTGATTGAAGATTATTCTAAATTTATCTTTTATTATGGATATTTCTAAATTGTGTGCATTTTAACTCTGCAATATTAAGATTTAAATATTAAGAGTTATACATTTTACAAATATCAACTACTTCCCCTTGTGAACAAAGCACTCTTTTTTTTCCTTCTCTCCCAGTTTTAAACTTTGTTCCTCCATTGATTTCCTCATATATTCAATGAGGCTGTTGAATTTATTTTAAGCTACACAATAATAACAGAAAAACTGCATGTATAATTTTTACTAAACATAAGACAACAACAAGATCTTCTCCAGATTAAAAATTCAAAATCCACATCTGTTTCTAGTTTTTTAAAAAATGAACTTATTATGTGTATGATCACAGCCACTTCTTTAAAAAAAGATTGTCTGATTCCTAACCTAGGTTAGTGGAAAGACCCAAGTAAACTGAAAAGAACAGTGAAGAAATGCACACATATTCTTATATTCCTCAGCTTCCCTGTCACTGGCACACGATATCTGACATCCACAATTTAAAGGAGGAGAGTTGTGATTTGGCACAAGGTTTCAGGAGATTCAGTCCATGGTAGGCTGGATTCAAGGTAGAAACATAATTCTATAGGGGCTTAGTGGAGCAAAGATCCTTAGATCAGAACAATGTGAACAATGCCAGAGAAGGGGCTAGGGACAAGATACAGTACTCAGGATATATTACCCACCTCTATTACCCAGACATATCTGGAAGTGTGCTTTACTAATCCCCTGGAAGCTTCTCAAGTCAATCAAGTTAACACAATTAAACTTAACCACCACAGTTCTATAGCCCGAAAGATGCCAATACAGAAGTCCACTCCGCAATAAAATTTTCTCACAGAGCTCATAAAATTTAGGCAGGGCTTTGTTTTAGGAGTCACAAAATGTGAGTTTTGTTTTTTTGGTTTTTTTTTTTAAAGAGAAGTGAAGTAAAAGGTGATTATTGCAAAAAATACTTAAAATATAATTAGCAATACTTGCAGCCACAGAGCTAAAACATACTAATCCCAACTATTTGCTGGACAAAGCTGTAGCTGATTTAGATACTTGGTTTCTGACCCTCATAACAACCCTGTAAGTGTGTATGACTATTCCCATCAGAGAAAACCTTACTTGGGGGAAGACTCCCGGCCCAGGAAAACCTTCATGTAGACTTACCTCCTTGCCCCAACAGAGTATTTACTTACTACTAGAACTTTGGACAATTCAGATATACTTCCATTGGAGAGAATGAAAATTCTCCACAAGGAAAGATCATTAGTTCTGGGGAGACAATGGCCTGGGAATTTCCCATTTTCATTTTCTTTTCTTGCTAAACATCACTCCTCTGGTAGTGTATGGGTCAAACACACATGAGTACTTAAAAAAACAGTTAAAATTGTATTGTTCAAACTCAATTCTCCAGCGCAGGGGTGGAGGAAGATGTAAGAATTAAATTGCTTGGGCCTGGGATTTAGCCCAGTGGTTGTGCCCCCTGCCTTAAAGGCACAAGGGTCGGCGGAGTTTGAGCCCTGATACAGAGAAAGAGGAAGAGACGGGGGGGGGGGGCATATTAAATAGCTTGTTCAAACTACTTTTCTCCATTTTTTGTTTGGTTTGAGGTGGTGAACATGGGGGAAGCATGTCTGCAGGGAAGACAGAAGAGGTCACCAGACCTGCAGTTGTGAGAACATCTCTCCATGTGCCTTCTTCAGAGCTCGGGCACACTTATGGGCTGATTGCTAGGAGTGTTCAGAGCCTGAGAAGTACCACTCTTTTCAGCTGCCAAAGGGAAGAGGACGGGGGCGCTGTCTGGTGACCATCTGCAAGATTCCTTCGAGGCGGCGACCACCTCCCGGCATTTGATCTCCAGCAGCGCCTTTTGTACTCCAGTCCCGAGACCGCCAAACCGAGACGCCAAGACTCTGAGCCTCAGGGCCGCGGCTCTGGAGACAGAGTCAGCCCGGTGCGCCCTTTCCTGCCCAGACGCGCTCTGCTGGCCGTCAGCGAGCGCCCCAGGCCCAGCTCTGCAGGCCGGGCTTTCTCTCCACACCGAAGGCACCCTGGCCACCGGTCCCCCGCGGCGCGACCCTCCCGCGCCTCCCCCACCCCAAACCCCAGTAGCATCTCCCCCTCTCCCGGAAACAAGCCTGCTGAGCAAAGGCGGAGGAAAACCTTGGGCCTTCCGCTCTGATTGGTCTCCCCCCGCCGCGCGGGGCGAGGCGGCGATTGGCTGCCGGGCGTTGTCAGTCGCGGAGGCCGGAGCCATCGCCGGGGAGGCGCAGCCGGGCTCGGAGCTCGGGCTGCAGCCTCGGCTGGTGCCGCTGAGCGGGCTCGCGCCGCTGTCCACCCGCCGCGCCGCTGCCCCGCAGGAGGCCGCCGGGGAGGGGCGGGCGAGAGCGCGGGGCACCGGGAGGCGGGGGCGGCGGAGAAGTGATGCTGGCGCCGGGGAGCTGGGCAGCGGCAGGCGAGCAGCAGCATCTTCGGGACCCCGGCTGCAGCGTCCCCGTGGCCCTCGGGCCAGCGGAGCAGCTGGAGACCACGCGCCTAGCGGGTAAGGTGCGGCCCCCAGGACCGCTTCTGTGGTCTCGGGGAACTCGGGGAACCAGCAGGCACATCGTGGCTCCGGAATCCGGACCAAGGTGTTTGGGACCCGCACCACGAGTCCCGACGCCAGCTAGGCTGATGCCCGTGCCCGTGCGGTTCAAGCTCGTGCGTTCTCCCTTTCGCGTTGACAGACTTTGACAGCGCGTGGATGGCATTGTGCGTACGAGTGTGTATGTGTGCTTGTGTGTGCGCGCGCACGCGGTCTGGGCACTTTGCAGGGAGACCAGTAGGTCCCCTCTGCGTGGACCGATGTCCTTCAAGGATCCAGGTTGGGATGGAGTGAACAGGATGCTCTTAGCTCCGCAGGAGTGGGAGGAGGCGCAGAGCGCACGGAAAGTCTACTGCGGCTCGTAACGAGCCGGACAAATTGAACTTTACTGCCTTAATGAAAAGGAGCTGTGCATCCCGCGCGCCGGGCCGAGGCGCGTCTGCAGAGACTCCCCAAAGTCCCACTCTGCGCGGAGGACTTGAAAGGGGAGAAGCGAAAGGAAAGTAACTGTTGGCCCGCCTTGCTGAAGAAAGGGGGGGAACAGATGTTGAGGCGTAGGGGGGGGACAGAGGCTGGGTTCGCAGAGTAGGGACTTTTAGATGTCCGGAGCTCCTCAGAGGATGCTTACTACACTTTTCAGGAGCGAAGATTTGGGGTGGAGAGAATCCCGCTCTCGGGGGACGGGCAGAGGCGCCTGCTCTGTGGCGTCTTAGGGCGCAGGTGTCCGCGACTGGAGAGCTCGGCCAAGGCAGCTCGGACTCAGGTGCGCGGTAGCCAGGCGTCCAGGTGGGGCCGCCGCGCGCTCTCTCCGGGGCTGACACCCGCCGCGGCGCTCGGGGAGGCTTCAAACCCCTTCCGAGAGAAAGTTCCGGCCGCAGGGATCTGAGCAACCAGCCCAGGGCACTTTAACCACCAAAAGAAAACCAAGTGCTTCCTGCAGAGCTTGTGCTGGTTTTATTTCCTATGGGAATGTTTTATTTGATAAGGCTTTTGGGAGTTCCATCTGCGCTGCAACCCCTTCGTTAGAAGGCGAATTTTACGCGCTTCTGCAAACGGACGGTGTCGCCCGGCTAAGTCCCGATCTTCCTAGCCCAGTGCAGTGTTTTCCCCGTCCCTATTCAGGACAGACAAACTTATTCTTGGAGATTGTTTTCTATGTAGCCTGTTGTCTCCATAGGAAAAGTTCTTGAAATATCTCGGTAGTATGAAGCTGCCTCAAACCGGCTCAGATGGGGAGAAGCTCTAGGTCCTTGAAACGGGCGATAGAGTTGCAGGGAGGAATAGAGGTGAGGAGGGCAGCTCCCTGCCTGCCTGCTTTAGTGGAAAGAAAACTGGCCAGATCTGAAAGCTGGGGGCAGTGCTTTTCCTGGTACATAGCTCCATAATCTCTTTGACTGGAGGAATCTTTTGTCCAAAATCAAAATAAATCACAACAAAACAAAAATACTCAAACCTAAATAGCAGAAGTCACTTTGGCTGAGCATATTTCTGATTGGATAAAACAGAGAAAATGAAAGTAAATCATCTAATAGAAGTATCGTGGAAAATTTGGAGGGAGCTGTTCAATATGTCAGGCATTTTCAATCATCTTTGTGTGTGTGCGCGAAGATTTTATTTTCTCCCAATTTAGTAACTAAGTTATGTTACAGCACACAAATAACTTAAAATAAAATAGCAGTGATGTTAGTTTTATTTTTCATCACTTGAGCTGTAAATAGAATTTTTGGTGTGATTCGAGTCCACCATTTATACATTGTATTTGTGTTAGGAGAAAATTGGTGCCAAATATTTCTTTTTAGCGTTCATCACATCTAGCTTAAAAGTCTGGTTTTTTGATATAAAGTATAGGTTGTTAGGTTTCCATGCAGCATTAATCTGTCTCCTGGTGATTATTTCCTACTGTAAAATTTTAATTATTGTAATGTTCAGAATGTTGTTAAGGTTATTAGGCACATTAAGCAGTTGATTTTAGATTTGTGTTTCATTTATGTAATTCTGTGGGCTGGCAAATATGTTTACTTCCCCCTATAGGTTGATATGGAGGGAATAAGATTAAGACGTGTTATACATTATTAATCAATATTTTTAAATAATTTTAAATCAAAGCTATTATCAATAACAGCTGATACTAAAAACAGAACTTGGAAAATTTTAACAACTTGGCTGAGAAAGTGTTCTTTACATTGATATCAAGTAACATCTTATAAATCCACTACATAATGTAGTAGGAGGAGGAAGCCATAAGTCTTAAAATGGAGTAAAGGGGAAATTCTTAATTTTAGAAATCATTCTTTCAGATAATTAAATATATTTTGCAAAGCACTAAGACAAATATACTGAATTATAAAGACATGTGCCAATGGGCGTAAATGTTGGGCTAAATAAACAGTAGGGAGTGTGTTTAAGTGTAAGCCAAAGATGCAGGGTGTGTGGGGGGAGGCACAAGTTTATAGGGGGTAATGGGTAGTACCAGCCACTCAGTTTACACAAACCATTCAAGCTCTGCCAGTTCTGCAAATGCACTTCAATTTTGACTTGTTGTGCTGGAGGGCAGCCCATGAGCTTAGTATATTCTAGATGGATTTTAGTGACTCAAGTAAATGTCGTCTTGTCAAGACTCTAGACCACTAAATTTACTTTTTGACCTATAGCAAATTTTAATTTCAATACTTACTGGTGAACTTTTCTAAAAAGGTTGTACTTCATATGAAGAGCAATGCGATATATACCACTATCCTATGAAATGAAAGTTGTCAAATAATCACAATTAGAGTTTGTACATGGATAGATAAGATAATGAGGTCTATTTATTTTATAGTAATTTATTGCTAGTCATGGTGAAATCACTCCTTTTGTAAAACTAACAATTTTATGGGAATTACAGATCTCAACCATTAATAAATCAGTGATCCGTTCTCATTCTCTCTCTCTCTCTCTCTCTCTCTCTCTCTCTCTCACACACACACACACACACACACACACATGTAATCAGAAAGAATGTAACCAGAATGTAACCACTGTGCACTTGAAAAAGTCACAAACCCATTGTGAATGGTGAATGTGCTTCACAGGAGAATATTAAGTGATGTTATGAACTAATTATAATGCTGGTTTAAAAATAAAATACAACAAATTATATTTGTTCCTAGTATGTGGAGAGCACTTTTCTACTTGCTTAGACTGTATTGCAGATAAAGACCCCTGCCTTCATGAAGTTCATGTTCTACTGGCAGTGAAATAGATCTTAACAAAAAACGTAATAATAACTAATATAGAATATTTATCTCCTATTATTTTCTACACTCTTTCCATTTCATTTTTTTCTAATATTCAACCATCCATATAAGTGCACAGTAAATGTAAAAACTGTAAGGTAATCGCAGTGATAACCCAATGAGCATTGCTCCTGAAGCTTTGTATGAGAACCACAAGAACACAGCCTGAGATATGAGGATAAAAGAGAAAAAAAGGATTCCTAGATGATTAATCAATGAAATGGTAAGACATTTGCCCTTTAAAATAATGTTAAAATCAAGTCAAAATATTTTTCAGAAGAACTAAAATGGGACAAAAATGGGACATATTTATTTAATTTTTTAAAAAATTTTTTTTGCCAGTACTGGGAATAAAACTCAGGACCTCGTGCTTGGGAGGCAGGTGTGGTGCCACTGAACTAAATCCCTGGCCCATATTTGTTTTACATTAACAACATTTAAAAAGCAATTTATGTCTGTCCAAATTTAAATCTACATAACCTTATCCAAAGGAGATGAGTGAGTAGGTATTGGTAAAGATGGATGCAAAAGCATAATTCTAATGAGACATATTTTGCTTCTTCCGCACTGAAAGTTTCACATTTATGTATTTCTGTTAAAGCTGATGAAAGCCCCTAGGGACTGAGGTTAGATATTTCTCAAAAGTTTATGAATCAGTAAAAGGCCTATGATCTGATTTTCTAATAAGAAATATCAAAACAATTGAAAACTTCCATGTAACTTTGTCTTTAATTAAAATTAACTTGAGGGACAAGAGTGTAGATTAGTGACACAGTGCTTGTCCAACATACCCAAGGTCCCAGGTTTGATCCCCAGAACTGCAAAGTATAATTTGAAAATTATTTTGATTATCCAAGGTCTTAGTTACTTTCTTGTCACTGGGACACAATACTGGACACCCACAACATTTGGCTCATGGCTTTTAGAAGATTTAGTCCATAGTCAGCAGGCTCCAAGGCAGGAATAGCATAGTAGAACAGTCTGCTAGAGGAAATTTGCTCAAGTCATAGCAGCCAAAACACAAAGAGAAGGGAGTAACCTGGGACAGAGATATTCTCTTCCAGGTCATGCCCCCAGTGACACCTGCACACATCCAACCAGGCCCAACCTCCTACCAGCAAATTAGCTATGGACTTACCAGAGGCTTAACCCACAAATGAGTATATCGCTCATGGCTCCATGATCTAATCACCTTTAAGCACTTGAGACTTTTGGAGGATACATCAGATCTTAAACCTGAACATCCAGTCAGTTTAATTACAAATGAAACTTAACAAAATTAGGGTCTAGTCTTTTATGTGTAAAAATATGCAGTTATGATTCCAATTTCATTTTTTGTGCTTTCATTTCATTATTTTCTTTAAAGCTTTTAGCTTACACATCAAAAGAATTATTATTTGCCCATCTATGAAGAGTGGATCCTAGCTTGATTTTCAAAAGCTAGTTTTGAATGATATTTTCATATTAGAGGAAAGCTGAAATTGTATTCCCAAGAAGCTATACTACATAATAAATTAGTGCCAACATATTCTCAGATTGTAATGTGACAGGGTATTATTACAACACACAACATGCTAACAGTCATTTGTGAATGGATTTTTATCATCTAAGAAAGGTTTGCAATACTGTTATGAACCAATTGAGGTTTGGGACATGGGAAAGCTTTCTGATATTGCATCTCAATATCTTTTTTTTCTCCCAGAGTCGAGAATGTATAAAACACTCACATAACCCTCTACCCTTTTTGTCCTAGTTTTTCTTCTTTCTGGCCCCAAATTCAAAACTTTAGGAAAACAATGCATTGTAAAAGCAAATAAACCAGAAAATAGTTATCATATTTAGCACACAGTCAACTCTGGCTGATTATGAAATTGTTTGATGAAAGCTAAGCAGGGATCAGATACTTTGAGCTGGGAAGAACCCAAGTCATTAGCCCAGATTCCTTTGTGTATAAGGAAGAGCTTTATTCTAGGAAGTTGATGTTAATTGCCTAAAGAAAGTTGAAAGTACAACCAAATCAAGAAGCATATTTTATAAGTGCTAAGTATGTAAATTTATCCCATCAGTTTTTCATTTTATGAAATAGTCATGTAAGGTAAAATAACGGCATGTACCCAAGTATGCATGTAACATTTTACTATTTGACACATTACATTGAATGAATATCATGTTGGGATCACAAAAATGCTAAATTGGGATGCATTGGTGATACCATCTAAGATTTATAGGGCTGGAGATAAGTTTGCAAGTAAAAGATTATATTTATAATATAAGATTATATTCAGTTTTGTCTATAGTATGTAAGTGTACAAAGTATATAGAGATATCTATAGACTCTATAGATTCTCGTTGATAGGCAAGAATCTCTAGACCAGGATTTCTTATTATGTAAGGTCTGTGGAATTCAAAGTAATTGATAGGTGAGCTTTGGGGACTCCAGAAAATTCCAAAATGGTTTACAAACTGTTTGCTTTTGAATGTTCTGAGGAAGAAAAATATGGTTAACAAAAGTTAAAGAGCTACTTCTCTAAGTTAATTTTATAAAACAACACACACAAAAAACAAAAAGTCTGGGCAAAGCAGGAAAACCTACATGGAAGATGAAAGGACTTTAGAGAGCTAGGACTTCCTTTTTGTTGCTTAAAGAAAAGAAAAAGGGAAAAGTTAGTCATTACTGAATCCCACCAGAAAAGCACATCCTACAGAGGTTTGAGAAGACATGTCATTGTCACAAGATGAAAATTTCTAACTGAAAAGTTTGTTTATAAATGACATACTATACTTGTTTCTGAGTTATTATAATTGGCATTTTGTTTATTCATTGGTTTTGAAGCATTTTCATAACACATATAGCTGACATTAGGGCTACATCAATTCTTTACTGAACAAGATTTGTGGGCAATTATTGAAGGACCCTAGCTCTCTGTCAAGGACAATTGCCAAAGGCAAAGTTTCTTTGTATACAATTAATTGTAAATTTAGGTGCCACTAACCACAAAAATTGCTAAGTATACATGTGCACCAAGGCTTTAGTGCTGTGTATGTCTGGGCCAGCAGTTAGACGAATAATACCTGTTGATTCCTCCAAGTCAACACTACTATCTAATTACAACAGGGAAGGTGCTAGTTCTATAATGAAGAAGAAAAAATAATAGATTGCATAGATAAAATTATTTTAGCAATTTGGCCTAATTTCCTTTATCTAACAAAAAAGGTAATCTTCAGTTTCTAAACTTGCTGACTATAATACAAAATAAGTCAGTCTGAAATTACTTGAAGTTAGCTAAAAATAGTTATTTTCCTTTCTATGTTGGTTTCGTCTCTCTCACCTCTCTCTATATGTGTACAGTATGCATAAATAAATAATATAGATAGACTTACTGTCTGAAACTTTCCCCTAACTTTATGTTAAGCCAAGAATTAAAGGATATTAAAGCTCAGAACTAAGGGACATTTACAATAAATGTCAATGAGTGCAGTAATTTATGAAATAAAAATACTGAATGTGTAATTGTATGATTGTGACTGTTGCATACAATACAGAGACTTCTATATAGATAATCCCAGCCTAATTCCCAAGAGATTGTTGTAAAATTTACAGAGATTTTAAAGTTTATCTGGAATGACAGATAGGTTATAATAGCAAGAAGTGTTTTGAAATAAAAATTGAATTGGCTGAAGTTACATGGTCAAATATTATGAATAACAATAAGTAATCAGTACAAGATGGTTATCAGTGCATTAACACATAAACAAACATGCAGAAAAGCAAAGGTACTTCTGACACAAACTTTAAAATATGTAAAAATAAAGTACAATATGAATGAATTAATCACAAACACATGGGGAAATTTTAAAAAATGATTAATGTATGCTTCTAGGAATATTGAATAATTACTTGTGAAAATACATACTTCACACCTCATGCTGTATTCTAAAATAAATGTCAGATAAAGTGAAGAGTTAGCATGAAACAACCCTAAAACAAGATAGAAGAAAATAGAAACATAATACAAACCTAGTGGAGAAAACATAAGTATTTGACATGATGTAAGTTAACAATTTCAAATCCAAATATGTCACAGAAGCAGTAGATGCAGGACAAATTTTCAGCAATAGTTTAATATTAATTTTTACAAGTATTTTCTCATATTTTCTCTTACTAAAGCACTTCTTTCCATATAGTGATTCCCAATTTATTATCTCTTCCGGTGTGCTGAAAATTTATTAAAAGAGAATGAGTTATGGTCACCATTTTATCCCAAAAGCTTTGTACATAACTGGGGTATAATAAATATTATCATAATATTTCTAAATATCATAAGTATTTGGTTTCTAAAATATCATAAGTATTCCAAAATAAAAAAGATAAAAATAATTTTATAATTTATAAGAAACTGAAAGATATAAGGCCAATAAGCATTTAAAATGTTAACTTATTGATAAAAATTAAAGGCAACTTTCTAATAAGAGCTTTGCACTGAGAGGCTGAGGCAGGAGGATCATGAGTTCACACCCAGCCATGGTAATTTAGCAAGAACCCGTGTCAAAATAAAGAATACAAAAAAGGGCTGCAGATGTAGTTCAGTGTGAAGGCTCTGGGTTCAATCCCCAGTATAGAGGAAAAAAATGCAGATGAGAAGTACTACAGATTATTATAACTTCTATTAAGGCTATTCATTGGAGTTTACAGAATCCTTCAATTGCATGGTATAGCAATCAATCAGGAATAATATTGAGAAATAAGACCCATAACAACAGAAGGTATTGACAACTTCCAGAATCAAAAGGAGAGGAAAGAAAATGGCTGCAGAGATTATGGGAGACACTGATTAATTCTTTTGTAGAACTCATCATTAATTGGATGAATGAGTATGAATCCTTTCCTTTCCATAAGTCCATTTGCTTCAGACACAAATTCTTAAAATGGGAAATGTAACAGGCTGGGCTTTAATAGCCACACCTTATTCAGTGGACCATTGGGGATATTGATTGTTAGCCCTATGAAAACCAGATTCCATGGAAAAATCAAAGCACTGTTAACCACCAAAAGGACAAATGGATCCTGGACAAAACAATAGACAACCACTATATGTATGAAGAGCTTAAAAATACTCCCTTTGTTTCTTTTCAGTTTTATGTAATTAACCAGAGTCACACACATAGTTTTATTAATGAGCCATTTGTAGTAGTTTGAAAGTAGAAATAATCTATTTGACCAATACAAGAAGAATACGTATACTGGTGGTGGCAAACATGGCACGCGTGCTGCAATGGGCTCTTTGTGTCATTTAAAACTCTAAAAGGTTTGCTATCACTGATTATATATACAAATTAGGCCATGATTTTGACTTATAAACTTTTAAAAAATGACTTACAAAGATTGGTAATAATATTGAGAATGCTAAATAAATGATAGTGAAATAAACAAAATACAATACAATAGTTATTATGAAGGGGACCCTGTATTCACATATATGAAAAACAGATAAAATATGAACTTTAGTTATTTTTGGAAAGAGTGATTATGGGTATTTTGCTTTGAAGTATATAAATGTTTTTGTTAGGAACAGGCACTACTTTAATAATTATACAAAAATCTGTACTAAAACAAAGAAAATAAAATAATAATTGGAGAAATTGTAGTGGTTTTGGGTTTCCAGATAACTATATTGGAAAAAAATGGTACCTGTACACTTAAATTTACACTTAAATATACTTTGATACACTTAAATGGGACTGATTCACATTTAAATTTTCGAATAAAGAAACCTAATTGTATAGTATTCTTTTTTCCACATTAAATTACTACATATCAACTGAAATTTGACTACTTTCCTAGTTGGAAAATTTTTAAAGAATAATTTGGAATTTTGTTTCCAAATCTGTTTGTAATTGGTCACGTTCCCATTGCCGAGAAAAAACTCCCAACACCTTCAATTTGAAGCAAGAGAAGCTTATTTTGGCTCACAGTTTTGGAGGGTGTAGTCCAGGCATGATCAGTTGGAACCAAGACAGAAATGGGGTCATGGAAGGCCCTGGCAGAAGAAGGCTGCTTGAATTTTGGCAGCCAAAAGAGCATAGAGAGTGGAAAGAAGGGAGGAGATGGGGAGAAGAATACACTCTTCAGGTTCACACCCTCAGTGACCCACCTGCAACCAGGCTACATCTCCTAACAGCACAAACGATATTTGCATTTTTGGCTCAACCAAAGAAATTCTTATTAACATGACAAGTTTTAAAAAAGAATAACAGGGCCAGGGATTTAGCTCAGTGGCACCATACCTGGCTTGCAAGCATAAGGTTGAGTTTGATCCCAGTACCAAAAAAAAACCCCCACCAATAGTATATGTACGTATCTCATCAGTAACCCTGCTAGTTTTCATAGTAACCCTACTAATTTTCATTAGCTTCAATGGGGCCAGTATGAATTATTATATTTTAAGAATATAATAAACAATAGTCCAGCCTTTGTTGTCTTCTTGTTCTTGCTTTGGTACTGAAAATAACCCAAGGCCTTTGAATTGACCAGCCCATTCTATTTTGCGACAGGGTTTATCTAACTTGCTAAATTGCCCAGGCTGATCCTCTTGCCTCAACCTCCCAGAGATCTGGGTTTATAGGCTTTTGCCACCATGCCTGGCTCAGCATTTTTATTTATGAAGTAAATAAAATTCTCTTAAAAGTGATTGTAAGAAAGCGGAAAACCATGTTTTATAGGTAAATCAGGAAACATACATATTAAGATTTTGAATATTGTTTTCTCCTGTTCATACTACAGATTACAAATTGTAATGAACAAAGCTATCTGGACATAAAGATGGGTTGAATTATCCTAAAAGCACAACTATATTGCTATTTGAGCAGAAGTTTATTCTAACACATTGACTAAGCTTTGGATAGGATAATGTTAATGATCTTATGAACTATACTTGAGCAAACATTGAAATAATTGGAAAAGAAAGAACTAGAAAAAGAAAATTTGTTGATCATTCCTTCTCTATCAAGTCATTGCCTTTTTGTACTTCATGGATATGTGCATTCTCAAGGCTAGGTCTATTTCACTGTATAAAATAAGGCCAATTTTGTTTTTTTTTGTTACATTGATGTACTTAATTTTTAATATAAAATATGTACATGATAATAAAAATATACAGTAAAAAGTGTCCCTCCTTTATATGCTCCTACATATACTTAGTTAGCATCTCCTCAAGTAGGTAGCCAATCTTATTAGTTTCTTGATATCTGTAATGATTAACTTTATGTGTCAGTCTGACTGGAAAAAGGGATGACTAAATCACTGTCAAAAATTGCTCTATTATTTCTGCAATAGTGTCTCCAGAACAGATTCACATCTGAATTGTGTTATGGTTTATACGTAGATGTTCCTACTGTGCCTCATGTGCTCATAGGTGGAGCTTTTGTGAGATAACTAGATCATAGATCTGTGATACTGGAGTATGAATGTGTGATACTGGATTAGTCCACTGATGGTATATAGCTGGATGAGATGTTGGGAGATGAAGCCTGATGGGAGTATTGAGTCACTGGGGGCAGTCTATCTGTCTATCTATCTATCTGTCTGTCTATCTATCTATCTATCTATCTCTCCCTCCTACTCCCTTGAGTACTCTGCTTCCTGCTTGACTTGCTATGAACTGTTTGCCTCTGTCAGTCCACCCTGCCTTGGAACTAACTGACTATGGATCAAAACCTCTATAAACCGTGAGCCAAAATAGACCTTTCCTCCTTTAACTTGTGAGTGTCAGGTAGTTTGTCCCAGTAATGAGAAAGTAACTAAGACAAATTGGTAGCCCACATAAAGAAGATAGCCCTCCTTAATTTGGCAGGGGTGGGGGGTTGGAAGAACTTACTGAATGCATGAACAGAGATGTGCAGAAAGGGCAAATTTGTTTTCTTCTGTGAGCTGAGACAGCCCATCTTTCCTGCCTTCAGACATCCACATTCCTTCTCAGGCTTTGGTACTCAGAAGCCTCAAACAGTGACCTCTCCAATTCTCAGGCTTTTGGACTCATTGAATTATGCTGCTGACTTTGTAGGTCTCCAGATTGCATATGGCAGATCATGGGACTTCTTTTCCCATTACAGCATAGGCCAAATTCTGTAATAAATCTCTCCTATACCTGTCATATACATGTATATAAAGAGGCCTTTCTTCATGATTTCCTCAGGCAATGCAGGGTAAATTCTCTCAGATGGTGATGGGAAGGCAAGTACCTGGGGTAGAAAAAACCTTCTTGCATTGGGAGAGTGATGATTCTTTCACTGAGAGAAAAGACTTATCAGACTTTAGGAGTCAATGTTCTCAGTTTCATTGATCTTCCCACACTTCCTCATTCTGACTTATAGTATCCAATTCTTTTCGTGTTAATACCCTCATTTTATCAGACATTCTGTAACGTTGTAAGTTTAACTTGTGTTGTAATTCAACCAATCCCAGGATGAGGTTGTGTGATTTTTCAGCCCTGCAACTTCAGGAAATAAAGCTCTCTCTTAGTGCACACCTATAAACACTAAAGTCATAAATGTGATTCTTGAACTGGGGCTTCAAATCTTTAAGCTTATCTGCTCCTTTCACTGCTTTGTCCAGAAACATTAGGAATAACAACCAATAATTTATTCCTTCGTTTTCCAAAAACTGATTGGAAATATCATATACAGAATCACTTAACTCCTTTCTTTCTACAAATAGTTAACTAGTAGCAATCAAATACAGATGTATTGTGTTATCTCTATAAACATTTCGTGTCTAATAGTTCAGGACTATCAGTGTTCTCTTTATGACAGGAACAGTCATTAGCATCTTTAAATCTAATCAATCTAGAGAGCCAATTCCAAAGATCGAAGAACTAATATAGGTAATTCATTTTTAAAAATTCTATTTGTCTAGAGCCACTCTTAGGACCCAAATCTGCATTATTTAGAACTGTGTATCAGATATGCATATAAATATTTATTACATCAATTGGTTCATGTGATTATAGAGACAGAAGTTTCATGATCTTCCATCTGCAAGCTGGGGAACTAGGAAAACTAGTGTTGTCATTCAGTCTTGAGTGTGAAGGCCTGAGAGTCAGGTTACCCATGTTCTGATCCCTGGCAGGGAGCCAGAGAACCAAGAGCATCCCTCTCTAGGGGTAATGTGTGTCTGCCCTCAAGGAGAGAATGAATTCACTCTTCTTCTTCCTGTGGATTTGTTTTGGCCCACTTGTAGTGGTGAAGGCAATCTTTATTCAGTCTCCAATTTAAAGGCTACTCTCTTCCAGAGACACCTCACAATAACACCAAGAAATAATATTTTACCATTTATCTTGAAATCTCTTAGCCCATTCAAAATTGCACATAAACATAAGCCCTATAGTATCTTTCCATAGATTGCCTGTACTTAAACACTAAGTATTTTCTTCCTTTTTCCTCAAACTTTTATATAAATGGTACCACATTATATACATGCTTTGCATCCTTTATTAATTCTTTATTAATGAGGAACTTTCATATTCATTTTTACAACTCCATAATATTACATTTGTCCTATTTATTATTTGTTTCCTCCTGATGAACAATTATATTTTTTCTATTCTAATTAACACAACAAATGCTAAAATGACTAATCTTGTATAAAAATCTGTGAGACCCAGAAAAAGAATTCCTGATTTAAAGTGTATGTGTACTTGTTAACTTGGAAATGTATGTATATTTGTTCATTTTCACATTTGATTATCTTGCCTTCTTTGACTTTTGTATGGTTAATAGAGCTGAAAAGAGTTGGACCAAAAACCTGGTTTTGTGGTATTTCCCTGGAGACTCCTGCCCAAGTTTGCACTTATTTATCAGCATGCTTTTTGTGTATGTAATTTATTGTAACCTAATCTCATTTGGTGATTTCTCAGCACTTGGTTAACCTTCCTGACCACAAAGATAGTCAGTAGAATAGAAAGCTTTTGCCAAAATGTTTCTTAATTTTGGATATTCTTCTTTCCCATTCTATGATTTACTAGATAGATAAATTATATGAATGATATGAGAACTAGCTATTTACCTACAAATGACAATATTAAAAATAATCATATCCCATCTTGGCAAGGATATGTGAATCTGGTACTTTCAGACACTATTCATTGCAATTAAAATTGGCATAGCCCTTTTTGAAAGCAATTTGGCAGTATATAGGAGAAAAACATATAAAGATATTCATACTCTCTGATCTATTAATATTACTTCTGGGAATCTATCCTAAGGAAATAGTACAGAATATGAAAAAGGTCATGTTTTTGAAGATGTTGATGAATATATTAGGTATAATAAAATACCTGTATTAGAAATAACTCAAATGGCCAATAATATACTTATTCACATACATTTGAATATACTATACAACTATTCCAAGTAAATATGAGGATTATAGTAAGATAAAAATACATAGTCTATGATGTTTCTGGAGGGAAATATACAAAATAATATGCAAGTCCTCTTATAGCTAGGTAAAACATGTACATATGAAACTATTATTATAAAAGTGTTGTAAAGTGGTGGGAAAATACATGATTCCCTCCCAAGCTGTTTAGTTCCTACTCTCCAGAATATTTGATGACTTTTTGAATTTTATAAATGGAAAAAAACACAACTAGATGTTTCTATTTGGGCTGTAATATATATATATATATATATATTTTAGTGAGGTTGAACATCTTTTTGTGTACTGTTGGTCTTTTGTATGGCTTCTGTGGAAGTGAAATGTCTACCTTAGAATATTTTCCCTCTCGGTTGAGTATTGTTTTGTTTTGTTTATTGATAATGAGTTGTGGGAAATTCTTTTATACTTTGGATAGTAATCCCTTATCACATACATGTTATACAAATTTTTTCTTCCTTTTCATAGATTGTCTTTTCACTCTGAAGAATTATCTTGGTATGGCGTAGTCTCACTTATTCATTTTTATTGTGGGTTTTTTTTTTTTGCACCTTTACATACTCTCTTGGTTTTTATTTTTTGGGCCGTAATGTTTTTGCACTGAGTATCAGTCATAGCTTTGGGTGGTTCTGGTTTCCTTGCCAGTATTCAGTGATGTGCAATTTTGCATCTTCCTTTTTTATACAGGTGAGTTCTTCCCAGAGTTTATAAAGGGTGTTATCTTCAAAAGTACCCTTTCTGCCCTTCTGTATGTCAAACGACATCTTAATCACTGAACTTTCTTTCAATCCCATTCCTCATATTTTCTTTCACAGAAGAACGAATTCAGGCATGTCCATGTTGAACAGTTGTGAACTTGCTCCTTGCCCCTTCTCATATTCATCTGCTAACATTCTTCTCTTCCCTTGCTCACTACGCTGTTGACATTCTGAGCTTTCAATTTCTCAAACCCAGAAATCTCAAATTTTTGTATATAATGTTTTTTAAAGATATTGTATCTCTTATAATTGATATTCTTTTTTAGAAAAACTCATGCTAATAAAGATACTTATGAACAAATTTTGTGAATAAAAAATGAGTTCATTCAATTGAGCCGTCTCCTGATTCTTTCTTAAAGTCTACATTATTTCATTAACTTCAACTCACAGACAGTTAATAATATGAGAACAATATCATGCATATAAATACATTTACCCTACATAGTAGATATGCACTACACAAGATTATCCATACTAGTGGTCTACCTTTAAAAAAATCAAAAAATTAAAATAAGGAAAATACCTTTTTTACATGAGTTAAGTTGTTAACTTCAAGTAAAATAAACAGGAACAGCGTGACGCATATATCTTCCCACACTAACTCTGGGAAATGAATGTGGTGGCATTGTCTCTCTTTATTGAAATGCATTTTATATCACAGTGTATCTTCCTATCTCTGCCAGTTGATTATCACATTATCTTTAAAGTATTAAATTCACAGTTAATTTCCAGAGCCTACAATGAGAATAAAGAGAGTCATCTCACATTTGAAGCACTGTTTTACAGTTTTATGTACTTATCTTTCCTGTCAAGTGAAGTGAGTTTGAAATTCTCTGTAATGAGGATATTTGTAGAGCAGTGCAGGAATGAATGCTTGACTCCATGGTGGAGCTGCAGTAGAGGGTGACCAGGTGACTGACCCGACCACTTGCCCATGCATATCCCCTGCATATTGTCTTCCAAGACTGTCATTAAAGAAAGGTGAATTTAAAGAACCTGTTCTAGTTTGCTTCTATTGTGCTACATCTCCTCTTTCTCCACCCCCTGTGCCCTTTTGGCCCAACACTGTGACACCTTTGTGTCCTCCTAATCAAATTTCACCCTCAGCCATTCTACATTTCCCACAAACACCAGTTGATAATAAAAATATTTATCTCCGCATAAATTTTTAACAGCTTCCCAAGCTGTATAAACATATTAATTTAAGATTATATTTATACCTGACTACTCATTCTATGATTAGAAGTAGGGATAGCCTAACAAAGTTTGAAAATGAAGTTAAATGTTATTTTAATAAATAAGAAAATAGTTTCTATCTCATGAAAGTTTTAATTGAGAATAATAACCGGAAGAAATTCTTGGACTATGACGTTGTGTTACATATAGAACTGCTAGTCATTTTACAAGCATTGTATTATTTAATACTTAGCAAAACCAACTAGGCTGTGGTGGCACATGCTGTAATCCCAGCACTCTAGAAGGCTGAGGCAGGAGGATTGCCAAGAATGAACCTAGCCTGGACAACTTTGTAACTTAGTGAGACTCTGTCTCTAAGAAGAAAAAAAATGTTGCTCAGAAAAAAGGTCCTAGATTCAATTTTCTAAATCAATCAATCAGTGATCAATAATCAATCAATCAATCTAACAGAATAGCATTTCCAAATCTCACAACTGAGTTTTTGATGGAGCTAGAATTTGTTAACACAACCTCAAACAAAAATTTTACTCTTCATTTGTTTGTTTTTGGAATGTAGGAGTCATGTTCAGCTTTTCCTGTTATGTTGAATACATTCAATAAAGGAGGCAAAATTTCAAACACAAACACATTCCTCTGCTTGTTTATATATATGTATGTGTAAGCGTAGATACGACATCTATGTCTGTATCAATACAAAACAGCCAAACCCACTTACCTAAGACACTGGCTATAGCTTCTTCCTTTTATCCATATCTTTTCTTGTATATAGAAGAAATGAAGAACTTGGAAGACTGCTAAAAGTCTCTTAATAAAGATATACACTGTTATTCTAACTATTACCTGGTGTTGGAGAGAAATATCAAAGTTTGAATAGGAAAACACAAAGGAAAGAATGATCTGAGCATTTTCAACCCTGAAGAGCACAGTGGTGGGTGAAGAGGAGACGTAGCAGCACAGGAGCAAGCAGACTGGGTTAAGTTTCAGCTGTTCTCATGACAGGCCTGGCAAATCATGGACGGGGCTGTGGCCCAGGCAAGGCCTTTCCTATTATTTTATTTTACATTTGAATCTTAAAATTGCAAAATAAAGTCACTTGATATTTGAAAGTCAAATTTGTAGAAATCTCTAATAAATTTTCTTCTATGTAATCAGTTTTAAAATGAAGCAAAGAGTCTTGGCTGATGAACTTTTTTGGAGAAGTAAAAAGTGAGGGTTTGAGGAGCTTTCCACTGTTAGATTTGGGAGGTGGGGTTCCTTTCAGCAAGTGATAAGAAAATGACACCCTGTGCTTAATTGTTCCACTTTAACTGGGATCAGATGAGAGAATTACATAATGCCCTTATAGAACTATGAATGATTAGGATTGCTAAACTTTTTACCTATTTTTCACTCCTGAAAAATAACCAAAATATCTAAAGCAATGATTTCAATATTTGGAAACTCCATGATTGACTTCTATTTCAACTCAGGACTTAAGTTTGGAGCCTTGCTCCCTGGTCATTTTAGTCTTATTCATTGTTATATCTACAACTTTATCAGTTGCAAAAGTAACTTATCCATTAATATGTGCCTTAACACCAAGGTGTTGTGAATCTCAATTTTGCAGTCTTTCTTTTTCTTCCAAATGTATCAGTGCTTTATTCTAAGAAATTGACTTAAGTCATAGCAGAAACTATTACAAGTAACTTGATCTGCATTTGGTGCTAGATACTCTGGGGTAAATTGGTTAGATTTGGTATTAATCATTATTGCTTAATTTTTCTTTCCTCACATTTGCTTTGCTTTCATTTCATACATTCAGTGCTGTTTCTAAGTTAAATTAATGTACTGTAAAATTCCAAATAAATAGCAAGCAGGAATTGAGAATATCTGAGGATGGAAAAATAGATAATATGTACATGTAGAAATGATAAAACAGAGTTTATGTACCTTAAAATTATATACCCACTTCATTGGTATTACTTTGTGTTCATGAATCTCTTCGTGTGTGTGGATAGCTAAATCAGTATATATGATATGCACAATTATATATCCTAGTGGGACATCATAACTACATTGGTCTATCTTTTAGAAATTACCTAGATAATCTCAGAAATTTAAACAATTAGAAATACTTAGTACCTATATGATGTGAAGTTACATTATGATTCCAAGAACCTGACTTGTTAACAGTGAAGGTTGAAATGACAAAAATAATTCATTAAAAATGTAAGTGGAGTTTTTTTTTAAAGTTTATTTGAAAAATAAATAACATATATTTTCAAATATTTTTAAATAGGTCTTCCACAATTAAAAATCTTTACATACTCCTTACTTATACATTTTATTCAAAAGTTTTTCAACAAATAATTTTGTTCAAAATAGACAAAAGCTTCAATCCAACTAAACTAATAGTATAACTGACTATTTGGATACTACATGCATACAATGCATATTAGTTTTAAAAGAAATGTCATGTGCATATGATAAAAACAGCAGACAAGAATATATAAAAGGTTTTCTGAATAGAGATGAAAAACAAATCATTTTTTTAGCAAGATTCAATATTTTTATGAATGTTTTTTCAATCAAATGAATTATTTTCTCTGAAAAATATTTGTAATGATGAGCCATTATCTCTCTTGTGTGTGCTTATTCATTTATTCATTTGTTTCTTTTGCTTATTTTAAAAGAAAATAATGCAAAAGTATAAAGCCTAAATTGCAGTTATAAATGCCACTATAATTGTTTAACATACTACTCTAGAGACTGGGAATATAGCAGCGAGAGAAATAAATCCCCTGTTTTCCTAGAACTTATATGCTAGGCTCTAAAGAAAGAGACACAACAGATAAACAATTTCACACCTCAGGTTGTGTGAGGAGAAGGAAAACAGAGGATGGGCAAAAAACCTGACAGATGGGTGACAAACATATTTTAAGTAGGGTAGGTAGTTAAGAGAGACTATTGGAAGATGAAATATTTGAGTCAAGAAACTTGGATTAAATGAGAGCTGAGCCATGTGAATAGGTGAAGTCTGCAGACAGCTTTGCTGTGGGAAGAATGAGTCTGGGGTGTTAGAGGCACCTCGGACAATCTGATGTGACTGAAGTGGAAGGAGTGAGGAATAGTGAGGGGAGGGGAGGGGAGATTGGAGAGGTTGCCCAGCCCTTTGTAGGCTGAAGAGAGGATTTCAGTGTTTGTTTAATTTAAGGGTTCCGAATGGGACAGTGGGGTGATATTGCCTGGCTTCTGTATATAGGATTGATGGTAGCAGATGAGTTAGAGCCTGTTTTAGAGGTTTGAGAGCTACGGTGACTTTGGAGGCCTGAACTAGAAACTCCTCTGCTGTATTCAAACACTTGGGAAAATTATTTATTTTGTTTGCTAAGGTCTCACTTTTCACTCAATATTTTACATAAGGACAATGACAGATATCAAGGTGCTGTGGGCTCATATCGGAGCATTTACAGTGCACGCACACTTTATTTTTCTTAAGACTACATATTAATAATTAAAAGAAAAGATTTAACTACATAAAAGTGAAATATACGAATTAAGCATTTCCCTCTTTTTTCTTTAAATTGAATTCCTACTCTGCTACTTATCATTTTTTATGTGCTCACTGCCCCATTTGGTTATCGTTTACTGATCTGGAAGAATTGAAAGGAGATATATGCTATAGTCAAACACAGAATTTTATTATGTACATAGATTTTTAAAATTTATATTTGCAGGGGATAGGGTCAAACCCAGAACCTTGGGCATGCTAGGAAAACACTCTACCACGGAGCTACAACTGTAGCTCATACATACCTAGATTCTTGAACCATTGAGTCAGTTTAGAATCTGAGATGTGAAGATAGAAATCTAATTCAAAGTAGTTTAGAAGAATTCATTGTCTTACAAGCCTGGGCAATCCTTAGAGTAAATACAAGCGTGTCAGGATCAAAGTTTTAGGGTTCGATTCTATTGAGATCTAATGATAAGTAGATATTTCTCTCACCCTGAATCCTTGTATTCTGCTTACTTTTGCTTGACTTAATTCTCAGACATATATTACCTATTTTATAGTATTTATATATAATATCTATAATATAATGCCTATAATGTCACGCTAATGTACATTATGTAATATCCTTGGATAGAATGATGAAGCAAAGAGAGAAAAACATTTTAACAATATTTGAAATAAGGAAAGGTTAAATGGATTATCCATGTACTATTTACCTGAAACTTTTCTATAATTCTGAATTTTTTCCAAATGAGAAATAAAACAAAAAAAAATAGACATGGCAGAAATTAACATAGTGATATTGTTAGATGCAGATGCTGATACATGCTATAAAATAAATATGTATTTATTATATTTTATTGAGAAAAAAATCAACCTCGAAAATCTATATGAAAGTGGTATAGCAGATTTGAAAAAGAATCATTAAAATTCTGAATTGAAGATCCAATAATTGAAAGTAGGAATTCACTGAGTATGTTTAACAACAGATTATACACAACAGGAGAGAAACACTGGGCTGGAAGAGGGGCAGGTGAAAAAATGATTATAAGATAAAGATATAAAAACAAGTGTAAGGAATAAGTAGTTGGATTACCTTACATGCATTTAATTGAAGTTGTAGTAGGAGAAGAAGAAAGAAGCAGAAGTAATATTTGATGGAATAATGCCTGAAAAATTTACAGAACTGTTTTAAAAGCTCAATCTAAATATTTAAAGAGTCCAAAGGGATCGCAGGTAAATTTAAAAAAAAGTGAAGCATAGTTATATATATCATAATTGAATTGTAGAAATAGAAAAATGAGAAAAAGACATTTCCTTCAATAGTCACATTTTAGCACCATTAATAATACTAGTGGAAAACAGGATGTAGTGAAATGTTGAGTTCAATGTACCACATGAAGATTACTTCTGAGCTATAAATTGATAGCGGAAATGTTCTCGACATACAAAAAATGGAATAAAACCAGTTTAGACCAAAAATATCCTGAGTTTGTCACTAGCAAACCTGCATTAAAAGGGTTATTTTATATAATGTGAATATTATCCCAGGGAGTCAAGAAGCAATAAAAAGCAAAGAGGGTGATAAATGTGTGGATAAATCTAAATGAAATTTGGGCTCATAAAGTAATACTGAAACTGACTAAATTGAACTGAGGGATTAAAATACATAAGAAAAAATAATATGAGTCAAGGGAAAGTTATATGAATTAAATTGGTTTTTTGGTCCATGAATTTTCTGAAGAGGGACATATGACTTTGATAAGGTAAAGATGCATGCTGTAATTTCTACAGTAAATCAAATAAAACAGAAAACTAATAATGGAGAGAAAAGTATAATACTAATTAAAAAGAGCAGTCTGAAAAAAGACCAGAAACATGAGACAAACTGTTAATTTAATACAACAGAAACAAATAGGAAACATAACATGGTACAGTCACATCAAAATTTTGATAATGACATAAAATGCAGGCTCATTAAATGCCCTTTTTAAAAGACAAAGATTGTCAGACTGCATTTCAAAAATTTCAAGTATATTCTGTTTTCAAAGGAATATCTGAAATATGAGGTTGTAGAACATTTGAAAGAAAAAGCATAACAAACAGTATTACCACTCACTCTGATTTTGTGTGGACAATGACAGACCTTTTCAAGATACCACATTAGTTTAGGCAGGGCTAGTTGTAAGTACTGAAAAATTCTAAATCAAAGAGAAATAGCATGCCAGTATTAATATTTTAAAAATGATTTATGATAAAACATAAGATTTAATTCACTTAATATACATAAATCAATTAAACCTGCTACAAAGAATAGCCCTAAAAACATATCACTAAACTATTACTACCGTTTTGTTGTAGTGTTATTTTCTTTGTATGGGATTTTTTTCTTTCTGCTTCCATCTCTCAAAATATTCTCAGTTGCATTAAACAATGTCCCACTGTGATGATCTGCAGAGTAATTAATTTGCTAAGTGCTGCAATGTCTTGCATTTATCACATTTGATTTTCCTCTCATTGATGGAAAAGCCAATTACCATCACTTTTGCCCTTTACTATGGAGATCTTACTGAATTAACCCTTCCATTGAGCTAACTTGCTGTACATTTTTGCCTGGCTCACCCCCATTTTTTATAGGTGGGCTCCATAACTCAATCTTTCATCTATCATTGTGCAAATGACTAGACATGATCTAAATAATCTTACATAAAAAGGGAGAGACTATTGCCTATTCTCAACATGTTAAACAAGTAATGGAGCAGTTTTAATTTAAACATGAATATCTGCTTATAGAAAGATTAAGGAGGGTATTTTGGAGCTAAATCTCGGCTGGATCATCAGTCTAAGGGACTGTGAGGACTCTGGTACTTTGATGACCTTCCTCTAGGAGGTCAGATAAAGTGCCCCTTTCCTTCAGACCACTGAGTTTCTTTTCTTACCTGGTTAAGGCAGGTAGAGAAAACCATTCTTATTCCACAGTTTAGACTGGCATTATGGCCTTGCTTGATTTGTAGCTATCTATATGGGGAAGGAATTCTCTAGTCCTGTGTCTGTTAATCAATTTCTTCCCATCACTGTGATCTTGATGGATGCACAGCAAGTTAACCTTCCCAACAGAAAGTCTCCTTCCTTTGAAGACCTGTCAAGGCTCAGGACACTTGTAGTCACTTAGATTTTCTTTTGCTAGTTTTCCCCTTTGGCCAATAAAAAGTGTGCATGTTTTTTGACTGCTCTTCCAAAATCCCGAAGTGTGTTAGAAATATCCATTCTCCTTCTACCCACTATCAGGGTTATCTTTCTCAGGGAGATCATATCCTGTAGTGAGCATCACTGGCTGAGAGATTGGATGATCTTCATCCTCCACATAAGAAATTGTGAACAATGTTAGAGCGAGGTGTTTTTGAGCTGAGCTTAAACATGAACATCTGAAAATGTTTTCTACTCATGTACACATAATGCTGCTTGGCACTTGTTTTCAGATTTTAAATATTAAAAAATAAAGTTTTTCAAAAAAGTTTTGGGAAGTTTGCCTAGATGTTAAGGAATTCAAGTGTCTCTTGGGATGGGAGAGAAAATTGTTCAAAGTATGCCCGTGCCCTCTAATAATTTAACCTGTCTTCCTACCACCACCAGACTTGGCCAGTCAGTCACTAACATATGCAATTTGACTTTAACTCATGGGAGCATTATAAGCTAATTGGTATGTGCCAATGTGCTCTTTAATAAATGTTTCTCTGGTTATATATGTTAATTAGCTCTTCTAATAATGACATAATTTGTTCCAGGAGTTGATGTGGCACTCACAGTTTTGTCAAATTAATTGTTTGTGTGGAATCAAACTATGGATTTATTTTTGTTTTCAAAAGCCAACATAGTCAAAACTGTAACCATTTACTTACTATTTTAAATTATCATTTTTATTAAGAATTCATATTTCATCTCAGCTTGCATGTAAATAAGGCACACTTTTCTTCCCCTGTGTGATAAGGCTTGGACTGCTGAAATATTTCAGTACATTTGTATTGACTAAAATAATGAGTTTATTTTATATTTTCAGAATTCTCTTCAGAATTCTGGACCTCTTCTCTCTCATGAATAAAAGTCATAGAAGAGATATTCTGCATAAATTATATGGATGTATAAGCTCACATCCTAATTAAACTCTCTTAAATCTTCATGTTGACTATCCATTTCTAATTAGAGATCTTTCATGATTCAGTTCAGTGTATCCATTAGATTGTGACGTATCTCCAGAACAAGAATACTTAATAAATTATATGTCTTAAATATCACTAGAATAAATCATGCATAATTAGTAAGAACTCTGTTATGATAATGTGATATATATCCTTAGATTTTTATGCTTAATTGAAATATTTATTAGCTAAATCTTTAAAATATACAGAGCTCATTCTACATAATAAAATATAAGTCAGAGAATAACAAACGTGCTCTTTTTCTCCAGGTCAACTCATATTTAAAATCTCTGTTAATTCCACAGTAATTAATTATAAACCCACCTGTTATAAAGAAGCTCCCAGAAAGTATTATTAATATAGACCCAAAATGAAGTGAAAATTAATATCATATAGACTTATTATGTTCTGTTTATGTGTCAATAGAAAATACTGAACGTTTTCAGTCTTGAGTTGGTCTCTTCCACAGTACCTTAACCAGTGATCTATTGTATGATACTTGGTTTTCTATGAAAAAGATAGGATAACAATAGCCTTACCCTAACTTTGTTATCCTGTGCTTTATATTTCCTGTGTTTTTCATGGCTGGCTGAGAGATTCTCACTGCTCAAAATTTTCTTTTGAGAAATAGAGCAACATAGCATCTTACCTAGCTCAGAAAACTTTTGAGAGGATCAAATGAGATATGTGTACCTTAAAGTCTTAGACTTCAGGCCATGATATTTAGTGACATATATCAGCACACAGGCTTAAATATCACATGGTTTCTCTTATCTGAGAAACTTTAAAACATAAAGAGCAAAATAAAAGATAGATAATAGGAAATAGGGAGTACTTTCTGAAATGGGAAGGGTAACAAGAAACAGAGGGAAGGGAAGGAAAGGAGATGGGAAAAAAAGAGTTGAAGAAAAAAATGGAAATAGAGCTTTTGTAAATGTGAAAGGGACCAAGAACTGGAAGGAGCAGGAAGGATGGGAGGGAGAAAGGATGAAAAAAGAGCTAAGATGGGTTAAGTAAGTGTACTGACTCCCCACAATAAATGTGACCATTATTTACTGCAAACATGTATTAATAAAAACATTGGACTTATAGAATATAGTATTATGAAATTCAAAGTTTCTTTTCTCTCTTATGCCTTCACTGCTAAACATAATTCCACTGAGCTTGGCAAGTTGAGCAGAATTAACTCCATTTCACAGTCCTGACTTTAGTCTTCATATTTACTTCTAAGGTAGTAAGTTTATGCAGGGAGATCTTTTGAAAATCTAATGATAGTTTATTTTCACACGAAAGTTCCCCTTAACTTGACTTGGTAGGATACATTTTGAAGCATTTCTATTCATTATCTCATATTTCAAAGAATATTTTATATAATTTATCTATTAACACACAAGAAGCATGTAAATTTGCAGAAGAGCCAGACCACCATGGTCTGGTGAGCTTCTTACTAGCATAATAAAGAAGTCTACTTTTTTATTTGCAAAACCAAAGCTTTTTTGTTCTCAGTGAGTAGCAGCATCACAATTTTAGATGTATATGTATTTTGTATTCACAATATAGCACATATATTTTCATAAAAATCAAAGGTCAGATAAAGAAGGATGACTTGCGTCACAACAATTATATAAGAATCAATGTTTGATATGATTTTTATGTCAAAAGTTAATAATTCTTTTACATAAAGGGGATGCAGGGATTTTTTTTCTAAATAAATTCTACCATTTATACCCTGAGGTTATTTTATTAAAAAGTGAGAAACCTTAATTTCAGAATTCCTGAAATATGAGTTTTCCCATTGCAAATAGAATCAATATCACATTGAAAATGTAAAATTTATTAAAAACTGAGTAAAACTGGATAAAACTTTGTGAGTATAAAAATCAGTTGATTGTCCCATGTGATAAACTTTTTTCAATTTTAATAATATGATGTTTACATTAACAAAATACTACTGCGACCCAAATGGTAGCCAACATACTCACAGTCCCATGCCCTAAACAAATGTAGAAGTAATAACAATTTTTTATAATTTTTATAAGATAAATAAATCACATTCCTACCATCTGAATTTCTTTAAATTAGGCCTTTATCTAATGAGAAAACGATGTTTGGAAGAGAATGGAAAATATCCATCTTATGTGTTTTGCACGTATTTTCTATATAAGGTTTTAAGTTATTTTTTAAATTCATTAGGATTGCATAATGATTTAAGCTTAACATTTGTTGATCTTAATTCTCCTCTTTGGATTCAGGAATTTGGCCAACTGTACTCCTTGCGGAAGGACAAGAGAAAAAATTCCTTCTCCAATATCCTGGATTCCCTGGGGAGTCTGGGCTTTTAGCCAGCCTCCCTAAGAGAAATACTCAGCTGCCACGGTCTATGGACTCTTGTGGACACAGGCTGAGAAAAGTCTCTGACAGCTGAAAATCAGCCACAGAAAGCCAGTTAGTTGCACACAGGCCAGCAGGGTCCAAGCAAGCCAAAGGGTCCAGCCCATCAGAGTCTGCAGGGTACCATTTGCTGCCTGGAGCACTTTTTTTGTTACCTTTCTGCTCAGAGGAGTCCCAGCCTATTCTATTTATAGCTGTGAAGAAGGAGGATGACTTCCAGACAGGTCAAATGGCATTAGAGAACTTTAGCATTAGAATCCATTGTCTTGCTTTGTGATGGTTTTAGGACCCTTTGTGAAAAATTATAATGATCAGTCCAGGCTGAAAGTTGACCTCTTTTTGCCCAGGATGCCCGTTTAGAGCACATTAGGAGTAAAGCCAGTATTAATCTCCATGTCCTTGATTTTATTTCTACAATAGCAGACCTGCAAACAGACATTCCTAAACTTTTAAGAGAACTCTTTTACGTGTTTTGTCCTCACTCTAGTTTACTTATTCTTCCTTGATAGATAAAAATTCTTTTAAGAGAGTCTAAGTTGAATCCATTCATTTTCATGTCTGGAATATTGCAATCACACATGAGTGCAACAAAGGCTTGGAATAATTTTCAGTTATCAAATATCCATGCAAAGATGCAAGTGATGATAACCTTTCTCCAAACAATGCCCACGACAATTAGACATAAAATGGAAAAATATAGAGAAGACTTTATGACTTGCAAGTTGGACTTTCTCAGGATTCTTTTATAGGAATAGCAGCATGGCCTTACTAATTTTTTGACATGAAAGGGAAAACAGCCACCAACCAATCAAACAAAAAACCCCCACTTCATTCCTAGTTGGACCTCAAATACCAGAACTTCTATCCTGCAGACAAGTGGCATAAAAAGTCATGGTACATATGATGTTTGTAATTCATCAAACATATGATGATTGTTACTACTAGCGATGAATACCAAATGCTAATATCACTCAGTGTTTACCACATACTAAGGCCCTGGGCTGTCTTTTGTTAGAATCATCCTAATAGAACTTCCGAACCACTTGGTCCATAAGCAGCATTTCCCAAGGAGAACATAGCTCAGTACTTAAATTACTTGGTTACTTTCATACATTAGTGTTCAAGCCATGATTTGCACCCAACTCTATTAGAATCTTGTGTTGGTGTGATAAGTCCCTGTCTTATGTTGCTAGTCTTCTTTCTGAAATACAATATAACCTACCTTGGCCAATTATATCAAAAAATGTCCTGATATAATGATTTTATTCAGTATTTCTCCATTTATTAAACTCAGCATTTTGAGTTTGGGGCTTTTTGTTTTGTGTTGTATTTTTCTTTGTGCTGGAAATGAAGCCTAGGGCCTTGTGCATGCTAGACAACACTGTCACTGAGCTACTTACTGAGCTACTTTTTAAGACTTCACCTCTGGTGATTTAGATCTAGGCTTTCGGATTCTTCATAAAGCTGGACAGTGCCATCCTTGCATGAAAGAGTACAATTTGGCATTCGTGATTATATTTTTGTCTTTCCTCTCTTCACAGTTCCCTCATGCCAGTACATAGAAGCATAAAGCCATTTTCAAAGCATATTAAGTAATGTTTCCTGTACAAATTAAAAACTAATATTATTTGACTATATTTTTAGAAAACAGTATGTTTTCAAATCAAAAACAGGTTTTCAATCAAAAACCTTTAAATGAATAAGTGAGAATCAAATCATTCAGGAGAGGGTACTGTAGCTGTATCATGTCTTTTAAAGAAAAATATTTACTTCGTGCCTTCTTTTATGTTAAAAGGAAAATTTCCAAGTTTAAACTCACCAATTACCATGAAACAGCACTGCTTCCCTGAAATATCATAGAGGATGAAAAATATAGTCATTTCTTTTTAGGGAATTCTGGTAATTGGAACAGAAGAAAATCATTCATAAAAAAGAGGCTTTAAAGAGCCGGGGATTTGCTCAGTGGTGCCGTGCCTGCCTGGTAAGTGCAAGGTCTTATGTTCAATTCCCAGTACCAGAGTAAAAATTAAAAAAGGCTTTAAAGAAAAATGAACTTAGGTAGAAAAAGTTAGTGTGCATTAGGAATAGAGAAAAAGCTAAAATATATGAAAAGAATTAAGCCAAATCTTTCATGTCATCCTCTCTTCATACTGACTTTTCTGTGTTAGTTAATACATGATAATGGGGCCCTCAAAAGTGATTAATAGTAAAAGGAAAATATATGTCAAAAATTGTACTTACAAGCTATTAGAAAAATAAACTTTGAACATTTTCATTCATACAGAATGTAGTATTAGAAAAATGTTCTGCCACATATAAAGTTATTGGTTTTAGCATGCAAACAATTAGGTTGTCTTTAACAATGAAGCTAAATATTTGTAGGTGTGATGTCTATTTTTTTTCTGTTTTACCTCTTACTAAAGCAGCTTTGAATTCCACATCCTCACCTTTCTCATCTTATAACATCTGTCAATGCACAGAGAAAATCAGTGTCAGGCAACAAAGGACCTCCTTCAACAATATCTTTATATTGTACCTAATGAGTCTTCTGTGATCCCCCAGCCCAGACTAAGTGCCCAGACTGCTGCCCCCCTTTAACCAGACTAAGATGGGTTGGGGGAAACAATCTCTTTTAACTTGTTCAGCCAAAATGTTTTCCTCATTATTTGCTCAAGAATCTTACCTTCTCCTTCATTTATACTTCCTTACATGAATTTAAATATTTGTTTTTTATATTAGAAACAATAACAGAAAGTTCCTCTTTATCCAATATCTCATGTTAACTGCCATCCTTTCTCTGCTGTTCCACTTTTAAAATTATCCATGTAGCAGTCTAAGTTCCAATCTATTTTCCCAAATCCCATTCACTCTTCCTCAACCAATCCAATTCCACCTTCTGGTATTATCATTCCTGAGAAATGCTTTCAATGAGGTCACTGCTAACATCCAACAGACTAAATGCAATTGTTGGTCCATACTTTTGGCAGCATCTAATAACTTGGGCTACTCCTCCCTTACTCAAGAACTCTTCCTCAAAGTGTAGGGCTTTCCTCTTAGAATTTGATGAGTCAATCACAGTCTTTTTATAGCATCTCCTCCACTGTCAGTTCTTTAAATGGCACAGGATGCATTTTCACTTCTTCATCTATTCTAGTAATATTGGGGGCTACCTCATAACCATACATTTGGGTTACTATGAGATCTGTAAGTTCCTTGAAGTATAACAATAACTTCCTTCCTTCCTTCCTTCCTTCAGTCCTTTCTTCCTTCCTTCTTTCCTTCCTTCCTTCTGTGTCCTAATTGGAATACTTGATTCAAAATCTGGCATTCAAAATTATTACAGTGCAGTAGTGTAGTACTCTATGTTTTTCTTGAACATGATAGTATTTATATACATGTTAATATTGTATACCTAAAATGTACCAATGATTAGAATGAATAATCAATAATGCAAAATAGGAAGAAAAGGTCTGAAGGGGTAGGGGTAGTGGGAGGGATGGGGGAAAGGAAAGAAGGGAAAAGAAAAATAATGAGAAATGGAAAAAATGGAAACAAAGTCTTTGTAAATAGGGAAGGGTAGATGGGTGAAGGGAGGCCTAGGAATGGGGAAAAAATAAGAACCAAGATGCATCATGTAAAGGTACAAGTTCCCAATGAGAAATGTAAATGTGTTGTATACCTAAAATGTACCAATAAAATAATTTAAGTAATAAAAAAATATTGGCTAGGTAACAGAATGTTAGAGAAATAACAATACAAAAATGAGAGTTGTATAATTGGGATTCTGGGAACATGGTATTTTTTCCTCTTTTCTCATTTTTTTTGGCAAACATTTGCATTGTTGAAGAACATTAACATGCCATTTCATAAGATTGCATTTTCTGCAAGGACACAAGCAGGCATAGCTATTAATTGATTTTCTTTTAACAGGTTTAAGAATAATAAAGAACACTTTTTAGAATAAAATACCAGTAAAATTTTGTTGTTGTTTTTTTTTTGGTATCTTACACTTCAGTTTACATTGTTTTAAATTATTCTTTTGTTCTATAAACTAAAAACTTATTTGTCTAATTATTTATATTTCTACATTCTGTATCTGAGAAGTTTGCTTTTATAAAAAGAACAAGTACCTGGAACAATCCATAAAGAACTAGGCCTTCTAAAACTCTAACTTTCATTAAAATGAACTGTGTGGGGATAATTTAATGTACTTATATTGAAACATGTGAAATCTGCTTTTATACATTTTTAATAGGGAAGAACACTAATACTGAGGAAAGGTTACAAGAATATTTCCCTTGAGAAATGAAATATTTCTTAGGGTGAATATTAACTAATTTTTAAAATACTAAAAGTTTGAATGATTCCAAGAAACCAGGCAATGACATAGTTGACCCTATTGAGGTACTGAAGTGATACTTTCCTTCTCTTGCATTACCTTTGTGAAATGAAGTCACAAAATTCTTCAAAAAGAGAGAATTGGATTATTTTGAAAATGTAAACAAATGATCACTTTATTTTTATGAAAAGAAATACTTGGGAAATTTCTTCTCCAACATCTATAAAAGGAAGTTATTCTGTTATAAGCTGTCCCTTACCTTCCAATGCAAGCATCTCTGAAAATATTAATAGTTAGATTTTTCCAAGAAAAACAGTTGACTGGCATGATAAATGGAATTCAATTCCCAGAGCATTAAAATGAGAAAAAAATCATAATTATTTGATAAATACTGATTTTATGATTTATGATACTTTAAAAATTTTGAGACTCTTAAACATTAAATACAAAGAAATTCATGTTTAAAATAATAATTTATTATATATAGTTTGCCCAACATATGAATGTACTATAGTTGTTCTAGAATAGGCTTGGTAATTTCACAGCTTACTTGAATGATGTTTAGAAAAATTAGAATAAGTGATTTGGATATTTAGAAGAAGTTGGTAATTTTGGAAAGGAATGAATAAGAGATTCTGATGCTCACAATGATGGATTCTTAGCAGTTTTCATGAAAAATCTATTCAAAAATGTGTGAGCTCCAAGTTTTTATTCTTTGGTAAAAAAAAATTATAACAACCATGTAGCTAAAATTCTCTGGGACTATGAAGCTGTCTTTGACTCTGAATTACTGGTGATCATTTTAACCTTGATTTTTAAACTTATAATTTAAAATGCTAGTTTATTCTGTTTCTCTCTAAATGAGTGCATACAGACACAATCTTCAGTGATAGAAATTTGACAGTTCCTTTTGATGAGTTTGGATTGTGTTATTTTTCCTCACAACTGAAAACAGAGACAATCAGTTCAAGATTCATCATTGTTGGGATGACTAACTGTTTTCATTTTGTCTCAATTGTATTATCTCGAAAACAATGCTTCTATTTTCCATTTTCTAGTCATTTTTTATGAAATGAAGGCAAAACACAATAAAATATTATTACAAGTTGCTGAAACAGTCATTGCTGCATAGACAAAATGTGTTTTATGGAACAGCATCACCATGCAAAGCAGGCAGACAGAAATCCTTCTCCTCAATTGCTTGCAATATTTGTTCATCAGCTGATGTTACAAAGGTCATAACTGAGCAAATGGTAGAAAATTTAAGAGCATGAGTGTATAAGGTATAAAAGTATGTGTGACCTGAACATTGAATATATGAAAGATGCATTTTTAGTGATGAAATATTTCCTAAATGTAAGTCAGTTTCTATACTGTGAAATCTTGGTTAAAGCCTGTGTCTTTTTTGTTCAGAAGACAGATTTATTTGAGGAGTTATTTCAGTCATTGGTGTTCAGAAAATTTTTAAATGTATGTATGAATGATTGAATGAATGAATGAATGAGTTTTTAGGAAACTGTCAACTTATTAAGAAACTCAACAGCTGAGGAAAATAAGCAGCCACATTTAACTTAGAAAGTAAAAAGAGGATATTAATAGTAAGCATGAATAGTCAGGATAGAATTTTTTCAAGACAATATAAAAAGAACACAATTTGTAGTGATACACACACGCTTTCAGATTCTGCTTATGACACTGCAAACATTGAGTTTCAGTAAATTACTTCTACTCCTTTTTTTCATAAATAAAACAGCCTAGATTTTTTTCATGCATAAAACAGAAAAATTATATTTTTTCAGTGGTTTTATGTCTAAAGTATTTCTTAGTCTCATGCTTCATGTTTGCAAAAACATTCAGAAAATTAAGATCTCTTTTTTTCTTAACTTGACAAGTAATACCTATTCTTTGACTCTCTCATCTGTGATGTTGTGCTCCAAAGTTACACCCTGTGTCTGGAACTTAACACTGGCTCGGTTGACTGATTCCTTTTCAGAATTCGGGCAATGATAATGTGTCACTGGCAAGAGCTTGATCGAAGCAATCCAGGCCACCAGCATTCTCCATGGTAGCTTAGTGCTATGAGCTCACATTGACTGTACTAAGTGTCAGGTGCAAGATTTAGCTATATTATTGTGTCTGGAAATGCACCAGAGCTTTGCTTCTGAGTGAATGTTGATACTGATTCAAAATACAATTCAAATTATCAATATGGATGTCAAAAGTCCTACAGGATATGGGCCAGCACTGAATACCACTAGTACTTTTTCCTTTTTATTAGCTTCAAAGTTGAAATTTACAATGGTGTTTTTGTAAAATATCCCACTATGTAGACAGAAAATCTGAATCTCTAGAAATCTCTACTTTGAGTACCTCAATTTATGACATGAAGTTCACAGTGCAAAGCAAATTACTTTTTGGTAGATTATAAGAGTATCAATTTGACAATAATAGCATTACATTGTCCACATGACAACAGAAATATACTTGACATTTCTGCCTGGTGCTGGCTTGTATTAGACATTGTTTCTAAAGTTTCTACTTGTTTTGAGATTAACTAATGATATATTTTATTTACTCCTACCTGAAGCATTTATTTTATTAGGATATGATTGGTTATGAGAATGACTTTTATCTAGTAAACATAGCACACTTACTTGTTACTTAGAAATTACTGAAAAAATCTTATGAAGATGAAGAATAATGTGATTCCTATTGTACTAATCATGTTTGAGTGTGAGATTGTTAAACAAGACTTACAAGATGAAAATGACAATGCTCCTGAATTTATAGTACAAAAGTGATACAATATGTTAATAGCATTGCATTAAAGATATGCATTAGATCCAGTGGTTATTTATCAGCAAGGAGTCAGGAAAGGTCAGGTGCAGGGTGATATTGCCCTCTTTAGTAGAGATCATACCAGCTGTACCATTTCTCTCCAATTAAGAACCAGAGACATGTGCACTAAACACTTTAGAACCAGGGGTCTCAAAACGAAATCCTGGCCAGATGACCCTGCTTGTCATGTAGGCATATTTTTTGCCACATAACCAGTCTCAAGAGCAAACTCTTTAAGGGTCTGTTGGGGATCAAGTCAAACTCATCCAACACCCATTATCAATAAATGATCTGACAGCCAGTGCAGAAGTCCTTGGACTCATGATGATAAAGTGATATTATTAATCAGCATATTTCATACCTTAATCACGTGTCACTCCTGCGCAGGTACATTTCTGATTTTAGTAACACAACTAAGTCCAGTCCCAGGTCTGCTGGAATTAGCTTAACAAATATAATTCTAGGCAATGATAGAAAATTGACCTATACATTTACTTTTGTTATTTTCAGCAAACCTGTTAAAATATTTTTCAAAGAATGAACTCACAAGGACAAAAAATCACCAAAAAAAAAAAGAGGTGACAACAGCAACCCGAATTTGGAAACCAAAAAATAGACAGACAAGTGGTAACTAATTTATCAATCATAGAAAAAGTTAAATCCCAAAGTAGTTAGAAAGTCAAAAAGCTACATAGCTTACATCACAGATCCCCAAAAGCCTGCAGTTTTTCAAACAGGTAACTTTGAAAGTAAGTGTAAAGTAGGGAGAAAAGCAGGAGAGTTGATCAAAATTCTGTATAAAAATAATTTAAATCTCCTACTATTTCCACCTGCCAATGTACTACACAAATGCAGGATTCAGTAGATTGAAAGGAAACGTCAGGTTGTTGTTTGACTTAGATTTTTGCAATGCTTCAAGGAAGACGTGAACTAGAACTAGACCAGCCCACACTATGGCAAAGTTACTGAGAATAGAAGCACAAGGGCAGGTTTTAAAAACTTAAAGTAAAAACCACCTCACTTCTCAGAGTTGTGGTAGTGGCCCTGGGAATCTTCCTATTTAGATTTTAGGGGTTTTTTTTAAAAGATGAATACATTTTATGAAAATATAAAACAAAATTTCATAACAATAATAAGAGCATAACAAGTTAATACACTTTGTCATTATCTTCAAAGTAGTTTTGCACAGTACAAAATATAAACCAAAAAGATTCTTACAAAAAGAAAGAGACATATAACACAAAACTACAGCGGAACCTTGGTTCACGAACTTAATTTGTTCTACAATTTTGGAAAAGTTGGCCACATTTGTGTTTCTGTGGGAAAGAGCCACGGTCATGCTTGTCACCTGATGCAGAGTTTACAAACAAAATATTTGGCCAAACATTTCTGTTTCTGAACAAACTTGTTTACAAATAAAAGCATTCGTGAACTGAGGCACCACTATATAATAGTACAAATGAAACAAATTAGCATATATATTAAAGCATTTTTTAAACAATAGAATATGTAATTTGGGGAAGTATATGAATTTCTACCTACTTTCTATGTATTCTCTTCTATTTCCTCTCTCTATATATAATATATATATATATTCTCTCATATAGGAGAAACTATGCAATATTTGAGCTTGTGTGTCTGATTTATTTCACTTAACATTATGTTCTCAAGTTGCATCCATTTACCTACAAATACCTCAACTTTATCTTTCTTTTTGGCAGCACAGTACTCTACTTTGTATAAATACATTTTCCTTATCCATTCATCTGTTAGTGGACATATATGCTGTTTCCAAGATCCAGGTATAATAAATTGTGATGCCACCTGTTTTTTTTAAGGTGTTTTTTTTTTAAAATCTTGTAATGTGAGATGATTATGTCTCATCATTTACTTACTTTCCAGATAATTCTGTAACTTTTATTTGGGTGCTTTTTTTATTACTTGTGGCAATTAACATCAATTAGTATATTATAATCAAATACAATTTAGCACATGACCCTATACAGATTGGATAACAAATATAACATTACAATTCAAATAATTTAAGTACTTATAATAATTAGTCCACTGGTGATCCCAAAAAAATGACTTATACACTACGCACAAAAGAACTTAATGATAGCATGGACCATTTGACATTTGACTGCCTTCAAGATTAGTATGGATGGAAAACTAACCATCTGGTATCTTCTAATCTAGAAGGAATAATAACTTAGAAAGTAAAGGGACCCCATTCACTTTAGTCCCTGCAAGGTGATTTAACCATGGTTTATAATTCATTACGCTAAAGACAGTTGATGAAGCATGAAGCACTCATTTCTGAAGTTAGTTTTAGAGAAGGTCATGTGCTGATTTTCAAGTTTTTAATTCCTCTGAAATCAGCTTTGAACTAAAGATGTTTCTCTCTCTCTCTTTCTCTGTCTCCCCCTCTGTCTCTCTCTCTCTCTCTGTCTCTCTGACCCTCCCTCTCTCCTTCTCCCTCTCTCTATATATTATTTAATAGTGAAACATTTTTTCTTGTTATTTGAATAGTTACTGAAGAAAGAAGAAATTAAAGTGGGAACTAAAATTATAAAAAGAAGTCTACATTCCTTAAATTAAAGACGATTGTATCTCTTCTTAAGAAAAACATGTGCTGTTTTACTGTCATTTTTAATAAAGAGTTGATAAATTTGCTTATTAAAAGAAGATAAAATATGGCAAATAGAGAGAAAATCAAGATGTTTTAACAATGGAGAGTATTTCAATATAACCCAAAGTTTATTTGCAGAAACTAATTGTGGAATTATTTCATATAAATTATATATCATAGATATGGGATTTCTTTCTTCGGTTGTGGCAAAATAATTTTGTCATGACAATTTTCTCCTAAGTTTCAGGTGATTGGATTCTGTAATTTTATTTTTGTAATATTTTCCCTTAGTTCATATTCTTGCATTATTAGATTTTTTTCTGTTGACGCCATACTACTGTTACTGTCTTGCTAGGGTACTCATACTTTTCATATCATCTTTTATTTTTCAACTTTAGGTATAATCTATAGCTTTTCTTACATAACTGGGTCTCTAGGTCAAGCTCCATTCCATTTAAGTAACCACAAATATTTTTCAATACCTCTTATTTCTTGGTCCATTCTCTCTAAAACCTATTCTAAGGAAGGGAAAATTCTTAAAATAGTAGCACAGCTGATTTTATTCTAAAAGTAAACTGGTATCTGCCTTTCTAGTGATAAAAACATATTAGACCATCTATTCTTTTAATATAGAAGTATTACTTGTGTACAGTTAGCCACTTCTCAACATACTATCTAGCTTCCCCAGCTTGACATCTTAGAAATAATTATGGTAAGTATTCTCTCCTTAGCCTACAGTTATTTATTGTTTTAACAGATAGGTAAGCTGAAAGGTATAAAATTTCATTTTATCTTCAAGAACTGCAGGGTTTAGTGCATCAAGAAGTTTTAAAGATGTAATAATTTAATACCTTCATTTTAGAGATGAGAAAATGAGGACGTAGGAAAGTTCAGAATTTTACCCAGAGTTCTCCACATCAATGGCAGCAGACACAGACTCATTTGTTAGTTTGTTGAAGACTAAAAAACACAAATTACAATTAAAAAGACTAGATATTTGACATGCATTCTTGCTTGTTCTCACTTTCTCAATTATACCTGCCGGACAATGAACAGTTTACTACTATGTACGTTGGTGTGAACTTCAGAGGAAAAAGTGATGAAGTTTGTCTGTACAGATTTATGATTCCAGCAGTCACGGACTGAAGTAGTTTTCTACATGTCAACCTGAATCTTACTGGTTTATGGCACCTATGATGATATAAAGTAGAATCCTCCACAATCACATACATTCTCGTCACCCTTTCAGACTGTGGGCTGTGGGGTAGGGTTCATGGTGGCTGAGTTTAAGAGTTTGCCCAGAAAGAAAATTTACCATTCAGAAGGCACTCGCTCTAATGGTCATCAACACAAATCCTGATAAGATTAATAATTAGTTGGCATGCAAACTCATCTCTGGAAGACCTCTGGAAGCGGCGCAGCCCTGTGAGCTCAGTGTTAGGTCAAGTGCATTCTCACATAAAAGCAGGTCAGATCAGTTGGCAAGGCAGGCTGTTCATAACTCACTATTAATTGGTTCTGTTGGTTGATTATTGCTTCTATTCCTTTTTTCATATGTAGAAATTAAGTTAAGTGTCTTCATTTCCTGTGATTATTTTTATCTCCTTTTAAAGTTCAGGAAACTATTAATAATTATTTCTCCTTTTTTATTTTTAGTTCTTTATTAGTCTACCTCAAAATCTATAAACTGATAGATACAGGCAACGTAGTAACTTTAATTTTCCTTAAATTAATAGATGACCTACAATAACAGTTCTGAACTTTTCCCTCAGGGCTCATTTCTGGAAATTTGTCTTAAATTTGGCTCGAGATAACAGGACAATTGCAAATGCATTTTGTAGGTGCGGTTGAGCTAGAATTCCACCTGGAAATCCCTTCCTCAAACTGTAAGGCTTTGGTGATAACTACACAACTTGCTTAGAATCCCTCCAGCTTTCCTATGTTTGCTTTCCTTCATTATCTTCCTGAGCCCTCTTCCACAGTAGGAGGAAGGTATGGGAAATCTAGACCTGATGAGTGGGGTATCAGAGTGTTGAGCAATACCACTCTTGCATGAGATCTAGTTTAAGTTACAGTTGGATGTGAAGTTCTCCTTTAATTTAAAATGAAATATAACCTGCACTACCTCAGAGCCAAAAAACATATTTTGTTGTGCTTCCTGTAATGCAGGTATTTACCAGGGGATATGTAAGAATTTGAGTGCATAAAATTATTTCTGGAGAGCATTCAACATCCCTTCTTTTGCTATACATTCCAAACATACAAATACACACACATCATATATTCATGACATACACACATATGCACACAAGCACATCTCCTACAATAAAACTTTTCCTAAAATACCTTTGCTATGTGAAGAGATATCTGACCAGCTGGGTTTCCTGTATAATTTATTTTCTAGAAATAATTTTAGCATTTGGTGTGTATAATTAATTCTTTTCAGAATGCTGAAATAGATTTTCATATCCACTGCCTGTCATCCCAACAATTTAAAAAATAACAAAGAATTCACTTCCTTTAATTTCCGATATCCTTCCCTTGAGTAATTTACCCCTGGAGACAATGTTGTTCATTCCATAGCTACTGCATAGAATATCTGTGTTTCAACTCTCAACTTTAGATATTTATTCATAGCTATATAAAACTAATATCTCTTTGTATTGAGTGGCTTCTTAGCACTTTTATGTACAAAGAGATGAAAAGTGGTTTATTAAAGAAGCAATCATTCATATGGTTGTGTTTTCTCAAGTTATTAATAATGAGGAATAATCAATGTTATTACCTCATTTAACCCAATTCTCTGGATTCCAGAAAAAAAAATAAAAGTTTACACTGGCTTCCTTTTACTGCCACATGGGAAAACTCTGAAATCCAAGCAGAGAATGAGTCTAGCAATTCTATTACATTCTCCTACGTGGAAAAAATACACTGAATGCTATGGACATAATGATAAGATTGCATATTTCCAATGTTTTTTAAGAAGTGACCTAATTTCCAACTTTAGGAAAATGTAATAAGGTCAAAATGCTAACATACAGCACACAGAACTGATCTATTATTTTGTCTAATTTATAAAAGTGTACAAGAGCCATCAAAGTGTTAAACTGGAGTAAGTAGATTTTTGGTCATCTTAGTTTTTGGTCTTGGCAAAACAGCTTGAAAGATATTAGGTGGATTTTTGCAGTATTTCAGGGATTTGGTAGTGCTTCACAGTTGTGATGTGAATGCATCAACATACAAAATTAAAACACCATCAAGCACAGTCTTCCTTATCTCAATTAGCAACATTAATGTTAAAAATATATAAAAAGCAGAAAATGTCAAAAATATACTATTAATTTTGAAGACAAATATAAAACGAGAGAACAAATAGATGAATGACTCTAAATAGATACTCCAGAAAAAAATGCATAAATATCTGAAAATTTAGTAAATAATGTGACATTATAGATCAGTGAAAGACTGCTGTATCTATAAATAAATACTATAAATAAACAAATGGTATTTATTTTATCTTATAAATAAAATAAATAAAACAATAAACTTACCTCACACCTTTTTCAGATGATAATTACAAGTGAATTAAAAACAAAATGTATAAGTCAAGCCTTTATACTTCTAAGAGAAACTTTGGAGAATTCCCGTAAAAGAATTTAATGTCTACACATTAAAAGATCCAATAATCAAAGTATAAAAAAGAATACGATTGGGAAAAGGGTTTGCAATAAATATAATAAAGAACACATTAATATTTAGTACATATAAAATACTTCAATAAATAATAATATATAAATAATTAAATAAGATATCAGTTAATACCATCAGATTGACAAATTACTAATGCTGGTTAATCTTAGTGAGGCTGCAGAGGAACAGAAATTTTTTAAAAATGTGGATGACATTTAAATTAGTATTGTCATCTTGGGGAACAATTTGCTCAAATTAAAGATGTACATAATTTTACCCTAGCAGTTCTCCTTCCAGACATATTCTCTAAAGAAATTCTTGCACATGTGAAAAAAGAAACTTTTATGAAGATAATCACATAACTGTGTTCACTGCAGAATTGACTGCAGTGATAAAAGAACAGAAAAACAGAAATGCTCACTGAAAGTATGTAACAAAAGCTTTACTTATCAATACAATTAAAATAGGAACGTTGAATTTTTCAAAAGCAAATTGCACAAGGTAATACAGTATGTAAAATCATTTGTATAAAGATTAAAGACATACAAGAAACCTATTAAATTATAAATTTGAATTCATATATGTAGGGGAGTGATTAGGGTGGATGTGATTAAAGAGCATTAAGTGCCAGGGATGGCAGCCTACACCCACATGGGCAATGTAGTGCGACCCTGTCTCAAAATAAAAAAAAATTTTTTAAGGCTTCGTAGTAGAGCACCCCTGTGTTCGAGCACCACCCGCAGCCTCCAAGAAAGCACATTAAGATGTATATAAGAGTGATAAATATTAAGTTCAAGATAAGGAATTATTTGGAATGAGAGTTAGACAAAGGGGCCTTTAAGTGTACTAACAGTGGTTTCTTTAAGTTGGGAAGTAGATTATTTTCAAACATTTGCTTTTTAAAGTGGGTGGAGGAGTCTCTGGTGTTTGATATATGATTTTCTATGTATTTTTTGCTAGCCTAAAGTGTTTTTATAAGAATTTTAGTTGAGGACTGGAAACTGGATAAAATGGGAGTCTTCCATTTCCAAGAAGCAGGAGGAGAAATAAGGTGATTGTAGGCTCTTTGCTGAGCTCCACAGGCTGTGCCTCTGGGATTTCAATCAAGCACTTGTTCACATACTTGACCGCATCAAAATCTATTTTCTTTTTAGAAAATACTTTTGTGCCCCTTTTACGAAAAGAATCTCTGTTGACAAGACGTTGTAATGGTCTGTATGGATGTGGTTGAGCTCAGATTCCAAGACTTTCATGAATGAAAATTAACAAAGTCACTCAGTTTCTGTGTCCATAGTGTTTGAATCTATCATATATCATATATATGACATACAGAGTATCTTTGTTCTTGGAAGAACATTGTACTTCAATTCTTATCAATGACCAAAGTTACAGAAAAATACTTGTGAGATGCAGGAAAGACTAGTCAGTACCTTCATACCTCAGAAATGATTATCCTTGATTCAAAACTGGTGGCCTTCATTAACTTAATACTGAACAGTAATTGCTACACAGTAATTTGTCTCAATTTTGCCCATATCTTGAGACTTTGCAGGAGACTGAGATTAAGGCTGGTGGACTAATCAGGATAGCAGAGGAAGTTCTGAGATGATCCCTTGTCCTCCCTACTGGGTTGAATGTTTATGAATATTGAAAACCCTTAGAATTAGCTTTAAAATTTTCTTCAGTTATTTTTCTGATATTGCATGAATCATAATATTTTATGTGTGAAGCAGCTTTGGTGAAAGATGGAATCAATATCCAGAGAAGGAATAAAAGGTATAACTTATTTTGTGGCCTTAGACTAGTTTTTAGCTAATGTACCCATGTTCTTGGAAACATGCTAAGAATCGTTTCATCTGACAAAACTCAAAGTTTACAAAGATATTTGATCTAAAGCATTAAAGTGATATCATCAAAGTTAAATAAAAATAATTGTCAATGTGAGAATAGTCATCTAAGTTTGGCAAACTGAAACACTTAGAAAATGTCTTCAGCTATAAACATCAGAAAAGTCAAAATAGGGCTGTGGATGTACCTTAGCAGTATAGGATGTACATAGCATAATTGGGGATCTGGGTTCAAGCCCCAGATCTGAAAAGGGAAAAGCAAAATGAGAGGGAGAGGAAAGAGGGAGAGAAGGGAGGGAGCGAAGGAGGAAGGAAGGAAGGAAGGAAGGAAGGAAGGAAGGAAGGAAGGAAGAGAAAGAGAAGGGGAGGGACAGGGCAACCTGACACACACTTATAATCACAGCACCAGTGCTCTGTGAGGTGGAGGCAAGAAGACTGCTTCCAGCCCAGCCTGAGTAACCTAGCCACTTTGTTAACGGCAGGGGCGCTGTAGCTCAATGTGAAGGCCCTGGGTTCCATCCCCAGAACTAAAGAAAAAAAGAAGGAAAGGATGGAGGCAAGGAAGGAGGGAAAAGTGAAGAGAAGGAAGGAAGGAAGTCAACAGTGGGTATGTTAAGTAGTCCTGGATTACCAATGGCAGAAAGAGCTAGGCTTGTTCTGTCTCCTTAGCAGCAACTGTGATTATAGGATACTCCGCCCTTTACCTATATAAATTAATATCTCCTCCCTGGATTTGCCCATTGTCATCACATTCACCCTCCCAGACTCCAATTTACTTTCTGTATATTTTAATAGTAGTAAAGAAGGATGAAAAATGTAAATTTGAGTATATATTACAGGTTTCATCTTTATGATTGTAAGATGACTTCTGTATCTTTAGATTTTGGGTAGCTTTTTCAGGCTGGATAACAGGGGATCAACAGATGAAGCTAAAAGGCAAAGAATAACACTGAGATTTCTACTTACATAGCATTGGCTAAAACTAGATAACATCTCAAAATATTGTGTATATTAGAAGAAAAGGAAGAAAGGAGTAATGGGTAGCTTCTTGGTGGACAGTTTATTTCTATGTGTTTCTTGTTTTTTCTGGATCATTACAAAAATAAAATACAGGGCCAGGTGTGGTGGTGCATGGGAGCACCCCGGAGGCTGAGGCAGGAGGATCGCCACAAGTTCAAGGTTAGTCTGGACTATATAGTGAGTTCAAGCCAGCCTGAACTACATAGCAAGACCCTATCTCAAAAAACAAATGAAAATAAAATACATAAAAGTTATGACTGAAGATTTAATGAATAAATCAATAAAATACCAATATAGTAGGTAGGTAATGTGATTTATGTCTATAATTCAAGTAAAACAAGTAAGGTTTTAACCTACAAAAATGAAACGAGCTGTTGAGTCACATTCTGGTCCTGTACCATTAAGAGGAACCTCATCCACTTGCCCCAAATCAGAAATTCACTTTCCTTTCCAAAAGTGAAGAGAAAGGACAAGTGAAGCTGGATAGTTGTGGAAATATTTTGTATCATTTAAATTCCTTTAGCATATGACTGTGCTGATATTTTATTTTCATCTTGTGTTCATAATCAACAATCTTTTTTCTTCCTCCTAATCTTAATCAAACACTGTCAAATTAAAATGAACTTGGAAATTTGGGTAGATGAATGAAATGACATTTGTATAACTCTCATTGGGGGTGTTACTCTACCTAGTTACAGAGCAACATACTACATACAAAATAAGAGAGTTGCTGGGCATTGTGGCATGTGCCTGTAATCCCAGCACTTGGGAGGCTGAGGCAGGAGGATTGCTGCAAGTTTGAGGCCAGCTTGGGCTACATAGTGAGTTCAAGGCCAGCCTGCACTACAGAGTGAAACTCTGTCTCAGAAAAAAAAGATTTTTGGTTTTTGTTTTTACAGTATCCTCTTGGATATTGTATTAAATCTAAAACAGACTCAGGTAGAAGTGAAAGACTTCTGCACCAAAATAAGTACTTCATTCTTTATTTGTGAATGGGAAATTTTTTACTTGTGAATTCTTTATTTGTTTATTTTATTTCTTCATTCTTTATTTGTGAATGTGAATGCTTCCTTTGGGTGGAATCCTAGATTAACTATGAACTTTCTAGGGAAACATCAGTATTTGTCATAGAAATAGCATACAAAGTTGATTTAAAAGAACATATGATAAGGTTAAATTTTATTAAAGTACCATAGAGAATTTAGACATTATATTCAAATGATAAATATGATTTACAAAAATAGAAATGATATTTACTTGCAGGAATTTGAAAAGATTAAGATACAATTTGAAATTTAACTTTAGTGAAAAAAATTATGTGAATTTCACTTATAAAGTAGTTGTAAACTTTAATAAAACAGTAGAATGGAATGCGATTTAAAAAATATAAATTTCCTATCATGTCTTAAGATTTAACCCAAAGACCTTTCTTAAACATTGATGGAGTTTAAAATGAACCTTCTAAGTTACCTAAATAAAATTCTAGTTCCATTCTTTTTATGTAGTAAGAAAATAAATTTTGGATAAGAATACTTTTAATTATAGAATGTTTGCAGCAAGAATGTTGGTTTGGGAATGCATTCGACATTTCATTCACAGCCAAGAGTAAGTCACTATGTCAACGTTCTTTGGGATCCTCCTGTCAGTGTTTGAATATGTAACAATCCTCATTATGGTCTCAATATTTGAAACAGGAATGACTTTAATTACTTTTGAAAACTGTTTACCTGGCTGCTAATGATAAAGTTTCCTGCAAAGGAAATGTAGGTGACTCTTCCATAGTGATCGCCCAGCTCCTCTAGTGTCAGTTCTACCACTCTTGAGTCTTATGGAGTTATCCAAATTAATAATTAGATTACCTGTTTACTCACAGAACATTTTTTAGGCAACTGTCATATTCCAGATATGTAACAGGAATAGGATAAGAAACAAAGATTAACAAAATTTTGTGCCAAGTAGCCCAAAAGCAAATAGAAGAGGAAGAATGTATATAGGTAGAAGAGAACGTGCTTCTTTGGAGGAATGTTGGAAGGGAGCTGACTTTGGTGTATCCAGTGAGCTTTCTGTAAAATCTCTATGCAGCCTGTTCTGAAGCTTTATTGGGGTGGGGGAAGGGAAGACAGTGATCAGTGCTGGAGACATAAATCTGAAAGTCAACAGGATAAAATGGTTAAACTATGGGAATCGGCAGATGGCCCAAATGTATTGCACAGAGTGAGAACAATTTATCACAAGACAAAACAAATCAGTTAAGATAAACAAGAAGGAACTGTTGTAGATATAAGAACATCCCAGTGTTATGGGGACGTAGGGAGAAGGAAAGCACTTTTTGAAATATGAAAATGATGAGCTACTGAAATCACTAACAGTGACATGACTATCATATATGTCAGTAATACAGCAAATGTGTAGAGTAATTCATATGAACTTCCTGTAAAGAATACTTAGCTTCTGGTAGAATACAGAACAATGATGAATTTTCCTGTCAAACTGTGTTTCTTGGAACCACATTATTGGGATAGCTTTGCACTTTTGTACTTGGGTTTCTTCAGCTGAGTATAGTTTTGGGGATTCCTGCTCTCAATACTGTGATCTGACCTGTGATACTGTACTATACCCCCTGTAAATGGCTAACAAGTCAGCTGCAAATTGAATGTACAAATCTTAGTGGTGATGCTGAAATCTCTTCACAATAGCCTTGGCTTAAGTTTACATATTACAAATGTCAAGTAACAATCAAAACTTCTGATAAAATACTATTGAATGTTGAATTTTCATGTTTTACAAATACTTCCTTTATAGACTTTTTAGTTCTCTGCTATTTTTATTGTAATGATTTCATTTAAATTTCCAACACACTAACTTCATTTGTGCAATTGAAATAAAATTGCAATACTGAGAGAGAGTGAGCTTTTACACATCACGTAAAATAAGAAAAAGAAAACTTCTGACTACATCTTTCAACTATTAGGTTGGTTTGTTTATTAGGTTTGTTGATTTGAAACTGAGATCAGTTTCAAGAGAATGGGTCTTTTTGTATGCGTGAAAGATTAAGTGGAACTAAAGGCTGAGAAGAACCTTTTTCAATAAAGAACAGAGGGTGAAAATATGAGTGATTGTGGTAGAGGAGATTGGTAGATCAGACTTCAGAGTTGGATTCTATTATAGGTTCTGTTAGGACTGCTGAAAGACAATTATCACAGGGATAGTTTATTAGTACCCAAGGCTTGATTATGTAATTTGTAGTGAATCTTGGGCAGGCTTGATGTTTGCTTTCGTTTATGTGCAATCTCATGAGATTGCCCAAGCATCTAGAATCATGCAAGAAACTTGACTTCACATTCTGTGGTTTAAGGATATGTAGAAATGGGAGCTCCCTGAGATAACTGTGGAATGGAAAAATCCAGTATCATAGGGTATGACAACAGCTTCAGCTCATACATATATGCTGGTGAGAGACTTTGGATATTGAGGTTATTAGTCATGGATTCATTTAGGTCTAAGGATCATCAAGCCATAGATGGGGAGGGAGGGAGGGAGAGAGACAGAGAGAGAGGGAAAGAAAGAAGAAAGGAAGGAAGGAGGGAAGGAAGGAAGGGAAAGAATATTCTTCATGTCCTTCACAAAACCAGGATGTGCTGAGCACATGGAACATATGAAAAAGGGTAGATTTTTGCTACATAATAGTTACTGTCTGAATAGTTTAAGGTATTCACTATTGACTGTAAAATATTCCTTAATTATATTGTGTGTGTTTCTTGGACTAAAAAACAACTGAACAATAAGGCAGTTAAAATGGAAAGTCAAAAACCATGCAGAAAAGAAGAAAATATATTAACACCTACACAGAGTTATTTTAACTAACAGCTGAAAGGAAAAAAAAATGATATTCAGATCCATAAATCACATTTGATGATAAAAAAGAAATACGCCAATACTAGATGTGGGACTGACAAGCAGACAATTTCCTGATATTAAAGTCACCAAAAAGGAAAGACAGTGTTTGGCAGCTGTTATAGAGTTTGCAAAGGAATAGATTTAATACAGGACACATAATTTATAGGATTATTTTATGATATTCCCCAAAATGTCAAATCAGAAGAGTGCAAGAGATCTGTCCACACTACAGACCTGAAGAATCCAGCTCAGGGCCTGGATCATAGCAATGTTCTCCACGAGGACAGCTGGAGGCGTGGAGCCCATGGCAACGTCTCATTCAAGTCTGTATCAAAAACCTGCATCAGGAAGGTCAGGTGGCCAGTGGTGGAAGCTAGAAAGCCTGCACTGGTGGGGTGAAGGATTTATGCCACCAGGCTGAGAGATCTGCACTGGAGCCAGGAAGTGATGCTCAAGGTGAAGACCAGTGCACCCTTGAAGACAACAGCAGCTATTCCCAGCCATAGGGGGGTGAGGGAAGCTTCTCCAGGAAAATCAACAGCATGCAATCTTCCCCTCCTCTTCTCCTTTTATGTCATTTTGGCAGCAGTGTTCAAGTGGGTCTTCCATGCTCAGAACTATGCTAATTAAGTTCAACTGGGCATTCCCACTCAAATTGACCATTAATAATCCACCACAGCTGCCTATGGCGAGCATGAGACTCATTTTCACAATACTTCCACGTTCTTACCTGACCTTTCAAATAAGTGTCATAGGTTCCATTTAGTCCCATTTGAGCAATATTAAAACTGAGATTTAGGAAATATCAGACTATAGGCCAAGGAGGACACATTGCAAGTGAGTCACAGAGTCAGGTTCATTCTCAAATATTTTTCATTTCTTTACCCATGATATGATTATGTTGGCTAAAGATATCAAGCAAGATTAAGATATTACTTAGTATTTTCAACACTGAGTTGACAAATGAACAATATTTTTTACCTGGAAATATCTAATATGCACTTTTGGTAAAAGGTAAAGAAATGAAAGATTTGAACAAGTTATGTTTTATTTAATCAACAAATATTTACTTAACCCTTACTGTACATTGTTAAATTAATGAAGGCCACTAGTTTTGGATCAAGGATAATCATTTCTGAGGTATGAAGAAACTGACTAGTTTTTCCCACATCTCAAGTATTTTTCTGTAACTTTGGTCATTGATAAGAATTGAAATAGAGTGTTCTTCCAAGAACAAAGATACTCTGTATATCACATATATAATAGATTGAAACACTATGAACACAGGAACTGTGGGTGTCTTGGTTAATTTTCACTCATGAATGTCTTGGAATGTGAGCTCAGCCACATCCATACAGACCATTACAACGTCTTTTCAACAGAGATTCTTCCCGACCACTGTAAGAGGTACACAAAAGTATTTTCTAAAAAGAGAATAGAAAACTAAAAGTGTAAATAAGGATCAAAATGTATGATTGATATTGTCAAATGGGAAGAAAAGTCTAAAGGAGTAAGGGAGGGGGGACGGGTAGGAGAAAGAAAAGAAGGGAAAAGAAAAAATACGAGAAAAGAAAAAATGGAAACAGTCTTTGTAAATAGGGAAGGGAGGAGGGGGTGAGGGGAGGGTGGGGGAATGGGGAAAAATAAGAATCAAGATACATCATGTGAAGGTATAAGATCCCAACAATGAATGTAACTGTATTGTATACCTAAAATGTATCAATAAAGTTAATGAAAAAAATTTAAAGAAATAAAAGGAGAATAGATTTTGATCTGGTCAAGTATGTGAACAAGTGCTTGATTGAAATCCCAGAGGCACAGCCTGTGGAGCTCAGCAAGGAGCCTAAAATTACCTCATTACTCCTCCTGCTTCTCTGGTTTGAGCAGCACCTCCTCATAGTGAGCCAACCCGGCATCAGCTGCAAAACGCATTTCCCGCAGTATTACTGATTGGATTGAACTGCTGAATAGTGGTATGGACAATTCAAATTTGAATTTGTATTTTGGAGTGATTCTTTCAGTGTTGATATTGAGCCATCATATGTAAGTTATTAACATATTCTACTGTAAATATGATTTGCTGAGAAAAGTAGTTTGTTTCTTTTCATACTTGACCTCTCCTTAATTTCTTTAACAGCAATTATAGTTCAACATTTATTCTCTTTTTCCTTTTCTCCTTTGTGGAGTAAAGGATATATAGAGATCATACACTAAACTTTGGGTTGGAAAATTGAGAGCAAAATGTATCAGTTGTCTCTTGTGATCCACTTCTGTGTCTGTGAGTGGTAACGCCATATCCTCAGCATAGCGGGGAATATGTTTCTTTCTTATTTTGCAATGAGGCTGGAATTCATTCTCATCATCTATGAAATATAGGAAGGGATTATGGTGAGATAACAGGAAATAGTCCATCTTCTGAGACTGCATCTGCCCACATGAATAATCAGCCTTAAACTAGTATATGGAACTGATATAACCTCACCAACTGTTCATTCCTGTTTATGAACTCAAAGGTGAATGGCATAATTTTCCACTAATATGAAAAATACAGCAATAGACAATAATGCAATAACATTTTATCAAAAACATGTTTTTGTTTCTTGGAAGATTAAATATTGGAAAATCTTAGAAATGAGTTTAATCAGAAGCTGGAACATTTTTGATGAAATAAACAATTAAATATAGCTGATGTATGTCTTGTCCAGAAAGATGTATATTAGCTAGAGTCATTTTTTAACATGAGGAATTATTTAGCATGACAACATTGGTAATATCAGAATGACTACTCAGTATAGGATTTTTGAACTTTTACTGGCAAAAATTAATATCATAATTATAATAATCATTATTGTTGTTATTTTGAGAAGTTTTGTTGTTGTTGTTTTTTGGGGTTTTTTTATTGTTGTTGTTGTTTTTATGAGTCAGGATCTTGCTCTATGGTTCAGGCTTTCCTTGAGCTGTGTAGCCCAGGCTGGCCTTGAACTCGCAGCAACCCTTCTGCCTCAGCCTCTGAAGTGCTGGGATTACACTTCTGTGCCACCACACCCAGAGACAAAATTCTTTTCAATATCTGTGTTGATTAATAAAATAAGTCATGGCCCTGGTTACCAAAACCAATTTAGAAGAATCATAAGTTCTATGTGTTTAGGAAGAATTATTCCAATAAAGTAAAGCCAGAAATATTAGTTATCCACATTGCATTTATTGTACAGTCCTTTGCTAGCTATCATGCCAGTTGGTGAAAATAAAACATAGTCCCTCATGGAGCTCTTGATCAACTGGCAGAAACTTGTAGTACACTAAAATATAATGTACTGTGGTGGGTCCTACAATAAATACATAACTGAAGTGCTTCAGAACAACAGAGGAAAAGGCATTAACTACACTGGACACTTCACAAGTAGCTTTACTGAAAGAAGTCTTATATAACTATGTATTGTAAGAATTGTCTTGGGCTTCTCATGCGATCATCTGAAAACAAAGTTAACTGGGCCCTGTACATTTTTATTGACGGAAACCTGATTTGTGGTGTTGCTTTTCTAGCTTATTTTAGTACAGAGGTAGAATACCAACTCCTAGTAACCTTATACAATATTTTTCCCCTAAAAAATCAGTGGCAATTGAAAATAATTCCCATAAATACTTTAAATACTTTATATTATGTACCTTTTAGCAATTTCAGTAAAAATAACAAACTTGTGATTTGGGGGCAGAGAACAGTATTTATCATAGGAGTATAGTTCCCGGAAAACAGCAATGAATCTAAGTCAGTATTGCTATTGATTGTTCCCCATATATGTGTGTGTGTGTGTGTGTGTGTGTGTGTGTGTGTGTGTGTATGTGTGTGTATAAAACCCTCGAGCTCAGAAAATGAATGCTGGCTACAGGATAAATGTTTCTATCTACTTAAACATTTGCATTTATGTAATGTATATATGCCTACAATATATTTTGCTCTGCTTTAGTTAGAATAACCTAAAATCAAAACATCAGGTTTTTCCTCATAGCTCCTTGAGGATCACCTATATCAACTTGCAGAACCAACTCTGAACTGACCTGTCATGTTGATGTAACACAAAATCCTAAAAATGCTTGAATGATAAGAATTGTGCACAACTAAGGAGATTTGTGAATTAAGCGTTTTAATTGCACACCGACGAGGCATGTTGGAATATTGCTTCATTATCTTCAGAAGTAAGAAACATTAAGGATATCACAAGTTTGATTAACTATACTGAAGGTGCATTTGATTTGAGTGTATAGAAATATGATTAACCCTTGTGCGACATGCCAGTAACCCCAAGACTCTGGAAGGCTGAGGCAGAAGCCTTGCAAGTTTGAGCTCAGCATGGGCAACTTTGTAATTTATCCCTACCATCTCAAAAATTTAAAAAAAAGATTCAGAGGGGGCTACTGATTCAGTGTAAAAGCCTTGTGTTCAATCTCTAGTACCGGAAAAAAAAAAAAGAAAGAGAGATGATTATACACATAGTATCAACTCTGCCAAGATTAATTACTGAAGAGTAATTTGGGGTACACTCGAACCAAATCATTCTGGTTATGAAAAGAATAAAATCATTTTATATAGCTCAAAATTAATGTCCAGTTCTTTATCAGGCATTATGATGAAGGACCTGATTCATCTTTCATTACATTAACATTACATTACACAAGAGGTCAAGTAAATGCAGTTATTATTTTTCCTTTTCAGTAGAAAATCTATTGAATTTTGATATTGTTGACATTTAGAATCCCAGTGCAAACAAACCTCAGGGTATTGGCCCAAATGTGAATAACTGGGTAATCTTTCTAATCATGTGGTTTCTATAAGCACTGTAGGCACTTGAAGTTTAATAAATTTATGATAGAGCCTTATAGCTCCAATGCATAAACATTTCATGCAGGTTATCATTACTTCAGTTTGATTAACTTTTTTTCTTGTTTGCTGGGTCACAAAGGATATCCCTAGAATACTTAGGACATGCTAGTCCTAACTGTGAGTAGCCAATGTCCAGGGAAGAGTGTGAGCCTAACCAAGAGGAACTTTACCTTTACACCTTTTAGTAATCCTTTCATCAAATTTGATTCTGCAAGAATTATCCTTTGCCCTGGAGATTTGTGACCAATGCTGTCTCTCTGATTATCTGATCAGTTTCTCACCTAGTTTCTAGAACGTGCGTTTGAGGTTCCGCATCAGCAAGTATTTTTCTTTTTGTTATTTAAATAAGGGAAAATTAAATTATATATGTTTTGTACTACTCTTATAGCTATGTGACTTTGGATTTAGCAGAATTGCTTATCTTCAAAGTGGCTTGACATTTTCAACACCTGAGTCAGTGCCGTAGAGTTTATGTGAAAATGTGTATAGAATGGGGCCCTGCCAAATCTGCAATTCTCTCTTGTCTTTCCTTTATTATTCATGGGCTTGCGACTTTTTAAATAGACATCACTTATTTTTATAACTAGGTAGAAGAAAAAAATAAATCACTTATGTTCTAAACTGGAAGTGTTGAATTGGTATCTCAAAAATCCAAATGAATTGTTATCTTCAGACACCAGTAACAAGTTTGCTTTCAGAAACTGCTTTGGTGTTTAGGGTTACTGAAAAAGTGACACTAGTTTTGTAACTTTGCTGTCCTGGGTTATCTTCCCATATCTAAAACTTATTTACTGTAACCTTAGACATTTTTCTTCTTTACTTCATCTCCTGTAAAATAGAATATGAATTAGTCATTTCTGATTTATAGAACTATTGTGATGACTAGGGATAGTGTATATAAACCCAAATCTTGCACAACCCCTCCATAAGATGCATATTCACTTAAAGTTAGCTGTTAACAGAGCCATTGTTAGAAACAACAATATGCTTCATAAAGATAAAAATTCCATCAAATTTAATATAAGTTCAAGACATATTAACTGGCAATTGATGAGATAGATACCTATATCATTATTATTCTACATCTTTATCTCCTTCCTATAAGAAATTTTAATGTAGCATACCTACACTATGCCAGCTTATATGAAATTAACTCTTTTCATTTTCCTCTAGAAGTTACATTGAAGAACTGAAGTTTACAATTAAATATTACTTCTAACCAGCATATACCATAAATATAATATAAAATAGAATTCCATTTATAAAATGCTTTGTATGAAATATATGACATCTATGCAAAGAATTACAAATTTATTTTTATATTTCTAATTGCCAATTAAGGACCAATCAGCCTTTTCACAGGGACAGCAAAAAAACCTTTTGATTTTCAATCTTAAATTTTAAGTAAAATATGATAGTTGAAAAGTAATTTCAATGCATGTCAAACTGGCCCAAATCATAATATTAACTCAAACACTCATTTATAATAAGCTTTTTGGTGAATTTCTAAATCTCTTTGAATTACACTTTATTCTTCATTTGAAAATGAGATTAATAGCACATGGTACCCCTCCCTGTGGGTTGTTGGGAAGATTAACTGCAATTGTATAAGCAGAGGAACTTTTAATCTCTAAATTGCTTATTAGATATATAATTATTATAATATTATAATGCTTGTTTATAGTCTTTTAAGAAAAATGACTCATGTCTAAGGAAGGTTGCCGCTCACCCTAATGCTTCCCTTGTTTCCTAGAACTTTGGGCTGAAAAATCCCAGCTTGTACAAGCAACTTGGAGAATAGACCACATATCCTTGCTCCCTCTCTGCCTGGCACGTACAAACTGTACTTAAAAATGGTTACCGATGTAGACATCAGTAGTTTGGGGTTACCAGCCCACCAGGATCTGCATTTCTGGTGCCATGAGGCAAGGGTTGAGGTGGGATAACTCCAACATTAACTTGTGCACATGTGTCCACAGTGCCTACATGGATCCAGGGAGACTGAAACCATGGGAAACTGAAACACTGCAAGGGACTGGACCATGCATACTTTCTCACCTCTTACTCTAAATAGATGATCTACTATGTAAGCCTAGTAGTCATGGTTTCTGTTCAGAGCAACCTTGAATGACGTACTAGTCTCTTTCCTGGATGACTGTACTTGCACTTTAATCCTGGGTGCCCTCATGAAATATCCTGCCTCATTCTATCCTATCCTGACCACCAAGTGAAGCAACATGAGTTTCACTTTTGCCACACTCTTGGTGTTTTTGTACAGTCTGGGTTATACCTTCTTCATAATGTTGCAGATATAAGTGGTATCCAGGTATTTTACTCTACAGAAAAAAATATAAAATATATCACATGAGAGTAAAAAGAAGACTTCAGAATTTTTCATCAATTCTTACTTATGACATTAAGAATAAAATGCAGTTCTCTCTCAGAAAGCAAACTTGGCTTTGTGAAAAGAGATTTTATGTGACAAATTAAACATAGTACACAAGTGTATGTGGAGGAATGGTCAAGATGGAATGTCTGTTTAGTAATAGTGATGATGATTTTACATTACTGAATTTTTCACATGTACTAACCAACATAATGGTAAAAGAGAGTAAGTTAAAAGTCAAGGGGACTAAGAGTTTTGAGGAATATGAAATGATCCACTTTTCTTTTTCCCATACTTTCCATTGTAGGAAATGAGAAGGATCTTTCTGATTTTTTAAAAATAGTCCATTGCTCTTTTCTTCACTTAGCAATATATTAAGAGATTCTGTGATTGGTTTACTCTCCATGTGACATAGACCTGTCCATAGAGTTGGTCTATGGAAGTATACTACAGGTGTAATAGTTCAGGATATCTGGAGAGTACCTAGAGCTGGACTAATGGAGTAACAAACACCAGTGATCAACACTCAGAAAAGAGTCTGAAAGGAAGGAGGAAGTGATATACTACATAACAATCTCGAAAGCAAACAGACTGCAAGGTAACATCTCCCATATTTTAGAAGGCTGAACCTTAGGCTTACAACAAAAATTATCATGTTCTAATAATGAGGCATAATACTAAATCAAATAGTAAAACTCAGAATAGATTTTAGAATGTGAAGGGATTATTGATTATAGATAATGGAGATTTTAAAAACAAGTTATGTGGGCTTAAGACCAAGAAAGCAAAACAAAAGAAAATAGTCTCTAACTCTTTGTGGTAAGTACATCTGATTTTCACTGGTTGATTCAATCTTGACCAAGCTATGCATGAGTTTCCTTAGGAGTTTCACTCAGGCGTAATAAGGTACAAATAGTCCCTCCTTCTTTATTTTCACTTTCAACTTTCTCTTTCAATTGGTAAATAAAGGCACTTGTATATGGGATGACTGAGAAACAGTTATTTCCTAGGGTTTTATCTGGGGCTGGTAAAGTTCTGAGATTGTTTATTCTGCTGCTAGATTATTGGACATTTTTCCAAGTGGTGAGTCAACAATTCATTTAATGGTGTCCACTAAAATTCAAGCCATTCTGCAAGTTAAATGAACCATGACCTAGGCTGTTTCACAGCCTTTTCAAATTTCATGCTGTTTCGATGGCCAATTCACTGTGTTGTGATCTCCAACTATTTTTTACATATGCATTGCCCCATATTTCTATGGAGTATATTTTCTATTCTAAGGTCATCATCAGTTTAGGAGACTCCTACAAGAGTTTTCAATTTCCTGTTCTTTCACTGTATTATTGTATTCCTCAGAATTATTAAGAATACCTAACGCCTGCCAAATAAATGTTGTGTTTATTGATTACCTGATACCTCCTACAGGTTTTGCAAAGGAATTTAATGTTGCCATTTTGAATGATGGAATTACAAGCCTCTTTTTATTTCTTGTAGTAACATGGTTTATCCATGATGATAGTGAAATGTTGAGTAGTTAGTTGAATTCAAAAAAGCATGAAAGGTGGAAATAAATACAGTTTTCTGATATTTTTATTCTTCTAGAAAGATGCTACCATTTTGGCATACTGTCTTGTCTAAAAGATATAAAAAGCCATGAGGAATTTCAACCACTTGTTGTCAGCTCCTTTGTTTGATAAGGATATTTTAGAATGACTTTCTTTCAAGGTTGCCAAGTTGGGTAAGACCTTTCAGCTTCGTGTAATTCTTTCCCTGATTTATTATCAAGCTGCAGTGTCATGATCTTTCTAAAATAAATAAGGACCTCAAGTTATTGCCAATTTTTCTTATTTTCTTCCCTCTCACTGTGACACATCCACATGACTAATTGTTTATTCCTTTGTTAAATCTCCTGTGTCTGTCTTTTTTTCTCACTTCCTTTGGCACTGCTTAGGCCAAAACTCTGATAACCTACTACTTAGTTTGTTAACAGCCCATTAAAAGGGACTTATCTTTCAGTGTATCAAAATATAAGATATGTTCAATCTCTGGAGTGAATGTTCATCTTTTAAAATTTTATTCTGTAGAAGACACAGTGCCACTAAACAATCCCTCTCACTTCAAACACATTCATGCCATCGTTCTTGCCACCTTTTGAAGCAGTTCTTGAAGTCCTCTATCACAGGTGTCTACCTTGTGTGGTTAAAAAAAAAAGGAGGTGAATGCTGCTATTACTACATGCCACCCAATAGAAAGCCAGGCTTGTAAAAGTATTATGGCGTATCCCCACCACCTTATTCACCAGATCTAGCACTATTCAACTTCTGGCTCTTCCCCAGAGTCAAAATGACTGTGAAAGGTAAATGTTTTGAATCAATTCTAGACATCGAGGGAGCCATGGCAGTGTTACTAAAGATACTCACAAAAGAGGACCTTCAGAACTGCTTCAGAAAGTGATAAGAATGATGGGAGGTGTGTTTGAAGGGATTAATGGCAATGTGGTTTTTATTCTAATCCACTTTAAAATTTAAATATCTACCATGTTTTTAATCACACCTCATACTATGTTATTACTCCTCACTTCAAATTGCTTTAACTGTGCAGCCATGCTGGGACCTGGTGGCCATGACCCCGCGACTCCTGAGGCTGAGTGCGGTGGCCTCGGACAAAGGAGCTTGTCGGTGGCGCCCAGCACCCCCACCCCGAGGCCACCCCACCTGGAGGCCCCCGCGCACCGCCCAGCCAGCCCCGCCCTACCCACCGAGGCCGTCCCCTAGGCCCGAAGCCCCGGCCCGCAGCAGGGAGCCATCTGGGCGCCCCCGGGTCCGTGCACCGCTGCTGCTGCTCCTTCTGTGTCTAACGCTGCTCACCATGCTGGGGGGAGAAGGAGGCAGCAGAGGTGGGGTCGTGGCGCTGCCCTGGGCTGCAAGCACTAAGGGCGGCCCTGAGGGAGTGGCAAGACGGAGGCGCCCACCGAGGGCAAGGTGGTGTGCAGCAGCCTGGAGCTCACGCAGGTCCTACCTGGGACACCCTGCCCAACTACACCATCACCCTGGACTGGAGTCATGCCTGAAAGGGCACAATGAATGCCAGCCACTCACCAGAAGGTACCAGCCCCCTGAAGAAAACACCAGCTGCAGTGGGAGTCCATGGCACTCCTGCCACCACACACAGGTTCTCAGGCCTCGGTGTCCACCAGCCGCTGGAGCTGAGCTGCTTTTTCCACTTCGAGAGGCCACGGCCTCAGGACCCCAGGTAGAGAAAGTATCTGTGAAAGATTAAGAAGATGGCTGACTCCATCCAGATGCCGCAGGCCACACTGCAGCAGCCACACAACTGTCACAGACACCCCAGGGACAACCTCCCCAGGAGTGACCACCAGTGACCTACCAAAATCAAGGTACCCCAGTGAAGTCTCCCTAAGCCCAAATACCAATGGCACAGAAACTGGGAAGAGCACGGGCCAAGTAACACCGGGCCCAGAAACACCCAGTAGCTCTGGGCAGGCCTCCCCAGAGCTGGGCACAGAAAACCTAGAGAGTCAAAGTCCAGGGGGGAAGATCGAAGTCACAGCAACCGGCCCCCAAGAGACACAGAGAAACATGGTGTACATCCATCCAGGCCTGGCCGCCACTATTGGAAACAACTTCACAAAGAGTCTTGCAGAATTCCGGCCAGTGTGGTCCCTGCAGGCAGCCAGACCGCTCTCGTTGTCTGAGCCCTGCCTGCTTGTTTCCCTGGGCAGACAACCCATCTATGTTCCCTTCTTCCCAGGCACCTCCACCACCCACACCTCTACTCGATTGGCCCTGATTTTGGGAAGAGACATCATGACAAGATCTCTTGAGAATTCCATCCTGTTTGAGGGCTTGTATGATAAAGATCAAGATGTGTTGTGTTTGGACAATAAACATCTTTTCACCACACACTGGGTAGAGGAGGAAGGAGACCTGTATACTGTGTCACCTCAGTTGGAGTTAGAAGAGGCCATTAGGCTTTCTGAGCTAAAGAAAGATTCTGAGCTCTTAATTCATTCATCGCCTTGTATACCAGAACAACCTAAAGTGCCTTTTCGTATAGGGGGACTTGGCCACCAGGTGTATAAGTGCACCAACTGTAAACTCTCGGTTCACAAGAAGTGCCACAAACTTGTAACAATTGAATGTGGGCAGCGTTCTTTACCATCACAACCCATGGTGCCAGTCAATCCATCATCTATGGCTTCAGACCCTCCACACACAGCAATCCCACATAACCTTTCAACTCATGAGGTTTTAGAACAAGTTGATGAAGAGAATGAGGCAGGGAACACCAGGGAAGGTGGCATCTGGTCTAGGTCTTGAGGACTTTTACTTGCTCTGAGTGATTGGCAGAGGAAGTTATGGGAAAGTACTGTTAGTCCAACAGAAAGAATCAAATCGTATGTATGCAATGAAAGCAGTGAAAAAAGAGCATGTCAACATTGATTGGATACAGAAAGAGAAGCGCATTCCAGAGCAGGCATTCAATTGCCCTTTTCTAGTTGGACTGCATGCTTGCTTCCAGACAGAAAGCAGACTGTTGCTTGTTCTAGACTATGTCAGTGGGGGAGATCTACTGTTTCATGTGCAGCAACAAAGACCTCTTCCTGAAGAACATGCCAGGTTTTACTCTGCAGAAATCAGTTTAGCAGGCAACTATCTTCATTGGCAAGGAATACTTTACAGAATTTTAAAATTAGAAAATGTATTACTTGACTTAGAAGGACACATTAAACTCATCGATTTTTGCTTTTGTAAGGAAGGCTTACAGCCAGGAGACACGACCCGCACTTTCTGTGGCACTCCTAATTTCATGCCTCCAGAACTTATAAGAAGGGAAGATTACAGTTTCGGTGTGGACTGGTGGAATCTTGGCGTACTGATGTATATCATGATGATTGGAGAGTCTCCATTCAATCTTGATGAGAGCTCTGATAACCCTTACGAAAACTCAATAGAGCATGTCTTGCAAGTAATTTTGGAAAGAAACATTGTCATACCTCATTTTCTGTCTGTACAAGCTGCAAGTGTCCTAGAGGGTTTTCTGAACAAGGACCCAAAAGAACGACTGGGTTGTCATCCTCACAGGGTCTTTGCTGATATTCAGGAGCATCCATTCTTTCAAAATGTGGACTGGAACATGATGGAGCAAAAGCAGGTAGTGCCTCCATTTAAACCAAATATCTCTGAGTGATTCGGTTTGGACAACTTTGATCCTGAATTTACTAACCAACCTGTCCGGCTCACCCCAGATGATAATGACATCGTGAGGGAGCTTGATGGATATGAATTTGCAGGTTTTGAGTACATCAATCATTTTATGATGTGTGAAGAAGAAGGGGTCTGATCCCCATTTTTCAACTATGCATTTTGGTTATGTTCACATTTAATGCTTGGAAAAACTTGTTACCAGCCTAGATAGAATTAACCATTTCAGAGATGTCTGGAAGCTAATTTTAATTTATTGTTTTGAAGCCATATTTAGATGTAATACTTGATTCTTATAGTCTACAGTAGAGAATATGGAATTTTTTTGTTCATAGATTAGATTTTTATGAACTGATTTAAATAACAATGAGGCAATCGCTTATTAACCACACTTGTATGTACATTCCATTTGTTTAGTGGGACATAATGCCTAATATTTTTTCATTTTACTTTTGATACAAGTAAACAATTTGTCTTTTCAGTAAAATATCTTACCTATGCTTGTTTCTCTCCAACCACACTTTTGAAACTGACCACTTTTTGGGGTCAGTTTATATACTCTTCAGGAAAATCCAAAAAATACCAACAATTGTGAATAAAAACACATATACTTGTATCTTTTTTATATGAGGAAAATACAATATACTGCTACAAGCTTTGGAAGGATAATGGTTCTCATGAAATGGGGCATCTGAAAGGGATTGGAAGATAGTTTATTAAATGTTTATAAATTTTAAATTGTTCTAAATTTAAAACTGGAGTGTTAACTAAAATTAAATTAAACAAAGATTGCACCATTATAACTTATTTACATTTAGATGATGATGGTAACTTTCATACCCTTGGCATAAAAATGTTACTAAAACAGAAGGATGATATATGGCATCCTAAGCTTAGTTAATGATCTAGTTTTGAGTTCAGAATGATTTGGGATTTGAAAACATTTAAGAAATTGTCTTTTAACCATTTTTAGATGCCCCATTTCATGAGAAATATTACTTTTCCAAAGCTTATACTCATGTATTTTCTTTTCTTCGTATAATTTAGTTTGAAACTAAAGAAAACATCAAAGGAAAATGTTTATAGACATTCTCCTGTTCATTTCTGAGGCATGTATGTTTCTCTTAATGCCTGGAACTTGTTTTAAAACAAAAAGCAGTATTCACAACATAAACTATAGAGAATTCTTACATGTCAGAAACATGTTTAGGATCTCGCTTTTAAGTGTTGCTTTTTTCTGTAAGGCACTTCAGAGTGTAGAATAATCACCCAGGGTGTTTGTTTACCATGTTTATTACTGAGCCCACATTAGAACTCTTTTGGACTTTTGAACCTCATTTTGAGAAACACTTTCTTCAAGATATTCTTTTGTCCTCCAGTTAAATAGTAGAAACTGTGTTCATTGTATAATATTTTAAGATGTTACAAGCAGAAGTTTACAACTTTATGAATATTTTTGAACAAATTTTACATGAATGACTTCATTAGATACCTTCCTTGTTCCCCTCAACCAAATCTTAGCAGTTTTCTGCCAATGATAACCAAATGATAAGCATTTTTCTTTGTTGAGGTTTTCACCATTATTCAGGGTGGTCTTTAGCTTTTCAATTTTTTAAGTAATAAGATTAACTGTATATTTTATAGAGAACTGCATTACAAATATGTTTTCAACTACTTTTGTAGTATTTAAGTGTTATGTCAGTTCTTTTCATGTCATACAGAAATTGTCTCAAAATACTCTTTAGGGGAATAAGTCGCTTTATAGTTAGAATGGTTGACATTCTGGTGTTCTAAAAAAAATTTATTTTGCATAATCCTGTAGTCAGATCATTTTATGCATATGCAACATGGGTTAAATTTCAAGTACTGTGTTCAGCACTGGTATATTTACTGTATACATTTGTTTTGTTTTGATTTCTGTCATGTAGAACACTGTCTTGGTCATCATAATGTAATCTGTGTTGTGTTCTTTTTTCATGTTGCAGCCTTTAAAAAAATTTTAATTTAAATTCAAAACAAAAAAAAAAAAGAAAGAAAAAAGCCAAATCCTTAATTTATATTTTGACCTTAACATGTAGCAGGTACATACATTTGAAAACATTTGATCATTATAAGGTCCATATTTTACCATGTATGAAATCTTGATGTAATGAAGTTATCATTATATTAAAAAACAGTAATATGTTGGGAAAAAATTGCTTTAACTGTGTCCCTTTCCTTCTACAGTATGTACTGCCTCTCTGCCCAGTTTAATTCCAATGTATTTTTCCATAATTTTCACTCCAATATCACCAACCATCAGTTCCCAGCAAACTGGGTCACTAGAACATGGTACGCAGGGTTTAGACTGCCACCACACTTGTGCTCAATGGATACCTATTTCTCTTCCTCTTCTTCAAATATCTTAAATCTTTACATCTTTCATGACCACCCTCAACTTTCATCTCCTCCATAAGTGCTACCTGAATAGAAGCAGCATGCATAATGGGCTTTTAAAAAGATAATATAGGGAACCAGCTGCATTTGTTACCTAGAAATTGATTAATGAACATGAGTTTCATTACCTATTCCAACATAGGTCTCAGATGATAATATCTCACCAATTTAACCTTGTAGCTTACTATTTTGAGGACTTTTGAAGATGCCGAGATCCCTACAAGTAATATGAAAATTACAGTCAGTCTAAAAATGAAAAATAGTTGTGCTACCTTTCCTGGGTCATTCATTACTGTAGAAACTACATTGATTAGAACTAGATTATTTGAAGAGTGTTATGGCTGGGGTCTAGACATCCCCCTAAAACCTCCTGCAGTCATATATGGGGCTTTTTTTGTCAGAGGTGGCTGAATCTAGAGTGAGTGATGCTAGGATTAAGGGTGTGTGAGTACTAAATAAATCTGATTGGTTTGGCACCACCCTAACCCCAATAACCTAGATAAGTATAAAAGGGGCAGAAACAAACTGAGAAGGTCCCTTGCTTGCTCTTGCCTATCTGCTTGCCTTGGACTGTTTCTCCTCTGTGATGCCCCTCTGCCATGCCATTTTGCCTTGGAGCCAGCCAACTATGAACTGAAACCTGTATGAACTGTAAGGCAAATAAACCTTTCCTACTTTAACTTTGGGTGTCAGGTATTTTGTCTCAGCAAGGAGAAAAGTAAAGATTGAGTGAGCTCAGTGCTTTCCTGTGGCAGGCTGGGGGATCCTAACTGAGAAAGCAGAATATAATCCTTAATCATCAAACACATAACCTCTGTATAACATTTAATATCTTTACAGTGTTAATACATATGGAAATTGTCAAGAAATATCAGTCTTTTGATTTTAAGAAATATGAGTGATGTATTTAAATATAGTGCCTTTATGTATACATTCCTAGACTTAAAGTTTAGTATCAGCCTCCCACCATTTATCTTCCATGAAAAATATTTATCACTGGTCCCTGTGTTTATGTCTTACATTTCTGAAATTTAGAATACCTTTCTTTATTACAAAAGTTGTTTTTATTCAATCATGTTTCTTTAAAGCACATGACTTGTTTTCTCGGCCATTAATTTTGAAATGGATGCAATTAGTTTGAACATTGTATTGAATATCAGATATCAGCAATGAGCACTGTAACTAAAATCTAGAAAAATAAGCACCACAGTTATCCTTTTCTTCAAAAAGGATGATTGATGGTAAATATAATGAGACATGCAATTGGGGTGATGAGGACGGGAAAGCATTTTTGTTTTCAACACAGAACAAAGAGATCAAATCTTACAGATGAGTCATACAGTGCTTTGCTGTAATGTTTATAGCAACTGAGTATATCAAGTTCTTCAAGGAAAATGAAAAACTAAGCACAACTGGTGGAGTGTGAAGCCCAAGATTGGTTAAATCTCCTCTGGCAAGAGAGTTACTACCCTAACTCCTCTCCTCTGTGCACTGCAGGAATAGCTCTCAATTTGATGGTAGGTCGATACCTCATTTATAATATATCATGAACAGTGATGTTTGAAAAGGGGGATTTTACACATATCTTGGTACCTATTGTTACTTTGCTTTTGAACTGACTATAATAAAATGGAATAAATCTCCAATACATGAGAAGGTCCTTGGCCAAAATCTGGGGGATGAAGGGTGGATGAAGATGAAGAATAGAGTGACATATAAGGTATTTCAAAGCATCATTGTCCTAAAACTGTAGCATAATGTATACAATTTTTTACAGTAGATAAAAATGTGTCAGTACACTTGTGCCAAGCTATGTCACTTGCTTCTATTGCTCTGATTTTACATTTCTGTGTCTACCACACTGTGAGTAGGCTGTGGTGTACAAACAAACACTGTACTAGTGACAGTTTGATATTTAATGAGACATAGTTACAGTTCTCTTTCAAGGTGACATTTTAGCTAATTAAAAATTACATTTTTATTTAATATGTTCTAAAATTTCAGACTTTACAAAAGGTTAGGTCAAAATTTGATTTTAAGGTAATTGCTAAGTTGGTTTTAATAAAATTTAAATTGCTATATTTAGTAATTCAATATATACACATATTAAATATATACATATATATTTCAACAGCAATGTGTTGCTAGTTTCTAATAACTTAATTGAATAAATCTCCATTAGGGTGGCATTTCAGTTCACAGATAGTCACAAAACAACTCTCTAATACATTAATAATTTAAGTGTAAATGAAGAAATTGTAAAAATATTCAAAATTTAGGCAAATCAATAAATATATTTAACATTAGTATTGCAAATAATTTCCTCAATACAGTTTGCATGTACATATATGCATGATAAAACATATACTGTATATGTGAATATACATGTATACAGAATTATTTTTCTATTGCTTTCTAGAGCTTTGAATTTCAGACAAGTTATGTAAAAATCTATGTAATATAGAGCCATAATGCATATTTAATGTCATTTTAGATGTATATTTTAATTTTTGTCTTGAGTTTTTTATTTCTTCCAGATTTTCTCCAGTTAACTTGTACTTCTTCTATAATAAAAAAATTTTAAGCAAAATTGGTACAGAATATTTAATTGATTCATTTTACACATCTGGAGGAAAAAAACTATGATTAAAATGCAAAGAAATATTTAACTAACTTTTAAAAATTTTATTCATTTGGAAAATCACTTCATTATTATTATCATTATTGCAAAAATGCCACAATATAATATAATACAGTATATACTCAGTTTTACTCAGAATAAACCATTTAGCATATTGTTACATTTGGATACAGTTTGTCATATGGATTGGATAGTTTGTTAAAGAAGAATTTTCTTTCTCTTTTTTTTAAGTCTCTACCACTACAACTTTGTGTCAAAAAGCCAGTCAATTCTGTCAGGGACCAAGACGGTGCTTAAGAAATTGAAAACATTTCTGCTGGCAGGTTCACTATTCATTTTTGACACTGGCTGGAACAATATTGAGCACTTTAATTTATTGAAGTCACTATTTGGAAAACAAAAACCATACATTCTTCTGTGTGAAACCTATTTCAACATTTCTTTATATTTGGACACAGTTCATAGCTTTTTAATAAAACATCACATATTAATCTTTTTAACCACAATATAAATGATAGGTAAAACTATAAACTAATTTGAATTCAAAATTCATTTTTAACATTTCCAGAAATCGTGAGAAATCAGAATAGGAGCACTTTGAATGTGAAATAAAGTGAAGTTCTGTTTTGTTCAGTTTGATCTTCACAGTTTAGGTATTTTGGAAAGGATTTAAAATGGACATGATTATTTCCTTTTTTATTTCTTTTTAAAGCCAGCTTTACTTATTTGTTATCAAAGTTATTACCTACTTTTTTTGTTGTTGTTGTTGTTTCTTTTTTTTTTTTACAAGGGATGAGGTAAAGCCAATAGATGTGCTGGTCACTTGAATGAATATGGGAACTAGAGTTAAGAAGTCAGGAACTGAGTCTAAGTCAGTTATCTTAGAAAGACCTAAACGTCAAAGTAAAAGAACCAAGTCTTTAAGTCCAAAGTCCCACAGGTAGAAGAATGTGTGAGAAGCAAGGACAATTTTTAGAATGATGTAAAGGAAGAAGTCTTCTGGATGATTTCAACATATGGTGTTGAAATTTAGGATTGGGGTAAAGATCAGAGGTAGATGGGCAAAATTAAGCTGACATAATGGTAGAGTGTCAGGCACATCCTAATTTGTGGGTTTTATTTTTTCTTTTTGTAAGCAACTACACATGAAGTTTTTTTAATTACAATTTTCTATTTATGAATAAAATTAAGAAAATCCACTCAATTTTACAAAGCAAATTTGTGAACTTCTTTTCAGTCATAGCTTGAATGTTTTACAAAAGGCTTGATTTGAAATTGTTCAATCTTATGCTTTTTAAATCATGTGACATTAATAATCCTTTATTGCAATGTGATATCTGAGTTACTAACGTTGTACACTATATGCTGTATACTATAATTGACTTTATGAACACCATAAAATATAGTTTAGTCTTACCTATGCATGTTGCAAATTTCAAGTGGCACAATCAGGCAGCAAAAGCAATTAGGTGTTTTTGTCTTTACAATGTAAGGCAAAAGGGAGTTTTAAGAGTAACAATCATATTGTTTCAAATCCACATGTTACACATAGGTGTGTATTACAAATATTCTTGCAAATGAAAATGATTGAGAAAGGTCTGCAGTTATTGCCACCTGTATCTTCTTTGAATTCATACGGGATCTTCTTAACAGATTCTAGACTGCCTGAAGAAGAAACCTCTATCTGTTGACTTCGTATTTAACACATTCCCAAAATACAAAATTCTAGCTTCATACTACTCCCTTGTGTAGGACCCACAGTAAATCTCTGCATTACCCATAGCTGAAGGATTCTAAAATTTTGGGGTGTGACCTTTCAGGTATAGTTTTACAATGTCCATTTCTGAAAAAGTAAGAATTATAAACCCGTGTTTACATGTATCCCGGGAACTTCTGACATGGAAGACCACATTATTTGAATGTCCCGTATTACCTACAGGCAGAAACTATAATATCATTTGGAAGTGGTATCTTTCTGTGGCCAGCAACAGGAAATTTTCAACCTGAATTTTAACATTTGTATCCTTTAATTTTGCCCATTCAGGAAACCATCGCATATCCTCCTCCAAAATGGTTGGCTAAATCCATCTTAAGAAATACATTTACTGGTTTCCTGGTTTTTACTCCATCATTTGTCTGACTAAACAAGAAAGCATTACCTTTTCCTAATTTCAATGGCAAAGAAAGAAGCAACCTTTACCACCACTAGAATGCATAAGAAGTAATGATAGTGTAAATTATACTACAAAAAAATAAACCCTTACATTTTAGTACTGGGGATCAAACTTGGGACCTTGTGCTTGCAAGGCAGGCGATGGAACCACTGAGCTAAATCCCCAGCCAACCCTTACATTTTGAAGTGAACTAATATATAATAACCAAGCACTATCAAAAAGAAACACAAACTCTCAATTTTTACCCAAGGCTTCTTTTTTCTGCATGTATATCTTCTTTCAATTATAAACAATAGAAAATAATGGTTTAAAACATCCAGTGACTCATTTTAATTTATAAAAGTTCTCTTTTATTTAATTCAAAATCAAATAGAATAGGACAGAGTCATACAAAGTGAAATATATTATAAATTGTTGATATATACATACTTTATATTTCTACATACATATTTTGATATAAGGAATTTGTAGGTTAGGTATTGTTCTACTCTGGCAGATACAAATAAGTTTAAATTTGTATAAGCAACTATTTTGTTACTGATAATAGTACTTTAAGCATGCTTTCCAATTAAAGAACATCATTATAATCAACTGTAAATTCACATACTGTTATTCCATGTAAAGGATAAATCCTTGAAAAAATCTAGTTAGTAGGAATGCTTTACATCACTGGTTTGCAAAGTGAGTCCCCAAAACAGCAGCATCAGTACTACCTTTAGATTTCTAAGAAATGCATTGTCTTGGACCTCACTTCAGAACTACTGAATCAGAAGCTGCGGATGAAGCCCAGTTCATCCTTTATCAAACTCTCTAGGTGATTCTGATGCATATTTGTTTGAGATCTCATCTGCATAAATGAAAGCATAATTTATGATAGGAATGTGTGACCAGTTGTGCCATAAGAAAGCAAGACAATTCTCCAATGAATGATCTCTCTTTAATGATGAAGAAAAAATTGTTCATTAAGAAAACAATCAAGTGATCCACCAAAAGCACAGTTGTGTGAAAACCACAAGAGGCAAACAGAACAGAGATTAAATTCAGGTGTTAATCAAAGCACTGGAAATTGCATTGTCTCCCTACACACAGCAGATTGTGAGCAGTGAACAAAAACCCAAAAAGACAAATAGGAAAAAAAAAATCCCTGCTTTTCCTTTGTGAGAGCATCTTACTGCTTAGCATTCTTGGTGACTATTCATCTGTTTCCTTCTTGTCAACATGCTGACAACCAGCACCAATCAACACTTATTCCCATTTCCTTGTTTATCTCCCTCCTTTGCTTTTCATTTTAAAGCCTTCTTTGTCCAAAATCAGAGTTTAAAATTCTAAGAAAATTACCTGTCACTATGGCAAAGATTAAAAAAATACATATTCCACAATTCAAAGATACATAATATTTGGTAAACCCTCTGAAAATATGCATTGTTTTTTCAAGTTTGATTTTAAAAGTCCTTGGACATGGCATGACTGACAAAGATATAGTGATACATAAAAATATGAATAAAATATAATTAATGTGAAGAAATGTAGCTATACTTTCCCCTTCTTTTTCTGTATTTGCTTTTATTCACTTTTCTCAATTTCCTCATTTCTGCTTTTGTACACATTTGCTTCTTGTAAATCTGAGATGCAAGCTTCCATTTTGACTTCATCGTGTGTCTTTTGTTACTCCTCTTTCAAACTTTCTGCTTTAATATGAACATCTTCCCAAAATCTCAATCATGAGATTCTTTTTTGATTTATTGTTTCATTTACTTATTCACATATTCATTCTTTATTTCCCCATGTTCATTTCTTCAAGACGCTTTTTGTTTTCATCTGCATCCACTTGTCTCTTTCTATGGCAGAACACCCTCTTTAGGCTAGGTCTTACTTAATCATCTTTTGATCTCACCTTCCTGAGAAAATTCTATTTCATAATATTTTTCTCTCCTTTTCCTTTTCTCCTTTCTACTTCTTTTCAATAAAGTAGTCAATGCTCTGAGAAAAATGCACATTGTGTGGTAGTTTCTCAACAAGTACTGTGCACAACAAGGTGAAAAAAGCATAGTTCTTAAGAGAAAGGCAGCAAGCTCAGTGACTTTGGACTCATGCTTCTAAAATGTATCACATCTGTTGTCAGCTGAGCACTCAATACTTTAGGATAATGGTTTTACTCATTGTTACTCATCTTGCTTTCATACTTGCCTCATTTTCTTTTCATCCCTTAAGATCTATCATAGTCTTCCTCGCTCTTAAAAGATGGCCAAGGGGCCAGGGATTTAGCTCACTGGTTCTGCCACCTACCTCGCAAGCACAAGGACCCAAGTTTGATCCCTGGTACCAAAAAAAAAAAAGATGGCTTGCCTCTAAAGTCACAAAAAATAGACACATTTGGTCATACATTTTCAATTTCTTTCCTTCTCTCTCAAGCCCCACGCTTCACTTGGTGAGTACAGTTGGTCTAAAATTGAATCATCTTACTCTATTTTTGCTTGTTTCCCAAGGATGGTCCACCTTCTTTCATGTGCCATCCTGATTTATATGTGCAGCACCTTGCTCACAAATGTTTGTGGAACTTAAGATACAGTTTTCCACCAATGTTCTTGGTAACATTTCTTCCCAAATTTAATGTCCCGGTTTTGTTTCCTTGACTTTTATTTTCTTGGTTTTTGAATGCAGGATTTTGATCTGTGATTTCCAACATGTTAGTATCTAGTTTACAGCAGTAGTTCTCAAAAACAGTTTTGCTAACAGAAAGAGATCATCCTTGGGTGAATCTGTAGCATTGCTTGCTATGAAAAGTGGAGGTGGGCCAGGGATTTAGCTCAGTGATTCTTCTGCCTGTCCTACAAGCACAAGGACCTGAGTTCGATCCCCAGTACCAAAAAAAAAAAAAAAAGGAATATTTGCCCTGCCCTGTTTCTAGAACTTCTATCATTCTGCACACTGACAGTGAGGTTACTGGATCTGATGCTGGAGTGTAGTTTGCATAGGCCCATTCATTCACATTTAGCGAGGTGTCTCTTACTATCTTCATACACACAAGTGCACTGGGACAGCAGTGTCCTTTACACTATATATATATATATATATATATATATATATATATATATATATATGTTTATCTCTTCATTTTCTTTACTTTGTCTTTTCCAGTGTTCATGCCATGTGTATCACTAAACTAAATAGAATTGAAATATATATGGGATCCTTCTAAAACACTAATTTTGAGGAGTAGTAGGTATTACTTTGATAAAAAAAATCCAAAGGGACTTCCTTCAAGTCCTTCTTTAAGATAGCCCATTAGCAGCTGGGAAATTTTCCTTGAACTTTATATGTATGAAATGTAATAGCATCAACAAAATGTGTGCTATAGGAATCTGTTTTTCAGATGAAGTTGTATTGTATCTGATTTTGGCTATTAGCTTAATGCCAGATTCCAGAACAGATTTGGGATTTTTTTTCCCCACTATAGGTAGTTCCCTGGGTTTCACAGAATGAATTGCAATCTAGGAGATGGAATGAAAGACTTAGATTTAGGATTTTTGCCTACTTCTCTTCATAGATCAGAAACTGAAGTTTAAGAACAGTTGGAGAATGGGAAGCAATCAGAAAGAATTAGGTTCTTCCTGCACTTTCAGTTTGAGCATTTGGTAAGGCTGCCTGGAAACCTGGATTCAAAAACTAGGCATAACTCTGCAGGTTATGTTTCATTTATTCTCACTAAAATATGAACAGCTTATTCCCTTGTGAAAGAATCAGAGATACTGACTCTAGCATGCCTATTCTTCTTGTTGCTGTGGTTGTCATAAAACATTTTCTTAATTGCCCCTAGTTTGAAAGATGCTAAACAGAAAACATAAGATCAAATCTGTTTCCTTAGGGAATTCTTATTCGTCATAGGAATATAAATACACACACAAACAATGAGAGGGGCATATGCCCTTTGCCAAATTCTCGAAGAGATTTAAAAAGATATATGCATGGTTTTTGCTATGCTCAAGTTCTGTAGATATTTTTTCCATTTTATTTCTTCTGAGCAGAGATATAACAACAGATTGCCTGCTATACCATAAAAATGAAAGCATACCCACTAGAATGTTGCATAAAAGAAATTGGGATGATGATAATGATAATAATTACCAACTCTATTTTATTGAACATCTCTAACAACAGGTACTTATACAAGACAGCTAGACAGAAATTGTTATCTGTAATTTATATAGAATGAAATTGAATCTCAGAATGGTTAAATAACTGGCCAAAGGTCACATATATATGAGATGCTAGTGTTCCTTTTACCTGGCATTATGGAAAATATCAGAGTTAAAATTACTCGCAGAAAATATTACTGGGAAATGTGTTATCCAAGATGCATTACAAAGTTTAGGAGAAATTTTGAAGGGGCCAGTAATTTTGAAAGGGCCAGTAATTTTGAAATACTTGTAGTTGTTTGTCTAAAATTAAATTGGTCTACTATGCTTACAAGTATAGCAATATCTTCCTTATGAAGTGTTAAAATTACTATTGACACTGGCCCAACAACTTGAAGTCCTATACAAAATCAAGTAAAATAACAAAAAATTTAAGTTACACGTTTGGCTCCAAATCTTTACTTTTATATACTAATACATAAGAAATCAAAATTATAAGTTAAAGGAAAAATGCCAATAGAGAATAGGCTAAATGGTATAAAAGAGTTTCAAAAGCATTAGGATTTGTTTTATGATATTGGATCCAACAATAACTCTGTGACATAGCCAGGATCATGAAGAAATTGGGATATGAATAGCCAAGCAACCAGACTGTGAGTGGTTAACATGAACCTAGAGCCCACATCTCCTGTTGCTGTCTTAGTCACTTCCCTATTTGCTGGGACAAAATTCCTGACACCTTCAGTCCATGGTCTTTAGCTGGTTCCAAAGCAGCAAGGCAGAAATGGCATGGTGGAATGGGCTGATAGAGGAAAGCTGCTCAGCTCATGGCAGACAGAAGGGCTGAGACCATATACTTTCCAGGTCACACCCCTTGTCACCCATCTCTTCTGTCTAGATCTCACTTCCTAACTGCAAGTCAGTTATAGCATCCCATGATCCAATCACCTTCAAAAATCCCCCTCTCTGAGCACATGAGAGTTTTGGGGGACATTCTAGATATAAACTATAGCAGTTGACTAAAAATCATTAAAAATATGCTGACCATAAGTCATTGGTTTCAGTTGTGTGTTAACCCACAACGTGGTGGCTTATCTCAACAGAGATTTCTCATTTGTCTGCAAGTTGTGCAGCACTTTGAGGGAGAGGGCTCATCTTTGCTCCATAGACCTCAGCTAGCTCAGCTCAATTGAGCTGGAGGAGTCACTCATAAGGTAGATCACACATATGTCATATGTTGGACCATTTGCTTCTAGCTTCTGGACAAAAGCTCAGGAAACCCAGGCTTCCTTATCACAGGACTCTTTGTAAGCCCCAGGACCATTGGGCTTTTTTTTCATGGAATCTGGATTTATGTAGAGTTTTATTTATTTATATATTAAGCTACTAGGTCTGAAGTTTGAAGCAGAGAACCGGCACATTATGTTGGTTAAATGTAGTTAGGGGCTAATGCAGAAACAAGGGGAGGAAAGTGTAAAGTAAAGAAATCACTGAAGGTCTGGTTCATTGGAGGCCACCAATGCAATAGTCTGTTATATCACATTGTTCTTAGATATTTAGATTACAATGGACAGAGACATAGTAGAAAGTTTTTGAAAATTTTCTGACATGATACATATGTACAAAGATAAATTTTAAGTTAATGAGAAATATCACTTCCTCCAATAAACCTACAAAAAGAATTTTTAAAATTCACAGTAATTTGAAAATAGTCCTAAAATAATATATTTTATCATTTTTTTCTTTATATCAATGGAGTCAAAATTTGGTAATTGGGTTTCAACTAGGTATTTTCAGTGAGAGTGTAATGATATTACATAGCTTTGAATCGTCTGGGGGAGACCCAAGAGAATATCCTTTCTTTCATATTACTGTTTTAACTTGAAGATATCAATTGTATTTCAAGGACACATTTGTGAGGAATGTTAACATATTAAGCTAATAAGATAGCTTACAGATGAGATGCAGCCTTGTGTACTCTGTTTTTAGCTCTACTCAACTATAGGAATCTACAATTCTATTAAATATGGTAAAGTCAACCATACCACCAATTTTATGTATAGAAAAGATATAAAATACCTGGGAATAAGTTCTTTCCTTTTATACATAGTTTGATCAAACATTTGAACAATTACTTGCAAACTGAATAAAAAACCACCTTTCTTTCCCCTGAGCAAGACGAGCCTCCTTCCCCGGATATTTATCAAATGTTATGTCTCCCTGGCTAATCTTTCCTTACACTTGTCTAGACATTCTTTAAATCATGAATAAGAATCTCTGAAGTGTTTCAAGGCATAGCAAATCAAATATAACAGGACTTCAAAAGTAAGAATTTTCGCATTTTTTCTTTTACCTATCTTGTGAGCAAGCAAAGGCAATTTTCTGTCAGTTAACACTAACTGTGGCACTTTGCTATGAATGCTTCTTCCGTCAGCAGCCAGGCTACAATGCAAGAGGACAAAATAGCTGTCAGGGATACTTTTTTCTCCCTAAGAATAAGAAAAGTATGACACCTTCATCTCAAGGAATCTATAGACCCAAAAATGTAAAGATTCTGGAAGCAGTTAAATGAGAGCCAAGAAAAAACTAATTTGAGAGAAAAATTATCTTCTGGAATATGTGACCGGAGTGCTCAATTTTCACACAAGTTTTATACTTAGATGCTTTGAAGTTTTATCCTGATTTTTTTCTTTTATTACTTTACTTAACAATAATATAAGAAATGTGGTGTAAGTCCAGAAGCTCGTAAGAAAAATGAACTTCTGTTGAGTTATTACTTGCGATAAGCCATAAAGTCTGAGGATCCTATATATAAATTTTAGAAGCCTCAAATCCCACTGCCTCATTTCCACAACTTCCCTGTGCCCTGTCATTAACTCCCTGTGCCTGACTCCCTCCATACTAGGAGTAGCAAGATGACTGTGATGACTTCAAGGTGATGCAGAGATCATGGAAGTAAAATAATACTCACGGCCAGAGTTTGCCACATATAATTCAGGCACCCCTTGTCCGGTAGTTCTGGTATTGTTGTTGCATCACATTAAGCAGTTTACAGAGAGGAATCATTTCCTTTGAAACACTTGATTAGGAACTGTTAATTAAGACTTTATATAACTCATGATTAACTATCTAAATTTAACCTTACTTCAAGTACAGTTCTTAACTGTTTTGCCTTATCATTGCTAGGCTTCCTATAATTCCTGATTCCATGCCCTTTGAAATTTTAGGATCCCTGATCCTCCTTTGTACCAGTGCAAAATGCTGCAGTATTTTTTCAATTAATTTAATTAGTACATGTTAGAAATACAATATAATGACATTCATCATTGGAAATTTGCACCTTTACATAATCTCTCTTTGTTCTTATTTCTTTCCCATTCCCATGCCCTCCGTTCAATCCATCCATTGCTCCCTATTTGCAAAGACTTTGTTTCCATTTTTTCATTTTCTCATATTAATTCCATTCCCTTCTTTCCTTTCCCCTACCCCTCCCATTTCCCCTTCCCCTTTGCCACTTTTCTTCCTATTTCTCATTATCTATTATAAATTTTAGTCCTTATTTACACTTTCATTTTCTCACACTAGAGAAGCTATTCAGTATTTCCACATGTATATCCTATTTATTTCACTTAAAAGTATCACCTCAATGTGCATCCATTTAGCTATAAATCTACTTTCTCATTTTTTATGGCTGAGTAGTACTCCATTTTATAAAACAACAACATTTTCTTTATCCAGTGTCCAGGTGATGGGTGTTTGGGCTGTTTCCAAGGTTTAGCTATTACAAACTGTGCTACTATGAACATGGGTGCACATATATCACTGTGGTATGATTCTTTTAATTCTTTGGGGAAGATACCCAGCAGGGGAATAGCTGGGTCAAATGGGACTTTCAGTCCTAGTTCTTTGAGGCATCTCCATACTGATTTCCACAGTGGTTGCACCAGTCTACACTCCCACCAGCAATGGAGCAGGGTTCCTCTTTCCCCTCAGCCCAGCCAGCATATGTTATTGGTTGATTTCATGATAGCAGCCATTCTTTCTGGGGTGAGATGGAATCTCAGCATTGTTTTCATTTGCATCTCTTGAATGACCAGTGATGTTGAACATTTTTTCATATGCTTATTTGCTATTTCTACTTCTTTGTCTGAGAAATGTCTGTTCATTTCAGATGCCCATTTTTGGATTGGGTCTTAAATTTTGGAGGTCTGATATTTTTAAGTTCTTTATAGATTCAAGATAGTAGACCTTTGTCTGAGGAACAGCAGGTGAAAATTTTTTCCCACATTGTGGATTGTCTCTTCACACTGTTGTTGGTTTCTCTTGCTGTGCAGAAGCTTTTTAATAAGAAGAGATCCCACTTGTTGATTGTTTGTGCTAGTTCACAGGCAACTGAGGTTTTGTTCATAAAATCTTTTCCTATACCAGTGTCTTCAAGAATTCTACCTAACCTCTCTTCCAACCGATTCGGCATTTCTGTTTTAATATTTAGATCATCAATCCATTTTGATTTTAGTTTAGTGCATGGTGAGAGATATAGGTCTAGTTTTAATCTTTGGAAGTTGAAACCCAATTTTTCCAGCACCATTTATTAAAGAGGCTATCTTTCCTCCAGTGAGGGTGTTTGGGTTCTTTGTTGAAGATGAGTTGGCTAAGTGTGTCTGAAGTTGTTTCTGCATCTTCTAATCTGTTCCACTGGTCCTCAGGTCAGTTTCTTTGACAATATCATGCTGTTTTTATCACAGTAGCTTTGTAATATAATTTCAAGTTGGGGATTGTGATACCCTCTGCCATGTCTCTGTTGCCTAGAATTTCTTTTGCTATTTTAGGTCTCTTCTTATTCCAAATGAATTTTTTGATTGTTTTCTCAAGGTCCATGAAGTATGCTGCTGAAATTTCAATTGGGATTGCATTGAATCTATACAGCAGTTTTGGAAGTATGCCCATTTTCACTATGTTGATTCTACCTACCCAGGAGCAAGGGATGTCTTTCCATTTTCTGATATCATGTTCAGACTCTCTTTTCAGAGTGCTATAGCTTTCAGAGAGGAGGTCTTTGATTTCTTTTGTTAGATTGATTCTGAGGTATTTCAGTGTTTTGGATACTATTGTGAAAGGAATTATTTGCCCTATTTCTCTCTCAGTGAGTCTATTGTTCATGCAGTGTAAAGCTATTGATTTTTGTGTGTTGACCTTGTATCCAGAGACTTTACTGAATTTGGTTATTAAGTCTAGAAGACTTTGGTGGAGTTCTTGGGGTCTTCTATATAGAGTATCATGTCATCTGCAAATAAGGACAATTTGACTTTTTCATTTCCTATCTTTATTCCTTTAATTTATTTCTCTTGTCTAATTGCTGTGGCTAATTTTTCCAAAACTATATTGAACAGGAGTTGTGGTAGTGGACATCCTTGTCTTGTTCCTGATATTAGTGTAAAGAATTTCAGTTTTTGACCATTTGGTATGATATTAGCTGTTGGTTTTTCTTTTTTTTCCCCCGTTAAGTTTATTGGTACATTTTAGGTATAAAACACAGTTACATTCATCATTGGGATCATGTACCTTTACAAGAGTATCTTGGTTCTTATTTTTTTCCCCTTCCCTTCACCCCCTCCACCCTTCCTTATTTGCAAAGACTTTGTTTCCATTTTTTTTACTTTGCTCATATTTTTCTTTTCCCTTTTCTTTCCCCTACACCTCCCAATTCCCCTACTCCTTTAGACCTTTTCTTCCTATTACACAATATCAATTATACATTTTTAAAATTACAATATCAAGATCTAGAAGACATTGCTATAGATTTTACAGAATTTAAATGGATATGGAAAGCATATTACAAAAACCTTTTTTGAAATAATATTGACAACTTCTAAAAAGTACCTTGGAAGACAAATTAATGAAACTGACTGTGGAGGAAATATAAAATTTGAATAGCACCTATTAAAGAAAGTATATTCCTAGCTTGAAAACCTACCTGTATGACAACAACAGGCGCATATACAATTTAACTGATAAATTATATCAAACATTTAAAGCAGAAAAAAGAAGGAACACTTCTCCCCTCATTATAGGAAATCAGCATTGTGCTAATCCTAAAACTGGATAAAGATAATAGAAGAAACAAGTATAAACATAGATAGAAATTTGTTTAACAAAACAAACTATTAGAAGTCAGACCTAGCAGTATGTAGAAAGTGGTTTTACTATAGAGTTGGCAGTGTTGGTTCAACATTGGAAGATCCACCCCCAAAAGTCATCATTTTAACAGAGGAAAGGAAAAAGCCATATGATCCTGTCAGCAGCTACAGAAAAAGTATTGGACTAAATTCCACAGCTGTTCATGGTAAAAGCTATCAAGAGACTAGAAGTACAACAGAACCTTCTCAGCAGATAAGCCATGTACGCCATACTTCCAGCAAAAATGCCTTTTATGAATGGATAAAGGTACAATGCTTTCTTACTAAGGTGGGGAACAAGGGCAGATATGCCTACTCTTCATCTGTCCATTAAACTTTGAAACCTAGTCCCAAACCAAAATAGTCTGGCAATAAAATGACACAATTAGGGTAGGATAGGCAAGGTAGAAGTAAAATCTTTATATGTAGATGAAATGATAATCCACAAAGAAAACATAAAGACATCTCTAGGAGCCCGTAGAACTTGTATTTGAATTTAGCAGGATTAGAAAACTCAAGGTATATATAAAAATTCAGGTCTGTGTATACTTGCGATAAATGAAGATTTGGATATTGAAATTTAAAAGTTATGGAGGAGTTCAAAGACCTAGTAAAGTAAAAAGAAAAAGAAACAGTGCTGGAAGACATTTAGTACCTAATTTTAAGACTTCCTCTAAAGCCACAGTAATCAAGGCAGTGTTGGTGTAAGGAAAGACATGGAGATCATTGGAATAAAACAGAGAATCTAGAAATAGAACCACACGTATATAGTCCACTGAGTTTTGAAAGATTATTTAACATTAACATTTTATAGAACATAAACTCAATTAGGAGCAGAGGAAAAGATAGTGTTTTCAGAAAATGGCACTAGAACACCTGGTGTCTGTATGTAAGAAATTAACTTCAACCTTTTATTTCCATACATAAAAATAACATGAAAGGATCTGTAAATTTAAATATGAAGGACCAAAGCTATAAAACTTTAAGAAGAAATTATAAGGGAAAATGTTTATGAATTTAGGGGAGGCAAGAATTTCCTAGTATATAAAAAACATGATGTATAAAAGAAAACAATTGATAAATGAGATTCCATCAAAATTTAGAACTTTAAATGACATTGTTAAGAAAATGAAAAGTAGTCCTTAAACAGACCATATTTATAATGCATATAACATATGACCAGAATATATAAAGAACTCTTACAGCTCATTAATTGACAACCCAATTAAAAAGTAGACACAAGAAGATGATAAATAGCCAGTACAGCACAAGGAAAGGTGTTCAACACTAAAATCAGAAAAATACTAATCAGTACAATAACAAGATCATATTATACACTCATTAGGGAGATTAAAATAAAGGTTTTAAAAGAACAAATGTCAGCTTAGGTGTGAACCAGTTAGAACTTTCTAATACTGCTAATGTGAATGTAAAACGATAAAACCATTTTTGGAAAACAATATAGAAATTTCTTGTATTACTGTTAAGAACCAACAGTCCTGTTCCTAAGTTTTTATTTGAGAGAAATGAAAGCACATGTTCACAATAGATTTGTACATACAAGTTGAGTATCCCTTATCTGAAATTCTTGGGACCAGAGTGTTTCAGATTTTCATTTGAAATCCACTTGATCTGCAAAGAGGATAGCTGCTTTTGCTTTTTTGGAGGGGTTCCTGTCACATGGAGTATTGTTTTCCACCCTTTAGCTTTCAGACTGTTTCCTTGTAAATTAAATGTGTTTTGTGTATACAGCATATTGTTGGATCTTGCTTCTTGACCCATTCTGCCTGTCTGTTTCTTTTGATGGGTGAATTGATACCATTAACATTGATGGCTATAATTGATACATATTGACTTATCATTGTCAAGACTTTCTTTTTGTTGAATTCTCCCCTTTTGCATTTAATTTCTTGTGTTGCCTGATGGATTCATTCTGCTCAGCTTCCTGGGCTTGTAATCCTCATTGTCTTTTCCTACAATATAGTCTAAAATTTTTTGAATCCTGGTTTGGTATTTATGAAGTTCCTACCGTGCTCTTTGTCATGAAAGTATCTCATTTCTCCATCAATTTTGAAAGTTAGTTTTGCAGGGTACATCAGTCTGGTTTGGAGGCTTTTTTCCTTTAGGGCTTGAAATATGTCACTCCAAGCTCTTCTAGCTTTGAGAGTTTGTGTTGAGAAGTGTACTGTGATTCTGATGGGCTTTTCTTTGTATGTGATTTGCTTCTTTTCTTTAACTCCTTGTAGAATTTTGTTCTTCTGTTGGCTTTCTGAAATCTTAACTATTATCTGCCTATGTGTAGATTTTTTTTTTTGATCAAGGCTATTTGGAGTCCTATATGCCTCACTTTTCTGTATGTCAAATTCTTTCCCCCTGCTTGGGAAGTTTTCTGCCATCACTTCTGTGAACAGTTTTTTTTTTAATTTCACCTGCATTCTCTCCTGTTTCTTCATTGACTCAGATCAGTCTTATGTTATTCTTCTTTGCATTGTCTAGTAGCTGCTGGATTGATTTCTCATGGTCCCTTACTATTTAAAAATTTTTTTTTCTTTTCCTGGTCATTAATTTCAGTCTTATCTTCTATATCTGAAATTCTGTCCTCACATAGGCTCATTCTACTGCATAAACTTTCAATGGAGTTTTTAATCTCCTGGAAATCTGTTTGCATCTGTTTTATGGATTCCATTTATTTCCTATGTTGGGATTCCATCATGTTCCTCAGATCCTCTATTATTTATCTGTGTCCTCTCTAGATTTATTAATCATATCTTGCACTATGGGCACAATCTCTGCTGTTATTTCAGAAATTTCTGATTTTATTGTTTCTAGATCCTCTTTTGTTGCCTGTTCAGGGAGTCCAGCTGTTTGAGGGTCCAATTGTTCCATCTCCTTTCCCTTTGGTGTTGCTTTAGGTGATCTGGAAGTCTGGTTTTGAGACTTGTTTACATGTCTTCTCATTTCAGTGGGGGTGATGTGCTGCTGGTGCTGGGCATGGTGGTACGATGACCCAAAATCCTCAGTTCCTTGGTGCTGTGGGGGCTCTATTTCTTGGCACTCAAAGAGGTGGTACAGCAGCCCAAAAGTCTCACCTCCTTGGCACTGAGGGGGAGCTCTGCTCCTCAGCGCTTGGGGTGGTGTTACCCTGACCCAAAAGTCTCAGCTCCTCGATGTTGCGGGGGCTCTGTTCCTTGGCATTTGGGGCAGTGGTCTGCAGTATTTTAACATGTCTATTTCTTATTGATTTTCCCCCATCCTCATATTCCAGATAAGATATAATAGCAGCCCATTAAATATAAGGAAGTTATTCACTATATTTTGTGTTAATTTGTTTTTGTCACAAAATTTTGTTTTCTAAACCAAATTAATAAGGGTTTTTTGTATTGGGAAGATACAACTCATTTCTTTGTGTATGTGTGTTTATCTGTATTTGTGTATGTCTGTCTACATGTTATGTTGTATGTCTTTGAGTAACGAAGGGATCTATCTATTTGTACATTTCTGTCTTTGCACACAGAGAGGTTTCTATGTGTCGACAGATGTGTGTCAAAAGATAATGAAGCTTTTCTGTAGGCCTTGCCTTTTCCTATTCCATATTTGGAATAGAGAGAGAGAGAGAGAGCAGGGTAGAATGTTCTGTGACTTTTAACCACAGTATGGAGAAATCAATGCAAAAGTTGCTTTGAATGATAGGGTTTGCAATAAATGTGTGAAAGTTGAAGTTTTGTTTTTTTCATGAAGGGTTATAACATAGATGTTTTATTTTGAATGATAACAGATAAGATTAGAGTTTTGAAATATTACATTTGAGTAAATGAAGGATTAGAATTATTTTACATCAATTCACTACCAAATCAACTGAGCTGTAAAATAGTTGAATAAAAATATATACCTTACAAAGGTAGGGATAATAATACTCAGTTTTGTTTTAACCGTTCAAGCATAGACTGGAGTATATTAAGTAGAGGAAATGAGGCTATGGTCATTTTATAGTTCTTGAATGAGATTGCTTTTAGCTTCAATACAATATGTACAACAGCCTACAGAAAAATGGGTATGTGATATTAAGTATAATAGTGGTTATGATTAAATAAAAGCTATGTTGTAGAAAATATCTTAGCAAGATCACATTGGGCCAAAGAGCAAAGTGAAATTCAGCTTAATGCAGAAAGAAAAAAATTCTTCATTGCAGTTATTTATTTATTTATTTACTTACTTACTTACTTACAGAATGAGCTGAAGTTCTTTTCTTATCATTCCAGTTCAATTTTTAAAAGTTCCAAAGTTTTGCACCTAAATAAATAAATAAACCAGAACAGACTCTGTCCCATTGCTAATACTTATTTGTGTTTGTTTGTTTAGTAATGAAAGCAATAGTGGTTGAAATTAGCTGTTACTGAAAGTAACTGCAAAGCGAGTCACTGTTCATTTTTCGTAAGCCAAAGTTTCTATTGCTATACAAATGTTAGCAAATGTTCTCATAGCTTGTATTATGAGATTTTAATATACCCTGCAACAAGCATGCAGATTCTTCATATATATATATATGTATACATATATATGTATACATATATGTATATATACGTATACGTATATATACATATATATACATGTATATATACATATATATGTATACATATATATACACATATATGTATACATATATATACACATATATATATATACATATATACAGAGTTTGGTTTGGATTACAGTCTCTTAAAAGGCCAATATTGTATCCATGTAACTGTTGGGCATGTACTTACAGTGGTTTATTTTGTTAAGCAAATGTTTTTAAAGGCCACATATTGTACCTAATGGCAGTACCTTCAAGGACTGAAAGACAAAATTAAGAATTCCTTAAATGATTTCATTCCACAAACATTTGCTTACCACACAATCTTTGCTGTACCTAGTTGTGGGTCCTGCAGAAAGAAAATGAGGAAACAGCCCTGCCCTCCAGTAGAGCATAAACAGACAGGTCTCATTTTGGTGACTTCAGTCTATTGGAGAGACTGAAATAAAAAAGGATGCCTACTTTTGGTAGAGGGTAATTGAAAAAGGGAAGGTGACAGGAAAACACAGCTACATATAATTAAGTGGTAATATTCAAATAATTTTTGAGCTCTGTCTCTATGATGTTATTTTTATAAATTTAGTACTACATCTCCACCCAGCACTGTTCATTTTTTTATTTTGAGACAGGGTCTTGCTAAATTGTTAGGTTGCCCAAACTGGGCCCAAACTTAGGATGCTCCTGCCTCAGCTTCACAGAGTGCCAATTGTGCACCACCATGCCCATCTACCATTTTTTAAAATCATACTGATCATTGCATGAAACAGTAATGAAATTGAAGTAGGATCTATGAATTGCAAAATATTTGTGCACCTAAAAATCCTCATGAGGAATTGAGGCAACACTGATGTATTAGAAATTGTTCCCTTAGAGAAAAAAGGAAAGGATAGCAATCACCAGAATAGCTATTGCAAAATTTTACTGTGATTCAAGAATATCAAAGCTAATCTAATGTTTCCTATTTACATTCTCAAGAATTATGGGCAAGGTTTTTGTGTATATTTTGACTCAGTGCTCATTTCCTGTGCTTCACACACAGAGGTGGTCCAAAATATTTCATGAATATTGTGTCACAAAATTCTTTAATTTTTATAAGGCATGCATCTTAAAGTTTTTTGACAATCTAATAAATGTGTTCTTGTACTAGAGTATAATATTACCAAAAGGGTGACATTTAGAACCTAAATAATTAACTTTGCTACTAATAGCATTTCGATGAAATTAATACTGAATCTCTATACCATTTATAATAACAAAGTCCAAAAATGCCTAAACTCTTCTTATGTATTACTCTAGAGACTTTCAGAAATAGATTTCCCTAAGTTATTTAGCTAACTGTATTCATTTAAACTTTAGGTAAAATGCTTAACACCTTTTCTGATAAAGGTAATAATATAACTTGGAATTAATAAACTATTAGGTGTGAGTGAATTCTTAGAGATTAATCTATTTCCTTTATTTCATAAATTAAGAAATATAACCAGTTGTAGTGGCACACTCCCGTAATCCCAGCACTTGGGAGACTGAGGGAGAAGGGTCACTGTGAGTTTAAGGCCAGCCAGGCTACATAGTGAGTTCAAGGGCAAACTGAGCTACATGTTGAAACACCCCCCCCAGGGGAGGTAGAAATCATGAATTGCCAAATTACATATATTCATAATTAGGAAAATAAGTTAATTATAATGGCACAATTCTGAATTTCTAATAAGAAAATATTTAGACATTGTTTTTACTACATCATTTCTAAAGTTTCTAATCAGAGATGAAATTTTGCAAACTTAGAGATTTTATAAAATACTAAAATAATGTTTGATCATCTAACTTTAAGATATAAATATATTTGCAAGAAGTGTTTCAAAGTTGGTAACAACACCATAAAATGTGAGTAAAAGTTGTAATTAAAATTTTAAAAATACACTGAGTCTAACTATTTTATCATGAAAAATAAATTTATAATAAAAATAGTCCTATAAATTCTGGATCATTTTTTCATTAATTATCTTGAAAGAAAAGATACCAATTTTGCACAAACTCATTCTTTTATGAAACATCATGTGCATCCTATCAATGACCAAGGTATTAGTGGGAAAAAAATCACAAACGAATATCCCTCATAAACAGAAAATCGCCAATAAAATATTAGCAAATAGAATCTAATAGGGCACAAAATGGAAAAACCTTATGACTAAGGGAGCTTTATCCCAGAAATGAAAAGCTGGTCGAACATTCAAAACGCATTTGCTAAGGAACAGAACACACAGTCATTTCCATAATTGTAGAAAAAGCATTTGACCAAATATAACACTTATCACTCTTCTGTGATTTAAAAAACTGTTAGACAACTGAAAATATTTGGAAAAAACTCAAGCTTTTAGATTATAGAAATGTGTAAATAATATCACACTAGATGATAAAATATTAAATGATTGGGGACAAAATAATCAGGCTCACTATTACCATTTATATTCTACCTTTTGTTGAAGTCTCCAGCAAGTAAAACAAGGGAGAAAATATTAATGAGAGACCTGCGTTTTGGAAATGAAGTAATAAAATCATAATTGTTTATTTAAAACTTCCTACAGAATCTAAACAATACTTATAAAATTCCTATACAAATTTAACAATATCACTATTAAACAAGTCAATATCCAAAACTAATTATATCTCTCTATTATAAAAGAAAACAAAATGAAATTTTAAGAAATTGATAATAATATTAAAGCAAAAAATCTTAGAAAAAATTTACAAAACTTATGAAAGACTTATCAACTAAAAACTATAAGACATTACTGAAAGGAATTAAGAAAGATCTAAATAAATGGTGAGACATAGCATGTCTTAGAAGAGCCAATATTAAGATACTGATTGAAAGTTCATCTGTTGATTCAACAGAATCCCAATCATAATCCCAGCACATTTGTGAATCTAAAATTTACATGAAAATAAAAATGACCTGATGTAAAATAGCCAAAACAATTTTGCATAAAAAGAAAGTCATAATACTCATACTGCCTGATTTCAAGATTTACTCTAAAATTGTAATAAAGACAGAATGGCTTTATTATACATATTCATATGTCAATGGAATATAAAAGAGAATCCAGAATTGATTTTTGAATAAGTTTTAAATATAATTCTATTGAGAAAAGAACATTTGTAAGAACTATTTTGAAACACTTGGATAGTATACGAGAAAATGAGCCTCAGCTCTATTATACATCATAGGCAAAAACTAATGCAAGGTGAATCATTAACCTAAATTTAAGAGCTGACATTCTGAAGCTTCTAGGAGAAAACATGGACTAACTATATTTAAAATCACTGGGACAGATCGAACACACAGAGCACAAATCATTATAAAAACAATTAAAAAACTGAATTTCACCAAAATTTTAAATTATGCTTTTTGAGAAATGGTATTAAGAATGCTATAATATGAAAAATCCACAGAGTGAGAGAAAATATATATCAAAGTACTGGTATCTAGAATATGTAAAGAATTCCTTTAAGTCACTAAGAGAAACAAATAAGCAGATAACAAAGTGGGGAGCAAAAGACATGATCAGATACTTCTTGAAATGAGGAGCTTAATATTATCATTCTGATTTAAGAAAAAGTATAGTAATAGAATCAGCATTCAGTTATTGACTTGTAAATGCTTCAGTGTTTCATGTAATTTTTCTACTTTATACTTTGATTCATCAGAAATATCTAGCAGTAATTTTCCATCCTGGCTGCTGAATGCGATCCAGTGCACCAAATTTGGGGATTCATCCTGCACCAGAACCTTTGGGCTGAGGGTCCTAAAGAGATCAGTAGTATTTGAAAGCTTCTTATAGTTCTTAACCGAATCTAATTGGACATACATGAAATGTTACACTTCTGCCTCTAGGTTTTATTATTATTATTCAATTATATTAATTGTGCAAAATAATGGATTTTACTGTGATATTTCCATATGTGCATATATCCTGCAAATAATGAGTTTCACTGTGACATTTCTATAGTCACATATATCCTGCTTTGATTACATTAATCCTCTCTACTGCCTTTGTCCACTTCCCCTTTCCTAAAGGTATATCCTCTATTTTCAGATTATCTATGTTTGCTTGTTTGTGTCTACCTAAGAGGGGAAACGTGATATACTTATCCCTCTGCCTCTGGCTAATTTTGCTTTACATAACCTCCAGTTTCATCCCTGTTCTTGCAAAGAATTTCATTGTTCTATATGGTAGAATAAAACTTCATTGTGTGAATTTGAACCACGAAAATATGGTTTACCACTGTCAACTTTATGAAGGTAAATTAAGCATTTTACAGCAGAACTATTACCTCAGTAGCCAGTGCTTCCCACTTCTTTTATTGGAGGTGTGCACCAAAGGTGACTGGTTGTAGCAACAATAGTAGAAATGTTATTGGGTTTGAATTGAATTATGCATTTTACAGTTGCAGGATGTTGTTTTTCCATGTCTCTATTTATAGGCTTTTCAAATCTCCTTTAAATCCCTTTTATATAAAGTCAGAGATTCCACCATTAAGATTTTCTCATATGGCAAAACTTCCCTGGTTCAGAATCTGTGATCAAATCATAGTTTTGGCATTATATCTCTTCTTGTTACCATTCTACCACACAGTGTGAGATTTTTCTCCCTTGTTTTTTGTTTGTTTGTTTGTTTTGTTTTCCTAAAATCCTCTCTTCTATCCTCTTGATTACCTTTCTAATACTAGTTAAGGATATGGCTCACTGTTAAAATTTATATTTGATCTCAGCCCCTACTCTTCCTGTCTCTCTCCCTCTTTCACTCTCTCCTTCTCTTCCTTCTTTTCTCCCTTCTTTCCTCCACCTATGCATATACCTATCAAAAATCCCATTATGAGAATCATTCAGAAAAAGTAACTGGACTTTTAACTTAGAATGAAAATCAGTACTTTCAAAAACAATCAATGTTAGAAATACAGTAGATATAAAAACTGTAGTAAACTGCACACCTCGAAATTAATCTTGATGAATTATGTAGAATTAATTAGGTCTATAGAATTCACCAGGCTAAAATTCTATGGAGGTGAAGTGATGGAAGTATTAGCGCAGTGCAGAGGTAGGCAACCTAAGTCAAGTCTGAGCTTGCATGGTTGCTAAATATTACTTTTAAAAAATTGTCAGGGCTATTTAATAAATAGAGGCTATACCTCTACTGATCTCTTTAAAGGATATAGTGCAGTTTGCCTGAGATAATGAATTTGGAAGTGTTTGAAAACTGTGAAGATGACGCTGTGTTAGCTATTAATAAAATGACGCTTTCTGGTCTTTCCTGGAAGCTTAAAGATTCATAGCTGTGTTAGAAGCCCTTCTTCTTTCCCAAATAATACGGATGCACTCTAGGTAAACCTTGACAACTGACACTGCACATTTCCCTAAAGATGCTAACATAATACATGGTGAACACTGGTCACTTTCTCAAGACCCTCGGGAGATCTCATGGGATGCCTATATGGTTTTAAATCTAAATTTAACTTCTCCCAAATCCCCATCTACTCATTCTTTCACACAGTTCCTGTATTCCCTGATTTACTTGGCAAAAATAATTATCTAGTTAGTTGCCCAAGCTAGAGGCCTCTGATTCGCCTTCCCCACTCTTCCCACCATGTTCCATCAAATGTCTGTTGTATTGTTTCTGTCCATTCCTACCACTACTGCTTGAGAGCCAGGCCTCTGCATGTCCCCCCTGCACTGTTGCTTTAGCCCCTCCTTAGTGTTCCTCTGACTGTCTCGTCCTTCCTTGCTTGTATCCACACACCATCAGTGCTACTGGGTGACATTTTGTTCTGATCATAACTCTCATCCATGGGTAAAATTCACCAACCTTGGTGGGCTAACAACCTAGCCTTCTCTAACTAGCTCCAAAAGTTTCCCAGAGGATGTTGGTTTTCTTTTTACTCTTGCAGCCCTCGTCTTCTTCCAAATCATCAGCCATGTTCTCATTAACATCCCATCATCTCCATATTAGCAACTTGCAATAGGCCAAGCACTGTGCTGAGTGAGAATCAGCCATCTCATTTACAGTGTACCACAGTGAAGTACAGCAGTGGTGCAGATGAAGAAATTGAAGCTTGGGGAAGCTCAGTAAAATCTAGAAAGTAAGACTTCAACTTGGGGCCACTGCAACCCCAAAGCTAGAGCTTTTCACTTTTTTGCTATTCTTACGGAAAGGACAGGCATTCTTACTCACATTTGTCCATATGTTCTTTCTACTTCAAATACTTTTCCCTCCCCTCTAACTTCCAACTCTCCTCTTCACGATAATGCTGAAATTCCACTTTCCTCACAAATTCTTGCTTTAAATTCTCCTTCCCTTACCCAGGATGAATCACTTCCAGTTGCACTTCAGTATATCTATATTTAAATTTATCATTCTATTTATAATTATTTACCTATCTGCTTCCTATTAGCTAACTTATACCTTATTCATTACCACCATCTTTTTTTTTTGATAAAAGATTTTTCTCTGGTTTGGAAACTTGGGCTCGGGTGGACTTACTTGAATAGCAATAGTAGTAATAAAAACTAACATTTTAAAATAACTTGCTAATCAGAGAACTGAGTGGCAGAGAGGTTGTGGAAGCTTCCAAAGGCCACATTGCTAGGAAATAGCAAAATTGGAATTAGAAATGAAGCAGTGTAATTTCAGAGATACTACTGTGTTAGTATACAGTTGTCCTTCATAAAAATAATTGCTTTGGTGTACTCCATCAGCAAAAGTTTGGAAATCTATTTAAGCAAACCCATTTAAGCCCTGTCTCAATTATGACATCTCCCAATTTTCCAGCCTGTAATGATTAGAAGGAGAACTGCTTATACACTTTCATTAATATTTCTGGAAAGTGTTTCCCAAGTAAAGCAAATAATGTCCAGTTTCTTAGAACTCTTAATTATTTCCTTTCTTCTTTGTCTTGCAGGCTGCAGTGGTGAAGGAAAAACAAGGTGATTTCCTACCCCAAGCGTTTAGTGGCTTTTGCTAATTGGCATAGACTACAATTGAAATAGATGCACAGGGGGAATTCTGGTTATCTTTTTCAGCAGAAATCTACCACAATCATTCCTCAGTAGATGCTAGTGAAGTTCCGCTAGGTTTTGAGAGCCCTTTGGATGCCTGAGCAGGGCATTTTGTGTAAGACTGCACTGCTTATTCTTCATGAAGAAAGTAGGGATTAAAAATATAAATCTCAACCCTAGTAGATTAGATTACAGCAATACTGGTCAATTAAATGCTTTGGAACCAGAAGTATTTTAAGTTTCACATTTTTTCAGATTTTGAAATAATTTCATATTCATAATATCTTAAGGATTGGAACAAATCTAGATATTAAATTAATTTTTCATGTTTCATATACATCTTATATATGTAACCCAAATATAGTTTTATTAACATTTTAATGTGCCAAGATTTTGACTGCAATGTTCCTATGAGATCAAGCATGAAATTTGCACTTGAGTTATGTTGGTGTTTCAAAAGTTTTAGATTTTGAAGCATTTAGGATTTCAGGTCTTTTAAATTTGGCATGCTCAAATTGTACTGTTTGGGATGGGAAATCAAATAAAACATTGAGAAGTGGAAACACTTAACAAAATATTATAAATAATTATTCTTAATTGAGGATGAGCAGCAGAATAACAGCAACAGAACAACCTGAGAACATGTTTTCAAAATACATAACAACACAGTCATCTCCAGTTTTCTCTAAATTCTGACTCTGTAGACCCAGGAAATTACCAGATAGTGAATTCTTTTTCCAAAATATTTTCATGTATTTCTGTTGTACTATAATGAATTATAAATGGGAATGATGGACTCAAACCACGTTACTAGCTACTCTACACAGTCATTCTCTAGTATTAAAGACCAATATGGTAACTTCCTGCTGACATGTAAATTTATCTTTCCAGTAAGAGGCCTAGGACACAGGACATAGGAGCCGAAATCCTGTTGTGAAGTGTTCTGTCTCTGAAATTGGACAAAACCTTAGCCAATCTATTACTGGTTTCTGAGGTGCTGGTGTCTCCTACAGGTGGTTTCTAGGTTCTTTCTGTCCTTAGCAAAAGTCAAGACAAGCACATATGGTAGCAAAATTTTATTAGAGTCAGGAAAAGAAACAGGCTCTGCAGAGTAGGTTTGAGCCAGGTAAAAGTAAGAAAAGAAGCCCACCCTGTAGCGTGAGGGTGGGCCACCAAGCAAGAGCAAACACAGTGGCAAAAACTCAATGTGGACAGTCCTTTATGTATCACCTGCTCCTCAGGCTGAGGTCAGGTCTAGGTCATTCTATAGAAAGCCTGCTTAAAATCTCATGAGAAGATAACATGCAGGGCTTTGGGAACCCCTCTGCTGGGATTTTGTAACAGGTCACACCTACTTCCCCACAATCTAATCTCCTGTCTCAAATGGTACCAGGGATCGAATTCGGGTCCTTGCGCTTGCACAGCAGGTGGCGAAACCACTGAGCTAAATCCCCGGCCCTCCTGTCTCAAATCTTTAATAGTGTTTTAAAATAGTTTTAGAACCAAATTCCCTCTTTTTTCCCCAAATAAAGGTAGCCCTCACTATAACATGGGTGAAAGAGAGTTGGATTGTATGAAGCGAGAATGGCCAACTGCTCTGAACCTCTTGTTCTTTGAGTGGCCCTTTTGAGTGTCTGAGGCCTCTAAGGGACACAGACCTAGCACTGGCAGGTAGTCTAACCATCTCATTTCACATGCAAGGAAATTTAAGTCCTGAAGAGATGAAGCCACTGGTCTTGGAAATCACAGAACAAGATTCCTCCATGCCAGCTGAATGCTCTTTGCATTATTGTTGTTTATTTAAGTCTGCCAAGAGAGGACATAAAAAGACATAATAGCCTGCCACTGCCCTCATTAACATTTTGATCAACAATATGCCATTCCTAAACATGGATTTGTGATTGCTAAAATAAAAGGAAAAATACATATAAAATTAAATTAGTTTCATTATCCCATTAAAGGAACCATTTGATTTTTGTCGGCTGGGAAAAAATCTAATAAAATAGGATGTAATATTAATTAAGTATAATAATATAATGAAGCTTCACATTTGTAAAATTGGATCTGGATAAGGCCGTGTAGAGGAGATGATGTGTTATTTCATCATATGAAATCACATGGGGATTTCTCTTATATACATTCAACTGCAAAACACAGAAATTAGTTGAGTATCATTCCCTTTACTCTCAAAAGACTAGTAAACATTACAAAAGGAAATGATGGCTAAGAATTGAACCATTTAACTCAATATTATCTTCCTACTTTAGTAACCACTATATTTACATTTAAAACTTCCAAAGAGGCTTATCTTTAAAACATGAAATTTAAGTTGTTAGTAAACTTGTGTATTTCATTTAAATACACCTGTTAACAGGAAAATCATAGAATTTGTTGGTTTATATGAATTAAATTTAGTTTTAATAACTGTAAATCTTATAATACTCTGAATATACTTTATTTGGTAAAGGGAAAAAAACTGGCTAATGTGAAACACTATTCCCAATCCAACCCAAATGATTAAAATATCTTATTTTCTGCAGCTAACAGAATACAGAATATTGCCTTTTAAAATATGATTTTCTTTATTTCATAATAGCATTGAAGGATATTTGAAAAGAACATATGTAACTTAATGGGATGCCATGTATTACATCACTATTGGCATTTCCCAAAGAGCTAAACTTGAATAAAAATATAAAACAAATATTGAATATTTTTGAAAAGCAGGTGGCATTGAGCAGAGTTAGTTTTCCTGACAGCAGTCTTCAATATCACTTTTTAAAATGAGCATTCGGGCATTTCAATACCAAATCTGCATTTACTGAAAGATAAAAGATAGTGGGGCAACAAGGTATCCCAAAATAAAGGGACCGGTACCTGGGCTGTGCAACTCACTGCTGAGGGTAGGCTAGGTTTTGCCAGATAGGATTTAAGACACCTTGAAATCCCCTGTGTAACCTGAGGAAGGACTCTAGGCTTAAATCATTTTGTTAAGACAAACCATCTGTTCTAAAATAATAGGAGGAGAAAGACTGAAGAAATCTCCAGAAGGCTCCTGGGGCTCCGAAGCAGAAAGATGGTCACACTAGAATCCATACTCTTCTGGGGCTCATTCAAGTGTATCATTTATGCCAACTTCCTCAGACTTAAAGGGAATAGTTGAGAATTAGAAAGTGAAAACACCTGCAATAAATATTCCATTTAGTTAACCAAGATTCTGGGCTCAATAAGGAGGAAGAGGAAAAACAAAAACAAACTGACCTTGTGACTATGGCTCTTAACACAAGAGAATCCCTGAGGAGGAAGCTCTGAAAAAAAAAAAAAAAATCCAATGCCTGGGTCCCACCTCAGGTTGATTAAATCAGAGTCCTTAGGCAATGGCACATAGGCACTAGAAAGATTTGTTAAAAACTGAGGAGGTGATTTAATGTGCAGCCAGCTTTGAGAACTTGTGTTCCATAATAAGAATATATGAGCAATGCTTCCCTGGGAACCAAAGGGAGCCATCTCCCTAATAAAATCCTACATTAGTAGTTGGCAAATTTAACTTCTTCCATTATAAATAAAGAGCACGAAGGTCTTGAACCCTTGGGGAAACATTATCTGTTTCCTTTGTAGACAAAATAATTTCCTAGAGTGTAAATTATCTTTTTATTTTCTCTTCAAGTTTTTGGAAGAGACATTTCCAAGAATATTATCAGCATTTTGGCTGTTGGGAAGAAGTAACAGTCTGGTTAGACAGAGAGCCAGTATATTATATAAGAAGAACATCTTGTCGTCAACTGAATTCTGTGATTCTGGTGTGTCCATGAATATTTTTGATTAAGTCAACCTTAGAGTATATTTCCTCATAGCTAAAAGTGTTGGACAAAAGATTCTATGTTCAGCATCATAGTCTTTCTATTTGCAAGTGAGAGAACAAATTCAGATGTATAGACATCAGTAGTTTCATTCAATAGATTCAAAAGCAAAACAAAACAAAAAACCTAAAATGTCAAAGAACCAGCCACTTGAAAGAACCTGGGTCATCATTAGTGGCTTGGTGCCATTTTGTTAGCACTGCCTGAGTACCTGGAATTCCTGTAGAAAACCCCCACCCTAAGAAGAGTATCTTCTTAGTTGCATTTTCCACTCGCTGATGCTGCTAACTCCAGCAAGGTCAACTAAGGGCTTTAAGGCTTTGCAGATGGCAGCCTAAGTAACAGACCCCAGAAATTGGAGTTTAGATGAACCAGAATATCATAAACTAGAAGACCACATTGGTTTTAGGAAATTGATTTATTCACAGAAGGACACTAGTCAAAGATCCATGGTATAAGAAGCAAAAGTCCCGCCACCTATATTAAAAGGCAATGGCCATGCAAGTTATCAGGAGAACAGCCTCAGGATTAGAAAGATGATCACACTGAAAGTGACCGTTTTATGAGAAGACGTATGCTATATTAAGGAAAATCAAAGGGAGAAGCCTGACTAATACCATGGGTCATGAGGAAGGAAACAGGAGAAAATACCAGCTAAACGGACTTTTGCTGTGTTCCATTGATAACCACTATATTCTATTGACAGAAACCATTTTACAGGAGGAAGTGAGACTGATACTGTTCAAATGCTTGCTGTTTCAACTAGAATTTATCCCAGCCATTGGGCCTAGACTGCTGTGCAGGTGGAGCTAAATCACTGATTCAAGTCTGGGGAGGTAGAGATTCAAGAGGAACAAGGCAAGAGCTGAGGGAATTACTGCCAGGGTGCATTAGCCTGATCTTGCCACTTCCAGAAATTGCCAACACTGGCCTACCACACTTCCTCAAAGAAGATGAGTTCATTTGTAACTGCTAAGTGTTCATTTATTTCCTCATTGCTGATGGCGGATGGAATAGCAGACACATTGGGGAATAAGGTTCCATTTGAGGATCATTGTTAGATTTGACCTGGGTTCTGGGTTGAGGCTTCCAATTGAAATGCACATACTGATACCACATTTTGAACTTTCTCAAATATAATGTACTAATATCCTCACCTATTTCTGTATTATCCCAGAAATACTTCTATGTCCTCTCCTTCCACCTCTTAGCTACCCCCCTACACAGATCCTGAATGAAATACAGGAATCTCCTTATTTTAGATCCTCCTGATTCTTACAGTTATTTATTTAATGTATCTTCTATTTAGATGTAAGCCATGGTTCTGATTTCTGCGCAGGAAAAGTCTGTGTCTGAAGCAAGAGAAGCATTTAGTAAATACATGAATGAATGATTCAACTTTCCCATTCATTTTAATTCAGCACATTCATCAGTCTGTTTTCCTCCTTTAATGACCACAACATAAAGACTATTCCAAATTTTCTTATTTTTTAAAAAAATATGTTAAATCTGGACCATCATTCTCATTTTAAAAGACTGTAGAGAGGAAAAATGGAACCAGTCTATATTTATTCTAATCCATTTTATGAAATTTACTTCAGGACACAATTTCTCACCTCTATCCCCTACAATTATGAGGGGAGATGAATGTGTTACTATGTAAAGGATTCTAGTTTATTTGATTCCCAAAGATGGGGATTATATGTTTCACCTTATCATCCATGGTACTGTGCATGAATAAGTACTTTTATTGTATTATAAAAATTCTGTCTCCTTAAAACACAGTAATACTATGCAGATGAGTGAGTGAACTGGATAACAGTACATTACGTGGCAGTTTTGATTATAGTTGCATAGTTACTGTATCATGATTACTTTTTAACTATGTCAGCTCCCTGGGGCTTGTTTTGTTGTTGTTGTTGTTGTTGTTGTTGTTTATAGCTTTTTTATAGCTCATTTGTTATTCAAAAAGTTCTACATAACAGTTTTCTTGCTTTGATAAGACTTAGAATTACCTTATAATATTAGATTTTAGGCCTAATAAATCCATGATGAAGCACACTTGTATGAATCATGGGAATAACTGATGAAAGAATAATGAATGCTCTTATGCCCACTGCTGGCTGCTTTAATGGTAGCTCTCATTAGGTAGGTGTAATTTTACTAAAGCTCAATCTAGATTAACCTAATGTAATAGATTTTTATTGCAAATGTGAGCTTTTAAAGTTTCCTGGTTTCAGAGAATTGATAATGACTGAGTTATGGGTACTCTCCACCCAAATACCATTACAATGGTTTTTGTTCGTTGTCCATGCCAGTTTTGTCCCCATTTTCCCATTCAATGAGTTTATTTTCCCTTCTACTATAAATGAACTGTAGTTTCTACAAGAGCAGGATAACTAGTTTGTCTCAATTTTCTATCTCTAACACACAAAGCACCATGAGATTGCTTGTTAAATGACTGGTGAATCCTCAGATGCTGGAAGTTTAAGTGCAACTCCATGTTGAACAAGGTGAAGTTGAATCTGACTGACAAGTGTATACATCTTCAAAGTGACTAAATATTGACTCTATCCCAGGATCTCACTGCTCTTGACTTTTGGGTCTCTGTAGAGCTCTGCAGTCTCTGTCAGTTCCGTGTGTGTTGTGGCATTTGTGTTGAGTAGCCAGGGAAGGTGATTATTTTCACTTTTATGTGGCCTTATTCCTCTCCTCTTCCTTGAGTTTTACCATAAGTAAACCAAAGCAGAAATACCTCTTCCTCTCTGTGCTGTGAATTTTCCTTAGAACTGCATTTATAAATGTTTAGCAATTATCTAACTTGAGAAGTTTGCTTCCAAGGACAAAGTGTTGGGAATATGAAAAAATTTGAAGAAAAGCCAGGCTAAAAAAATTCCTCCAAATGGGATATTCCTTTACTTTAGGGATATGTGTTTCTCAGCCTGTTGATTTGGTTCTTTCATAAATCATTTCAGGTGGGTAAAATACTGTAGTACAGTATATCTAAAACTGGTCCAAGTAAGCACAGCGTGATGGCTCACACCTGTAATCCCAGCCCTCGGGAAATTGCGGAGGAGGATTACTTTGAGTTTGAGTCCAGCCTGGGCTACATGGGGAGTTCAAGCCCAGTTTGAATTTTGAAGCAAGACCCTGTCTCAACAAACAAACAAACAAACAAACAAACACAACTGTTCCAAGTAATTTTGGTACTCAATTCGTGAAGAAACAACATAGATGCAATTGCATTGGCTTCAGGATTATTCATGCTAGGAGAGTCAAAGTCAATAGAATAATTACAGATTTTAATTTGTGAAACTTGTCTTGAGATAAACTAAATTCTACTATTACTGTTTCAAAGTTTAATTACTTTTAGTATCCAATAAAGTCTAATTAAAAGTATTTAGTTAATAAGTAGTTTAAGTAGCTACTTTCCAATAATTTCAATTTTTAAAAGGTAGCACAAAAGAATATTAAACTTTGACAATAGCAGTCAGTATTTTAATGCATTTTTAACCACATGCAATGTACTGAGTCCCTGGATTATTTATTTTAATTCTCATAAATAAGTCAAGAACAACAGTTAATATTGAAGGGTATATCATACATAATGTACTCTTCTTTAGAATGATCACTTCAGAAAAAGCCATACATATCTGTAGCAAAAGTGAAGTATTAAAAAACATTTCTCAGAGGTGGTAAGTAAGGTGCTCTGGCAATCTTCTCTCCACATATAAACCAGTTTGAACAGTTGCAAACACACTAAACTATCTTCATATGAGATAAAGCCAAGGGAGAGCCCACAGTTCCTGGTTTTAGTACAATTAAAAGAAGATAGGGCAGGGATTTAGCTCAGTGGCGCTGCACCTGCCTGGCAGGTGCAAGGTCCAGTACCAAAAAAAAAAAAAAAAAAAAAAGAAAAAAGAAAAAGAAAAAGAAAATACACTGAAGAAGGTACAAAGGAGGAAGTTGCCAGGCACCCCACCCCTGAACTCTCAAGTATCATAGAAAAAAGATGCCTCCAAATTGGAGGAGGGGCAGGGAATTAGGTCCAGGTCTTAGATGTGAAATCAAGTACCAGGCCCATTATGGTGAAAGCCAGTGCTGGGCAGACCCCCATGATACCAATCTGAGACCACAATTCATGGTCGGAGCTGCTGGCCGTGACTTGGCGAGGTGGCAAAGAAACTGTTGCTCCCAACCCTCTTCTAATCACCGAAAATAGAACAGGGAGAAAATTCTAGCCCCCTCGGAGCAGGACTAATGCTGGCACAGGACTTTATGTTGGGACTCAGTGCCAGGGCCACCAAGATAACACCAGTGTTATGTGGAGACCTGCACAACAGTGGGACAGACTGGAGTTTCCTCTAGTTGATCCAGCCTTGGGGTGAGTCTGGGGCATACCCCTGTCCTCAGACAATGCAATTGGCTATAGCTGGGAGACTCAGGTGCAAGCCAGTTTAGCATCAGTCTTGGTGACCAAAGGACTGTCTATACCACCAATCCTTAACCATGAAGAGCAGATATCCCTAAGATAGTACTCAGGCATAGAGGCCCTAGACCTCCATGAGGTCCTAGCATGAGTCAGGGACCTTTGGCCCAGGGGTATGAAATTTTGTTTCTTCCTGCATCACCTGGCATGGGCCAGGGTGAAACTAGGCATGATTCTGTTTAGTATCAGCCCTAGTGGCCAAGAGATCACCTTCACCAACACTACTTCAACCTTGGGGACCCTAAAACTCCTTTCTCTAGGGTAAGAGTAGTAAGGCCAGTACCTTGCCTTGGAACTTAGTTGTGGGCTGGTAATATCTGGTACTGGAAAGGTCCTGAGAGCCTCCATTTTAATGCCTGACTGTAGATGGAGCCTCCGGAAGGCCCAGCACCAGCAAGAGAAAATAACAGTTCTAAATAATATGCACCTAATATCAAATGCACAAATATATAAAGCAAATACTCATAGATGTAAAGGAAGAGATAGACTTGTATACAGTAACAGTAATGAACTTAAATACTCCATTTAAGATGGCATATCGGACAGATCTTCTAGTCAAAAAAGTCAACAAAAAAACAACCTTATTAAATTGCACCTTTGACCAAATGGACCTAACAGATATGTAAAGAATAGCCAATGCCACTGCTATAGAATAGACATTCTTCTCATCAGCACATGAAACATTCTTCAGGATAGATCATATAATAATCCACAAAACAATTCTCAACAAATTTTAAAAACTTGAAATCATATTACCTTTTTTACCATAATGGAATAAAACTGAAAATCAATAAGAAGAAAACTGTGGTTGGAAATACATGGAAAATGAACAACTTACTGTTGAATAACCAACAAAACTAGGAAGAAATCAAGACAGACACTTTAAAATTTCTTAAAATAAATAAAAATGAGATATAATATACCAAGACCTACAGGATACAGCAAAAGCAATTTAAAGAAAGTTTATAGTAATCAATGACCACATTAAAAAATAGATCTCAAGTAAACAGCCTATGACTACATCTCAAGAAACTAGTAAAACAAGAACAAATGAAATACTAATAGAAGAAAAAAATAATAAGAGTAAGAATAGAAATTAATAAAAGAGATTAAAACAAATCAAAACCAAACTAAAACCTGATTCTCTAAAAAGATGGCACAATTGATAAATGTTAGCTAGACTTATGAAGAAAAAAAGAGAAGATTCAAATAAATATAAGATCAGATGAAAAGTAGAGATCACAGTGACACAGCAAAAATGCAAAGAATCACTAGAAATTATTATGAACAAGTATACACCCCCCAAAATGATAACTTTGAAGCAATGGATAAATTTCTGGACACATATACCTTACCAAGGTTGAATCACGAAGAAACAGAAAACCTTAACAGACCAATAATAAATAAAATAAAATTCTACCATAAAAAAAAATGCCCAGGACCAGACCATTTCATTACAGTGTTCTACTGAATTTCAAGGACAAGAAAACTCTTCTTAAATTATTCAGAACTTTGAACAGGAGAGGATTCTTTCAAATATATTCTATGAAGCCAGCACTACCCTGATACCAAAGTCAGAGAAGGACACAATAAGAAATGACTACAGGCCAATACCTTTGCTGCAGAAATCTTCAATAAAATACTAGCAAATTGGATCTAACAGCATATTATAAAGGTTATTCACCTTGATCAAGTCAGAGTCATCTTAGGGAAGTGAGAAATCAATCAACATGATAAAACATAGCAGAATGGTGGACAAAGACCATATGAATATCACAATAAATGCAGAATGTCCATTGATAAAATTCAGCATTCCTTCATGATAAAAATGCTGAGGAAAATGAATAGAGAATAAACATACTTCCCCATAATTAAAGCTGTATACAACCTTGTACCAAAAGGAGAAAAGCTGAAATCTTTCATTAAAATCTAGAATAATATGTAGATGCCTACTTTCACAACTTTTATTCAACTTAATACTGGAAGTTTTAGCCAAAGTAATCAGGCAAGAAGACAAACTAAAGTGCAAACAAATTGGAAAAGAGGAAGTTGAATTTTTACTTTTTGTAGATGGCATAATGTAGAAAACATAGATTTAACAAAAAAAACTATTAGAACTTATAAATGAATTCATCAGATTTTCAGTATTCACAATCCTAAAATTTGCATGGAACCATAAAATCCTGAAAAAAAGAATAAAGAGGACATATTATACTACTTGACTTCAAACTATGCTTTGAGACTGTGGTCTCAAAGAGATACATTTAAGTAATGAAATGGAATACAGAGTCTAGAAGTAAATGGATACATCTGTAGTCAACTGATTTTCAAAAGCAGTTCTAAGAATATACAGAGAAGAAAGGGCAGCCTTTTAAATAAATGGTGCAGGGAAAACTGGATATTCACGTGTAGAAAATGAAAGTAGACCCTATGTCTCACCAGTTACAGAAATTCAGCTCTCCATAGATTGAAGATCTAAAAATAGGAATATATTAGAAGACAAAGACAATATGGGGTAAATGCTTCAGGGCATTGGAATGGGCAAAGGTTTTTTGGAAAAGGCCCCCTTAGTACAGGAAACAAAAGCAAACATAGGAAAATGGTATTACTTTTAACTGAAATGATTCTTCACAGCAAAGAAAAAAATCAGAGTGAAAAGATGACAGAATTAGAGAAAATATTTACAAAATATTCATCTGACAAGGAGTAAATATCCAAAATATAAAAGGAACTCCAAAAAATCAACCGCATAGAACAAATAACCTGATTAAAAATTCAGTGATAGCCCTAATGACATTTTTCAAAAGAATACTTAAAAATATTCCACATTACTAATCATCAGGAAATAAAAATTCAAAACAGCAATGAGATACAATTCACCCTGGTAAGAATGACTACTATTAAAAAGACTGAAGATAACAAGTGCTGGTAAGGATGTGGAGAAAAGGGAGTGCTTGCACACTGTTGGGAATGTAAATTAGTACGCCTATTATGGAACACACTAGTGAGGTTTCTCAAAAAATTAAATAGGATCACATAGGATTCAGAAAACCCACTACTGTACATTCAAAGAAAATTAAATCAGTCTGTAAAGAAACATCTACAATCCTGTGTTTATCACAGCACTATTTACATTGGCAAGTAAATGCAAAGAACCTATGTGTCCATTAACTGATGAATGGATAAAGAAAATATGGTACATGTACATACTGCAATATTATTTAGCCATAAAGAATGAAATTCCATCATTGGTGACAACGTGGATAGAATTAAAGATCACTGTATTAATTGAAGTAAGCTGGGCACAGTACTGAATGATCTCAGTCATATATAGAATCCAAGAAGAATGTTGATCTCATAGAAGTTGAGAGTAGATTTGTGGCTGCAGAAGATGATGGAGAGTCGGAGGGTGAGAGGTATGAGGAAAGATTGCTCAGTGGGTGCATTACTTTCTCAAATTTAGATAGGAGTAAGAAGTTTGGGCATGTTATTGCACAGTAGGGCAACTATAATAATAATTACTGTGTATTTTGAAAGTCTAGAAGAAAAGACTGAATATTTTCACCATAAAAAATGATAAATAATTGGAGTGGTGAATGTGTTTAATCTGCTTTAAATGTATACATGTATCAAGACATCACATAGCATTCCATTAATATGTATAATTTTTATGTTTATGTAAACTAGTTGAAAAACAAAATTTAGTTAAAATTTTAATGTATTTCTGTTGTTGGTAGGGTTTTTGTTTGCTTTATTTGTTTTTTCAATTTTTTATGTAGTAAATATGCGTAACAAAACATTACTATTGTAGCCATTTTTATGATACAGTTCAGTGGGAATGAGGATATTTAAATGGTTTTGCAGCCCTCATTATCCATTTCTAGAGCTTTTTTATCTTCCCAAACTGAAATTCTCTACCCATTAATAAACAATTGTCTCCCCCTGGTCCCTGGAAAGCACTGTTCTACTTTCTGTGAAATTCAGTCCTATGAATTTAAATACATCTGTAGATTTATGTTACTGTCAGCACAACAGGAGGCAGCAGGCTGCCATCACCTCCCAGTGGTTTCTGTTTTAATACAGCCACACCTGTGACCTGGTGGAAACCCTCCCAAGCATCAGGGCTTATGTAAAGTAGGTTTGGATAATACCCAGTTGGCCAAAAGCTGCAAGAATGTGGGTGCAACATGGCCACCAGCCTGGGTCTGTTCCCTGTTCTGTTTCTCCCTCACAGAAACACAGCTTGCAACAAAAATGTGGCAGAAAACCAAATAACTAAGGTCAACATGCATAGCCCTTCATTTTTATTTTATATATACTATGAAAAGAATAAATGATTAGAAAAAGCATTTGACTTCCTACATTCCTCCTTTTGAAATTAGGGATTATTCTCTCTTAGTAAAGGTGTTCTGCTTTCAATTACACACGTCTCTACTGTATAACGTTTTGGAGGTCATCTCAATACAAGCTTTCAAAGTAATGTGGTAGTTTATTCAACCAAAGTCCTATGAATGTCACTTCTTAATACTCATCTCATAGGGCAGGAGTTAAAGACCATAAATGGCCCAGTCTGTGCCTCATGTTTTAGAGTCCTTTCTCACTTGTCTGACCTTGTGCTAATTTATACGAAGTTGGACACGGTGTGAACAATATTGTTCAGTATCATTATATTTAAAGATATAATTTAGTTTTTACAACATATTTCTCTGTATGTATTATGCAGGCAATTTTCCTTTCCATTTTTAGAACTAGCTTGTTGAATTAGAGGCAGAGATAGTTTACATTTCAGAGACACCACAATTTTTTCTAGTGAGAATTCTTATTTAAAACAAACAAATCATTCTTCATATTCAATTTTAGCTGTGTGATTAATCCAAAGTAAATAGCAAAATAAATTGCTGTCTTAGTGTTTGTATCTTTTAACAATGAAACCTCTACCTACCTCTGAGTTATACAGATTTTCAGTAAGGTTCTCTAAAACACAAATTTGGGGTTAAAAAAAACCCTTAAAGTTAACAATCTTTTGTTCTAATTTAAATATCCATGGTTTTATGTCAAAGATGCTCCTCTAGTTTTTATACCTATACAGAGGAGTTTTGTCAATTCTTGTAAATTATATCTGTCATTACAAAATCCAGTTTATCCCAAAGTAATCATTATATTTAACTCAGAAACAAAACTACCCTAAATTTTCCACTGGGCAAGGCAGGCTCTGATATATTTTTACAAAAAATAGGAAATTGCAGCAATAGAATTTCTTACATATTACTCCAGATGTGTAAGTGATATTTTGGTGCTGCAGCTTTGATTGCAGCCCCAGTAAAGCTGGGGTCTTTTTTATTTGGGGGATTCTTTGAAGTGGACCTTTTATTAGAAGAAATTTGATGTGAGGACATTTTTATACAGTGTTTTTTTACATGCTTTCTTTCAGTATTATATTACAAATGGATAGCTAAAGTACACATTTTTCCTCCATCCCCAGTGCACGTTCCACCAAATATTCCCTGTTTACCTCCAATTTCCAAATTGGAAAGGTGTTTTACAGGTACAGTAAGGACCCAAAGAATAAAACTGAAAGCTTCAGAGTATCAAACTTCATGGAGTTTGACTAGTTGGATTTGGAATTACTTAGTAGCAGTAATTTCATTCCTCATTCAGTTTTCCTCCCTTTGTAATGGGAATATCTAAAACTGGTATCCTATGTTGTTCTGTCATTGTGCTTTGCAGGCAGATCATTTGTTTTCTAATGCCACAAGTCCACTGATGGAGAAAAATATTGCCCCAATATAGCTCATTCCCAGAGTCTTACCTACTGCGAATTTGGAAGACATTTAGGACTTTTGAGGAAACAAAATTTAGATGAGATTTTTTACTTTAAACTGACAGTGTGATGGATAGAAATTTTAAAAGACATTGGGGTGAGGTAAATGACTTTTATCTAGGGGATGGATATGAATTACGGAGGCTGAATAACAGCTCCCCCGAGAGCTCCATGTTCTAGTTCTGAAACTTGTGAAGCTTACTGTTAAAGGAACTTTCAAAATGGATCAAGTTAAGGATCTTGAGTTGACAGATTATTCTGGATGGTTTAGGTGGCCCCGATATAATCACAGTGGTCCGCGTAAAGAGACACAGGAGGAGTCCACACACACAGAAAAAGGCAATGAGATGAAAGTAATGAGTCTGATTTCAGACTTCTGTCCTTCAGAATTTTAAGATAATAAACTTGGGTTGTTTTAAGCTTGTAGTAATTTGCTACAAAAACAGTGGAAAACGAATACAGCAGTTCTACTTGAAAATGCTTTATAATGATAGGGTCTGTTATAAAAACTGATGCATTTTGGATATTAATTCACAGTTCCTGAAAAGACTTCTTGAAAAGAAGTCAAACCAACAAAACTATGTAGTGAGGTTCATAATTAGATATAAAGTGAAGGTTAGGAATAGCTACTGTATACATTGCTGATTAATAACTAAGAGAAATTTTACAATTGGATAAGGTGGTTTAGACTGTTGTCTAAAAAACTGCATCAAAAACTGTTATTTTACTGTTCCCAGGTATTTTCTCTTTCATGCCCCCACCTTCACTCTCCTGAGAATTTCAAGTTGGACCTGCAGAGACTCTTTTGAAGGTTAAATGCAGTTCAAGGGCTTCAATCCTTAGTTTCCCTGCTGAGACAAAAGATACACTAATTAATGGGTTTTATGAAGACTTGGCTTTACTGGAAATAAAACCTAATAATTCCTCTGAAGAGTTCATCTCTAATTGCTATTTAGCATAATTTGATTTGAATTTCTCATATAAAACAGCTGAATAAAAACATTTATTATTATGAATCCAAAATTTCTTAAGTTTCAGCTTAAGACTAGTCACTCTCTAAAAGCAGTATACTGCTTGTAAATTTTGTTCCACAGTGCATTTACTGTTTTGCAATACTGTACATGTGGAAATGCTAATTAAATAGAAATGAGCCTTAGGGGGAACAAAAGACTTATTTTCTTAAGTAGACTAAATCTTTCCTACCTGGAACTTTCAAAAAAATAAAATTTTCAAGATTTAAACATTTTCTGCATAGATTTTTTAAATTCAAAAAAATCCATATCCAAAATCCATATTATATTTAATAATGTATATTATAAACATTTCCACCCAAAATGTTTAAAATTAAACAAGAACGGAACCGTTTGTAATATACAAATCATATTTATTTGTCTTTAAATAGTATATAGAACAAAAGTTAATCTTTTCCTCAGTGATACCATAATACCAATAACAAACCAAAATACAAACTCCCAGAACTTGTTATAAAACATAAGATCAAAGACCAAAGTATACATGAATTCATGAATTCCAGGCCATAGTCAAAAAAGACAATATATATGGCTTTGATCTTTCCAAAAACTGACATATAAAATGCCACTCACATAGTATAAAAAGTGGTAAATAGAACTTGTCTTCCTACAGCCAAGTGAAGAAATTTCTGCACAAAGTCCTCATAAGAAAAGCATCTCTAATGCAGTGACCAAAGTTCTCAGTAGCTTCCTCATGGTTATTACTACAAACAGGAATTTTTCAAATGAAGAGCCTGTGTTTTGCTAATACAGTGAATACTGAATAAAATAACCTTAATCAAAATCTACCAAGTCTTCAAATCCAAGACTTCTTACCAGGTTTTGAAATTAAAATCCTTTAAAGGCAATATGACTTTTAAATTAATATTTGTACTTGTTACAATCTTAAGTTAAATCTAATTTTTGCTGCATCGATTTTCTTTTCCTTAGATTGAGAGTCTTCCTGTCAATCGTTTAGCCCTCTCTTCTCTGCTTATTTCTTCCCCATTCATCCCCTACATCCCTTCTTCCTTCCCTGAGTTTTTCCTTACTCTTTTGTTTCCTTTCCTCAGACAAATAAAAAACAAACAAACAAAAATAAAATAAAGTGCTTAGCCAATTTTCATGGGGAAAACCAAAATAAACTAGTTTAAATGATTTTTAAACCATTAAAAAATGTGAGTGGAAAGCTTTCTCAATACAAAGGCTCTACATTGAAATACCATTAACATAGTTACACAACCTATTGAAATATCTTATTTTTACTTTATTGTACTGACCAGCCTTGAATAAAAATGTAACTTTGGACAGTTAAGAAACAGAAGTGAAGAAAGTCAAGGAGGAATGCTTATTTTCTGCTTAAGTGTTTAATATTGTGTATGTAACAAACAAGTTATTAAGAAATGGCTTGGTATCCTGATTTATTGGGTTTTTAAAATTGTTTCTCCCTGTATACTTTTGTATTCTCAAGTTCTGAATTTTCTTGTCTTCTGAGTACATAGGATTAATAACTCTTATTTTATCCAAGAACGTGTTTATCAATGAAAAAAAAAAAACAAATCAATAAGTTGGATGCTCTTTCCCCCATTTTCCAGTATAAATCTAAATTCTACTTCAACCTAAGGAAGAAAGGAGTAAGGGGCTAAGTGTGTAGTTCAGTGGCAGAGCACTTGCTTACCATGTGCAACGTCCTACATTTGAGTTGCCAGCACTGACTAAAGAAAAAGAAAGACAAGAAAAAAGAAAAAAAAAACAAAGCTCCAAAACTAAGACTTCTTATTTAGCTAAGTGGATGATGTCAGTCAGCCTTAGATGACTTGATTTTTACAAAAGTAAAGTAATGTAATATTTCTTGCACCTTGAGTAGTGTGGAATAATCTTTGTTACCCACACAAACCAATGATAAGCAGTATTTTTACATATTCTACATTGTAAATCCTATATACTGGCTTATAACTTATTATATATAGACCTTTGGCTCTCTAACTTGCACAAAGTTTATATTTCAGCCTTTGAAGATATAATTGATCTCAGCCCATGCTAATAGCATTATGCAATTGAATGAATTAGGATCCAACGAAAGACCAAAAATCTCAGCTTTTCACACTATTTAGTTCTAGAGATTATAAATTCCATTAGGTAATAATGGATAAATATTGAGAGACAATATTTTCTCTTATTTTACCACTCTGCTATCTTTTCTGTCCTTTCCTTCTCCTTACCTTTATCGCAACTGCAAGTCATCATGGCCCTAGCTCTTTATTCCTGTCTCTATTGCTAATCTTCCTATTGTCCTCTAACTTTTAAAAAATGGTAATAGCTCATAGGACATTTTTATTGAGTGTCTAGTGTGTCCCAGATATAAATCTTGAATTCACAACTTTTATTTAGATTTGAAGGAGTACTGAAATAAAGATCAAAGCAAGTGTTGTACCTTAAGATATTATGAAAAATAAACTGTATAAAGCATTAACTGTGCATCAGAAGAATAACCATCAAGAATATTTATGAGATTTTATTTCCATGTTTCCATTTTCTCATATTAATTCCATTCCCTTCTTTCCTTTCCCCTACCCCTCCCACTTCCCCTTACCCTTTGCCCCTTTTCTTCCTATTTCACGTTGTCTATTATACCTTTTAGTCCTTATTTACACTTTCAGTTTTTCACAACAGAGAAACTATTTGGTATGCATACATATGTGTCCTATTTATTTCACTTAAGAGTATCGCCTCAATGTGCATCCATTAGCTATAAATGTCTCTACTTTCTCATTTTTTATGGCTGAGTAGTACTCCATTTTATTAAAAAAAATACATCTTCTTTATCCAGTCTCCAGCTAATGCTCATTTGGGCTGTTTCCAAGCTTTAGCTATTACAAATTATGCTGCTATGAACATGGGTGCACATATATCACTGTGGTATGATTCTTTTAATTCTTTGGGGAAGATACCCAGCAGGGGAATAGCTGGGTCAAATGGGACTTCCAGTCCTAGTTCTTTGAGGTATCTCCATACTGATTTCCACAGTGGTTGCACCAGTCTACACTCCCACCAGCAGTGGAGCAGGGTTCCTCTTTCCCCACAGCCCCTCCAGCATTTGTTATTGGTTGATTTCATGATAGCAGCCATTCTTTCTAGAGTGAGGTAGAATCTCAGCATTGTTTTCATTTGCATCTCTTGAATGACCAGTGATGTTGAACATTTTTTCCTGTATTTATTTACTATTTCTATTTCTTTGTAAACAGGGAGGGATGGAGGGGTTGAAGGCAGGGCTGGGCAAGGGTGAAAAATAAGAACCAAGGGAGATTATGTAAAGGTGCAAATTTCCAATGATGAATGTCATTATATTCTGTACATCAAATGTACCAATGATTAGAATGAATAATCAATAAGGCAAAATAGGAAGAAAAGGTCCAAAGGGGTAGGGATAGTGTGAGGGGCAGGGGAAAGGAAAGCAGGGAAAGGCAAAATGCTGAGAAATGGAAAAAATGGAAATAAAGTCTTTGTAAATAGGGAAGGGTGGAGGGGGTGAAGGGAGGGCTGGGAATGGGGAAAAAATAAGAACCAAGGTCCATCATGTAAAGGTACAAGTTCCCAATGAGAAATGTAATTGTGTTGTATACCTACAGTGTACCAATAGAAGAATTTAATAAAAACAACAACAACAACAAAAGAATAATTTGAGGCTAATTTGAGGATCATCGGTGTTAGCTGTTCTTTAAAGTTTTAGTAAAATTCAGCTGAGGAACTCTTTTGGACCTGGGGATTATAGGTTTGACTGGAATAACTGGTCAAAGTATTTACTCAGTTGTTCATTTACTTTATCTCTCCAGCTTGCCTTTCATTCATCAAGCCTGTCTTAGGTGCCACCTCCACGTGAGAAACTGCACCAAGTGTTGCCAATACAAAGCAAGGGGAACTTAGTTCTCATACACCACAATCTGCCAGTGTCCTGTAGAGTGTCTTGCACTCCCGCACTGGGGATCTGTCTTCAGAAATCTCTGTTCTGACACTGTTATACCTAATGCCAAGGTGGCATCTGTCAGCATAGACCTTTCTATGCCAAGACCTTACTGACGGCAAGCAACCAACAGTGTTCACTGCTCCCAGTCGTTTGAACAGCTCTAGATATAGCAAATGGCCCTGGCCCTGCTTGGCAGGGAAATTGTTACAGGCAGTACAGGGCACGCTTCTCATTTCATTGAGATGCCTTGGCTAGCAATGGCACAGGTGGCTTTGTGAGGTGTGTAACAAAGCAGCCAGCCGCAGCCCTCTAAAGCTGTAGAGATACACAGCCCCAGGAGCAAAACACATTAGAAATTGAACTAGAACCTCTTCTGTTAGAGTCACCTTCAAGATATATGTCAGTGTCCTTCAAATACATCCAATGTATTCTGGGTTTTTCTGAGGCCAAAATCATTGTTAATTTATAGGATGAGTAAAAATGAAAAGAATAAAACAAAATTCAATTTTTTCTGTAAAGGTGAAATGCACCGAGTATAAATGTGCCATAATGTAATGATACTTTGTCACTGGAAAACTTATTTTTACTATCAAGGGAAGATGATTTGCACTCATCCTCTTTCATTCTTTTTCATACTTTTTTGTTTTAATTTCACTTATTTAAAATCGTGATACAATTATTTCAAATGTTGGCACTCATTGTGTTGCTTTCAGTTTTTTTTTTTTTACTTATGTTTCATTGCCTTTGCTTTTGTTAGTTCATAGAAATTGTATTTTGTACATATTCTTTAAATTATTCCTTTTTCCAATTATATTCTAAGAAGAATTTTCTTTCCTCTTAAGTGAGATTCCTCCTAGAATCCTTTATCTCCTGTCCTAGTATGAATTACATGTTTTCTGATCATGCTACACTTTATGGACTTCTTTTAGCTGTATTTTTATATTAGATGAGCTGAACTTTCTGTCTTGTTCTTGCCCTTTTTGATAGAATATATTCAAGAGCAGAAGTAGGAGAACAAAGAAGTAAAGGCATTACTGACTGTTGCATGCCAAAACTTGTCTTTATTTTACACTTATTCTTGCTTAATGACTCTGTTGGCCATAAAATTCTAAATTCAAAATACTTTCTCTCTGATATTTGAACGTGTCACTCCAATTTTATTTGGCATTTATTTTTATCATCAAAAGTCTGATACAAAATTGTTCTATTACAGATAATCCAATATTTTAGCCTGTACATTTTCTCTTTCTCCTTGGAATTATGAAATTGTGTGTGTGCATGTGTGTGTGTGTGTGTGCATGAATGTGCAAGCCTTTCCTCATCTACTCTGCTTAAAACTGGTGAGCCATTTCAATCTGAGGACTTCTTTTCTTCTATGATGTGTAATTTTTGTCACATCTTTGATTATATCTTCCCCTCTATTTCCTCTGTCCTTTTCTTGAAATCTTTTTAGTGACATCTCTGGTCTCCCAAACAAACTCTGTTGTTTCTCATATTTCAATCACATTTTCTATCTCCTTTAGCATTTTGATACAAATTCTTCCATTATCTCTTATCCATCAGCACATCTCTATCCACTTCCTTCTACTTTCTCAGCTCCATCTGTCAGGATTTTTCAGTTTGGAGGGCTATAGTTTCCCAATCCTTGACTAGACCTTGAAGTTTACACTGCCTCTCAGAAACTTGTTGCAAAAGCACTCACTAAAGGTCTCTGTCTGTTCTGCGTCCTTCACTGTTATAGATGTATACTTTCCCTTAAATATTTTTGCTGTTGATTCAATGAGGTGTAGAAAAGAGTGGAGGAAAATCTTGGGTAACAACTTGGCTGTACTGACCTGAATAAGATCCACACGTTTAATATCTTAATTGGATGAGTATCTTATTTTAAAACCTGACTTTGTGAAGGAAATCTACTCCAAAAAGTTGCCATCACAGACAGAAAGAAACTGTAAGTTCTACTTATACAGACATAAATTAGATAGGAAGTTCACTTACTCTATCCAACAGCAGGAATTTCTAACAGATTTTATTTTGCTTCAGTTGTCTATTTTTTAATCCGTATTTTTCATACATACATAGGTGCTTAGCTTAATTGAGTATGCTGGTCTCGTAAGATAGTTAGAAATAATCATTATTTTTGTGTTGCACAGACTCCTTAAATCTACTTGATGAGAGACTGTACATTCCTGCCACTGGAAAAGCCTAAGCCAAAACAAGAATCATATTACAAAAGAATCTCAATTAAATAATTAAAATGACTTGGTCCCAAATAGTATAAAAAATTCCCAATTTTATTTAAAATTAGTTTCCATCTTTCTTTGTCTTTTTCTTTCATCAGGATAACCTCAATTTTCAATTCAACTGGAGTTAGTAGAAAACAAGGTTAGTCTCACATTTTCTGAGTTTAGCAGATTAACCCGCCTGTCTCAATGGACACTTGTGATTTTCATGATGAGTCCCCCATTGTGACCTTCCCTCTGCCTTTGGGTTGAGTACTGCTTCTCCTTTGCCAGATTTCTCATGAGCTGTGACCACTGCTGTTCTCTTGGCCGGGAAGCTGTCTTCTTTAGAAATGCCTTTTTATAATGATATTGTCTCTTAATCCACTACATCCTTAATTGCCAAACTGCCGGGGATATACATGGATTCTCTGTCACTTTTGTTTTTTGTTAGAAGGCAGCACTCCTAGGTCTCAGGCAAGTTCCCATCCTCTCAAATTTCAGCAGTCATGGTGATCTCTTTTGTATAGTTTACCATTCACTCTGATCCTTTTTTGCCTTAGCTGAAACTGAGAGGGAAAGGAGTCACATTTTAGCAGTCCAGGTTCATACTTCTTAGGATACAATACTGAGGAAGAGTTTGAAGTACTTTTGGGAAACTATGAACTAAGGAAGGTTAGTTAGGCTTGAATTGGGTAACTGGAGTAGAATCTCACTAAAAGCAAGGAATTAACTGGAAATGAAGACACTGTTACTAATAAATGGTTTATTGCTATCATCAATTTAGGGATAAAAGATTCTGAGTGAAGACAGAGAATGGACTGGCTTTTAAGAAATTCGACAGCATCAATTTGAATTGATTAGGGATCAAATTAAATAACAATAATATTATAAACAAATTCATTAGGTGAGCTAAATGGATTTCTAGAAAAAGTTCATAAAGGCTCATGCTTTCTTTTGATATTTATTAATCACAGAATGTAAGAAACAAAAAATTCGGAAGTACAGCAAAAATATTTCTTTAGATTGCCATGTATGCCTATACATCATAGTTTTTTTAATACAAGGATCAAAATACCTATCAAATGAAGTGAAACCTGGAAATACACATTTAAGCAGGTGATTCATATTTTTATGAGATGGACCATGGACCACTATTCTAGTCTTAATTCTGAGAAACCAGTTATAAGTTATATATATTAGGTGGTTTCTTAGTTGAATTAAATAAATCTGCATAAAACCCCAAGAGATATTATTGTTAATTCCATTGTATATGATTGATAAAGAAGTGTAACATAGGGAACCTAAATAACTCCTGGGCATCACACAACTGGTAAGCAGCAGACATAAATTAAAGATCAAGCCCTCTGTTTCCACAGCCCAGCTCTGAATCAGGTTGCCAAAAGTGACCAGACACTTGAGAGTAAGTGGAAGTTGCCAAAAAATAGAGGTGAGATTTTTGAAAATCCAGAGTTCGTCATATTTCTATAGCATGAGATTTTGGAGAATGATTTGAAACAATCAGGAAATTTTCAAAAATGTGATTATGATAGAGCAATTCAAATGCAAAATATTCTAATAAATATAATATTTCAAGAAAAAGATATCCTCCATTGCATTTTCTTCTAAATAATGAGCAAGACTTAGCTAATTTGCATATTAAAATAAAACATGTTTCAAAATGAAAAACTCAGACATTTGGCTGCATAAACATGGCTTTGCTTAACTCAGTATGAGTCCACAATGTTATGAGCTTAATATTATCGTGTGGCCAACATAATCAAATGATGACTTGAACAGGAGAGGCAAGAAGGAGGGAATGGAGTCCTCTCTCACCTGCCCTAACCTGGATCAGGCATTCTCTTGTACAATTCTCCTGGGTCAGACTTTCATACAGGAGACAGCCCTATGGAGAATACAACTTAAAACATCTTGGTGAGGACTATATGGCTATTACCTTGGGAACACAAGGGAAGCAAAGAGGAGCACATGCTTATTTTTTAATAATGAAAAGTTAAAGTTTCTTCATGGATGAGATTTGCATTTTTTGTTTCTTTCCATGTTTGTTTGATTTTGGCTTGATCCTAAGAGGTAAGGACAGATGGATATAATTAAAACATTTCTGGGCAATATAAGGAAGTAATTTGTGATTGGAAAGCATTTAAGTATTAAGCTGGAGAAAAGTTCAGTTAATCAACAGGTTGTTTTGTCTCGTTTTGTTTCTTTACTATTCAATAATTTGTTTGCCTAATACCTTTTGGCTGATGTGCCCAACTTGACTAATTATTTTGAAATTGTGAAGATCCATCACAGTCAATTTAAATGTGTGCACCATGATGTAAGTCCTCTTTTCATTGTGAAAAATTTATGTTAGATGCCACAGTCATTCTTCACTCCCTGTAGTTTGCTCAAAGACATCCCCATTAACAAGAATGTCTTACTTTTGCACAGATTTCAAATACTTTGGTGATTTCTACTGTGCTGAAATAATGCACATCCTCATATAAAAATGAATGAATGCCTCCTGACACCGTGTGCATGTATTCCTCAGAGTTTATGACATAGTTTATGACCATGTGTTTGTTTAATTGCTATCCGTTTATTTCTGCTAAGTTATGGCAGCTTTCAAATACAGAAATTTCATAAATTCATTTTTCTTATTTTGAGCACAAGAAAAAGTTCTAAATGCCTATAAAGTCAATGTTTTAATCATTACGTGGTCACTTACTGCTGATAGAACATTTGATCTGTACAGAAAGGATGGCTTGTTGAGTGGTTGCCTTTCAGGACTGTGTCATTTTAACCATGATGAGCAAGCATCATATTACACAATAGCCTTTTTTAAAGCTTTTGAGACTTCCTATAGGTGGTAGCCAAGGTACAAATGTACTGATTCAAATTAAGTAAGTATGCAGTAGCTGCCAGAGCAAATAGTTTATTCTATCAATATTATTAAATAATTACTATCATTTAAAAGGAGTTTTTATAATGCATTGAGTAATCCTATATATAGCCAATTTATTATGTTAGGAATGTTTAAATGATATTGAATTTCTGAGAGTGGCTAATGTTAACTCTTACAAGGCAATCGTGATTTTCCAAATGCTACTCTTATGATAACAATCAATTTTTTATGATGATGATGGGCCCAGTTTCCTAGGGTGTTACAGTGTTATTGTTGGGTTGGAATGTATCAGAAGCTGAAATAATATTATTCCTTATAAGGAAATCATATGCAAGTTCATGTTAAATGCAGGATGGAATCAAGATAAGCAGAATCTGTCTTTGTTCCGTTATCAGACAAAGGATTGTGTGTATGTGTGTGTGTGTGTGTGTGTGTGTGTGTGTGTGTGTGTTGGAAGCTGTAGAAATACTTAATCATTGGAATCCTTTGCCTTTCTTTTATGTGAAATATAAAATATTGAATTATTAAAAATAATGTGTGGCTACGATTTAAATTGAACCATGAAATAAACAAATCTGACTATTATTACCCAGAGAAGCTAAAAAAACCACTCTAACAACTCAAAGTGTGGAATGATATTCAACAAATACAGCTGAATAAATGAAGTATGTTGACATAAATGCACAGAAAAATAAAAGCAAAGAAAAGGAGTGGGAAAAAATACTGGGAAATAAAACCCCTCTTGTGTGTGGATGGACAATATTTGGGGAAATGTTTCTATCTTGTTAAGTTTTAGCATAACTGAAACATGCTAAAAGAATCATTCAGGATGGGCAGGGCACCCATAGAATTTATGGACTTCAAGCAGAATGACATAAAAATCTTCAAGAAAGGAAAAGATTAGAACTGGAATAAAAGATCTTAGCATGGGTCAGAATCCAGAGACATCTGTGTTCCCTTGGAGGAGACTGATGCTTAGAGTTTGGTTTCCTTCAACTCTGACAACTGGGACATGTGAAGGGTCCTCTGAGTTCCAGGCCAACACACTGTGCCAAGTCATTGTTCAGAAAGCAAGGCTGAGGGGCTGGGATTGTAGCTCAGTGATAGAGCTCATGCCTAGAATGGTTGATACCCTGGATTCCAGCCCTGACACCACAGAGCAGGGGACCAGAAAGCCAATGAGTGTTATGGGATGTGATAGTTACTTTTCTCCTTGCTAAAACAAAATACTCAACACTCAAAGTTAAAGGAGGAAAGGTTTATTTGGGTCATACTTTGTAGAGGTTTCAGTCCAGAATTGGCTGGCTCCTCTGCTGAGTGGCAAATGGCAGAGGGATGTCCCAGAGGAGAAACAGTTCATGGCACCCACACAGTAGCAAATGCAACAAGAGACCTTAACAGCATCTTTCTGTCCCTTTAATTTTATCTAGACTATTTAGGGCAGGTAGCATTCACACCCTTAATCCTAGTGACCTTGTGCCTAGCATTGTACCATGAATCAATCGCACATTCTAGATTCAGCTGCCTCTGAAAAAGCCCCACCCACAACTGCATGAGGCTTTGGGGGAACATCTAGACACAAGTCATAACACGGGATAATTCTAGGTTAAAGCTATTTTTAAACCTTAACCCTAACCCTAAAGTTATTTTAAACTGGTGACACTTGCATTCATTGTTTGCTTCAAAATGAAGATGATACCTAGTTATGACTCAGCTTTCAAGAAAGATGAAGCTATCAAGACCTGTTGAGACTCTTCTTGGTGTCTCTGTGTCTGGCTCCTTTTCTCCGGGTAAGGAAGTGCATCTCTTCCGTGAGGGTCTTATGACCTCCTTCAGGAGTGAGGAGAGAGAGGAGTGTGTAAGAGACCTTCCGGATTCTGCTGTTTTCTTAAATTCAAGGGGCCATAATTTGGGGCACCTTATACTAAATCCCATCAATTTTTCCCCCTAACATGAAAAACAGTTCAGTAGTTAGTCCATCATTAGTTTCATTAGTTTGTCTATCTAATATTGATATACATGTGTTTTAGATTAAGATGTGAAAAGCATTTCTTATTTTCACTCATGATCAAAAATATTGAAAGCCATGAGTGTAACCTACAGATACTTTTTGCAATTTTGCCATATTTTTAAGACCTTTAGTTCATTTTTCTCTCCCAGCACATAACACAGGATTCTCTTCTTTTTTATTCAGGTATTTACTATGACACACAGCCAGTAGCCAGTGGTTCCCAGAATGTTTGACAAGCATTTAGGTATAAAACTTATAATAGGAACATCCCAGCAATCAATTTGCTATACTTCTTTAACCAAGTTCTATATAGTCCAAGCATAATGACAAGTTACCCTGGCCTTTTGAAATTATTTCAAAGTGCATAGTAAAGCAAAGATCATTTCAAGTTTTGTTTTGTTTTTTAACTTCATGTGCTTCTTTTAGGAAAAAGAAATCTGATCTTACAGATTCAGAAAGTCATAGCCAACCTCCTCTTGTCTAATCAGTAATGGTAATGGAAGCCAAAGGATATTATTTGGGATGAAGTTTTGATGGGAAAAGATTTGCTAATACCAAAGGATTATGTTTACATTAACTTGTCATTTTACAATCTTATACTGTGCCTGGGCTCAGTGGTACAGTGCTTGCCTCACATACATGAAGCCCTGAGTTCCACCATTATCACACACATACAAAAATTAGTTACCTAATTAAATAATTGAAATCTTGACTTTGCCAAAATTTTAGGTTTTGCATCACATATAATACACTGATTTTAGGACTGGAAACACTAATTAAAAAATGAAATAATAATGTTTTTGTTGAAGGGTACATACAAATTTACTATTTCACACTAATCACTTATTATATAAAAACAATTTGTATTTTAATTGGAGCTGGAGATTTTGTTCAGTGGTAGAGTGTTTGCCTAGTATCCATGAGGCCTTGAGTTTAATCTCCATCATAAGGAGAAACAAAAAGAAAATATTTTATTAAAGTGAATGATTAAAAGATTTGGTCTACAAATTTAATTTTCCTAATAACCCATGAAAAAATTCCATTTACTATTTAAGGAAAGTGAAAATATGGCGAAAAGTTCAAGGTTTCAAAGAATAGCATTACTTTCCTTAAAATAACATTAACAGTAAGGACAATTTTTCTTGCCCACTCTGAGTCAATCAGCCTGAGCAATTTCCATGAAAATTCTTACCACTATTTGCTGTACTTGTTGTAAGAGCTCAGTAAATTGAATGAATATTAATTGTGAATCAAAAGGACCTGAGCATATACCTTGACTTGGCAGTGGAGTGACCATGTACTCCTTGCAAGTGACATAGCCACTTTGAGATGCAAAAATTTCATTTTTGCTAATTAGCTCTAATTTATAAAGGACAAATAACCAACTAAGTTATAATGTTCACTTCATGGCTGTCATTTTTGTTCACTATGTGTTACATTACTCCTAAAATATCACATAACCATTTTCCTCCTTCTTGGTTGAGTGCTTTTTCATAAGATTCAGAAAAAGTTAAAGATGATTCCTAGATTACAGTGCAAAAAAGTAAAGTAGGGTTTTTTCCACCTAGCTATTTTTATGAACTGTGGAATTTTTTTCTTGGTGTATGTGCTGGAATGGAATGAGCATGCAAACAAGTCTGGGATGTTAAAAAGATTTTTATTAAAGATTCATTATAGGGCCGGAGATTTAGCTCAGTGGTTTCACCGTCTGCTATGCAAGCGCAAGTACCCGAGTTCGATCCCCGGTACCAAAAAAAAAAAAAAAAAAGATTCATTATAGTAGAAATGAATGCATCCTCAATCTAATGCTCATTATATAAACACTATTGGAAAACATCAATCAACAATTCTTTTTTAATATTGCTCATAAGTTGGGAGTATTATGGACTTGTGCAAATATCCTTCCATCTCACACCAAGATTTCACAAGTGCCACAATCTTGATAGCCACAGGAATGAGTAAGAGGTATATTCCTTTACTATACATTCACAGCCCAAACTTCCATTTTAATTTTTAATACACATTATAGCTAATACACATTTTTAGTTAATGAACATTAATGCTTTTCAAAAGAGAAAGATATCACATTTACCGAGTGTTTATCACCTGTCTTACATGCATTATCTCATTTAATGTTGAAGCAACTCGGTATTATAAATAAATTATGTTTTTCCCTTTCCACGTAAGAAGATACATCTGAAAGTGGCAATAGCTTTTGGCAAGATTATATGGTCAGTCAGTTGTCAAACAAGATGTATGCTCTCTTAAGTAGTTAAAAGAAATTAGCATTATTTAGTATTATTATAGAAATTCAGTGGTTTCACTAGTCCATCGTTAAGTGATGGCTTCAGGAATAGTAGTTCACAAGTGAATAGTTTTATAATTTTACTTAACCATTAGCCTCAATGAATTATCAGTGGTCAGAGTCATGACCACTGACTGTGTGACTTTTCACACAAATACTAAGTGCTCTGACAAAGTGAGTTTTCTTATTTCAGGGCTGATTTAGGAACTAAAATGAGTGTTATGTGTACCTTGATCCAATAATTGCACAACATGAATTTCACAGGATAATCAGTTCCGTATAGTGTAATAATGACTCCTAACATTAAACACTGTTTACTATGTTGCAAAAGTTCCATTGTGTTCTGCAACTTAAAAGTTTCTTATCTCTTGAAAATGTCAGACTTTGGTGATAATTTAATATTTACTTGGTTTTCATGTGACTTATTTCCATCATGAACCTCTATCTTGTAGCCATTTTATGTTCTCTTGATTGAAAGCCATTTTAGGAATCACTTACATGTGCTGTTTCCACCAAGCCACTGATTCCCACAATGACACACAGCTCTCAGTTCTTGTGCTTTTCTAACACTTTTGAAAAATTCAGATCTCCAGAAATCTCTGAATTAACTATCTCATCTCTTCTAGTTTACTTCATCTTCCCTTCTTAGCTCTGCGTATAAAAAAGTGACTTAACTAAGGGAAAGAGCTAAATGCAAAGCCTAATTTTATCTTTACTCTTAGGGAGAAGCAAAGGTAGGGTATAAAGCATGAGGGTGGGGAAAGGATGGAGAAAGGAGAGCCTTGTTTGCTTATGGTATTTAAGGTAGCTGACTAGAAGACAAGCCAATTGCTCAGTGCCTTAGAAGCTGATTTTCTATTGTGTTAAAGGTTATTTCAAAGCTTCCACAGAACCCAGTGACCCTAAAGGCAGCTGTAGAATTGAGTTTGAACTCAGTAGTGGGTTTCCAACCCCCTCTCATAAATAGCATTCCGATTTTATCAATGGTTGTAGCTGACACCACTCTCACAATTTCTTCTTTCTTTTCCTTCTCCTCTCTCTTTTCCACCCATCAGAGCAAGGTTATCCAGGAGGCTTTCTGGAAAGTCTCTCACTCCACTGAAAAAACCAGTGTGTTGTCTTTGTAAGTGCACACAATGACCTGGCACCATCTAGCTCTGGGGCCCTGATATTGCTTCCATTAGTGTCGCTCTATACGAGTGAGATAGTTCTGTGTAGCAAGTGGTTTTCTTACTACCAAAAATGAATTATTAGAAAACTGACTCTGTGCCCTCTGGTTTAGAAATACCACATGGTACTAAAAACACCTTGACTATAGTTTAATAAAATACAATCAAATAAAAAGATGATCCACAGTCTTATCCAATAAAGAACTAATAAATAAGCCTTAGAATTTAAGTATTGGGAGCTATAGTGCTTTCAAATATGATCACATAAAGGTGAGTGCAAATTTACTTAGAATAAAGAGCACTTTACCAGCAGTAAATGAAGTATTAGTGTTTATAATATATAATATCCTTTGAATGTTGATTTTCCCTTCCCAAGAATGATGTACACTATACATACTGCTGATAAAGAAGTATTTATTAGATGTTTTCTATTTGCCCAGCACCATTTTAGGAGCTATTAAAAATATAGAAAATGTGTGAGGCATGTCCCTTTTTCCTATGTAGATTATATACGTGAAAGATAATTATAGAAGACATCATTAAGTTGTCACATTAAATAATAGCAACAATTGCCTGCGAACTTGGACAGTATAAAAGACTGATAGGAAGTAAAGAATTTGTAATGGTCTTCAAGGAGAAGTCAGAGCCAAATCACAAATTCATATTATCATTGATACTCAAATAATGGAAAATTTTAAATCATACCTGAATTGAAGTGTTTTAAAGCACCAAGATGTGTCTACAACTCTGAAAATGTACAGTGATAATTGTGCTTGCTATTTTTGGTGAGTTATTTTACTTTATTCATCACCTTTACTATAAAAAAAAATCCCCTGAGCCTGATTGTATCAAGACCAGTGGGTCTGGTAGTAGTGCTATTTCCCAGAAGATTTTAAAATACATCATATAAAGTTATCAAACTGGACTAAAGCCACTGCTATAATTAGAATAGCTGATGTTAAGAAAAACATATTTTTTCCTTTGGAATTTGCTCTGTGTACTTAAAAGGCAATTAAATACCAACATGACAGAATACCTCTTATAAGATTAATCCCAGCCAGCTGATATCTGGCTTCTTTCCATCCCTTAGAGGACCACTCCAAAACGAAGCTGAAGAATGAAGATTTTTAAAGCATCTAAAGTGCTGTGTATATTGAAGATTTATAAATGATTAAAAATTTACATATGACTTTTGTGCATTGGCATGAGTTCTTCCTCTATGCCTGCTATAATTTCAACTGGCAATATTAGAAACCAACAAAACCCTGGAGTGTACCCATAGCACACCTAATCTCAGTGACATTTCACTTGAACTGTTGAATAATGGAGTAGCAGCTGGATGGTATGGCAAACCAATGAATGGTAACTACAAAAAATAACAAGAAACAATAATACAGTAAATTTACTAGATTAAAAATAATTTGAAGCCTCCTCTTAAAACTTTGTATCTTTGAGACGTTTTGAAATAAATCTAAATCATCCCATGCCCAACATGTCTTTGGTAATGCTTATATTTCATGATGGTTGCCCATGGACACCACATGAACCATTTTATCCGTGTTCATTCTCTTAGTTACAAATAGAATCAGTCTAAGAATATGTATAGTCTTCACCCTTAACAGTTCTTCATTCAAGAACAAATGATCCAAATTGTGTTAAGTCTCATCTTCTAAATATAATTTATTATGTGAAATATGACATAGGGATAGTCATTATATTAGTTACTTTCTCATTGCTGAGACACAATACTGTAGCCAATACCTGCAACTTAAAGAGGAGAGGTTTATTTGGCTTATAGCTTCAGTAGGTTGAATCCAAAGTTGTTGGCTGGCTACACAGAAGAAAAGGCATGATGGAAGAGCCTGATGGAGGAACAGCTACTCACACTGTGACAGGCAGAAAGCAGAGAGACAAGGGAGGATCCAGGGATAAAGAACACCTTTCCAGATCACAAGGCCTGTGACCCACTTCCAACCAGGCGACACCTCCTAATGACACATTCAGTTACTGAATTCAACAGGGAGTAAATCTACTATGAGTATAATGCTCCCATGATTGAATCACCTCTTGAACACATGAGGCTTTTGGGAGACATTTTAGATCTCAACCATACCATTCCACCCTGGGCCCTGAAAAGGCTCATGTCCATTTCACTATGAAAAATGTATTTAGTTCAAAGAGTCACCAAAGTCTTAACAGTTAGCATTGCTGTAAAATCTAAGTCTAAAGTCTCCTCTGGGACTCAAGGAAAACTGTTAGATGTGTACCCCTGTAAAAATTTAAAAAGATGGCTAAATACTTCCAAAATAAAATGGCACAAAATGAGCATTCCCTTTCCAAAGGAAAGGGATGAGGGAATAAATAAAAATCAGACCAATGAAAGCAAAAACCAACAGGGTAAACATTAAATCCATGTCCAGCACTCACAGCAGGTTTTGGTAAGATGTTAGGTACAAAGGAATTGGGCACCCTGACCGTATGTCATTGCTGGTTGCAGCCCACGTGACCTCTCCCTTTGGCTGCCTCATTGCCTGCAGCTTTTCTCAGCAGATGTTATACATTCCTAGCATCTCAAAATTCCCAAATTCTCCACTGTATTTTGGGCTTCACTCTCACAGCTTCAGGCACTGCCTCCTCAGAGGCATACTGCCTGGCCTCCCAGCCTTTCTTCTGAATTTTGCATGCCTGAAAAACCACCACCACATGGATGACATCAAGCCCTGCTGTCAGTGGGAACAGTAGCTAGGCCCCTTTGACCATGGCTGCAGCAGCCTCTGAGGACCTAGATGGCTGTGTATGGTGAAATGCATTCTGGGGAACCAGGTACCTAGGTAGCTTTTCTCCAGCATGAGTCCCATAGACTCTCTTCTCAAATGAAAGGTTTATATTTTGCACCTTTGAACCTGTGATGGTGGGGCCTTGCTGATAACAGATACCATTGAGCTGTCTTTCTATTGTTCTGACTGAAAATACTTGGCTTCATTTTCACACTAATTGTTTCAACAACCATACGCTCCCCAAATTTGCAGACATTTCCTTTCTGATGAAACTGTAAACTTTTCAAATTATTTAGCTCTGCTTTTTGTTCCTGATTTTCACTTTAGATCTGGCTAAAAACATCCAGAAGTACCCATGTCATAGCCTGAATATTGGACTGCCTTGAAATTTTGATCAATAGATCAATTAGTCCATCACTCTTAATCTCAGTCTTCTGGAAAGTCTCAGAATGTAGACAAAATGAAAGCAAATTTTCTGCCAGTGTGTAACACAGATGCCATCTAATCTGTCAATAGAATACTTGTTCCCAGTTGAAGCCACCTGAGCCTTTAATGTTTATAGTCTTATTTGAATTTTATTCCTCTGAGCTCTGATCAGCCTTACACATTTCACACTCGTCACAACATTCTAGGGTTTCTCTAGCCCAATCTCCAAACTCCTCCCACAAACTCCTCCCTAGAGGCTTCTGAAACATTTTCAGGTAAAGTCACAGTAACAGCTCTGCCCCTAGTACCAAATTTGTATTAATCACTTTGTCATCAGTGACAGACAATACCCAACACCCACAGTTTAAAGAAGACGGGTTTATTTGCCTCACACTTTCCAGTAGGTTTCGTCCCAAATTAGCTGGTGCCATGACAGGAAGGACACAGTGATAGAGCCTGATGGAGAAACAACTGTTTACCATATGACAGCCAGAAAGCAGAGAGACATATGAGGAACCGAGGACAAGATACACCCTTCTAAATTACAGTGCTATGATCCACTTCCAGCCAGACCCTGCCTCATAACAGCACATCCAGATATTGAACTCACCAATGAACAAGTTCACTGATGAGTACAGCACCCCTAATATCCAATCATCCTTCAAATATATGAGATATTTGGAAGACTTTTTTTAATCTAAATCGTAATGTCCACCCCAGCCCTGTAAAGGCTCATATTAATCTCATTCTGCAAAATGTATGTACTCCATCTCTAAAGTCACCAAGGTGAACTTGTTCCATCATCTCAGTTGCACATAGGCTCAAACTCAGAACATGTAGTTTTTCACCCTAAACATTCTTTTTTCAAGAACAAATGCAAACTGTGTTAACTCTTACCTTCTAAATTTAATTATGTGAAGCAGGAAAAGACATAGTTGTTTATCAAGTAGAAAAGGTTATCATTTGGGACTATTATCAAAAGTAACTGGCATTTAAAGAAATAGCTTATAGTAATACTAAAAATCATACATATTTAAGTTCTTCTATTTGCTAGTGTAAAAATAATGAAATTACAGTTATTCAGTATTTACAAATACCATAAGATAACACCTTATAAGTAGAAAATCATCCTGGATATTGCTGTAGGAAATAAAGAATTAGAAATCATGATCTCATCATGTGGTACTGCATTATCTGTTATCATAAGTACTGACCACTTGTAGCTATGTAAATTTAAAATTAAATTTTTCATTTAAATTAATTAAATGAAATTAGAAACTCAGATCTTTGATTGCCATAGCCAAATTTGCAAGTGTTCAATAACCGAAAGTGACTATTGGCTACCATTTGGACAGGGAAGAACTTTTGATTACCATAAAAAGTTTTATTGAACAAGTGCTTGAGTCTTGGAATACATAATTTCTATATACATGAAGAAGACAGAGAATTAAAAACAGTCAAACAAATGTAAAGAGTTAATATATAATATAAAATAATATACTTTAGGCTCTGATGAATTTAGTATAGTTAGTTTGTATGTAAAATTTGTCCTCAAAGACTTCATGAAAAAACAGATGAATATTGGAGGTTTAAAAATGAGATGAGTCTTTACAAATGACAGAGGTTAGTTTTTCAAGCATTCACATATTTTACAGGATGTGCCACTGTCACTCTTCCTTCTCAACATTTCGGCTAAATCCATGAAGCTGATAAAAATGAATCTAAGTACTTCCACCAGAAAGAGAGCTTCTAAAATTTCACACGCAGTTCTTTAAAACAAATGGCTAAAAGCTTGTTTTATGAGTGTGGCTCATCAGCGTCTGCTATGGACTGAATATATCACCCTCGAAAGTCGTATGTTGAATCCCTCCATGTTATGGTTTTTGGAGAAGGGAGTTTGTGATGGTAGAACCTACATGGGGAAGGGGATTAGTGCCATTATAAGAAGAAATCTGAGAGAATGATTCCTGGCTTTCGGCCACGTGAGGATATAGCAAGAAAGCAGCAATCTGCAAGCAAGGAAAAGGCCCTCTACTGACAAACTGCATCTACGCCAGTAAATTTGATCTTTGACTACTTTGATCTTGGATTTCCCAGCCTCCAAGACTGAGAAATAAATGTCTGGTTTTTTGATCTACCAAGTGGTAGTATTTTGGTATATTTGAGCAGAGTAAGAGAGTCCCCTTTTCACTAAAAGATTGATGAAACATGGTATGATAGACAGGAATTCAGAAACAAGCTGCAGTGGCATTTTCCATATCTCCATGCAGGGCTCATCCCTCCACTATATACTCAATGACAGGCAGTTCCACTGAAACCTTGAACATACTTTACCTGAGTCTCCTGAAGACTAGGAAATTGTTATGAAAATCTGAATCATAAATTACAAATGTTAGTAGCAGGCAGCTGGACATGATCACCTGTGACCGGAGAGCCCAGACTTCTGCTCTGGAATGAACTTCCACTTCAAAAGATTATACAAGCAAATGTATGCATTTCCCATGATCCTAACATGGACTGCCAATGTGGATACCAGCCAGGAGTCATAGGATGGAACATCTTTCTAGAAGAGGTGATTTTACAAAGGAGTCAGGTAGAGTGAACTACTGCAAAACAGGGATGAAGAGGGCTACACACAAAAGCATTAGCCAGAAAAGACATCACCATTATCAGAGAATTGCAGTTGGGCAATCTCAAGTAAAGGGAGCCTGAAGCTTCCTAAAGAACACCTCAGAAGAACAAAAAGGCAACCAATATTGTACCTACTTCAATCAAGGGAAGCCTATGTGCTCTTTACTTTCTCTTTGTCTTCACCCCAACTGGAGGGATTAAGCAGCAACATTATAAATAAATAAATAAATAAATAAATAAGACTAGAGGCACTGTGAGCAGAGAGAATGGAGAAGTTAACTATACCTTCTTTCCATGTAGGGACTCTGAGCCTGGGGTTGGACTTCAGCTGGGAGAAAGGGGAAATTTTCTACTGGATTCACCATTCCATTAAATGAAACTGATCTTTGAAAGGCTAGAAAGTAACTTCGAAAAGCAGAGGACACGAAGAAATACATTATAGAAATTGTTTGAAGGGGCTTTGGTGAGAAAGAATTTGTTTTCTGTTCACAGTCCACCAGGACCAGTCTATACAACCAGAAACACACACCAAAAGTATTTCGCCCTGACAATAATTTGGAATTCTTTAAATAACTCGTTAAAATGCCCATGATATATTGGCAACCACAAGATAAGGGTGTCTATTCAAACTAGCAATCAGTATTTCTGCTGAGGGCTTGTTGCCGTTGTTCTTTGTGGCAATTAGTGCCAATCCAATCCAAAGAGCATTGTTAAATAGCCCCAAAAGCATGAACAGGACCCAGGAGGTTTGGTTGCTAGATGTATCCCTGTAATTGCTTTCTAGGGACTAACCTTTAATTCTGGAGTATTTCTTTTTCCACATTTGCAGACTGCCAATGCAAACTTATAGAACATAAGCCTGCCTTCCCCCATAAAGCAGGAAAGTTTCTCTTAATTATTCCTAGTGCCAAGAACAGTGCCTGGCACATAGGAAATAATAAATATTGAATGGATGCCTTTTCTGCTTAGCTTCCAGGAATACTGTACAGATAAGATGAGGTGGTAGACATGACAACATGTTTTAAGTATAACATCAAAGCCAGAAGTAGACAGAAAGTATCATTACCCAGGACAGAAATGCTTTGAAATGCCCAAATGCCATCTTTTCCTGGCATATTGGGCATCTCTAATCATTCAACTATAACTTATTAAAAATCTAGCATGTAAAGTTGTTTGCTTTGACATTTCCACTCCAATCTGCCTTGAGCCATAAGTGAAAGATTCTTGAAAGGAAGCAAAAAGGCAATAAGAAAGAAATTTTGAAACCCAAGAAAAATCTCCCTAAGAATAAATAGAAGGGATTCCAGGATAACTCTCATGCTACAAAATGAGGAGAGGAGCCAAAAGACCTGGTTTTTATAGGCATCTCTAAATGATGATGACAATAATGTAATTCTAGATCAGTGGACTGGCAACTAGCGTAATACACAGGGAAGCGCAGATGCTGAGAGTTCATTCACTACTGAAATGCCACCTGCTAAAATGCCAGAAGGAAGACATAATTAAAATTACATAATCCAAGGAAAGGCTTTTTTTTTAAACCCAATTTGAAACTTTCAGAAATGCTCTTACAGTAATATGAGTCTCTGGATGTGCATGTGTGTATGAGTGTGTGTGCTGGTTTTCAAAAAATAGAGCATAAATAGTTTGTACACCATATTTAGATTGAGACAGGTCTGTAAGTCCTAGGACTGTCTCATCCCCTCTCATTTTTCTTTAACTGACAAGAGGAATGCATACTTTTGTAGCAGCCATTTTCTTTTATAGCCAAGGTGGTTGTTGTGAGGAACCGTGGAGAACAGGAGAAGACTTACATATATACTACACCTGATTTCCAGCAGCCGGCAGACAATGAAATTTGAAAGTATTTGGTTTAAATTCTGTGCTTTAGGGTGCACATATGAGAAGAAAGAGCACTCTTTTCCCATTATTTTGAAGTCAACATCGCATTTTAACCAAATGCACACACATATGCCCGCACTTCTTTCCCCAGCTGCTTCTGCTAGTTAATTTGTTTACTTCTATGAGCTACATCGTGCCAGTGGTTTCATAAGCTTCTCCTGTTACTATAAATCTACCCTATTACCTAATATGCAGCTTAAATAATTTGTATTTGTGACTGAAAACAGTGCTGGCAACCTCTGGGACATTAGGCCTTTGGCAAAGCCTGCAGTCTTTCTTCATCCACAGCAGACAGAACCCTACTGTTTGTGTCCTGTTTTGAGTGCAAATCCAAAAATGTGAACTTTACACATTTCCTTGGCAGTTACCGTCTACCACTTCAAACTAATTTCGGAGAGTGCAAATTCTTTGGTTGTTATTTTGTGTGTGACTCATGTCTTTCTCACATATTTCATGGAGTAACAGTGATAAGTTCCATAAAGTAATCAAGAAACTTTGCACTGTGGAATATTAAAAGAATGAATTCCACCTAAGGAAAAACAAATACATCTATTTAAAAGAAGCATTTATCTCAAATAATGTGAGTTTAATGGATTAAGAACATTGCAGTAATATAGTTGAGGAAAAAAACATTTTTTCATACTTCTCCACATGATATATAATTCTCCAACTGCATGCTGTGCAGACCACTGCCAGACTTGGGTTATTGGAATTAACTCCTCTGGCAAATTAGTGTGGGAATAAGAGAATTGCTATGCTGCATGGTCTTTTACTTGATATTCAGTGCCAGATTTTCTCAGGTTCCTTTGTATTTTATTTTGCATTTATGCACATAAATGTATATTTGTATCTGACTACCAAATCTATAATGATTCATTGCCTTTGTACATGATTTATATGCACTAATTTTGTAATTATGAGCACAGCAGATGCATGCGCAAAACCAGAGGCACTCAGAAAAGAGTGTCCATTGAATTTAAATGAAATCAGAATTCCTATTTAAACACTGAACTGACTAAATATCATTCTGACATCAAGCATAATATACCATTCTCTGCCATATGGAGGTACCTTTTCTTCATTCCATAAGCAATTTGTCAAGATAAAGACATGTAACTTATAACCTTTAAAGCCTTATAACCTTTTTAACCCAGGGATTATTTCCTGTGACTTAAAAGAAAAATATTATGCATATACAACACACTTTAAAACAAAAAAGCAACAAAATTTGAGCTGCTGTGAATATGGTTTCTAATTATCTAGGTGATGCATTGGATTATTTTTCTCTACAGTAGGACTTTTTCTTGAAAAATCATATTATTAGTTCATTGCTGTCCTGTATTGATAAGAATCTGAAAGGGCGTTTAAGATTTGTTTATCTTTCCTTCAGTTTGTAATGGACAGAATGAAGCAGTCTCTATTGTATTTACCTTTGTGCTTAGTACCTAGTATGGTGCCTTGAACATAAACAATCTTAATTATTGAGTGGATGGTGTAGTGCATGAGAATGGTAGTCCACATCACCTGACAAATTCAAAGCTCTCAGGGATGTTTATGCTTTACTGGTAAAGAACATAAAATGCCAAGACTTTACATATTGCAGGATTGTTTCATCTATTTCTAAGCTGGAGTCAACCTAAATGCTTCCCAACAGTGGAATGGATAAGTGGAATGGATATACAAGTTGTGACGGATAAACAGTGGAATGGATAAACAAGTTGTGATGTTACAGAGTGGAATGTTACATAGCTATTAAACTTAAAGAACAACCATGACTCAAATTTTGCAACACTATGTTGAGCAAGACTGAAAAGCACAAAGGAACACGAAATAAGATACTACTTATAAAATGTTCAAAAATTAGCAAAACTGAGCTACATCATATAGGCAAGTTATACAGAGGAAATAGAATTACAGTAACAAAGCAATTAGTCTAAATCCAGATATTTACGGGAAATGTAGCTCAGTGGTTCCATGCTTGCCTGGAAAGCGCAAGGTCCTGAGTTTGATCCCCGGTACCAAAAAAAGAAAGAGCATTGTGAGAAAGAAAGAATAAATAGGGTGATAGGGTGTTCTATTTTGTACTTGATTTGTTCTTATACTGCTGACCAGTTTATGAATCTTGATTAGACTTCCTATGAAGGTGCTCTGCAAGCATCTATAAATATAACATTTTATATAGGAAAATGGTAAAACAGGTAGAGTTCAGCTCATATTTACCAAAATCTATTTAAAGCAATTAGGAAGTATACTTGCCATAAATTGCTCCCAAAAGGCATTGCTGCAAAATAGGAGCACATCACTCATAATTTTCTCTTGTTGATTAATATTATACTTAATGAGTCCTCATTATCATCTCTGATATTAGAGTCATAAAATACTGATGTCCAAAATCAAGTAGTACAATTCTTTAAATCACGATGAGGCACTGAAACGAAAAGGAATTGGTTAAATTTAGATAGCCCTGAATTTTAAAGGCCTCAAATGTTCCCTTTGACTCCAACCCTAATATTAGGTCATGTTACTCCTAAATTTACTTCTTGTCAATGAAGTTATAAGCAGATTACCCAAGAGAGACATTTTAACACAGAAATTGTTGCAAAAGCAAATTTTATTGTATTTGTGACTTTGAATCAAGAGAATTTACTTTTCCTGCTTAACAGAAGTGGCCCAGATTTCAGAAAGAACATCCCAGGTTTATACTGGAAGTAGAATAAGAAAGGTACCAGAAATTATGATAGTATTTTATAAGATTTGTTATGCATATACAGGAGAACAATATTTATGGGAGCATAGGTATTTACTAGTTTAAAGTGAATTAACTTAGAACATGATTGTCATCAATACTATTCAGTTTCTCATATGCTAAAAACATCTGTAAAACAAACCAAAAGTTAACAAATGAAGGCAAATGATAGCTAAAGATCAGGTTTCAAAATTCAGAGGACAGAACTAAAAATATATAATCAAATAGAGACAACTGTGCGGGCTAATAAAGTAGTTTACATTTAATTACTGGTTGTTCCTGATAACTGGGTTGAGATGTATGATATATCTTTCAGGAAAGAGGAATACGATAGGACAGATTTTAACTCTGCCTTCAGGTCACCCAATAGTGAGATAATCTGAATATCATTTAGAGATTACTCTTCAAACCTTCAATCTTAATTCTAAATTCTTCATCTTCCATTCATATTGCTTTATTTGTGGTTTCTTCTTAGTTTGTATATTTACTTATTGATTATTTTGGACTGTGCCTAGTTCCAAAAAGGAACTTAAAGCAATTTACATGTGAGTAGAGAGTTGAATCTTAGTCCATCAACTCAGGCTTGCAAAACTGTCATTTTTAAAAAATATATATGTTGTGGCTTGTGTTTAGATGTCCCTCCAAAGCCTCATGTGAATAAGGTGGGGCTATTTTGGTGGTGGACGAATATAGAGTGTGTGATTCATGGTGCAATGCTAGGCCCAAGAGCACTAGGATTAAAGGTGTGTGTGCTACCTGCCCTAAGTGGTCTGAATAGGATAAAAGGGGCAGGAAGACGCTGTTAATAAGACACTCTTATTGCTTTTGCTGCTTTCTCCACCATGAACTGTTGCCCCTCTGCCACCCTGCTTTGGAGCCAGCCAATTACGGGCTGAAACCTCTACGAACTGTAAGCCAAATAAACCTTTCCACCTTTAACTTTGAGTGTCAAAGTTGCTTTTGTCTCAGCAATGAGAGAAAAGTAATTGACACAATGTATTTTCTATGACTTAATTCTCTTTCTGACTCTGGAACCTCAGGAGCTGGTAACAGTTAACCTCAGTATTTCCTGGTATTTTCTTCATCTCTGGGATCTTTGCACAGCTTCTTTGTCCTTCAGAATGTCATGAACATTTGTTTTAGGTCATCATCTAGACAGGTGGCTACAGTGAAGCTCTGTTGTCCCTGGGTGCATGACCTTCTGCTCTCTATTGCTTCACAGCTAACCTGGGGTCTAGGGCTTTTGGGAAGGCCGGCTGTGGTCCAGGCTCCTGAGATACTGCACACAGCCTCCCCTAGGTCTGGATATTTCCCCAAGGTACTGGCAGAGGAAGGGCATATCTCTGCTGTTCTGGATCTCATCAGTTATTTTTGAGTTTCTCTCCTTCCTTTCAACATGTTTCTCATGATGTTTACTCACAAATACCTTTCTCCATCTTCCACAAAACCTTTATATGCTTTTAAAGCTACAGGCATTTAGAATACAAAAGTAAGAAATATTTGCCAGCTATTTCTCTTCTCTTCTTTGTTCCATGCCTGTCCTGAGGGCACTGAATATAGTCTGTCACCTGCTAGAGTGAGGGAAAGAAAAATTGTAAAGGTTGACAGGAAAGAAAAAGAGTACTGTATTTGTCACTAAATATAATCTAGTACCATATAAATACAGAAAATACTGTAGAATAAAAAAAGAAAATGATTGAATTTTCAAAGTCATGAGAAAAAAAGGATGGGCAAAGAATATGGTACTCTAAGTTAGCATTTTTAACAAGATCTTATGTAACTCTTAGAGTTAGACCGGAAACTGGACCTTGAATAAAAGCAAAAACATACAACACTGAACGCTCTTGAGAGAAAAGTGAATCACTTACTTGAGGGCCCTGTAGCATCCCAGAAATGTATTATCATTCTTACTTCAACAGAATACTCATCCAAAGGGGACAAGATCTTACACAACATCCCTTGTATATATGGAATATAGACAATGGTGCCGTTTGCTTGTTTTTGTTGTTTATTTTTGATTCATAGCTGCTCCTCGTAGTATGTCATTCATAGTGCAAGCTGAGAGCATAACACTGAAGGATAATTAGAGAAAGGGCAATTTTGTGAGGGCAAAGTAATTTACTCCAGGAACACAACTGTATTTAATTAATAAATATATTTATCTATGTTTCCATTCCATTGCAAGGATGGTTTTAGGCCCTTACATAAATACCAGACACTGCAAGAGATAAAACAAGTAAAAACAAAGCTGAAGTTTATACACAGACAAAAGCCTTTAGAAAGTAAAGGAAAGCAAGGGTTAAAATTAGGACACAATACTGCACGTTGACCCCGAGTATAGAATCCAGATGGAAGCACAAGAGCTAGGTACTTTACAATGGTTAAAAGGTAAAAATGAATGAAGTGTACAGAAAAATGTAGTTTGAGACTTGAGAGAAATTTATTCTATGAATCTACATAAAGGGGAAATATTTCAAATAATGAAAAATGACCTTTACTTAAAAAATTAGTACAGCAAGTGCCATATAGATTTCTAATGAAAGGCAAAAAACTCGGTCATTGAGAATGCACGGGCTGTGAGGATAAAGATATTTGGTTTGTATTTCAGCTCTACCATTTGGAAAGTGTGACCGCAGATAATTATCTCCCTGTGAAGGGCCTCAATTTCCTCCTACAGAGATGGGAGATTAAAGCTCCAACTTTATAGAGATGTAAGGCATAAATTATTTCTGTAAAGAATGATGCCTGGCCAATATCAAGTGGCAACTTATGTTAGTCTCAGATATTGTCTTTATTCTTCATGATACTGGGTGAAGGCATGCCCTACACAACATACCTTTCTAGACACTGGTGATCAGTGAACAAAACAGATTAATCCTTGCTCACAGAGAGCTTGGATTACATGAGAAAGCAGCAAATAGCAAACAAAATATCTGAGTAAATGCATTGTACAGGAAGATACCATATATGTTGGGTCAAGGGTGATCTGGAATGAGGATAAATGGTCCCAAGGGTAAGTGGTCTCCATTTTAAACAAGGCAGCTAGGGGAGGCCTCTACTGAAAGGGTAAGATGGCAGGCATGAAGCTAGTTGAAGGGATGCGACCAGGCAGAGGGAGCAAATGTGTCTTCTATCAGTGTTTGAGGAACAAAACTGTCCCAGTTTCACAGAAGCAAGCAAATGAGAAGGAGAGTGGCTTCACCTTATAGGACCTTGTAAACCCTTTATAGCCTTCGGAATGACATAAGAGCCACTGGATAATTTGAGCACAGTGATATGATCTGGTTTGTATTTTAATCAGATGATTTTATTTCTCTGTTGATAGCTGACTATGTAAGGAGAGGAAAGGAAGGAAGTAAAAGGAAATTAAGAGACTTTGGGTTTATCCAAATGTGTATCAATAGTAGCTCTCTCATGGTGGTAGCCACTTCCAGGTGTTGAAAAATTTTCACCATCTGGATTTTTTTTTAAGTTAGAGGCAACACAGACTATGATGATAGATTGTATATGGATGTCATAAGAAAACAGGAGGCAAAAGTGACCCCAAAGCTTGTATTTAGCCTAAGCAAATAGAATGGAGTTGATACTAACTGGATGGAGACAGAGGGGTACTAGGGAAAGATTGTGGGAGGAGCCAAGTTCAGAGAAAAGAATATCTGGTGCAGCGTTAACATTACATTTTAATTCAGAGCAAAGTGATGGCATACCCCTAAACTGTAATTCAGAGAATGTAGTGTAAGTGTTCAGGTTATTAATAGTCCAACTCAAGCAAGAATATAATTTAAGAGATGAGGAGGAGAAGTGAATGAATTGCTTCACACAACCTCCCTTATTATTTCTTGAAATTGCAGTTGTTGTTGAATTTGGACAACAAAGAAATCTTTGACATTAAACTGTAGAGTCCTTTATACAATTGCTCAGGGAATGGCCATATGCTTGGACAGTCAATTAAATGAACAGTACAATTAATTATCTGCAATGAAAAGAAATAAAGAGTCTCAGTTGAATAGATAATCACCTCACCTGTGCATGGGAAAAGGAAAGAGGGTAAATGGCTAGGAGTAAATATTTTTTCCTTAGCCAAATGGGAAAATAAAGGCTCTTAATTTTTTTCCATTGAGAATTACTCTAATAACTTTTGCCTCGCAACATTTCAAAACAATTTTACCAATCACCCATTACAGAAAAATTTCAATAACAGACCCATGGGAGTTTTAATTTTAAAGTAATATAATTTCTTGATTCATTCTTTAGGCCTAATTAAATTTCACAAATACATCTCTGCTTAGCTAAGTAGGTTAGCCTTCTATGAGATGTTATGATTGTGTGACAGTTAGTGTTGGAGGATATCTTCTCCAAGCAGATTTTTTTATTTTAAGTACTAGTCCTTAAGTCATTTTTAAATAGACTTTTCTGAGCAGGTTTAGGTTTACAGAAAAAATTGAACAGAAGATGTACAGAGTTCCCACATATTCCTGCCTATACACATTCACAGCCTTCCTCATTACTAACATCTGGAAACAGAGTGATACATATATGTTACGAATTATGCACCTATATCAGTATATCATGATATTCCAAAATTCATAGATTACATTAGGATTCACTCTTCTTGTTGTGCATTGATGTGAACAAATGTATGGTGATAATAATCCACCCCTATAGTTTCACTGAAGGCAGGATCACTGCCCCAAAGCAACTCTGCACCATCTCTTCATCCCTGCCTCCTACCAACTTCTGGGTGTCTTATTATTGCACTGCCTTTGCCTTTTCCAGAGTAGCATAAAGTTGGAATCATACAGTATAGAGCCTTTTCAGATTGGCTTTTTTTTCATTCAGCAATTCAGCAAGAAATTTCATATTCTATTTGTTTTGTTATTTTGACAATGGAAGTGATATAGGGCAGCAAGTAATTCAAAAATTATATAGGGTTGCAGGTAATCCAAATAAGGAAAAATAATCCAAACGAGGGAAATATAACTCCCAACTTGCTTCATATCTGAAGCACTAGTTCCTGTTCTCTAAAACTGAAGAATGAATTCTAGGAGCAACGGAGATTAAGAGTAGGTAAAATTTATCCAGAGAAAGATAGTTTCTGTCTCTCGTAGAGAGACAGAAGAGGGACTGGAAAGTGGGTTGCCTGCCCACCCTGTTTCTCAAAGACATTTTATTGAGCAAAGCCGCAAGAGGAGGCAGGTACAAGGTGGAACAAAATTACAGTCAACTAATAAGATCCAATGAGAAATCATAAAGTGAGCATAAGGTGGGACAAAACTATGATCAATCCAATAAGATTAAAAGTACAGTCACCCAGGTAATATTGATTAAATGGGGATCAAAGGGGAAGATAGTCACATAGCAAGCATGCGTGGATCAAACAAAGTATTTTCAGAAAGAAAATGGACTAGGGAGATTTATGCCTATTTACAATATCAATCACTGGTATTGATCCCCAGGGCAAGTAGGTGCAGTACCTTTTCTCTTTTTATATTAACCAGTGAATGTGTCTCAATTGTTTTATGTGCTGAGAGCCCAGCTTTGTCTGCCTTATAATTTCTAGCTAACTTATTACCTGCAGTAGAAGGTGACATATGGGAAAAGATAAATAGTAAGAGAAGAGGGATTACTAAAAGACAACTGAGAGGAAACAAAAGTTTGAAGAGAAATGAATAATGTAAGCAAGTGAGGTTCTGAACTTATGGAAGAGTTTTAAAGGTTTTAAAAGTATTTAAGAACTGAAATTATATAACAGAATTGAATGATTGTTATAGATCTCAGAGTGCAGATAAGAATGATAAACTTTTAACTGAGCATAAAAAGATGTCATGTGGAGAACAACATAGAATTCTGGAGTAAATCAGAAAATAAATGAATAAAAGAATATTAAAATATGTAGTAGAAAAATTTTTTAAATGCTAAAGATGTAATTTAGCATCCAATAAAATGCATACCATTAATTTAAAAAGTTTAACAGACCTGAGGAGCAGTGGAATGGATTAGAAGATGTCAAACAACACCACACACACGCAGCCACCTCATCTTTGACAAAGGAGCCAAACACCCTCACTGGAGGACAGATAGCCTCTTTAATAAATGGTGCTGGAAAAATTGGGTTTCAACTTGCCAAAGATTAAAACTAGATCTATATCTCTCAACATGTACTAAACTAAAATCAAAATGGACCGGGGCCGGGGATTTAGCTCAGTGGTTCCGCCACCTGTCTTGCAAGAGGAAGGATCCAAGTTCGATCCCCGGTACCAAAAAAAAATGGATTAAAGATCTCAATATTAAAACAGAAATGCTGAAACAGCTGGAAGAGAGGTTAGGTAGAACACTTGAAGACACTGGTGTAGGAAAAGAATTTATGAACAAAACCTCAGTTGCCCATGAACTAGCACAATCAACAAGTAGGATCTCTTCTTATTAAAAAGCTCCTGCACAGCAAAAGAAACCACCAACAGTGTAAAGAGACAACCCACAACGTGAGAAAACATTTTTGCCTGCTTTTCCTCAGACAAAGGTCTACTATCTAGAATCTATAAACAATTTAAGCAAATCAGACCTCCCAAATTGAAAGACCCAATGCAAAAATTGGGCATTTGAAATGAACAGACATTTCTCAGACAAAGACATAGAAATAGCAAATAAATACATGAAAAAATGTTCAACATCACTGGTCATTCGAGAGATGCAAATGAAAACAACACTGAGATTCCACTTCACTCCAGAAAGAATGGCTGCTATCATGAAATCAACCAATAACAAATGCTGGCTGGGCTGTGGGGAAAGAGGAACCCTGCTCCACTGCTAGTGGGAGTGTAGACTGGTGCAACCACTGTGGAAATCAGTATGGAGATACCTCAAAGAACTAGAACTGGAAGTCCCATTTGACCCAGCTATTCCCCTGCTGGGTATCTTCCCCAAAGAATTAAAAGAATCATACCACAGTGATATATGTGCACCTATGTTTATAGGGGTACAGTTTGTAATAGCTAAAACTTGGAAACAGGCCAAGTGCCCATCAACTGAAAACTGGATAAAAAAGATGTGTTTTTTAAAATATAAAATGGAGTACTACTCAGCCATAAAGAATGAGAAACTAGAGACATTTATAGCTAAATGGATGCATATTGAGGCCATACTCTTAAGTGAAATAAATAGGACACACATGTATAAATACCAAATAGTTTCTCTAGTGTGAGAAACTGAAAGTGTAAACAAGGATTAAAATGAATAATTCATAATTTGAAATAGGAAAAGGTCCAAAGGTATAGGGGTGGTGGGAGGGGAAGGGGAAAGGGAAAAAGGGAAAGGAACAATTATGAGAAAAGAAAAAAAATAGAAACAAAATTTATGTAAATAGGGAAGGGTGGAGGGGGTGAAGGGTGCACAGGCAATGGGGAGAAATATAAGAACCAAGATACATCATGTACAGGTACAAGCACCCAATGATAAATGTAAACATATTGCCTACCTAAAATGTACCAATAAAAGAATAAAAATAAATAGAGTATTGCCTCAGGGGGCATCCACTTAGCTATAAATGTATGTGAAATAAATAGGACACACATATATAAATACCGATTAGTTTCTCTGGTGTGAGAAACTGAAAGTGTAAATAAGGACTAAAATGTATAATAGGTAATGTGAAATAGGAAGAAAAGGGGCAAAGGGGAAGGAAGTGGGAGGGCTAGGGGAAAGGATAGAAGGGAATGGGATTAATATGAGAAAATGGAAAAATAGGACCAAAATCTTTGTAAATAGGGAGGAATGGAGGGGTTGAAGGGAGGGTTGGGCAAGGGTGAAAAATAGGAACCAAGAGAGATTATGTAAAGGTGCAAATTTCCAATGATGAATATCATTATATTGTATACCTAAAATGTACCAATGATTAGAATGAATAATCGATAATGTAAAATAGGAAGAAAAGGTCCAAAGGGGTAGGGGTAGTGGGAGGGACAGGGGAAAGGAAAGAAGGGAAAGGAAAAATGCTGAGAAATGGAAAAAATGGAAATAAAGTCTTTGTAAATAGGGAAGGGTGGAGGGGGTGAAGGGAGGGCTAGGAATGGGGTAAAAATAAGAACCAAGATGCATTATGTAAAGGTACAAGTTCCCAATGAGAAATGTTGTTGTGTTGTATTCCTAAAATGTACCAATAAAAGAATTTAAAAAATAAATAAATAAATAATAAATACTTCTATAATGTTTCTCAGCACCCAAAAAGTGTGTAATTCTTCTCCAGTTCATATATACTTTTAGTTTATAAAAATAAGGATCCCAAATACATTCACAAATTAGATGACAAGTTTCTAAAGCGTAATTTATTCTATAAATGTCCCCTCCTATTATATTATTTCTATAAATTATTTGTTGAAAAATAGTTATCTTTACAAAATTTGAGGGAAAATGCTATGATTAGAAAGTTCTGCATTTAAACATTTATTTTTCGGGAAATTAGAAAGTGTATTACCCACATAACTCTTTTGTAAAGGAAGCAAACAAAATGTATGAAAAGAAGGAATCTCACATTGGTAAAGTTGTGACTTTACCAATTGGTAAAGTTAATAGAGAATTAAAATTGTAACAATCTATACAATATATAGTGACAATATCCTATTAAGTTCTTTAAGGCAAAGATACATAATGTAAGGCTATATTATCCACTGTCATTTTGATACAATCTTATTAAACTGATTTTTCCATGGTGGGTTTTTAAACATTTCTTCACATTCTTCACATGGATAATTTAAAAATCAAAGTTTAAGACACTGAAAGCAGATTTTGAGAGTTATATCCTTGGTTTTGTATATTTTTCTACAACTTTTACTTCATGCATGACCACAGGAACAAATATATTGAAGAGGAAGTGTCTAATTGTATATTATTTGTTACCAAATTCTAGCCTCAGTGTTTCCAAGAATACCGTGTATTGTCTTGTATTTTTTTCAATAGCAGGTTATTCAACAAAAGTCTGGATATTTTTCCTCAGTTGGGTACTAAAAGATTCTTAGTACAACTTCTTAGTACAGATATTTAAATAAGAATTTCAGCTACAAGGGGCCAGGGATCTAGTTCAGAGGCACACCGCCTGCCTTGCTAGAGTGAGGTCCTGAGTTTGATCCCTGGTACCAAAAAAACAAAACAAAACAAAAAAGAATTCCAACTACAGTCTTTTCCACTTTAACTTTTGAATTGTTATTTCCTTCAAGTTGACTCAGGAATTAGTGATCATTAAAGGCATTCCTTCATTTAATACATTGATAGTTTTTTATTAAATATGAATCTTTGCATGTACAACAAGTGCTCATCTATGAGTCATGGACTTCCAATGTTTGTACCACTGAATTCCTTCTCTAGAATGAATTATACTATGTTCTGCAGAAAATTCCCTATCCTGGCATATGGCTTCACCTAGGAGAGAAAGCTATGTCTGCAATCAATACAGAAGAGCACTTACTAATCATTGAGCTGTTAAGCAACATAAGTGAATCCACCCTGGAGAGAAACCAAGAGTGATCTGTGTGAGAAAGACTTTAGAGAAACATGAAAAAATGTACTGACTGTGAAGGAGCCTTCTGCCACAATGGTAACCTTTAGGCAAATTAGAGAACTCATGTGGAGTAGACTCCTCTTAGAAGACCCTTTAATCATCATTCATCTTTTAAAATAAACAAAATCATATTGGGCATAAATCATGTAAATACCATTTATGTAGAAGAATCTGTTCCGTCCTTGGGCATCAGAGACCTCTCACAAGAGAGAAAACCTATATATGTGATCGATGTGCAAGAAACTTCATTCAGAGTGTACAAGTGTATTTATAGAGATACATGGAATGAGTACTATGTAAATATAACAAGTATGGAAAAAGTTTTAGTCAGAGAATAAACTTTTATTCATAACAAAGAACAGATGCTGAGGGAAATCTGTGTCTATTATCATTGTGAGAAGGTCTTCAATAATAATTTATCCTTTCAAAACTCTGAGCAAATTCACACTGGAGAGAGCTCCCATTCTGTAATCACCACGGAGGCACTTTCTGTCAAGCTCCAGACTTGAAATGCACAAGGAAACCATGATTGGAATAAAACCTAGCAGAGGGGAGAAAATAGGCAAGGTTTATTTACCAAGAAATATATACTTTATATAAAATATATGTTTTCAAAAACAGCAATACATACTTTTAAAAACACTAGGCAATAGTGTGTGAGGAGAAATCACTTCAAGAAGGCTTGGACTCAGAAAAAAATGTATCGTTAGACATGCAGCTGAAAAATTTAAGCTTCTCGGCTTTGCTGTCTTACTCTATGGCAAACAAGAGGACTAGCCGTGGGGATACTAGTATAATAAAGATTATCAAGTAGTAAACTCAAAGTTACACAGAGAATTTAAAATTCTTTCAGCAAGTTTAACTTGTGGGTTAAAGTTTCATTGTGATTGGAGAAGGTTACCTGTGTCCATTTTGCTTTTTTGAATTAACAGATTTTTAGCTGCTCTGCTAGGATCAATTTTTATATGCTTTCATAATTGCTTGAAAGAAAACATTTAGTCTTTGATGGGCACGAATGGCTCTTTCTGGCTTGATCTTGGTCTTTGTCTTTTTCTCTCTCTCCCTCCACTCCAACACACACCATAGACTGAATCACCGTCCTTCCCCATCTTAAATACTACAACTGAATTTTAACTAAGCTTCCTGCCCAACATATGGTCTCCTGTATCCGGTCACAATAATTATGAAAATGACTCATATCACGTCTGTACTCAGAACCTTCATTGCAAAACAAAATGTGAATTGCTTATGGATACCTATGACAATTTAAACAACCTGACCCTGATCATCCCTCTGACTTCATCTACTACTTTTCCTCTTTCTCTAACTGTTCTAGGCTCACTGGCCTCCTTGGTCTTCCTTCAGTCTGCCAGGAATAGACCTACCCCAGGACCCATGAATGCACTGCTCTCTCTCTAGGCTCTCTTCCACATGTGACGTGCCCCCTCATGATTCTCAGATCTCTACTAACATTTGTCCTTTTAGGGAGTACTTCCTTGGCCACACAATTAAAAATAACTACTCCAGTAGTTCCACCCCCTGCCTAGCAAACGCAAGGTCCCGAGTTTGATCCCTAATACCAAAAAATAACTAAATAACTGCTCTCCTTACTGTGATCTAATCTGCATTACTGTTAGTCGCCACCTAGAAGACTACATACATATTAATTCATTCATTGCAAATTTGTATTTATCCACCTCCCTGCATTAAAACTGGTATGTAAACTGCATTGTTATGTCCTCAGTTATGAGAACTGCAGTTAGTCAATAAATGGCTGGTTAGCAGATGTGATCCTTTCTCACCTCCTACTTTGTTGGCAAGTTAAAGCCCATTCCAGCCAAGCATGAGACAGGATCTGGCTTCCAGTACTGCCCACGTTGTTCTTAGCCTGCAGCTCCCAGTTCACTGGGATCCACTCTAACTGGGCACCATTGGTTAAATCCTCTAACTGCTACCAATAGTTAGAAGATATTATTTCTTCATACTGGTTTCTGAATATGAAATCTTGAGTATGTACATTGTGTCATACAGCTGAGATGTATTTTCCAATATAGAAAACAAGGGTGGGAATCAATTGCCTAGTTACTGTGGAACTCTCAGAGAACACTCTGTGAAACCATTCTCATATATGGCTATTTCCTTGCAGACTATATCCCCAAGTAGGAGGTAGTCATTAAATTTCTCTCATTCAGGGTCCCTCTGGAGATAGAAGAGGACTGTGTGCACTAATTCTAATGCTTCTTCTTTGAATTGTCTTCAAATTAAGCTTCTTCATGGGCAAAGCACTCTGCTAAAAGCAGCAGATGCATGTTTTCCATTTGCTTTTAATAACATCTACAATTTGAAAGGGCAAAGAGGATCAATGTCTAGGTTGGTTTTAAAATCTATGTCCCCATTTAGATATTCAAAACTGTTATGAAATATTCTCAAAATCAGGAAGGTTTTCAAGATTCTGGCCAGTTGTGTCTTTTGCCCCCTTGAACTAACAGAACACCTTATTGATAAACTTACTACCCTGGTTAAATTCTGAGGCTTGGCTGGTCCATCTGTTCAAATGGCTTAAAGCTTTTGCTGTCCCCTTTATCACCAGAAGTGATGGAAGCAGTGCATATTTTCCCAGTGTCACATATTTGTCAGCCACAGCTAGATCCCCAAATGCTCCGCTGTTTACTTCTTCAGTGTCTAATGCCGGGCATTGAAGTACCAGGCTTTTTTGGCCCTTAGGGAATGCATCTTCTGCGACCCTAATGGGAGCTATTTACATCTTCAGTGCTGAGTTCTGATCCATGTCTGCTATGGGGGACCCAAGTTGCCCAATGCCAGTTCATTGTGTAACAGGATGTCAGAATGACACATTAGTTTCAGTTTCTAATGAGGTCAAAAAGCATTGAAAATGATGTGACAATTTCTTTTATGTTCTAAAGTAGCATACTATCTGCATCTTCCTTGCAAAGGAGGTTTTCAACTACTAGCTCATTGGTCATCTATAAGAAAGAATAGAAGGGATGAAAAAGGGTTAGACACTGGAAAGAAAGCATCTTTGTAAAAAGTTGCCTGCTATGGGCCGGAGATTTAGCTCAGTGGTTCTGGCGCCTGCCTTGCAAGCACAGGACCGGAGTTCGATCCCTGGTACCAAAAAAAAAGTTGCCTGCTATGACATATTTCCACATAGGCCAGCAAAAAGGGAAAGAGCTCTCTTCCTCTAACTTCAGGCATAAAAAGGGGATTTGAGAGAGATCTCTCAGAAAGCATGATGTGCTGAGGTTATGGCTCACTGTGGAGCTTTTGCCTAGCATACACAAAACCATGGTACCGGGGAAAAAGAAAACAGAAGAGGAGGAAGAAGCATGATGTTTTCACTGGGATTTCCAGTGACATATTGTTGATTTCTGCCTAACATGCCTGAGAGAACAAAGGGCAAGAAACTGAAGTAGCTCACAGCAGACCAGAATAAAGCTGTGATTGGAAAATAACAGCTTACTCAAAGATTGATCCAAAATACAAGTTTGTAAGCAAAGAATTACCTGTAGTTCTCTTTTTGGGATTTTCGCCCCAAGAATATAAGCTAGAGATTTGATGAAATTCCAGAAAAGAACATGTTGGATGGACATAGATTTTTGCATACCCAAATCAGAAATCTGAAATCAGTGAGGTCCCTGTAAACAACCAATTGGAAAGCACATCAAAGAATTTCAGGAAGAGTTTCCAAGCAAAGAGTGTTTTTTGAGGAATTCACAAAGCACTCTAAGGAGTGAAAGCCAGCTCCAAATATGTACTGAGTTAAAAGAGTGCTGACTACAGTTTACAACTTTTTCAACTTAGGAAGCTGTTCTTTACTACCTACTTTCCCCCACCACCTTTCAAACTTCAAAGAGCATGGACAAATCTCATGGATACATTTTGCTATTGATGGAAACATCCAATCAATATCTACAATATCTGTGGTGAATAAGAGAAGACATTTAGCAAATTTTTATCTATTTCTTCTCTCTCCCTATTTGCCTTTCAGATTTTGTAGTAATTGTTAACAATTTTAGTCCCAATATGTTCTATGACATTTCCTATTGTTTCTCTCTCATGAAACCTTACACAGTAATAGCCAACTATTTCACACCTAGATTATTTTGGAGTTAAATACACATTTTTTCCCAAACTCATGGCATACTTTTCTTTTTATCCCTTATATTGCTCTGTCCTGAAATTTTGATGCATACTGTTATTTTGACAGGTATCAATAAGAGATTTTAAAGGGCCAAAAATCATAACATTTAAAAATTTTAAATGTATAAATGTGAAATAAATATAAACTCAAAATATTAATTTCACTGGGCGTGAGATTTGAGGTTTGGAACTAGTCTTTCATTGTGCCTTATAGATATTTCACTTTTTCCTAAAATTCTGTGTTTTAGATTGAAAGTATGAAGCAGGCATAATTTCTGTATATATATAAAACAGTTTTATTCCTAGAAGTTTTTCATAATGTTTTTTCTTTAACTTAGCTACACCCACGTTTTCTTTATTTCAACATTGCTTTTTATTTTTTTCTTTGAATTATTTCCTCCCAATTAGTTGTGTTATCTCCTTCAGGAAAGTGGATCTTTTTGTTAATTGTTATACCTCTTAGACTAATCTTTTGTATTGCATAGCTTCTTTTTCACAAATTTCTTTTCTGTTTCCCTTAGCACTGTGTTCTGAAAATTTATTGATGTGACTTTCCAGATCCTTAATTCATGTTTTTGTTTTACATTTTTTTGCACTGTTTTGTTCTGATTTTTATCCTATTAAATCCTTCTTTTGAATTTTGAAAAACAATGATGACATTTAATTTTCAGTAATTCTAATTAAACATGATTGTTGCCTGACATTGTATAAGTCTAAATTGATGTGTAGTAGTTACTACTGGGTTTATTTATCTCTAGTAGCCCTAAAGGACAATAAATCTAGATTCTGAAGGTAAGCTCTCTGCTGTCCCTCATTAGACTGGATATGTTTGGCTGAATGTACTCTAGTAGTGTATACATGAATAATTGAATAGCGAGATTCATAAGTTGCCTGGGTGTGATTCACTTTTGACTTTGGTCTCAGTACTCACAGGTTGAATCTCTGGTAGAAGGTTGCTTTCCTTACAGATCATTCCTTCAATATTAGCTGGGATAGACTGGAATCAGCAATTATGAGAACAGGGAAACTAAACAGTATTATTTTCAGCCTTTTTATTAATGAATCTATTGATTTCTACCCTTAAGTCTTCCTCCATTATCCTATTGCCTCAGGTCTTGTGTTTATTACAAAGATCTGAGAAAACTCACTTTTTAGCAATTCTATTTTTATAATACTGTGAGCTTATAAATTTTCCATGGTTTTTGCACCAGTCTTATACACACCATCTTACAGAAACTGTTCAAGATTTAATTTGATTGCACTCTCCTTATTCACCATTATTCTATTGGATTTATTTTATATTCCTTTATGTTTTAATGTTTCATTAATGTCTGAAAAAATACATTCAGATACCTTCTGGTTTTAATAATCTGAATTATTATATGTAGATATCTAATTATTAAAAAAATATATCTTTTTAAATGTAGCATATCTTGTAATATTTACAAAATAAGCATTTGTTACCCTTGTGATTCTGAAATAGTTTTATGAACAACTTGACTTGTAAATAATTAATACAGGATATTCAGCTGATTTTGCACTCTCTCTGCCTCTCTCTCTAATTTGGGGTTATATTTTGAAAATCTCCTAAAATAACACATATAGAACTAGAGATTCACAGGAAGAATATCAGCTGCCCATGTCTTTGCTTCCAGAACTCAGATCAAAGTATTTAGTCACCTGTTTTCAGTCTTCCCAAACAAAGGGGTTCACAAGGATGTTTGAGGTAAAGAGAACCATCCTTCTTTTGATACATTAGCAAATAATGACAGTGAACCCACTTCATGTCTGTATTTTATAATTTACTATAAAGCTCGTAAGCATTAAAGATACATTTAAGGTGGGATCTCTACTGGGAAAATGTCATGGCACAGCGTCCTACACATCATTTTTCTGTTTTCAACATTGGTGTTTGGGAATCATATCTACAAAGCTTGCATCAAACTGTTCTCCCATGTGTTCTTTCTTTCTGAGGAGACCAAATTCTTATCGATGATCAGATGTTTTCCACTATTTCCTGAAAATTATGGAAGAATCTTTTATTCCCTTGCTATACAAGACCATGAACATTCAGGAACTTGTTATCTACCAAAGAAGAAAGAAAAATGAATATGTACAGGGTAATTTCAAAGCACTTTGTCCTTTTCCTTGGAGAGCCTCCCAGCCATGCAACCTTCAGAATGTAAACAAAAATGGATAAATGATTTAGCAGCAATATTGTTTTCAATTTTGATTTGAGTTTAAAAGTGAAAGTTATTCAGAGTATCCTTTCACTCAAATTAATCTTCCTGGGATCCTTCATACATTATTCAAACTGCTATAGTGGAATGACCAATTCCCCCTGAATACAGGATGGTTTATTTTCTTTTGAATAGAGTCATTGCCAGCTGCAGAAATAACCATCGCTCAATGACAAATTTTTAATATAAAATAGTTGAAAGTATTTTTTAAATATTTTTTCTATTCCTTTTTAGTATCTGTTTTTACTGTCATGCTAGTTTCTTAGTGGCAAAATAACATCACAGCTTCATCAAAGAGAATTACCACCCTACTAGTATTTTGGAGTAGATAATTTAAAAATATTTCTTATTTTGTAAAAGACAGTTTATACTCCAATCATGGTTATCTGTGTTTCTCGGGAGTATTTATGATACTTGTTGATAATGAAAGATAACTAGGTGACAAAGTAGTGACAGTGGAGAGATGGCTGGCAAGGACCAGAAATGCACATTTCTGCAACATTCAGTGATACAAGCATAATAACTGCACTTTGAGAAATACTAAAATATGAGCTTTAATGAGCTTTTAACTAAACAAACTAAATATGTTGTAAAAAAATATATTCTGATTCTGTAGCATGTGGATTCTTGGGTCCACCCTGAGTTTCTGCATTTCTACAAACCTCCTATATAATGCCTGTGCTGCTGAACCAGGGAACTACATACATTTAAAATAGCAAAAGGTCCAGAGACTAGTGCTCAGCTTTGCAAATCCAAAAAATCTTTATTTGACCAATTCACGTAGAATTTGACCATGAAGAAATGACACCTAGCAGTCAAGGAGCCAAGAGGCTGATGTAAGACAAATTGCCAGTTTAATATGATACCAGTTCTTATTCCAGGGTGGCATAAGCATTACTTCAAGAATGGAAATGCTGAGGCCTATTCTGATTTTTTTGGTCTGGAATAGTCCCTGATATCAGTAGCTGTTAAAAATTTCCAGGTCATTCTAATACACAGCCACATAGAGCATCCCTTTATTACACTGAGTACTATAATTCTGAGTAGACCAAATAACCATTGTTATCTAATCATCACATTCTCATTCCTGAAGAGATGGCTCCATGGGGATCCAATATAAAGTTAAGGTCTGAAAGTGTAGACTCACAAGGAAGGGTTAAGTAATCCAAGAGGCTAGCTTAATCAAACCTCAAGTACATATCTTCACCATAGAGTACTCTAGCCAGGGAGACAGGTGTGCAGCTAGGCCTACAAGAGTCCTTCTCCAATCAATATTCTCTTGCAATCTGAGCTCTGATATTTTACACTGAAAAAGAGAGTACTTTCTGTATCATCTTTCTTCTTTATAACATAGTTTCATCATTACTTCACACAAACATTATAATTCATTTTATTACTGTTTAATCATTTTTTTCCGGTTCCCTGAAATTCCTAGTGTCCTAGACAGAGGTGTTCCCAAAATCTCCTCCACCTCTCACTTCATGGTTCATGTCTTAGGGGAGATTTTCTTTATGTAGATCTAGCATGTCCTGTTATATTTCCTGCTTTTATCGTTTCCTCTTTAGATTTCTAACTTGTTGGTCACCTTTACTGACTTTATATTTCCCAAATCATTTATTCAGTATTAATTAGATAAATATAGGAAATTGATGTATTTAGCCTACTAATTCTCACAAAATTAGTACAAGAGTTCTAATATTTGAAGGAAAAGCTGAAACAAGGTTTGTAGAGGATATATTGGTTTATAATCATATAATAATCCTACACTTTTCTTTTAATATGAAATTAAATTATATGTATAAAGGTACTTCAACCTGAAAACTGGACAAGTCCCAGTGGAGTGACTTTCTATTTTAAGTGGGAAAATGTTCTGCCAAGAATTACTCCTTTTTCCTTTTTCAGGTAAACTTTTACTATCATTAAACTCAGTGGAAATTTTAGCAAAAGATAATTTTGAAAACATGTAAAATGAATGAGGTAGTAACCATGATTTCTTCGTGATGTTCTGTCAAACTAATTGAATTTTCCTTTCTGTCAGAATGATAGGCCTGATATATCAGTTAAAGTAGCAGCTGTAATTTACCTTGACTTTAAATGAGGTTCAGTTTCTACTTCTTTGGCATACAAATTAAGAGATTGTTAGACTAGAATCTTTCAGGGTTAGAGTTTTACTTATCCACCCCAGAGATTTATCCAAAGCTCTCTAAGATTTTTATATCTGTGCGCTGAGGTTTTTAAAATATTATAACCATGTTTGTGTCATATTTATATATTCTCTAAACAGACCTGAAGATAAACAAGTTATCAGATATAAAAATAGCAGGAGACTCTGTGTGTGTGTGTGAGTGTGTGTGTGTGTGTGTGTGTGTGTGACACAGTCTGCAAAGAGTGTCAGCCATAGCAGGGAATGGACAGGTACCTCTGTCCTGGTCCTCCCCAAATATTTTTCCACTCCATTACCTGCTGGCCCTGGAACACCTAAAATCAACTCTGTCATTCATAAAGGAAAAAAGAAAACAAAAGGCAGTGTGGAGAACTATAGATAAATATTTTAAAAGTTCAGAGACAATTTCTCAAATATAATCAATAAGTAGAAGAGATGTTATTCTGATTCTATATCACATCAGTCTCATCTATTTAAAATTTAAGTGTCAACCTCAACAACTGCCAGAAAATTGAATATGAGAAGAAATTAATATTGGAAATAATAATACATTTGAATAGGATTCAATAGTAATAAAAAAACCAAAATTCCCATCTGTTTTCTCTTTTGCTTCTCAGACCATCTCTCTGGGTGAGATAACAGTTGTGCTATAATGTCATGTTTTCATATAAGACAATGAAGGTCAGTAAATGTGAGTCTTTACCATACTACCATCAGTTCAATGTACAAATACTGTGTTGCTGTCATTTTACAGACTGTTCAAGCTTCACTTACTACTGAGGATTCAGAGACACACACGACACCTGCAGGCTATGCCTTTCTGTGCCTAAAATGAAATACAGAGCAGCCATAAGGAGAGGAAATTTCCTCCTAGAGAATATGTTTCAAAGTGCCAAAACTTTAACTCAACTTACTAACCAGCTCTGTTTGTCAGAATTTCATGCAATTAAGTTCAAAGTTTCTAAATTGAAATTTCCCTTCTTGAGGATTTTCATACATGGGATAATCTATACTTTTTCTAGCCCCCATAATTCTCCAAGATTGAGAACCTCTAAAAACTGTACTCACACATGAGTCCTTTCAGGATAATACCATTTGTTTTTACAGAAACTATAAGTGGATCAATGTTAGATTTTAGTATTTTCCCAGAATTAAATTCAAGTTTTACCACATTTGGAAAATATACCTAATAATACAATTTTGTCACAAAACGTGACAGAAGTACATCAAATGTCACATATACAAGTTGACTTGGTGGACCTCAAGGAAAGGGAGTAAAATAAAACTGCCAGTGCTCCACTGTATTAGTCACATGCCCAGAAAAAAATACCCAATATCCACAATTTAAAGGAGAGATTTACCTTGTTTCACAGTTTTTAAAGAACTTAGTGCATGGCTGGCTGGCTCCAAGGCAGAAACGGTATGGTGAGGAGGCATGGCAGGGGAAAACTGCTCAACCCATGGTGTCCAGGAAGCAGAGAGAAAAGACAATCGCCAGGAGCAAGAATAGACCCTTTCAGATTGTGATGCCAGTGACCCACCTCCAGCCAAGCCCTGCTCCTAATAGCACATTCAGCCACTGAACTCAACTGTAGGTGAATCCACTGTGAGTAGAGTATCTCCATGATCCAGTCACCATCTAAATACATGAGATGTTTGGGGAACATTTTGTATCTAAACAATAATATTTCTCCTCTGGCCTCCAAAAGCATCATGTTCATCTCATGATGAAAAATGTATTTAGTCCTTCTCAAAGAGTTGGCAAAGTCATAACACAGCATTGCTGAAAAGTCCAAGTCCAAGATCTCCCCTGATACTTAAGGCAAGCTTTTAGCTGTGGGCTCCTGTAAAAATAAAAAAAGAAAGTTAAATATTCCCAGTATATAATGGCACAGTGTAAGTATTTCCATTCCAAAATGGAGGAATAGGAAAATAGAAATCAGACCAAAGGAAGAGCAAAAAGCATCAGGGCAAATATTAGATTCTATAGCTCCCTGTCCACCAACCAGGGGAGGTTGTGGCAAGATGTGAGCCGCAAAGGGCTTGGGCAGCCTTGTCTTTTTGGCCTTGCCAGTGCAGCCCACGTGGCTTCTCTCTTGGGCTGACTCCACTCATTGCCAATGGTTTTCTTGAATAGTCCCATGTTCCCAGCCCCTCCAAATTTCTGAGGTCTCCATTCCACTTCAGGCTTCACACTCACAGATCCACATAGTACCCTCTCAGAGGCACACTGCCCATGGGTCTTCTGAAAGCTGAGTGGAAGCCTTCATGACTGCACAGCTCTTGAGTTTTCATGCCTGAAAAACCAGAACCACATGGATAACGCCAGGGTATGCTGCCAGTGGAAGAAGTATCTGATCCCTGTGGATCATTGCTGTAAGGCCTCTTGATGCCTGGATGGCTGAACTCTGTGAAACGTGTTCCTAGGTATCCCAGGATTTGCTGAGTTTCCTGGGGTTCTCTTCTTAAAACAAAGCCTTACGGCTTTGCATGTTTGAGTTTGCAATTGTGGGGTTCTTGCTGATTTTTGAAATGCCTTTAAGCTGTCTTTCCCATTGTTCTGATTCAAAGTACTGTCCTGATGCAAAGTGCTTGGCTTCTTTGCAATGGTAATCTATTGTCAATAAATAAAAAATTTAAGAATAGTAAATCTGAAGAATAACAAATTTGAGAATTGCAAATAATAAATTTGATTCCTCAAAACACAAGAGAGTGAAAAGGTAGGACACAAACTAAAAGAGTAGTAAAGGGATAGACAGATAGATGATAGATTATCATGTTGGCCATAGTTGGCTGACTCTGACTCTAGGTCTAGAAAATAGATGTAAATGAAAGGAATTCTGAGAGACAAAAGTACTTTATCATATAAAACACTTTCTCCCTAAGCTATTGGAAGCAAGTCAGATTGGTTATAAATGTAATTCCATCAGGTATCTCAATGGAAAAAAGTCCACATATTTTCAAGGTTCCCAAAGTTATAGCTAGTGTGTTTGTGGTGGACAAGCAGATTTTTTTTAATGAATACCATGTCTGGAAAGGTCAAGACATAAGTTGAGAAATCAGCTTTGTAAAAGTAAGGCATTAAATCATTTTCTTAAAAGTTTACAATATTCATAGTTTCATTTGTTGTAAGGACTTCAATTAATAAAGGTGACCCAGTTAGTATTTGTTTTTAGAATATGAAATGCAACCCCTGATTTGTATGTGATATGTACCCTTTTCTTAATGGCAATAAGACAAGTGCAGTTTTTTCCATCCAATTATGAAGGGTCACCACAGCAGTGTCTCAGTTCATATAGATTATTTTAAAAAGTAAAATAGTCTTATGTATATTACCAAAGATTTTTCAATACTTTGCTTTGTTAAGGATATCAGCATATTAGTTAAAATGGACTTCGGTGTAAGGAAAAAATTCGAGTCAAATTATTTTAAACAACATTGAGAATTCTGAGGGTCTCTACTAACTAAATAAATTCAAATATGGTTCAGGGAGCTCTGTTCTTTTTGTGGTTCTGCTTCCCCTGTGTATCCGTCTGAACTGTTTCTCATGCTCAACATTTCAACATCAAATATTTGGGGACTTTTTCCCCCACACCAACCAATTCTTTGAGACCAACGAGTGCCCTATGGTTCAATCCAATTCTAATACTAACTACCTGGGATTAATGTCAGACTCCACAGATTTGAGGGCTCAGTCCCACAAGAGTGCTACCTTTCAGGGGCCACTTGCACATAATAGGTTTCCAGGTTATCCACACTCCTACAGGTCACTGGGAATTCCTGTAACTCTCCTTCCGTCTTGATAATTTGCCAAAATGGCTCACAGAACTTGGAGGGCCATTTTACTTACTATAACCAGGTTATTACAAAGGATACAACTCAAGATTATAAACAGAAGAGGTGCTTAGGGCAAGATACACGGGTTGTGCCAGTCTCCCACGCTCTCTCCAGGCACCCTCCCATCTTTTCTCCTCTCCCTGGAGGTCAGGGTGAAAAGCTGAAAGCTCCAGTCCTTTAATCCTTTAATCAAGCCTTGATCTTTCTTGTGACTCCTCTCCATTCTGAATCTGAAGTTATGTAGCACCTTCTAGCCACCATTTAACTCACTAGCACACAAAAGACACTCTTTTTACACCTAAGATTCCAAGTGTTTTCGGAGCTATGTATCAGGAACCAGGAATAAAGAACAAATACACATTCTTATTAAATTGCAGTTTTAAAACAGCTTCTGTACAGAATGTCCTCTGTACTTCTTTGTCAAATTTACAAGTGCATCAAAAGCAGAGAGTGACTTCCAACATCTGGTGCATAATTAAATCTGCATTCCTAGAAGCTATCATCAAACCTACTTTACCTGCCATTGATCTGAAATTCATCCTGTTCCCACTTCTTGAAGAAATCCTTGTTATGAGTGGAATGGCCATGTCTTAGGATGCTGATCTTAAATGAGTCACTGGGACAAGTGGTCCATGGTTACCTTCAGTGTTTTAGTCTAGCAGTTAGTTCTCAAACACATGTATCTTACCCAGAAGCAGAAGGAGCATTGTAGAATTTACTAGAAACTTAATTTTCCAGGCTCCATTCTAGAACAATTGAATTATAAACTTTAGAGTTCTTCCCCTGAAATCTTTTTATTGAGCTCTGTAAAACATACTAGTTTTTCTTTTCAAATTCTTTTTATTGTGGTAAAAAGCATATATCATAAGATTTACCATCATAACCACTATAATTGTATTGTTCAGTAGTATTAAATACATTTATGATGTGCATCCATCATCATCACCACCCAGCTTCAGAGCTCTTTTCATGTTGTAAACTGAACATTGTGTATCAAGCAATTTCTTGCTTGTGTATCAAGTCAGTTTCTTTTTTTTTTAAATTCTTTTATTGGTACATTTTAGGTATACAATACATTTACATTTCTCATTGGGAACTTGTACCTTTACATGATGCATCTTGGTTCTTATTTTTTCCCCATTCCCAGCCCTCCCTTCATCCCCTCTACCCTTCCCTATTTACAAAGACTTTGTTTCCATTTTTTTCCATTTCTCAGCATTTTTCCTTTCCCTTCTTTCCTTTCCCCTGCCCCTTCCACTATCTTTACCTCTTTGGACCTTTTCTTCCTATTTTGCATTATTGATTATTCATTCTAATCATTGGTACATTTTAGGTATACAATATAATGACATTCATCATTGGAAATTTGCACCTTTACATAATCTCTCTTGGTTCTTATTTTTCACCCTTGCCCAGCCCTCCCTTTAACCCCTCCAGCCCTCCCTGTTTACAAAGACTTTGTTTCCTTTTTTCCACTTTTTTATATTAATTCCATTCCCTTCTTTCCTTTCCTCTACCCCTCCCACTTTGCCTTCCCCTTTGCCCCTTTTCTTCCTATTTCACATTATCTATTATACCTTTTAGTCCTTATTTACACTTTCAGTTTCTCACACTAGAGAAACTATTCGGTATTTCCATGTGTGTACTATTTATTTCACTTAAGAGTATCGCCTCAATGTGTATCCATTTAGCTATAAATGTCTCTAATCCAGTCAGTTTCTTGCTGCTATAACAAAATGGATGAGTCTGCCTACATAATAAAGAGCCTGTTTAGCTTACAATTTTAGGTGCTGAAAGTCCAAGTCAGGTACTTCTGTCTGTTCAGACTCCACTGTGAGACTCTTTGACTGATAACAATGGCAACATGAAGAAGAGACCCATGTGTATGGGCACAGCTTATTATAATTACAACCTGTTTTGTGAAAACTAACTCACCCAGAGACTAGCATTAAACCCATCTAAAGACAGTGCCCACAATAATCTAATAATCTTCCACCAAATCCTACCTTTTCAGAATTCTAGTATCTCAATACTTCCATACCAGGGACCAAGCTTCCTGCACATGAAACTTTGAGGACACATTCGATGCACATCCAAATCATAGTACTCTACAACATTAAATAGTAACTCACCATTCTCCCTTTTCTCCAACCCTGGCAACTACCATTCTATTTTCTGGCTCTGTGATTTTGGTGACTCTAAGTTCCTCACATTGAAAGTGGAAATAGATACAGCAGTATTTATCTTTTTGTGACTGGCTTCTTTCACCTAACACACTGTTTTCAAGTACATCTATGTTGTAGCATGTGTCAGAATTTCCTTTCACATTTATGCTCAATGTATCTATGTGTCTATCACATTTTGATTATCTGTGTTCCATCCATGGACACTTAATTTCCTTCCATGTTTTAGATAGTGTGCATAATGCTATTATGAATATAAGTATAGAAATATTTCTTTGAGATGCTGTTTTCAGTTCTGTAGTATATACAGTACTCAGAAATGTAATTTCTGAATCATAGGATGATTCTATTTTTAATTTTTTGTGGAAATTCTAATACTTTTTTTCCTCCAGCAGTTATACCATTCATTGTACATTACCACCAAAAGTATAAAAGGATTCTGATTTTTCCACACTCTGGCCAACACTTTCTTTCTGCTTTCTAAAAAAAAGTCATCCTAATGAGTGTGAAGTGGTACCTTACTGTATTTTGTTTTATATTTCACCAATGATTAGTGGTTTTGAGATTTTTTTTCTTGCACTTTTTGGACATTTGTATATCTTCTTTGGAGAAATGTCTATTCAAGTCTTCTGCCTACTTTGAATTAGGGTTTTGTATATATTCAGGATATTAATCCCTCATCAGATATATGATTTGCAAATATTTTACCTCAATTCTGTAATATGCTTTTTTACTCTATTTGATCATGCCCCTTGATGCAAAGTTTTAAAAATTTTGTTTGAAGTCCCATTTGTTTTTTATTTTATAGCCTAGATCTTTTTTGTCATTTCCAAGAAATAACTGTCAAATCCATTGTTGTTAAGCTTTTGCACTGTTTCCTCCCAAGAATTACAGATTTAAGTCTTACAAATAAGTCTTTGAAAATTTTTATCTATTTTTTAATATGGTGGTAGGTAAGAATCTAACTTTATTCTTATACACAAGCTTATTCAATATTTCCACTATTATTTATTGAAATATTTGTCCTTTCTTTAATGAATGATCATGGAAGCTTGCCAAAAATCCTTTTGCCATATATGCAAGGGTTTCTTTCTGGGATCTCTGTTCTATTCCATTAGTACAAATGTCAGTCTTCATGACAGTATCACAAGCTTAAGTTACTGTAGCATTGTAGAAAGTTTCAAAATAGGAAATCTAAGTCCTATATTTATTTGGGGTCCCTTGAGATTTAATATAAAATTTAGGGTAAAATGTACTATTTATGCAAAAAAAGTAATTGGGATTTTGATAGGAATTTTATAGAACAGGCAGATAACTTTGAGTAGCATTAATATATTAACAATATTAAGAAAATGGAATTCATGAATATGAGATTTGTTTCTATTTGTGTCTTCTTTAATTTCTTTCAGTAGTTTTATAGTTTTCATTATATAATTTTTACCTTGTTGATTAGCTACTATGGTTTATTATTTTTATGATATTATACTTGAAATTATGGAATTATTTTCTTGATTACTTTTTACTGTTCATTATTAGTGTATAGAAATGGAACTGAGTTTTGTGTGTTGACTTTGCTCCCTTCTACTTTGCTGAATTCACCTCTTTGCTGTAAGCAGTCTATTTTGTCTCATATTAATGTAGTTACTGCTACTTTCTGTTGGTTAGTATCTGGGTGGAATTTTCTACTATCCTTTACCTCCAGTCTATTTGTGTTTTTGTATCTAACGTGAGTCTTTTGTAGATTGCATTTTGTAGACTGCATTTTATGTATTGTGTTTTTGTAGATTCCATTTTGTAGATTATCTGTGTCTTTTGGTTGAAGAGTTTAATTCATGTACATTGAATCCATTTATATTTAATCAATTTACATTTAAAGCAGATGTTCTTAAGGACAAGTTAATTCTGTCATTTTGCTATTTGTTGTCTACTTTATAGCTTTATATGCTTCTTTTCCCTCACTATTCTTTTATTTGGGGGTAATTCTTTAAGTGAATGTTTAGATTACTTTTTTATTTCCTTTTTTTGTATTTTCTTTCATTATTGTTTGTGGTTACCATGAAAATTAGAGTCAACATCCTAAAGTTGTAACACTCTAATTTGAATTTATGCCAACTTAAATTCAATAACTTGCAGAAATTCTAATACATTTTAGTTTTTTTCATTCTTTTTCTCTTCTTGATATCACAAAATTATAACTTTATATATTTAGCCCCAAAACATAAAGTGAGACTTCTTTCAAATGTATTAATCTTTAAATTATGTAGGAAACAAAATGTGGAATTATGAATTAAAACTATAATAATACTTGCTTTTAGATTCATAACTTTTAAATGTATTTGTCTCATGTCTTGTAGAAAAACAAAAAAAGAGTTAAAAACCATTATTATAAGAATACTTGCTTTAAAAATAACCCATAACATACCTTTGGTACGATTTCTCTTGCTTTATATCATTTAAAGTTACCATCTAATATCCTTGCATTTTACTCTGCAGGATTCTCGTGAGCATTTTGTATAGTGCAGCTTTTGTCTGAGTATGTTTAACATCTTCCTCCTTTTGAAGGATTTTGCTAGATATAGGGTTCTTGGCTGACAATGGTTTTTGTGTAGTGTTTTTTCTTTTATCCCTTTGAATATCTCGGCCTACTGATTTCTGACTTCCAGAATTATGATGAAAAATCTGCTGCAAATCTCACTGTGGATCTTTTCTGTATGAGTTGCTTTTTAATTTTTTTCTTTCAAGATTTTCTCTTTGTCCTTGGCAGCTGCAAAGTTTGATTAAAATATGTCTTATTGTGAGCCTGTGTTCTTATCTTAGAATTCTTTTAGTTTCATGTATAGTTATAGTCCTGTCTTTTTTCAAATTTGCAAAGCTATCAGCCATTATTGCATCACATATTCTCTCTACCCCTTTCTCTTGCTCTTCTCATTCTGGGAGTTCCAAAGGTCACATATTGTTCCACTTGATAAAGTCCCACAAAGAGCTTAAGATCTGTTTATGTTAATCTTACTATTTTTGTTTGTTTGTTTCTTGGACTCAATAATTTCTATTGGTCCATCTTTATGTTTTCTTATTCTTTCTTCTATCTGCTCAAGTCTGCCTTTGAATTATTCTACAGAATTTTTATTTTAATTATTGTACCTTTCATCCTGAAGATTTCTTTTGGTCTCTCTTTAAAATAGATATTTATTTCTCATTGATACCACAATTTTGTACATAACTGTGCTGTATTCTTCCATATCTTCCTTTAAATTTTTGAATTTCTTTACAAGAGTTAGTTTAAAGTGTTTCTCCAGTACATCTGTCATCAGGTATTTTTCAGAAATTTATTGTTTTATTTGAATGGATATACTTTATGATTTTTTCATATGCCTTGACAAATTTTTCATTTGAAAATTGTACATTTTATTCTAATGTTGTGATAACTCTGTAAATTAATTCTCTTTGGGGTTTTTCTGATTTTTGCAATTGCTTTTTTATTGTTTTGGGGGCTATCTTATTTTTGTAGGCTATGTCTATTACAAGATCAGATTAAAGTATAATGTTAAGATTTGGGGTTTTTTTGAGCCTGTACCTTTCCTTAGGTATGTCCTTTTAAATTTTCCTGTTCATGGAATTGTTTTTATATTATAGTCTTTATTCTCTGCCTCAGAAAAAAAGAAAAAAAAATGATGTGGGGAAAAATGTTCTGGCTCCTTAAATTCCCTGGAAGTCACTTCAGCTGCAAGGAGTCAGCCTCACAACAATGGAGAGAGGTGCAAGAACTCACTTCATTGTCTACAACTCTGTGATGAGAAGCAGTCATCATTAGTCAGAACACAGATCCATCATACTTGCAGGACATCATTCTTTTGCCCACCACACTGCCAAAGCCATGAGCAGTTACTTCAGGAACATACGCATGGCTGCCTGCCATGAGGCTGGGTTGCAGACTGTGTAGCCACTACTGAGTGGATAGCTTAAATTGACTAAAATTAACCATAATTCACCATTGTATCTCTTCCTGGAAATTGCAAGCCTTCAAAAGACCCAGAGTTCTAAAATTGTTACATCAGATATGTTTCACCACTATAATTTTTGTCTAAGTGGGAAAACAAATTACTGTACTGGTACCTCTTGTTTCACCATTGTTCTGGAACTCTCTCCCCTCTGTGCACAATGAAATTTGAGAAAAGTTGATTTTGACTGATCAGAGACTGTATGGATCTGGAAACAAACCCTCAAACAGTATAGCTACTAATTAATTATAATGGGTTGAAATGTACTTTAGACATAATTGTAAAGTAAACCACATATAAAACATGTAAAATATATTTGTTTGATAAAGACAAAACTTTATGTTAATTGAAATAAAATTATCTATTTCTTAAAATATGTTCTGGACAAGACAAATTATTATTTATTAGGTTTGTTTTATGTCATTGTTATTCAAATATGGAGTTGTAATCCTTTAAATGATTACAGAATTACTTACTTAGCCCCCAATAAATTTTTTTAAATGTACTAGTTTTGTTGTTTGTTTTTTGTAACCCAAGCTGGGCTCCTGTCTCAGTCTCTCCAGAGCAGGGATAACAAGCATGTGCCACCATGCCCAGCTTTTTTTTTTCTTTTTAACTTTTTTTTTATAGAGAATATAAGTGAATACAAAGAAAATAGCTTATAGCAATGATGGTGAACCTATGGCAAGCATGCAGCAGTGGGCTATTTGTTATCATTGAAAGCTTTAAGAGGTTTGCTATCACTGGCTTATAGCACCGTATTATCTCATTTTAAATATTAATATATATATTAATATGCATGTTGCTTGCAGTATAAAATATTTTTTTATCTGTCTGGGGGAAAAATGCCCCAAGCTGTAGAATTTTCCACTTGCTATAAAGTGAGTAACGTGCCTTTCCATAGAACATGTCAAGCTACCAATGTGTCACCACTGGTAGAAGAAAGTGGAATGATCCAAGAGGCACACTATAATGTAATATTTCAACAATAACCCTAAGAACATGTAATAAATATAAATAACTTTAAATCATTTAGCAAAATATAGTTTGACTGTGATAAATTTTGAATGCTTATATTACTTTTAATATAATTTATTTGATGTAAAAGTATATAACTTGATATTTAACAGTGGCTATCTGTGGCAATACTCTCACAGCTTTCCTGTGGACTTAACATTCTGCTCTCCACCACTAGTATGAGCCAACTCAAACTCAAAGTTAAATTGGACCATAAAACTTGTAACTCAATGCTTGGGCCATTCCTACTGCTCCTACTGCTGACTTGATATTTTTTAGAGAAAATGACAAGCACAACAAACCTTGTCAAGATCTTTATCCTTTTTCTGGACTACCTAAGTTTCTCTATGAAAAAAAGAAAATCTGATGACCATCCACTCTTATTTTTCATAATCAAATTATTTCCCCCTAAAAATTGTCAACTATATCCATCTTCTTCCTAGTACCACTGGTGACTTGGATTTGGAAACTAAATGGACTTGAAAACCATTTAATATTAAAAGGCTGGTGTAATTTTGGGTCATTACCTCCAGTGTGAAGACAGGAATAATAGTAATTTAAATACAGTTAGCATCTGTTGGCTGGATCATGTTCATAATTCTATGAATTTCTTCAATATATGCTGTTCTTGTAGTAACCATTAGCACACTATAGAATATTACATATTTTAATAAGCGAATGGTAACTGTATACTCATTCTTTCCACATATAGTCTCAAATATTGCACAGAAGGGACATCAAAGGAAACATTTTAATCAAAAAATTAAATTTCAAATATGACAACTGGAAAAGTGCCGTATGAATTTGTTCTGTGTTAATAATAAAACAAGTGAGAATTATTCCACTTAAGCTTCTGCAAAGTATCTTAAGCCTTTTCCTCACAGACTATGAAGTCACATCTTTGCAAATCATTCCTAATAAGTTGCCCTAGAATATGTACTTTCTCTTTTTCTGATATCTATTCCACTTATTTTCTTTGTGGCAGAATTAGAATTCTGTTGTTCCCTTGCTACCATCCTACTCAAGCTAACTTTTAAGATTCATTAGGGCAGAATCTACTCCCCTCCATTAAGTTTATTGGTACATTTTAGGTATAAAATACAGTTACATTCATCACTGGGATCTTGTACCATTACATGAGTATCTTGGTTCTTATTTTTTTCCCCTTTGCCTGCCTTCCCTTCACCCCCTCCAACCTTCCCTATTTGCAAAGACTTTGTTTCCATTTTTTTTCATTTCTCACATTTTTTCTTTTCCCTTCTTTCTTTCCCCTACCCCTCCCACTTCCCTTGCTCCTTTAGACCTTTCTTCCTATTACACAATATCAATTATACATTTTTAATTACAATATCAAGATCTAGGAGACATTACCACAGATTTTACAGAATTTTAAAGGATATAGAAAACATATTACAAAAATCTATTTTGAAATGAATTTGACAACTTCTATGAAGTACCTTGGAATACAAAGTAATGAAACTAACTCTGGAGGAATTATAATACTTGAATAGCACATATTAAAGAAAGTATATTCCTAGCTTGAAAACCTACCTATATGACAACAACAGGCTCATATATATGTTAACTGAAAAGTTCTATCAAACATTTAAAGTAAAAAAAAAGGAGCACTTCTCCCCTCATTTTAGGAAATCAACATTTTGCTAATCCTAAAACTGGATAAAGATAATAGAAGAAACAAGTATGAACATAGATAGAAATTTGTTTAACAAAACAAACTCTTAGAAGTCAGATCTGATAGTATGTAGAAAGTGGTTTTGTTGTATGGATGGCAGTGTCGGTTCAGCATTGGAAGATCCACCCCCAAAAGTCATCATTTTAACAGAGGAAAGGAAAAAGCCATATGATCCTGTCAGTAGTTGGAGAAAAAGTATTGGACTAAATTCTATAGCTGTTCATGGTATAAGCTATCAGGAGACTAGAAGTAGAACAGAACCTTCTCAACAGATTAAAGACATGTACTCCATACTTCCAGTGAGAATGCCTTATATGAATGGAGAAGATACAATGCTTTCTCCTTAAGGTGGGGAACAAGGGCAGATATGCCTACTCTTCATCTGTCCACTAAACTTTGAAACATGGGCCTAAACCAAAATAGTCTGGCAATAAAATGACACAATTAGGATTGGATTGGCAAGGTAGAAGCAAAATCTTTATATGTAGATGAAATGATCATCTACAGAGAAAATACTAGGAAATCTCTAGGAGCTCCTAGAACTTGTATTTGAATTTAGCAGTATTAGAAAACACAAGGGATATATAAAAATTCAGGTCCATGTATACTTGTTATAAATGAAGAATTGGATATTGAAATTTAAAAGTTATGTAGGAGTGCAAAGGACCTAGAAAAGTTAAAAGAAAAACAGAACAAAAAAAAAAACAGTGTTGGAAGACGTTTAGTACCTAATTTTAAGACTTCCTGTAAAGCTATAGTAATGAAGGCAGAGTTGGTGTAAGAAAAGACATATAGATCAATGGAATAAAACTGAGGATCTAGAAATAGAACCACACATATATGATCCACTGAATTTTGAAAGATTATTTAACATTAGCATTTTATAGACTCTAAACTCAATTCAAGAGCCGAGGAAGAGATAGTGTTTTCAGCAAATGGCACTAGAACACCTGGTATCTGTAAATAAAAAATTAACCTCAACCCTTTATTTCCATACATGAAAATAACTTGAAGGGATCTATGAACCTAAATATGAAAGCCTAAAAGTATAAAACTTTAAGAACAAATTATAAGGGAAAATGTTTATGAATTCAGGATGGGTAAGAACTACGTAGTATACAAAAGACATGATGTATAAAAGAAAAAAATTGATAAATGAGATTCCATCAAAATTTAGAACTTTAAATGACATCATTAAAATGAAAAGTAGTCCTTAAACAGACCATATTTACAATGCATATAACCTATTAGCAGAATATATAAAGAATTCTTAGAGCTCATTAATAGGCAACCCAATTAAAAAGTAGACATAAGAAGATGATAAATAGCCAGTACAGCACAAGGAAAGGTGTGCAACTCTAGAATCAGAAAAATACTAATCAGTACAATAACAAGATTGAATTATACGCTCATTAAGGAGATGAAATTAAAAGTTTTAAAAGTCTTGTCATGACTTTTTATTTTTGTTGGATTCTCCCCCTTTGCATTTAATTTGTCACACCCAATGGATTCATTCTGCTGGGCTTCCTGGGGTTGTGATCCTTGTTGTCTTTTCCTAGGATATTGTCTAAAATTTTTTGAAGTGTTGGTTTGGTATTCATGAAGTTCTTAAAGTTCTCATTATCATGAAAGTATCTTATTTCTCCATCAATTTTGAAAGAGTTTTTCAAGGTACATCAATCTGGGTTGGAGGCTGTTTTCCTTTAGGGCTTGAAATACATCACTCCAAGCTCTTCTTGCCTTGAGGGTTTGCATTGAGAAGTCTGCTGTGATTCTGATGGGCTTTATTTTGTATGTGATTTGTTTCTTTTCTCTCACTGCTTGTAGAATTTTGTTCTTCTGTTGGGTTTCTATTATATGACTATGTGTAGATTTTTTTTGATCAAGGCTAGCTGGAGTCCTATATGACTCACTTATCTGTATGTCATGTTCATTTCCCCTGGTTTGGAAGTTTTCTGCCATCACTTCTGTGAACAGTTTTTTTTATGTCATCTGCATCCTCTCCTCTTTCTTCGTTGACTCCAATCAGTCTTACATTATTCTTCTTTGCATCGTCTAGCAACTGCTGGATTGCTTTCTTGTGGTCCCTTTCAATTTTGAAGCAATTTTTCTTTTCCTGGTCACTAATTGCAATCTTATCTTCTATATCTGAAATTCTGTCCTCACATGCGCTCATTCTGCTGCATAGACTTTCAAAGGAGTTTTTAATCTCCTGAAAATCTGTTTGCATCTGTTTTATGGATTCCATTTGACTCTTATGTTGGAATTCCATCATGTTCCTCAGCTCCTCTATTTTTTTATCTCTGTCCTCTCTAGATTTATGAATCATGTCTTTCATTATGGCCACAATCTTTGCTGTTATCTGAGAAATTTCTCATGATTTCATTTTTTCCAGATCCTTTTTTGTTACCAGTTCAGGGAGTCCTGGTGGTTGAGTATCAGATTGTTCCATCTTGTTTCTCTTTGGGGTTGCTGTAGGTGATCTGGAAGTTTGTTTTTGAGGCTTGTTTACATGTCTTCTAATTTCCAAGGGGCAGAGGGCTTGTTGCTGGTGCCCGCACAGCTCACCTCCTCTGCCCTAGGAGTGGTGCAGTGGCAGAGGGGAGCCACCTCCTGGGCTCTGGGATTGGCTTACCTCGCCTGGGCAGAATGTATTGCATTGCTTGTATTCTCCATGACTCCTACCAGAATCAGAAACATAGCGCAATGTGATGCCTTTTAAAGTTTATTAGAAAAAAAAGTAAGGTTCTGTGCATGAGTCTATATAGTCATCCCCTCTAAAAACATTAATGGTACAGTAATAGATTGTTTTTCTACTACTTACTAAATACTAAGCACTACTGTAAGTATTTTGCATGTTATTCATATAACTCCTATGAGAAACCTTAGGTAATAGAAAAACAAAATCCCATGATCAGGTGAGGTAAGGGAAAAACAAGAAACCATGACATTTGTCTCTAACATCTGGATTCACTCTACCATTTCACATACAGGTATGTTCAAGTACTAATGGCATATTTCAAATATCTGCTGACAAAAATGCCAACATTGATGTTTTCAGTGCTCTTAAGATTATGTAAAAATAAAATTTAAAGCTTTGAAAGTGGTCTAAAAGTAGCCACTCATCTTTTTCTAATCAGTTTCAAGCAAGAGTTTTGAAAGGGCAAGTATAAGACCAAATGTAAGAATTTTTTTGTTTGAGCTTCTAAAAAGAAAGAGATGTGTGGCAATTCATTGAAATTTCTTTATAAAGACAAGAAGCATTTGTAAGATCAGATATGACAACTTGGAACTGTAGTTCATGTCTCTGGCAAGTTCTATCTGTCCCAATGACCTGAGCAAGAGTTAAAACAAGCTCAGCTTTGGGCTGACCCAACTTTTAAACCTCTATTGTACTCAGGTTTGAGAAACTAAAACATTTCATTTTAATCTTTAATTTCTAAGGAAACTCAATGAGTAAAAGAGGGGCTTTCTGAAATATAATTCAAATGATTATATGAAGATGTCATTACTAGAAACCACAAATGCCATGTGATTTTTTTTGAAAAATTAAGGAGGGAATCTTAGGATGTACCTTAGTGATAGAGAGTTATGGTTCAGGGGTGATGCTTTTGGAAGGTTATTGGATCATAGGGGCACTATGCTCATCAGTGGATTCATCCACTGTGTTAAGGTTCACTGAACAACTGACTTAAAAGATACATCTCCCTCCCTTTTTTCTCCCCTCTCTCCTGCTTCCTGGCCCCCATGAGGGGAGCAGCTTTCCTCTGAGACAGCTCCCCATGGCCTTCCTTCCTTGGAGCTAGCTGACTATGGACTGAATCCTTTAAATACTGAACCAAAATAAGCTGCTCCTTCAAGTGATGGGTGTCAGGCATTTTGTCTCAGTGAGGAGAAAATGACTTAGACAGGGAACTTGCCAAGCATGCATAAAGCCCCACGTTCAATCCTCACCATGGCACAAAAACAAACAGAAAATTTATCTAACACATTAAGCGCATAATTACAAATCATGTAATGTTCTTATTGCAGGAATTTCTTAAAGGTGACAATATAAGACACTAAAAATGCAATTTCTTAGTTTCTATGAAATAATTATTTCTCTCTTCAGACAATAATAAAATGTATAGTTTTTAAATAGATTTTTCTTGTAAAAACAGTGAAGAAATTAAAATTGTTGTTTACTGCCTCAGATTTTATTTTACTAACTCAAAGTTTCATGACATTACAAGAAGACAAAAATGTAATCCAACCCAATTCCAGAAAAAATATATGTGTAATTTGAATGCTATTAGTGGCCAGTTCTTAACAATTGGATGATTATGATTAGAATTTATCCAATATAAAATAGAACAAGGCAACACAATGTAGGGTCTATGAGCACAGGGATTGAATTCAGATGATTTTCAATTAAAAGTTCAGCTTTACTGATTATTAATTGAGTGCATTTCAGTTACCTAAAATGTCCTAACTTCCATTTCCAAATATCTGATATAAATATGAATGGAAATTGACTTAAAGGACCCTTGTGGGAAACAAGTGATCTAATAGATATGAGATACTGAGTGCAATAAATGAAGTTACAATGTTATAATATAAACTCAACACTTTGCTGTTCATTCATATTTTAGTCACAGTACAACCGATCACAAAACTTTTTTCATATTTGCATTGGCATTGTGGGCCAAACGGCTCAATTCTTTCTGTGTTCACATGAATAAGATACTAGTTTAAAGTATTCATGTGGTTCTTTAAAGAAAAGGTGGCCAATTATAAACAAATAAATGAGTTGAAAGCAGATAAGGCATCCACACAAGTTATTCTGGAGGAATCTGCTAGTTGCTCTGGTTTTTTTTATTTCTTAGTATTAATCTAAGATTTTTTTTCTTTCATTCTTAATGTAAAGAAGAAAGTATTTAAGTATTCAGAAAGGTGAAGGTACTTTAAAAAGAGAAAAATCAATCCACTTAATTTGTTTTAACTATTTTTATTATGCCTAAAATGTTCATAAAAAGATCAAAGATATTGTCTCTGTTCCTCAAGAACAGAGAAAAAATATCTTACACTGAGTAATTAATCAATAAAATAAATTTATTTCTCACATTTCTATAAGCTGGGAATTCCAAAATCCTAGTCCTAGAAGACTGTGTATCTGTTCCATAGATGGTGTCTTGTTTTATTCTCAAATGGCAGAAGCTACAATGAGGATGAAGAACTTCCTCTTACCTTTTTCAATAAAATGCATTAAATCCATTCATGAGAGCTCTACCTTCATGAATTAATCACCTTCTAATGGCCTATCTTAGAATAGAATCACATTTGTGATAAAATTTCAACATGTGAATTTGGGGAGATATATTCAGACCACAGCAGATACATATATTCAAATGTATTTCTTTTTTAAAAAAGAACCAAGTATCCATTATTTATAATCATCTGAGACATTGTCCAGTAACTGAAATTAAACTGTAAGATACAATAGCACCAACTGATAGAACTTATCACCTGAAAGGAAAGTGGACAATTTAATAAAGATCTGACTAAATTTTTTTCTTCCTTCTCTTAAATAAGGTTATTTCTTTCCATCATGAAGGGTATTTCTCACAATGACCTTTGTGAAAGAACAGTTCAATGACATTGCCTGTGGAAATCTGCTGCTTCTAAAGCAGTCATAGGTTTTGCTGCAAGGCAAAAATAAGCACATTGCTTCCAATTATACCCCAGTGTACTCCCTTCAGAATGCTCACTCTACTATAAACGCAGCTCTACCTCTCACTGTGAGCCTTTTCTTTTAAAAAGTAAGATGCTGAGATATCAAAAAAAGAAGCAATAAATGCGATGATCAAATATGGAAATATTCAGCATACATTAAGGAATTTGCATGTTATGTATGACTATCTCAAGCAGGATGGCCTTGGAAAGCAAAGCTACCAATTTGGTCTCAGTAAGCTATGTAACTTGTTTATATAATTATTAATTATTCTCATATTCCTTTTGTTTAAAAAAAAAAAGAATGGCACTACTCTTCTGTAGCAACAGGCCTTTGGGTTTATGCAAATTCATCAATGATTTCTTCTTGTTAGTGTCATGGCCAGTAGGGGTGAGAGGTACATTCTGGAGATGAAAAAAAGAATTGAAGGGGAATATGAGCCACACACTTAGAAAGGAAAAGAGCAAAGGTGACTGGCCCACTCAGAGCCTCACTAATACCTATTAATATCTCATCAATAACTTTATCTGAGTTCATCTATAACTATTCTTTATTCTCCTTGAAGAAAAGTAAAATGAAAATTACACAAAATTAAATATTTGTTTGGTTTATTCCTTCAGTTAAGGCCTTCCTCAGGCATGATTTTTGGTAGCAATTGCATTGAGTTATAATAAATCCTAGAAGGAAAAACAATAAAAAGCAAGAATGTTACATTAAGATTCTCAAAGACTGCCTTACATCTTTGAGTTATTATTTCTACACATTCAAATCCCTATATTATAACCTCTGGCTGGTGATTCTTTGTTTTGTCCCGTCAGTCGAACTCTGCTATGATGACAAATGACTGGCAGGTTCATGGTGTTTATGGAGAATGGGAGCAGAGGCCATTCTGTTGTAAAGATAATAACAAGATTAACAAATTAGCTTTTAAACCAAAATGCCATTTTGTATAATTTGTTTGTCAAACATATTTGTTTTCCGCAACAGAAAACAATTAACAAGTTAATTCAACATATACTTCATGAAGTTGATAAAATATATATATATAAAAACGTAGAGTATGTAGTATGAGATTAACATATTCATTCAATTATTTATTTAAAAATACATATTAAGTTCAGTGTGGTAGCATATGCCTGTAATCCAAGTACTTGGAAGACTGCCAAAAATGTATACACACTTCAGGAAAAGAAAAATTTGTATACATATTTAAATACTAAATTTATTGAGACATCATGAGACTAATATGAATTACTTTTTGCCTCTAACAGTACAAGAGGTGCTGAAAGTGGTGGCCATTAGCTTCCAGACATTTATTAGTGTGGCAAACTGATGCTTGGGTAACCTTAGTCATTGAGAATGCTACACATACATTTTCAGTTTCTTCTCTAAGGTTGATAATGTAGTCAGTTCTCTGCAAAGTACAACATCCCCTAGGGTCCCCTATAGAAGAGTAACACCATCTGTTGAAAAACATACTATTTTTCCTTACATATATATTTATATATATTTTTATATATATTTATATATATTTAATGTGACCAATCCCATTTAAGGAATTGAACCAAAGATCTTGGAATCAACCCAAAAACAAATAAATGCATGTACATTATATATTAGTAACAAGTATTTCGAAGAAGTAGAAAACATAGTTGAAAAAAACAGGTAGTGATGCTATTTAATGTTCAGCAGGAGATTCTACACGGCCCATAAAATTGTGAAGGAGCTTATCTTTCTGAAGTGATACCAATTTTGGGAAAATTCCCTAGACTACTAATTTGCAGTATATGAAGGACTGGGTTGATATAGAACAGGATCTTATGACTTCCAGTCATTAATAAAAATATTTTCAGGCCGGGGATTTAGCTCAGCAGTTTTGCTGCCTGCTGTGCAAGTGCAAGGGCCCGAGTTCGATCCCCAGTACCTAAAAAAAAAAAAAAAAAAAAAAAAAAAAATTTCAAAATAAATTATTTTTGAGAGAGGGGAATAAAATGGTTTGTAAGACAAATCTAATCAAGATTGTATAGAGCATTAAAAGATAAAATAACTGCATACTATTCTTACCGAAACATAAATGTAAAAGCTCTTACTCAAAATATCATAATTCAGTGATATATATATAAATACACAATATGATAAAATTGGTTTTATTCTAATGCTGCAAATTTCAAAAAAACAGTATAACTTACCACATGTACAAAACAGAAGAAGAAACAGATGTTCATCTAAATAAATAGAAAAAAGAATTGGTTCAAAATTAACATTTTTTTCATTATTTAAAAACAACTCTTAAGATAGTAAGAATGAATTTTATCAATCTGACAAAGTTTCTGACATTACATTTATTATGGGTGACTTAAAACTTACAGTATATGATTAGGAACAAGGCAAGTATCCCACTATTGGCAATTTTGTCCCACATTCTACTGGAGGAATTGCCTTCCCTCTTCATCTCTGGACCCTCTTACCAATTAATTACATCAGTAACCATAAAAAAAGCTTTATGGTCTGCCTTATCATAGACTAAGAGATCAACCATTTTTCTAGATGGAACTCATAATCACATAGGCTGTCTTTTAATCGTTAACCATGCATTCTTGGAGGTTTTGGGCTTATAACTCCAAAGGTTCCTTTATCTCTGCACATCCATCTCATACATAGAGCTGCCCAAAGACCCCTATGCATTAGTTATTTTTAACTCCTTATATAAATCCAACATTTATGCTTGAAATAGCACTAATCATATAGGGATGTATGTGGTTATCTGGGTTATATCTATTTTTATTTAAACTGTTTGGTTTTGAGCTAGAACAAAAGTGAGTCCTTTATCAGGATACTGTTATTGCCCTGGTAAAGGATTCAATTCAGCTTTTTGTTTAAACAAGTACATGGGATCCAGTGTTCCAAAAATAAATAAATAAATAAAAATATAAAGAAAAAAGTTTCAAAGAATTAGAAAAACAAATAACTTGGTAGTGTATGAAGACAAATCATAATAATCTAAAGAAAAAGAAACATATTAATAAGTATACTTAGCATGATTTCTAATCTTACAGTCAACATTTTAAAAAATAGATTATATTTCTGTATAATGCCAGGGCAGTTATCTGAAAAGGTAGGCACAAACTATATATTTATAAAAGTCATATATAAGAATTTCCACTATGCTCTGGGTTGAATTTTGTCTCCATAAAAAAAAGAAATGTTGAACCTCTAATCCCTGGTATTGCAGAATATGACCTTATTTGGAAATAAGATCATACATGGACAATAAAATGAAAATGAGGTCATTAGAGTAGGCCTGATCTAGTAAAACTGATGTGCTTATAAAGAGAAGAAATTTGTAGCCAGAGACGGACACAGAAGACAATGTGAATACACAGCGAGAACACAGCCATGGGACTGAAGAGCCATGCATCTCCGTACCAAGGAAAGAAAAAGGTTGTCAGGGGCCACTGGATGCTGGAGAGAGACAGGGAGGAGTGTGCCAAGGTCTCACAGGATGCAGGGCCTTCTGACACCTTAATTTCAGACATACAGTCCTGAAAACTGAGGAAATTTCTCCAACTGGTCACTGAGTTTTCAGTACTTTGATATGGTAGTGTTAGGAAACTTATGCAGTTCTTAAAAATGTTATTTGTTATGTCTAAAACATTTGGAAGTCATTATTATTAAAAGTCAAATAATAATTACCTATTTAGAAGAAATGGTGGTTTGAGAAGATGCAAGGAGCTTATTTGTGGCATTGCTATTCCTGAAATATCTCTAAGCACTCATTCTAAAACTTAGAGAATTGTTGCAGCCAAAAATGTGAGATGAACTAGTTAGTTATATCCCAAGAAGCGGGTAGTGTAGTGGATAAAACTGTGGACTCTGGAGACAACTTATTAAAATGTAAAAATTTCAACCAATTGAAATGTAGTCCTACCACTTGCTTGCTAAGTACAGAGATAGGAATCTTACTTCTCCATGCCATGAGACGAAATGAGAATAACACTATCTCTTTTATAAGGTTTTTATGCATAAATAAATTAACGTCTATAAAAATTTAGAATGGTGCCTGACATACTTAGTATGTATTTACTTAATTAATAATACTTTGGAAAAACAAACAAAATTTGAGGTATAGAATTTTGAAGTGTTAAATTTAGTGTTGAGTGGTTTTCTTCATTAATATTAGCAGTAGTACGTGGGTAGACTTAAGCAGCACAAGTGTGCAGATGTGTCTGTGATAAGAACACATTCTAACTACTAATAAAATTCATCGTAGCTTACTAGGGATAGTACTAATAAGTAAATCTAATAAATTCTTACCTCAATGATAGAGCACTGCCTAGCATGTATGAGGCCCTTGGTTCAATCACCAGTACTAAAAAAAAATGAAAGAAAAGAAATTGGGCCGGAGATTTAGCTCAGTGGTGCCACGCCTGCCTCGCAAGCACAAAGTCCTGAGTTTGATCCCTGGTACCAAAAAAATAAAAAATAAAAAATAGAACAGATTATAATTGTTGTTTAGCTCTCAGAACTCACTTTGTCCTGTTTTCTACTTTTAAATATAAGGTTCCATCCCATTAGCTTTTCCCTGAACCATACTCCTCATATATATTCATAAATTCTAGTATCAAAAGCTCAGTAGTGTTTCTTTCTGACTTTAACTTCCATGTCTCCTTATTTGATTCCTGAGGGAGTGTATTTGATTCCTCTAATTTAATAATTCCATGGAAATTCACTAAGTTCACTGGTATAATCATCTCCAAGAATGATCTCATTAATCATTTTCTGCTGTCAGCAGATCATTTCAGAAAATGCTAAAAGTATGTTAACTCACATTTCTCAGTTCCAGCAATTAAAAATTGAATTTAAAAAGTAGTTTTTCTGTGTTCTCTTTCCCTTTTCTTTACTTAGGAAATTGATTTTAGGCTCAGGATTCTAACTTTCAACTCTAAATAATAGCATGTGGATAGCTTTGTAATCCAATGCAATTCATTAGAATATTGTAAAGATTTGGATTTTAAGTAATATTTTAGAAGTGCTGTAAGGTTATTTTAATAACTATGATAGATATTAAGTGTTCTTCCTTTCTCTTTTATGTGACATTGATGTCAAAATTGCAGATGGAAACAGGGAACTGTTCTGAGACAGAAGGTGCTGGAACTTATCTTTAGAGTTGAGATGGGCCCTAACCCATCTCTATAGCATATTTCTGTTCTATTGCATGGCATTAGGATCCACTCAATCATTGCTGGAGACTTTATCCTGTTGCTTTAGATTATGTTCACCATTATTATAGTTTTTGTGAGATTAGTAGCTTTGGGAACTTTATTTCTACATAAGGAATTTTAAAAAGCATTGAGGAAATGAAAAATTAAAAAATAAAACATGTATCTACTTTTGTGCAAAGCATGGTCAATTTCAAATGACTATTATAATGGAGTGTTCAGAGCCTCCATCCTAAAGATTTGTTATTCTACATAGGAAATAGATTTTTTGGCTTTTGGCAGCTTGATATTTTGTTATTCTTTGTCCAGGTTAGAAGGAGTGTGGGCTGATTGAAGAGATTCATTATAATGTAGTTTCAGCTCCTTGATCCTGTCCAATAGGGAAAAGTGAAGAAAAATCTGCTAAAAATAGATAAGCAGAATACTGGATTAACAAAATGAGAAGACTATTTCTTCTTTAGGATTCTCTCTTGAAAAGACCTGTGGGGATGGTTATTTCTGAACAGGACCTGCAAATCAATTAATACAGATTACATATGTGCACTGAAAATAGAAATGGACATTTGATTTATTTATATCACATAAATAGAAATAAGACTGAATGGAAAGACATATTCTTACACACAAACCATCCTTTTATTGGAGAGATAACTTTATCCTTTCAAAGTTAGCTGAAAAGGAAAAGAAAATCTATACACCTAACCTAATCTTCTAAATTATTCCCACTGAAAATGAAAGATGGCTTTTGGAGTTGACTATTTAAGAGAGCAGATGTAGAAACTAAAATTTTGGCAGCCTCAGTCAGTAATTAATGAGCTTTGGGGAAACCCAGCTGATACAGAATTTGGGTAAATTACTATAAAAGCTATAGGGGATCTAACACCTACCGTGAACCAACTTCAAGGTGGCACATGGAAACTGACTAAGGTAGCTTTTCCAAATTTCTGATGGGATTATGTAACATTTCAAAAACATATCTAATGTACTTTCCCAGTAATTCATACATGACATGCACATATTCCTTCAACATAGGAGTAAAAGTTCACAGTACCTTAAATTCTTGGTGCCTGTCTTACATGTCCATTGGTGCGTAAAATTATGTATATACTTTCTTTTGTAATTGCTACCCATGCTAAACTCATGGAAAATATCCAATTCAAGGAGCAGTCCACAGAATTTGGCCAGGTGCTAGGAGAGCAGAGGACATTGTGGTAGAAGAAAGTGCTAGGGGCCATGAATTTTCAAATTTCTTATACTCTGAAGTAAGGAATTCCCTTTCTATGATTGGTTCCCTTAATGATTTTACATTTCTCTTCCTTGCTATGAATGGCTATATACTAATTTCAGGATGTTGATCCTAAATATAATTAGTACATATGTGCCTTTGCTATTTATACACATCTGGATGTAGATTTACAGGGATACACAGATTAGGCACTCTCTCCCTCTGTGCTGGTGTTGGTAAGATGACTATGGGGTCTCAAGGCAGAGTTCATACATAAACATTTTAAGTTACTCAGCTCTGCTGTATCAATATGTATGTTTGAAAAGGAATGAAATTCAAGTAGATTTGGGAGATATTGACAAGACAGGGAAAGAACCTCTGTGCAAAAGACTGTATCTCCAATTTTATTGGATCTTTCTAAACTACCTAAGCATTCAACCCACACCCTCCCAATTTAGCAGTCTAATTTAGTGTTTCTTAAAGAATCTAATTTCACTGTGGGCTCTGTCTCTTGTTTCCAGGAGATCCACCTTGGTGAATCACACTCTCCCATGACTTCCCATTAAACTTTAGCATAAAGTTCAAATCTCTGATCATAGTCTAAAATACCCTACAAAAATTTGACCCTATCTAACAAACTTACTATTATCTAAAAAATACTCAAGTATCCTTTCTCCTCTCTGAAGGTCTTAGAACGTCTGCCATGTTCTTCCCTCTGCTTGTTGAGTGAGTCCTCACTCTTCATTTTTGTTTGAAGTATGCTTTTTATATGGAAGTAAGTGAAACACAGTGAAAAATGTCAACCACCGGTAGTGGCATCGGTATTTCCATTTGTTTGAAAATGTTTATGACAAATTGTTGTATACATGTGGGAGTAGTCTAACATCCCTTATGTTTTTTATTCAAAAAGGTGAAGGGATGTTAAGTCATCCCATATGGAAAGTCAAAGTTGCCCCAAAACAAATTTACCCTGAATTTGGGTACTTTATTTGCATAATTAATATGAAATCTATATTGAACACTTTTTTGTCCCAAAATCTGCAGTAAGTTCTACTTAAGATTTAAAAATCTTGCTCAGTCATCATCCCGCCACTCCTGGCCCAGAGGTAGGAGCTTCTGAGCCACTGTCCCACTGCTCCTGGCCCATAGGAAGGGGTTTCTGGGCCACCCTCCAGCCCACTGCTCCCAGCCCAGAGGAAAGGGCATCCCTAGAACCATCTGTCCCACCAATCCCAGTCCAGAGGAAAGGCCTTGTGGGCAGCATTCTGTCCCACTGCGACCAGCCCAGAGGAAGGGGATTCTGAGCAGATGTCCCAACTCTCCTAGTTTAGAGGAGGTGAGCCCCTTGGGTGCCAACAGCATCCCCCTCACCCCAGGTCAAAATGAGAAGACACATAAGTAAGTCTCAAAACCAGACTTCCAGATCACCTACAGCAACCCCAAAGGGAAATGAGGTGGAACATTCTGATACTCAACCACCTGGACCCACTGAACTGGCAACAAAAGGGGATCTGGAAAAAATGAAATCAGAAATAATTTCTCAGATAACAGGAGAAATTGTGCCCCTAGTGCAAAACATGATTAATAAATCTAGAGAGGAGCTGAGGAACATGATGGAATCCCAACATAAGAAACAAATGGAATCCATAAAACAGATGCAAATAGATTTCCAGGACGTGAAAAACTCCACTGAAAGTCTACACAGCAGAATGAGCAAATGTGAGGACAGAATTTCAGCTATAGAAGATAAGATTGCAATTAGTGACTAGGAAAAGAAAAATTGCTTCAAAATTATAAGGGAACATGAGAAATCAATCCAGCAGCTGCTAGATGATGCAAAGAAGAATAACATAAGACTGGTTGGGCTCAATGAAGAAACAGGAGAGAGTGGAGATGACATAAAAAATCTCTTCATAGAAATAATGGCAGAAAACTTCCCAAGCAGGGGAAAAGAACTTGACATACAGATAAGTGAGGCATATAGGACTCCAAATAGCCTTGATCAAAAAAAATCTACACAGAGGCATATAATTGCTAAGATTCCAGAAACACAACAGAAGAACAAAGTTCTCCAAGCAGTCGGAGAAAAGAAACAAATCACATACAAAGGAAAGCCCATCAGAATCACAGCAGGCTTCTCAACACAAACCATCAATGCAAGAACAGCTTGGAGTGACATATTCCAAGCCCTAAAAGAAAACAGCCTCCAACCCAGATTGATGTACCCTGCAAAACTATCTTTCAAAATTGACAGAGAAATAAGATACTTTCATGACAAAGAGCACCTTAGGAACTTCATGAATACCAAACCAGCACTCCAAAGAATTTTACACAATATCCTAGGAACAGACATTGAGGATCACAACCCCAGGAAGCAAAGCAGAATGAACCCATCTGGCATGACAAGAAATTAAATGTAAAGGGGGAGAACCCAACAAAAAGAAAAAGTCATGACAATGATAAGTCAAAACGTTTCAGTTATAACCATCAGTATTAATGGTCTCAATTTACCAATCAAAAGAAATAGACTGGCAGAATGGGTCAAGAAGGAAAATCCAACAATATGCTGCATACAAGAAACACACTTAATTCAAAATGAAACTCATAGAATGAAAGTTAAAGGCTGGAAAACAATACTCCATGCAACAGGAACCCCCCCCCCCCAAAAAAAAGCAGGAGTAGCTATCCTCTTTGCAGATCAAGTAGATTTCAAACCAACACTGATTAAGAGAGATGAAGAAGGACACTACATCCTTGTAAAGGGAAGAATCCAAGAGGAAGAGATGACAATCATAAATATCTATGCACCAAACACTAGTGCACCTAACTATATAAAACAAATACTAACGGACATGAAAAGTCATATATGCACTAATGCAATTGTAGTGGGGGACCTCAACACCCCACTGTAACAAATAGATAGATCCACTAGACAAAAAATAAGTAATGAAATACTAGAACTGAATCAAACTCTTCAACAAAAGAACTTAACAGATGTTTACAGAGTGTCCCACTCCACAAGATCAGAATACACATTTTTCTCAGCTGAACATGGGTCTTTTTCCAAAATAGACCAATACTCACACATAGAACATGTTTAAGTAAGTGCAAAGAAAATGAAGTTATCCCCTGTATATTATCAGACCATAGTGCAATCAAATTGGAGATCCATAGCAAAAGAAACTGGAAAATTTTCATAAACATGTAGAAATTGAATAACACACCTCTGAATAACCAATGGGTCACAGAGGAAATTAAAGAAGAAATCAGAGTTCTTAGAATTAAATGACAATAACAATACAACATATCAGAATCTATGGGACTCAATGAAAGCAGTCTTACAAGGGAAATTCATAGCTGTAAATATGCATATTAGGAAAACAGAATGAGCCCAATTAAACAATCTGATGCTGAACCTCAACCTTCTAGAAAAAGAAGAGCAGGACAAATCCTAAGCTCATACAAGGAAGGAAATTATAAAAATCAGAGGAGAAATCAATCCAATGGAGACTAAGAGAATGATACAAAAAAAATCAATGAAGCCAAGAGTTGGTTCTTTGAAAGAATCAACAAAATTGACAAACCCTTAGCCAGCCTTATCTGAAAAATGAAAGAAAAGGCCCAAATCCATACAATTAGGAATGAAAAGGGTGAAATTAAAACACACCCAGCAGAAACACAGAGGATCATCAATACCCACTTCCAGAACCTATACACCAATAAGATGGACAACACAGAAGAAATGGACAGATTCCTAGATACATATGAATTACCAAAGTTGAACGAAGAAGACCTAAAAATTCTAAACAACCCAATATCAACCAATGAAATTGAAAATGTAATTACAAACTTATCAACTAAGAAAAGCCCAGGCCCTGATGGCTTCACTGCTGAATTCTACAAGACATTTAGAGAGGAACTGTTGCCACTACTGTTTAAACTCTTCAATGAAATTGAAAGGGAAGCAATACTCCCAAATTCATTCCTGGAAGCAAGCATCACCTGGATCCACAAAGCAAAGAAAGACCCAACTGAAAAGGAGAACTACAGGCCAATCTCACTAATGAACACAGACGCAAAAATCCTTAATAAGATACTGGCAAACAGAATGCAGAAGATCATCAAGAAGATCATACACCCTGATCAAGTGGGATTCATCCCAGGGATGCAGGGATGGTTCAACATATGCAAGTCAATGTAATACGGTATATCAATAGAGCCAAGGACAAAAAACATATGATTATCTCCATAGATGCAGAAAAAGCATTTGACAAAATCCAACATGCATTTATGATAAAAACCCTACAAAAACTTGGAAGAGATAGTCTCTACCTCAAACTGATAAAAGCCATCTATGAAAAACCAACAGCCAATATCATACTAAATGGTCAAAAACTGAAATCCTTCACACTAAAATCAGGAAGAAGACAAGGATGTCCACTATCACCACACTTGCTCAATATAGTGTTGGAAACATTAGCCATGACAATTAAACAAGAGAAAGAAATAAAAAGAATAAAGTTAGGAAATGAAGAAGTCAAATTGTCATTATTTGCAGATCACATGATACTCTATATAGAAGATCCCAAGAACCCCACCAAAAGTCTTCTAGACTTAATAAACAAATTCAGTAAAGCAGCTGGTTACAACACACAAAAAGGCCAACACACAAAAATCAATAGTTTTCCTCTGCACGAATAACAGACTCACTGAGAGAGAAATAGGGCAAATAATTCCTTTCACAATAGCATCCAAAAAACTGAAATACCTAGGAATAACCTAAAAAAAGAAATCAAAGACCTCTTCTCTGAAAACCATGGCACTCTGAAAAGAGAGTTTGAAGATGATATCAGAAAATGGACAGACATCCCCTGCTCCTGGGTAGGAAGGATTAATATAGTAAAAATGGCCATGCTTCCAAAACTGCTATATGGATTCAATGCATTTCCAATGGAGATCCCAGCAGCATATTTCATGGACCTTGAGAAAACAATCCAAAAATTCATTTGGAACAAGAAGAGACCCAGAATAGCAAAAGCAATTCTAGGTAACAGAGACATGGCAGGGGGTATCACAATCCCCAACTTGCAACTATACTACAAAGCTACTGTGATAGAAACAGCATGGTACTGGCAAAGAAACAGACCTGAGGACCAGTGGAACAGATTAGAAGACGCAGAAACAATGTCGTACATGCTTAGCCATCTCATCTTCAATAAAGGAGCCAAACACCCTCACTGGAGGAAAGATAGCCTCGTTAATAAATGGTGCTGGAAAAATTGGGTTTCAACTTTCACAGATTAAAACTAGACTTATATCTCTTGCCATGCACTAAACTAAATTCAAAATGGATTAAAGATCTAAATATTAAAATAGAAACTCTGAACCAGTTGGAACAGATGTTATGTGGAACTCTTGAAAACATTGGTGTAGGAAAAGATTTTATGAACAAAACCTCAGTTGCCCGTGAACTAGCACAAGCAATCAACAAGTAGGATCTCTTCTTATTAAAAAGCTTCTGCACAGCAAGAAAAACCACCAGCAGTGTGAAGAGACAACCCACAATGTGGGAAAAAATCTTCACCTGCTTTTCCTCAGACAAAGGTCCACTATCTCGATTCTATAAAGAACTTATAAAGATCAGACCTCCCAAATTTAAAGACCCAATCCAAAAATGGGCATCTGAAATAAACAGACATTTCTCAGACAAAGAAGTAGAAACAGCAAATAAATGCATGAAAAAATGTTCAACATCACTGGTCATTCAAGAGATGCAAATGAAAGCAATGCTGAGATTCCACCTCACTCAAGAAAGTATGGCTGCTATCATGAAATCAACCAATAACAAATGCTGGCGGGGGTGTGAGGAGAAAGAAACCCATCTCCATTGTTGGTGGGAGTGCAGACTGGTGCAAGCACTGTGGAAATCAGTACGGAGATACCTCAAAGAACTAGGAGTAGAGGTTCCATTTGACCCAGCTATTCCCCTGCTGGGTATCTTCCCCAAAGAATTAAAAGAATCATACCACAGTGGTATATGTGCACCCATGTTCATAGCAGCACAATTTGTAATAACTAAAACTTGCAAACTGACCAAATGCCCATCATCTGGAGACTGGATAAAGAAAATGTGGGGTTTTTTTAATAAAATGGAGTACTACTCAGCCATATAAAATGAGAAATTAGAGACATTTATAGCTAAATGGATGCACATTGATGTGATACTCTCAAGTGAAATAAATAGGGCACACATGTATAAATACCAAATAGTTTCTCTAGTTTGAGAAACTGAAAGTGTAAATAAGGACTAAAAGGTATAATAGATAATGTGAAATGGGAAGAAAATAGGCTAAGGGGAAGGGGAAGTGGGAGAGGTAGGGGAAAGGAAAGAACAGAATGCAATTAATATGAGAAAATGGAAAAATGGAAACAAAATCTTTGTAAATAAGGAGGGATTGAGGGGTTGAAGGGAAGGCTGGGCAAGGGTGAAAAATAAGAACCAAGAGAGACTATGAAAGGTGCAAATTTCCAATGATGAATGTCATTATATTGTATACCTAAAATGTACCAATGATTAGAGTGATTAATTGATAATGCAAAATAGGAAGAAAAGGTCCAAATGGTACTGGTAGTGGGAGGGACAGGGGAAAGGAAAGAAGGGAAAGGAAAAAATGATGAGAAATGGAAAAAATAAAAATAATGTCTTTGTAAATAGGGAGGGATGGAGGGCATGAAGGGAGGGCTAGGAATGGGGGAAAAATAAGAACCAAGATGCATCATGTAAAGGTACAAGTTCCCAATGAGAAATGTAAATGTGTTGTATGCCTACAATGTACCAATCAAATAATTTAAGTAAAAAAAAGGCTAAAGATCTATTTGCAGAAGGTAATGATTCCCATGTTCAAATCATATGAATTCATTCTTTAAATCAATATGTATTTATTGAGTAATTACTGTATATGTCTCTCTAAAAGTTATCATGGCAAATTTTCAGCTTTTATGTATATTCTTTAAAAGAATACATGACTAAAAAGAGTAAATACATTGGAAACAACCTATTAAGATATTTTGCTCTTTTATAAACTCTACCTGATGGTGTTTTATGCTCCATCACTGGACTGGGCACTGAGAATAAAGTTCCCGTTTTCAACAAGCTCCCACTCTTTGGTTGAAACAGACTTGAAAATTTTTCAATATACTGTTATAAGGAAGATAATAGTAGCATGATAAATTTACAGGGTAATCACTTAATGATGAGACAGTTGGCAGTGATTCATTTGTGAGGTTTTCCTAGAACATCTAAGAATATTTGAGTCTTGAGGAGAAGAAAAATCTATTAATAACAGAGTGTCTCCAGCCTTTCCCTGCCACCTGGAGCTGGAAGTGGCCTCCTTAGTTTCTTTCCTTCCATTGCTCTCTTAGTGAGATTCTTCCTTTGCCTGACTGTTACTTATTATGACAGTCCAAAGTAGCAAAGAGTGTGTATGAGTAAACCAGGGCTGGGAGAAGAGTTTGGGAGTAATTTTAAAAGAAGACAAATAAAGGTTGCTGTTAAATGTGAGAAAAGTAAACAGAAAATGAATATGGGGACCTTTAAATAGTGCATCTCTTTTGGACTTCCTATCACATTTATGGCTTCAAGAATTTAAATATCCTGAAGTTATATAAAATAATGTAAAGAAATATGCTCAACCCTTTGAGTTCTGTGACTGAGCCATATAAGACACCAAAATGTAAGTGGGAATTTGCCAGGAAGACAAAGAGATAGCATTCAAACAGAAAAGCAGAATGGCAGAGGTATATATACATGACATAACACAGGCTATTGATCTGACCCTAAGAAGCTTGTATTGACAGCTGTGCAGGAAGGGAGGGATCCCATCTCCATGGGAGAGATATGTTAATAGATGAAGCTATGTCTATGGAATACCGCACGGCAATATGGAAAAGTTCCTATTAATCCATGAGTTCATAGCTTCAATAGTTATTTTTACTTACTCTTTCCATTAAATTACCAGGCTTCTCAGGTAATTGCTTTTGCTACTCATTAATACAATCTTTTTTATTTGTTGGAAAATGTTGATATGAGAATAGGCTGGATTGACTCATCTAGAACACTTACAATCTCTCTGTGATTGTCATCTATCTTATGCCTTATAATCTCCCTTCTATTTATTTCACAAATATAGTCTAGCAAAATGGTGTTGATTTTCCCACCTCTTCATCCCTGTGGAACTAGTTGTGTTATCGTCGGTTGTATTCTCACTGTCTCATCTCCAATGTTGGATTTAAGGCAAAACTAATCAAGATTAGATATCAGGATCTGTCACTTACATGGGCTCATGCTACACAAATCAAATTTTTGACATATAATCTTATCCTCTTTTCTTAAATAATAATTCCAAAATTATATAAAATTCAGCCCCTATAAAACCTAGTTTTGTTCCTGTACCCGTGTTTGATACCAAAGATGAGGTACAAGCTGAAAAGTTATCAACAATGCTTAATCATTTCTTGAATGCACATTGTAGGTTCTTGTTATCACTGTTTGGCAGATTTCTAAAATTTGATGTGGCTTTCACCCAGATATAAAAATGAAAATTATTCAGTGTATAGTTTGCTCTCCAAAATTAGTGCATAAATGATATTTTCAAGTGATTATCATATTTTTTAATTGCCAATTCATATGTGATTGCTGAATGTCTGAAGAATTTGGTCTCAGAGTAATCAATAAATATACATGCTATACCTGTAAATATTAAATCACATTTTATATATCACAATGCTAAACAATGCTATTAGTTTGCTAGAGCTTCCATAATAAAAAGTATCACAAGCTAAGTGATTCAGACAACAGAAATTTATTGTCTCACAGTTCTGGGGAATACAATCAAGATCAGGGTAATGGCAGAGTTGATTCATTCTGAAGGCAGTGAAGGAGAAATTGTCCCAGGCCTCTGTCTTAGCTTCTGTTGGTTTTGCTGACAGTCTCTCATTTTACTTTGTGGCTGCTACGTCATGTTAATCTCTGCCTTCATTGTCACAAAACATTATCCCCAAGTGTGTATCTGTGTCCACATTTCCCCTTTTTACAAGGACTAATCATATTGGAGTAAGGTGAGTGCGTCTCCTATGACCTCTTCTAACTAATCTCCTCGTATTTCTTTTTGTATTTTGGGGGTTGTTTTTTTTTTTTTTGTATCAGGGATCGAACTCGGGACCTTGCACTTGTGAGGCAGGTGGCAGAACCACTGAGCTAAATCCCTGGCCCAATTTCCTCCTATTTTTAGAGGTTGTCATATTTCGAAGTACTAGAAGTTTGAATTTCAACGTAAGTGATGGAGAAAACACAATTCAACCCATAACAACTCAGGACAGAAAGTACACTCAACATTCATACGTTTGGCTTGCTCCTGTTAGACAGTGCTTAGCATTCAAGCAAGCAACCCTAGGCATTTATCTTTAGTGGCCACAGTCAGTTTTAGGACAGCTGAAAGTATGGAGCATATCTATAATATCACTGGACATTGTTATGAGAATTTATTATTTTTATCATCTGGAGTTCAGAAAATATTGTCTCTTGCCTACTAGGCTTGGCTTCAAATCACATTTTAGTTTGAGGGCTTACAATCAAAACCTTAAAGACGCACTTCATATTAAAAGATTTAAAACATGTCCTATTAAACCTTGTTAGGTTTTTCCTTTAAAGGAAGAATACTGTCGACAGTTGTGTAATTCTGTGAAATGTTTTAGGGTGTGCATATCTTAATAAAACATTCTATGTGTCTGTCTACTCTCCCATTGAAAAGTATAGTGCTGCATTTAGAAGTAAACTTTGGAAATTCCATTTTGTAAACCTCCTGCTGAAATGATGGCTTTCTTACATTTTTGAGCATAATTAAGCAATTCATTTCATCACCAACAGCCCATACTTAATTTTAACTGATGAAATGGAATCATTAAACAGAAGGAAGGCTGAGTGTTGTGGCACACACCTGTAATTCCACCACTTGGAGGCTGAGGTGGATCGCTATGAGTCTGAGGCAAGCCTGGGCTTACATAGTGAGTTCGAGACTAGCCCAAACTACATAGCAATACCCTATCTCACAACACACACACACACACACACACACACACACACACACACACACACACACAAGCAAAACACACACGAAACCAAAGGAAGAAATTAAGGGAAAGGAAGCAAGGAAGAAAAAGAATATAAAGGGATCAGCATATGTGAAGAACAGGAAAGGAAAAAAAAAACACTTTCAGAAAGTCTCTCTTGGCCTATTCCTTTAAAACTCTTTGATCACATCCATGTTTTCATTAATTATTCAAGCTTTAGGAACCATCAGGTAATGGCAGTCGTTGGTGTTCCTTGGCTACCTTGCATCATTCCAATCTCCATCTTAAATACAGCCCTAATGACTAACTCAAAATGAAGAGCAAAAACTAAGACATTGGCAAATGCTTTCTGTTGAAAGTTCTTCTCAGTTAGGAGTGTATGTGCCTTTTTCATTGCTGAGCTGGTTTAAATTTTTGAGCATCATGAGGAATTTGACAGTTTAACCTTTTGGACAAAAGATAAGAACATAAATTAAAAGTGCTTTAAAGCTCTATTGGTCATGTAATGACATGGCCAAAAATGGCATCTATAATCAGGAGACCCCCACCAGACACTTAATCTGCATATGCCTTGTGCCTTCAATGGAGGAGGACTTCCAGCCTCTTGAAATGTGAAAAATAAATTTGTTATTTATAAGCAAAAAAAGAAAAGAAGAATTCATGTTAGCAGGTAGAGCCAGAGGTGCAGGATTAAGTGACATCCTTGAGTACTGAGACACAGACCCATGTGTAAATTGTACCCCATAGTGCCCACATCCTGAGCCTGAATTCATATTTATTGCTCCAAGACAAGTAGTGATTGAGCATATAGAATAATTGTCCCTGAGATTTTGAACCAAAACTAGCTACAAGAACAGTTTAAAAATCATAAGAATAAAATTAGAAAATTAGACCAAAGAAAGAGGAAGGATGAAGCAGTGAGACACTATAATAAATGTGAAAGTGAGTTCCAAAGAAATGTTTCTACTAAATCTGTAATATATTACATTAGCTTTATCCCGATTGTAAGTTACCAGACCATTTTATGGGCACTATAATGTCAGGAGAAGTGCATGTCTAACAAAATAATAGAGTGCATTACAATTCTGCCCTGATGACCACTGCAGAGAAACTATTAGACCCATTTGTCAATGTTCCTTGGTGTCTAATAGCTTTCAAGAATGTGGAGTTGTGGAAACTATGCAACATTTTAAAGATATTATTTCTCCTCAGACACCTTCCATTGAATTATCAATTTTGAATACTTCTATTTGTCCACCCATCCTCTTCCAGTAAGCTAACTGAAGAAAACAAAACCACATTTTGAATGACAGAATTGAAAAACTAACAATGTGTCTGTGATATTTGAAGTCTATTTATTATTTCAAATAAGACTGATATTTTATTACACTTTGAAGAATGTTCAGGATAGTACAGAACATTAAAATAGAATATATACAAAATAAATATTGAAAATAATAAAATGTATTTTGCACAGAAAAAACTTGGAAGATGGAAATTGCATCATAATGAAGACATCCTTTACAATGGATACATTTAGCAAGCTTTTTGTGCGTAGCCTATGAAGAGTATATGGCAGTATATTTCTGCAAAAGGATTTGCTTTACCAGCTTTAACCATAACCTTCATTCAGTGATCTATGGACCCAATACTTACATTCCTAAACACCAGTACTATTTACCTTCTGACTCCTTCAACAATTATCAAAATGGGTAAGGAAATAAGAAAAACAAAAAAGCTGAAGAGAAAAGCAGATAACATAATGAATTTTTTCTACACTGAGAACTTCTAGCTAGCTCTTTACCCTTGAATAAGTCAGTTCCATTATTTCTAAAATAGAGGACAGGACCAAGTAATTTATATAGTCTCTCCCAATAGACCATGCTACGATGCTGAGTGAGGGCATTAAAGTAATGACAATTAAAAAAAAACAAATTTTAAACAGATGGCAGTGTAGAACCACTTTTTCAAAATTTCTTCAAGTATTCAAACATAATTTTTTATAAGAAGATTCAGTATTTCAATTTTTTGGATTCTGTACTTTTCAACCACAGATATTCTATTTACTAGCTGGGGACCTTGAACAGATCACTTAGACCTTATAAACATTTCCCAACACTGCAAAATAAAATTAATAATATTCCGGTATAGGTAAGTGAAGATTAAATGAGGTAGTACAGCCCAAAATTTAGTACTAACAAAGTTCAATAGTGCCAGCATTTATTATTATCCGGATGGTATATTATTACGTAGCCAATAGTTAATTAATTTTTATTATTGAATCATTTATTTTAAAAATCCATAAGTATTTCATGTCAATTATTGTACTAAATGTTGATGTTCTTGTATTTGCAGAACAATCCCTTGGCTCCCTATTATTCATTATTTGATTATGTAAATGTGGACTAATAGTTTGTGGAACAGTATATATTTTTAATGTATTAGCTTTGGTTTTCAAAGAGTATATGGCTGAGAAGGAAATGTAAAAAGTCACAGATTCAAAGGAACCAAACATAGCTCTCCTTTTCTTCTGCTAAGTTCTGGTCAACTATCTGGCCCTTGCTTGACTGATGACAGAAAATATAATCTTGCTGATTGCAGTTACGTAGTCTTCTGGTTTAAACAGATCCTCTTCAGGTTTGTTCTGTTTTGTTTTACACTCTGCCTTCTTCCTCCTGCTGAGTTCTTATGTATCATCCTGTAATTAGGATTTCTGATCTGTGGTCCTCTGTAGTCTTGGTAGTTCTTTGACATACACCTTGAAGGAGTGCTATCATGGAGACCACTAAGCCCCTGCTTGACTCTTACCAACCCATAGTCCTCACAACTTTAGCAGAACCTAGTCTAGGACTGACCATCTTGAAACTGTTCAGCTTTGGAACCACCTTCTATCAAGCTGGAGTGATTCTCAGGCATAAGAGATTCTCACTTCTTAACTGCCTTTTTTCCTTGGCTCTGGCACTGAGAAATTCTGTTTCTTCTTCTCAGTCCGTCTCTGCCTAGACCTGCCTGGCTGTAGCAGTCTGGCTTGATGAAGGGAGACCAGTAAGGTTATTTTCTTCTCGAGTTCCAGAGCAGATGTGAGATGATTCCTCAGTGCAAGAGCTATTGAATATTTTGGGGAATGTCTGTCATGCAACTCTCCAGACTTTCAGCATTAAAGAAGATTCAGGGAAGAGGGCCACCTGGGTTATCTCCATTCTGTTCTCCTTTTCCTATTTTTCTTTCCTTTGTGTTGAAGGAAAACTTCCCCTATGGCATCACTTATTTTTTCCCACTTTCTCTGTGGATTAAACCTTTCGCACCAAGTCCTCTAAAATTTGGCCCTTGATATTTAAGTCCAAGAATTCACAATGTTTTTCCTCTCCACCAGCTGGTACTTGCAATTCAGAGCCATGGTTTTAAAGGCTATTGTCTGTGCTGTTGACTTGCAAAGGTCAAATTAGTTGCTCAAAGGCCAAAAATGTTCTTTATTCTTTCTGAATCAATCTTACCCTGAGGCATAGAGAAAGTCCTCTTTCTTCTTAAATAGAATAGAAAAATAGAAGTAAAAGAATTTTAAAAAATCAACACTCACTTCAGTATCAAAATACCCCACTACCAAACAAAATTCATAGCAGAACAAAAATAACAAGTGTTCCACATTTTGTCTATGTTTATCTGTCTCTGTATGCCAAAATAAATACAAAACAATAAGTGTGCTAGTTATATGTTTCTACTCTAACTTCGATAATCTTCACCGGTTACAAAAAAAATTAATGCTAAAATGTTTTGCTATAACAACTACATGTACTGAGTTTGATTTCCAAAATCTTCCCACATGAGCATGCCATCTTGGTTCAATCCTCTTAGTTATGGACAGCATTGATTGATTATACCTGTTATGTGCCAAGCACTGATGATCAATAGGATAAATGGATATGACCCTAATCTACAAAAGTAGATTAGTAAAGGAACAATGGATATGACCCTAATCTACAAAAGTCAGAATTCTCCCAGGAACAATTACATGTCATCCCTTTCAGAAGAACTTCCCAAGCCCTTTTTTTTCCCCAAGAAGTTCATGACCAGACATGGAATCTCCTCTTGTTCTATCCATGGTAATTACTGTAACTGTGTATTTGGCATTTCTTTCTCTACCATTAGAGGGAGCACTCCGTAAAATACCCCAGTTATCTCTACTTACATGGTTTTAAGGCCAAGTTCTCTAAAAAGACTCCTTCAGGGCCAGGGATGTAGCTCAGTGGTGCATGCCTGCCTGGCAAGTGCAAGGCCCTGGGTTTGATCCCTGGTACCACACACACACACACAAAAAGGCTTCTTTAAATGCATATCACTGTACATAAAAAAAGTTCATAAAAATAATTAAAACATACTTCCAACCTAATAGTTATCATTTTCCCAAAATAGAACTAGCTAATTTTAGAAAAGTAAGAAATGATTCCATTAGAGTAAACAATACAAGTTTGGTATAATTCCTTTCTTCTTGGTTTGCTGCTGTAAAACAGATACAACAGAAATCCATCTCTCCTTGCAGTCCCTTGCTAATGAAATAATCTCAGTCTGACTCTAATATTACTAACTCAATTAATAATATATCAAAATCTAAAGAGATAATATTTTATAGCTCCACAGGGGAGCATAAATAAATTCAGGTAACAGGAGTTTTATACTTTAAATGCTAAATTTTCAGGAATGCAAAATTTGCTATATACATCGTTGATAGTCCTTTATGCCATTGTCTCTCAAATTTATACAGTTGGAACAATCTCTTAAAGACAAAAACAAGGACAAAAATTACCTTCTTAAACTCCAGTGTTGAATCATTTCTATTGCAATATTATTTAATAGTATTCAAATATTAAACAAGGCATGAATGCTGTGTAATTATACCTCTTCCCAAACATAGTTATAACACACTGTGCTGTCTGGTGAAAATTTTCCTAATGTTCCATGGAGATGCTCCCTGACCGATGTCAACACTGCCCCTTTTCTACCTCTGTTCTTTTCTTATTAGTATTTTTGGAGACCAAAATATATCTAAAAATATAAACAGTGGGTTTATCTTGAAGCTATTGTTTACAAAGGCAAACCAAAGCAAAAATAAAAAATAAATAAAAAAGGTTTACTTTTAAAACAGGAAAACTCAAAGATGTAATATATATTGTAATATATATTGAACAGCTATCAAATTTTAAAAGTTACTGACAAGATAGTAAATTAGTAAAATGTTATTGAATTCTTTAGTATAGATTTTAAGGTAATGCACATAGGCATGTGGCTGTTTGCTCTTTCTAAATCAACCTTTTCTTGCGGCGTAGAGAAAGTCCTCTTTGCTTCTTAAATGTAATAGAAACATAGAACTCGCAGAATTTAAAAATAAAAATCTACACTCACTTTAATATTGAAATACCCTACTACAGAACAAATCCACAAAATACAATGACAGATGTTCCATATATTTAGAAGGAATCTACAAATTGTAAAAGTGTCTTTTCCTCCAGGCTTGAATTTGGAGAAAAAAAATCAACTGTCCCTGTATCAAAAGGAATTTCCATATTTTTGGATAAGTTTCACTTTAATTGCTATCAGTTATCTATTATTTACAATTTAATAAAATAGCTCAATCAGATGTCTGTAGAATCAGATAACTCAAGAGCAAGCTAGATTATGCCTCCTTTTCCAAGGAAGATACCCAGTGTTCTTTTTGTCTATTTCAAAGTCTTTAACAATTTGTCCATTCATATATTTAGGAGGAATGGGCGTAGAACCTACCCATGGATCCCTTTGGAAGCTCTGAAGACCTCTATCTCTATCATAGACAACAAAATCCCCTCAGCCACTAGAATTGGTTCTCAGGGAACCAATCTCTAGGCACATACCAGTGTTCCATATGAGTACTTAGTCTTAAAGGAATATGTGGCGCCTCCTTTCACATAAACACCAAGGAACTTACTTGAATGAGTTCTAAGAGTAGATCAGTGGCAACAATTCCCAGATTTTTATGTATGAAAATATTGCCTAAGAGCAGATAATTATAATGATAGGTCAAATTATAGAAATATATGACTTACCCACTTACTTCCCTCCTTCCAGTCTTCCTCCTTCCCTGCCCTCCTCCCTCCTTCCCATAGCTCTTTCTTTTTTCCACTTCCTTCTTCATTCTTTCTTTACTTTCTTTTCTTGTTTCTTTTGGAAGTAGAGGGTAATTACCACATAGCAGAATACATATATATATATATATATATATATATATATATTCCTGTAAGTGTGTATATTTTGTGAATGAGAAAATTCTACTTGAACTAGCTTGGAAGTATTAAAGAATACAGAGTTGAATTTTTGAAAAGGCCAAAACCAAGTATATTAGTAATTAATGAGATCTAAAAATCAGAACAGTATAAAGATCAGTGTAGATGACACATTTATTGTTCCAAAGAGAGATGGTTAGTTAATGTTTATGAAACACATCTAGTCATTCTTACTTCATTTGGAAAATTGAGAGTCATGACAACATATTTCATAGCCTTGTGTATACAGCTGTCATAGTTCTTGGCAAATGGCATTAAATTATCTTTGTGTGTTTATATGTCCTTATCTTAGGGGCGAAACTATGAGTTACTTTAGAGGAAGATTTTATGTCCCTTGGACTTTTCAGGAAAAATAGTACATAGTAGGAGCTAAATATAAACTTTTGAATTGACTTAAACTATGCATATGGAGTAAAGCCAATCCCTAAAATGTGAACCTCTCTCCTAAGTCCCCTGTAACCAGTTTCAAACATTTTATTTCTGCCTTCAAAATATTTCCGTTCTCTTAGGCAGATTTCAGTGCTTAATAGATTCATTAAATTGGAGCTGCTTATCATTTCCTTGAAGGACATGAGGGAAAGGCTTCTCTTCTTGCACACAAGCCCTGCAGCCTGAAAGTCAGGATTCGATGTCACTGGAGTTACTGGAGAAGAAAGCTGTGACCATGCAGGAGGCATTAGAAATCACCTAGGATTTTATCCCTCAGTAACGTATCCAGGAGATTGAGATGGGGAAAAAATGTATTAAGTGGCAATATTTATGAAATTTTCTCACCCTTACAAAGTCAATACTGTAATTTCTTCACATTATTTCCATAATACAATATATATGAAAATGTGAGTACCAAAGAATTACCAGGAACAGAGAGTTAATCCTGACATTGTCAGGAAGAAAGAAAAATAATATAAACCAAAAGTATTAAAATGGAATTAAAGAGTAGAAACTGGAAAAATAGAAGAAAAAATTACGTGAGAATGCTAGGAAAATGTTCCATTATGCTAACATAAATTAATCATCAACTATTTGATTGTAGAATAAAAGAAAACATAAGATTTTTAAATATTACTTGTTCAAAGTATGTACTTTTCCTTAAATATTAACTATGTGAAACCTACATAAACAAGAAATATAATTCCTAAACAACAATGAAGTATTTCTTTTCAGTTGTTCACTGACCAGGTAAAAATGTACAGTATTAATTTACAGTTTTTACGGAAATCTGGCAGTGTTTTCTGAGGAATGGCTCTCATATTTGAGATTTCTATCTAAAGTTCCAATGACTTTGAGGTTCAAGTGGCCATTTTCCTTCCTGTCAGTAGAATGTTGCCTAAACCTTGCATTGTCTGGTCAGAAACTGACTAGAGACCAGTGAGAAGTTCATGTTGTGGACATCTGATTGACTAAGCATAGAACATTTATTATCCATCATGGCCTTCTCATTCCAAAGCTAAGTTTTGAACTACACTATTATTCGCAAGTTCCATCTTAGAGCATTCTTTAGCAAATCATATTGTTTCCATGTAGACAGTTTCACAAAGTAAACAATAGGACAGGCTTCCTTAGAAGGATTGGGAATTCAATAACTTAATTTTATGGCTCATAATTCATATTTTCTCATATTCTTTCATGCATTTACTACTACAAATGAATTTTTCCCTCTGTAAAGAATTTTAAACACATAGGTTAGAAAGCCAGAAAAAGGAACAAGAAGATCTTTGATAATGTTTTCCTATGTACTGAGATCAAGGTCTCACAACATCGAGGAATGAAGTCATGAGCCAAAGGAAGAGGTTAGGAGACTTAGATTGGAAAAAAGAAGAACAATAGCTCCTAGATTTCCAGTAGGAGATGTCCAGTGGTTGGCTACTGAGGCTTTTTGTTAAGGGTATTTTATACAGCAAAATCTCAAAGCGGGTACAACATGGATCAAATGACAATCAGCATATTGGATTATAAGTATAGTCATTTAGTTACTATTCATCCAATAGGGAAGAGAGGCACATAGCAGGGGGATATAACAAGCATCATTAACTTTAGCTTATTTATAACTTCTAATTGTGGAAAGAACAGAGGCATTCTGAAATGGATACAAATGTTCTAGCCACCCACCCACCCATCTAGCTGGGCTCTTTGGACCAGGTGGTACTAATTATAGTATAATCTCAAGCTGCTGTTTCTCTCTAGGAAGGCTTGGGGGCCTGACTATTGCATCTCCGTCTTGAGGCCTGGCTCTCTTCAGATTTATTGCCGGCTACAATCTTGGTGTGTCTCATCTTTTCCACTGACTTCTTCCAGGGCCCAATACCTCTCTGACTGCCTATTAATGTCTATCTAATTTAGCTGTCAGTCATAATAATGGAATATAGAAATTTCTCATGGGCATTAAAAGATAGGATTGCCCACAGATGGATTTCACTTAAGAGTGTTGTGAAGGGGATATACTTACCTGAAAGTATTTTATATTAAGACACTAGTCTATTTGTGATTGTACTTTCTATGTCCGATATTACTCCTGTCATAAGTTTGCATTTATTGTGAGTCTGCATAATGTTTGTTATTGGGAGAGCCTGGAAATCCCTCATTGCCAACAGAGTCACCGGAAGTAGATGCACCTGTCTTCCCAGCTGTGATTTGCTCATGGGAAAGAAGGTCACTCAACACCATTTTATCCTCATGGACAGCTGTATACATAAACTGCTATAGGGCTCAAGAGACCCAAATTCTGTTAAAAACAAAACAAAAAACTTTTATGGTCAAACAAATTGACTTGAAAAATACTTTACTTTTTTCATTGATTCATTAAAGAATATAGTGACATTGTTTAGTAGAAAATACTTTCTATCGACTTTTCTTTGGAATCAGATCTTAATGCTCAGTGAACAACAATATTTTTGGATCAGATTAGCCTGGAATTTATTTTAGAGTACTTTATTCTGTTTTTGACACAGCCCTTTATAAAACATAAGGCTTCTCTCGGTAACTTGGCCATAACTCTTTGTTTTTGCCTATTGTATAAAATGTTTGTTTATCTTTTTGGTGCTGGGGATTGAACCCAGAGTCTTGCGGATGCTAGGTAATTGTTCTATCACTGAGCTAGCTTCTAGCCCAAGCCTCTCACCTCCCCCAGCTCATTCCCCCTCCCTCTCCCTTCCTTCCTTCTTCCTTCCTTCCTTTCTTCCTTCCTTCATTCATTCATTCCTTCCTTCCTTCCTTCCTTCTCTTCCAGGCAGAGTCTTACCAAGTGGATTAGCCTGGCCTATTTTGTCATTTTGATTGTACATTTTCTCGTAAAAGATTCTAAGCTCTGTATTAATTGTTCTATTTCTGTTTAGTTATTACTTTTCCATATGAGTGGATCTACTTCTAGTTAACCATTACCTTCTCTGGTACACTACCATTCTGCTAATTCTGTATATATTTATGCTTGGTAAATCCTTCATAAGTGGATGAATAATTGAAAGAATGATGAATTGATTTTCACTGGTTAGGAAGGAGATAAAAATTTCTTAAAGGTTACCCGAATCAAAATCATTCTAAAACCTGAGAAGTGACTTTGAGTCATAATGTTCATTTCTTTCTTTCTAAACTGAGTTATAAGTTAAATTATAATAAACTGTATATTTAAATGGCACAGTTCCATGAGTTTTATCAGTTGTATGTACTCAGGTAACCATTATCTATTAATACATATAATTTTTCTATTATTATAGAAAGTCCCCTCCTACTAAATTGTAATTAATCCCTTACAGCAATTGTTCTGATGATTATTATACCTTATTTTTGCCTTTCCTAAAACTTCATATAAATATCCCCATAAAGAATATCCTTTTTATGTGTCTCACTCGATTTTAAGGTATTTTGATTTATACATACTATTCTTTTAAACATTTAACTGGATTAATGAGAATCAAGAAATTACCCCTGCTGAGACTACTAGAGAATGGGAAGAGATTTGGAGAAGGGGGAGGAAAGGATACAAGGGTAATGGGAGGGGTGGGGAAATGACCGAAGTATGTTACAGGGATACAAGACTATGCCAAAAAGGAAACTCACTATTCTCTATAATTAATATACACCTGTTAAAAAGGAAAATTACCCATAAATAATGAAAGACTGTGTTACTTTAAACAACAATAACAACAAAACCTGCTGTATGCCTGTTCTTGAAGCGCTTATTTGTCCCACCTTTCTCAGTTTCTAGTGACTTGCTCTTACAAATTCCAAAGATATGCAGAATGATTCTTATAAGTAGAGTTTGGACAGGACATCAAACTCACATCACTGTAATAAGAGCCTTCATAAGCAGATTATTTGAGAAAGCAAGCAGATCAATGGGGCACATTCTAGAGCCGGTAGTACAGCCTGGGCTTCCAGACCTTTCCAGTGTTACACATTACTATGCCAGTGGCATCCTGTTTCCCCAAACACTTCTGTGGATGATGATGCACTAAGGTTAAGAGTTCCCAAAAAATATTATACTGAAAGTCTTCTTTAAAATATATTTTCAGTAATAATAGTGGTAACTCTTTAGGGCTATAAAGGGTGGTGTTTAAGTAGAATTGCTAAGTAAGTTTACAAAGAAACATAGTCAGTTTGCAGGCAGAGAGAAGACGCTTGCCAAGGAAAGCCTGTGGAAAATGGATTTCATTGAATTAGAGCAGTCTGTGATCGACTGCCAAAGCCAGCTTATTTTCTTTGCTAGTTCCAAAAAAGGATGGCTGGAACTTTGTGTTGATGGAAGGCTATCTTACAGAACATGCTGGCAGAGCATACTTTTTACTGGATCAGGTCAACGTTATTATAGACTTGATGGGGTACTTAGGGCCCTGGTAGGGATTTTTAGGTCAAAAAAATGTAAGTATAGGAGATTAGGGGCCAAAATGTGCTAGTTTATCTCTTAGTAGAGCAAAGTAATAAAACAGTCTTAGGGAAGCCACAGAGAAGGATTATGTAGACCTAATATTCCGTTTCTCTTGGAAAAATTCTTACTATTACTAATGAGGCCACAAAGTAAAATTTTGTCTAGGAAAAAATAAGCAAATCATTGTGGAAAATACTTAAGAATGACTCTTTGACAGGAAAAGACATTCATTCATGATTAAATAAGGGGTAGATTATAATTGTGTAAGAAAGAAAGTTACCTTCAGATTTATGTCTTCTCCAAATGCTAATTATTTTGTGCAAGACAGTTTGTTGCAAGATATGTGGAAATTTTATATTATAGCAAAATAAGAATTTGAACAACTTACAATAAAAGCTCATGTTGACTAAAGCTTTCTAATGTTCCTTATATATTTTTCTTTTCCCTTAGATCTACTGGAGGCACTTCAAAAATTACTCAATCAAAGGGTGGAGGGATTCAGTGCTTTACCCTGATAGGACTGCAGAAGTTTTCATCATAAGGTAACAAATGATTCCTGTCTTTGGTATGAAACTGTAATATACTAATAGACAATATTATCAGAAATACTAATTGTACTTTGAATTTGTTTATAGCCCTGTAGCATTTCATGATTTGTATCTCCCATGTGAAGTATGTTCAAAAGTAATGGCTCAGCATATGTTATCCTTACATTTGAAGTCAGGTGATTCATAGCAGCCAGGATAATTGCAAAGCACCAATCTGGCCACACATGGTGTAGGGAGCTCTGCTGGGGAGCAATAGATGCTTTGTGTTCTGAAATCTTCACAGGGTTTCGTGCTTTTTGTACATCTCTAAAATTGAAATCTGGATTTAGAGAAGGTTTTAGATAAAAAATGGCTTTTGGGGTCTGAAATTTCCACATGAATTTAGTTTTATCAAAGATTGCCAGATACCACCTATCCCGCTTGTCTACGTAGTTTCAACTTAGAACCTTTTCCTTTTCTCTGCTCATCCGCACGGTGATAAAGAAGCTCCCCTCTACAGGCCCCGGGGGCCACATCTCAGCTTGGGCAGGACCTCTTGTCTCCCAGGGCTGTGGGAAAGCTTACACAAGACAAAGTCTGCCCAAGGGATCACGAGATGCCCTACAATCTAAGATAGTTGTGTACTTTGAGATTTCTTGTCTATTCTGCATAAGCTCTGATTCTATTATCATGGTGTAGCCATTCAGGAAATGATTAAGGATTCAATGACTTGAGGCCTGACTCAAAACCTAACCGAACACTGAACCATGGTAGATTTCAGAGTCATGGGGCCTATGCACTCTGACATCTGTACCATCAGTATCACCACATATCCCACACCTAAGGCACCTCAGAAATAAGAGGGAAAAACTGGAATGCCCATGGTATCACTAAAGGAAGACTGGCAGAAAATAGTCTCTGGTCACAATTCATGATTCTAGGAGTTGTTTTACCATTTTACCAGAAGTTTTGTTCTACTGGGGACTGGCCAAATCCCACAGCTGCCTGCTTGAGAGGTACAGTGAGGGATAAAAGACAAAGACATTTTACCAGGTAAACTGGGGACTGGAGGTCAGAGCCTCAGTTGGGCAAAGACAAAAGCCTGCCCAAGCCTACCACTAATTATTGAGACACATCAGAGGGGGTGGTCAGCAACTCAAGGAGCAGCGATGGATGGTGGGTGCCATGGGCTAGGAAAAGATGGACAAAGAGTTCTTGTAAGGATTGAATATGAATTAATAGGGAACCTGAGTCTTTCCCTAGAATGGAGTTAAACCTCCACTGCATTGTTCTGAAGAGTCAGGTCCTCAACCAATGTTATCTTGACCCGTGAGCATCTCATAATAGTAAAAAAGTCTTCTAATAATACATCATTGAAATGAAAATATTAAAAAAAAATTAAAAATTTTTAAAAAAAGAAATGAAAATATGTAGAGCACATCGTTATTTTGTTTGTATGAAGTTTGCATATGCTATAGATCTTGATATTAAAGTAATCCATGTTTGACGCTATTCAGTGCTAGCTTTCTGCCATGAAGAACAGTGTTATATATAAACCACATCAAATTAAGCATCCCTAATTTTTGTACAGATGATCTTCTACTTACAATGGTTCAATTTACAACTTTTGTTCTATATGATGCCACAAAACATAGTATGTATTCAATTTGTACATATTTGTTATTTAAATTTTGAATTTTGATGTGAACCACCTTCAAGTGAAGACTAGAAGTGGTGTGAAGGTGAGATCTTGGAACACTTAGAGATGGTGAAGCATGTTGACTCGAGGATCCCAGCCTGCTTTCCTGTCCAGGACCCTAATCCTCTGCTGTAGATACTCAGCTCCCTTCCCACCCTTTTCCTCCAAGTTGCGTCCAGGTTTTGAGGCAGAGGTGCCTCCTAGGAATCGTCAGTCAGAATTTTTGAATAAGATAGCATGTATATATAATCTACAAATCAGCGGGTGGGGGTGGGGGGGTTGTCCCACCACACCTGGCCCAGAGGAGTGTTTCTTATAATCAAAAGGGATACAATGAAGGAAAGTATATCAGAATATTTATAGAAGGACAAAACGTTCCTTATTTGTCATCGTTAAAACATCTTTTAAAATATACAGAATCGATCACAGAGTAAGTCGAACCTTTGAATATAGATATGAATTGCTCTCCCAGAGCACAAAAGTGGAGGTGAGAGGCATTTCAGTGATGGGACCACATATTCCAGAGTGAATGGACCAAGTGCTTTTCTTATGAGTTTTAGCTTCCTTTTGAGTACAAATATTGTTGTTTAAATTTTCTTTGTTTCAGTTCACGTTATCTAAATTGACTGTAAATTATAACATATAGATCATAAGACTGGAGGGCAACAAATATTTCTTAATGAAAAAAAAAAAAGACTAGCTTCTTAAGAATTGACTGAGTGGATAGATGAGGCTGAATCTGATAGTCATACTGAGCAGAGCCTTAAATTCCAGAATAAGGAGTTTTGACTTATGCTTACAGTGAAGGCTTCTAAGAAGGATAAGAGGAAGATAAATTTAGGTTTTAAGAAGAAAATCAGCCAACATTAAAGGAGATGGATTAAAAAGACAGAAAGCAAGAAATACAATTAGCATGCTAATAAGCTAATTACCATGAGTAGAACCCTGGACTAGGCTGTTGGCAGCCTAGGGAAGGCTGGGGGAAGGGGGGTGGTAGATAATAGAGAAGTTTTTGAACTCAGTTAGGTTCATAGTTATTGATCAGCTACCAAGTGCCAGTCAATGTTCTATGCCATTGTGACCACCACAAAATAGAGAACGTATTCTACCAGTATGCTATGGACAGACTGTCTTCTCTAGAATTCTTATGTTGAAATCTTAATCTCCAAAGGGATAGTATTAGAACTTGAGACCTTTGGAAGGTATTAATATTAGCTAGCAGGCTTGTACTTCTTTTTTCTAATACCAGGGATGGAACTCAGGACCTTGTGTTTCTCGAGGCGGGTGGGGCACCATTAAGCTAAACCCCTGGCCCAAGCAGACTTGTAAGAAGAGGCTAAGGGGCTGGCTAACTTTCTCTGCCTCTCCTAACAAGAGAGATTGGTAGTCTGCATCCACCATAGAAGGGCCCTTACCAGGACCAAATATGCTGGAACCCTGATTTCAGATTAGGGCCTCCAGAACTGTGAGGAATAAATTTCTGTTATTTTTATGCCATGAATTTCAATAAACAAAAAAATAATAACTAATGAGCATAATTAAAATGAGTTTAACATGTTACAATTTGGAAATGTTATAGAGGCATACAAACTTGAGCAGAGAAAGGAAACTGGGACAGTGAGACACAGGTCACAATATCAAACATGGCAGAAGGAAGAGGCCTCACCAACAAGGTGAGATTTGGGCAAATATTTGAAGAAGGTGAGTGAGGGAGCTCATGCCCTGAGCAAGGGTATTCCAGGCAGAAGGCAAAGAAAGAGGTTTGAGGAACAGCCATATTTTGAATTGAAAATCTAACACAAGGCATGATGCTCAAATACACCATATACTAAAATGGAGTTTTTAAAATAAATCCTCATCAGTTATACAGAATAATGGGTTTTACTTGGGCATATTTACATGCATATGACATGCTTTGACCATTTCCTTTCTGTTATTATCCTTCCCCTTTTCTCTTTTCTATCCTCCCCCCCTTACACTTTCATGTTATTTTAATTTTTTTTAGATTCTACATGTAAGAAAAAATATAATATTTGACTTTCTGTGTCTAGCTTATTTTACTTTACATCATCTCTGGTTCCATCCTTTTTCCTGCAAATGGCATTATTTCATTCATCTTTGTGGGTGAATAATGTGCATATACCACATTTTCTTTATTCATCTATTAGACATACACCTAGGCTATTACCATTGTTTAGCTATTGTGAATTGTACTGCAATAAGCATAGGTTTGCAAGTATCACTGCAATAAACATAAGTATACAGCATATTATATGCTGACTTTAATTCTTTCAGAAATATACTAATGAATGGTATAGGTGGATCAAATGGTAGCTCTATTTTTATTTTTTTAAGGAACCTCTATCCTAATTTTGATAGTAGCTGTACTAATTTACATTCCATCCCAGTATATAAAGATTCCTCTACCTACCAAGTCATGCTTTCCAGCATTTGTTGTTTTTTTGGATTCTTAATGATAGCTATTGTGAGTAGGGTGAGATAGAATCTCATAGTAGTTTTGATTTCCATTTCCCTGATGGCTAAAGATGTTAAACATTTTTTCATATATTTTCTGCCTACTGAAATGGACCTTTCTTACTGGGCAGTTCTATTTTAGACCAGAGTCATTCAGGGGGTTTTTGAGGACAAAAGAGATAAAAGAGTGAATTAAGAAGTCACCCTTGGGCCATGCCCAGAGTTAAAGTCAATTAAGGAAGGCAGGAGATTGGAAAGTCTGAGAAGGCAAGGATTATCACGCTTCCTCTTGAAGCCGAGGAGAGACAGATCAGCTAAGAAAATGAGACTCCAAGTTGCCAAATACAACAAAAATATTCAGGAGAATAATGGTGGGGAAATTGAAAGACCAATGGAGTTGGGAGAAGGGACATTGGAGTTATGAAGGCCATTGATGATCCTAGAGAGAGCAACTCTGAAACCCGAATCCAATGTCCTGGCCCCGCACCGGCTGCTCAAGTATCAATATTCAAGAGAAGAGTAAGCGTGGAAAGCAGTCAGGTTTGTCAGCTTTATTCCAGGCTGGCCCTGAAAAAGATGGAAGGACTGGCACCTCAACGTATGTGAGATGCATATATGAATATGTCACAGCAAAACCCAGTACTCTGTATAACTAATATGCACCCCATTCCCCAAAAAAGAAACCAAAAAAGTTCTATATTTTTGAACTGCACGTTGAAAAGGTTTTTATGTGGAGCAGAGGAGGCAGGGTCTTTCTAAGTGGCATAGTGGGCGTGTATCTTCTTCTAAACATCGCAATGGATTTCAACCTCTTGTAGCCCATTACTAAGTTGAGTGTTTCAAAGGCCATATGGGTTCTGTAAATCTAAAGAAATGTTTAGCTGCAACATCTCCATGAGCCTTCTCTTCATCAAAAGTTAGAGAGAATTGGAAGGATAATTTCAAGGGAGCCCCTGCTATGGTTTTAACTAGTTGAGAATATAGGATTCCAAAATATATAGGAAGTCTTGCTTCATACACTACATACTACATACTACATACAGGAAAGATGTGAGCTTGGAAAACATAGTAGTATTTTACAGAGGCTGTATATAATGTTTTGTTATGTAGTCCAGGCCAGCCTTGAACTTGCTATGTGTCCCAGGCTGGCCTTGAGTTAAGGATCCTCATGCTGCAGCCTTCCAAGTGCTGGGATTACAGGTGTTCAACACCATGCTGGCTATGCAAGTAGCATGTTAGTTTTCTACTCCACACTTAAGATATGTTAATAATGGTTTCAAATCTGTCTCTGGTAAAAAGTGTTGACAAATTTGAAAGACTAAAATGAAATATGTTAGAATTCAAACTGAAGGTGTGTACACCGTGTGCTTCCCCTTTGCTCTTCCCCATCTGCTCTGATTCCATAACAAGGTACAGAACTGAGGTGTTGAAGAATTGAGATCTCTGTGTACTTTGGGGGAGTGATATTGTGGTATTGCTCGATTTGTAGAAATTCCCTACCTTTCTTCAGCTCATTATCAAAACATGGGTTTTATTAATGCACAAGGCTTTTTTAATGTGACACATTGCTTATTTTTCTTCAAAAAGCCCAAAGAAACACATGGTTAAAATAGGATTAAGAGTGGAGGCTGTCAATATGTGATAGTTTTAATAGGTTCTTACTGGATATTTTTAGAGGTTTGTCAGAATTAAAACATAGCATTAAATGATTCAATACATCTCTGTTAGAATTTTAATGAAAAGGAGTATATGGAAATCAAGGATTTAGAAAATTGGTACAGTCAGCTTTGGTTCCTGCTGTCTTTATAAAGCAGAATTAATTTATTAAAATATCTTCCTATGTTATGTAACAAGGCTACCAGAAAAAGTGCTTTAAAGAGGTGAGAGATTAGACATTTAAAAGATAACACATCACAATATAACCAAAGGTTGGGCTTATGAGAGAAAGTGTGTTAAAGTTGGCATGATAGATGGCAGGAGTTATTTGGAATTCTACAGTGGTCTGTAAGGAACTTTCTGAAGGAGATCAAATGTATATTCAAGGTGAATCCCTTGCCCTTTCTCTTTCTTCTCCCTTCAGATCCCCATCAGCACACCCCCTATTAAAACCTGCTCTCAAGAAAGCTTCAATCATCAGTCTTTTATAATTTCAAAGCAGTGTGAATTTAAATCAATGTGTTACTTGTTTGAAGAATATTTTCATTTTAAACAGGAGAGCGGTGTCTCCATTTAAAATAATTACAAAACAGCCTTCTTAGTCTGTGTGTAAGACCTAGGCAATTTTATTGTCATTTTTTTGACTTGGTGGTTTCACTTTGATATTTATTTTTACTCCCATTTTATATTAAAGGAACTATGTAATTCCTATAATTGCAACATGATGAGATTCTCATTGCTTTTAATTAATCTGCTTTTTTCCACAATTAATTTGGCTACATTTGTCAGCAAATGCAAAGTTCTAGCTGCACTAGTTGCATGTTATTTTTTATTATTTACTATTTGATACTTACATTTTTATGTTTCAAATGCAAAACATAAGGTCTAGATTTTCATATTCTGTAATAAATATAAATTTTTCCTTGAAGGCATTGGCCTAAAAATTTTTTTTTAAGGCAGTGCTACTGCTTTTGTTCATTAGAAGCGGAAAAATGTCTATCCGGAAATGAAGATAGACATATAGTATATTTGATATTATGAGACTCAGGGTTTCAGCAGTAAAAATCTTAACTCAAGAAAAAATTGGCATATTATATTAAGAGGAAGAGAGTTGAATTGTGGTATTTGGCAGCAAATCTGGCAACAGAAGAAGTGGTTACTTAAAATAAAGGCTTTTTAAAAGCTTTTTATTTCTATTAGTCATTGTAATTGCATCAAAAACAGAATACTTAATTTTTATAAGCACAGAAACAGGCATATGATTTTTTGCTGCAGTCACTAACTACTTAAGACTCATGCTCTATGGAAGCAAAGTAAGAGAGAAAATTACATTTATCAAACATTCAAAAGCCTCCACATTAAAGTCTGAAATAAATTATGTTTTCCCTTTCCCAGCAAAGATCAACAAAAGGATAATTTGGGTGGAGGATGGAAGTAAATCAGATGTGTTTGTGGCTGGGCTGTCATCTGGAGGCACCATAGTGAAACCACCCTGATCTGTTCTACCCGTGGGATATTTAAGCAAAATCTGGATGTGGGGGCGCCAGGTGCACGTGTGTGGGTGTACGTGTGTGCATGTGAGATCTGATCCAAAGAGAAGCAAAATGGTTTTTGTTACTTTGGGAACACCACTTCACCTTTTTGCATCTGAATCTTTCTGAGAAAAACATCCACTTAATGTCACAATAGCCTCACAGGAACAATTTAATAGTTCCTGCTAAAAGCCTCTAAGGACTCTCAGGATGGGAGACACAGTTTTGCAAAAGCTTCCGCAGCCTCTGCCAATCTTAATTTAAAGAAGTGAAATCCTAATGGGTTTATTTACCTGAGCCATCAGTTGCAGAGAAGAGAAGGCAAGAATAATTCTTTAGAAATTGTTAAAATATTGGTCAAATAATGACCAGACAATTACAGGTTCACTTTTTTCAGTGGTGATTCTAAACTATGGGTTCAATATAACTGTCCACATTTATTTCACCATTTTAAATGACAGCTAATCAGGAAACATTCCTTTGGGTGTCACCAAAAGACTTTTAGAGCAAATTCTTTTCTTTTTTTTTTTTTTTTTCCTTTTTTCTGAATTGTGGGACCAGGGACCAGCCACATCTGGAGTTTTCAGTTGTACCTTTACTAGAATAATGAAAACTACTGCATATAAGAGGCTCTGGGCTACACTGGAATTTTGTATTAACATTTCATTACTGCAACAAAAAACGATGGTATAGCTAGTTTAAAGCAGGAGAGGTTTATTTTGGCTACTGACTTCATAGGTTTTGGTCCATGATGGGCTGGTTCCAAGGCAGAAACATAACAGAAGAGTGTAGTTTAGGAAAGCTGCCTAACTCTAGCATCCTGGAAACAAGGGCAGGGGAAGAGCCAGAGAGGAAGGGGTCAAGAACTACATATAGTCCCGGAGGTCACACCCCAAGACCCACTTCTTCCAACTAGGTCTCTTGTCTAATAACGTAATCAGCTATGAACTTGCAGTGAGTTACCATTGATGAGGTTAGTGCCTTCCCAATCCAGTCACCTCCCTAAGAGTGTCTTCTTCATCCAGACCCGTCGACAATCAAGAGTATCAAGCACATATCTTATCGCTTGATTTAGGAGGAAAAAAACTGTTCATTTTGGGCTTGTTATTAAAATAAGCATATTTTCTCACTGATATTTTTTATGAGCTGCAATAATTCTTGAATACATTGCTAGTACATAGAAAGATCAACATGGCTGACCCTCTTTTGGCTAATGATATTGGAATTTTTAATTCACTTTCTGATTTTATCTTTCTCCTGAGGTGAGTAACATAATCTTTTGAAAAAGATCCATGAGAAGAAGTTGATCTCAATAATGTAATTAATTATTAGTTCATTAATAACAGTTGATTGTTAGAACCACAATTCTTTATGGTATCAAGTCTATCTTCCTATCTGTGATAGAGAGACCATAATTTGAGTCACTTAGATTACATCATTGGTTTGCTGATAAATTCCTAAAATAGCAATAGGGTACATTTTAAAATGGGCATTTAAAGAAACAATGAGGTAATCAACTTTAAGATGTATTTTAATAAATTAAAGTGCAACCATCAGGGCACTTTGTATATATGGGGTGCAGAGTCTTCAAAGTAAATGGGAATAAGCTTGAATTCACAAAACAAGGATTATTTGAACTCTTGACTGATTTTTATTGCTATGTTTGAACACTTTTTTTTTTCAAGTTTTCTAATTTTCAGTTCTCAAGGTTTTATTTCCCATTTAAGTCTTTCAATATATTTTCAAAAGTATTTCCTGATTTTCAAGTACAAACTCAAAGGCAGCAACAAAACAAGATAAACCACCCATACATTTTATTTACAAAAAGAAAAAAAAGACAATATGCATTTTATACCTGTCTTTTACTTGTAATGTGTATATGAAATCAATTTGATCTTTCCCAAATTTTGAAGCCTTTTTGCTCCTGAAGACATCTCTCAGAAATCCTAATTAACATATCCATGCTAGCAAAAAAGAATGGCTGAGGCATCACTGGGCTGCTCTTGTAGTAATCAAATACCGTGGACTTTACCTTGAAGTGCCTACTTATGTCTTGGCATTAATCCTTCAAAGCAGTGTTGAGCTTGCGACAGGTACATGAATGAACTGAGCATAACATTTATGTCTTGTCTTTATGGCAAGACTCTAGAGTGTCATTTCTGTTCTAAGCCCCTAAAATGTTAATGCTTTGACGTTTTAAGCATACTAGTGGATTAAGCGTGAGGTCTCACATGACTCTACATTCCATTGTTCTCTTCTTTAAATAGAAGCAACTGATAAAAGACTATGGATGATTCATTCATTCTTTGGGGGGGGGCGGGGCGGGTATTGGGTATTGAATTCAGAACCCTGTGCTTGCCAGGCAGGCATGGGGCCACTGAACTACATCCCCAGCCCCAGTTCATTCATTCTTTCAACAATTATTTATTAAAAATTTAATCAATCTTTTCACAATTACTATTAATGAAAAACATTATAAAGAAAAGAACAAAGTGAAAGAGCAGAGGTAACAGAGTGTCTTGATGTCAGAATGCTGAGGAATCCCCAGGAAAAAAAATTGGTGAAGACAACAGAAGCATCCAAGGAAAAACAACCAGTATGTTGTAGGGATAGAGTCATTGGAAAGTTTCCTGGAAAAAACTGTAGGACCACAAATGCAAATACATAGGATTTCAATGTATGTTTTGTAACAAGCTACTTCATGATTCTTTTAAAGTTAAGGTTATTGACATACTGTCCACTTAAACTTCTGAAATGTTCTCTTCATAGCCCTTCTTCTTACCCAACCAAGGACAGATTCAACTAGCTATTGCAAGCTGTGGCTAGTACTATTGGGCCTTTGTAGGTCATTATTTTTGCAAAGTTCAAGGAGACATGTACTTCAAAACAAGACCTACAGAATATCTACTTCCTTCATCAAACCACAAATGACACTTCTCCTGAACATAAGCAGAAAAGTAGAAAATGCTTACTATTCAGTTTTTATTATTCTAGATTCTTTAAAGTCTATTTAAAACATCTATATCATATTTTATGAGATAATGTAAAAAGGCAATAGCTCGGAACTAAACAATGATCTGTAACCTACATTTCCAGTGGTAGCATCATGTACTTCCCAACACAACTTAAATACTTTGGGCAAACTACTGAATTTAAACTTTCCTGAATGTACCTTATATTACATCACTTCCAACAAATTCCTTCCATCTAAAACGTCCACCAGTTACTCTTCGCCAAATGACTATTTGGTCTTCATGATACCACCACTGACAACCTCATTTCAGAGTAGACTTTCCGTTTCAATTTTAAAATCATACAATCTCTTTAATACCATTCTGTATTTCTAGATGCCTGTTTACTTAAGACTTATGAAATTGTGATTGTCTCCATTGTGGTGAAATTTCAAATGTACTTTTATTATGTACCATTCTTACATACAAAGGTTCCATTTACACAACACATCCATTTATTTACTTATATTCTAGGTATTCATCTTTCTAACTTATCTTTGAAACCTTTGAATTCAAGGTACTTTGTCTGTATTCAGTGTTGAATGAATGCACATTGCCTGTTTATAAAACAGAATGGAGACTTAGAAATAAGTGCTAAGCAACAGAATTGCAGCATCATCATCAAGAATTGCCTGGCTCCCTATGTTAATATGCATTGGGTATAATTCTAAAGCAGATTGATTACTACCAATAATGAAGAAGTTAAAATACTCCAAGAATGTAGAAGCTACACTTGAATCACAATGAAGTTTTTTTAAAAACTCTGTGCCAAATCTATAGATATGAGTGTCTATTATTTAGTTGGCCTTATTTATTTAGTGATAATCATTTCCTGAGACTGTGCAGAACATTGAATTGGAATGGATACAATTCTAGCAGAGAATTTTTCATAAGTAGCTCGATTAGACATTGTATGCAATTATATGTCAACTATAAAAATAAGCACTAGCCAGTATTCATAATCTGAAAACAAATGACCTTAAAGGTATTGCTTTTGTTTCTTTGCATTGTGATTGGTTTTCATGGGGAAGCAAATTATAAAACTACTTGGCACATAAAGATGTTTCTTTTCTCTTAAACTAGTGATAAAGAAAACACAGAAAGAAAATAGTTTATCAGAAAGTTTCCTTCAATTTCTGTTGATAGCTGGCATTAAATTATGATACTTCAATGAAACGTAATTCAAGAGAATAAGTACATATTTGTCTATATACAAATGTGGAGATATCTCTAAAATGTATTAAGTGAACAAAACAAGATAGAGACTAGTATGTATGATATACTACCATCTGTGTAAGTAGAAGTAAAAGAGAATACAATATAAGTGATCTATATATGTGCAAAGGATGTGTTGAGATTAGACAATGCTGGTTATGCTGACTGACTTTGAAAAGGACAGGTAATTATTAAAATGAAGAGACAGAAGGCCAGGGTATAGCTCAGTGCCTGTCTGCCAAGGTCTTAAGTTCGATCCCCTGTACCACCAAAAAAAAAAAAAAAAAAAGAAGAGGTGCAAAGGAAACTTTTTACTAAATATATTTTATAGACTATTATCTCCTAAATTTGAATCACATAAATATATTAACTATTAAAAATACATTTGAACTAAAATAATATGAACAAAAGAATTTTAAGTGTGACAGAACCAGTGAAAGTTTTCTGAGAAACAGACTTCTATCAAGCCTGTAAGATCTGAAAAAACATCTTCAGAGCTCTTCCTCTTAATATTGTTGACATTCACAGTTTTGCCAATGTTAGACTCCAAAAGCTTGAGTAGAGTCTTCAAAGGGATGGCGAATGGAGTACAACATCTTGTTCTCTATGGAGAGCATGCGAGTAGATATTTATAAGGCTAATATACTTCATCATGAGGTGTGGAATTTGAGCACATATTCAAGACAGCATGATGAGCGCTACCTACAGTCCAAAAATACTTCGTGAGATCCTGGGAAAAACAATAATACAAGTCTCTGCTGAGCAAATTGTCATAGGGACACACACACTAGCTCCATTCTTTGCTAAAATTTGAACAATTTAAGCAATATACATCTATGAAGTCTTTCCTGGTACCCCTTAGCAGACATAGATTCTCTATCCTCTGTGCACCAATAACAAATTTAAATATTTTAACTCTTCACACACAGGTCATAAGGCCCCAAGGCAGGCCTGTCTTTCCATATGGCTGCTGCCCTTTAAGTCTTTTGGTCTTTTTCATCTTTACCTCAATGGTATGTACTACAGTAAAATGTATGGAGTAGAGATTTTGTATTCTTGAATTGAATGAATGACTTTGAAAGAAAAAGGAAGGACACTATGCAAAATGAAAGACTACCTACAAGATGATTTACAATACAATTTGGTTTCCTGCAAAATGAATTACCAGGACTTATAAGAAAAAAATGGACTCCAAATATACTTAGGGAAAAGTTTTAGGCAAGAAAGTTGATGACCTGATGGAAAAAAAATTAATTAAACCAACTTTTATGGGACAAGGAAAGAGATAAAACCATATATAGTAAAGTGTAGCAGGTATCATACATATTGAGTCATTCAAGTATGCAAGCGCTAAGTTTTCAGGGAGGTAAATAAGACTTGGAACATACCAGGACTTTAGGAGATAAATCATGCAAATCAAGTAATACATGACATAATAGAAATATAGATTAAATGCCATGTTATTTGCCTATAAAGTATGGGTTGGATTAGATAGTGGAGAAGGTTATTCTGGGTAGGAAAATTAGAGCAAATGCAAGGTTATATGTTCCATAGCATATAACACAAACATCTAGTTTCACTGACTGGAGTGTAGTGTGCATGAAGAGAATGACTAGATGATCAGCCCAGACAGAGCAACAAGGCAAGACTACATAGCTATCACTCTGGGCTGATATTCAGTATTAGATGTACAGTCACTAAAAGCTGAGGGCCATGATCATAGTGTGCTTCAACAAGACTAACACTATACAACTGACATTTAAAAAACAGTAATAAAGAAGTTGACATATATTTCTTAAAGAAAAATAATTCATCATTAAAAAAATTTAGTTCTGCCACAGGAACAGAAAGGTCAGCGGGACAGAAGAGAAATTCCAGTAACAAACTAGGTGAATATAAAAAAGGTAGAGTAAATTAAATGTGAAATTAAAAACACAGAATTATAGAGAATTATTTAGGAAAATGTACTGGATGAAACATTTATTAACTTAGGAGGAAAATTGCATTACTATATTGTACTATATATCAATAGCTAACAAACACTAGGAGAGAATTAAATGTACTAAATAGTTCATAAAACTATGTGCACAAAGCCCTTGACTATTGTATTTAGTAACTGTTAAATATTAAATAATTCATATTTCCTTAATTTCTAAGGACAAAATATTGTAGTTAGAAAATGTCTTCATTCAGGCTGCTATAACAAAGTGCTATAGACTAGGTGGATTATCAGTAACAGAAATTTATTTTTTACAGTTCTGGAAACTGGAAGTCTGCGGTCAGGATAGCAGCATAATCAGGCCCACTTCCAGCATGTAGACTACCAACTTCTTGCACCCTCACATGACATAAAAGAAAAAGAACTCCCTGGTGTCCCTTTTATAAGAATACTAATCTCATCCCTGGAGGGTCCACTCTCCAGAACATCACTTCTCCAAAGCCCCACACCCTAATACCACCCTGAATGCCCCACACTTTAATACCATCACATTGGAGGTTAGGATTTAAACATAGAAAGGGGTGGGTGGCTAACATGTAACCCATAACAGTAAAAGTTCATTTTTATTCAAAATAACTGAATTTAAAGATGCTTTTTAGCAATGTTTTCCCATCAGTGGATAGTAAAAGTTCTACTCTAAAGATGAAGATGAATTCATTTTTTAGGACTCCTAAGTGTCAAAAATTGCACATGACTGGCATGTTCCAAAATATGTCTTATAAAACATTAAATAGTTCAATATAGAAACAAAGTTATTCAATGTTTGGGAGATGGCATATGGTACTATTTATTTCCTAAACAAGATAAATTTTAAAAATTGAAAGAAAATACATTTTCAAGGATTGTCACTAACATATTTAGACAAGAATTTAATGAGGTAATCTCTTTCTCAGATGGATTAAGGGAGAAAACAAATTTTAGGTTTATTGTTGACCCTTTTGTTCAGAGAGAGTTAAAAATAAATGTCAGGGTTTTCTTCATCATAACAACTGGAAGGATGAATGTCACTTGGAACATCCACTGACTTCTTTACCTGAGATGGGGGAGACAAAGAAAAGCAGTCCTTTCAGAGTAAAACTGCATTGCAACTTAAAAAATATTTAATAGCATACACATACAGAGAGTTCTTACAAGTCAATATGTAAAAATAATAAACATTCTGGAAGAAACATGAGACAAATCGTAAGTAGTTAATATAAAACAAAGTAAAATGGCTGGTAAGTGTATACTAAAATTCACCCTCACTTATAGTAAAATTCAAATTAAACAACACATACGTATTGAACACTTATATACAGTATCACACTTTTCTCAACTCTTGAAATAACAAATAACAGCAAAGAACTACAATTTTTATCTATAGGAGCTTACATTGTAGTGAAGGTAACAATAACAAATATAATAAAGAAAGAAAATATATAAAGAAAATATATAAAAAGTGATAATTGCTAAGGAAAAAAACCAGGGAAAGTGGATAGAAAATGTTGGAGATGAAATTGTGATTGTATTAAGATGGCCAAAGAAGACCTTTTTAAAAAGAGATATTTATTATCATTGACCAAAAATTCCAGTGTGCCCAGGATAGTGTGAACTGGGGCAGAGGAGTCGAGGGTATGGTCAGAAAAATTACGGAGATTTCAAAATCACCCAAACTCTGTAGTTCATTAAATGGAACTTGATTTTTGTTCAGAAAAATATGAAAGATTTGAAGGTTTAGGAAAAGGATTGACATGATCCTCTTAAATTTTTAAAGAATTAATTGCTCTGGCTGCTGTGTAGAGAATAGAATGAAAGAGAGCAGAAGTACAGATGTTATGCAGAAAGCTAGCAAAATTGAGAGAGAACTGATGGCGATGTGTTGGAAAGAAAAGTAGGAGAATCGCAGACATAGTTTGAAGGTAGATATGGTAGGATGTGCTGATTGTTAGACCTGAAAAATGAAATAAAATCAAGAGTCAGATTGTCAAAGCAGATACAAGATAAATTACAGATATTTCCCAGCATGAAGTTTGCCAATAAAACATGGATAGCATTAGTAGCCTTTCCCTTGGAAAGGTGAGAAACTACCAAGTGCAGCTTGCTATACCATGTCCTGCTTAGCATGTCCTAGAATTGTCTGAGCACAGGCCCTGGTTCAGGTTGTGACTTTGAAGGAGTATATGTGACACACTGCTGGCACAGAAGATGTCTTTCAGTTATGAAGCATCTTCTTATATCTCTTCAATTTCGTAGCTTATGTGATTTTTTTCATGGAGCTATGCCTTTATAATTCCATAGGCATCGGTTCTTATTTTGTTGGGGTTTTTCAACATTAGCATTTCAACATACATCCCACTAAAAGCATTCTAAAGATAAGGACTTCCCACCAGCAAATACCATTTGTATCTACTGGGATCACCATGGGCATATTTACAAAGGGATATAACAAAATTGTCTGTATGAATGTGGAATTCAGGAAGATATCTAGAATGTAGGTATAAATTTGGAGATCATTAGCATATAAATAGTATTTAACGCCATGAAATAGGATTTTATAATCAGGAAAATGAAAAGAGATAGAAAAAGGAAAACTAAAATAGCACTAGAGTTAAAAGTGGAGGAGTAAATGTTAATTATGAGTCTTTAATTATGCATACTATTTTATTTAGAAATTTAGGTTTATGTAAATTGCCCTGTGGAGTAATCATAGAAATGCTAGAGGATGTTTGTTATAATAATTATTCCATTTAATAAGAAGACATTGAAAAGGATCAAATGAAAGAAAATAGTTAAATTAATTGTGTTCACTCATTCAGTAACCAATGAGCAAAGCCATGGAAAGCAATAAGTATATTAGTTTCAAAATCCGGGTAATTTTAGATACTCTGAATGCATATATTTTCATATAGATTTTTTTAAATCAGGAAAATCTTCCAAATATTAGGAAGGAATTATCACTGAGTGGTAGGTGGATTTGTTTTCTATCGCCTCTGTTTTCCAAATAATTTATATTCAGACAAAGTCACTAAAGAGAAAGGAAAATTAATTTTATAAAAATATAATGATAATTAAGAAGGTAGACTAGAACTTAATATAAAAAAGCATTTTGAGCTTGTTAATTTCATTCATTGAAAATACATTTATTACTGAGCACCTTCCTCATGCCAGACATGAGGGAAACAGCAATGAAAATAGACAAAGTCCTCTTTTTCATGGAGCTCACATTCTAACAACTAAAAATATAGAAAATAGAATAAAATACAGTAATACGTACCTCGGTACACAGACGCTTCTGTTCATGAACAATTCAGTTTGTGAACAGAACCATTGGGCCAAAGTTTGCTTCTGCTTGGGAACCCTGCATCAGGTGGCAAACACTAGGGCGGCCATCTTTCCCAAAATAGTGGAACAAATTAAGTTCGTGAACCAAGGTACTACTATACATATATGATATGATAAGAAGGGATAGCTTTATGTAGAAAAAATTAGGAAGGAGAGCAAACTGTCAAATTAGTAACACCCTTTGAACCAAAAGTGCAATTTTGAAATAGATGTTGAACTATCAACCACCATTTTGTCATTCTCAGAATTAGGCGAAAAAAATTCAGTATTTTGCCATTAATTATGATAGCTGCTTTAGATGCTTCTGTAGAAATACATTATCAATAATAATTTATTCTTTACATTATTAGTATGCTATAAGTTATCAGGAACAAATTTTGAACTTTATCAAATATTTATGTATATATTAAAATATTTTCTTTTATTCTATCAATGTGATGAAATATATTGAATAATGTATATTGAATAATGTCAAATCAATAATGCATTCTTGGAATAAACCTACTTTGTTTTAAATTGATTATATAAATTTGTATAATATTACATTTCTATGTATTTTATATTTATAATAAGAATGTAAATTTACATTTTATCATATTACTTATATAATTCATGTATAAATATAAATATCTATGACATTATATTTAGAAACATTTACATTCAAAGGAAACTATTATTATTTCTACTATTATTAAACTACTATTATTTCTTCCCTAATTGCTTGGAAGTATTCACAGTATTGTATAGAGTATGTATACCAAAAAAAATTTAAATTAAGGTGAATTCAAACTCTAGATCAAACTACTGGTTTCCAGAAAATCTGGAGGATTCAGAAATAAGTTAGATGATACAAGAGGTAATCAGCTATATATAAAATAGCAAAAATTTTACAAGATAAATGACCTTGTTTCTTCATCTGATTTTGTAGAAAATGCTGAAAGGTTTTCACCAATATGAGGTGTTAAAAAAAGATGTTTGCTGTCATAGCTTCTTCTTTAAATTGTATTTTATACTCTGTAATATAAAAAGGGAGAGAAAGGAGGTGAATATTAGAGGTAGAAGAGATGCAACAAACAAGTACAAGCATAGACATTCTTGATTTTAATTTGAACAAAGCAATGGCAAACATTTTTTAAATTATTATCTTTTAGAGATAGATGTTGAGAGAGCTCATGCAAAAGGGGAAGATTTCTAAAATATAAAAATACCTTTAAACAAAAATAAAGTAAAAATAAAAGTAGGGATGGGAATAAATAAATTCAAACCAACAAACAGTGAAATGAGATTATATTTAATGTATAGACTTATTATCCTATTCTTTTTATTTTTATGTTGAAAATGTGTACCATAAAAAGTGAAAAAAGAGATTGCCAAAGAAGGTACAGTTTTGGTTTCATTATATTTCTACTGCTATAAATTTATATTCCTTGTTCTATCCTAAAAATAAACTATACTTGATTTTTAAGTTTGAGAACATTTCCAAAATAGATAAATATTTTATGAACTAAATTTCTTTACCAACATTTTAAAGAAGATATCGATTATTCCATTTTGTAAGAGAAAAATAAAATGTCTGAAACTAAGAAATCAGTGAAATTTCCTAGAATGATATTAATTTTTGAACATAAGATGATTGTCAACCAGCTAAGGTGCTCTGCAAGAAAACAGGAAGAATGATGTCCTTTCATTATCCCCTCCTTTCTTTCAATCTCTCTGTAATGTTCCCTATCGAGAGAATATCCTTAGAAGCCAAACAGCAAAGGAGAAATTAAGTTCAGTGTCTCAGCCTTCACATCACAGAGCCAAGTATAAACAAGTACATTTGGAGCTGAAGCATAATATGTTAATAACTGGCAGTGCATCTGATTTGATGCAATGGAGAATAATAGGGTATTAATGTTTTGTTTATAACTGAATAATGTAAATGATATAGAGTGATGAAATATTAACTGTAGGAAAGTTAATCTTGACTCATAACTTTCGAAATATAGATTAAAAATAGAAACTCTTAAAGCCAATGTTTTTTCTGTCATATGAGAATAATAATATCTACTTCATAAAGTTATAAAGAAAAACTGAAAAGTGAAAAAATAATTATAGCTGGTTAATAAATGCAAACTGCTATAATTTCTCATATAATCATTATTTTTCTTCCATTATTATCATGATTTATATGTTTTCTTAAAAATAGAATGAAAGTTTAATTAAAAACAAGATTATGAATATTTTTGTTTTGTTTTGTTTTATTTTTTGGTACCGGGGATCAAACTCAGGTCCTTGAGCTTGTGAGACAGGCGGCAGAACCACTGAGCTAAATCCCCGACCCAATATTATGAATATTTTGATAATTTAGAAAGTAGACTATATTTATTATTGTCACCCAGATATTTATTTTACAAGGTTTTACTTTAATGGTACTGTATTTTGTCATCTAAGTAATACTTAGTAACAAAAACAGTATCTTCAACCAGACCTAACCTAATGTGGCTTGGAGAAACATTTAGAGGATTTCTTCTAGGGATAAGGAGGTAAATAAATTTCAGCTAGATACAAAACTGATATACATAGCTACTTCAAAGGTTATTATTCCATTTAGCATGCTTAAGCCCAATCAAGCTTCCTTTAAAAAGCAAACACTTGAAATGAGAAGATGTTTACCTCAAATTGTCTTCCTGTTTATACTGAAACTTACAAAAGAATTCTCCCCCAAGAGCCACTGAATAGTTTTAGTTAACATAGCCCTACTGATTAAGCATCAACTGATAAACCATAAAATCATAGTCAAGCATAAATCAAAATGCTGAAAAGTGCCTCTGTGAGCACATTACTACCTCAAGTGATATGCAGCTATTTATTATTTTGTCTTTACACTGAGTATAAAGTCATCTAGAATGGAATATTTATGTTCGCTTTGCTTTGATCTTAAACTACCTTCAATTACTTTACTTTCCTAAGGAAATTAAATGTGTCATAAAGCAAGTTCAACTAAAAACTTTATTCTGAGATATATGATGTAATGACTTATATTCTGGACCCTCTTTGGGTCATATTTACCTAGTCAATCTCTGCACTTTACTGGGAAATCAAAATATTTTTATTATAAAATAATCTTTAGGTTATATAATTGAAGGATATTCTAGCTGACCAATAATTTAAAAGCCAGTTTTATGGCTCGGCTTGACTGCACAGGTGTCTAATCCCAGCACTCTGGGAGGTGAAGGCAGAAGGATCGCAAGTTCAAGTCCAGCCTGGGCAACTTGGCAAGCCTCTGTCTCAAAATTAAAAAAAAAAAAATTATAAAGGGTTGGTAGATGTAGCTCAGTTTGAAAGCCCTGGGATCAATCCCTAGCACATACATGCATACAGACGTGCATGCATACATAAATACTGGCCTTTTTTAAAGATCACAAGACAAACCTGCATATATTTTCTAGATCTTTCTATCTAGGGTATTCTAGAAATACAATTCAGAAGTAAAGATTAGGTGGAATGGATTTTATCTTCTTTTTGCCATTGTTTTTGTGTTTGTTCATTCATAGTTTTTCTCTTTTGACCTATTTTTTTGCCTTCCAGATCCTCTATTTAACTGCCTGTGATATTGTATATAGCTGGAAGATTCAGTTAGATATGCTGACACATTTAAAAGAACTTTTTTTCTGCTGAGGGACATTTGTCACCTGCCCTCTGCCTTCTATCAAGCCCTTGTTGATTTCTTCTTTAGGTCCTTGCTTTGGCAGCACATATCCTAAATTTCTCATTTAGATTAATGCAACAGCTGCCTCCATCAGTCCCCTGCCACTGTTGAGATTCTTTCCTAGCCATCCTTACCCTTCTGCCTAAGAGTTATCTGGAATATAAATCTAAGTTTTGTTTTTAATGAGAAATTTTCAGTGGTTCTATGTCACACTGTGGTATACAAGATCATGCTTACTACTCCATTAACTCTGACCAAGATACCTATCACCTTTGGCAACCAACATGTCCAGAACAATGCCTGGGCCAAATAGAAACTATGAGACTTTATTTTTGTTGTTGTTGTTGTTGTTATATTTCTGTTATTGCTTTTTTTTTTTTGTATCACAGTCTTATCCAGCCCAGGAACAAATATTTACACTGCGGCCATAATGACCTGCTCAGGCCCATTGAGCACTCTTTGGTGTATCTCAGGAACTCCTACTTGCTCTTCAACATTCACTCCTTTCTTGCATCTTGTGACCACCCCTGTAGAAGTTACTTGCTCATCCTAAGTGACATATGAGTACTTCTTTATAGGATAACATTTACTATTCCTCACTGTCTACACTACAACATGATAAATATTTCAGAGATGGGAATTGGGTTGTTGTGGAGGGTTTTTTCTTTATTTACATATCTGCATATAGAAAAGTCTAACATATATTAGATGCTTGATAAATATTTGAGTAATTGTTTCTGTGAAATGGAGGAAGAGATGCAGACTCTGGTCAACTGGATTTTCTTCTTTTAAAAAAAAGATAGTTACTGGCCGGGGATTTAGCTCAGTGGTGCCGCTGCCTGCCTCGCAAGCGCAAGGTCCCGAGTTCCATCTCCGGTACCAAAAAAAAGATAGTTACCGCTTCCTATCTTGGCATATTGATGGATTTTTTTCTATGTATGTAGAAAGAAATTTGATACTCAAAATCCGTCCTTCCCTTGAGGCTCAACAGGTTAGTAGGAGCAGCCCTAGGTCATCTACAAAGAAAGCTTTTGTATCTTCTAGTGGAAATAAATAACTTTTATAAAAGTTATAAGATCGTCTCAATGCAAAAAATTTTTCAGTCAGAAAAGAGTTAAATATAGCAAATACTATGCTGAAGTAATTTCTATTGTTAACCAATTCTAGCCAGTTATAAACTGCCCATGTAATCAAGAAATGGTCTTCTGAAATTTTATATGCAGTTTTTATTTCCTGCTTTATAAGTAAGCCTCTTACTCTCTCATTGATTTCCATTAGACTAAAAAGAGCAGTGGTCCAGAAACAACCATGAACTGCATTATCTAATTTAATTAAGGTGAACTGCAAGTTTCTCTAAAGATTCAGCAGACAGCAGACAACTAAAAATGAAAGCTTAACCTTGCTTTGTAGTGGACATGATCTTCTGCCATTTACCATGATTATCTACATTCCTTGGCAGAGGTTTATGAATAATTCTGTAGACACCAGCTGCATTTACATGGACAAAGTAACTGTTTCCATAAGTTAGTCTATTGCTCAGTTCAAAACAATTGTATGATAAAATCCTTATCTTTAGTCTTATGAGCCATATGTCTGACTGTGTGGCATTCTATAAAAAGTGCTTAATTACACCAGTATGATATCATTTGATCCCAATATCTGTAAACTCTTCTTCCCATGGATTTCTTGATTAGAGGATGCAATGTGCTTGCATCAATAGAACTTTGATCATAAGTGGTTTCCAGGAATTGATATTTTCTCAGGGCAAGGAGAAAAGTTAAGACTGTAAGAAGAGAGAGGATCAGGAATTGAGTATTTTTCTTCAGGTGCCTAGTAGCACATTGACAAATCTGGGAAATCCTAACAAATAGAGAATAAGAAGTTGGCTGATGGACAGCAAATTATCAGACTGTGTTCCAGATTTTCATCTGAGTATCTCAGACACCTATCTTTGAAACATCATTTCCCTCCTGGGCGTGGTGGTGCATGCCTGTCATCCCAGCACTTGGGAGGCTGAGGCAAAAGGGTCACTGCGAGTTCTAATCCAGCCTTGGTTACAGAGCGAGTTCAAGGTAAGTCTGAGCTGCATAGTGAGACCCTATCTCAAAAAGCAAACGAACAAACCAAAAAACAAAAACAAAAAAATCATTTCCCAAGACTGGTGTTCACATGAACTATCTACTGAATGCTGAATTTTTACCAACGCATCTGTTTTCTGTTATTTATATAGAGCAAATATTCAGTATTCAGTACATATTTGTTTTATTCTTTCACATTTTATCTTAATGCTGCAAAGATTTTTCTTATTCAGTTACTCTGTACATCAAATTTTAAATGTGTTTCTTGTATGAGTCCAAACAATTTGTGTAAAGGTCTAGTAACTTCAATATATTTCATTATGAGGCTTTTGCTGGAAACAATAAAATGATTAATGTTAATTTACATTAACTTTAAGGAAATAATTTTCCGTTTGCTGATTTTTTTAATAAGTAAGCAGGAGTCAACTAAAATGGTTAGAGTAGGGTGTTAATGAGATTAGAATTGCAGGTTTGATTTCAATGTAGGGTAGTCATGTGTAGAAGAAAACCATTATTCAATAGTCATAATTTGAATCCTTGAAATTCTTAAGAAAGAAAATGAGTATTTTAGTTATAAAGAGCTTGTGACAAAGCAAGCTTTACTTCTTTGGTAGAGAACACAAATATAATTTTATTATTATTATTATTTTATTTATTTATTTATTTATTTATTTATTTATTTATTTATTTATTTTTTACCAGGGATAGAACTCAGGACTTCACACTTGTCAGGCAGGTGCTGTGCCACTGAGCTACGTCCCCAGCCCACAAATATAAATTTCAAAACATTGGAGCATGTGACTTGTCAACTGGCCTCTGACAGCATCATTTCATGAGTCCGCATATCCTCACTTAAATAAGAACTTAAGTGGGGCATGGAATTAGCTCATTTCTCCTTTAGCTCTACACCAATGGAAACCAATTAGAATCAGTGGGCATACCTAGGACAGATCAGATAATTAGAATGCTTAATATAATTAAGAAATGGCCCCCCTGACAAAACAGTTATTAAGAATTATACTTTAATTGCTCTAACTGTTCTTTCAAACTGAGTAATACCAGCTTATGTTTCCATGAGATACATATAAGATAAACAGTAAAATTAAATGTAATTTTAACTTGTTTGTTTTCAATATGGCAAATCTTAAGGAATCAACATAGATATTGAAAGTATATTTTATATACACCATATGTTTTCTACATATTAGCCAGTTGTTGATGTATTGAGAATAAAATTAATAAATAGAATTTAATTTTAAGCTTATTGAATATATTAAATTTCAAGTACTCAATATTTTAAATTTTTTAAATCTATGGTGAAAACTTAGTAATTGTAAAGAATTTGGAAAATATATAAAAGTCCAAATAAAATGAAAATATGGAAGTATTTATAGTCTTTGTCAAAGAACATAATTATGTTATCAAATTTTTAGTCTTTTCAAGAAAAAATATATTAAAATAAAAAATGTAAATAAATATACATGTAAAGGTGTAACCTGCTTTTTGCTTGTTCCATAATAATTTTCTATCAGTTGCTCTTCAAAAATACCACTTTAATGACTATATAATATTGCATTTTAGATATATACTGTGATTTCTTAACAGTTATCCAAATCTCAGAATTATGGTTGATTTTATTTTTATTTGTTAATTATTGGAAAGAATCGTATAGTGAACATCTTCATATCTAAAAATCTGCCCAAATTTTTCATTGGTTATTTAGTCTGAGGACTGAGGTTGCTAGGTTAAAAATTTTTAAGTTTTTCAAGTCTCTTATTACTAATCCAAAGGTTTTCTCATTCCCTGAAATTGTCTCAGTTATTCTGCCACTATCACTACAGAGTACTCAATTCTTCACAGTCTCACTACTAAAAATCATAAACACTATAATTGTATATAATTCCTAGAACTTGTTTTTCCTAACTTCTTTTAGTTTTAGGTCAATATATATTGTATAAGACATTAAATTCCATATGTTTTTATTTAACTACAACAAATATCATGCTCCAAATCCATATTAGCTTTCTGTAAATTAATGAATACAGATATATATCAACATAAAATATCTATATTTGTGTCATTTGCAAACTAAAATTATCTAAATGATGCCCAAAATATACTAAATATTATTAATATGGCCATTTTAACACAACACACATACCCCACTACAATGTAACCTCAGCCATAAAGTTTCTAGAAAAGAAAGAACCAACTTCAATGAAACAAACTTTTAGTATCTTTAATGAAATGTAGAATCATTAAATATTCAGTCTATAGGTGAAATCTATCAAGAATTTTTGTGGGCAAATTAAATATTTGAATCTTTCTCCAGATTTAGTTATTTGTTTTTCAAAATTACCTCCTCTCAGTTTTGTTCTTTTATTTTTTCCTTAGAACTATTATATCACTTAAATAATATATCATGTACAATTAAAATGACACCCCATTAAAATGCATAATGAGCAGCACATTAACAAAGTTTTCAGTTTTCTAGAATTTTCCATAACCAAATCCAAGATGTAGGTGAAAATTTCCACTTCAATGTTGAGTTAACTATTTTCTATATGAAAATATATTTAACTTGAGAGAAGATTCTTTAGTAATATGTTTTTCTATTGTTGGATGTGTGTTTTATTCATAAATTAAAACCTAAATTGTGTTTTAGAATCTAATGTACCAAACCATCAGTGCACAACTGAAAAGGGTAAATTCCTTACTTAACCTAAAATATAATTTTTTAAAAATTTTTATTAGTGTGAAATTCTGGAGGATTTCCAGTAAATTTCAATTAAAGGATCTGTTTCTTTTGCCAACAAAAGCCTACTGGAGTCTTTCACTTGTGCTTATACATTCATATATATATACATAAAAAGTGCTACAAAGTAGTTTAAGTCCTTGAGAGAAATTGTCAATCTAGGATTTGCCTGGAACAGAGTGGAAATGGCGGATGCTCCTGTTAGTGGTCTCTCTGCCCTCCCTCCCTTTAGTTGCCATTGGGGTGCCCAGGGCTCCTTAGAAGAGCTGGCTCCTGAGCACCCATCCCCCAACCTCCTCTTTTTTTCCCCAGCCACAGTCCCAGTAGCACTTTCATCACAATTCTGTGCTAATAAAACTGGACTTGCTTAGCTCAGATTTTTAGAAACAGCATTTTACTTCAAAGAATGACTTCTGTGGAGGAAATTGCATCGATATGTCAAATGACACACAAAATATTATTTAAAAACTAGCGTTACAAAATCTCGAAGTACAAAAGGGTGTATAAATGAAAAGTGATTTTTCTCTCCCACTCTGGTCCCCCGGCCACTGTTTCCTTCCTCACGACCAACCACTGTTAGAAGTTTCTTGTGTATCCATCCAGCGGTAACTTATATATTTGTATTTTAAGTGGATTCCTTGTCATTTTTATACAAGTGACATCAGTATATGCACAATGTCCTGTTTTGAAAAATATTAATATCATACTTTTATTTTTTGTAAAATACAGGCACCCCATTCTCAGGCATTGTTATTTAACTGTCACTCTGAAGGTTATTTACTATATTTTTCAAACTTTTGCTGTTATAAACAGGATTGCAGATGACTAGGATATGCAAAGGATTTTTCTGATCTTAAGATGCGAACTGTTTTTAAACTTGCAATATATAGTGATAAATTATCCTTCATAGAGATTGTACCAAGAGTTTACCTTTGCTCTCAAAAACATATCACATCAAACATTAGATTTTTGCAAATAAGGAAACATTTTTAAGTACAAATGTAAATTTTCTTTTATGAAATATTGGAGTTTTTGTCATAGTATCTTCCGGTGAAATTGTATCTATTTAATTACTTGCCTTATGTGTATATCACTAGAAGAAAGCTAAATGATCATTTTGGAATTCAAAGCAACCACTAATCACTCTAGAGAGAATTCAGATCTACTGTGCATAGTAGGTTAACCATTGTTCTGTGACTTCTTTTTACTATGAAAACATTCTCAACTTATTTTTCTTCATTGCAAATAAGTCCTTTCTCAATGGCTATAAAATGATAAATTAATCCAACTCATAGATAATTAGTTATAAGATCTCTGAATGATTTGTATACATGACTACTGAATTGTTTAACTTCTTATAAGAATGCTAATCAAACTTTTATTTATTTTATTTAATAAATTCTACTTTAGAGAGATTGTTTTATTTTTGAAAACAGATTACTCACGTACATTGTACCAAATTAAAATTCAAAATAGTGTGCACTGAAATTCACTGATCTGATACTTGATCTCCTAACAGTCAGATATTTTTCTCCCCGAAGAAAAATACTTTTAACCATTTTGTTGTAGAATACTGTATGTATTTGTGTTTGTGTGTTTTTCCAAGTGTATATTATTATGAATCCAATAATCAGTACTTTACTTATATTTCCCTGGATAATATATTTTGTACAATATTTGTATATTGGACAGATATACTCATCCATAATAGTGGACATTAAGGTTATTTGCAACATAAATTACCTAAACTACAAAAAAGTACTGTAGTGAAATTTCATGTGAATGTGCCATTTTCTCCATGCACAAGAACATCTTCAGGATGAAATAATAGCAGAACTCCTAGGTGAAATAGTTGGTACATTTTCTGTTGATACATGTTGTTAAATTGCCCTTCATGGCACATTGTGCCAATTATAGTTCCATTTCCACATATCGCTGTGTGTGCCTGTTTCTGAACATCCTGGACAAACCAGTGTGTTCTCAATATTTTGATACTTGTCAACTCTAAAGAAAAGAAATTCAAATCTACTGTAATTTGGGTTTTTGGGTTTTTAAAAATATATTTTCCTTTTAATTGGAATTGTTTATTTGGTTATCAGTTTACTTTTATTTATTTAGCAAAATACTGATTACATTTTCCATTTAGAAATATTCTTTATAAACAATATTTTTAATATATTCATTATTTTGGAATAATTTAAAATTTACAGAAACATTGCAAAGATAGTACCTCTGTACTATCCTTCATTTATTTACTTCTCTCAGTGTGAACATGAGTTAGGTAGTGCATGGATGTTAATTATTTTCGTATCTACTCCTGTGTATGTGTATCTATAAGCATAAAATCCTGTTTGTGTCTCCAACTCTAATCCATTAGTATAGGTTTCATTCTAGTCTTCCTTTCTTATTTATATATAACTTCTCTCTCTCTCTCTCCCTCTCTCTCTGACATTGTGAATTATATTGCTCTCCATCCCCACCACCCATTGGCTTATAGCTCAATCCCACAACACTTGCAAAGCATTTTCAGAATTATTAACTTACATCCCTAGGAGAAATAAATTTGCTAACTAGAATTTTCATTGTAGTCTAATTTGAATTTTTTTGTATTATTTAAAACATGATTATCATTTCATGTGTAAAAAACGTTTGATTCTTTGCTTCTCTATTAAATGCTGGTTACATTTATTGTGCATTTGAGCACTGAGTTATTAGTCTATTTTATACTTTATACACTGAGAACATTAGTGCTTGATCTGTGTCAGTTGCAAATGTTTTTCCATTTTGTCATTTGACTGCATATACTTTTTATCCATGCAAATGCTTTTATTTTATGAATAATATAATAACCTTTTCTTTTATGTCTTGGGGATAAAACATTTTTTAAAAGAAATCAATTTGGTTTTTTTCCACTTGGACTATGCATTTAATACATTCTTCTGAATGGTTGAGCAACACAATTGCATATATTTTTTCAAAACTAAATGATTTAAAAGAATGAATTCATATCCTTATATACCCACATCACAAATTTTTGTGTATATGTCTTTTACTCAGTTCTTATTTTGGTTTGTTTAATTCCATTGCTAGAGGAATTTGGCCCAGTGTTGAGTTTCTATTTTCTAACACAATGCAGGAAATGAAAATTTCATCTTTAGAAGGAAGAATATCTAAGTCTCCTTTCATAAACTTTTTCCCACACATAATTTTAGTTGTCCCTCAGTATCCACAAGGGATTTCTTGCAGGACCTTCAAAAGACATCCAGACTCACAGGTACTCCGGTCACTTATATACCATGCTGTATGCTTGTATGTCATCTCTGTAGATCCTTCTATATTCTTTAATTACTTCTAGATTACTTATAATACCTAATGCAATGCAAATATTTATTATACTTTATTGTTTAAGGAATAAAGACAAGGAAAAAATCTGTACATGTTCAGTACAGACATAATTCTGTTTGAATATTTTTCATTTTTGGATAGTTGAATCCGTGATTGTAGGATTTACAGATACAGAGGCTGATTTATACTTCCAGACACAGGTATATTTATCCCAAAATTAATTTGGACTTATGTTACATGCTCTTTATAGTTTGGAACATGATAAATCTAAGTGTGCATTTACATAATCATCATGTTTTCATTCATAATCTTACATGATCCCCCTACAACTTTGTTCTGCCTTGCTAAAACTGAAGACATGGAGCCTTTTAAAGGTCGAATGGCAGATTAGGGATACAGCTCAGATATGGACCATATGAATAGCATTTGTGAGGCCCTGAGTTCCATCCCAGCACCTCAAAAGAAAAAGTCAAAGATCTTTGCTAGCATTGAATGTCTGTGTATGGTCATACGAAGTTTAAATCTGTCTGAATCTTTCTAACTAGAAAAGGAATGTTTTGTAAGTTGTTTGACTTTATTGTTATTCCCAGAAGTGTTTTTAAGAAAAACATTCAAGAATTCAAGAAATTGTCCTTTTTTTATTTTAGGTGAGTGAGGAAATTTTGCAAGTGTATGAAAAATAAGATTTGGAGAGAAATAAGAAAAGAACATTAAAAAGGTTTCTTGCAATATACTACAAAGATATAGGCCATATGTTTTCAGCTGTGTAGCAGCCAGCAGGAAGAGGTAAACATGATCTTTCACCTGCACTTAGGTTAAAAGCTACATTTCTTACTGTAGTTTATAAGGCCAGACATAATCTGGCCCCTGCCTGTCTCTCTAACCCATTTGTTCAACATTTCTGCTCTTTGTGTTTCAAGTATCCTTGGCTAACTTCTGCTCAGTTCCAAGAAAATGTCAGGTTTTCTCTCCATTGTCAAGGACTTCATATTTTTTATTTCTTCTGCCTAGAAAATTCTGCCCTCAAGGTCTTGCATGTCTGGTTTCTATTTATCGTTCTGTTATTTTGCAATTCTGTGGTCCCTGGCCAATCTATTTATGGGAGCCTCTCCTCCGTTTATTCTCTACCACATTGCCCTGGTTTTTTCCTTTGCAAAACTTCCCTTCATCAGTTGAGGGGGAGCCTGTTCACTGCTTGAGGAAGATAAAATTAATCAATGTCAAGCGTGTACACAGGACAATCAGTAATGTCGAAACTTTAAGAGACAGATGCCCAAACTACAACCCAAAACACACTTTTTATTGCAAAGTGCCCACACTGCAATTAAACCTGAATATTGAGGTTTTGGTTTAGATAAAAACAACTCATATATTAACATCTGTTGTCTTAAAATAAAAACAACACACGTGCCATAGGTATGCCACCACTGCACTCTACACTGTACGCTGTAACTTACATTCACACTACAATACGCAAGCCACTCAGCATCTTTGTGCATCACTTTTCTCGTATATAAAGGAGCCTTAGGGAAATACTATGGTGTGAAATAGAACTCCAAGCTTTATTTAGTTAATTCTTTTATTATTAGTTCCGGGTCAGTGGAATAATGGTAGAGTACAAAAGGAAACGCTTATTCCATTTTACATGAGTTACTGGAATACTTTGTGTTTTGTTTTCTAAATAGAAGTCTTGGTCTCTTGCTTTCTAGCTTCATGTTCTTGACCTTGGTCTGCTTCTCATTTCTCTGCCCCTTTCATAGTCAAACTCCTCTGAAGGTTCTTTGCACACTCTGCCATCTCTCTTTACCTATTGATCCAATTTTTATTGGATTTTCTTCCTAGCACTCCACAGAGACTGCTTTACTGAATGTCTCCTGTGGTCTCCACCTTGCTAAATCCCACGACATTTATTAGTTTTCATCTTGCTGGACTTATCAGCCAGATTGACACATTGATCACTTGCTATTAATGAACAAACTCTTCCCCTACCTCCTAGGACACACACCTCACCACCTAACCCCTCTCAGTTTTGATTACTAGCTTCTCATCTCCCCAAATCTAAATGATGGTGTAACTCTAGGTTAAGCCTTTGATTCTTTCTGTGTCTGAGTTCTCCTGCTAGGTGATTTATTTGCAAATGTTTTAAAACATTATCTATATACTTGGCCACCTCCAAATTAATATTTCCAGCCCAAACCTTACACTGGTACCACATTCTTGACGTTTACTTCCTTGATATCTTCAACAGAATATCTCATAGAATTCTTAAGCTTAGCATATCTAACACTTCTACTTCTCTCTCTTCCCCAAATAGTACTACCAACAGGTATCCCTCTCTCAGTTACCAGCAGATCCATCCTTCCAGTAGCTCAGAGAAAAGCACCTGGAGTCATCCTTGGCTCCTTTTTCCTATGACTTAGACCCCACCTTTTAGCAAATTCTGTTGGTTAATCTTAAACTACATGGCGTAACCCCAGCACTTTTTTCCCTACTTTGTTGCAAGCACTCAGCACTGCATTACCACCTTTCTAGTACCAAGCAAGCCATCATGATTTCTCACCTGCGTATTTCAATAGCCCCCAAAAGGGCCTCTTGTCTTCACACTTACCTCCAAGTCTATGCTTAGAGTAGCCGAAGCAATTTTAAAAATTATTGGTCAGATTAGCCTTCTCCTGTCTCAGCTCTCAAGTGGAATCCCATTATGCTTTAGATAATATCCCATGTCTTTACTAGAACTCACGAAACTTTACTTGATCTAGCCCATTTACCTCTCCACAATCATTTCCTATGATCTTTCCTTCTCTCTCCTTCCTTGAACACAAAAGGCCATCTTATCCCCGAGACATTGTCCTCTGCTTTGAATTGTCTTCCTTCAAATATTTCCAGAGCTTTTTTTCCTGATTTCATTCACGTTTCTGCTCAAATGTAACTTCTGCTTAGACAAGTTCTTATTCTTCTACCCAGTGCCAACTAAAATAGTACCCCTGGCTCCTTGTCTCTTACCTGAGATTATTTTTGTTTGTTACATGTACAGAGTGTGCTGTATTTTTTGTCTGTTTCTCCCAGTAGAGTACAAGTTTCATGAGGGAGTAGGCCTGTAACATTCCACCTCCCAGAGGACTGCTCACTAATCATCTTCTAAGGGAAAGAATGAAAAAACAAATGGTTTCTTTATAAATATAGTATTTACATGGGAGTGAAATTATCCCTTCAATAAAGTTTTAGTACTCTTTAGTACTTGATTGGACTGAATGATACATGTTCTTTGATATTTGATATTTGTTTTAAGTGAGGCTATGAAATAACTATTAAAAAAGTGAGGATCAAAGTTCGATGAGAACCCAAATCATATGAATCAGCTTCACCCTCCTGACTGCATAGCATTCTGACAACTGTCCATCTTTATTGAATGTTTGTCTTGTTTTTATTGCTTTTTCAGACTTTCACAACCTTGATGGGAAACCTTTTCCAATATTTAATTATTCTTTATATTGAATGCCTATTTTTTTCCTTAAATTCTTTTATTGAAACATTTTAGGTATACAATACGTTTATATTTATCATTGGGTGCTTGTACCTGTACATGATGTATCTTGATTTTTATTTTTTTCCCCATTACCTGTCCACCCTTCACCCCCTCCACCCTTCCCTATTTGCATAGATTTCATTTCCTTTTTTTTTCTTTTCTCATAATTTTTCCTTTCCCTTCTTTCATTTCCCCTTCCCCTCCCACCACTCTTACCCCTTTGGACCTTTTCCTACTTCAAAGTATCAATTATTCGTTATTAATCCTTTTAATCCTTATTTACACTTTCAGTTTCTCACACTAGAGAAACTATTCGGTATTTACACGTGTGTTCTATTTATTTCACTTAAGAGCATTGCCTCAATGTGCATCCATTTAGCTATAAATGACTCTAGTTTCTCATTCTTTATGACTGAATAGTACTCTATTTTATTAAAAAAACCACATCTTCTTTATCCAATTTCCAGTTGATGGGCGCTTGGGCTGTTTCCAAGCTTTAGCTATTACAAACTGTGCCACTATAAACATGGGTGCACATATATCACTGTGGTATGATTCTTTTAATTCTTTGGGGAAGATACCCACTAAAGGAATAGCTGGGTCAAATGGGACCTCTAGCCCTAGTTCTTTGAGGTATCTCCATACTGATTTCCACAGTGGTTGCACCAGTCTGCACTCCCACCAGCAATGGAGAAGGGTTCCTCTTTCCCCACACCCCCGCCAGTATTTGTTATTAGATGATTTCTTGATAACAGCCATTCTTTCTGGAGTGAGGTAGAATCTCAGCATTGTTTTCATCTGCATCTCTCAAATGACCAGTGATGTTGAATATATTTTTCATATATTTATTTGCTGCTTTTACTTCTTTGTCTGAGAAACGTCTGTTCATTTCAGATGCCCATTTTTGAATTGGGTCTTTGAATTTGGAGGGTCTGATTTTTTTCAGTTCTTCATATTGAATGCCTATTTTTAAGTCAAATCAGATTTTATCACAACTGTTTAAGCTTATTTCTTTTGTTGATCTTCTGGAGAAATAGAAAATTCTGTATATAAAACACATATTCAGTACAGGGTTACACAGTAAGGGCACTAATACTGGCTAGTTGTAGAATGAATTATGTGTGGACAGGAAAGGATTTTTTTAGCCATTTTAAGTACTTGAGTTTAATCATGAGACATGATTTTATTCATTTAACTAATTTGCTTATTTAGCTTTCAGGTGTTTCATTTTCCACCAAAACACATAGAAAAGGAGCAACACTAACTTTGAAATGATAATCTGAAGTTTATGAATTTAAATTAATGATTGATTCATCTCAGTGATATTTTGTAATACTGTTCTCTTTGCCTCCTGGAGGTACTCAGCATAACTCTGAGGATGGAATCAGTAGGGAAACAAGAAGAAGACAAACCAGAAAGAAAAATGTCTTCAAATTGAAAGTCATTTTGTGTGTTTGTTACTTTGAAAAAAGATTAAATGGCGGCTGGGACTGCTTTCTAATCAATCAGGTCACTTTTTTTCCATACTGTGTTAGAGCAACCCAAGTCACTCTTGATCAGCCATGAGGTGTGAATGTGAACTGCTCTTGAGAGAGTGGGGCTACTCAGGGTGCCGCTTTATTAAACAGTTACAGAAGCACATTTCCAAGACAGGAAAGACAGGAAACTGCTTTTCTTTAAGCAATACACAGTTTCTTTCTGATCCTTCAAATATTAGATATTATTATAAATAAATAAAACAATTTTTATACGAAAACTAAAACACCATAATGTCACTATCTAACAGAATCATGATTAATATTTTTGTACTTCCTTCCTATCTTTCTTCTATGCATATTTTAACATGTTAATGAAAGAACAATGTTAATTGTAATTATGTATCATGACTTTTGATTAATTTGGCAATACATACCTCATTGTTACACACTCCGAATTTCAATAATCATAAAATATCTCAACATTTATGAAAGTGTGTTAATTTGCTTAGCCATTTACATACTGTGGATATTTTATTTATTTCTAATATGTTATATAAAACTTTTCCTGTGTGTGTGTGTGTGTGTGTGTGTGTGTGTGTGTGTGCTGGGGATCAAATCCATAGCCTGATGCATACTATGCAAATTCCCTATCACTAAGCTACAGCCCATGTGTAAAATTTTTACATTATTTTTGGATAATTGTTTTTTAACAAAGAAGAATTTGGGATCAACTGCTTTCAAAGCTTATCTTTTTACTAGTAGTGGGTATTTTGTTCTCATGCATATCTCATCATTTTATTTTAAATTGCTAATTTGAATACATAAATTGTTCCTTGAATCTCATGGTTATTTTAATTTGTTTGTTTTTCTACAACTGAAGATGAACATTTTCTCATATTTTTAGCCATTTGTATTTCTTACTTGGAGACTTTTGGGATATTAGTACTTACCTGAATACTTCAGTAAATAATTTCTACAAGCCAAGCAAAACAACTAGTCCAATATCTATTCAAGTTTTTTTGTTGTTGTTTTTCTGTTTGATTTATTTCAGTACTACATAATATTAAAGAAATCTTCAAGGCCTTGTAGCACATAATGTCAAACAAAATATTTTTAGTTTAGGCTATATCCAAATGTTTTCTTTAAATATAGTCATAAATCATTTTATACATAATATTGTTAGAAACAAATTGTTTTATGTGTTTTTGTTTGCCCCTTCAAATCAAGCAAAATATTTTTTGTCCATATCTTCATATATTTCCTTACTTAATTCTCATCTACACACAGACATTCTATAGTTTTCAGAAAAATGGATAAATGAAATAACCTCCATGCTCATACATTTTAATACATGACCTATACACATTAGATTTTTAGAAACTATGTAAGAATTTTATTTTATTTTCAGACTTTTGGTTGCTAATCTAAAATATGCAAATGATTTTTATATTATATATCTCACTTATCTCTTGTTTTATAGGCTTCTTGGGGTTTTCTGTATCATGTCTGGATATGAAGACAGTTTTGCCTGCTCCTTTCAATCTAATAGATCTTTAATTTTGTCTTTAACTTATTACACTGACCAGAACCTTTGGCGTAATGTCCACAGGGCAAGTGGACATCCTTGCATTGAATATTTGATCCTTACATTAACTGTACCTTTCACATATATAATTTTCATTTCTAATTTTTCCTATTCCTAGTGTTTTGAGAGGTTTTTTTTTTTTCATAAATGTCTGTTGAAGCTTATCAGATACTTTCCTGGAAACTATTGGGAGGATAGTATACTTTCATTTTTTTTTCTATCAATGTGATGTATACCCATAGATTTTTAAATATTAACCCTAAATTACATTAAGGTAGTAAACTCCACTTGTCATACTCTAGTATCTTTTTTTCTTATCTGTGGTATTCATTTTACTAATATTTTGTTAAGAATTCCCTTGTCTATTTTGATAAGAGATTTTGGTTTATGTTTTCTTGGGATAACTAGTTCTATGTAACTGTCTAGTGTTTTAGTTCTATTTATAGCCAGTCAAATTGTATATTATCATTGTTTTACCTGATTTTAATTGTTTAGATTCCTTTACATTTCTACCAAATTCTTTGCTTAATGTTCCTTTTTACATCTCATTATATCCATTTGCAAACATTTCCCTTCTTCCTGGAGTAGATCTTTTAAAAGGTCTTCTAGTGAGATCTTTTAGTGGTAGTACCCAATTGTTTATTTGTCTGAAAATATCTCTTTGATTGGATAGACAGGTATATGACTCAAAGTTAACATGGTTGTTTTCCTCTTAGCACTTTGAGGATCATATTCCCTTGTCTTCTGATTTCCACTGTTGCTATTGAATTATCTGCTTTATAGTCATAATTCATTTTTGGTAATTTGCCTTTTTTCTCTATCTTTTGTCTTTCCTTAAGATTTTTACCGTTTCCCAGAAACATGTGTGTATTGCTTTTTATTTATCTTGTTCGAGGCTTACACTTATAATGATACATGACTTTCATCAATGTTTTAGCTCTTATTGCTGATGATTTTTTACTTCTCTTTCTTTCCTTCTGGAATTCCTGTTGGATTAGTTGGACCACCTTAACTTACCCTCCACATCTCTTATCTTCAGCTCTTAACTGCTTTTTCAGATTTTGTGCCTTTTATTTTCTCTTTGTTGTATAGTCATTAATTTCTTCAGTTCAACTGCTCTTTTTAATAAATAGGAAGTATTGGTGGGAAAGTAAAGACAAAGATGCTGAACATTTTGGAGATTAGAGAACAGAAGGGAATTCATGCAGGAGTTTATATAAAATAAATTCAGGGCTTCATGTAAAATATGTTAGAAATACATGTGCGGGTAAGCATTTTTAATAGAAAATCTTTTGTAGACTATGGAAAAACAAACTCTTATAAATTGAGAAGTCTTAAATACAATGAATATTATATAGAATGAGTCAGGAGATCCCAAGGTAGTGAGTGAGCTAACACATAAGCTACCAGAAGGAAATTTAGTTTCTCTGTCAAGCAACCTATGAACACAAACATGCAGAGAGAATAATATGTGCAGAGTTTTATGTTGGGGGAGGCACAGCTACAGTGAAATTAGGTAAGCATAGGCAAATTTGTGCAGTGTTAGTACTATCTCCTTTCCTTTGATTTTATTAATCAAATTTGAACTAGTAAATATAAGGGAAAAGTAAATGAACATTTAAAAGCATTTATGATATTCTACATTAGGCTTGATATATGCCTAATGACATGCTTTAGACATCAGGATGCTGAATCTCAGGGAAAATCAAGCTTGGTCAGCTGACAGAGTTAATCTAGTGCTTCAGTGTTTTACTGACAGGCAACTCATTTTACTATAGAAAGAGGCAGCATAATTCTTTGAATTTGTTCCATTTGGAATGAAAAGGAAAAAAACAAAGAAAAATAGACAAAAAGCATAAGAATATGAAGGGAAGGCATCCTTTGTCATGCCCCTAAATTTAACAAATGCTACCTTATTTGCTAGGAATAAATAGCTGGCATTAATTGTATTTTCAATGCAATTAGATTAGGGCTTTTTTGTTTGTATTTTTAAAATATTTCATTTGTATTATTCTATTGGGCCACTCTTACCATGTAGAATACAATAAAATGAGCTGCTGTGAATTAAACTATATTTTATACTTCATTAGTATAAAAGGTCAAAAGGTCTAGTTTTAAAAGTGTCTTACACAACAAAATATGTTCAGTGTGGTATCATTACAATTAGATTCTGTAATTCATAGTAGATATGCAATTTCCTAAATGTTAGTCCAAAAAAAGGAGAGGGAGAAAATAAGACTCAAATGAGACCAAGGGCAGAAAAGAAGGAAGAGAAGGAGAGAGACAAGAAGATGAGGAAGAGGGCAGAAAGCAAAGAGTATAATGACAGTAAAGAATTTTTAAGGTCATCGAAGCAAAGGACGGAAATCTCACTAATAAAGGACATAATTTCTTTGCATAATGCAGATTGTAAAACATTGTATTCACCTTAAAATCGTAAATGTTCAAAAAGAAAGATACATAAACAACCTTACTCATCACTGTCCTATAACCCCTTCTCACTTATATTTGGAAAGCTTTTCGGGTAGTTTACAGTGCTTTTCTGGCTGTTTCCCTAACTTTTGGTCCCTTCACCAAAGCATTTTTTGTGTTAGAGATTGGGCTGTGATTTTGTGTTGAAAGGAGGAACAGAAAGAAAATGCTAGAAAAACAGAAAACATATCTGGTCTTTTTACACAGGATTTGTACCTCTGAAGACTCCAGGTGAGGTAAGAGTCCTATAGGACTCAGGTCCTTTAACTTCTGGGCAATCTGCTACAGCTGTGGGGTAAGAGCCTCCTGATAGCTGTTGGGAATGGACTAAGACTCAGGAAACTGACTCATTGAAGTTGCAGAAGAAAATTCAGGTTTTAGCTTCCTTTCTCCCCAATACTCTGTAACCATATTTTGGATTGTAGACTTGATCTGCCTAGTTCTTTTCCAACTTGAGTTTCTGAAATCCTGTCAGATGTCCCAGATCCCAACCCAGGCAACTCTGACATAGTGAATGACAGTATCTACACAGGCAACCTGTCTCTAAAACAGTCAGATGAAGACTGTTTAGAAAACGATGCAATGAAGAAAAGGTTTTAAAATCTAGAGAGATAGTGATTAGGTATTTTGCCTTCAATTCTACCTTCCCTATTTCTTTCTTTCTTTTTACATGAAATAACTCAGTTGCTGAAGCCAACACATAGAAATTCTTCTTCTTCTTCTTCTTCTTCTTTTTTTCAGTACTGGGAATCTAACTGGGGATCTTGTGCTTGTGAGGCAGGTGGCAGAACCACTGAGCTAAATCCCCATCCCCATAGAAATTATTCTTAATTCCTCCCCTCCTCTGTTTGTAAGGCCCTCTTCACTCCATCAGCAAATAGGTTTTAAGTAAGAGCTTCTGTGAAGTATTTAATTGAGGTTTCTTAGTTTTCACACACACAAAAAAAGAAAGAAAACAACCTTCGCCTCCTTCTAGAGCAACGATAAGAAGCATGGTTGATTTAGACTGCAGGATGTGAAAAAAGACAATTTATCTACCAGGTCTAGATGTACTTCAGCAAGTACATGAAGGATGTTTCATCTACCCCAGATTATTGCCTGTCACTTGTAGACAATCCAAAGAAAACATATCTGATTGCAGTCGGTTTATAATCCCTAATGTACAAATGAAAAAAAGATAAATATACAATTTGTTAATTGTTAAAGACACTGTGCTAAAAATTATTAACAAATGAAAGTAGTCCAAGAGTAATAAAAATGGGTTAATCTTTTTAAACTCATGTGAATTATGTCAGCCTCTGTTCTTCTCTCAAAAGTATAAACGTGATTAGAATTCTCAAGAAGAGCTTTAGTAAAATATTGTCATTTCTTTTTCTATTTATAAAAGCTTTGGACTAGAACAGAGTTAGCTTTACCAATTGAAAAAACATTATATTTCAGTACAAAGCAGACAAATGAGACCCCAAGGACAAAAAAAAAAAAAATCTGAAACTGTCAATGTTTATATTTTCTCAGAGAAGTAAAAGTATATACATCAGTGAAATTTAGGAAAAATTTCAATATCCTAATAAACCTAAGCAATGCATTACTTTACAAAAACAGGGTTCCCTCTTTAAACAAAATAACATACATTTTGAACCTCAACCCAGTGTGATTTATGGTAGTAACATATTTTGGAGAAGACAGGATAATGCTGATTATTCTTTGACATTAGAGCATAAGCTGTTGGTTATGTAAGTATGGATAATAGAATTATAGTAAAACCACTTGCAGAGGTACACACATTCTCTTCCAAAAATCTACTCACCATTAACCAAAAAAGCCTTCATTTGAATTTTACACCTTTATTTTTGAGAGTATTACAAACTAAGATGAAGTAAAATTAACATAATTTGGTTAACATAAAATAATAATGAAAACAAGAAAGTAGTAGTTATGGTTTTAATTTGAATTTAATTTAAATAGTTTTCAGTTTTGTTTTGTTTTGTTTGAGACAGGATATCACTATGTAGTTGAAGTTGGCCTTGAACTCTCACTATGTGACTCAGACTGGCCTCCAACTTGTAGTGATCCTCCTGCCTCAGCCTCCCAAGTGCTGCAATTATAGGTGTGCGCCACTACACTTGGCTCTTAAATGGTTTTCTCGAATACTTTTAATACTTTTCTGTTTTCCAAACCTTACCTGATAACTAAATCCATAATGATTTGTTATTTCTCCAACAGTTAAGAAATGTCTTTATTTTTGCAGAAGAAAGGGCATATTGAGTATGATTCACATTTTATTTATTAAGAACAGGTAAAATCCTTTAAAACAAATTAGTCTAAACCAAATACAGAACAAGTATTTCCCAAGTCCCGTGCTTGGTAGAACACTACTCATAGTTTCTTCTCCCGCTGTCTCTCTCTCCCTCTGGATGACCCAGTCACTCTAAGATGACGTCAGTAGGAAAGACAGCTGTCTAGGCCAGAAGCCCCAGGTCAGTTCATTCAACCCATGCACCAGGAAGCACCTGCACCTATCCCTACTTCAGGCCCATCAGCAGCCGTGTCCCTGGGAAGCTTACAGGAGATACAGAGCTCTGGAATCTGTTCCCATCACTGGGGGCCGTAGATGGTTCTCACACGTGTTAACATGGGAGAGGCCACTTCTTTGCTGCTTGTGCACTCTTCCTGGAGAGGACCCAAATGCTCACTTGCTTCGTTCTAGTATTGAAAATGACGTAGTATGCTCTTTTGATCCAATTTGTACCAAAAACCAAGCACTTCCCTTCCGTTATTTCTCAGAGATTCCAATTGGCGTGAAATGACTTGTGTGTTTTTGTTGTCTTTATGCCATTGGCTCTATCTGGTATATAAAGATATTTCACTTCGTAGGTTGTTTTTTTAATGTACTACTAAATTTACTTTTATGTTTTATCTCACTCTCCAGGAAGTCTAATTCTGGAGAATTAAATTATCTTCTCTATCAAGCCTTGAAAAAGAGCAAGTCAGAGTATTAGGGCAGCACCTTCATTCAAACAAGGCTACCAACCAAATACCAACAATGGGTATTAACATTGAATAAATATTCTCAACTTTCCAATCTTGGCACAGAAAAATCAATCATTAAAGCAATCCAAAATAAAAGCATGTTTTACTTGGATAAAATTCTGAAATTACTTTAAACAATTATTTGTTAGAGCCAGCTGGTAGCATTTTTATAATTAATAGTTCATTCTTAATTTATTTTAAATAGTCTCTTCATACATATGTTTTCCCTGAAGAGTAAGTCCTGAGCCTTAGTATCCAACATGTTACTCATTTTGCTTTCTTACCACTGAATTCTTCCCATTAAGGCAGAAAACAATTTATTTCCCTTTCAGACTTCACTCTGATTATATATGATCAAGAGGATAAAGTGTTGATTTTAGCCTTTCTGACTCACTTTGATTAAAGATACTGCTTCTTTCCCAGTCCATATTTCATTTCTATTCTCCACCCCACATCTAAGTGTTAATTTATTTTATGCCAGCCAACTTACATATAAATGAAATCAGATGAGAATTAAAATATCTTTTTAGGTTAGTTATAAAATGTTTGTGAATGAATGACTTTTTTCTGATCCACCTTTTTCTTCTAGATATGTGAAAGGTCTCATACAAAGATTTAAACTATCCACAAAACAGTGAAGTAGATGAAGATTTGAAGCAATTCAGGTGTTTGTAGAATAACCTTAATATCTCAGTTCTGATCTAGAAGAGTCTGAAATATTTAGAAATCACCTCCATTCCCTGCTTCCCTTTTCTCCATACAGACAGCTTGTTCTGGAGTCACTACAGTGAAGCCAGCAGAACCTTGATGGAAGGCCTATTAGATTTGTGTATGTGGTGACTGGGTCATCCTCCACCAATTCTTCCCAGCTCAGCCCAGACTCCCAATTGTGGCCACATAGGCTGCAATTATTGAGCTCATTTTTCCTAAGGAACCTGTTGTGAATTTCCATAACTATTAATCTCTTTACTATGACCCATTCCCTTAGAAGATAAATCATCCAGTGGAAACAGAATTGGATTCAGAGGTCACAACATGAAACTTTGGGTCCCAAAGCTGCTGCTGGTGGCTCTGAGTCCTGAATCAGCTATCTGAGCTCTCCACTTTTACTGCAGTGTTAGTGCTGATGCTCACCTGAGCGGGAGGGATACGTCAAAGTCATTAAATGCTCTTTATAAATTTTTCTGAACCAGTGTTTAAATATATCCAAATGATGAACTGTTTTCTATTGCTTTTATTGAATCTATTTTTTTTACATTTTTCTACATGCCCTTTCAAATGTTTCCTTTGTCATTTTGTATAAATAATGTAAGGTGGCTTTTCTGTCTGCTCTGATAAGAGAAAGGAAAGAACCTGCCCTTTCATAATTTATATTCACTTTGTGTTTTCAAAGTTTTGCTCACTTGTATTCAATTTCTTTTCTAAGATATTTCAAGATTTAAAATAAGGCTCAAGAAGTGATTCTGCTGTGAGATATCACACAAAACACATATATCGCCGCAGTTGGGAACCCAGATGGAGGCTTTTGCTGTGAACTTGTTCTGTGTTTAAAATGTGGTTAAGTCAGGATCTATCATTTCCTCCTAAAAAATCTCCATATCTGAAAAGGGAGAAAGACACAGCCATAGTTTCTGCTTCCAAATAAACTCTGTATACTAATGTGATTTAGAATCTTTTACTTGTTCTATGCCAAAATAAAATGAGATATAAATTCAACAGAATGCTCTTACAAAGACAAGAGTATTTGGGAAGACACTGATTTACTTGCATAAAGGTTTTTTCTTCTCAAAGATGGTTAAGAATACATCTGGTATGTTCATAGAAAAGCAAGCATGCAAAGCAGAATTCTTCTTCTGTCCAGCGTGGTTTAGATCTCTGTCCCTCCAAGGTCTAATGTACTCAGAGACAGGGCTTGTGGAAGGTGATTGGACTGGGGGGCCCTGCAGCTGACTTGCTCTTGGGGAGGCCTGGTTGGAGGCTGCCCACCAGGGGCAAGACCTGGAAGGCTGTGTCTCCCTCCTTGCCTCCTCCCTCCTCTCTCTAGTTCCTGTCAGCCGTGATGTGAGCAGCCACCCATTGCCCTCTCAGCCCTTCCACCAGATCATTTCTGAGTTTAAGCCACTAAACATGGACTGAAACTTTCAAAGCAGTGAGCCAAAATAAACCTCTCCTCCTTTAAGTTGCAGGTATCAGGTATTACATTCCAGCCAGGAAAAAGTAACTAGGACACATGGACAGAATGTTTTCACTACCATAATATCCTATAGATCTTTGCATTATTTTCTACTAAACCTTTTCTGTATATATTATATCTTAGTTTTTGCAATACATACTTAAAAAATAATCCAGAGTAGACTGTTTTAAAGACTGACTGTAAAGGTCTTAGTCTGAGAACAACTGTAACTGCTCTCACAGGAGTTATCCTAAATAAGCCTTAATAATAAAAAATTAGACTGAAAGTGATTGATTTATAAGTTGGTATTTTGTTCAGACATTTTAGAAGATCAACATATAAATATTGCAGTAGTGATGGCCAAGTGGTTAAGGCACTGGACTTGAAAATATATAGAAATTATGCTCTCAGCAAGGTCAACAACAGAGGAAAATTATAATTTAGGGGCTGTATCCTTTAGAACTATGGAATTTACCCTAGAATAGGGATGATTGTTATTTAAAATATGCAGAACATTAAATATATTTAATAATTATTCAGAAATGCTATCAGTTTAGTATTTATTATAGATCAAATAAGAAACAAATTCATTTTGAGTAAGAACTATATAATTTCAGGCATCTGAGATCAAATTAATAAATTTTTAAAAATATTTTAAAGTATTAATGCTTTGGTGTATAGAAATAAAGTGGCTTGAGGATAAATGCCTATGAAATGATTATGCACCACAAATAGGAACATACAGTATGTTTGGATGGGAATTGACAAATATCAAAGGAAAGTATATATTTAAAATACAAGAAAATTTGGGCTGGGAATGTGGTTCAGTGGTATGTAGCTTTCACAGGCATGAGTTCAATCCCCAGCAGCACATACACACAAAATTATAATAAGTAAATATAAGAAAATTTTTAAAATTAAAAAGTAAACTGATCATTTAAGTTAAATTGTTGTTCTGACTTTCTGGTAATGGAATATTTAGCTGTACATAACTTACATAAGTTTCTGTAACTGGAGGGTTATTTTATTAAATTTAAAAAGTAGTATGTAGGACATTATGCTTATTATTATTATAAGACAAGGTATAAATAGGGCAAAGAAAAAGAACATTATAAAAAGTGTTGGAGTGGAAATCTTGATGCAACTCATGACCTGGAATATGATTTACCTGTTTCTTCCTTCTGTTAAAACTAGAGTACTTGCCTACAAACAACAGGAAACTGGACATATATTGGCTGTAAACAAGCTCAGGGGTTTATTTTTCTCATGCAACAGAAAGTCTGGAAATAGGTAGCCCATGGCTAATATAGTAGTTTAAAAATGCCATTATTCCCTCAGGCTCAATTCAGCTCTCCTTAGCATGTTCCTTTGTAGCCTTATGCTTTGCCCTCCAGGCATTATGTCATATCCGAGGCAGACAAACCAGCAACAGAAGAAAAGCTGCACCCATCTTATCAGAAAGATAAAAGTTTCCCCAGCTTACATATATCCCCGGAAGAAATTTGTTAAGGGCTTAAGTCAGAGCTGAGTCCCATGAAGACTCCTGATTGACGAACAGAAAGCAGAACAGTCATCATTACTTTGACCAACCTTGATCCAACACCTGGCCCATTCAGGTACAATGTTGTCAAGGGTAGGAGGATTGGGCCAGGGATTTAGCTCAGTGATTCTGCTGCCTGCCTCGCAAGCACAAAGAGCAAAGTCCGGAGTTCAATCCCCGGTACCAAAAAAAAAAAAAACAGTAGGAGGGTTGACTTTGAATGGCTAACAGCTTCAACCACAAGGACCCAGCAGCCCCTAAAGAAGCAGATTTTAGGTGCCGGGTACCCAGAATTAAGTATAAGGTTAAGGCCACCACCCCTCCAGATTATCAAGACAGCCAAAGGTGTCTGACAACAAATGTAAATAAAGACCAAAATGTATAAGTGATATTGTGTAATAGGAAGAAAAGGTCTAAAGGAGTAGGCGAAGTGGGAGGGGTAGGAAAAAGGAAAGAAAGGAAAAGAAAAAATATGAGAAAAGGAAAAAAATGGAAACAAAGTGTAAATAGGGAAGGGTAGAGGGGGTGAAGGGAGGGCAGGAGAATGGGGAAAAAATAAGAACCAAGATACATCATGTAAAGTTACAAGATCCCAAAGATTAATGCAACTGTATTGTATACCTAAAATGTACCAGTAAACTTAATGGGAAAAAAAAATGCAATGAATTTTCTGAACAGCAAGTCTGAAGGCCAGACTTACAGAACTGCACTCACTTCAGATGCCAGCCCCAAGTTCAGGAGTAACCAGAGTCACCCACACTTTAGACCATCTTGCTGCTTCATAGTCAGGCTCCCAGCAGACTCTCTTGGGTTCCATAATTTGCTAGAATGACTCACAGGACTCCAAAAATAGTATTCTACTTTAAATGAAATTTACTATAATACAAAGAAACAAGTTTGGACTAGCCAAAGAAAGAAATACATGGGACAGTGTCAAAGAAGGATCCAAATATGGAGCTTCTAAACACCATTTCCTTATGCAGTCCTTGCTTGAGTGTGACACAATCCAGAAAGTATTGCCAACCATGGAAATTCACCTCAGCCTCCGTGTCTAGGGTTTTCATGGGACTCAGCCGCAAACTGCCTAGATGCTAATATTTAGTCTCAGTCCCTTCTCAGGTGTTCAGAATTTAGTATCTAGTACCTCCAGCAATCAAAATTGATGCGCTATGTCCTAAGCCCCCACTCTCTAACACATGGTTAGACTGCCTTTGATCAAAACCTCAAGGCAAACAAGGACTCCAGTCAGGCAGGACACTCAAGGAACTTAAATACCACCTCCTGGTCTTTGGGTTAAGTTGTCTTTGGGTAAAGCTAATTCTTTTCTACACAAAGAAATTGAAATACAGCTTTCACATAATTCTGGCATCTAAATATGTGCTACCAACCAAATTATAATGTCAGATTTCTGCTTAATGTAGAACTCCCCTCTCCATATATCCCTATACATTTTTTTTTTTTTACCTTGAACTTTCATCCTTCTACTCAAATCTTCCCTTGTGGTGCAGTCAAGCATTTTCCATTGCCACCAGTCTGGAGGAGTAGTAAGCATTCTTAGTACCAGAAAATACACATCATTTCTCCAGTTTGTCAACATCTAGCCAAAGCTACTCGATATCAAGAGGCATCCTCAACACAGAGGACCACAAATGATTTTGTTCAGCAAGTTCTGAGAGCCACACTACCCCCAAAGACCATGCAAATAGAGGAGAGTACTGAAGGGAATTCCTCTTCCTGACAAAATCAACCTCCAATGGCAAATATGGACAGAACCCAGAACAGCTGCCTGGTCTGTTTAGAGCAGGGCCAATGGGTGTTGAAAGGGAAGGTCTTTGCTACAAGATAGTTTACGTGAGCCCTTGTGATCCATGCCAGTGTTCTTGCTTGACAGCCTTCTTTCCTAGGGAGTCTGGCTGTCACTGCAGAGGGAGATCTGCCCTCCCTCCCATTGGTTTAGGGGTGTAATGTGACCAGTGACCCACACTCCCTGGTCCACCAGGACTGCCATGTGGGGAGTGTCTCTGCTCCAGGTCTGGGCCACCATCCAGAGTGCCGAGCCAACACCACCTCTGTCTGTTCTGCAGAACCTGGTCCTTTTCCTGGGTGTGAAGTGGGGCCAGCCTCCTCTGGAGTGATTTACTTTCCGCACAATTATAATTGCTCCTCGGTGTCAGCAAGGCGAGGGGTGGAAGCAACAGAGATGCTGCCTAAGGCTGAAGGTACACCCACACCTGCCAGCATACTCTTTGATCCAGACCTTTGGGACCATAGCTGTCACTTGTGGGTACCCTTTGTTATTGTTCATGTGTCTGAACAAAGTCTCAAACGCTATGACTTTTTTGGGGGGAGTCAAAGATATGAAAGAAAGAAACAAACAAAAGATGCATCCTCAATTTTCATTTTCTTTCACCCCATCTTGCCAGGCCTATTTCCTGGCATTCAAGATCACATCCTGGATTCTCCTGCTCAGCCCCCTTGATCCAGGCACACAAGCTGCTGAACTAAGCTCTTTCTACCTCAAAAAACTGAGCTATTCCATGTGTGGGCCCAATCTCATCCAGGCAGCACATCCCTGGGTCTCTGAATACAACAAAGAGTTGCCCTGCAGCAGCCATTATCTTGCTGCTGCCGCTGCCACTACCACTACTAGAACCTCCTCCTAGGGAACAGCCATATACTCCACCAGATCAATGGTCATTTTATGTCCTACATGGTCAGTTTGCCTGTTTAGTGCACACCTGTCCATTAACCTCTTTGTGGAAACCCATAATGTGAAGCAAGGAATCTTGTAAGCTACTTTATTTTGCTAGAATACCTACAAAAATTGCACTTAGTAAAGCTGCAAGCCAGGTAAAGAAATTAAAGCAATTTGGTAAAAGTCACAGAGGTGGAGAGTGAACAAGCCTGAAAAGAAATTCTGAGTTCTTTCCCTGCTTTACCTATGCTACTTGTCAGAAAGAACTGGGTCCAGCAGACTTGCTGCATGAAATTTTCTGTCTGCAGAAGCTTGTGAAATATCATATCAGCAATCCCTGAATAAGTTTCTACTACTATGAGTAAACCAGGCCAGTACCACCAAGAAAGAGAACCTCTCACTTTGTGACTCTGAGGCTCTAACCCCGTCTCCAGCTCAGTGACCTAATTTCTTTCATTTTTAAAATATTACATCTGTGAACCCTGTCCATTTCATTCAGTCACTGTGTCCAGACCCACCAGTCTGCTTTTATTCACGAAAGAATTATAGCTTCAGGCCAGTTCAACAATCCAGCCCTCATTTTATAGATGGGAAAACAGAAGTAGAGACCTCACCAAATTAGTAGCAGAACCAGAATGAGAGCCTAGATCTGCTTTCTCATTGTCTACCATCTTCTGTGAGCATGTTTCAGTTTTTTGCTTTGAGAAGGAAAGGAAAAATAGAAATCAAGCTTGTCAGAGACTTTCTACTCCTACTCAATATCGATTCTCTATATGCTTCAATAAACATTTAAAGACTCCAGTTTCTAGAGGCTTGAATTTCAATAAAGCCAAATGACTAAGCCATGACAATAAGAAATACGTGGAAATATAATTTGCTATTTCTAGGGTGTCTTAAAAGACAGAGTGGGCTCCACCTGCTGTGTGGAACGCAGATGTATTACTGGAGCTCCAGCTGCCATCTTGGAATAAGTAGTTATGGAAATGCAAGCATTCAGATAGGAAGAATAGTATCTGGGGTCTGACACTGAGAGGATGTCATCCCCACCCTGAATTGCTTATTGCAACATGTATGTTTTTCTACCTGTGTTTGTCAGAAATTAATTTTTACCTTAGATCTAAAAGGAGATTGCTCTTATTTGGGTTTTCTGTCACATGCAATCAGTAAACCGAAAAGGACTTAATGCACATTATCTTTTTCATTTGTCTTTTGCTTAACTAATGTTTAATATTCCCTGTCCAGAAATGTATTTTATCACATTCAAGTCCTTCTTCTAATTTTGTATTATTCATCATCCACAACCCATTTGTATTAACGTAGACTTTTATATTGGTATTTATTGCTTTCTGAGCATGTCTTGACTCCACAAATAGTACAAATACTATCATGCACCACTTACTAATGGGAACATGTTCTGAGAAATGTGTCATCGGGTGATTGAATTATTGTGTGCATATCATAGATGTCCTTGTACAAACTAACATGGCTATGATGCCACTAGGAAACATAATCTCATGGGGCCAGCCCTGTATATGCAGTCTGTCATTGATCAAGACATTATTTATTCTGTGACTATAGGTTATAATCTGTTTGGGACTAGGGTCTAACCAGTTTTTAGGATCACTTATATCACTTTTAATTTTCAACACATTACTGTATAGATGTATAAACAGCTCAGTAAACATCTAGAGAATTGTATTACATAAATTATTAATGTTTATTACCAATGTAAGTTATTTACTACAGTTAAAAACAGCAGTGTGTCTGTGTGTGTGTGTGTCTGTGTGTGTGTGTGTGTGTGTGCGCGCGCGCGCGTGTGTGTGTTTTCCATACTTCTGAGGCAGGTATTAGCATCTTTATTCTTCAAAGAAAGAAACAGAATCAAAGAGCTTTATAATCTGCCTTTGAACCTTCTTAGGTTGCTCATTTTTCAAAATAGAGCAAGAACCTAACCCCAACCTTTAGAACACAGACAGACCTTCCACTGTCCCCTGATGCTTTAAATTAATGGATGGCATTGAGCTCTTCACCTTGTATGGCATACCCCAGATGGTGTTCCTGCCACTTAGAGGCTGACCATTAAAAGCATTAATATGATAATGCCCTCACTTTAGCAAACAATGATCATTTCCCCCTGCCAAGTTCTATGCTTAGCCAGATACTTAGGGACAGAGTTAGGATTGCATCCATACACAAGAGTTCTGTCTAACCCTAATGACCAGGCCATCTAAATGCTTTATTTCTATCACAGCAGCAAACATGTGTCATGTAGTGAGCATTTTATAAGTCAAAGAGTCTGACTCTACATGTTTCAAACATATTACAGAAACTTGCTACCTTCTCCCAGCCTACCTTTAGCCTCAAATACTATTACCATCAAAGGCTTTTAAGTTTATTTTTCCTTTTAGTGTTTGCATTATATTGTCCCAAAACAGAAGAGTTTCCAAGAAAAAGAAATACCTTAAAAAATTCTTCTTTGTTCAGGTGAACAAAGAATTTTTCATATTTTCAACTTACTTTGAATTTTTATATTTTCCACAATTTTTTGAAAGATTTTTGGTTCTCAGTTCCCAATTTCCCACTGGTCTTTGATTTTCTATAGTAGCATTGCTTTCTATTTTTTACTTCATTTTGAAATTACTTATTTTACTACCCAACTCAAAATTAATCCTAACAAGTGCTTCTAGTCTCAGAAATAAACATCCTCTTCATTTCTATGCCTTCCTATTTAAGGAAGTGGGAGAAAGCAGGTAGAATATGCAGACTGATCTCAGGTAGTGAGGTAATTTTGTGTAGTGCAGTCATTAAAAAACCTGGGGCTGGGAGTACAGCTTAGTGATAGAGCACTTGCTTAGCATGCTTGAGGCCTTGTCTTCAGTCCCTTCACTGCAAATAAAAAATCCCAAAATACTTTTTAAAAAATTAACAGCATTTACTGTAATTCAGATGAAGTTCTGAGTATTTGAAAAGATAGCAGCGAAGCTTAAGACATACATTCTGTTTTTTTTTAATCTAAGATGTGGCAAGTTTCTGGAGCTTTTCCTTTAAGAACAGCCTGTAGCAGTATGACTCAGATAAAAGAACCTCTAGGTTTTCTTTTCCAGTAATAAAGAAAGTATTTTATGCCCAGAAATCTGAGTCAGTTCTATGATAGCAGCATGAGAAGATAGAAATTGCATGCTGATTTCCAATATTTTTGATAAACTGAAGCTACTTTTCATTTTCCCATAGCCTTACTGTCTTTGGCGGTAGAGAAAGGAGTTATGATACTCAATTTCTGTGCCACATAGGGACAGCGGCCTCCACCCCCTCAGAAGAGCCCAACAAATGTTGGGAAATGGTGCATTTTGCCGTGGGCTTTGGTGACAACTTTTTATTAATTAATTTATTTTTGCGAACTTTTTATTTTTATTTTTTATTTTTTATTTTAAAGGTACATGCTTGCAGTAGACAATGACTCTATTCCTTGTGGGAAGTTGGTACATGTACAAAACACATTTTAATTCTTCTTACATCATTTCTCCCTTCTCCTCTCCCCCTCCTTCAAGCTCTTGGTCCTCTTCCTTTCTGCAAAAGATCTGTCGCCCTGTTTCCTCTGTCTTTCTTTTTTTTTCCTACTGTCTTTCTTTTATTTTCATCTTTATTTATATTTTGGGTTTCTCATATAAGTGGAACTATGACAAGTTTAAGCTGTGTGTCTGATTTATTTCACTTAACATTGGGTTTTAAGGGGCATCCATTTTCTTATACATGACTCAAGCTTATCCTTCTTTAAGGAAGAGTAATACTCATGTTTAAAACATTTTCTTTATCCATTCCTCTGTTCATGGGCATGTAGTGTAGGTCACTTCCAAGATTTAGCTTTTATGAATTATGATATATAAACATGGATATGCATGTATCACTATAACATGATATCTTTAACTCTTTTGGGAAGATAACTAGAAGGGGAATCAAGCAGAATTTCTATTTTAAGTTTTTTTAGGAATCTCCATACTAATTTCCACAAGAGTTTTACTAGTTTGCATTCCTACCAGCAATGTAGAAGAGTGCCTTTTTCCCTACAGCCTCATCAGAATTTGTTATTGTTTGACTTCTTGATGATACCCATTCTTTCTGGAGTAAGATGGAATCTCAGTGTTGGTTTAATTTGCATTTCTTTAATTGCAAAAGATGGTGAACATTTTAATGTGTTTATTGAACACTTATTTCTTCTGAGAAATGATGACTTTTTTAAGATGTTCAATTGAGAAAAGGATAAAAGGCAGGAAGCATCATCTGCTGATGAGGTGGAGTGCGTTCCAAAAGTATTTTATTTTGTTTTAAGATGTGAGAGACTAGACCTTGTGGATTAGGCAGGGTCGACCAACTGCTATAACACCTACTCCGTCTCAGTCACCAAACATTGTCATATATGTTATAGCCCAGTGAGGGTTGGAATTAGTGGTCAGGTCTGCAGTTGATCAAGGACCCAGGATCGTTAGTCCAGGATCCTCCACCACCCTATGAGGCCCACAGATCTCACTGGATCTTCTGGACTAGAAAAAGGGAGAACACAAAGGATTGTGCAGGAAGCTTTATAGGCTAGGCCTACATGTCCATTTGTCCATTCGACAGATCTTGGTTGTAAAGACCACCTAACTCTAAGGGAGCCTGGAAAATGTGATTTTCCTGTGTTCCAAGAGAAAAAGGGAACCATTTTGATGAACAGCCAGCCATCTTCTGACACAGAATAATTATAAGCTAGAAAAGAGCCAGTATACACACAAAAAAGGTGAAGAAAAATAAGTAGAAATGTGTTGTTTGATTGAGTGAGCAGGAAATGAGATAGAAGGCATAGGTGGCGATGTTTCTTTTGGACAAGGGGTAGCAAAATTCATTCTCTGAAACTAGGTAGAGGGCAATATAAGTGCTGATGGGTACTCAACTGAGGACTGTATAATCACTAGATTGCACTGTAACTTCCTAGAAACTCATGAAACAGAAAACAGATCCAAAAGACCAGCTTGTAGAGTTGTGCATTGTGTGTTGCACAGAAGTACCCCACCGGGAAAGCAAAAAGGGATAAGAATCAGTCAATAGTTGGCCTCTAAGCAGCACCCTCTAAGAGTTTTCTTATATTCTTCTGGATGAGTCATATATTTTTCTCCCTACAAAGTCACCTTCTGTTTAAGGAACTACATGTTGCCTAGATGAGATGCCTTTTTCTAATTCAGCCATGCAAAGGGGGCACCTTATCACAAATTCACACAAAGGAACCATACCTGCTAGCAGCAGCCCTGCTCAAGAATGGGACCAGGCTAAAGCAGATATATTAGAAGTGGCTCTATGAATCCCTAGGTGGGGATCTAAGAGCCCACTGGAAGGAACACTGGAGAAGGATATAGAGTATCAGAGCTGAGTCTTTGCATTATAATTTTATTATCTTATTTCAAATAATCCTTCCTTTAGTATAATAGACTATGGAACAATTCTGTCATTTCTAGGGTTTGTCAAGGCTTCCTGTAAGATTGTTCTGTTTCAAGACTTATTGTCACTGACAATTACTGCTAAGTCCTTGCAGCTACTTACATTTTGTTTGCAATGGAAAAGCCCCAAAATTGGAAGCAAGGGTTGCATCTACCTTAGCCCCTAACCAGCTGGATGACCTTGAACGTCTCTTCACATCTGTGAGCCTACATACCCTTAGCTGCAAAATGCCCTCATTTTGTTAGGACTCACAATTCTTTGAATACATGATTAGCAAATTATCCTTCAGTTCTGACACTTTAGATTTTAGGATACATAATAGGCATAGTAATTTAGACAAGGATATTTTCATGTAAAAATTTAGGAGACTCAGAACTGTATAACTTGTACCTATCACTTCCTGTAGAAATACAGCAAAACTATTTATTTAGAATATAAAAGTAAAATACCCTTTAAACTTATATAAACTACTTAGCACTAATGTAAGGTAGGTAAATATAAAAATAAATTTATGTCAAAATTTAATGAGTGCTTATATTTTATAACAGTGGTTGTTACATAGCAAACGCTCTATAGGTTTATGTATTATTGTTAGTATAATGATTACTGTTATGAACACTCTTTCCTCACTGGGACTAGTATTACATAGTGAACATTCCAAGTGCAATTTAAAATTCTTCAACATTGTGGTTATATTTTTAGCAGAGTTTGGAATGAGTTTCTAGAACCTTTCATTCTGGTGTGGCTTTGATTTTCTCCAAGGATACGAATGAGCCTGTACTGAAATTTTTTTTTTCCTTTTGGAAAACTAATTGGAATGACTACATAAATTAAAATAGCACAAATTTCTAAGGAATATGTTATCTTTATGTTTTAATATACATTGTGTCACATTTTGTTGTTTTGCAAAATTTGTTTTTCATTGTTGAGTTTCTCCATTGGTCTTTTATCTTCTCATTTCTTATTCCAAAGCAGAGGTCGTCATCAAATGTTCAGAACTAGAATGCATTGTTAAGCATCTTCAAGACAATACTATTTTATCCCTGATTGTGTGATCAAAACAACATCAAATATTCATTGAATCATCATCAAGATCATCATTAAGATTTTTTAATCCCTATGCAGAGAAACTTTCAAACTTAGTTTGAGATAAGAGTATCTTTTTTAAAGTCTTCAATTATAGCCAAATCCAAAACAACACTAAGACCTTCAGGTAAAAAAAAAATATTTGCAACGGACAAACAAATGGAGCCAGTGTTCTGAATGAGAGTTGTGAGTAATCCAATTAACCATGATGTAATAAAGCTCAGGTTAATAAAATGTTAGTGTTAGAAGGAAACTAGAGATGCAACAATAAGAAGTGTTTTACATAGGAGGAAACTGAGACCTAGGGAGTCTTAATCCTACCCAAGAAAGCACAACTTTTCAGGGACACACTTCTCTATATGGAACTCCTGACAGCTATTCAGAATTATTTTTCCTCGTGGGTCTCAAATAAAAGATACAGAATCCTATGGTTGCATTCCATTCCCAACTCCACCTAAGAGTATACCTTGGGTACAGTGAGAAACCATCCGAGACCCTCTGTTCCAACTGTAAAATGATAAGCCCAGACCAGACAGAACATTCTTATATCTAAATTATTTCTTGCGATGGTTTATTTTAGCAACAAAAACCACATTTTTTTCTTGGACACAATTTAAACTTGTAATTTTGGAACTGTAACTATGAATATGAGGTTCTTAATCATCAAGATAGTTTTTCTCAACACTTAAAGCTGATGCAATTTTCAGAAATTCAGAAAACAAATTTTGCAATCACTTTTCCTAGTTATTGAAAAGAAAGTAAAAGATCAGATGAAAGGGGCATAATTATGTGGCATATTTAGTCAACAACTGTATGGACAAAAATGTCAAAAATAAGGGTGCCTATCAGGCATTTAAACCATCCAATGACTCACATGCTATGGATTTGCCTCCAGAGTATCTATGTTTATTAGAGAAACAGCACAACCTAGTTAAGAGCATGACTGCTGGTTACTGGCCTATATTCTAATGCAAAATGGATGACTTAAAGCAAATGATTTCTCTGAACTTCAGTTTTCTTAAGAGTATACTTACCTCCTGGTGGTTAAGAGGATAAACAGTGATAATACATTTGCATACATTTATTATCACAGTCAACATGTAGTAAACACTTCAAAAATGTCCTTTCTGAAGTTGATTCCTATGCTATATACATTGCTAAATAATTTTATCATCTCCTCCTGCATTAATCAGCTTTCCAATTGCTAGGACAAAATGCCTGACATACACAACTTGAAGGAGGAAATAGCTTATTTAGCTCCTGGATTCAGAGATTTGAGTCCATAGTTTCACTGCTAGTGGGTCTAAGATGAGGCAGATTATCATGGCAGAAGGGTATGGCAGAGTAAAGCTGCTCCCTTCATGGCAGCTGGGAAGTAGAGCCCAAGACCAGAGTGCCAGAAAGGAATGGGTTAGAAACCAGATATAGTACTCAAGGTCACACCCCCATGACGCACTCAAACATACCCAAAAGTGTGCTTTACTAATCTGGTGGGCATCTCAATACAGTCAAGTTGACAATCATGATGAACAGTCATACTTCCTGTCTACAAAGTAGAGTGGTTGACAAGAAGTACTGTGTCATCAAGCAGAGAAGTACCTCTCCCAGGGCCTGCTGCAGAGGGAATACTCTAGAAGTGGCTGAATGTACCAATGGTTGGGTGGACAATTAACAAACCAAGATAATACTAAGGATTGTTTCAAAACCAAAACTCTTTTAGACCTGATATATATGAATAAATATATATTTGAATATATGAATGTATGAATAAATATATAAAATATATATTATATATGAATAAAATATATGTGAGTAAAAATATATATCTGAGTAAATTTTTTAAAATTTGTCCTTACCAAAATATAAGACTATATTGATAAATTAAGCAAAATTATCTTTGGAATGACTGCAAAGCACTGGTTACCTTTACTTGGCGAAGTTTACTTATTCTTTGTGGTCTTTCTCGGTATTTGTTTACATCTCTTCCCCTTTGTCACCATAAAAATATCCTGCAACTCATCAAATTATTTATCACATGGGATTGTTGGCAATAAAATGTTAGGTAAGGAGCATAGCTCTAACTTCTTGGTCTTCTATCATAAAATAATAGATGATAAGGAAATCAAATGATATGAAGAATTATATACAAATCCAAATTTGTGTGATCCAGTCTATCAGGAAATCCATCTCAGGGAAACATAAAAGATGGAGAAGCATGAAAATAGACAGTAAATGATCATATTGCACTCTAATTTTGTGTATGGACTGTGGTCTGGGAATTTTGCACATATTATCAGGCAAGAAGCTTACTACAATCTCCTGAGTGTAATATGTCTCTGAGTTCAGAAGTAACTTTCCCAAAGGTCACATAACTAGTCATTAGCTCAGTTAGATCTGTAAGGTCCAGTTCTTTCCATTATATCATATTTCTAGGATAAAGTAAAATTCAATCTTTTACGGATATTTTCTTCTTACCAGCATATAGCTCAAGCACTTGTCAATGAATTACCACATCTGGAGCTATTTCAGCTTTTTGCTTACATTTTACTTTTATACACTGTTATAAAAGCTGCATTCCAGGAAGAAACACGGGCTTCTCTTCAGACATAAAAATAGGCTAATGGCAATGAGAGGGATGACAGTGAAGGGGGAAGAAAAGCAAGTGATATTGCCAAATCTATATTAGGAGTTACAGTCTTCATTAGAAAATAACTCAAGCGTGTCATATGGTGAAGAAACATATGACAGAAGATATAATGTGGTGCTATGATGGATTCCATTCACCATATGGTGTGTTGATGCATCCTATTTCCTTGAGGAATGCACTAAGGATGAAAGGAGAATGGAATATTTCAAAAATGTATTGAATAATCGTCTCAGTCTGAATGGATTTTGATTATACCAACATGCACAATGACTCAACAAGGATAATGAAATACCAGGTTCTCTGAATGCACATTGCACCATTCTCTAGCTATCAACTTCAGTCAAAGATGAATTATTTCAACAGGGTAGGCTCTCCAAGGGTTGTTCTGTGGCTCCCAGGAACACTTATAGAGAACCATTGCCAAAGTGACTTCTTGTGATTTGCTAATTGACATTCATAACAAACAAAGCTTCACATTTTCAGTGGTAGGCTGAAAGATGAGTAGTGAAAACAAAAATCTCTTTTATATTAAAAGACAACATTATCTACAATATATTTAAAATCATAAATGTAGAGCACCCACCTATTCAGAGGTTAGGTTTTTAAAAAGCTGATTTAATTGTGATCCTTAAAGCTTAGAATAACTGAGGCACCAGAATAGAAAAGGCTAAACAGTCTTGTAAGAGCTGAACAAAACACTTGGAAATATTTTAATGTGGAAAAGCTCTACTTACCTATCTATAATGTACAATCATGAGAAAGTACAATTTTTATGAAAAAATTATTGTCAAGCATGCAAGTTGAAGTATGAAAAATGTAACATAATGACATCATGAAGAGGTTACAGTAAAAAAGAAAACATTCTGGAATCTTTCATAAATTTCTGTTTTAAAGCTTGTCTTCTTCATTTCAATTTTTAAATATTTTATTTTGATCAAGATATTTAAACTCAAGAATTGCACTGTTTCATTAAAGTCCCAGGCAGGTAAGAATATTTCCCAAAGAGTTACAGAAACCATCACAGTGAGTAGAATCTTCATCTTTAACTTCACTAGCCAGAGATGCCCTTAGCTGAGTAATGTTCCTTGGTGGGAAAGAACATGTTCATGGAAGGAAGGAGCATTCCAGGTGCCATTGAGGACTAATTGTTCTCTTGTGGACAAACTGATTCACTAGCTTCTGGCATGAGACTCTCATTCCCTCAGTAACCCCAGAAGTTAGGTAATGCTGTATTTGTTTTGCAAGGAAAGTTTAGGGAGGGGAAAAGGCTAAAAGAAAACATGTCCTTGGGTTCAGCCAGAGTTCAGTTCTGGATCTCTGTGATTCTAGAACTATCTCTTTAAACATCTGGCTACACATTGTAGATAAATCTACACTGCAAAATAATAATATACACTACTGCCAGAATTGCTGACCATATAAGCTAGTTATGTACATTAATGCATAGTCTTTTTAAAAATTTGTTTATATGCCTCAAAGTAAATTATAAAGAAAGCAGAGATAAGTTATGCGATCAAAGACAGCTTCATTTGAACATTTCATTTTGTATATTTTTATGAATTGCAAACATTGACCAACCAAATATTCTTTGTTGCCAAGAATGTCACCTTTTGCAATAAAAAGTTATGAATATTTTTACTTTCTGTACTTAAGTTATGCAAAATAATAATATACTTGGCATAGAAGTTACTGTACTTGATGGAAATTTTATGTTTGTTATATATTATTTAATATCTCAATTGTTTGGCTCAAAAGTTTCTGTGGAACAGAGAAACATTCTATCTTGGATTTTAACACAAACCAGTACTTGGCAGGGAAACACTTGCTCACGTGATTTCTTCCTCTCTCTGTGTCTCTCTCTCTCTCTCTCTCTCTCTCTCTCTCTCTCTCTCTCTCTCTCTCTCTCTCCCTTCCTACAGCACTGGGAATCGAACCCAGGGTCTTTGAACTGAGCTACAATCCCGGTCCTTTTTTATTTTTTATGTTGAGATGGGGGTCTCACTGATGGGCTGCAATTTGTCCTCCTCCTGCCTCAGCTTCCCAGAATGCTGGGATTACAGGCATCCACTAGCACACACATCTTTTTTCTTTCTTTCTTTCTTTCTTCTTTAGAGGCCATAATATTAGAGCAGAAAATCCTGTATGCCAACCATAGCTCTGCCCTTAGTTAATAAAGTGACCACGGACCAAAACTTAACCCACAGTCCTCAGTTATGAGACATTTTTCCTTGGTAACTTCTATCTGGTAAGAGAGACAAGGGACATATGTTGGCTTCCTTAATTCACCCAAAACAAATATACATTATGTGCTTTTCTATTCCACATAAACAGACATCATTGGCTTGACTGGGAATGAGAAGGGTGTTTATTGAAATTTCATCCTGGAAAGGAACAATCAAATCTATTTGCAGGCCTCACTTTCACAGTAGCTTTATATTCACTTGAATCCACTGAAGCTATGAGGCAGTAGCTTATATATCCCAACTGCTTTTCCCGTTCAAGGAAAACAGGAGAAAATCCCAGAATGCATTGCCTTCCTTTTTTCTATGTTTATTTTTTCTCCTTTTAGAATCTAAACCTTTCTTCTGGACCAGTGGACTTATTAAGCCTTTCACCAATCCAAATGTGATTAAGAGGCATGACCCTGAGTTACAGCTAAAGTTACAATGCCCTCTAAATTTTTACATTTTCTATGTCTTATCTGTAAAATGGAGACAACATGTGGTGCTGTGAAAAAGATTAGCCTGAGGGGTATCTGAAAAACTACCTTTGAAGCTTTTTGTTTTTTGAAAACATGGTTAAGGTAAAATAACATGAAGAGACTGAAAAAAAAAATCAAGTTTACACTAGAGTCACAGAATTTTCTTTAGCTCATTGTGATTTTAGGAATGATGTTCTGGAATCTAATCTTATTTGAATAACATGAGCTTTAATGAAGTTCTAGTGTTTGTTAATTGGGCCATATAACTAGTAATACCAATCCTGGAACTAAAACCTACACTTCCAGGCTTAGCAAAGCATGCTTCAATGAGGGTAGGATGGGAGAAAAAGCTTATGAAGTGAAGAATGGTACACATTTCTATGTGATACTGAGAGACCCATAAATCCTATCCCAAGCAGGGCCACTGGCTGTGTCCTTTTGAGATGGGGAAGAAGTGAGTTCACATACAACTAGAATTGGTCTGTCTTTTTAACATGCTCTTCAATAGCAATTTTTGAATATTAAATCAACCGCCATCTGAATTACCTGGGTACATCTTAAAGGTGGAGATTGTAGTATCTCATGCAGTCCTGCCAAAGCAGAATCTCTGGGAAACAGCCCAGAGTGTCTGCATTTTTAACAAGCTCTTTAGTGACTCATATGTGCACAAGTTTGAGAAAGCAACTCTGAACAAGCTGAATTTTAAAGGAGGGTAATGATTTTCTCTCTGAACAAGAGCTGAATATATCTCATTTTTTTGTTGTTTTGTTTTTTGAAGTTGAAGACAGTGTGGCTATATTAAATTGATATTAGTACAGTGACTTTGGTGATTATGAAACTGTATTTTTAAACTTAGAAAAAGAAATAGAAGTAATCTGTAAGACTGATAATAATACTTGATTATTTTTCAAATACAGCTCAAATGAATATAATCTTTTGATTTAAATATAGGAATTATCTTTTATTATGCATGGAGTTTTTATTTGTTTTTGAAATCCAAGGCCATCTCAAGGATGTATTAAGCTTTCTGCACCATTTGAACAAAGGGATCATTCTTGAAGTTTTGAATTGTAAATGAAGTGGTATGATAGTGACAGCAATGAGTAAATTGATTTTTGAAAAATTATCTACCACCACTCTGCATATTTTGGTTAATGGTTTATTACAGTGTCTTTTGTTTTCTTCTTAATGAATTCCTATTTTGTGAATAGTTGAAGGTTTGCAGCAAAATTGAGGGGAAGATACAAGAATTTTCCATATTCCCCCATGCCTACCTATGAAGAGTCTTCCCAGTATCTTCCACCAGAGTGATACCTTTGTTACAGTTGATGAACCTACGTTGACACATCATAATCACACAACATCTATATTTCTTTCAATAAGTGTTCACCTCTAGGGTTTTGCATTCTGTTGATTTGGACAAATGTGTAGTGACCTGTGTCCACCAGTGTAGTATCACACAGAATAGTTTGGCTGCCCTGAAAATCTGCTGTGCTCCTCCTAGTCATCCTTAACTCTTGGTCATCCACAAGTGTTGGTCACTACTGATCTTCTAATGTCTCCGTATTGTTTGCTTTTTCTAAAGTCATATCGTTGGAATCTCGTGAGTTGGGATCAAATGTTACAGTGCATGTTTAAATAAAAATATTTATCACAGTAAAAGGCACATTGTAATTTATCCCCTTCGGTACACTTGGCTTTGTTTCAAATACATTTATCTCGTGGCTTAGAGTTCTTTTAGCACTAAATAATATTCCACTGTCTGGTGTACCAGGGTTTATTTATACATCCACCTACTGAGGAGCATTCTGTTTGCTTTTGGGTTATGAAAATTCTGTTACAAGCATCCATGTGCAGGTTTTGGGGTGGATATATGTTTTCAACTCCCTGAGTAATTGCCAAAGACCAAGATTGCTGGAAAATACCAAAGAGCAAAAATTTCTCTCTTTCTGTGAATTTTCTTCTCATTATTTTGACTTTGACTTTCACAGGGCAGAAGATTTTAATTTTCATAAAGTCTAGCTTATCAATTATTTCTTTTGTGGATTCTCTCTTTGGTATTGTATCTAAAATGTTGCTCTCTCTGAGATCTTCCAGATTATCTCCTGTGTTAGTTTCTAGGACCTTTCCATTTTGTGTTTTACATTTAGTTTTATGAACCGTTTTGAGCTGGATTTGGTGAAATGGGAAAGGTCTGGGTCTGTTTCATCTTTGCATACAGACGTCCAGTCATTCTAGTCACTTTTGTCTCACAGGCTATCCTTACTCCATTGCATCACCTGGGCTCCATTGTCCAAAATCAATTTCTATTTATATGGAATCATTTCTACACTCTGTATTCTGTTCCATTGACCTATTTGTCAGTGCTTTTGGCAACATCATACTGTCTTGATTACTGTAGCTTTATAGTAAGTCTTGAAGTCAAGCAATACTAATTTTGTTCTTCAATATTTTGCTGTCTATTGTGAGTCATTTGCCTCTCTATATAAACTTTATAATGAATTTGTCTATAATATCCATAAAGTACCTTGATGAGATTTTGATTGAGATTGTGTTGAATCTATAGAGCACGTGGGGTAAAACTGAAACTTTGATAATATTTGAGTCCTGCTATCCATTAATGTGAAATGTGTATACATTCATATCATTACTCTTTGATTTATTTCATGAAGTTTTACAGGGTTTTTTAATATAAGTTTTATACATATTTTGTTAGGTTTATATCTAAGTATTTCATGGAAAGAATGATAATATGAATGGTATTGTGTTTTGATTTCAAGTTCCTTTTTTAAAATTAATTTTATTAGTAAATTTTAGGTATACACTATAATGACATTCATCATTGGAAATTTGTAGCTTTACATAATATATCTTGACTCTCATTCTTTTCCCATTCCTCTCCCCTCCCTTCAACCCCTCCATCCCTCCCTATTTACAAAGACTTTGTTTCCAATTTTTCATTTTCTCATATTAATTCCATTCCCTTCTTTCCTTTCCCCTCCCCCTCCCCCTCCCCCTTCCCCTTTGTCCCTTTTCTTCCTATTTCACATTATCTATTACACCTTTTAGTCCTTATTTACACTTTCAGTGTCTCACACCAGAGTCAAAATTCCTTTTATTCACTGTTCATATATAGGAAAGGAATTGACTTAATATTGTATCCTGCAACGTTGTTATAATTGCCTATTAGCTTCAGGAATTTTTTTTACCATTCTTTTGAATTTTCTACATAGATAATCAAGTCATTAACAAGGACAATTTTATGTCTTCCTTCCCTTTACATCAGCTAGGATTTCCTGATGAACTTGAAAATGAATCGTAAAAGGGTACATACTTGTTGACATCTTTGAGTAGTTTTCTGTTTTTGTTTTTGTTTTTGTAGATGTTCTTAGGTTGAGGTAGTTCCCCTCTATTCCATTTTACTGAGAGGTTTTGTTATAAATAGGTATTGGATTTTGTCCAGTGCTTTTTCTGCATCTATTGATATGATCGTGTGATTTTTTTTTTTTTTAGCCTGTTGATGTGATAGATTGCATTAATTGATTTGGAAGTCTTAAAACACCTTTGCATTCTTGGGATAAATCCCTCTTGGTCATGGTGTAATTCTTTCAATACATTGATGTATTTGATTTCTTAATGTGTTCTTGAATTTTGCACCTATTTTAATGAGACATATTGGTCCGTAGATTTATTTTCTTGTAATCTCATGTCTGATTTTGCAATAAAAATAGTACTGACCTCAAAGGATGAGGTAGAAACTATTCCCCTGCTTCAGTGTTGTTAAAGAGATTATAAAGAATTGGCATGATTTCTTCTTTAAATGTTTGTTGGAATTCATCAGTGAACCAACCCATTTGGGCATGGTGCCTTCTGTTTTGGAAGACTACTAATTGTTAATATAATTTACTTAGTAAATATTTGCCTGTTTTCTCTTGAGTGAGTTTTGGCAAATTATATCTTTCAAAGAATGGGCCCATCGCATCTAGATTATCAAATTTAAGGGCATAAAACTTTTTGTAATATCATATTGTTTTTAGTAATGCTATAAATGTTTGTCAGTTTTTTGTATTTATATATTATTTCTTTCTAAGATATTATTTTAATGTAATGGAGGACATATTAACAAAAAAGTTATTTTGAATACTCTCATCTATATATATTTTTTCCATTTAGTTTATTGGTACATTTTAGGTATACAATACAGTTACGTTCATCATTGGGATCTTGTACTTTTACATGAGGTATCTTGGTTCTTATTTTTTCCCCATTCAGCTGCTCTCCCTTCACCCCCTCCACCCTTCCCTATTAACAAAGATTTTGTTTCCATTTTTTTCCTTTTCTCATATTTTTTCTTTTCCTTTCTTTCCTTTCTCCTTTAGACCTTTTCTTCCTATTATGCAATATCCGTTATACATTTTGATCCTTATTTACACTTTAATTTTTTACACCAGAGAAACTATTCAGTATTTACACATGTGTGTCCTATTTATTTCACTTAAGAGTATGGCCTCAATGTGCATCCACTTAGCTATAAATGCCTCTAGTTTCTTGTTCTTTATGGCTGAGTAGTACTCCATTTTATAAAAAAAAAATCTTCTTTATCCAGTCTCCAGTTGATGGGCAATTGGACTGTGTCCAAGTTTTAGCTTCTCAGCTACCTCGTCTTTGACAAAGGATTCAACCATCCTCACTGGAGGAAAGATAGCCTCTTTAATAAATGATGTTGGAAAAACTGGATTTCAACTTGCCAAAGATTAAAACTAGACCCCTACCTTTCACCGTGCACTAAATTAAAATCCAAGTGGATTAAAAAATCTAAATATTAAAACAGAAACACTAAACTTGCTGGAAGATAAGTTAGGTAGAACTCTTGAAGACATTGGCATAGGAAAAGACTTTATGAACAAATCCTCAGTAGCGTGGGAACTAGCAGAAAGAATCAGCAACTGGGATCTCATCTTTTTACAAAGCTGCACTGCAAGAGAAACCACCAACAGAGCTAAGAGACAACCTACAATGTGGGAAAAAATTTTTACCAGATGTTCCTCAGACAAAGGTCTACTATCTAGAATATATAAAGAACTCAAAAAGAAATCAGACCCCCCAAATATAAAGACCCAATTCAAAAATGGGCATCTGAAATGAACAGACATTTCTCAGACAAAGAAGTAAAAGCAGCAAGTAAACATATGAAAAAATGTTCGACATCACTGGTCATTGTGCTTCTTAACCATTAAATCAGAAAAAGAATTCAAAAAAAATACCTGTGTTCAAAATGAAGTTCTGTACTTTTATTTCTTTCAAAAGATTTTAATCAATATTCTGAGAACAAAGGGCTATATCATATAGATATAAGGGTAAGAGATGTAACTCTCAAACCTACTAGATATCCAAAACGTGAGTTCATGTTCTCTAAAATCAAAGAGTGAATTCTAGGAACAATGGAGTGTAAGAGTAGGAAAAATTTATTGGGAGAAAGAAAGCTTCTGCCTAAGAGAGACAGAAGGGGGACAGGAAAGTGGGCTGCAGGCTCACCCCTCTTTTCAAAGACGTTTTATACAGCAAAGCCATGTGGTGAGGTGGGTAAAAAGTGAGACAAAACTATAAGACCCAGTGGAAATTTACAAGGTGGGCATGAGGTGGGACAAAACCATGACCAACCAATAAGATTACAAGTACAGTCACCCAGCTAATATTGATTAAATGGGGATCAAATGGGAAGACAAGTCACATACAAGGATTTTCCCAGTTAGAATATCAATCACTGCTATCTGTCTCTAGGGGAAGTAGTACTTCTTTTCCTTTTTAGAATGCTAACCAGTGAATGTGCCTCAATTGTTCTCCATGTTGGTTCCTTGCTGTGTTGGCTCCTGGAGGGCTGGCACCTTAAGGGAGGCCCGGTCTACCTGCCAACAAGATATCTAATTAACTTACTATCTGTAATAAATATCATATAGTGATCTTAAGAAATATGACTGCTAAATCTTGGAGATTGCCAGTACCTATTAGCAAATCACAGTTGTGAGGACATCCTACAGATACAGAAGTCTGTTTAACTTTTGAATCTCGATTCAATTGTTAAGCAAATTTAGTTTCACAGGCATAGACTTTTTCACTGTTCACATAATTTTCCTCACAATTTTCTCTTAAAACTATTTTGGAAACTGTTAAGTTACATAATTCTCATTCTGGAGACAGGAAATGTTCTATCTTCAAAAAATGCTCTTCTCCCAGGTGCCACCTCCAGAAAGAAATCTACCATGGAGCTAAAGGGTACTTCTACAAGGGACACTGAACAACATAACAAGAACTTCAACAGAAAACACAGGATGCCTCTGCAATAGTGTCTTGAATCTGCCTTCAATGAATGTGTCTGCTGTCACATTGCTGGGGAATTCTGTGTAGGTGATTACATGCAGGTTGGGGGAAATCTCCGGTTCAGATGTGCACATCTCCAATCTCATTAGCTTGACACAACACTGGAACACAGACCATCTAGAGAGCATTTCCCTTAAGACTGTTTATTAAGTATTAGTTATAGCAGTCAGGTGTTTGGTAAGTCGGGAGACAGCAAACAGAAGACTATACACTTTGGATGTTCTGTATTTCCAGTAGACGGTCAACATGCAGACAAAAGCAGTATTGGCATTTAATTAACAAAGGAGAGAAATCTTGGATCTTTCCCAGAGCCTCTGAGACAAAGAGGCATGCTACAGAATTTCCTCCAAAGGCATGTGGCTCTAACCAGATCCCTGGATCATGGTTTGAGTTATGAACCAAATTTTCAAGCTACGGAATAAGAGTTGTTAACCTGTCCTTTCCAAGGGTCAAGAGTAATCAGCAATTCTAATCAACCATATGAATTATAGTGCTATTTCTGTGGCTCAAGTTTGAGCAAATTTTCTTCATCGTATACATGCTGTGATAGTTGATCTCGATTTGTCTACTTGATTATCTTAAGAAAAGTCTAGGATATGAGTAAGCATACTTCTGGGTATGTCTGGGTGAGTCCTGGAAGCATGACCTTGAAGACTATGTCTGGTCCCTAGGCTGTTCCTCTCTGATTCTTCTCCTGAGCTCTCTGCTTCTGGCCACTATGAGTTTAACAGCTTTCCTCTGCCCAGCCTTTCGAACATGGTGTTTCTGCCTTGAAGTCAGCCAGTCATGGACTGAAACCATGAGCCAAAAGATGCCTTTTCTCCTTAAAATTGTTTATCTCAGATATTTGTTAAGGTGACAGAATCCGATCAATACACATGCCAACATGAGTCAGCCACACCATATAATTCCAAAGAAGTAAAAATAATTCATCTACTGAATCAGGTAATTTGTATACTTGCAATTAAATGAAATTATAACTATGAAAAATAGAAGAAAAAGAGAAGAAACAGAGCTTTTGAAAGAAACGAAAATATGGAATAATTTAGTTGTGCGAAAACAGAAAGTAACAAGAAAGAAAAGCTCTTTTATACTCATACAATTTTAAGACAGTATGGAATATAAAAGTTGACCGTTACCTCCTTATGTTTTTAAACACAAAAATAAGCATAAATGCAATTAGTAAAAACAGAAGTAAAGGGAAAATCACAATAATTAAAATGAAGGCCGCTCTATTTACATTATTAATAAATATAGCCAATTCTTATAATGTTTTTGCCTTCTCTAAATGTCTGCTTGCTAGGAAGTTCTTTCTCTTTAATAACATTCCATTAAAAATATATGAATGCTATATGTTCCAAAATATTTCTAAACAAGTAGCTCTGCTATAAGTATTTCAGTTCTTAATTATCATACAGAAGGCTCCCCTTTTTAAAGTTGTTGACATTTTCAGCGTTATGGGAAAACTCATCCAGAAAACATTTTTCAGTTTTGGGATATAGAGCAGATGCTGTACTTCTTTTCTAAGTTTATTGAAGATTATCCATTCAAGTGCAGTATACTTGCCAGCAACTGAAAGTGTATAAAATAAAATGGCAGTCTTTTTGGAAATACCTCACCAATGAAAGAAAGGTTGGAATTCATGAATATTTAAGTAAAGCCTGTGTCTGTTTGCATATGTGGGGCACAGCTCCACAGCTATTGGGGTCACTGTCTCCACTTTGAACAAAATGTTTCATTTCTCCAGGATCTGATCTTTTGTTATTGATACTGCCCTCATTGTGATCATCTGCTAAGTAGCTGGGCTCAATTTACAACCAACAAATTCATAAGTTTTAGTACTAAGGTCAGCCTTGGTGCTAAAAAGGGTCCTCCATGATTTTTGCAGGTACCCAGTGTTTGGTAAAGGGTGCTAGTATATGGATGCCATAGGTTACAGAGAAAGATCATTGCTACTTGCCCTGTTAATTTGAAATAATAAGAAAGAGTAAATTAAATATTACTGTCTCCTTGCCCTGAATCAAAGAAGCATTGACCAACTGGAGCTTCTAAAAGTTGCCCATCAAGTTATACCAAATTCTTCACTTGATCTTAGCCAAAAGGCCTTAATGATGCTGGCTCAAGTTCCTGTTCCCAAGAGTTTCTTCCAAATGTGCCATTTCTTCTGCTGCAGAAGGTGATCTGTGTATCAGAAGGATGGGCACTCAGATAAAGCAGGTATGAGATGAGACAAGGAGCTTTTCCTAGTTTGCAAAGAGATAAGCTTTTCTGAAAATAATTTCAGAAAAAATAAAAGTCCTTTTCACTAAGAAAATATAATATTCAAAATTATATTTTGAGTATTACTTGATTACAATAGGATTATTTGAGAAAATATCTTTTGGCTTTCATTAAGTGAACTGAAACAAAAATGTATAAACTTTTAAAAACTATTTAGAAGATTATTGAATTTTGTTTGACACCCGAGATGACAGCAAATGTGATTAATTGCCATTCATAATTGCAGTTTCATTCCAGTGGTTATTGCTTGTCAGTATCAATTAATAGCTCAACAAAAACCTAATTTATTCCAGAATATTAAAGAATGATGGCTTGTGGGAATTATGCTAAACTAGCACTTTCAATTAGATTTTGAATTTTATGGGGTACTGAATAATACTTTATGAGTTTATAATAGTACCAGTGAGTTATTGTTGAATTGTAATTACTATAATTACATATGTTTATCTGGAGAATTATAATTAGTATTGTCTTCATGTTTAAAAACAGACTATTGCACTTAATTTTTTACCTAATGTGTAGGTTCTTAAATTGATTACATCGGGGAATAGGATGCAAAAATAACATGTTGCAATAATCTAGAAGTGTACGGAATATGACTGTTGGCTTATTAGAGAAAAAAGATAACAACCAGACAAGGTACAATGCAAGACATAACACTTCTGTACATCCACTGTGTAGTCTGAATTCCTTGTTCTAGTCTTCTTTTTCTCTTGTATAAGCAATTTGCCATATGAATTTATAAAGCAGGGTATATAAAAGAGCAAAATGGAATGCAATACATCTTCCTACTTGAGAAGATTGAAATTTGAACATTAGTTTGCTTCCAGAATCTTTTTGAATTTGTTTCCAAAACTACTTTGTTTATAGAATTCAACTTTCCATCAATCCTTAGAAGATAAGAAAGCATATACATTTCAAATTTGATGCCATAAAATACAAGCTTTGCACTTACTTGGTAATACATATAAAAATAATCTACAAGGACATTTCAGATTCAAATAATAACTTCAAGCAGTATCAGTGAATCCATTAATCAAAACTCAAAACTCATAACTAAAATCTGATAATATTGTTAATCCCAAATATTCAGAATGCATTTACACCTACTAAATCAAAGTCCAATTCCTTTTTCCTACCATAATTGTACTAATAGCACAACTGAAAAAGAGGAAAAATTCATGACTGTTTGATTCAATTAAGTGAATGCTGAGAGAAGGTCTGGTATTTAGGAAACGTGGAAATCACCCAGTTGATCCATTGATGATGTAATAATTGTATATTTACAGTTGGGGAAAAAAAATGAATCCACTATGTCACAGGCTGCTGTTCCTCTTTATCTAGATTGTTGTCTTCATCAAGTGGGTTTATTGAATTGTTCAAATATTTTAATTTTATATGAGCGCAAGTTATGCCATGTTTTATCATATGTTATTATTTCTTTATTAATGAATGAAGAATCTTGGTGAATGCCACTGTAGAAGTGGAGAGTATAAAATTACAGTATAAATGATCTCAAAGCAGGATGATACCATATAGAAATAAAGGAATGTTACTTCTCTTACTCTAATAAATTTCTTCCACGGATACTATGTGAGATACCAGTAACTATTTTGACAACATGAGTGCCTCCTATGCTAAGAGCCATTAAGCCTTGTTTCTCCTAAAAACTTGTGCTTTAATGTTTATTTTATGTGTCTTAAATGCAGAATTTATGATACAATGCCTCTAGAATTAAATAGCCTGAATTCTGTCCATACCTCCTTTCTTACAGGCTCTCTGCCTTACAGAGAATTGCTTTACTTCTCTGTGCCTTGGTTTTCTTATCTGTAAAATGAAAGATATTCTATCTTACTGCCCTGTTTTAAGGATTCAATAAATAATACACGTAAACATGTACAAGAGTACCTGAACACAGTGCTTTCTAAAATAAAACTTATTAATGATTTTATTTCTCTTTATATGAGATATTGGAATTTCAAAAGCTGGCTTCACAGTCTTGGCTCAATCCAGCCGCAGATACATTCCCACCAATTTCAGCCCATCACCTTAGCCTGTCAATTTGCTGTAGGCTCCTAATGCTATTTTACAGTTTTTAGCTCTGTGAGGTCTGCAGCGATGACAGGAGTGTCTTCTATATCTTCATATAAGTCATTCTTAATAATGTTCATCAAAATGTGGCTGAGGGCCAGGGATTTAGCTCAGTGGTTCTGCCGCCTGCCTCACAAGTGCAAGGTTCCAAGTTTGATCCCCAGTACCAAAATAATAATAATAAAAATAAAAATAATATTAATAATAATAATAATGTGACTGAGTACAAAGCTCCTTGGCACACCAACAGTGCCCTCTTTGGCAGGTGAAACTGATTCGTGAATTCATGAAGCTCATACTCTGAACAGTGGTTCAACCAGCTTTTCATCTGTTTACCCAGGTTATCATTCTGCTTGTACATGTCTGTCTTGTGTATGGGGATATCATGAGAGATATTGTGAAATGGTTTTCTAAAATATGTTTTTATAAAACTAGCAATGTTTGTCTCCAAATCACTTCTAATTAAAGTTTTAAATAGGAAATCTATAGGGCTACTCAAATACCTCAGTGGAGAATACATATCTCTACATACAGGAACAAAGAACAAAGGAAGGTATACCAGTGGAAAAAAACCATTATTATCATTCTGAAAAAAAGAAACAAAAACAACAACAACAAAAGAATATAAACTGACTTTCAAGGTTTCTTCATATGTTTTCCAAAAAAGTTCACATTTTTGTTTTGTAAGCTACACATGAACTATATCTCTTTAGGCATATCTCTTTATTTTGCAGTTGCTCCTTCAATTATATAAAATTATCTCTAAATGATCTTCAATAAACCCCATAAATCAAAACTCATACATGCAACACAAAATAAAATGTCAGGACTATAGTTTTTAATCTTTTGATTTAATACGTTTTGATGGGGCCTAAGAATCTAGGTTTTATACCAGATGAAACTGCAAGCAGTCCACAGGTCTCTTTATTTAAATACTAAATTTAAGGGCTTTATTGATGTTTAATAAAATTCTTTCCTTTCCAAAAATGATTCATTGTAGTTCCCTGTAATAAACATACTTTTTTATTACTTTAAAAATGAAAATGTCAAAATTTACCCATAAACAATTTCTTGATCACATAAATGTTGTATATGAAGAAATATGTCTCTACAGTTAAAACAGTACACTTTGAAACTTTAATTAGACTACTCTGATTGACTTAACTAGATAATTGCTGATCTCAATTACATACTGACAGGCATAGACTAAGGAGAATATTTCAGGGAGGACAGGTTTAGTGGGCTTAATAGAATAGTAACCTTATTTTCCCTCAAGTTCTCTGGGTAATATTTGCTAAAATTCCGAGTAGAGGTGCTAGCAAAAGGCTTCAGATCCAGTCACAGTGACTGCATAAGACAGACAACCATTAAATATCTGTGGAATGAATGACAGGGCTTCTCTTATTGAGAAACAGTACTTATTGTCCTTTGACCATCTATTTTATTCACTTTCTTTGTAGCTGGGAAAAGATACCTGACATCACAGCTCAAAGGAGAAGAGGTTTATTCCCGGCTCGCAGTTCTAGAATTTTCAGTATGTGCATGGTTGGCTGTCTCCAGATAGACATACCCTGGTGGAAGAACATAGGCAGAGGAAAGCTGCTCATACCATAGTGGCCAGGAAGCAGAAAGAGTGAAGGCAGAGCCACAGTTAAGAATTTGTACTTCCAGGTCATAACCCCAGTGTCCCGCCTCCAACCAGGTCCCATCTCCCGACAGTCATCTGTGGCGCCCCATAATTGAATCACCTTCCAAAAGTCAACCTTTGAACTCATGAGGCTTTGGGGAGACATTCTAGATCTACACCATAACACTGTCCTAGCTTTATTTCCCCTCTCCCTCTCTAAGGGTGTGGCATCCTGTTTCCATCAATGCCATTCACTCCAACTCTACCTACTCCCATTCTGCTTAGGAATGGAGGGTGAAGGAAATTAATGGTTCTATCACCACAACAGCACTGCCTTGACCCCATCACCTGTGTATGATGGCACCCATTCTTCACTCTAAATCACAAAGCTTGTAAGGAGAAAATGCTGGAGGGGAAAAAAAGGCCTACCTCTCAGATTTCTCACCTACCATTATTCCAGATCTCTAGGAGGAGCAGGCTGAATACATTCAAGGATTTTTATCAAGTCATAGTCCCCTCTTTCTTTTCTCCCTCCTTTTCCCTTATACTAAGTACTCTTGTCTTGAACAGACAACCACCTGGGCATATAAGCAGCTTGTAAAATCAATGCCTTTGTAGTATAACTGACTATGAAAACTTGATAATCTCGGGCACAATTAAATCTGTCTTTATGTGATATATGATACTTCTTCCACCTTCTGCACCTTACTCAGTGCACCACAATATTTAAGAAGCATCTTATACATGGAAGGATTTGAATGATGGGAAGACAGTTAAACTGAAAAGAAGTGACTAGACTCTAATGCTAACAACCACATTGAAAAAGTTCCTTCCTGTGCCTCAAGATACACACTTATAGAATGGAAGGACAGTACTAGGTTATTAAGGACATATGTATCAGTTACGAATGAACACCTTTATTTTTATTTCAATGAAGTTCATCAGGATAAAGTGGGTGAGCAATATCCTTAAGAACAGTGGAGCTTTGGGATTTAGCTCAGTAGTGCCGCCGCCTGCCTCACAAGTGCAAGGTCCTGATTTCAATCTCCAGTACCAAAAAAAAAAGAACAGTGGAGCTTTTAACTGCTTTAAATTAATCAATCAAGATGCATCAATTGATCACTTAATCCATGTTGCATGCTGCCTTCAATAATGAACACATTTTTTTTCCTGACTCACTGTCCCTCCTTAAGTTCAGTCATATTTCTAATTTGTCTATAACATAGCACTTTTTATGGAATATGGCTTCAGGGATTACAGACATTTAAATGAATTTCCTATGGGTCACACAATGTTTTGGAAGAAATGCTAAGGTTTCTTCAATTAAGAATATTCTTAATTAGTAAAATTAACTTAGCTTTCCCATGGTAATTTACTAAAAAACATTGAAAGAAGTCAAGCAAAATGTTTCCTAGTGAACACACACAAATCTGCCCCTGTAACCCTATTAGACACTTAACTTGTCAAGTGGTCCTTTGAAAATGATTATATTAAAATCCAGCATAAATACAGCAATGAATTTTTCCCTACACCACATAATTCTGTTCAAAGATTTATTGTTATCTATTATAAACCTTAAGCAATGTTAGTGAATTGGGGGGGGGGCTTTTATGAGAGCTCAGCATTACACAGGCATGTGAGCAATCACTTGCAGGCTTGTAAAGCACAGCACTGAGTCCTGGAAAGGGTCATTCAGATGTCACCTGATCTAGCTCCCTGGTCAGTGGAACACACTCAAATCATCTCAGCAGAAAGATGAAGCATTTCTCAATTGTAGATATGAACATTCCAAGACTCTCCAAGGATGAAGCAAAATGCACAAGTATCTTCAGCTTCTGTAGTAAATGTGTTTTCGCCAGAGAACAGAGCAACTAAACTCATAGTTATGATAAGGGTTCTCTTAAAATCCTACCAGGTGTCCTGGCAGAGTTCGAAGAAGCAAAAATAGCCTGGGTGGGAATGAAGTTGTGCTCATGAGCTGTAACATAAGTTTTTTTTCTCCTTTAAATGTGTTTCAGGGAAATCTGAGAATGTAAAAATGGGTAACGTTCTGGAAATTAAGTAGTAATGAGAATGGGGGCATTTGAAGGGCAGCTATTCTGCTTTTTCCTTGCAAAATTCTGATATTAAAACCACAGAACAAAGTGTATATGACAGGAAACCTAACAATATGGTAGGAAGCATTTCCTTTTAGCAAAAAAAAAGAGACATAGGGAACAGATGGTGATAAGTGTGTGGTAATAGAGCAAAGCACTAAATAGTCTTTGACAGAGCTTGCCCCCAGACAGACCAGCAGTGGCAGGGCTTAAATCATTTTTTACATTGCTTATTGACTTTCTTTGCCTACCAATAAGTCTTCAGAGACTGAATTTAGTTTCCAGCTTGACTTTGCCTTTCTCTGCTAATATTACATGTCCTATACGGAATTTGTTTAGCCCATGACCCCAATTTTGTTTTTCTTACCCTTTTTCAGTCTTTTCCTCTCCTTAAATGAAAATTTTGTAAAAAGTAACTATTGCCCTCAGCTATGACTATTTTCTTTCTGTATTTTGCATAATAACCTGAAAAAAAAAAAAACTGGAGAAAGAAGTGGTTTTCAACCTTAACCATGTATCAGAATCAGTTGGGGAGGTTTGGGTTTTATTCTGTTATGATTTCTTTTTTAATTCTGATGACTTGTCTATAAATCAAGAATAATTAAATCCCTGCAAATCTCTTCCTGAGCCACCTAAACAGAGGTAATCTTTCAAAATATCCTCAATGAGTTTTGATAAGTGTTGGGTCAAAGTCCTCAGAAATAGGAAAGGATTTAAACAGACTGTTAAAACTGACCATAAGCACTGATGAGAAGTACAGGTAACTGAATTGGAAGCCAAGTCTTCCTGATACTAAGATACTTTGGGTTCATCTTAATACATATCTTACTTTATCTAAGTGTTTTTTGTATTTATTTGTATCTCCCACTTGTGGAGGACAGGGCTCTAATTTTATTAATATTTCTGACTTTCAAATACCTTTAGGAAATAGGCTGTTGGAACCCAAGGCCAAGATGTAAGATAGGGCCTAGTTCTGTTTTGTCTCGAGTTCATAGGCTTTACCAAGGTGATGATACTAAGCCATTGACAAGTGGTGGGTTCGGTATTTTGATTGAACCTAAACTATTCTACCTGACAAATTAGGTCAGTGATTCCCAAATGTAAATCATCCTTTCATCGTCTTCACAATATTGAGAGACACAGTGATGAATAAAATAAAGATATTTTGATGAAGTTCCTCATTATTGTATTCCATCTTCTGCAACCAGATTTCCTTTAGCAACCTGCAAAGAGGTCCAGGAAAAGATAATTTTTTAAAATATATGTACTTACATAAAGTATGGCACTAAAATTTACACTCTTTTCAGGTGATACAATTGAAACAAAAACACCTGTTGAAACTTATTCTGCTTTTGTTCTTCTAAAATAAAATTGATCATTGGAACAAAAGTATTCCATTAGAGGAACTCTGTCTCCCTGCCTTGACTTACTTTGTCTAACTGGATATTTAACTGCATAATTATTATTTTCTTTCCTTTTCTTGGTCTTGAGAACAAAGATCAAACTCCACCCTTTGTTTTTATTACATCGTAGGGGTAGGTGACAATAGATTAGATTTTGTTCATCAAATTATTATAAACTAAGGATAAATTAATGCTCCTCAGTAAAGACAGTAAAGGATCTTTCTAGGAAACTTTTACCCTTAGAATAGTAGGACAGTGTGAGAGGGAGGAGGTTTCAAAGGATTAAAACAGAGGTATCTAAAGCACTGATACATGTTTACTACCGTTTCTACTATTATGTATCTGATTACATGATTTAATGGGGAGTCAGAATGGCCTCTTATTGTAAGTAATACTCTCCTCTTCCATTCACCCCATTTAGGCTAAATATAAGAAATAAAATACTATATTTATTGCAAAACATTTCTTATTAATAAACTCTTAAACTCCCTTGGTGGTATTCCAATTTACCGATGGAAAAGGTTTTCCTTTTCTGCAGAGTACGGGATTATTTGTTATCATCCAAAGCACTGGATAAGATTTGAAAATCTATTCCTGTCCAAAACACACTCACAATTACTGATGGAAACCATAATGTAAATAACTAACAATACTATGTGTTGCAGTAGAGATACATACAAAAATGTTAAAGGATATCGTGTCTTGGAAATCCTAAAGTAAATTTCTAATCATCATTAGACTCATACTTCTCCAACTTACTGATCTACTATTAATTTAGGAAACAATTTATAATCATTTCTTTATACTTCCTCTAAGATTTTTAATTCAATGGAAAATATACTTGCCCTGAACACAAGTAAAACAGACTAAATATCTCTGCTGCATTGACTGTTGCTTTAAAGCATTTCTTAAGCAAACTCATGTAGACATGTGTATATCTCATGTAGTTCTTGGGAACTGAGTGCTTTCTGACTCCAGTCTTGGCGAAGCCTCCCATGCCATACATGTAGTTATATCTGGTGAAAACCATGAGCAACATAATAATGACAGGGAACTGTACTGCATATGTAATATAATGCCCATTAGATCAGAACATTACTTTGAGAAACATGGAGGCTTTTGAAAAACCATAAAATGGGTTGTGGTTTATTTGAGGAGCTATAATCCAAATATTCCCAGAAGGTAATTATCCTTCCTATTTATGCCTTTGCTGGGACTCACAGGGGCCCTAAAAATTAGATGCCCCCAAATCACTTCTTAGGTCTGTATTCTGCCTGCGTTTTGTTAATAATAGTCTAACTCAATGTGCTCTGTCTTCTGTGCATATGGGTCATGATGATAAGGGCAGTGGTCTTTCTCTGCCACAGGTTATCAGCCGCACGCAGCGTGACACTACTAAGATAGAAGCGTAGCTCTCTCCAGTGGGCTGATTTACAGTAAAAGGAAAACCAAGCCCATGTTTTTTGGTCCATCTCCCAGATTATAGAAACTGACTGTCTCATTAGTGATTAAAACACCAGCTGTTAATGTCTTGGAGCCAGTTGACCAGTTTAATTACCTTGGAATCTGGCTAGATTCCTTTTCTTTTAGCCAACATGGGGATTTCTTTCTTTCCAAACTTACCCTAAAGCAAAAAATTTCCCATGGTCCTGGAAAGGGAGTGTCTCTGCTTTCCATGGATTTCCAGACTTGATATGTTGTGGCTTTAGTGATAGTTAACAAGCACTATGCAACTGGTGCTGAGGTTAATACTGCAGTAGCAGCATAAATTTACTCATAATACACTCAGATAAGCTGAGAAAATATGTTGTTTTTATTCTCTAAAACTGCTCTTATCTCTTTCATTACCCTCCACACACAAAGTAGTAGAACTAAAGTATTAAAGTTACTCCAAACATAGCTTGGGCCCAGTGATTTAGTCTTTACATTGAACTGTTGCTTTTGAAAAATTATTTGGCTTTGCTATTTTTTCCTGTCCTATTTTGATCCTTCTTAAGCTAGTGTTTGGGCTATGGGGCAAAGCTTACATGGCAAGGAGGGATTTATGAGTCCCTATCGATCCTTGAGTCTGTGCCGACTGGCAAGATTTTACAGTGATTCACCCAGGCCCATCCCTGGGCCTTCTACAGGGCGGTGCTGCTGAATTTAGAGCATGGTTGAACCTCTTAGGTCCTGATCAAGGCCCCAGGATAATTCCAGATGAGCTCAGTATCATATTCATGTGGTGCATTTGCCATGTTCTCCAAGACAGCCCACTGGCTCTCCGGTTAGCCTTCCTGCCATGGGGACCTAAACAGCTCCAGGGCTGCAGACTGGGCTCTGCCTGACCATTTCCTCCTGCACTACTGACTTGGTGGTGAGAATCTACCCAACACCTCAGTCTTCCCTCAGAGCCCCACAGAGAAAGGAACAAGGACGTCCCTGCTCTCAGCATTGTCTTAAATTTCTATAACACATCTACATATTCAACCCAAAGAAACAAGGTTAGGACTCACAAATCTGACTCTACTACCCTTGTTCCAATTTTCTTCCTTCCTTCCTTCTTTCTCTCTCTCTTCCTTCCTTGATTTTTTTTTCTTTCTTTCTTTCTTTTTCTTTCTTTCGTTTTTCTCTTTTCTTGGTAAAAGTATCAAACATTGGGCCCCTTTTTAGGATATTAGAAGGATGAGGGAATATCTTTTAAAAACTAACTTACAAAGAAGCAACTTACATTTACAAATATATTTATTACTTTAGTTCTAATATTCATCTGCAGATATTAACACCTTAAGCTAGTGTGGATTTCTCCAGGGAGTATGAATATCATCTGAGATATTTAAATATTTTAAAACTTGATATCAGTGCACTTGAGGAATGATTTGATATTGATCATATATATATATATATATATATATATATATACTTAATCTATAAGATCTTAATCAGTCATTTTATTTTTCTTGTTTTAAAATTTTTTATAGTACTGATCATTTAACCCTGGGCCTCATGCATGAAAGACAAGCATCTACCACTGGACTTTTTAATGTGTCACTTTAAATATCCACAGCAATAATACTAACTTTTTGAAAATGTTATAAAATTTTCAAGAATTCGGCAAAAATTATGGGTCTTCTATTTCCCAAACATTTTCACACTCACAAAATTAATTCTGCATACATTTTAAAAGTAATACCAGGTAACGAGTTCCATGTCTGATCAGCTCCCAGCCATGACAGAATGGCTTAAATGATACAGGCATGATTGATTAAATCATCAGCCATTTGCAATCAGCTCAGGTTTTTAGACTCTCCCATCTCCAGAGGTCGGAGGTTAAGGCTCAAAGTTCCAACACTGTAATCATGACTTGGTCTCCAGAAACCATCCCGAGCTACTTAGGGGCTTCTCACCACCTTCACAATGCAAAAGTCATTCTTTTCACTCGGTATATTCCAAGGGTTGTAGGAGCTATATGTCAGGAAACAGCAGTATAAAAATCAAATATATATATTTTCCAATATCACAACCAAGCTAAACCTAAGCTCTTGGTACTGTCATGTTCTAAGCAAACTGAAATTAGAGTTCAGGCCTGTATTCAGGGTAACCAGAGAATTCAAGTACAGAATAAATAAATGGATCCTACAAATCAATTAAATAGAACAATGGAAAATGCCTTTAATATTTGAACAATTAATTTGACCAGCCATTTCCCAAAAGAGGCTATCCAAATGGTTAGTGAACATAGGAAGAGATGTCCATCCTCACTAGCACTGTGGACACTGGAGAGTGGCAAATTAAATCTGAATGAGATAGAACTATGCATTCACCAGAATGGCTAACATTTTAGAAAATGACATCTCCAAAGACGTGGAACAAGTGTAGTACTGGTACACTACTGGTAAAAATGTAAATTTGTGTATCCACTTTGGAAAAGTATTTTGCTAAGCCTAAGATAAATGAATATATATGCTTCAAAAGACAGTTATAAGATGGCCGGGGATTTAGCTCAGTGGTTCTGGCGCCTGCCTCACAAGTGCAAGGTCCTGAGTTCGATCTCCAGTACCAAAAAAAAGACAGATATAAGAAGTATGTAACAGCATTATTTACATTCAAATACTGGGAAAAACTCAAACAATAACTCAAATAACAATAATAGAGTAATCAAACTTTGGAACAATGCTTGGAAGATTTTGTAATAAAAACTAGGAAAGAATATACAACCTGGAATAAAAGTAACCTGAATAGTGTCTTCAACATAATATTATGCAAGTTAAGCCAGCAAAGAAGAATGTACACTGTATCAATCCATTTTGTGAAACTCCAAACAGATACCACTGATCTATTTTAAGAGGCCAAAATAGCAGTTATGTTTGGGGTAGGGGAATACTCAGGATACCACATGAGAAGTACCTGGGTAGAATGCCATTTCTGGGAATGGCTAGTAATTACACAGGTTTAATCATTTGGCAAACAGTAATAAAACAATCCACCATTGTTTTTTTTCTATATTTTCTGTATATTTCAATATCTAAAAGTTTACATTGTTCAATCTATGGGAGACTTTTTGTTTTGAACAAAATCCTTTAATCCTTTCTTATTTCAAAAATTAGTGGTGAACAAAATCCAGAAGGTTCCTGTGGGCATTCTGCACAATAATAAAAGAAGTCATATTTTCATAGATGCTCTCAACTGTACCATCAAAGTTGAGCATAATGAAGGGGAATATGTTTGAAGTTACATGCTAATCAATACGTCATATGCAACAACAATATCAGAATATTAATGACATAGGGAGTTAAGGAATTTGAAAGTACATTATATTATTTTTCTCTCATGTGTTTTGAATTTTCATAACTTTTTAAAGGAAAACACAAGCTTCTGCATATACAAAAGAAAGTAAAATTGCAGGCTAAGTGGAACATGCTTCTTCCAGCTTGCTCCACAAGCTTGCCACCAGGACAGGGTGAGGTGGACCCCCCCCAGGCAGGCCCACCAGCCAACGGCGTGGCCTCACAGGTGCCTCCAACAAAAGGCCCCGCCCCCCCTCATCTCTTGCCTTTTGGCTGTGCAGCTACTTGGTTACACACTGCAGAGGCACAGGGGGACATAGAAGCCATTGTCCTGAGCAGCAGAAGTGAACAACAGAGAGTGGCCTGTCTCAGGCTCCCTGATGAACACAAGCAATAAAGGCACACCAGACCACCATGATTGGTAAGTTGGAGGGATCATCAGCTCCCATTGGACATGGACGTTCTTCAGGGGAAAAGCAGCTGAAACCTGCACTAGAACCTTGCAGAGTGCAACCCTGCAGGAGAACAGGGAACTCACCTTGGGACTTGCAACCAGAAATCTGCCTGAATCTCATGGGTCTGAGACTAGCTTACTGAGACTCATTGACTTATCACTGCACACTGCTGCCCACGTTGTCTATTGTGACAGCAGAGACATACCCCGAAGGAGGCCCTTCATTTTTAAAGGTGATAAATTAATAACTACCACAAATTGTCATTCTGTAAGATGTATTGGATGCTATGGTGTTGCTGATTGTATCACTTGGGCTAAGGTGTTGTGACTGATCTAAACAGTTGTCCTTCCTGGTATAATGAAAATGAGACAGCCTCAGAGTCATTAGAGACTCAAAACCTAAAGACTAGCTATATCTGGAAGACACCTCTGAGAAGCAATCATTCCATAAGAGTTTTTAATAGATCAATAAAGATACTTACAATAAACAACTTCAAAATATCAACCCAGGAACTAAACCAAGGACATTACCAAAAACAAAAATGAGAAGACATTTAAGCAAGTCACAAACTCAGACTTCCACCCCACCAAAGACAAATTCTGGGGGGAAATGAGGTGGAAAAGTCTGATAATCAACCACCTGGACACCCTGAACTGATAGCACAGGAAGTAACAAAAACAGATGAATGAGGCTCTAGAAAAATTCAAAGCAGAAATAATCTCCCAGATAACTACAGAGATGGTGAGCAGAGTGACAGGCATGATTAGAGGCTCTAGAACAGAAACTGATAAAAAAAATAGATGAGCTCAGAAACATGCTGGAAGCCATGAATGCCCAGCATAAGAAAGAAATGGAAACCATGATCACCCAACATAAGAAAGAAATGAAATCCATGAAACAGATTCAGATATTCAAGAGATTAAAAACTCCATTGAAAGTATCCACAGCAGATTAAGGGAATCTGAAGATAGAATGCCAGATATAGAAGACAGCATTGTGGTGAAGGACCACAAAAACAAAGATTTCTTAAAAATAGTAAGGTACCATGAGAAATCAATTCAGCAGTTGTTAGATGATGCAAAGAAGAACAACATAAGACTGATAAGAGTCCAAGAAAAAATAGGAGAAAGTACAATTGACATAAAAAGCTGTCCACAGAAGTAATAGTAGAATACTTCCCAGATAGAGGTGGAGAATTGAACATAGAGATAAGTGAGGTATATAGAACTCCACCCAGACATGATCAAAAAAAATCTACACCTAGACGTATAATACTCAAGATCCCAGAAACCCAACAGAAGAACAAAATCCTACAGGCAGTTAGAGAAAAGAAACAAATCACCTATAAAGGAAAGCCCATCAGAATCATGGCAGACTTCTCAACACAAACCTTCAAATCAAGGAGAGCCTGGAGAGAAGTATTTCGAGCCCTAAAAGAAAATAACTTCCTACCTAGACTGTTGTATCCTGCAAAATTATCTTTCAAAATCAATGGGGAAATTAGATACTTCCATGACAAAGAACACCTGAGAAATTTCATGAACAGCAAACCAGCACTCCAAACAATTCTAAGCAATATCCTAGAAAAAGGCAATGAAGGTCACAACTCCATGAGGCTCAACAGAGGGAAGCCACCAGAGAAGGTAAGAAACTAAAGGGAAGGGAGGAAAAGAAATAAGAGCCAACAAATGTAAAACATCATGACAAGGATGAGTCAATATCTCTCAATTATAACTATCAATGTTAATGGCCTCAATTCACCAATCAAAAGAAGTAGACTGACAGAATGGATTAAGAAGTAAAATCCAACGATATGTTGTATACAAGAAACACATCTAACTCAAAAAGAAATTCATAGACTGAAAGTAAAAGGATGGAAAACGGCTCTGCATGCAACAGGAACCCAGAAAAAAGCAGGGGTAGCAATCTTATTTGCAGACAAAGTAGATTTCAAACCAAAACTAATTAAGAGAGACAAAGATTTTCATTACATCCTTGTGAAGGGAACAATCCAAGAGGAAGAGATGACAATCCTAAATATTTATGCACCAAATATGAATGCCCCCAGCTATACAAAACAAATATTAATGGACATGAGAAACCAAATAAACACTAATACAATTGTAGTGGGGGACCTCATTACCCCACTATCACAAATAGATGATCATCTAGACAAAAAATTAACAATGAAATTCAAGAACTGAACCAAGCTATTGAACAAATGGACTTAATAGGTATTTACAGAGTGTTCCACCCCACAAAATCAGAATACACATTCTTTTCAGCTGCAGATGGGTCATTCTCCAAAATAGACCACATGCTAGCTCATAGGACATGTCTAAGTCAATGTAAAAGAACTGAAATTACCCCCTGTATATTATCAAACCATATTGCAATAAAATTGGAGATCAATAACATGAGAAACTACAAAACTCCCACAAACCCCTGGAAATGGAATAACACCCTCCTGAACAACCAATGGGTCACAGAGGAAATTAAAGAAGAAATTAGACAGTTTCTACAAATAAATGATAGTGCCAGTACCACATACAGGAATCTATGGGACACAATAAAAGCAATTCTACATGGGAAATTCATAGCAGTGAATGCCCATGTTAGGAAAACAGAGAGAATGCAGATAAATAACCTAATACAGAACCTCAAACTCCTAGAAAAAGAAGAGAATAACAAACCCAAAGCTCGCACTAGAGAGGAAATTTATAAAGATCAGAGCAGAAGTCAATGCAATGGAGATTAAGAGAATGATACAAAAACTTAATGAATCAAAGAGTTGGTTTTTTGAAAGAATAAATAAAATTGAAAAACCTTTAGCTAACCTTATCAAAAAAAGGAAAGAAAAGGCTCAAATCCATGCAATTAAGAATGAAAAAGGGGAAGTCACAACAGATCCAGCAGAAATCCAGAGGACCATCAATATCTACTTCGAGAACCTGTACTCTAATAAAATGGAAAACACAGAAGAAATGGACAGATTCCTAGATACATATGAATTGCCAAAGGTAAATGAAGAAGATATAGAAATTCTAAACACCCCAATTACAATGAGTGAAATTGAAAATGTAATAAAAAATTTACCAACAAAGAAAAGCCCAGGTCCTGATGGCTTCACTGCTGAATTCTACAAGACATTTAAAGAAGAACTAATACCATTACTCTTTAAATTCATCAAGGAAATTGAAAGGGAAGCAAGGCTTCCCATCTCATTCCTGGAAGCAAATGTTACTTTTTTTCCAAAACCAAGGAAAGACCCAACCCAAAAAGAGAACTACAGGCCAATCTCTCTAATGAACATAGATGCAAAAATCCTCAACAAGATGCTGGCAAACAGAATACAGAGTGTCGTCAAGAAGATCATACACCTTGACCATGTCAGATTTACCCCAGGGATACAAGGATGTTTCAACATTCATAATCCAATAAATGTAATACACTATATTAACAGAGTCAAGGACAAAAACCATATGATCATCTCAATAGATGCAGAAAAGGCATTCGACAAAATCCACCACCCATTCATGATAAAAACCCTACAGAAAATTGGAATAGAAGGTCTTTATCTCAACCTGATTAAGTCTATCTATGAAAAACCAATAGCCAACATCATACTAAATGGTCAAAAACTGAAAACTTTCACGCTAAAATCAGGAACAAGACAAGGATGCCCACTATCACCACTCTTGATCAATACAGTTCTGAAAACATTAGCCACAGCAATTAGAAAAGAGAAAGAAATAAAAGGAATAAAGATAGGAAAGGAAGAAGTGAAACTGTCATTATTTGCTGATGATATGATACTTTACATAGAAGACCCAAACAACTTTACCAAAAGACTTCTAGACTTAATTGACAGATTCAGTAGAGTAGCTGGATATAAGGTCAACACTCAAAAGCCAATAGCCTTCTTATACACAAATAGCAGACTCACTGAGAAAGAAATTAGGGAAACAATTCCTTTTACAATAGCATCCCCCCAAAAATGAAATATCTAAGAATCAATCCAACAAAGAAAGCAAAAGACCTCTACACTGAAAACTGCAGCACCCTGAAAAAGGAGATTGAGGAGGATATAATAAAATGAAATGACATCCTTTGTTCCTGAGTAGTACGAATCAATATGGTGAAAATTGCCATACTTCCAAAACTGCTATGTAGATTTAATGCAATGCCAATTGAAATTCCAACAGTATACTTCACAGAACTACAGAAAACAACCCAAAAATTCATTTGGAACCAGAAGAGACCTAGAATAGCAAAAGCAATTCTAGGCAACAGAGACATGGCTGGGGGTATCACAATACCCAACTTGAAGCTATGCTACAAAGCTACTGTGATAAAAACAGCATGGTACTGGCAAAGAAACAGACCCAAGGATCAGTGGAATAGATTAGAAGATCCAGAAACAACTCCATACATACTCAGCCACCTTATCTTTGACAAACAAGCCAACCACCCTCATTGGAGGAAAGATAGCCTATTTAATAAATGGTGTTGGAAAAACTGGATTTCAACCTGTCGGAGATTAAAACTAGACCCACGTCTATCATGCACTAGATTAAGATCGATGTGGATTAAAGATCTAAATATTAAAACAGAAACACTAAACTTGCTGGAAGATAAGTTAGGTAAAACTCTTGAAGATATTGGCATAGGAAAAGACTTTATGAACAAAACCTCAGTAGCAGGGAACTAGCACAAAGCATCAGCAACTGGGATTTCATCTTATTGAAAAGCTTCTGCACTGCAAGAGAAACCACCAACAGAGCTAAGAGATAACCTACAATCTGGGGAAAAAAAATTACCAGCTGTAACTCAGACAAAGAGCTACTATCTAGAATATATAAAGATCTGAAAAAAATCAGACCCCCCAAATTCAAAGACCCAACTCTAAAATGGGCATCTGAAATGAACAGATATTTCTCAGACAAAGAAGTTAAAGCAGCAAGTAAACATATGAAAAAATGTTCAACATCACTGGTCATTCGAGAGATGTAGATGAAAACAACACTGAGATTCCACTTCACCCCAGAAAGCATGGCTGCTATCAAGAAATCAACCAATAACAAATGCTGGCGGGGTTGTGGGGAGAAAGGAACCCTTCTCCATAAAGAATCATACCACAGAGATATATGTGTACCCATGTTTATTGTGGCACAGTCTGTAATAGCTAAAGCTTGGAAACAGCCCAATTGCCCATCAATTGGAAATGATAAAGAAGATGTTGTTGCTTTATAAAATGGAGTACTACTCAGCCATAAAGAATGAGAAACTAGAGTCATTTATATCTAAATGGATGCATATTGAACATATTGAAGCCATACTCTTTTTTTTTGGTACCAGGAATTGAACTTGGGTCCTTGCGCTTGCACAGCAGGCGAGGAAACCACTGAGCTAAATCCCTGGCCCTTGAAGCCATACCCTTAAGTGAAATAAATAAGACACACATGTGTAAATACCAAATAGTTACTCTGGTGTGAGAAACTGAGAGTGTAAATAAGGATTAAAAGGATTAATAACTAATAATTGATACTTTGAAATAGGAAATCGTCCAAAGGGGTAGGAGTGTTGGGAGGAGATGGGGAAAGGAAAGAATGGAAAGGAAAAATTATGAGAGAAGAAAAAAAAATGGAAACAAAGTATGTAAATAGGGAAGGGTGGAGGGGTGAAGGGCACACAGGTAATGGGAAAAAATAAGAACCAAGATACATCATGTACAGGTACAAGCACCCAATGATAAATGTAAACATATTGTATACCTAAAATGTACCAATACAAGAATTTAAGCCAAAAAAAAGAAAAAGAAAGTAAAAGTAAAGACAAAAAAAATCCGAGTTATATCACAAAGGGACTCCTCCATAGAAGAGGAAAAAGGAATCAGAAAAAGAAAGAATACACTAAAATTGGGTTTTAAATCTGGATTTGTTTCAGGTGTAATTTCAGTTAAACATCTTGTATTCCAACAAACTGAATCTATTGCTTTTCTTTGGGCTTATTTCCACCCTTCTTCTCTAAGGAGTGTTTGTATTCTTGTCGCTGAACTCCAATTGCTCTATTGTTATTGTTTATCACTTAACTGATCCTTATTATTTGCTGTGCTGCAGTAGTTGTGTTTTATAAAGCAGTTATTCCTTGAAATATTTTTCTATATGCCTAGAACCTTGTAATGGAAATATTATTCAATATGTTTTATTTATAATTTATTTGTCAAATGCATATTGATTCTTTATGAACAATGTGTTAATTAGCATCTTTTCAAATATGATTTTGTACTTTGTAGTCACCACACGTTATTTAGTTCTCATGAAATTTATATGAGCTTATTATTATTATCTTCATGAACTTTTTTTTTTTTTGGGTACCGGAGATCGAACTTGGGTCCTTGTGATAACTGAGTCACAGAAAACAGGTTGGAGGAAGTCATATAGTAAGTATAGTAGCTCCAGACCTAAATTTTTAAATCTACCAAATCTTGATTATTTTGAGCTCAGCATAGCAAAGTAGGAAAAGGAAACTTCCAAGATGATTCATGAATCTAATCTTTTCTTTAGAGTGCTGCCTTTAGCTTAATTATACCAACATTTTCTTTGTTTCAGAAGCGTTAGGACATAAAGATCATTCTCATTTTTATTTTCTTCACAAGACTATTTGAATTACAATATCAAAATTTGGATCTCAATTTCTGTAATTACTGAGTGCTGAGCTATTCACCACTCATAATTCTATTTGCACATTCTCCAGTTTAGTACTTCAATATATTCGTATTACCTCAGAAAAAATTATACAATCTTGCGAGTATAACTGAAGAAGAAATCTTTTTTTGTTGTTTTGTTTTGTTTTTTGAAGAAGAAGAAGAAGAAATCTTGACTAATTATTTAACTATCTTTTGGAAATAGAATTTTTGTCCTATAGCTTGCAGAGTCAGAGAAAGAGCTGCCATGTTACACTACAAAGGCTTATAGATATAAGTTGAGTGCACTGTTAAATATTTGAGAACCAAAAGTCAACTGGCATTGATCAGAATTTATCTATTAATTCTGATGAAGTTGTTGCATTCCTTTGATAGTACTATGCTCTTCTTGGCTGCCACATATTAATAATGCTCAATAAAGCTACTGTGCTCCTGAAAATAGCCATTACCCTACTAGGCCCATGGTAATATGACTCTTGTTCCCAAACAGGGATTCTGGTCAAAATATACTGGAATATAAATAAATTTAAATCATCTGTGATCTCAAACACCCATAGTTAGCATTGATAACATTGTGGTGCTTTTATCTTTTTCTGAATAAATTAAAACTTTTTATTACTTAAAGCAAAAGAAAAAATGCTGTCATAGGTTCCAATATGTTTGCATAATTGAAAAATTGTGTGTATCGTACTGAGACTTGCTAGAATCAATGCACTTTTTATATATACTGTTGCCACTGTTGAAATTTTGAACTAATGTGCACAACCCACAACCACACCAACAATGGTTATTATTTTTCTATCTTTAACAGATGCAGTGACACTCAATATTTTTGTTTGTTTTATTTGATTACTAAGATAATTGAATGTTTTTCATGTGTTTGTTAATAGTTGAATTTCTTCTGTGAAGAATTTTTTCGTTGTGCCATTTGCTTGTTTCTTCTCTGTTTTGCTACTCATATTTTTATTAATTTCTAAGATCCTTCTCCTTATATTTATCCATTTGTCTATTTATATATTTATCCATTTATATATGTAACCATTTTATAAATATATAGACATTTCCCTTTCTATAGTTTTCTTTTCATGTTTTTACTATGGAAGTTTTGACTTTTAAGTGGTGGAAACTATCAGTCTTTCCTTTTATAGTTTTTTATTGTCAGTGCTATGCATAGGAGACCCTTCCATATCCCGTTTCAACAAATGTGAACATTACTTTAAATGTTTTTATTGTTTTATTTTTACATTCAAAACTAACCTGGCTAAAATTTATTTTGTTACAGGGGGTAAGGTAGTGATTAAAAATTTTTTGTTGTTGGAAGTAACTTTCCCTTTATTTTAATGTGATTTGTTCAGTAACCTATACTTTGACCACATATTTAATATCTCAATTTTATAACTTTTTCTATAACTTGTTTTTTATCTAACTGAGTTTCTTCTATTCATTTCCACCAATTCATCTTCCTGTCCTGACGCTAGTACTACTTGTTGAAAATACAATTATGTATTATTTTGGAAAAATGTTCTGTAACCCAATCTATAATTTTATTATAAATACAATGAAATACTGTCAGTTTTCTAACAGCACAAAATAGAGAATTGTGATTATTCTTATTTCATTATTGTTGAAAACCATAGTGCTCTGAATAATAAGGACTTTAGCAACAATGACTTTAGAGAGCTTTCAGGAACACTTTTCATATATTAACACTACCTTTAATTGCATCATTTTCTCCCAGGCTTTGTTACCTAATTTGATTATATGAAAAAATATTTTGTAGTGTGTTTATGGCTGCTAGCCATCTTTCATCCTATTTTGAAGTTATGTGGAAGTGTACATAAAAGCTTTCAACAGATTCCCAAAGGAATTCATGACCATAAAGATTAGGAACCACTGTTTTAGACCATTTAAAGTGTCTCATTAGTGGCTGAAACTGAGTAATTTCACAAATTTTCTCACACTAAGACTATAAAAACCCACATGACTCAAATGACTCTGACATTATTTGAAGAAATGTATGCAAAATAAAAATGTGACTGCCTAAAGTGATGTTGCCAAAATAAAGTACCACCCACAGTCTGTAGCATCTTTTTTGTTTTCAGAATGACTTCAACAAAAACTCCCACTTGGCAAAATAGAATATAAAACAGCAGAGAATAATATGTGTTCTATACCATATATCATAGCCTGATTGACAGAATTCATTCACTCTTTGCTCATTCACTCTTTTATTTCATGCAATCATAAAATGTACTGAGCTCTTTAAGTACCAGGCACTATGATAAGCACTAGATTTATGGTAGGGAACAAAACAGACCAAAATCTTTTTTCCCCTTGGAGTCTGCATCCTTACAGGAAAATAAAAGTAATTAAAAAATAAAAATCAAGAGCAAGTAAGTTAAACGTTGCTCAGCTTGGTGAAAAATTAGAAAATTGATAGAGTATGTGAAAAGGAACAGATTTTAGACAAGGTGGCTGGGAAAGTCTCACTATGAAGAAGATACATGAGTAAAGGTTTGTTGTCCAAAAGCCTTGAGCTGGAGACATGGACAGCAACGAAGTTGTGTGGCTGAAGCACAGTGGGGCAGGGAAGGAGAACGGTAGACTACAAGGTGAAGCCAACAGTGGAGATTAGGAGATCACCGAAAGCCCTTTATCTCTTACAGAGGCATCAGAAGATGCTGTGCAGCATGACTGGATATGGTCCATGTTTTATCAGGCTCGCTGTAGCTGCTGAATTGGGAGCAAGTAGACAGGGACAAGGTTGGAGACAGATCCTCCGTGGATCAACTACTTCAGTGAGCCAAAGAAGACAAGATCTTGCTTCTCCTAGAGCACTATCATGGAAGCTAGTGAGAGGTGGTCTGAATATATTTTGAAGGTAGAACTAAAATGATTTCACAGAAGATAAGTTATAAAGCTTGAGAGAAAGACAGGAAATAATGATAGTTCCAAGATTCTGGTCAGAGCTAGAAATATAATATGTTGTAATTTCCTGAGATGGGAAAGTCTATGGGAGGTACAGCCTTGAAGGGAAAAGATCATGAATAGCAAGTGTAAAGGACAGTGCCCTAGTAGTTAGAGTACAGGTCTGAGTGGGAGATAACAATTTAGAGGCTTTCAGTATATAGTTCTTAAAGCAGTGAGGTTAATGCCATTGCGAAGTACTCTTTTCCATGACAGTGGAATGAGTTATGCTCAGTTAACCTCTGGCCCCTTATCCATTTCCCCCATCAGACAAGTGTTATGGAAGATGCTCCTGGCATTAGTAGAATGGTGCTGTGTACTTCTGTTAGCCCACTTTCTATTGGTGTAGGTGTGGGGTGTGGAGATGTCCTTGACTATGCAATGGAAGATCCAACTTGTAGAACAGATTTAGTGGTTTTCTACGGTTACTGCTTTCTGGATTGTTTAATGATCTCTCAATCTCTTTCCGTTCACTGAATTCTATGAGATACTTATCAAAGTCATAGATGGTGCATAGTCATGACTTTGGAGGATGGAACCCTTTCTGTGAATTTGTCTCACATAAAAAGGCCCTTTGTTCTGTCAATCCTCCTGCCTCATTTTATTGATCTCCAGCTTGGCCTTTGCTTTTGCTTCCATCGGATTTTTACTCTAGACAAGTTAAAACACTAGCCTTGAGTGGAGGGGCATGGTTAATCTTCCTTTGGAAAAAACATCTGAAACAGGTACTACAGGCAAAGGACTAATAATTTCTGTAATTGCAGAAAGAATGCTCCAAAAGAGTGGAACAGAGAACACACAGAAAAGTAAAATATGGTCAATTTTAAGCTTAATAAAATAAATGTAAGGAATTACAATGGGATAACATTTCACCTATCAAACTGACAAAAGTGTATGAGAGAGAAAGAGAGGGAGAGAGAGGAAAAAGAAGACAGAGAGATAGTGGGAAAAGATTAAGGTATATATAGGAAAACAGACAATGAGATACAGATAATGCATAATTACCATAACTCTTTAAAGGAAATGTAAAAAAAATGAAGACATCCATATCATACAATCTAGCATTTCTTCTTAGATATCTAAACATGTAAGTACAAAAATAGTTGTGCAAGGATATTTTTGGCATTATTTGTAATTTTAAAAGTATCAAACTTTAATACATATAAAGAAAAGAAGCCTAGGTAAATACATAATATATTCTTATCTTATACAGCAATTAAAAGGAATGAAGTGCTATATATATATATATATTTCTAAAGATTTTGAGTGAAAAAAGATATACAAACAAAATATCAAATAATACCATTTATTTTAAATGCACTACACTTGCACACAATAATTCTGTTTGTTGTTTGCATGTTCAAAATAATTTTAAAAGCCTGAAATTCTCCCCACAATTCTTGAAACAGTGATTACAGAATGTAGGCCAAGACCAGAATTTGAACAATAGTAAAATTATTTCTGCTTTTTGACAAATTTAAAATTTAGAAAAATGAATTCATATGTACCAATGAGAAGCATGGAGGTAAGTTAAATATAATGAGAAAGAAAAAATGATACAAAGGAGCCTTGGGAATGAAAATCCAATAGCGTGAGATGATACTGCAGCATGAAGGAAGGGCAGCACTTAGGCTCTGTGCCTGGGTCATGGAATGTGGCTCAAGAACAGTGAGCCCAGAAAAGAAGCCAGTCTGGTAAGGATGGTTTCAGGATGGAGCATTTCAAGAAATAAAGGAGACGTGATGCCAAGTGATGCTAAGAGGAGAAAGTATTAGAGACATAAATTGGGGAGTTAGCCGGAAGAGACAGGTGTAAACCATGAGAAGAAGTGAACCAGCTGAGGGATAGAATTTTAAACCAACAAACAAGTTGGGCATGGTACTGCATTCCTGTAATCTCAGCACTCTGGAAGGCTAAGGCAGGAGAACCTCAAGTCCCATTCCAATCTGGACCACTTAGCAAGACCTTATTATAATGAGTGTAAAAAGCCAGTTTCAAAATTAAAAAGAAAATATACCTCAGTTCAAAGGCCCTGGGTTCAATCCCCTGTATCACATAAACACAAAAAGGCAAAAGCCTAAATATGAATAAATTTTCTGACCATATCTATAGATTTATAAGATGAACATTAACTTTCATTATTGATTTGAGTTAGAAAAAGTCATTTAATTACTGTCTTGGTTACTTTTCTCGTCACTGAGACAAAATACCCAACACCTAAAGTTAAAAGAGGAAAGGTTTATTAGCTCAGAGTTTGTCCAGATTTTAGTCTGTAATCAGGTGGCTCCAAGGTATGGTCACATCGCAGAGGAGATACAGTTCATGGCAGGCAGAAGGTAGTAAGCAACAAAGAACAACCACAACTCTTTCCATCCCTTGAATCTTTTTTTTTTTTTTTTTTTTTTGCTTAAATTCTTTTATTGGTACATTTTAGGTATACAATACGTTTACACTTATCATTGGGTGCTTGTACCTGTACATGGCGTATCTTGGTTCTTATTTTTTTCCCCATTACCTGTGCACCCTTCACCCCCTGCATGCTTCCCTAAAGCTTAGAAACAGCCCAAGTGCCCATCAACTGGAAACTGGATAAAGATGTGTTGTTGTTTTTTTTTAAATGGAGTACTACTCAGCCATAAAGAACAAGAAACTAGAGTCATTTATAGCTAAATGGATGCATATTGAGGCCATACTCTTAAGTGAAATAAACAGGACACACATGTGTAAATATTCCTTGAATCTTATCCAGGCTACTTAGCTCAAGTAGCATTCACATCCTTAATCCCAATTTCCTTAATCCTAGACTCGCATCATGAATCAATCCCAGCGTCACACACTCTAGATCCAGACACCGCTGAAAAAGCTTCACCTATGACTGCATAAGGCCTTGGTGGGACATCTAGACACAAGCCACAACAATTACAGGTGGAAAATATAAAGAAAACTGGAGGCGCAGAATGCAATGTGTGAATAGTTATATCAAGTGGGACATAGCTTTGCTCTAGAAGACCATATAGTGTAGATATCAAGATCACAGATTTTGTTTCTTCTTACTGTGTGGCATTAGACATAGAAAAAAAGCAAGTCCTTCCCACATGGTGCCTTGTAAATCAGATTGTTTGCTTTCTCTGATTATATGATATAGTTGAACAAAATTCTTTTTAAACAAGGATGGTGGTATCATCACTAAAAATAAATAATATTCTAGACCGGTATTATGACCATGGAGTAAAATAATGTATATGTTTTCTATTATATGGCTTGACTATATTATGATTTAATGTATATTAAATGTGTATTATATAATCAAATTTGCCTGCCACATCAATAAATTTTTTTAGTGTTTTTTTAAACTTCTAGAATCAAAGAGACACTTATTTATGGCTTCATGGCCATGACTACAATGAGTATAAAAACTTAAATAATGAACAGAAATGTAAGCAGTGTTTTACTCTGAATTTTATTAAATAATCAGGAATTCACTTCTGCATTACTTTGAGACAAATGCATATTAATTGAAGAGTCAAGAACTTGATTCCAAGGGCATAGATCTCTTCTGGGATGAGAGACATTTGACACAAATATTTGATGGGAAAGCAAATGGTAGAGCTGGACCCTGAACGTACAGGAGAGGACTGATAGGATGGGAATGAGACACAAGGCAGGGAAGTACGTCAGGCTGCCTGTTGTGAGGGCCAGAGGACATCATGACAAAAGAGAATGTAGATACCAGGGGGCTGCAGCTGGTCATGAAGTTCTTTGGTGGTGATGGGACAAAAATATACCAAAATAAGTCAATCTGGCCAACTGATCTAGACCACCCACATCAGGTGTTGCCTCATTAGTATGTTTAACGATTGTAAATCTTCTTGGAATGACACACAATTAAAGCAGGAATGGCCCTGTTTAATCAGAGACAAGCAAAGCTTTTATTTTGTTCACAAACATTAGTATTTGTGACTATGTACAAGGAGAATTGTTTAAAATATCTTACTCAATTCGGTTTTACAAGCAAAAATAAACTGGAAAATCACTGAGTTCTAAACTCAAAATACCATGGAAACTACTAGCAATGGTCAATGCCTTTCACTGATGTCTTTATTATGGAGACAAGAGGAAAGGTTAAATTATTCACTTTAGAAATATAATTTTCAACATTAATCCCACCAAAATGTAGCTAGCACACAATTTAATTCTTCTGTGCATTAAAACATAAGTTCATGTACTCAGTTATAACAAAAATGAAAGTTGTTTTTCTGTTTAAATCTCAAAGGGCCATGCAAGAGAGATTAAAAGGACTGTTTTGTCTCTTTTTATGATGGTATATGCATGTAATGGTTATTCTCAGTCATTCCAGAGGGATTTAGGCTTTTCAATTCTTCTGACTTTATCTTCTTACCTTCTAATACTGCTGTTTTGTAAGAGAAAGAAAACAGTCCTCCGAGCCTTCCCAGTAGATATAATTGTGCAAGGCTCCCTGGTCTCCTTCTTTAGCTGCTAATGGTTAATTAGTTTATGCACTTGCAGTTTGGTCTCTTGAGGAGAGAAATTAAATTTCTTCCTTTTAGCCTAGAAGAGCATGGATATTTTTTGAATGTTTTCATCTTATTTATACTTTAAGGCAATGCCCTGAGCATCAGTTGAGGGGCATAGAAATAGAACAACCTACTCAGAGAATAGTGTCATTACTGAGCACACCAGTTATAAGAGAAATTACCTAAGGTGTTAGGCACCTTATTTAACTGTGCCTTCTGACTCTAACATAGGAGTCTAAATATAGTTGCATTTTTACATACTTGTTCAATCGATTGAAAAAAATGGTAGAGTTGGAGTCACTTTTTATCTAAGTTCTAAACATGGTTCTGCCACTTACTGGTTGTGCAACTTTTGACAATGTACTTAATTTCTAAGCCTCACTGCTCTTCTCTGCAAAACAAGGGTAGTAATCATACACACTTAAAGAACAGATGAATTAGTCACACTTAAAATGCTATACAGTAAAAATTTGATCAATGATAGAATTTTATTATTAATGAAACCCACGTGATTGTGTAGCCCTTTAGATTTTTTTCCTCTTGTAATATTAAAGTAAACAAAGAATTTTTGGAAAACCTTAATACACACAAATAATAAAATGTTTCTTAAGATGATCATATTAGTTTTCCCAGCAGTTGAATAATATAAGAGGAAACTTGGCATATTTATTACAAGATTTCCTTAGGCAAGGTCTCGATGTAATTATTTGCAAAATAAGAATGCCATAAAGAACAAACAGAAATGGTATGAACTACATGGCATGAGTAGAAATATTTTCCAAGCTATGTAAGATTATGCAAATGCTAAATTGTTCCTGGAACCACTTTTAAGTTCATCTAATACCTTTGTGTAAAGGATGAGAACAATAAGAGAGAATGTGTAACTTATTGAAAAGCACACAACTGGTGAGCAGAGCAAAGCCCTAGACTTACAGAACACAGTTCAAGAGTGTTAAAAGACTTTATGAACAAAACCTCAGTAGCAAGGGAACTAGCACAAAGAATCAACAATTGGGATCTCATCTTATTAAAAAGCTTCTGCACTGCAAGAGAAACCACCAACAGAGCTAAGGGACAACCTACAATGTGGGAAAAAAAATTTAGCAGCTGTACCTAAGACAAAGGACTACCATCTAGATTACATAAAGAACTGAAAAAAATCAGACCCCTCAAATTCAAAGACCCAATTCTAAAATGGGCATCTGAATGGAACAGACATTTCTCAGACAAAGAAGAAAAGCAACAAATAAACATATGAAAAAATGTGCAACATCACTGGTCATTTGAGAGATGCAGATGAAAACAACACTGAGATTCCACCTCACCCCAGAAAGAATGGCTGATATCAAGAAATCAACCAATAACAAATGCTGGTGGGGGTGTGAGGAGAAAGAAACCCATCTCCATTGTTGGTGGGAGTGCAGACTGGTGCAACCACTGTGGAAATCAGTATGGAGATACCTCAAAGAACTAGGAGTAGAGGTCCTATTTGACCCATCTATTCCCCTGCTGGGTATCTTCCCAAAAGAATTAAAAGAATCATACCACACCAATATATGTGCACCCATGTTCATAGCAGCACAGTTTGTAACAGCTAAAACTTAGAAACAGCCCGATTGCCCATCAACTGGAAACTGCATAAAGATGTGGTTTTTTTATAAAATGGTATACTACTCGCCATAATGAACGAGAAATTAGAGCTATTTATAGCTAAATGGATACATATTGAGGCCATACTTTTAAGTGAAATAAATAGGACACATGTGTAAATACCGAATAGTTTCTTTGGTGTGAGAAACTGAAAGTGTAAATAAGGATTAAAATGATTAAAAAGAATTACTAATAATTTGAAATAGGAAGAAAAGGTCCAAAGGAGTAGGGGAAGTGGGAGGGGAAAAGGAAAGGAAAGAATGGAAAGAAAAAATTATGAGAAAGGGAAAAAATGGAAACAAAGTCTTTGTAAATAGGGAAGGGTGGAGGGGGTGAAGGGAGGACAGGGAATGGGGAAAAAATAAGAACCAAGATACATCATGTACAGGTACAAGCACCCAATGATAAATGTAAATGTATTGTATACCTAAAATATACCAATAAAAGAATTTAAGCAAAACAACAAAAAAAATGTTGTCCACTGGTTGCTAAGTTGTGCACACTGTCATATTTTGTTGTGGTATTTTGTAGCCTTCTAGTTCTCTGACACCCCACTTCCATAACTATCATTCAGGGGCAGAATTTCCAAAATAATTATGAAGCAGTGCTGCCAGCAGATGTTACAGAGGGTCTGGTTCTACCTTACAAAAAGGATGGCCCTGCAGTATTTTGCTATCTTACCACATCACCCATTGTTATGGCTTGTATCTAGATGTCCCCCCAAAGCCTCATGTGCTCATCAGTGGGGCTTTTCAGAGGTTGCTGGATATAGGGTGTGTGATGGTGGGATCAAGGATGTGATGCTAGGATCGATTCATGCTTCAATGCTGGGATTAAGGCTACCCTGCCCTAAGGGTGGCTATACTGGATAGGATATAAAGGCAGAAAAAGGGTCAATGCTTGGTGCTTATAGTTTAATGCTCCTGCTTTCTTCTGCTGACCATGGACTGTTTCTCCTCTTCAATGATCCTCTGCCATGCCACCCTGCCTTGAAGCAAGTTAACTATGGACTGAAAACTCTACAAACTTTAAGCCTAAATAAACCTTTCCTTTTTCAACATTGAGTGTTGGGTATTTTTTCTCAGCAACAATAAAAATAACTAAGATACCTGTGTTCCCTGGCTAGCTCCAGTTGGCAGAGGCATCACCATAAGTTGCCTGGCACATACATTTGAATGCAATATTATTGAAGCAAAAGCCCTAGGTTCAGTAGTTTCATTCAGGAAAAAAAATTGACTCCAAATCTAGAGAGCCATTGGGTAGATATATGTTTGAGGTTATCCTCTCTGCCCATGAAGAAAAACACGTTAAAATGAAACTCCAATAATGCCATCTCTGAATACAACAACTTTGTTCCCTCCAAAATGGCATCCTCAAGCTACTTTCAGAAATTTAAATCTCATTAGATATCTTGGCATTTATATGAAAAAGTAAGTAGTGATGAGAGTAGGCCTGCTCATTGAGTGCTGCCCACATAAACTAAAGAAATGGAAGTTCACTCCACCCAGTACTTCCCAATCCCAGGACAGCCTTGATACTTAGTTTGTGTGTTTCTGGAAATTAGTATGGAGCTCACAAATATTTATTCAACTAAATAATTCTAACAGATATCATTTGGGTCTAGACCAATAGATGAAACTATACTTATTCCATTATTGAAGCAAAACTGAAACTGATAGCCTAATCAGTTAGGCAACTTAAGCCACTTCTATATTAAAACTCTCAGTTCTGATTTTCTATGTTACATATATACCTCTTCATATATATATAATGCTTATTTGTACACACTCTGTATCTAGTGTATATTAATTTATATGTACATACCATATATTACAAAATACTTTTAATATTCCAAAGTATTGTCTAAATAAATTATTAGTTCTTCAAAGGCAAGGAGACATAGCCATTGTAAACAGCAAAAAGATTTATTGTGAATTACTAAGATATTAAGTGTTGTGTGGACTTTAGTTTTGTGTCTATTTAGGAGTACTCATAAAATATAAAGAGAAAAACTTTTCCAAAACATCCTTAAAAATAATATTTAGAAAATATTTATATCATAGACTCAAATATAATTGTTAGTCTATCCTGAAGAAATAGAGTAAAATGATTTTCTCTAAAATGGGTGATGTGTCCAATTGTAATGTTGTATGGAATAAGGCTTCATTCATTAGCCTAGGTGTTTATTACATAAGTCTCTTTGAAACAATATCTAAAATGGCTTCAACTATTCCATTTTTATTAGTATAAAATCATAATGTTTCATACTCTGAGAAGGTAAACTTAAGTATAAAGGGGCTTAAATTAAAATGTGCTAGAAAAAAATGTGTGTTTTACTCTCTTTATTCATCTTTTAGACTGTCCATTTCCATAGCACCAAATTATAAACTTAAAGATCTTAAAAAATGTCACATAGATAGAAGTCATCTAGCCTCACAACTCCCCTAGAAATGAAAAGATTAAGGCTCTGAGAATGGTAGCTTACTCAAAGTAAGCCAAAAACTGGTAGAATCAGGAATCTTCAGTTCATAATTCTCACTACTACACCAAGCTGCTGTTGTCTGCAGTTGCCTTCAGCACTGGCTCTTAGCTGCACAATATGTGATTTCCTTGAATTCAGAAATTATTGTAACTAATAATACTTTAAGATGAACAGAATTTCACTCTTTTGCACTATGTTTTGTGTGACTTTTTAGAGTCTGGAGTATAATTCATCATAACAGAAGATAAAATAATGAAAGAAGTGACAAATAATGAGATTCCACTTTATGAAGATAACAAATCCAAAAACCAACAGAAAGATTTCTTCAATTTCCAATGATATTACCAAATTCTTCATCTGTACATCACATTTAAGAGTGCACTATGAGCTTTGTTACAGATTAGATTTCACATTACATAGGTGGCAAAAACGCTACTTTTCATGATGCATGTGTTACAGAAAGCTGTGAGTTTTGTGGATGTTCCCCCCACACATCATAAGAATATCCATAAGTGAAATGTTTTTGTTGTCTCACCAAAACTGTGTGTCACTTTGTGGTAGAAGTTTCATTTTAAATTTTATATATTTCTAACTTTAGATAAACATAAACTAAAATCAGATTCTTTATCACAGTGTATACTGTTTTCCTGCCAAAATTGTTGTTGCAACTGAATTGAACAATTCGGATGCATTACCAACTGGGCACATGTTTTTTCCCATTTCTAACTGATTATTTCTGTACGAGAGGTAGTTGTACCCAAGGTATTAAACATTTGGTTGTTGATCATTAATTACAGTTATAGGGAAAGACAGCAAAAAGCAAAAATGGGACATTTATCTCATTTTCTATCAGTACTGTAGTACAAATGTGTCTTCCATATGCAGCATACCTTCGTAAATATCTACTTGTATGTTATGTGATGCATTATTTATTTCTGTTCTGAAGGGAGAGAGCCAATTCAGAATAGTAAAAATCCCTAAGAGGAGGAAATTTCTACAAGTATGCTCAAGGGTGAAGTTATTTTCAAAATCAAAGTAGGAAATCTTTCAGCAAAAACCTAAGAAATAACCACAATGATAATATCCCAGAATCAGTCCTCAGCTCTCTTTAACAACTGCAAGGCTTTGTTGTTAGCCAGAGAGGCTGACAGAATGAAAGTTTGGTGGCTTTTATGGTGTTTTCTAATATTTAGCCACCATTTTTGTAACAACTTTATTGAGATATAATTCATAAACCGTAGCATTCACCAATTCCAAGGGCACAGTCTGGTGATTTGTTATCTATTCACAGAATTGTGCAACCATCACCACTATCAGGGACTGATTAGACTCCCAACCACCAGACCAAGGGTACAGTGCAGAGTAACAAAAGACTGGACAAGATCTTTACTACATAAAGGGGGCCCAGGAGGGTCAAAGCTCTTATCAGGCTAAGACGCTGTCTCCTGGAGCTTGCCACTTTTTATTGAACACAGCTTCATGAAGGGGCAAGGAGCAGAGCAGAGAAAGGTGGAGTGGAGAACACTAACATGAGCAGGGTCCTAGCAACAAGGGAACACAATATTCTAGCAGGAACAGATCATTGAGTAATGGGAAATTTGTTTTTCCCTTAGATTAATTTTTGCTTCTATAGAAATTTTTTATGAGTCATGTTGCCCCTAGCTGCACTATTGTCTTGCCATCCTAGTCGTCACAGTATCATGGATCACTGAGACCTCTGCTGTAACCAGTGGTGTGGGGAGTTGTTCCTTTCCCATATACCAACTGCTGGCTCTTCAGGTGAGCCATTGTGGTCTAACAGTCAGACTCAGACTTTTACTATGAAAGACCAATTTATGAACTTGCAGCTTGCTCAGGGTGGTCTCCATCATACTACAATCAATTTTAGACAGTTTTCATCACATTTACCCTCTTGCTATTACTCCCTAACCCCTCCCCTACAATTCTCCAACATCTAAACAACAACAAATATATTTTCTGTCTATAGAATTACCTATCCTGGACATTTCATATAATGGACTCACATAATGTATAGTTATTTTGTGCTGGCTCTTCCACTTAGCATAATGTTTTGAGGTTTTATCCAGGTTTATCATATATCAGTATTTTATTCCTTTTTATAACTGTAAAATAGTCCATTGTATGGATATACCATATTTTATTTACCCATTAATTAGTTGAAGGTAGGTAAGCTGTTGACACTTTTTGGCTATTATTAATAATATTGCTAAGGACACATTAACAAATTTTGGTAGGAGTATTTTTTTCATTTTTCTTGTGTATACACCTGAGAGAATAATTGCTGAAATGTGTAGCCAGTTTTAAATTTTAAAATAAAATGTGGTTTTTTTGTAACTGCATTTTCTTACTATCAGATTCTGTTGTTCTGACCTCCATTGAAGACAATTAGATCCTCTGTTATAGCTGGCCCTCAGGTCATAGAGAAGATGCCATTATCTCTTGGCTTGGATTTCAGATTAAGCTATTTCAATTCTCTAAGATTTCAGATTTTATCAGTCTACTACCCTGGTCACATTTGCTTCAGCCTGAAACTGCTCTAATATCTCTACTTGTTGCCTTCATACTTTGGATAGATGAACATTTTCACTACAAAGATTGTAATATTAATTTATTGACCACTCTTATTTGCTGGTCCTCTGCTAAGTTTTCTACGTGTATTTCTGTAATTCCTAAAAGAACCATATGAGACTGATAATATTATCCCAGTGTTACATGTGAGAGAACCAAGGCTCAAAGAATTTGACTTACCCAAAGCCTCCAGTTAAACAAGTGGTAGAAACAGATTAGAAACTACAAGTCATCTGCTCAAAACCCTGACATCTTTTCACACGCTGAGCTATGCCATATTGAGAAGTGTTTGAGCAGTGGCCACAAATAAGATTGTTTTCTAAATCCTATATAATTACTCTAGCTCTTCACAGACAACATCAACAGTGAGCACAAATTAGCATTACACATTCAATAGCATAAATGATTAACTTTCAAATCATTTCTCACAAGTCAAAATAAGAAATATGTTTTATATCAAAATACAATAAAAACCACTAACAAAACTTTCAATCATGGGTACATATTCCATACATATTTTAGGACCATAAGTCTCTAACTCCAAAATTAAAAAAAAAATAGCATAGAATATAGGGAAAGGGTAATGGGAGTTTCCAGAGACCCCTGCAATGGTCCTGGCATCCTGCATGCCAGTATGACAACTTTGACATAGGAAAGTGGGAATTAAAAGAAACACAGAGACAGAGACTTGAGAGAAACTGAGTCTTGGGCTGATCCAAGCTGCTCTGGGCAGCAAAGACAAAGGACTCCCAGGACATCCAGTGTTTGTTCATTACAAGTATGGGAAGGGGGGGGGGGGCTGGGCAGGCCTTGGGACACCTGCTGATAACAAGTATAAAGCAGGCAGGACTATAGAATGAGGGCACAAGCATATCTTTGCTGAAGAGAACAAATGGTTAATTCAGAGTGGAGGAATTTAGCTGGAGCTGAGTTGACCTTGGCTGGAAGTGAACATAGCTAATTGATCTACTTCCAATGTAATACAGCTAAATTATGGAGGGGCAAGAAGCTTGTGCCACTATAACCTGCTAATACTAGGCAGAAGTGTCTGCTACATCTCCTCCTTTCTCTTTTGGAAATTGCAGCAGGGTGAGTCAAGGTACCATGGCATCAGAGGTGTCTGCTACAGTAGAATATTTCCAGTTAAGGTAGACTTTTTAAAAATTTTTAATGCAGATTGATCTGAAAGTGGCTCTCTTTGAAAAATAGTAAGGAACTACGAAAGTCTTTCCCATTGCTGTAAGAGCATGAACCTGCAGAGTAAAAGACAGAGGGTAGACTGGAGAGACAGCAGTGTGTAGAAAGCCACAGCAAGCATGTCTCACAGCTAAATGAGCCCTGAGTAAAAAGCACATCAAGTGGCAGAGCTGTTATGCTACCTAAATTAAGAGTTCTAGAGGACTCAGCTACTCATCTTGGACAAAGTGTAGGGCATATTGAAGGGAATTAAGACCACTGTGGAAATATGCCTAAGACTATTTTGAGACAACTGCAGATTTTTTTGGGGGGGACAGGATTTTCCACAATTTTTACTAAAGATTTTAATAGAAGGAAGTTACCTTGTAACATCACAGTGTAGGACCACAAAAAGTGGAAAATCGATGTGATTAAAAGTAAAGGCCACATATCAAGACTAGTTATGATGAAAATATTTTTCTATTAATCACATGTGTAAAAAAGTTTTCATCTATAACCATTTATTCATCCTAATCTTTACATTCCCATTTCAAAATCCTGAATTTAAAGAAATCTATGTGCTTTTAAAGATGGTTAGTTAGGTGGGCTCATGCCAAATGACAGATGCCACAAAGTAAGGGAAAAAGATAAACAGCACCCTTGGATATTTCTTTAGCAAGAATTATTCTTGTTTGACTGCACTACTTCCACAGGGGTGAGACCACCACATTTCTCATTAACTGGCATGATCAAATAGAATGACATTATTTACAGATCTCCTTTCTAGAAAGCTTGTTTCCTTGATTCTCTTGACAAGAAATGGGATTGCACCCAAGTTTACTTTTCAATGCTTGTCATCATGATTTCAATAAAGAACTGTGTCACAAAGTGTTCTCTTATTTTTTTTCTTGTGAATGAAATTTTTATTTACACATTGTATCTGGAAGCAGATACATAAATTCTTATATAATTAATTTCCAAAAATGTGCAAGAAATTACTATAATTTGTTTACAAACCAAAACACATATTAAAATCAATGGACTTTGGATAGTTCATTCTGTGGTGTTCTCAGTACAAATGGTACACACCTGATTTGAAACATACAGAAAAAGTGTAAACTACAGCAATCTGGATTGCAAGTATTAATTTCATGGCACTCCAACAACTATGAAATTTCTTTAACCCAACATTACTATTACAAAATGCTGTAAGAATTTCCCAACACCTCTGGATGTAGAGTTTGGATTAGTTTTCAGAAACAGAAATTACATACTTTTCTCATGTTATGACTCATCAATAAAAAGAATGTTTATAAAATAACCTTCCTACAGGATTAAAAAAGTATTAAAAGAAACCAAATTTATAATTACTAACATAGCAATACCTTTAGAATTTTAAAGTTATTTATGGAACTGGCTATTGTTCATTGGAGTATTCAACAAAACTGTCTGTTGCTGGTAGTGTGATTTCATTTTCAAATTAATACTTCACATTCAATGAAAAGCAATTAAGGTTTAAATCAAAATATATTATTTTGAATCATTCATAAAGCAATATCTCATATACAATGAGAAATGTAATCAAAATTGGCCTTCCTGAAAGCAGTTAAGACTTGTAGCATTAGCAGAGACACTGCATAAATCTAAGATTTTAGTAACTTTTATCTTGTTTCAACAATACTGGCTCAGAAATTATAATGTCTACTTTGTGTTTTATTTCCTGTATGTCAATGATTTAGCCTTTTGGCACATGATTTTCTTCAATAGCAAGAGGGTTGCCCTGTGTAGCTGGTTTCCTTAAAACTACTTTTAGTTCTATGATCATTTCCTGTGACAAAATGTGACCTTCTAAATTTTTAGATTATTGCACTAAGAAAGATATTTTTCAAGTACTTTCTATAGCTTTCTCATTAATTACGAAAATGCATAGTGTCCTAGTAAACTTCAAAATAGCTTCCAGCCTCCATCATATTTTGTGATGAAATATTTGATTTTAAAACACCTCTGATTCACTTACTGTGGCACATGGATATAGCTCTCCTGTTTTATTTTTTTTTTCGTACCTTAAGCTCAGATTTTTAAAAGTATTTATTTAAGAATCGCTTCTAGGTTTTGTTCATATCATCTAAGTTACAATTCAACAGAATCTAAAAATTTAACCAAATTGCACCTAGACCAAACTACAGGATGATCTCTTTCTTCCATTTCCATATTTCACCAGACTGTTGTATCACATTAAGTCAATCTTCCACATTATAACTGGAAGATTCCCTATCAACTGGCTGCCTCTCTACACAAATTCAGAAAATTTTGCATACAACTTTGTTTGTAAATTTAATTTTTGGCAAATACATAATCAGGACATAATAATTTCAAATTGGATTAAAATAGAGCATATTACTTTAAGAAGATATTTTATATTATGCATACAGAAAAGCACATCAAAAATTGGCTTTCTGAATTAGAACAGTATCAACACTTGCCCTCCAAAAAGTACAAAACACAGTTTTTAAAACATTCAGATGAAAATAAGAACAATCTTAAAACTAAATGGGTAGATTTTAAATGTGTGGCAGCACAAGAAAATGTAGAGATTATGCTACATCCACGTGAGAGACAGGCTCACAGAGTCCAGACTCTGCACCATGCATTCCCAGGAGGATATTTAAATGCTTCAGGAGACACAGTTGTCACCTTGACATTTACCACTAATACACGGTGACTCTGACGACACCTGCCATCTAACATAGATGCACAGGAACTTTCTACTCACCCTACACATATTTTAAGTTGCTTAAAAACAAATAATTTTGCAAAAAAAATGTTAAATGTCTTGCATTAATTTGATAACAAACTTACAACTCTGCAAAGTGTTCTTTTATTAAGATAATCAGTTCTACTTCTTCATTTGTATTGGTCAGATGGGATCTTCCATTTGATTTTAGAACTGTCCCCACTTCCATTCATACTTCATGTATCTCAAAATAACATAGATTCGCAGAATGATACAGCTCTCCTGCTCAGGAAGTTCCCAAGCCCTTGAGTCAGAAGAAAGGAATGCCCAGTCTGTCTCATTCTCTGTCTTAGATTGTCTCCAAATGAAAGTAATAATGTTAGGAAAGAGGAGGAGAAAGAGGAGTGGAAGGGGATGAAAAAAGAATTAAGATGTGTTAGATACAGGCACTAACTCCCCACAAGGAATATAATCATTCTGAACTGCAAACATGTACTAATAAAAAAAAATTTAATTCAATAAAAAAAATTTTAAAAAGAAAGTTAGCAAATTTTTTTGGAACCTGAGTCTCCTAGTATGGAAAACTTTACTATCCCGGCCTCGGCCAGGAGGTTGTTGTGAGAACTGAGTGAAATAAAGGTTGCGGAAGTCCTGAAGTTGGACATGACTGCACCAAGTGCAGGTGAAGGGAGCGTCATGGAGTGGCCGCTTCTGCACCCGTGGTCCTTCCAAGCTGCCCATCTACATGTTGCCACCCAGGATGATGGCGAGCCAGTAGAACTGCAAACTTTCTCCTTGTTCGAGTCCATGTTTGAAGGACAGTTTCCACTTTATGTGCTCCTTACATGTTTGATTTTCTTGCTCTAAGATCAAGTCCCCTTTCCCTTCAAGCCTGAATTGTCCTCACTGGGCGATTTCATTATGAAATCCAAGAGCCAGCTCCCATATACAGGCAGAGAACCAGGACACAGGAAGCTAAGGAGTAAGCATGAGAAACAGTGTTTCAAACTGAGGCCTTTAAAAGACAATCTTTTTTCAAATTCACATGGAACCAGAACTATTACCATGGTAAACAATGTAAGGTTTCTGTTTAATTGAGTTATCTCAATGAAAACAACACAATGAAAAGATGCCTATAGGAAAATTGTCAGAGAAGAAATTAAAATAATTACAGTACTATGTCTAAGAGGAAATTTCTTGAATGAAATGTATTTTCCATACAAAAATCTTAAACCATTACATTCTATAGTAATCATTTCTTCACATTGCAAATTCACAGTGAGTTCTCTGATCTTGAATCGACTTTTATCTCTTTGGGTAAGTGGAAGGTTGCTTCCAAACGCAAGGAAACTTTAAAGTTCCAGTGCCAAACAAGCCATGATAGTGGTTCAGCTGCCCATGGGTCATTGTATTTGATTATAAGCCCCACTGAAGATGGCAAGAATTCGCTCCCCTGGAAGTAGGAACTGTAAGAGGATTCAGGAGTTTTGCTAAGTATTGAAAACAAAGAATGAGGTTAGATACTGAATATAAAAACGTATGTTTTATTTTTTATCATCTCTATTAAGAAATTTACTTAGAATCACTTAAAAATTTTACTTTGAAAATTACTGTAATTTCCACTTGTTTGTGTCCTATGCGGAAAATGTTGTACAATTAAAATAATACCAAATGTAGTGCTGCTCTGGGCATACAACAATGATTCAGGGTAAAGAAAGAAAGGTCAAAACTGGAAGTCTAAAAGGAGCGTCTCCTAGATATCATAAATTTAGGGAAATAACCAGTCAAGAGCAAAGGTGAGGAAGGAAAACAATGAGCAAAGGGAGAAGTTTCAAAAAATACTAACAGAGAGGTATAAGAAGTCTATTAAAATAGGAAACAGAGACAGATATGTTTGGAGCTAAGACTATGATGGCCATAAAAAGTGATAGGAAGAGGAGCAAGGGGCAAATAAAATAAATCAAAAAGAGTGAGTGAGGCTTTGAGCCCTACAACATTTATGCAGGTTGCAATATCTGATGTCAAAGGAAACCCATTCTCTATATCAGGCCTTGCAAGAGCTGGACAGTGCATGTGAGACAATGAGAGAATGCTCACTACAGTCAAGACAACAGAGGAAAGAAAGGACTAGTCCTTTGAAAGGTCTTGTTTTCAGGTCAGATTTTCCTTTATTTTGGCAAATCGCCTTTTTCTTTCCCCAATGCCTTGGCTGAGAGTAGCAATACAGGACATATTGATCCTAAAGTCTATAGGTAAAGTGGAGAGAGAAGCACCAATATATGCTATTTTCCCTCATCACTGGGGAAAACAATAACAATTGTTCCATTGATTTATTTAGCCATGCTTTGGTGATCTATTGCTCTGTAATACCATGCCTCAAACCTACTGGCTTCAGGAAATAAAAATAATTATTACATCTTCTGATCCTGTGGGTTGTCTGGATGCTGCTGGGTAGTTTTTTACTGGGTGTGGTTGAGTGGAGGTGTGGCTGGCCTGGAACATCTAGCAGAGCTCACCCTCAAGGTTGTGTGTGGGTACTGATTGTTAGCTGAACACTCAGATCCACTGTTAAACCCAGTGCCTTGTGCCTTCTCCAAAAGGCTTTTCTAACAGTATTCATTTCTCGTGGTTATTGGCTGGATTCAAAAAGGAGCATTCCCACATGAGACTGAAAGCCACAGATCTCTTAAGACTCTGTCACATTGGAAGTTGCATGGTGACATTTCTGCAACATTCTTTTGTTCAAGGCAAGTTCCAGAAGAGGCTCAGATTCAAAGTAGGTAGCAGGCTTTAAGTAAGGGAGGCAAAAAGTGACAAAACATTTGTAGCTCTTTGCCCACAACTACCTACCATGTTCAAAGCACTCAGGGAGGTGCTTAATCCATTGTAACTTTTATCAACTCAGATTCATAGAGCAAGTTAAATATCATATTCTCAGTTTGTCACCAAAAAGTTGATGCTCAGGTGATAGAATTAAAAAAATGAATTAGGTAGAATTTGGATATGACTCTTTCTCTTCATAGCCCAAATAAGTCATAGAGAAAATGTATAGGGAGGACAATGGCTTATGCATTTATTAGGTAAATGGTGTGGCTCTGTTAGTGGCTCCGAGACTGTAAGCTGGGTCACCTGCACCACACCTGTCATTTTAAGACCCTTATGATATTTTTAAGACTATGAGGCTAAGTCTTAAATTTTCAATGGTATAGTTTCCTGTTCTGTCTTTGTTCTTTGTAGTGCTTCCAAATAAACAGGTGTATTGAGTTCTTGCCATTTATAGAATTAACAAAGAAAGGCTAGGGCAAATTTTATGCCTCTAAATTTTTCAATCATGGCTAGTTCTGACCTGATCAAATACTTAATTGAAAGAAACCTAGGGAGAACATGCTTAGCTGAATTGAAAGTAACTATTAGTGCAACTAAATTAAATCCAAACAAATTGTACTATAAAATATGTACAGACATCTAACACTTTAAGTCCATGAAAAAATTATTCCCTTAAAGTTCTTCATTATAATTTTCCTTGAGTACACTGTTCCAGATTTTGTTCTTTAAGGCCAGAAAAACCGTGTGACAAAGAAGCACTCAATTAAAAGTACTTTTGTCTATGTAACAGCTGGTTGGGTGGACTTCTTTTCTGCTTCAGTTTACTTTTTCACCAATAGATCAATTATATCACTAAGTCTTATGAAAGATATAGAAAAGTTGAAACTATTTGAAGTTTTGAAACTTATTCATGAGAAAATATTAAAAGACCTGTAAGATTTGGTTTATCCTAGCAAAAACATACTAGGGAAAACTTAGTGTTCTTGCCGATGGAACTTCTGTATTCTACAAAAGGAAGACAGATGCAAATTGAAATGAGTTATGAGGTGAGTAGATTTCTTTACAGGTAAATTTTACCAAAAATAATATTGGAAATTCTGGATTAGACTTTCAAATGAGGACGGACAATCTTTTACCATAAACTCTTTTTAAAATTATGAAGATTTGCATATAGTTCATAGTATTTAGAGCGACAGATTCTGCATAAAGGCATAGAAATGAGTGAGATAACCTACAAAAGGACCTGTAGGTGATGAATTTATGAAATTATTGGGTACAAGTTCTTGGGTTAATGATCAGGAATATGAAGCACAGGGGAGTTAATTTGTTTAATCAAGATGATTGACTGAAAGAAAAATAACAAAACAGTATAACAAAATGACTTTTTTTTTTTTGGTACCGGGGATCAAACAAAATGACTTTTTTTCATTCGTTCTTCAGTAGGTAGATTTCTACCTAAAAAGGCAGAAGGAAAGGAAAGGAAAGAAGAAACAAAGAAAAAAATTGTAGTCAAGATAATCCTTCTATTACTCAATGAGTTTTACATTCTCAGAAATTTACAACTATTGTTTTTCTTTTTTTATTATTTAATTCAGCAAGTATCAGGTTTTGGAGTCCTTGTAAGTCTTTTATTGCATGAAGAGAATAAAAAGAACATGGAGAATTGGGGCCAGGATTTTCTGGCTCATGACTTCAGCTCATACTTTACTAATCAGAACTCAGTCATATGACTTACCTTACTTGCTTACTTTGCCTTGCTGATTTACTTCTTCATTGCAGGTACATGTAACACACATGCCCAGGAGTTGTGTGCGTGTGTGTGTGTGTGTGTGTGCAGGCAGGAGAAAGTAATAAAGGTAAAACAGATCCAAGTAGACACTCACCAAAACTGTGATATTAGAAGCCATTAATGCTAAAGACACAAGACCATTTTTAATTCTTTAAAAAAAACTCCTTGGAGATCAAACATTGAATTTTTTAGGGCAGACTTCTTCTACTATAATTTCATTTGAAAATCAAAATTGCTGTGAATTATACTAGAAATTCTCAGGGCTGAGCAATGAAGCAGTGTAATTTCTAGCAAGTGCCAACAGTTTTCATGTGAATAAGGCCTTTATTAAACATATTTTAACACTCCTGTGGATTAATAATGTGTTAGCAAAAAAAAAAGACACGTTGAGCTTAACACAATTATCCTTCCATCCCAATTATACTGTGACATTAAATCTTGTGACATTTAATAAGAAAGGCCATTTCACCCATGGCTACTTCTTGTGCAGACAATTTATGCAACAGTGTTACCACAGAAAAAAATTATGAAAAGAAGGCATTCCAACGTGCTGATATGTCTAACTGCCCATGAAAATTAAATAAGGTGGAGCAAAACATATAAACTGTTAATATTATGATTACCTGGTACCTGAGACAAAAGAAAGATAAATTAACAATATTGGCTTTTAATCCATCACAAAATAAAACAAAGGGAAATGGAAAATTATTAGGCTAGGGAGTTGTTTGGAAGTAGGAATTGAGAAAGTTATGTTTTCTCTCATAGGTGACATTGAAAGCTTTTTTCATAGTGTATATTTCTCTGACATATTTGGCCTAAAAGATAATATTGTGGAGATTTTAAATAAATTTGACATTAAATTTATAAAATGCCTTGGGTATCTTAAAGAGTTGATATTTTTGTATTTGAGATTGAATTATCCATATCTTAAATTATCTTGATATTGTATCTTGATGTTATCTTGATGTAGTTTAAAGTGTGTGTGTACATGCACATGTCTGTACTTTATCTGTCAATGGTTGTGTGACGTATTTCCTTTCAAAAGGATAGTACCACACATCTAACATTGATTCTGAATTTACTATGAGTTTACTGATAAGCCATTTGGCATCAAGTAATAAAGAAGAAAGTATAAGAGATGCTGATTAAACATCTGTTAAGGTCTATTATTTTCATTTTTTATCTTTATATTGCTGACATGATGAGAAAAATCAAATGTACAGAAATCAAATCAGCAAATGATACATTTGCAGGGCAATGTCACATCTAAGTGGGCCAAAAGGAATTTCTTGTTTATATGTATAAATTCCCCAGTTATTTTTAGTTTTAGATAAGGAAACAAGGTTTTCAAGAGAAATTGCTAGAATTATTTAAAACCCACATTTTTGCTAAGCGCAAATGTTTGTATTTATAACACTGTGTCCTGTACACTGATTTATTTTCATCTGACAGGTGAAAGTCCCTTATTGAGTCAGAGAAGAGATCAGATCCTAGTGTGCTGGACTAGTTCATCATTTTAAGAAACAAATACCATAGTCATTAGTGTATCTGTGACTTATTTCCATCCTAAATATTACTTCCAGAGAATAAGGCCTATGATTGACTTACCTGTATAAACTCATGGCTACTATCTGGTTTATGACTATTAATGCAGGCAGAGGCTCACCAGTTGTCACGATCATATATATATATATATATATATATATAATATTAATATAATATTAATATAATTACTATAGTATATATTATGTAATTATATATTTATATATCATATATCATTATATATTACATATATTGTTATATTATGTTATATATACATATATGTATATTTAGATTTTTAAGCTATTCAGACCCAGAGGCCAATAACTGTTTATTTTCTTCTGTGTTTTCATGTCTTGGATTTAAAGTGTAACCCTAAGGATATAAAACCCTAGCTCCCATTTGGGGACATTCTTTACCAATTGATCAATCTTACTATTTCAACCAATAATACATGGGGGAATTCATGCCTATGTGGGTCATTTGACACATAAATAATAATATAAAAGTGAACTTGAGCTGATTTAAACAGTAAGAAAGCAGACCGTATGGTAGGGTGGGTCCAGTGGCTTTGCAATATCCCAAGGGCCCTGGGGTTTTTCTTCTCTCTTCTACCTTGCAGAGTGGTGTCTTCATCCTGAGGCTGTCTCTGTGATTCAGGACAATTTCCAGTGGCAGCAACATATTCCCTTGTTTAAGTCAAGAGGAAAGTAGAGAACTTAGCTTTAACTGTTTTCTTCTAAGAGCTAGGAAGAACTTCCTAGAGGTCATCATCAAATATCTTTTATATTTTCTTGTTTGCTGTTGTATCATATACTACTCTAAACTAATTACTGGTGAAGAATATGGAACTCCCAAAGACCAATTACAATACTCTTAATCATCTAGTTGATCTTTTACTTCCCCAAGGAAGAGAATTGGACTGGGTGTTGTGACACCAACCACAAAGAAATCTAGAGGCAAATAATGGAGAAATGGATGTAGAATGAAAGTGGGGGGGGGGGGGGTAATGGACCACATCATTGCCAAGGAGAAACAGAGAAAAAAAAAGAGCAGAAGAGTGAACTTAAGAGGAAAAATAATACATCAAGGACAAATGAAAACTATTTCACTTTTTAAAAGTAGACTGCTAGATATATGTGCACCCATATTTATAGCGGCACAGTTTGTAATAGCTAAAGCTTGGAAACAGGCCAAGTGCCCATCAACTGGAAACTGGATAAAGAAAATGTGTTTTTTATAAAATGGAGTACTACTCAGCCATAAAGAACGAGAAACTAGAGACATAGCTAAATGGATGCATATTGAAGCCATACTCTTAAGTGAAATAAATAGGACACACGTGTAAATACCGAATAGTTTCTCTGGTGTGAGAAACTGAAAGTGTAAATGAGGATTAAAATGATTAAAACAAATAATTGATAATTTGAAATAGGAAAAGGTCCAAAGGTGTAAGGGTGGTGGGAGGGGAAGGGGAAAGGAAAGAAGGGAAAGGAAAAATTATGAGAAAAGAAAAAAAGTGGAAATGAAATCTATGCAAATAGGGAAGGGTGGAGGGGGTAAAGGGCTCACAGGTAATGGGGAAAAAAATAAGAACCAAGATACATCATGTACAGGTACAAGCACCCAATGATAAATGTAAACGTATTGTATACCTAAAATGTACCAATAAAAGAATTTTTAAAAAGAAGCAGACTGCTAAATTTTTACAAAACTTTACACTTGTTAATAGAGATATTTTATTTTTCTGAGAGAAATATAAGGATATATTTAAGACTAGAAGAGAAATGAGAAGGCACATACTGATGTATTTTAATTAATGTTAATTCATGATTTGGGGTAAAGGTTACACATGAAAAGGACTGAGTACTCCTGTTTCTGTGAGTATATTTTGTTTGCATAGAAAGTTTTAACCGTGTAAAGGTTGTTGTATCAAATGGTTTGTTACAAGTTGGCAGGGCACAGATAATTAGGTATTCAACTGTACTTAAAATTAATGGGTTTATCTGTGATACACTATATTTTGTTCACATTGGATAACAAAATTTCTTGTAAAAAATTCGTCTCTGTTTCTGAATTGCTGTTTTTATGATGAGATTTATCACTTCATAACCAGCTACCAATTCTAAAACATACACAATTGCCATCCAAACGTCAATTCAGAGGCCCAGGAGACAAATACCTTCCCTTCCTCAATGAAAAAAATGTCACTAAGGTGAGACATAGTCAAATAAAAGAACCACCTCTGACATGGTAATCACTCTGAAATGGCTGTCTTCTAAATAAAATTTTTCCTGAACCAATCTATACTTCATAATCTTAGGAAAGGAACAGATATCTGTGTTTGAAACAAGGGCCTTTGCCTACTGATGGGACCAAAGAGGAAACCAGATGGAATCTAGGGACCAAAGCCTGTTTCAAAAGCTGAGCAAACTATCAGCAGGGATCATAACCCAACTTTAGGGTAAAAGTTTGTTTTCAGGATACTTCAAGAAATTCTCTTCCTGGTTATGTGGGGGCAGGGGAGCCTACTATTAAGAACTCAATTATGTAATTTTCTTTATATTAATTGACTTTGCTATATAAGTGTTTCAACTATCATGTTGCTTATGTAGCATAATCTTAGGATGTGTATACTTGCTCAAAATATTTTTACTTTTAAATAACTAGAATTTTTATAATGTAACATTTTTTCCGTGTTAAACTACAGCAAGCTGCCTTTTCTGGAGTTTACTTGGAGCCCTTCATCATTTTCTTTCTTTTTTTTCAAAATTCTCCTTCTAGCCAAATCTAGGCTGCATGTTGGAGTTTCACTTATTAAAGTGTCAAAAAAAGCAAAAAAAAGTCATTTTTTGCATTAAGTACTTGGCAAGATAACCAGTTTATATAAAATTTACATATAAAGATTAAGGTATAAATAGCCATTGCCAGGGAACTGTTGTTAAGACATGCTGTACCTGCAGTGCCCAGTGAAAAAGGAATATCATTTAGCATGTCTGTGTGCTAAGCAAATCACGAACTGAGAAGTGCCCAGGGTCTTACAGTTCCTTCTTAGTCAAACAAACTGAAGGTTTGTAGAAACAAATGAACAGCAGTTATCACCAGCCTCCAATCCCCTACAAGATCATATTCTTTCACTGGAAAAACCTAATATTTTCATGTTTGAAACCATAGCTTCTAAAACAAACATCTAATATTCACCTCTTATTCTATTCTATTCTTGCAGTGGTAAAATTGATTAGTGAAACTGGAACACATCACTTTAACCTTAAGGATGACTTTGCCTTATGAAAGTTATTTCCCCCTTTGTTGAATTGAAGCAGAAACAGTTCAGACATTGAAACCCAAAAATCATTTGCAGTCTGGAAAATAAAATCTATCATATTTCTTTTCTGATGAAAAAGAACCTAACAGATTGTTTCATATGAAAAGGACAACAAGTGGCCTGATGATGAATTACTTTAGTTCCTAACATCACTGGAAGACAGCTGATAAAAATGTCTTCATATATAATGATTAACAGTAGGGCTTTTTGGGGGGGGGGTTGCTGATAGCCTGTGGATAAACAAAAAATAACAGACTTCATTCTATAGCAGTATGCAGATCCATCTGCAGTTATGAAAATTATCAATTTCTTTGAATGACCTAGTTTGTGCCTTTTATCACTAGATGGTTAATATATGAATAGTGGACCTAAAAAATTCAATATCTTCTCCCCTGAGGTAATATGTTTGCAATAAATGAGACATTAACCTTTTAAAAGCTTTTGCCTGAAACTGAGAGTCAAGTGGCTTTAGCTGATATTATTATGGCATTTTTATTTTATTTTTTGTAAAAGTGAAGTATGCTTCTGACTACAGCTTAATCAATGTGCTGTGTGTGATGTATCAGCATAACATTCCATAATGCAATCTAATCAGTTTGGTGTGAATTCTTCATGTTGTAATTCCCATTAAAATACTGAATACACTAGGTCTATCCATTGCTTAGGGTGCATAATCCAAATTCTTTTGTGTCTTGAAGCCTGATATTCAAAATTCCAATATCATTTCAATTGCTTTTTGAAATTATTAAAATTTTACTATTTCTCAAATATTCTCTAATATTTATGTGTGAGTTTTCAAACGGAATTTTAAAAATCCTTTTCACACTGTAAAACAAAATGTTGGTATTGATGTCAGACTGTAATAATGGATCATGGAAGAAAGTATGAAGATTTACTAACTTGAGCAATTCTAAACCTTCTTTCTGAACTTTGCACGATAGCTCTTATTTTTATCTTATTTAGAAAACAAGGTTTAAATATTTTGTTGTGATTCAGCAATCTCAAAATTAACTGACATTGCTATTCCACTATTAGAAATCTATATTGTATATAGAAAATAAATGTAATATTTTATTCAATATATTTTTATGTCCACTTCTAAAAAGAAGTAACCATTCAGAATAGGCTACTGGGATAAAAAACAATAATGAGCCATATATTAGTCTCTACTTTATAACATAACTCTGGAATAGAAAGTTGAGTTATTAACAGAAATCAAGGGACACATGAGAAAAGAAAAATACAATTAACTATATACATGAAAAATAGAGAATTGAGCATCTATTATTTCCTTAAAAGCAATGAGACACATAAAGAAGTTAAAAAAAAAATAAGAACCTATTTGAAACACAGGAGAAAAAAAACAAAGCTAGTGTTAGTACAATATACCCATGTTTTAAAAATGTACACATTCCTCACCACTGCATGTCAACCTCTAAGAATTCTATCTTTAGTAAGTAGTTTTAAATATTTTAGTGTTAATAAAGTTGTCCACCACAGAATTTTTCTCATACAGTAATCAAGAAAATTTATACACATAAAAATGCCCATAATAGATAAATGATCAAAAATACAGTGCATTCACACAGTATAATATTATGAGCACATTGTGATTGAACAACTTGTGACTTAGAAAGCTCTTTATGGTATGTATTGTTTAGGAAAGCAACAAGATATAAAATAATTTTCTATTTTTAAAATACTTTATACACATAAAATTTGAAAAAATGAAAGAAAAACTATGAAAAATAAATAACTAATATTGACTAGTAATAATCTCCCATTTATTAACATGAATTTTGTTTTTATTTTGTCTTTCCAATTTTTAAGTTAATTGACACATGTTCCTTCTGTAAGAGAAAAATGTTTAAAACATTCTTAAGCCCTTTTCCTGTCTTAGATATGTTGGAAGGGAACCCTAGACTTTGCAGAATTGATAATTAGCAGTCAATTGATTTCTTTCAATGCTGTGTTAGGAGCTAAAGCAAAAGTAGGTTAAAGAGTTGCAAAATGTCTTTATAATTTATATTCTGTATATTTTGTTTTCTGAAATAGTTATTATATATTAAAGATCTTACAAGAAAACATGATTTTCCTAAAAAATGTAAAAATTAAAAATAAGGATTTTAAAATTAATTATTAAAAAACAACACCCATTTCTAATAAATTTTCTAATAAACTTGAATTAAAGTTATTTTTTCTTGACCTTACAATCCATAAGAAACCAGTAAACAAATACTAATATTTTTTTCATTAAAGGCTAAGATAAAATGAAGCTTCCACTAATACTATTATCATTCAGTACTTTTCTAGGTCTAGCAAGTACCACAACAATAACAATAATAGATAAATGTGTGAATATTAGAAAAAGGCAAATTATGAAGATTATTATGATTTGTATATGATGTGAATGTTCACTGAGCCAAATCTAAGTAAATCAGCAAATAAATATTTATAAATGACTAATTTAGCTATACTTGATTACTCATTTTCATTGGTCCCCTATATATATAAATTCATAATCAGTAACAAAAAAAATGTAAGGGGAAAGACCTTCCACTTGAAAGGCTGAGTGTGTAGTTCAGTGCCAGAACACTACCCTAGCATAAGCAACGCCCTGGGTTTGATCAGCAGCAGCAAGATAAACAAATAAATGAAAAAACTATAAAAACGTTTAAAAAGAAAAAAGGCGAAACCTCTGTGAAACAAGTGATAAAATCAGGAGAACAGACATTAACAAACGAAACTAGATGAAAATTTGAAATATTTAAGAGTTGTCAATTTTCCCTCAATTTGTAAATAGAAAGAAATCTTTTTGGAATCTTGGGAAATGAGACTTCTTAAAAAAATTGGACCTAAATTTTTTTTATCCTTTTGTTGGTACATTTTAGGTGTACATTCATCATTGGAAATATGCACCTTTATATACTCTCTTGGTTCTTATTTTTCTCCCTTCCCCTGCCTTCCCTTCAACCCCTCCATCCCTCCCTATTTACAAAGGCTTTGTTTCCTTTTTTTTTCTCATATTAATTGCATTCCCTTCTTTCCTTTCTCCTACCACTCCCACTGGACCTAAAATTAACCCAACATAAGGTTCAAGAACAGTTTTTAAAATATTTTGGAAAAGAGAGTAACACAAGTGAACTTGTTGAAATATATTCTAGAATGTTAATATTGGAAACACTGTGGATGTGATTGTGTAGTTTAGTGGGACAGAATGCAAAATACTAAAGATGCCTAGAGTTCAAATACAAATTTGCAATGTGGTAGACATATCTTAAATACATTAGAAAAGGATAAAATATTTAGTAAATCAAAGACAGCTGGGTATGGATGAATGGATTCCTAGCTGTTCTCATAGCTTACTCAAATTTCCTCTGTCATTATGAAGAACCAAATGTGTTACAAATGCTTTTAGCTGAAAGGAAAAGTAGGCAGTTCCAGGTTTGATCTAGTACCTGAACAATATTATTCAATAATCAGGAATGTTTGGTTTTTCCAATGCCCCACCCTTAAGCATATCTGCTTTTCTTTTTCTGTTTTTGTTTGTTTGTTTGGTTGGTTGGTTGGTTGGTTGGTTGGGTTTTGTTTTGGTTTTTTTTTGGCTTTTCTATTTTATACTTAAAGCCTTATGACATAAGAGGACTGCCTTAGCTTTTACCAGCACATTCATCCAACAATCAAGTTAAAGGCAGGAAAATAATGGCAAAGGTGGGGAGAATTTCTTCCTCCTTGTGAGTTTCTATCTCTTCATTTGAAAAGAAATATTACCCAGACTTGGGCTATCTCAGCAAACTTTCCTTTATTATCCCTTTCTCTGTGTCTGCTCTATCCGTGTCTACCCGATCTATCACTGCCACAGAGGCATGGCAGTCCAACTGTCTGCCTAGAATGAGAACCTCCACAGGGCTGGGACAGTATTTCCCCTACATGTTCAGCGTGGTTAAGGAAAAGCCCTGGGAAGGCTGCCAGTAGGCCACAACTGCCTGCCACAAACCCTCAGTCACTGCAGTAAACAAGACACAGCAAAACCTTTGTAAGAGATTTATTGGATAACTAAACTGGCACACATTTCAAGTTAACCACGTTGTTTTATTATCAGTTTTTAATTTGGAAGATACAGAATCATAGCTATCAAGAACTTAAAAGTCACTCAGCCCACTTCCCTTAATTAATTAATGAAGAAAGTGGGGCCCAGCAAGGTTGTAATTTACTCCACATCACTTGGCTAGAATAATAATAATATTAATATAATAATAAGAGCCAGGCCCTGTCTCCTGACTCCTTCTTCAGTACCCAGCCCCTATGTTTAGCCCCTAGCATGAGTGATCCTGGATAATTAAAAACGATGTTATAATGGACTTCTCCTCATTTATTGTTTTGTCAGACTATTTCCCTGCTGAACTAAGACGGTTTTACTTATCATTTCCTTGCTTTCTCTCACTTTTGGACTTCTTAACACAAGTGAAAACCCTGTCACATTTTACCTTGGTAAAAAACAAACAAAAATAAATAAATCAAAGTGAAAGTGCACAACACTTTGAAACTTCTTTTTCCTCTATTGTCTACCCCACTGTGTAAATTGCTTACTTGAACCAGAGTTCCACTTCCCTGCTTGAGTTGAGTCCTCCATTTTCAATTCTTAATGGTTAATGATTCAGTAATTTCTTATACAAAATTTTTAAAAAACCACTGGAACACAGAATACATTTTACCATTTTATTCAATTCGAATATAGAGAAAGGTTGCAAAAGTAGCATAAAGAATGTCCAGTACGCTTGTTCAGTTTGACCCAAATGTTAAAATTTTAACACATTTGTTATGTTCTCTGTGTTTACTTTTTTCTAGACCTTTTGGGAATACAGACATGACAGCCTTTTACTCTAAAATAGTTCAGTATGGATTTCTTAACACAAAGACATTTTCTTGCATAATCACAAAAGTATCAAAAATTTTCAAAAGTAACAGTACTTAATGCTACTATCTAATCTTACTCAGATTTTACCAATTACCTTATTAATGTTCTTCAAAACAAGGAAAATTTTCAAGGGTAGACCTATTCACTATCATACGTTTTTAATCTTTTTAATCTCCTTTTGGCAGAAGCATTTCTTGGTCTCTGTGTTGCTTATGAACAATATAGGTCATTTATTTTGTAGAACGTATCTCAAAGTTAGTTCGCCTGTGTTGCTCAAGATTAGATTCAAGTTAAGCAACCTTGGTAGAAATATCAGACAGTGATGTTCCATCCTTCTCAGTGCGTCAGAAAGCAAATGATGCCAATGTTTATTTTTTGCCTTACTGACCATGTTAATATTGATCATTTGAGTCAAAATGTGTCTTACCAGATTTCTCATGTTATTTTTCCCCTTTGTAGAACATCCCTACAGGGAAATACTGTGGGACAACCTAAATGTTCTGTTTCTCATCTATCACACCCACGTTTTCCTAAAACAATTATTACTACGATAGTTGACAAATGATTTCCTAACTCCATTACTCCCAGTACATTTATTAGTAGGTGTCCTATAAGAAAGAGCTTTCCATTCTCTCTCATTTATTTATGTATCATTATCAGTGCAGGTTTACAAATTTTTGTTTTATTCTGGAATTATATTAATAGCTATCATTCTAATGCTCAATTTGTCCCAGATTTTGCCATGGAAAGCCCATCAGGCCAGCTTCTGTACCAGCCCTGTCCTACCCTTTACTATCTGCATGATCTCTAGATAAATTCTCTAACCTCTCTAACCTCCAGTCCTTACCCAATAAGAAAATAACCCAGTGGGTTTAGCGCCTGCCGCTCCCTGAAAATGTCACACACAAATAGCATAGTCACATGAGACAAATATTTGAAGGCAAGTGCCTAACTCATTACACACGTTCAACAGTCTTCATTAATTATTATTATTTACCAAAGATATTTTTATGGAAATGGAAATGGAAGATGAGTGGATGTTCGGCCAATAAGTGAGAAGACTGGTTTCCTTCTCTCTGTGTGCCATATAATTGAATACTGATAGACTTTTAAAGCAGGCCAGTATTAGAATACTGCAATCCATTTGCTAAATGCCTAGAAGCAACTCTCTTGAGTACTTCTGAGAAGTTTTTCTTTTGATTCTTTTCTGTTGTAAACATGTTTGTTAGGAATTTACCCTCTCTCGTGGCTTTAAAACATACCTAGATTTTGATAACTCTCAGAATTATAACTCCAATTCAGAAGTATCTTTTGTTTCTCCTGCCCTCTCCCCATTGAATACCCTCTTAGCACTTTTTTGCCTGGCACTTATCACAATTTGCAATTAGATAATTGTGTGTAATTATATGCAATCATGTATAATCACCCTCCCACTAGAGGGCACCAGATACTAAGGGGCATGAGATCAGGGACCAGGTCTGTCTCATCCATTCAGTAGCCAGTGGAAGCCTGGCAATAACAGCTGCTTTTTTGAAAGAACATTTCTGTACGTGAAAATATTTTTAAGGATGAAACCTGTATGTACTTTGTATTGTGCCTTTCCCCACACACACACATTGTCAATGAAAAGGGAAAAATTAGCATCACAAATAAAGAAAACAGTTTTAAGAAGTCATTTTACCTGCTTCCATGTTCATCATGAAAAAGTGACATGTCTCATACATTTGATGGCAATTTCCACCTTGCCTGTTTATGTGGGGAGGCCCCAATATATAGAAATAATAGCACTGTTTCTTAATTATTAAAATGTGATATTATTGTATTATGTTTTATCCTCAATATTTAATTGAACATCTAGAAGTAGGTGGTGCCAAGTATTTTTTCAATGATTGAGTTTGCACATGAAGCTAAAAACTTTGGAATCAATGACAAAAAATAGGCAAATATATGCGTCTTCCTTTAAAATAGCCATTTGGTCTCAGGTAAGTTTACTCTTTTCATAGTCTGTCTAAACACATCATGCCTCAGCTATGAGCAATGATGATCTTTACTGGCTGTAAGAAAAAGGTAGTCTAACATAGTGCCTGTGTATGGGATTCTTCTGTCTGCAGTGTCACACTGTCATATTGTAGGTGAATGTCACCAACTCAAATTTGGGCTGTATATATGGTTGATGAATAGCTTAAGTCTTACATAAATAACAGGTCTTTATACTGATTTCCAGTTATGAGATTTTTGTGTATAAAAAGAAACTCATCCTTAAAACATTATTCATTTATTCATTCATTCATTCACTGAGTCAATGAGTAAGTCAGACAATATTTATTAGACTGCAGTGGCCAAACACATTGATAAAGCTAGGTATTCATGGTAATCAAAAAATATGGTTCCTATCTTCGTGGAGCTTGACGTCCACCAACAGTGACAAACATTAAACACATAAATATATACTTGACTACTAATTCCATTAACCAATAAAAAGCATAAAAATGATGTCATGAGAAATACTACCAGGAAAGACCTGCTTTAAATTAGGGGGTTAGGGAAATCATCTCTGGAAAGAGAAGTTAGGGATAGTCTTGGCTTTGTTTTGTTTCTTTGGCTTAGACAAAGACATTTGTTCCTCCTAGTTCAGGAGGCTGAGAAATTCAAACTAAGGGTAGTGGCAGATTCAGTTGTGGATAAGCTTGGAAATGGCCTTCCTTTCATTGTATCCTCACGCAGCAGAGAGAGGAAGGAGAAAGGGATGGGGGGTACTGCTGTCTATTCCTGAAAAGAATAGATTATAGCTGAGATCTAATGGACAAGAAGGAATCACTGTGCAGATTTCATATTTGCAAATTCACTTCCTTGCTAAAATTTATCTGTAACCCGCAAAATCAATACTTGGGGCACTTTTAGGACACGGAGGAGTGAAAAAACGGAATCACTCGATGCACACATTCCCAGGTAAAGTAGAACAGGGGGACCCTATCTCATCTCATTTCACCCTTCATGGCAACTTTTTTGTGATCTTTTTAGTGCCATATTTTTAAGTTATTGTGCCTTCTCTTGCTACATTTACTGTTTAAAACCAACCCCCAAGTATAGTGGTGAAGGGTGTTCTGGGGTTCCGCAGCTTAGGAAGGCTGTGATGTGCCTTCCAGAGAAGACATGTGTTATTAAGCTTCATCCAGGGGTGAATCATAACGGTGCTAACCATGAATTCAATGTTAACAAAACAGCAGTATAAATTAAGTAAGTGTATCTTTAAATAGAAACAAATACAAAGCAAGGTTATGTATTGATTGGCTGCTGAAAACATTGAGACTAAAGGCTCAATGGAATATAACCCTAATATTTCCTCTAGAAGAGATGGATAAGTACAAAGTGTTATACTTTGTAGTGATTTTATAAAGCGTAACTACTACAAATGATGGGAATATATGTTTAAAAGATCACCCTGGCTGTGACATGGAGTATGGGTAAGAATAGAACCCAGATGAACTATGGAAGACAAAAGTGACCTATAATGGAATCATGGTGGAAATACAAACAAAAATTTAAGAATCAGGGTGGGTTAGAGATAAAGACTCATGGGAAGGATACTTTAGGACCCTGTCAGGTCCCCAGAGCTCATTTTCCCAAAAATGTCACTATATATAACTGTCATTTTATGAGATATATGCTTATAATTGAACTATTTAACTAAGTATACAAATATGTCTTTTTTTAAATCCTCAAAGAATGATATTGATATTGACCATTTCAATGTGGTCTATGGTTATTTTTAGTTGCTGTGGGCCTAATTCCTTTATTCTTCAGGCATATTTAATAGGCTTTAAATGACTAACAAATAATCTCTCAAGAGATGTGTTCTCCACCAACTTATAATACCGCTACCAATCTGTCTATAAAGGCATGACTTTTTTACCTTGTTATCATCTAGAGAGCCTCAAAAAAATATTCTCCTTCCCTGCCATCAAGCGGAAGGGTCCTCCCTTTTCTATAGTGGAGGGCTTGGTACGTATAGAATATTCTAGCTGCAGTTGTGGTATCCATGAAGTATCCACCTTTTCTATTTTTAATCAATTTAATTAAGATTTTATTTCTTAAACAGAGGAGTTTCCACACAGGAAGTAGGCATCGAGGAATCTTTTCTGACACTAATCATAAAGACTTTCTTTAAAGTTCAAATAAAAGTCAAGAGACATTGGTCCAATGATTAAACAATGAAGGAAGGCAAGACATTACTTTAGCAAAGAATCTTTGCAAGCACATACATAGGCAGATAGATAAACATATAGCATATGGTTGTTACCTGCTCAAATCCATACTCCTTTCTTCTCAGCAGTTGTTCTATATTGCACAGGTGGTCTCCTCCATATGTCTTTTTTCCTTGGGAAAGACAAGCCACCCCTACCTCCAGAGTTTTGGAGCTTGAACTGTTAGCCAATGGTGATCATTTCATCCCTTCTATCAGGGGTTGACTTAGGAAAGTCATGTGAACCAACTGTGACCAAAGATCCATGAGAGGTCCATTGGAGGAACTTGAGAAACATTGTCCACTGATAAAGATATGTGTGAAAAAACATATTCCCAGATTTGGGGTTATGTGGCTAGTGGTACCGGAAGATGTTAAGCCATCTTGCAGCCACTGGACCCCATGTGTGAAGACAGAAGCTAATTCCTTTAACTGACCAAACCTACAGAGGAAACTCTATTATTTGCAGTTTATTACTGGAGTTGAAGTCATTTTGATTTGAATCTTCTGTGATGTTTGGTAGCCAAAAGTGTCTTAATATGGACCACCCTTTAAAAATTTTTTATTTTGTCTTTTCAAGAGGCATATATTTGTATCTTTTGATATTTCTGAAAAATATATTATTTTGAGTCAAAATCCTTAAGTTCATAAGGATTTTTGTATTTGGTAAATGCATTCAACATTACAATATACAAAATCATTTTGTTAAACAAAGTTGTGACATGCTAAGCAATGGATCAAATGATAAAATGTGAAACAATCAATATTCATTTCAAACAAATCAAGATAATGTATCACTCATCATATTGTGAAAATAGAGTATAAACTAATCATAGACTCAAAATGAAATAATTGATTATGATATGTTTTGAGACTCCCCAAATATATTTTTTAAATTTAGTTACGGGGCCAGGGATTTAGCTCAGTGGTTCCGCAGCATGCCTCGCAAGCGCAAGCTTCCAGAGTTCAATCCCTGGTACCAAAATAATAATTATAATAATAATAATAATAATAATAATAATAAATATAGTTAGCACTTTTCTATGGAAAAAGTTATACCTGTTTGCTATGAAAATACAAAGTCATATCTATATCTGCTTAATTGAACATAAGCTGCTGAATACCAACTTTGCTGTATAATAGCAGGGATGGGGATAAGGAATGTCATTGTACTAACTCATAGCAGTTTAGGGAACATAAGACATGCATACAAGTTACTATAACACCTAACAATCTTTAATCATGGCATTGCCTATTAACTCCTCCCAGAATGCCAATGAAGTAAAAATGGATACTTTTCAGAGGTAGTAAGAAGGCTTTAAGGAAAGAATCCAGCTCAGTTTTAAAGGGATGCGCAGGAGACAGTGGGCTAAGGAGATTTATTCCAAGCAAGAATGCCTGTCCAAATACAGTCATAGACTCTACAACAGCCAGAGGGGTTTCAAGAGGCAGTGAGGCCTTGAACAAAGATGCTGAAATGGATAGAATAATGGGAGATGAAGTTAGCAGGTAAACTGAGAATAACTATACACTCCCTACCAAGTTCTTTCTTCTGGGTGATCCAGAATGACAGCAACTAAATTCTAATCTTTGTTCACTGCAGAGTATTACTTTCTCTATCAGGTATATATTGACATCACTCACAAACAAGAATTGGATTGTCAACTGTCCTTAATATTCTTCCTTTTTATAGTCTTCTGATTTTTCATATAAATACAATTTTGTTTTGGTTCATACACATTAATTGTGACACTTTTATACATGTCTATAACAAGTAAATCAAAAATAAAAACAATTCACTTATTGTACATGCCAACTCTGGTGCTAAGAGTTTTTGTGGAAAAAACATGATCATAGTTTTATTTGTGAGAAGACTGCATTTAAGTACTTTGTCCAAGGTCAAACATCTAATAAGAATTTGACCCCAGGTCTGTCTAACCCCCAAATTTAAATTTATCTACTATAGTATGCTGCCTCTCACTCTTTTCTTCAAGCATAGATTTACATAGGTGAGGTTATTGCTTTGTTTTGCAGTGTTGGAAAGGGAGTTTGGAAATATTTTTCACTTTCTGTTAGTTTATTTGCTCTTTTTTGCAAAATTTCATTTGCTTTAGTTTGCTATTTGCATGAAATTATTTCTATGAGAAATATGCAGCATATATTACCAGGAAATAACATATAATTACTTATTTTATCTAAAAGATTACTGAATAGCTGTCTGAAAATTGGTCAATCCCAACTGATCAACTGGCCAGTGATTTTCTATCAGCTTAAAGTATTTATATTCCCTTGAGCCAAATTTTATTCCATAAAGAAAAGAAGGCTAGTCCTAATTGGAGAGTAAATTTAATGCATGAATCAGGAGTAATAAAGATTATTTTATCTTCTACAAATAATTTGTCACAGATATACCTTCATCTCCAGAAAATCTCTGCAGTTCCACAGACAAAAGTGCAAGTTAAATAAAAAGTTTGAACCTTTCCATCTTTATCTTTCAAATAATTTAAAATCCAAGTCATGTTCTCTTCTGATTTTTTTTTAAAAAGGCCACAAAATGCCATAGAAATAAAAATAGATGGCTAACCTTTGAGACAATTCTAACCTAGCCATACTCTTTCTGACCTTCACTACTTCAATCCATTTGTAATCTACTTATTCTTTATTTGAAATGGTTTTAAATATTATGTGATAGGGTAAAACATACGTCTTTACCAAGCATCTGTATTTAATGGACTAGTGTAAAATGTAACTGTGCTCTTATAACATGATTATTTGATCAGTAAAATAAAAATACCAAAAGTCTAAATATCAAAGGGAGAAATCGGGTATTAAACATTAAAGCAGAGCAACCCACACACTTATTTGTATTTTCACATCCAGATGGAAAAATTCACTAACAACCAACTATTTTCCATGTCAAAGGAGTATAGTGTTATAACTATCTAGCATAATTTATTCCAAACTATAGTTTCTCTGCAATTTGCTTGTAATTACATCTTTTTCTTTTTAATCTTTGGAAACTGCCTTTTATTTTCTTCTCTCATTTAATTGCTGTAGTGATTGTCCATTGACTTTGAAAATACCTCTGGGTGTGGCAAATTAAGGAGAGCTGCATAAATCAATGCATATAGAGATCTTTTGTTTTTGGCTTGAAGCCAAGTCATATAAATTAGAAACCACACTGAATGACAAAAATAAAACAATGTCTAGGCTTCTTTCTATACACATGTGGTTTTTTTCATGTCAGGAATTTCAAGATCCAAACCATGGCAATATTTGCTGAAAACTCCGAAACAGTTTCACTTTGAAGGGAACAATTTTCGGCTCAACTGAAACTACAATAAAGGGGTTAGGAAAAAGAAAAGATTTGAAAAGTAACTTAAAGTTGGACATGAGCAGAATATAAAATATTTAATAAATTCTATAATTTCCTTTTTTATTGTTGTTGAAGTGACAGTTTGCTCTAACCATATCAAGATTTTTAAATTTTAATTAGTAAATTTATACATAATAGGTTCATAATAACAGTTCTAATTCTAAGCCAAGCCCACGTAGATCTTCGTTCTTGCCCCTCACACTGAGGATGTGTGTTCTTTTCATCCCACAGTAAGAACCTCTGTACTCAGTGGCATCAATATACGTATTCATTGGCTCCAACCTGCAATACACCACCTCTCTAGGAAAAGTCAAGATTTCTTTACAGTTCTATGGCAAGAATGTTGAACTCTCAATGATGTATTTTGAGGCCAAAAATGTTGCCATATTGGCAGAACTACATCTTCACTTACATTCCTGATTCATTCTCTTAATCAAAGACCAAAAAACGAGGCAAATATCAAATAAACTTATATATTCCCTTCTTAGTGGCTTTGACTTGGCTTCTTTGTGTTAATACCAAGTTAGTGAAGAAACTAATATAATTTCAAAATTATGAAATGGTTATTCATACCTATATCTGCTTACGTATAGTATTCTATGAGCTGTCAACAGGCCAATTATTTCACAGCCAGATACATTAAGATACGAATTACTGGTATTTATAGTCCTTGTGGAGACTCTCGGGGTCCACTATATGTTAATGTGCTTACAACTATGTCATTATCACCTTATTAGGGCATTTTGATATATAAATGAAGCAGACTGGGAAGTGGAAAGGTACAGATACTGTATATAAAGTTTCTTAGACTTACTTGATCATGGAACACTTTACTCATAAGATGTTTTCTGCAAAATATAAAGCAATATCACGGTATATAACTTCAGTGTGATTTAATTAAATTCTCCACTAGATAAATGCCCCAGGAAGGCAAGGATTATGTATATTTTTTCTCTTCATTTTATTTCTGGTGGCTGGCATAGTGTACAGCATCTAGATTCTGTTGGCCTAATTACAGTTTAGCTCCAGTACAGCTTAGGTCTCAATAATGCATAATATCCATCTATGACGAGTGTGTCAGTTTTTTTGTAGAATTCATATTTGGTAATGCTTGCTTTTTAAAAATAAATCATCCTGTAAATGTTAGCAAGCCTACCACAATCAAGATATAAACTATTTCCATGACTGCAAGTTCACTCATACTCCTCTAGAGTCGGTCCTCTCTTCCCTATTTTCCATTGTCTCCTCCAATCAACTAGTCCTTGATGTCTGCCCTATCATCTTACCCTTTCAAGAAAGGCATGTAGATGGAATCAAAACAGCATGTAGCCTTTTGACTCTGACTTCTTCCTTCAAACAAAATCCATTTGAGATTTATCCGTGTCGTGGTACTTTGTCCCCTTTTATGCCTGATTAGTGTACTACCACAAAAATGTACCACAACTTGTGTCTCTCTTTACCACTTGATGGCATGCAAATTTTTTAAATCTTTGGCAGTTAGGAATATGAGCACTAGGGTACAGGTTTTGTGTGGACTTGTGTCATCTCCCTTGTATAAATATCTAGGAATGAAATGGCTACACCATATCATAGGTATATTCTTAACTTTTTAAATAAACTACCAAACCATTTTCTGATGTAGCAGAATCATTTTTTATTCCTACCAGCAATACATGGAAGTTCTACTTCTTGTACCTCCTTACTAGTACTAGAAAATGTCATATTTTTAAATTTTAGACATTCTAATAGGTAGAAGGTGGTAACTCAATGTGCTATGAGTGTGCATTAATCTAATGAATAAGTTTGAATAATTTTTATGCACTTATTTTCCATTTGTGCCTATTCTTTGATGAAGTGTCTGGGTTTTGGTTTTGCCTATTTTGCAAAATTGAAATGATTTTTTTCTTACCATTGAGATTTGAGAGTTCTTCACGTATTCTGGTGAGCAGTCCTTTTATCATATATATCATGTGTCATATAGCATATGCTTTGTACATATTTCTACTTCTAGTAGTTTGGTTTTGCATCCTCCTAGCAGTGTGCATTGTGTTTTTGACCTCAAATGATTTTTCTATCTTGGTATCCTGTTGTGAATCGGAAGGAATAAGCTAAAACTGCTTTGGTGGGGTTTCTGTGTCAGTGCACATATTGATTTCACTTTAACTCCATTTGAGTCTGTGGAAGTAAACTTTTGGGGGATAGAGTTGAGACAGTTGCCTCAACAAGCAGTCCCCTGATCTGGGCACTTGGCTGATAGCATCACTTTTTCAAAAACTCTTTTCTTGGACCTCTACCTTAAACATAGGTGGATATGTGGCTGGACTTTGAAGATATAAACCTTGAAGATGGTCACACTAGGCCTCTCTGTATCATCTTGATTCACAGACACCAGTAGTATGTACTTGGAATCCTACAAATAAAAGACAAACTGGCTGGTGTAGATCCGTTGATGAAGTGAAAATAGTTGTAAGTAATCACTCAAAATCATCTTGTATCTCTAATTTAACCACTGAACTAGGTAAATGTAACCAAAAAGTGAAGGTCAGGAATAAATTATGTAAACTTTGTGGGACTTTGGTGACAAGTTGCCATGCTTCCATCTTCATTACAGTAACTGTAAATAGTAAAGGCCTATATTTTACTTATTATAAATATGTTCAAAGTAGTAAAGTAGCCATATGCCATGTGAGGTATTTTATAGGTTTCAGATCCCTTAGTGTGCAAAATTTTATTTGTTCAAGTAAATGACTTACATATTGTTAAGCAGTATGGAAGAAAATACATGCAGTAGGAGGACAAAAAGCCAGAAATTTATGCTGAAGGAATTAATAATGAACGTTAGTATTTGTAGCCTTCCATAAATTAGACATCAGGGAAGTGAAAATGACCTTTCTGAGGTACATTGTATATCCAACAGATGAGGGGTTGTGACAGAGATAGGTACAGTAATAATTCTTTAAAGAGGAAAAATACCTTTTCAGAGATGCCTTTTTAGTAACTGTATTCAACATGAGCATGACTAATCAACCAGAAGAGAGAATCTCTCATCTTGTAAAGTCTAAGAGACAGGAAAGTTTGGACAGAGGAGCATCAGTGTAAAGCTTCCACTGATTGGCAAGGCCAGTACCATATATACATATATATATATATATATATATATTTTTTTTTTCCTCCCCAGTCCAGGGGATCAAACTCAAGACCTTACACTTGCAAGGCAGGTGCAGCGCCACTAAGCTAAATGCCTGTCCCTAAGGCCAATGCTATTTTGAAGATGGACGAACTACAAATACTTGATTTGAAATTATTAAGCCTTAGAATCATTAAAATAAATTTCCATGGTTTAATTTCAAGGTCTGCCTGCAGGCAGATAATTTACTCATCACATAGCTGAGCGTGCCAGTACACACAACTGCTCTTATTTCTCATCATGAATTTAAAAATGTATACTCTCAATTGTGTCATGCATTAATTATGTTAACATGAGTTTAAGCTAAAAGACAGAGCTCCTCTGGGAAATTCTTCCCTTCTGTCAAGGTTTTTTGTTGTTGTTGTTGTTGTTTTGGGTTTTTTTGCCCCAACTCTATATCCTCTGTATCATTATTCTTTTAATGTTTTACTTTAAATTAACTTTAAGTTATTTTTAAAGTGGACCTCAAACTAAAGAGTAGTATCAGGTTATTATTTCACTAAGATGCACAAAATAAATATGAAAATAAAAATTGTCCACGGACCTAAAATACCATTTTGTATCTTGGTAGGATTGCGAATGCATTGTCTACGCGGAAGCCAGTTGACTTTACAGTTCATACTGGTCCCTTCAGTTTTATTCACTTAAATTTGGAAATTATGTACTAAATAACCACATAACCAGGCACATCACACAACTGGTCTCTCTGAGCCTCTTCTTCATATTTAAAATTAAATATTTTCCAACTTGTATTACAGTGCTAGACAAAACTATGTATGAGACATGTAAAGGATGAGGAAAAAAACACAATATATGACCCTAGAGAACTGAATTACCCTCTCTAATCTCCATGTCTTATCAGTAAAATAGATGTACAAGCATTAATAGCAACTCTAAATTTTTATAAGGAATAAATGAGATTAGATCCATAAAGCACACTGAACCACACCTCATTAAATGTAGGCATATTGTTTGGTTTCGTAGAATATGAGGTAGAGGATCAAGTTAAACAGCATCCTGAGGAAACAAGCAAACAAGTTTGCTTTCTGTACAAGGAAGCAATGTATTTATTTTTAAAATGTGGACTGAACCATTACTCCAGATTATTAGAGATTTAAAAGACTTGACATCTAAATTCAAGATGTGAACCAAGTTCCAAAAACAATCAATACTTGGCAATGTCTTATATATAACTAGATATTAGATTATATTTGATTATATATAACTAGATATTAGATTATATTTGATATATTTATATTTGATATTAGATTATATTAGATTATGATTGTTACTTTCATTAGGTACAAAAATGGCTACATGGGACAACCTTCTTGGTTTTGAGTAAAAGATGCTACAGTAGCTAGGTGGGTTCTTATTGTGTCAAACTTTATACTTTTCTAAAATTTGAAAAATCTCCTAACATAGTATTGAAAAAATTATGTAAATGCATTGACAAAGAAAGAGATCCAAGAAATACCATAGAGAAAATGAGGCAAAGAGCAAGCAATATACAGAATTGCTATATCTCATTGAACCATTAAGCACATTTTCTTTCCTTCCTTCCTTCTTTCTCTCCTGCCTGCCTGCCTTCCCTCCCTCCCTCCCTCCCTCCTTCCTTCCATTTTTTCTTTCTTATTTTGGAAAAATAAATAGGAAACTCTCAATCCTGGTTTATTTTTCAGAAAAATAACTAGTATTAGGGGATAAAGGAAAGGAGATTTTACTTTCCATTTTATTTTTTCAATATTGTTTGAATTTTCTCCACATTCATGTACTGCTTTGATGCTTTTCACAGCCAGAATGTTTTTAAGTTATGATTAGCTACTTAACCAAAATCATCAGTGTTTCCTTGAAATAGTCTTCCCCTGAGTACAGTAGGGCACATATTCTAAACAAATGCTTCCATGCAGAGTGCCAGCTAGAGACGCTGATTTAACTATAAAGATAGCAAGGGTTACAGAATGCATAGGGCTGGGGAAGAGAGAGTGTTTGCCACACACATGCCATTTACCTGAATAGAAGAAATATCCAGATGCATGTTCTTTAGTTTCTGCAATTTGCCAATTATAAATACAGGATTGTTTATATGGTCTTCATCACTATTAAATAATTTTAAAAATTTCTTGTCTGAGTTGCATGGCAGTTTTTTAGAGTAGGATAACTACAAGTATTTCCAAGTCCTTTTTCTCCCTCTCTATTACCTGTTTCTCCTTTCCTGAAGAGATTAAAAAAGAAATTGAACTGAACTATGAAGTAATGGGCAAACTAAAAGCAACTTTGTCAGCAGCTGTAGAGATTAAGGCTCTCAATGCAGTATTAACTTTTCCTCACCAATCTTTCTCCTGCCTTCTCTGAGTGTGACAGGGTGTGATAGAGCCTCTTTAGGACCCATTCCAGCCACTTCCTTCTTCACCAAGTTAAAGACAGGCTCTGTGACAAAGTGGACTTTCCTCAGTATGCCTCTAGGACTCTTCCCAATCCCTCTCATTAGTCACTGCTCGGGCTATTCCAATTCATTAGCTATTCTGGCAGTCACCCCTGTCTGCAGTAACTGCCCTAACAATACAGTAAAAACCCCAAATAATCTTACGAGGATTTTCTTTTGGTTTACATAATCTTTCTTTGGTGTGTATATAAATGATGTATCCTTCCACATGTCCACACAAAAAGTACTCTGCTGCTATGGTTGATCAAAAGAAATAATTTAGTTGACATCCAAATCGTTGATGCATAACACCTCAGTTTCACATTCCCTTGATGTCAAACCCCAAAGACCCCACCAGGAGAAGTGATGTGCCGTATGAAAGTGGATGAAAGAGAACTATGTTTGAGGTTGTCTGAAACACCAGAAAGAAAAACCTCATTTAAGATTAAATGATAAATTAGAATATTATCTGTTGGCACTACAATGGGTGATAGTTTTGTATAAAATGATGTTCCAAACAACATATTCTTTTGATCTAAGCAGTATGTTATGAGACGTGCCGAGTAGTGATAAAATATTTACCTGACTATAGATGACTCTTCTTTTCCTTAGAAAAGGTTGACCTCACATCTTCCCACTTCCATGAATGCTGCCTAAGGCTGTCACCTCAATCTTTGCCTCAGAGAGGGGACAAGGACAGAGATGTAGTAACTGTTCCCCTTACAGTGATCCTCGGAGCCATGTCCCGCTGTGAGGTTTTTCTTAGAGCACATGGTCTTTCAGACAACTCTGTTTTAAGTACGAAGGATAACAGGTTATCTGTGTTTTTCTTTTCTACTCTCACTGAAGACCTTTTATTTTTAAACAATCAGCTGCTGTCTAAAATTCTGATAAACTATGTCAAAAAGTCTTTCATTTTTTTTTTCTGTAAGTTTGACCCCCCCCCAGATCAACTCTTTTTACTACCTTAGTTGATTCTGTACAGGTTATCAATCATACTATAGTATCCTTGGACCACATATATCCCAGAGATATTTTCTTTTATATTGAACAGTATCATCAAAACAATTGAGTTAGATGCCAGCATTAAGAAACGGGGAAAGATTTCACATAAGAATTTTTGACTTCTGGCTCTTCTCCAGTATCCCCTAATCTTCTCATTCCAAAGCTTAACTGTGGTTGATTTCCCTCATTTCTATTGTGATCTGGACTTTTGAACTTCGGACCTCTAATTTAGACAGACAGAGCCATCAGCCCCTTAATGAGTGTTCAGGACAAATTGACGACATAACATCTCATCAGATTCTGCATATGGAGCTCAGCAGTGGTCTGAATACCTTTAAACTGTTATCCTTGACCCTTCTTTTTATTCAAACCCTAAATAATGGTATCTCCAAATGAATTTCTTTCAATAACTTTTTCCTAATCCTAAACCTAGTAAACACTAATTCAGAAATTTCAGGGCTGTAATATAGAGAATAAAAACACAAAATGTACCCCCAGAGTGCTCATAGTTCAGCAGGAAAAAGAGATACCTGAAACAGTAACTATAGTAAAATACATCATTATTTTAATAATAGACAGCATTTATTAAATATCCTAAGTTCTAGGCAGAGTAAGTTTTTGTGTGTCTACACCCATCATCTCTTCCCATTTTCCCTTCAAACCTGTTCAGACAGTCCCAGTTCCACCCTGGTCCACTGAAACAATAGTACTGTTTGCCAAGAACGAGTATTGTGAGACATTAAATGGGACAGTCCATGTAAATCCTCAAAGCAATATTTGGTAAATGAGAAGTTCGCTATCATCATTACCCTTACACTAATACTATTATTTCTCATTTTTGCAGCAGTGTTTGACACAGTTGAACCTTCCTTTCTCCTTAAAATATTGGCTTTTGGGTTCCATTTCTGTTCCTGCACTCTCCTGATTTCCCTGTGCTCTTACCGGTTTTGGTTTTATTTGCTACCTCCTTCTCTTGAGGGACCTTTAAAAGCTAGATTGTTGCAAGGCCTGGTACTGAGCCTCTTTTTCTTTCCTATGTACTCTTTCTCTCCACAGTAGCCTTATCTGGCCCATACCTGTAGATGCAGTCTATGCTCTCATGACTACCAAGTTATATTTCTATCCTTGATTTTTTTCCTTAAGCTTCTGGCTGGCATAACCAAGTGCCTTCCTAAAATATCTGTCAGACTTCTCTGAATTGGATTCCTGATTCCCTTCACACATTTAATTTTTGCACCCAAAGATCATTTTCCTATAAACTAGCCCAATGATTCTTTTTTTAAATTTCAGACCACTCAATGAATCTCCACTGGTTGACTGATTGCTGTGAGTACCATGTGGCTTGCTGACATCTCTGCTGGTGTGTGAGGGCTACTTACTCTAACTGCAGACTTGGGGAGACAGAGATCAACATCATTCACCGTTTCTAACTACAGCCAGGGTTTGTCACTTGCTGCTGAAATTCTAGAATAAGAAAGGATGATGGTCACTAAAAATTTTTCACCGTCTATGCCTCCAGCCAAGGACTTTATTTTTTCCTAATAGTTAGTGAAGCTAAAACTAAAATTGGTTTGTACTCAAAGGCCATGAAGACAAATACTGTAAAGAATGAAAGCACTCGCTTAATCTGTGTTCATGAGACCAATTAGTTGATTTAATTTTACTTTCTGATTGCCTTTTTGGATTAGTGCTGTATAAATATAATCCTTTAGAAAATAAATCTTCTTCCAGTGATTCTAACACTTGTCCTTCCCAAAATCTCCATGCAAACCGCTGTGCAAATGTCACCCCATTAGGGAAGCCATGCCTCATGAGCTGATCTCTCATGGCACCCAAGTACTCAGTCTATACTCACTCAGGAGATAAAAGGGGCCAAATGCCACCCAAAACCTGCTTTGGTTTTCTTCTATAATATTATACATTTATTTACTGAATTGTTTGTCACACCAATTGTGTTTTTAGTTGGTACTGTTATCATTGTCTCCCTCTTTAAAAATATATACTCCTCCACAAGGGCTTCATATTTTATTCTCCTACTGTATTTCCAGCACATAAAAAAATAACAGACATCCAATAACTAAATATCAAATATATAAATGAATGAGTAGTACTATGTGCAAAATATATAAAAATTTAAAACTGAATTAATGCTTTTTGAGATCTCATCCAGTACCTTTTCACCATATAAAAATCTAAAACCATAGCTATATATAAAGATGGAAGGAACCTACATAGTAAAAGCCCAGAACAAATTCAGTGTACCTAAGGATCATACCTAAAAATATGAAGATAATTCTTCAGTAGATTTTGTGCCCACAGCATTTGTGAAATTCTTGGTCACTAAAAAAGCTCATGTAGGGCCGGGGATTTAGCTCAGCAGTTCCGCAGCCTGCTGTGCAAGCTCAAGGACCCGAGTTCGATCCCCGGTACCAAAAAAAAAAAAAAAGCTCATGTACACCTAATCTGTCTTTGAGTTTTAAGGGAAAATGATAGGTCTGCACTAACAATGATTAATGCAAACTTGTCCTTTATTTTTTGTTGATGATTCAGATATTTTCCTCATTGAATTTTGCTAATTTTTGATTGACATGTATTAACTGTACATATTAATGTTGTACAGTATAATATTTCAACATATACATACAGCATCTAGGAAATTAGCATTTCCCTCTCTTTGTCATTTCTTGACATTCAGAACCTTCAAGGTCCTGTCTTCTAGATCTTTGTAAGGTATATGTTATATGGTTACTGTGAACTATAGTCATCCTACTGCATTGCAAAACACCAGAACTTATTCCTTATGCCTAACTGCATTTTGGATCCATTATCCAATCTCCGTTTATCCCTCATCCTCTCTTCCTAGCTTTTAGTAATCACTATTCAACTTCCAGGTTGACTTTTTAAAGCTTTCACATATGAGAAAGAACATGCAATATTTGTCTTTCTGTGTCTGGTTTATTTAATTTAACACAGTGTCCTCTAGTTACATCCATTTTGATATAAATGACAAGATATCATTCTTTATGGCTGAATAATATTCCACTCTATTTATAAACCACATTTTCTTATCAGTTGATGGGCATCTACATTGATTCCACACCTTAGCTACTGTGGATAGTGCGGTAGTCAACATGGTAGTGCAGAAATCTATTTTATATGCTGACTTCATTCCCTTCGGATATGTACCCAGGAGTGGGATAGCTGGATCATATGGTAGCTCTAATTATTATATATGTGTCTATTTCAATTGAATTACTTGTTTGTTATTATGTGTTTTTAGCTCATTATATATTCTAGATATTAATTCTCTATCAGGTAAATAGTAGGAAAATATGTTCTCCCATGCCATCTGCTGATTTCTTTCCTTGCTGTGGTATTTATCCCATGGATACAAGGATGGTTCAACATACAAAAATCAATACATATAATGCATCATATCAATAGAGTTAAGGAAAAAAAATCACAATTACTCAATAAATGAAGAAAATATATTGGATAAAACTCAAGATCTCTTTATTATAAAAACCCTGAACAAATTAGGCATTAAACAATCACACATTGGCATGATAAAGTCTACATCTGGCAAACTCACAGCCATCATCATACTAAATAAGGAAAACCTGAAAGTATTTTCTTTAAGATCTGGAATGGGACAAGGAGGCCCACTTTTACTGCTCTTTCTCAGTGTAGTTCTAGAATATTTAAGCAGAGAAATCAGGCAAGAGAAAGAAATAAAAGGAATACAAATAGGAAGAAGAAATGAAATTATTCCTGTTTGCAGATGATAAGATTTTATGTATAGAAAAACCTAAAGACTCCGCCAGAAAACTGTTAAAACTAATGAATGTGTTCAGGAAATTTGCAGGATAATAAATCAAGATACCAAAATCAGTAGTGTTTTTATATAACAATAACAAACTTCCTGAAGGGGAAATTAAGAAAGGAATCCTATTCACAATAGCTAGCAATAGCTAGGAATAAAAAATTAATCAAATAAAATAAAATTAATCAAAAAAGTAAAAGCTTTTACAATGAAAATTGCAAAACGTTAAAGAAAGAAATTGAAGAAGTTACACACATGCACACACACACACAATGGACAGACCTCTCATGTTCATGAGTTAGCAAAATTAGTATTATTAAAATGTACATACTACCCAAAGGAATCTGTAGATTCAATGAAATCCCCATCAAAATAGTAATAACATTTTTCAGAGAAAAACAATCCAAAAATTAATACGGAACCAAAAAAAAAAATCAGAACAGCCAAAGCAATCCTGACCAAAAAGAGCAAAGCTAGGGCCATCACAATACCTGATTTCATGACGTACTTCATGACCATAATAACCAAAACAGCATGATACTGGAATGAAATCAGATTCATAGACCAAAAGAACAGAATGAAGATTCCAGAAATTAACATACACATCTATGATCAAATGATTCTCAACAAAGGTGCCAAAAGCATGTATTGGAGAAGAACAGATTCTTTAATAAATGGTGCTTAGGATACCAGATATTCCTGTACAGAGGCAGAAAGTAGGTCCCTATCTCTTACCAGTTAGAAAAATCAACTCAAAATGCATCTAGATCTAAATGTCAGACCCGAAATTCTGAATGACTAGAAAAAAATAGAAGAAATACTTCAAGACATTGGTTTAGGCAACAGTTTTTCAGACATGAAACCAAAAGCACAGGAAGCAAAAGAAAAAAAATAGAAAAGTGAAATTTTAATTCTGCTGCAGGAACATTTCTAAGCAGCATGTCAGGTATAGTGTGATGCGATGAAAATCTATGACATCTGTGTTTACAACATGTTTACAACAACATGAGCATTGCTGGTCGTGGAGGTGTAAGGGGTGTGACTTGGGTTTCAGGGTCCTTTCAAGGTAAGTGGTAGAAGCTAGAAAATAAAAGTATGAAATCAAAGCAGTCTGTGGAGCTTTGGAGTGATCACTTTGAAACCTAAATTGTGGGTGCTGACCTAGGCCACTGTGGACTGAAAAAGAGAAAGGAAGAAAAAGGCAAGGAGGCCAAATTACTTAAGACCTACACAATATCTAGTATACCCACATGTACCTAATCCCTTTTGGACATTACACATTCTTCTAATTCTCCCGCTCATGAGGTTCATTGAAACTGAACCATACCTGTTTACAGATGCAGATGATGTGTGTAAACTGGCAGTCTGATTTAGATAGGTGTGAGAACCTCAGGTACCACATGCAGACCCGTGCGTAGGAGCAGGAGTGGTCATACTCGTAGTTATTATCATCCAGGCAATCCAAGGTTACAGCTCTTTGGGCAAAGTGAAGTGGAGGCCTGAAGCTGTGCCTTGAATTGCCTTGTCATTGCCTCCACCTCTCTTTCACAGATAGACACTGACAATATTGGTAAATTGAATGGAATCAGAAATGCTGAAAAAGAGGAGCAAAATACAACTTAAAATCAAGCAGAGATGGAAGATGAAAGTGACACCCATAGCCCTGAGTGACCCGTGTTCACAATTCTGAGAATATTTAGAATTGCGGGTGATAATTACCTTTTCTATTATGTTCATTTTTATACACTAGAAGTCACTGGAAGGCCAATTTTGGGGCCAAAAGGCAGAGAGTTGCCTCTACAATGAGAACATATGTGAGGGAATTTAATCAAGATGTTGCAGATGAGAGGACAAGTTACTGGTAGGAAAAAAAGGAAAACAAACAAAAAGCCATATCACCTGGTTAAAATGGGAGAAGGACATCTTCCTGTAAGACTTGAAATGAGTGTCACCATTGATTTGACTTAATCATTTTCCAGTAAAAAGCCCTGAAAATCCTGTACCTCCAAATGTTAAAAGAAATCTTTCAACCTCACCTATTGAATTGATCTTAACAACATTTTACCCGCTTTTATTCTGACTAATCCATTCCTAATAGATTTTCTTTTGCATTTCCAAAGAGGAGCCTTCTTTCCAGAACTTGTGATATTGAGTTTGTTATCTCAGCTTCCACTCCATTCAGACTCAGAAACATGTTGACTGAAAGTGCTTAATTGCCACTGAATATTTACTAGCCAAAGCTCAGAACATCACTTTCCAAATCATTTAAGTATGTTTCCCATTTATTCTGAGTACAGTACCACAAAGAGTACTGGGCCAAGGGTTTTCTTTTTCTCCTCCCATAATCCACTCCTCTTGCTATCTTTAAGCAAAACTATTGAGGCAGGCAAGGCTTAAGGAGCTGACTTCTGGATTGCACACAGCCATCCCTTGCTGTCCAGGGAAGAATGCTTGCAAAAGACCACCATACACTCACTGCCTTGATTTATTTTTTCATATTCTTCCAGATCTGTTCTAGCAATACCAAGAAAGAAAGGAGAGAAGAAAAAGAATCACTATAAAGAAACATAATGTTAAAAATTCGTGACAATATTGCATTCTTCTCTAGAAAGTCACTTGCAGCTTTTCTGGCACAGCAGTCCAATGCTGACAAGATGTAATATTTAACTATGAAATTATGAACTCAGAAGGGGAAACCTGGGCACATTATCAGAAATTTTAAAAACTGGTACACAGAGGCCTAAGTTGTCAACACGTCTCTTATGCTTCCGTGGTTTTTAAAACATTTGCACTTTTGCTACTCTCAGTGCCAATAAAAATTTATAATTGTGGTGCAAGTGGGGGTTGTGTAGCTGTGGAAAATGTCTGTGCATGTTTTCCATCAAGAAAATGGCCCCAAAAAACCATGAATAAAAACATAGTGGTAGCTTAAGGGTAGTCTGGATCCAACTGATACACTTTCCTAGCAAAAAGTTTTCTACCACTTTCCTGAAATCATGGACTGTTAAGTTAGAAGAAAGCTTAGAGAATATGTCTTTTCACTCTTTTACAGAAAAGCATCTGAGGCTTGGTGAAAAGAAATGGTTTGGTACAAATAGTGAATTAAATTTCCTGTCAAAAAATTGAGAGAGGTAATGAAACCTCAGCAAGCATCACCACGGACCTAGCACAGATCTGAGAGCTGCTCTAAGGGAACCAAGCAAGCTGGGCTAAGAAATAGAAGGCTTCCTTGTTTTAGCCTTTTTGGTTGTTAAGGGGCAGGACCTGTAATTTCTGCCAAACTGGCTTCAGTCACAGTTGTCTTGATTAGCAGGGGGCATTTTCCTCAGGTTTCACCAGGAGCAGAGGGAGCTCTTTTATTATGCCCCTCGCCCTTCCTCTTCCCTCCTTCTACAAGCCCCTGCGCACCCCGCAGTCTCTTTTTCTACCACAACAATACAGTTGCTGACACAGCTGAAGCTAACTTATTGTGAGCTTCTGGTTGCTGTTTTCTGCTTTGTTTCGCAGCCCGCCCTCAGCTACCATCACATGATCTAATGAACCCTCATAGCTACAGAAGTGGAAAATCGGACACTTGTAAAAATGCATTCAGTGAACAAAATTGAATTGGCACAGTTCTGAAACTGTTCATTCACTAAAGATGAGTGAGGACCCACTTGGCCTGGTGAAATTTTTAAAAATGGCAAAGAAAGCCATTAATAGCATTAGGCTGATCGGTGATCATTTCTTAGCTAAATGTAACATTTCTCTGACAAGGAGTTTTGAAAGCAGGGAGAGATTAACACCTATGACAGTTTCACAGCATTTTTAAGATCTTAATGTAAAACTATGATTTTTTTCCCTGAAAAAAATTTACCACTGGGCCCTTAGAAGTATTCCAGAGATCTACTGTTTGAAAGAATAAGAGTGAAGTTCATTTGGCTCAGTTTACTTTGCCTTATTTTGTTTGCCTTTAACACTCAGTGTTCTCATCTCACCTTTCATTCTGGAAATTGCTCTTATTAATGTAGATTTTTCTCAAGACATCTGCTAAAAAAGATACATTCTAACTGGACATGAACCATTTCATCTACATTCAACACACATCTCAGGGAGGAAGTGGCTATGTCCCACTGAAGGCACCCAACCCTGCTTACACATTTCCTGAAAATCCAGAGAGGTTGTATACATTTGAGTTGATGGTTTTTACTTTGCCATATTTCTAATGGCTCCAAGTACCATCTGACATGGGTCTTCAGTGCTGTGCTGAGGATAAACAAGGAAGAAGGGAAGCCCAGGAGAAATACTTCTGTAGAGGAAAAAGCTCATTCGGTGAGTGGTAGCCCATGGCAGCATGCCTATCCATCTCATGAGACTGTTTTATACTAGTCAGAAGAGAAAAATGCAAGAGAAAAGCAAAAAGTCCTTCCATGAAATAATGATGCATGTGCCACTTCAATGATTTATCAAGAATACCTACTGAAGAGGGTGTAAGAGGAGGTCAAACGATGACTTGAACACCTGTGTTTCCTAACCTGCATTTACCTTTATTTCCTGTCCTGAATTCCTGCCCCAGAGGAAGTCTCCACCTGATATGCTTCTGGAAGCTCCAGCTTGGAATATCCAACTGAACTCATTCTTCCTGCCCCAGATCTACTTCCTCCTCCTAGTCACTCTATTTTTTTATATTGGTTCTACCATTCTAGTTTCTAATCTTATAAACCTTGAGATCATTATGAATTTTTTTAGCCCTGATTCATCCCTTAGATGTTCCTTCTTTGTCAGTAAGTTGCATATGCATACAATCTTTTCTTTCAATCTGTGTACCAGTCACAGCCTTGTGGTACTCATTCTGGATTGCCATCAAGCATCCTAGTCAATTATCTTCCTATGATAATCTCCCATGTTTTCAATTCATCCTAAATGCCATTAAATTGCTCTAAAATTGTGCTTTTATCATATAATTATGATAGGCTTACTCAAAACTCTCTACTGGATACCATCTGTGTGGAGGTCATTATCTAAACTCTTCACACCAGTGTTAAGGACAGTGTTTATCTGTTCCCATGCTACATATCCAGATTTCCTGTCTTTTCTTCTACAATATAAACTATTACACTAAACAAAGTCCTCAATCTTTTTCCCATGTGTATTGCATTCTTCCTTTTACTTGCAAAAAATCACTACCCATCCCATCTGTGATTAATTTCCACCTATTGGTTAGGATACAATACATATCACATTTACCATATGAAATATCCTCATCCATATTTGCCTCAAACTAATGTAAAACTTCTTCCTGAGTTTATAGAATTATCTATTCTTTCTCTTTAAAGAAAATATTGTAAATTTCACACTGAATTTTGTGCACGATGTATATTTGTCTTTTAACTTCAGTAGGTGATCTCAGTGACACCTTCTTTAGCAGTCAACGACCACAAGTGCTCTATAAATGTCTTTCATTACCTTACCTTTGTTTCTCCATGTGCTACCAGTGCAACCACTTTTGTGAAAGCACTTCATTTCATTGGATTGTCCCAATTAATTGCTTTGACTCATACTTCTGCTTATCCTCCTTTGTATTAATATAACCAGGTATTTTTCCTAGCTTTTGATTTCTCTCTTTTGTTGTTCCTCTCAACCTCATGAAGCCTTTTTCCTGCTTGAGTCAGATGCAGAACACTCTCCTTGGGCGGATGGCATTGTCTCCTGTCTACCTAGGACAGACTTTGGGCATACGGTCACCCCTTCAAGCAGACTAGTAATTGCAGAGGGGACGACAGTAGATGTTACAGCCTTTCAAATGCTCAAACAACATACCATCAAGCTGTGGACACAGTATGAGCAAATATGATTGTTGCTTTGTTTACTCTTTGGGCCTGTAGTAGAAATTTTCCTTTCAACATAGGTTTACCGTCTCAGTCTAGTCACACACAGTCCCATCTTTTTTAAAAAATATTTTATTTACTTCTAATTTTAGTCAGATTTTGAAGATAACATAACCTCAGCCATTTGCATTGATTCCAATCCATAAATAACCAATATTTTCAAAATTTCCTTTTCCCCTTCTTTGTGTTATATTGAGACAAAATTCATATAAAATTAACCATTTTAAATGAATAGTTTAGGAGCATTTAGTACATACACAGTGTTATGCACTGTAAATGCCAAAATCTTTTTGTCATGCTCCCAGGAAATCTAGTACCTATGAAATGGTTCTTCTCCGCTTTTCTTCCTCTCCCAAGCCCTGTCAAACATTCATCTGATTTCCATCTTTATAGATGTACAGATTCTGGGCATTTCACATAGTTTGAATCACATAGAACATAACCTTTCATGTCTAGCCATTTTCACTTACCATTATGTTTTCAAGGGTCACGTGCCGTGGCATTTATTTTTCCTCTTTATGACTCAGCATTCCACTGGATGGGTATGCTGCACTAGGATTATTTTCTTATTTACACTTTTAGACTGATCATCACTGTTGTACAGAAATATGTTTCTTGTACATTGATCTTGTATCCTAAAAATTTACCAATGTTTATTAGTTTCAATATTTTTATTAGTTTGTAGATTAAGATTTATCATAAAAAAGATCATTTCATCAATGAATAGATAGTTTTGCTTCTTCCTTTTCAGTTCAGAGGATTTATCTTTTCTTTTTCTTATTCTTGTCTAATTGATCTGGCTGCAACTCACAGTACAATGTTGAATGGAAGTAATTAATGCAGGCATCCTTGTCTTGTTCCTAATCTTTAGCAGAGTTTTCAGTGTTTTACCACCGAGGCTGATGTTAACTCTGAATTTTTCATAAAAGCCCTCAGGTTGAGGAAGTTCCCTTTTTATCTACTTTTTGGAGTGTTTTTGTTATGAATCTATGTTGAGTTTTGTCACTTTTTCTACATTCATTAATTATAATTATGTATTTTCCCTCTTCATCTATTCATTTCATGTATTGTTTGACCGGTTTTCTTATACTGGAATCACCCTGTATTTCAGAATAAAGTTCTCTTTGTTGAGATATATAATCTATTTAATATGCTGCTGAATTCAATTCGTTGGTAATTTATTGAGACTTTTTGTCTTTTTATTCACAAGAAATATTGTTGTATCGTTTTTCTTGTGATATGTTTATCTGGCTTTGGCATCAGGATAATTCTGGCCTCAGAGAAGAGTTAGAATGTATTTCTCTTTATCTTTTTTTTTTAGAAGAGTTGGAGGAAGACACTAATTTTTAACTGTTTTATAGAATTCATCAGTGAAGCCCATTGGTCATAACCTTTTCTTTATTGCAATTTTTTGATTATTCATTTAAGGTCTTGACTTGTTACAAGTCTGTTCAGATTTTGGAGGGAATTCATGTTCTCCAGTCCTTCTCTGGTCATGTTACCTTACCTAGAAATTGTGTAGCGCTTTATATGCATATCCAGCAAAAAAGGGTCTGTAGAGGGGACAGAAGGGAAGGAGGGTGAAATAGACACTATATTTATGACTGATAAAGATAGTTTAATCTGGACAATGCTACACCCCCAAAAAAGTCTTCTGATCTAACTTGCATCTTTATTACTTTCCCTGTGTGTCCACCATAGTTTACAATCTGAGCCAATTGCATTAATCTGTTAGTTTTTCAGTCAACATAGATAATTATGCCTCTCCATTCAGAGGATAAAAAGGAGGTAAGATCTAACACATATATGAAGCCTGGAAGCTTCTACAAGTCCATTCGTCAATGAACTTTTACTGAGCACCTACTATGTCCTATGCACGCATTATGTTGAGCTTTGGGTAAGTAGTGGTGATCAAAACAAAACGGTCAAAGACTCAGATTATGGGGCCATGGATTTAGCTCAGTGGTTCCGCTGCCTGCCTCGCAAGTGCAAGGTCCCGAGTTCGATCCCCTGTACCAAAAAAAAACCCCCAAAAAACCAAAGACTCAGCTTATGATTCCTTTTGTTGAAGTCTCAGTTCATGAGACTCTGACTTCCATCGCATGCAGAGCTCAATAGTGTAGTTGAATAAAACTACATACTAGGAGAAGCAAAGAGTAATTCAGCAAGGACCCCAGAGCTTCTGCTGCCCAGGAAATAGTTCATGGTGTTACTCAGGAAGTATTGTGAAACTGTATAAAGGACCATGTGTTTGTAACTCTAACCCTGACAAAGAAGCAGTTCTTCCTGCCAAGAAGAGTAGAATAAATCCCTTCCCTTTGCCCCAGCACACCCACACTGCTGAGCTGACAGAATATGCAGACAACTCACAATAGACAGAAGACTGCAGGGTTAACCAAATGAATAAGAGTCACACTAGGGTTTAAAAGGAAACCAAGAAGCAAGCATTTTTCAGACCTTATTGGGAAGAGGCAGAACCCTGAAACCATTAATAGAGGCTCTACAACCATTGATAGAGGCATAATCTCAACAACTGAGATAATATTCCAACAGCTAACAGGGCACAAACAAGAACAGCCAATCTCACAGCGGACATCCTGGGAAATGAGTTGTCCTGGCCACAGAAAAGAGAATCTGCAGAGTCAAAGCCAGACAAGCTTGCTCTTGTTGTCCTAGCATAGAACTGTAGCCAGCCCTGGGATTGGATTCCAGCTCTGCCACTATCCTGCTGTGACACTGTGTAAATCACTGCTTCTGAAGCTTAGATGTTTTGTCTGTAAAGCAAGCTCACGAGATGTGAGAATTGGAGAAAAGTAGACATTTGATAAATGGCAGCTACCTGTTCTCTGAAGAATGTGTTCAGTCATCCCAAGAGAGTTCCTTGGTAGTCTTCTTAAAGTTCTAGCATGACTTGTGCTGTTTAGTCAGGGAGCAAGTGAGGATGCCTGCCATATAGCTGGCTTTCAAATGGTTATTTCTGCTTCTGTGTGGCACACTTTAAGATACCCTTATTACACAGGTTCTATATTTATGTGTCTCCCTCACATCTCCTACTTCCTGCCCTCCATACTAGGTGCTCTTTTGGCACAGATGCTCATTCATCTTTGTTCCTAGTAACTCTCATAACTTTTACCCATACTAGTTACTCAATAAATATTTAATACTCTGCTTGCCTTTGCTTCATCACTTCATAACACCTCTTCCTATGTTTTTTTTTCTCCTTTAAACAGTCATACCATAAGAAAGCTGCAGTTGTGTGTGCATGTATTCATGTGCATGGATGTATGCACACACGTGTTTTTGTGTGAAACAAAAGGGAAACCATCTCACCTATGAATATCTGGCTATGTACACATACTAAGGTTATGTGGAAAACATCTTTCCTATTTATTAAAGGGAATACGTGTAAGTGGGACTTTTTTAAATGTTTGTGCATTTTAAATGCAAAAAATAGTAAAAATATATGAAGAATACTCTCCTACGGTGCTTCAAAAATGAAAACTAGTCCCTTAATTTGTTTGGCTATTTGTCTATTTATGACTTAAAAAGTACTTAATATGAAAAAGAAATTAAGATTCAAACCGGCAGGCAGTTATTCAAGTGTGGTCAAGGTGAACATTAACCACAGTGCCCTATTTCCTATTTTTTGTTGCTAATTTTAGTCTTCAGGCTCACATACAGCAGTTTGAAAACCCTAAACATTTCATGAACTGTTTTGTTAAAACTCAGTCCTACTTGTGATGATCTCACTGTTAATTATTTTTAATAAGTAGCATCACTCCAAGCGTCCCAGAACCTGCTTGAGCTCCCAGTGTCAAAATACAGACAATGTGGAAAGAGCTGTACTATTTCCCCAGTATCATGGAATTGTCAAGGATTCAAAATGAAAGAGCTTTAGGAATCAAAGGCTCCACTTTCTCTCTTCATTCCTCAGTGCTACATTTTTCTCTGTTGCAGGTATCCTCACTTCCCAAGCTGCACCTGTACTCAGGGTTGAGAGTCTATGCTTGTGTTTCCTTTAAAATGCAAGAGTTAGAGTGTCCAGGGCTGGGGATTTAGCTCAGTGGTTTCGTCGCCTGCTGCGCAAGCACAAGGACCCGAGTTTGATCCCCGGTACCAAAAAAAAAAAAAAAAAGAGTTAGAGTGTCCAAGCTATTATAACAGCTAACAATTGTGTTCCACCACTGCACTGACCTTATGAAAGTTTGCCAGTTGGCTCCATCTCCTAAACCCACCTTAGCTCATCGTCGCCAGTCATCCAAACACCCCTCATTCATTCTTTGGTCTCATCAGTGAACATGCTGGGCCACTGGCTAGGAACTTTCTACACACAGTAGATAGATTTGGTGGGCAAAGTCCTGGATGTTACTCTGGCTAAACAAGAAACAGAAGACACAAAGCTGGCTTTTGAATGGACCAAAAAAAGAGAGTTAGAAAAATGGTTGAAAATAGAGCCTTTGAATTCAGGGTATGTGGGTGACATTCAGCTTTGAACCCTTACTAATCCATGTGACCCTGGGCATCTTAGTTTCTGAGCGTCTGTTACCCCTTCCATAAAAATGGACATAACAATGTGGGACACAGGATTACTGTAAGGGTTAAATAAATCAATACTTCTAATATGCTCAGACTATGTGGCAGTCAGAATGTATTTGACAATACTACTGACTTCATTGAATAGAACTTAAAAGAACAAACTACCTAGCTCTTCATTACCAACATCTGCTCTGTTATCGAGCTGTTTTGCTGGCTGTTCAACCAAACACTGAGATCTCCCTGTGTGAATCTCTCTCTTACCTTTCTGCTCTCCACCTCTCTTCAGCACAGGAATGAATTAAAAAGGAAAGCTAGAAACTCACTGCACAAGTCTACATCAGAATTTCCTCACCTCTACCTAAACCAGACTTTTCCCCCTTTTCTAAAACTGAAAATTTAGACTGTATTTTCGACTCTGAGGTTTTGTAATGATGCCTTTCCTGTCCCCCTTACCCCAGATAACTACCCAGTAGGTCAGTAGTTACCACCCCTACTTGTCTAAGGAAGACAGAGAAGGCCTCTGTGGTAGAATTAATCACCAAATTTCACCAGTAAAGGGAACAAAGGAAGTCTCTTAATGTTCTTTGAAACAGTATTCTGTCCTATAAATTTGAAATTGTACGTATTACCTAGAGATTTAACTATTATCTTTTCAACCTTTCTTAATCCTTTAGAAAAAAATTAACAACCTCAATAAGATCAAAAAAATCCCACCTTGTATTAGCTATACATGTTTTTAAGTTGGATCTTAGTGTAAGTAGAAAGCTTAATAACAGGACTACCTCTTTAATCTAGAATATCAAACAACATTCAAGCCTAGGGCAGGCCAGTGTTTATTGTAATTCCATAATATACCTCAGAAGAGCAGAAATTAACTCAATGGAAAGAGGAGTGCACTGAAGAGTTCAAAAAAAAAATAAAATGAAACTGAAAAAATAGCCCACACATTTGACCAAATCCAAACCACTGTTCCGTGTTCCTCAACCACAAAAAACACTGACCAAATTTGATTATGAGGACTTAGAAAATAATGGAAGACCTGAAAATCAACATACTGTAACACATATATGGGAATTGGAGAACTGCATGGAAATTGAATACTCTCCCTAGTGAGGGAGCTCAGAAAACATATTTTGGGATTGGAAGTTTATTTGGAGATGAGAACATGAGGATTCATTTAAAATTGTTTATTGACAGTTGGTAAATCATTTTTCCCCATTTTTCTCTTTGTAGTACAGATGGAAGGCTAACATCTTCCAAATTCATTTTTCAGTTATACATATGTGTAAATTAGCCTGTGCAAATTACAAGTTTTCTTTGTGTGCTTTATTAAATTCTGTCAAAACTGTTATTAGTACTGATTTTATATTGTCTGGTACTTGTGAAAATTGACAATACAGGCCTGTGAGCTCGTCCCTCCAAAAGACTTTTAAATGTCTGCTCAAATATCAAGCAACTAATGAAAATGACTAAGTATATAAATATCCAAGCTCACTCACCACTTAACACTTCATTTATATAAATATAGTACTCGGTTTAGAAAGTGTTAGAGTATTGCATACATGATGACAGCCGCTATGGCAGCACCTTTCCTCATGACAGAGACAGGAAGTATCATGGCCAGCTTAAGTATTAGACTATCTGGTGGACGAAAACAACATGGCTGTTCTCTCCCCCTCCCATGGCATCTCCCAAACTTACATAAAGTAGAATGTCAGGCTTTCTAAAACGGTAGAGGGCTTCTGATTGAAAGCAGTGAATAATCTTCCTGCTGCCTGCAATTTCCTATCCAAGTGATATTTTCCCACTTTCCCCAAGTTATAATAGAGCCTAGTTTCACTTTTGAGAAATTAGTCATTCTTTGGCCTCCCACATGGTTCAGTGCTTGAGTCTAATAACAGTGGGTCCAAGGAGATTTTAGGACAAACAGCAAAAACAAACAAAGTAACCTCAACAAATTTAAAAGGTCACTGTTGAAAATCAAATTTTTTTAGGGTCTGAATTCTGCCCTTTTAGAGTTATACTTAATAGAGTTGAATTTTATTGCAAAGCATTAACAACTTCTTCAAATCCTCTTCTATATGCATTTCCCTTAAAACTCTAAGGAATCTGAATTTAAACCACTGTGATATTAAGGAAGAATTGTACTTCAGTGTCTTGTGCTTCAAGCATGTAATTGGAAAGAAAAAGCCATCAAAAATGAGAGTAATGACAAGGCATTCAGGCATTGAATTGGCATATTTGAGTTGTGACTTACACTGGATTAGCCATCCTAAAGTTTATAGTACCTGCAGCAAAGGGAAAACTGATTATAGTGTATAATCTATACCAAATTTAACCATATTCACTTAATAAATACTCAGTTTTGGCACTCCCCTAATAGATGTAGTGTCTGGATTTTGGAGAGGGTTAGAAGCCTAAAAGGATCTGTGAACCTCTTCTCTAACACCTTAGAGAAACAATAGTATTCAGTACGCTGTATTTGTTACCCACAGTGCCACATGCTAGAGATACCACCCTGAAGAAGACTGACCTTGTCCTCCAGTGAGAGGTGGAAATATGGAAAGAGGCAACTTAGAGAGTGCATGATAAAGAGCTATGGTAAGGGAAAAATGGTTTTTCAACTGTGGGAAGAGAAGTGCCAGTCTCTGAGATAGGTAAAATTGGAAAATGGAAATGTGTTTAGTGTGCAAGACATATTCAGACTGTACCTGTTCCATTTTGATATCTAGAGCACATTTAAGGGGAGACATCTGGTTAAAAGTCGAGTTTGCAAATTTTGAACCTCAGGAATAAGACAGATGAGGTCCTCGCATTTTTGAGGATTTGATTCTCATAGAGAGAGATAGAATATTAATATGATTAAAAATTTAAACACAAAAGAAAAACTATCATATAGCGATGAATGCTATTGAGATAATTAAAAAGAATGATGTGATAGCATGTTAGATGCTGGAGGAAAAAAATTCTCCAAAATTGGAGAAATTGATGATTTAGGAGAAGGGAAATTTAATTGTAGTAATAAGGTTTTCAGGAGGGATTTAAGAGGGTTTGGATACAGATCTCAAAGTGTTGGCCTTGGCAGAAAAACTCATCATCACAACAAAAGAGAAGGACTCTACTCAGAAGAATAAGTTATGTACATCTCTCCCCAACTCCGTTTTCAGAGACTTCATAATGAAGCCTGAAGTCAGTATTTACACCAAGGGGATTGGCAAATGCTCTTCTCTTTGTTGAACTACTATTTTCTAAACATTTACCACCACATCACTGACAAAGTGTAAGAAAGGATTGGTGTAGTTCGTTTTAAGGAGATAGGTATTTCTTGCCAATAATAAAGATTTATTTTGATGAAGTATGAAGCAAGACCATGTGCAAAGTGTTCTGTAGGAGTTTTGAGGCATTTAAATAATATTGGGACAGCTACTGTCACTGAATAGCATCTAGATTTGTGTATCTGGTAAAATTTTGAAATAGGTTATCCCAATGGTCCTACCAAACTCTAAGATGTTACTAGAAAGATGATTGCCAAAAAGCAATAAATTCTATTTTACTTTTTTTCCTTTTAAAACTAATTTAAAAGAAAAAAATTCTAAAGTTGCAAACATAAATGAATCACTTATAAATTTTTCCTATTATTGTTGTTTACAAATACTCTTCCATTGCTCATTAAATTTCATTTAGAAAAGTTTACAACTCTATGGCTGAGAATCTTATTGCAGTTTTGAAAACCAGATACAGTAAGTCAAAGACAGAAACCAGAGGTATACATCTGAACAGCTGAAATTTCAAAACTAATATAAAACCTTTAATTAGAAAAACTGGGCTACTTTTAAATATTTTTTTTGTGATTTATCTTTTTAAAAAATTGTTGGCCTTTACCAGCAATGGTGTCTTTGGCTCAAAGCTATAGTGTGTGACAGGATGGTTCATCGTGTATAATTAGACAGAAGTCTTCGGTAAGTGAGCAATCAGAAGAGACTTTCAATACTGAAATCTTATTAGATGAGACCATCAAAATTTTATCAAGATAAAACATAGGAAAACTTTAACAATTGACAGTTACCCATGCTAGAAATTTTCTTCTACCCTTTGTGGAATATTTATTTTACTTATTATTTCTTCAGCACTGTTTGAATGACCTTGATTCCTCAGACATACACATAAATTGTACCAAAGTAGGAGAAAAAATGCAAAGCAAAATAACGTTTCACATGGATCATGGATACTAGGTGCAACTACTAAAAAGCCCCCAACCCAGGCTGTTTTTGCTCTGTGGTAAAGCCAAAGATACATTTGTAGAGAACTCATTTTAACTACTCCAGCTGTGCAATATTTCTGTAGTCTCATGTGGTTTGCTTATGTAAGGGTTCTTTTGCAGGAAGTCACTAATACATTTCATATCCCTAAGAGGTGACAGTAGTCAAGTCTTAGGACATTTCAGTGAGAGAAATTATCTCCTCCCTTTTTCTTAGACTGAGGAAGAAAACATCATTCCTACTCTGGACCCAGAGCCCCAGTTGCTCCTGCTAGTGGACAATGACTGCTAGAGACAGTTCCCTTGATTCCTGCTTGACACCCAATTCCAGTTTTTATCACAGTGTTAGGAGGTCTATTTGTCTTGATCTGAATTTGATCTTCCCCAAGAAGGTTATTTCCATGACAGAGCCATTGCGTCTGACTATTCTCCATGTCATTGGCCCAACTCCAGGAAAAATGTGTGCCCATTTGTAAAATAAGTGACATTTCACAAACAGTAGTACTCTTTGACAAGGAAATGTGAAGTTTATGTAACATGTTCAGAAAGTTGATTTTTACCATCAAGCTCTCTTTTCTTAGGCTCTTCCTAAGTCAAAGATGCAAACCCTGGAAGTTATTACTGCCTCTGCTTGCTGTTTCACTTTTTCTCCTGCTTGTGTGGTCCTCTGCTTTATGAGAATCATCATGGGTACAGTGGGGTGCACTCAGTCTGTGTTTTAGGGGTCCAGAAACAGTCTGGTATGTCCTGGAAGAAATTTAGTGCCACTAAGATAAGTTCAAGGGAGATTCAGTGAAAGGAACACACTTGCCGTTCTAGAAGGTGCAGAGGTGTCTTGAGAGAAGATCCTATTATTGTGATTTGGTTTTTCAGGTCTCAAGAGCCTGAGTCCTTTCCATACCCTAGTTGCATGCATACTATTTCTATAAGACTTCATGAAGGGATTGTGTGAATTACTATCTGTGAAGAATCTTTGAAAATATGAGCTGAGAGTCGGGGCCTTCCTGTTACTGTGCACGTGAGTCTCACTGTGACCAGAGCAGTTTGGGCCACGCCTCTGTGGACAGACTTCTAGGTAACTATGCTCATGTTATCAGTGTAAGATACACAGATGCTGACATTTTCCCTATCTTATCACAGGAGTTTCACATAACTACATCATGGCTGCTTCCTGGCTGCCAGTGATTGTAGGATTGTGTTGCATTCCAAAATAAACCTCATTTCAGAAAGGTTAAAAAGTGAAAATATGTGCACTTAAAAAGAAATCGATGAAATCAGGAAATGAGGGAGAATTTCCTGGACTGCCTGATCACATTTACAAATTCGATAAATAGCTTTTGAAGAATTGTCCCTGATAGTTTGTCATTGTTAATGTAATTTGTAGTCTTCAGATGTATATTTGATCCACTGGAATAAAAAGAAAAAAGGATGTGCTATAGTCATTGGTTTTCTTCATATTACATGGGTGCTAAAATCCTCAATGTGGGATGGACAGTCACTACCATCACTCAGCCCACAAAAGAAATTAATTGAATAAGTGGAAAAATATTCCTTTAAATTTGAAAAGCAATGCTGTCACCCTCTTATCCCTCAATTACAATGTGTGAAATCTTGTTAGTATTTTATTGAAGATGATTTTATAGCTCCTTGTGTTTCATTAAACCCCAAAGCAATTTTTATAATATACTATGGCAAGTGCTGAACTGCTGTTTGAGTTACCCTATGGAAATGCCCATTATGAAGCAGCATTAATTCTCTGTGGTCACAGGAAGAGCAATCTGTAGATTTCTTCAAACTGATGAAAGGTCTGTCATCTTAGGTTGCTGTCTACCCCATGCCAGTAGTTCTAGATTGTTGTTCTGGAGTAGGATTTCTCAGTTTCACTACTGTTCACATTTGGGTCTCGATAATTCTATTTTGATGTGAGCAGTCCTATGTATTGTAGGTTTTTAGCAACATTCTTATCCTCAAGCTGTCAAAAGTACTCTTCCTCCACAAATATGACCATCAAAAACGTCTTCAAATGGTGCCAAGTATCCCTGGGGGCACAAAATTCCCCTTGGTTAAGAACTATTGTTCTAAAGTGCTCTTTTTCAAGCTGAAAAATCCAAAAAGAGATGCTTCAATAATGCACTCTAACTCTTGTGATCATGGTGGTCAAATGTAAAGTGAGAGGATGAATTAGCGAGAGGTTATATACAAGCCATAGAAGAGTAAAAACAGATGTTTCCAGGTTCTGAACTCCATGTCACTACATGAGGCTGTACTCTGTGATAAGCTAGCGTCAGGGACACGTTGAAAGACAAAAAAGATGGCCTCTACTTCTCTCACTCTGAGGATTTTTTTCTTATAAAGGAGCAAAATAAAACCTTCTAAAGTGTGAGGAAACATCCACAAGCTCACAATCATGCTTTCTTTGTTGCCCACTGTATCTTGACATTATATTTTTTTTCAGAGATGACTTAAAAATTGCACGTTTTTCATCAAGATAGAGATTAAAAACAGTGATTATTGTTGTATAATTTAAATAAAATATTATTATAATAAAATTAACTCTGTCCTTTTAGTGGTTTATCCATGTATAAAAGTATTTGTCACCTAGCTGCTTGCACATAAGTACATCTTTTTAAAAAAATATATAAATGGTCTCTTCTGTAGTATTCAATAGTTAAGCCATGATCATTCATGGTTTCCTTTTTTACAAAAGTCCTTTTTAGAGCAATTCTGAGTTTGCAGCAAACTGAGAGGACAGTGCAGAGATATCTGCTGCCCCCACACTTATATAACCTCCCTTATCATGAACATCAACATCACTGTCATGAAAAATGAAGTACATCAGCCCCTCCACGTGCTCACTTGGCACTGATGTAGAACAGCATCATGCCTCACATAGACTTCTTGAGTAGCACATTGTCTGTCTACCTCTTCCACCTTGTCCCTTAAAGTCTACTCTTCACACTGTGACATACATAGCAATCCTGAGGAGTAGCATGGGATCACATAACTTCTCTGCTCAAAGCCCTTCAATTGTTCCCATAGAACATACAAGGGTCTGCAAGACCCCATTCTGCGGTTTCATCTTTCATTTTTCCTTTTGCTCATTCTGCTCTTTCTGCACTAGCTTTCTTGGTGTTCTCAGAACACAACAGTTCTCTCTCAGGAATTTTATACCTGCTATTTCTGTTACTCACCATGCCCTTCCAAGGATATACACACACATCACTCCATTATTCTCCTTTATCTCCATGTCTGCTTTGATGTCTTCTTTTCAACAAGAATTTTTCTGTATATCCTATTCAAAGTTGCTACCCCATCCCCTACCTACATTACTACCTTTCTCTTTATTCTATTTTAAATTTTCTTCACAGCATGTATCTCCTACTATATTAATTTCTTTTTACTTTGGTTGGCACAATCTTCCACTTCTCCTAAGGAAAAAATTGAATGAAGATTAATTTTTAGTGTTTTCTTCCTTATTATATCACAAGAACTTGATAAGGGCTGTTAATATATATTTACCTAATAGATCATGATAAATTTTAAAATATGCTTGTGACAAGCCTTGAAATTCATGAAAATAAGTAAGAGGTATTATAAGTAAAATCTTGTAAAAACATCTAATTCAGAGCAGTTCATGAAGCTTTAAGATCTCTTGATATTCAATTTTTTGAAGAATACTGTTTCAAGCTACATTGGACATGGTCTATTTTTTAATCCCTGTTGCCTTAAGAAAAAAAGCAATGAGACATGGAGAGGAATAATGGATACCTCAAAGTTTTCATTGTGAAATGAAATATTATTTTTAGTAAATATTTTTAAATGTGATTTTGAAGTACATAAATATTTCATAGGAAAATATCAATCAATGAATAATTATATTTTGGGTTAATCAAGTTGATATAAAAGAAATTTATCTAAAATTTAATGTTGTAGTCATATCATTTCTTGAAAAGCACATTATGAGAGGATAACTAATTGACAATGTATGTGGACAATATATATGAGAGAGATTTGCTTGTCCTGCAGTTTTCTTCACTAGAGAAAGTGAGAGTGTAGAATGAATGTTGAAGCCCACTTCTTTCTTGCTTCACCTAGAAACCTGAGGAGTAGGCACAGCTAATAGTCTTCAGGCATCTAAAAGAGAGGGCATGGTGCTCACAGCAGTCAAGGTGCAGATCTAAATAAAGGACCTTAGATTCTACTTACCATCTATCAGATCCACAGAATCACCCCTAAACCTCATAGGTTATACTCTTTGTTGATCCCCTCAATCAGCCCATAAATGCTCTCACCATTTCATCCTCCTCCTTACCCCATAACTGACACCCTCTTTTGCCTTAACTGATAGTTCTGGCAAGCCTCTGGAGATTGTTCCTGATCATTACAGCAGTTAGCTTAACTGTATTGTGTTGAGAAAAATGCACTTCATTTTGAACACTTTAGAGAACTGCCATAGGGAAAGTAACCAAGAGTTTCTCAGTAACCTCTCTGGCTTTATAAGATTGAGACAAGGCATATAGTCCTAAGTGCTCCCAATAAAGAGGAAAAGGGGCATGGAGCAATTACATTCTTAGAGAAGTTTCAAGAGACCCTCAAATATTTATCCAGACTGACTGGAATAGGTCATTCTCTCCCCAATTTAACCAACACTAGAAGAGGTGACCATTCAAATGCAAGAGTGTAATGCAAAATTTCAAGCTGCAACAACAAAAAAGAAAGAAAAAGAAACTTGATACCACCAAAAAACTCCATAATTTTCTAGTAACAGGCAAAGAAAAAAAGATCCATGAATTGTCTGATAAAGTCAATATAATAATTTTAAGGAAGCTTGTTGAGCTGCAAGTAAACATAGATTTAAAAAAACTTACTTAATCCAAGCAAATGACATATGAACAGAAAAGATTAAAAATATTCCACAAAGAGACCAAAATTTTTAAAAAGAACCAAATGGAAATTCTGCATCAGAAGAATACAATGGAGAAAATGAAAAATACAATAGAGAGCTTCAGTAGAACACTTGATTAAGTAGAAAATAGCATCTGTGAACTTGAAGACAGATCATTTAAAAATATCCAATCAAAAGAGAAAATAGAAAAAGAAATGAATAAGTATAGTGAAACTCTATTGGATTTCAGGACCCTATTAAGTGAACCAGCATACAAACAATGAGAGTTCCAGAAAGAGACGAGGAAGAAAAAGAATGTACATTGGCTAAAAATGAAAATATAGAAAAAGATAGTTCTGTGCCAAAAATAATCTAAAAAGAACAGAGGGGGCTATATTTATATGAGAAAGCATAGATTTTAAGTAAAAAAAGTAACAGGACTAGGAAGATTATTATAAAATGGTAAAGAAGGATATAACATTTGTAAATATATGAGCAGTCAAAATTCTAATACCTCAAAATATAAAGCAAATATTAACAGAACTAAGGAGCTACAGACCACAATACAATAATGTAGAGGATTGTAGTACTCCACATTGAACAGATAGATCATCCAGACAGAAAATAAATAGGAAAGAGTAGACTTGAATTATAACATAGACTAAATGGACCTAGAGAATATTCTCCAAGACAGATAAAATGTTGGGCCATAAAACAAATCTTAACAAATTTTAAAAAATTGAAAGTGTATCAAGTATCTTTTCCCATCATAGAAATAAAAATCAATATCAGGACAAAAATTGGAAAGTGCATAAATTTGTGGAAGTAAAGCAACGTGCTTCTGAACAGTCAGTGAGTCAAAGAAGAACTAGAAAGGAAATAAAAAATCTTGAAACAAATGAATATGGAAACACAACATTCTAAATGTGTAGGATGCAGCAAAGCCATCCTAAAAGGGACGTTTATAGTGATAAACACCAACAAGGCAGAAAAAGCAAAGTCTCTACCAACTTTACTATATTTCTTAAGGAACTAAGACAAGGCACCAACAGAGCAAAAGAAAATAAGAAAAATTAGAGAAAAGTAAGTTGATTAGACACTATAAAAACTGTAGAAATGGTCAACAAAAGTAGCTTGTGCACACTGTAAACTTAGCTACTCCCTAACACAGGAGGCTGGAAGATCACAGATTGGAGGCCAGCCTGGGCAATTTAGCAAGAACCTGCTTCTAAAATAAAAGGAGCTAGGGATGTAGCTCACTGGTAGAGCACATGACTAGCATGTGCAAGGCCCTTGGTTCAATCCTCAGTATCAGAAAGAAAGGAAGGAAGGAAGGAAGGAGAGAGAGAAAGAAAGAAAGAAAGGAAGGAGAGGAGAGGAGGGAGGAGAAAGAGAGGAAGAGAGAAAAGAAAGAAAAAAGACATGATCAAAAAAAACTAAGATTTAGTATTCTGAAGAATAAACTTAAAAATTTAGACTATTTGTTTTAGAAAAAAAGAGAAATATTTGAATAAATGAGACCATAAATCAAAGAAGAGACATCACAGCTGATACCACAGAAGTATAAAGAATCATAAGAGGCTACTATGAATCACATATACCAACAAATTGCATAACCTACAAAAAAAATGGATTAATTTCTACAAACATGTAGCCTCCTAAAGCCCATCATAGGAAAATGTTTGAAGGAATAATCACTAACCTTCCAACAAAGAAGTTCGAGACCAAATGGCTTTACTGGTGAATTCTACTAATCATTTTAAAAAGAATTAACACTGGGGCCGGGGATTTAGCTCAGTGGTCTCACCGCCTGCTGCACAAGCGCAAGGACCCAAGTTCGATCCCCGGTACCAAAAAAAAAAAAAAAAAAAGAATTAACACCAAACCATGTGACACACTTCCAAAATATTAAGAAAGAAGGGACATTTCTAAATTTATTTGTTGAGACTAGTGTTAGCAAGATGCAAAGCCAGACAAAATCATTACAAAAAATTAGAGGCCAGTATCTCTGAAGAATATAAACATAAACATTAACAAACCAAATTCAACAGCACATAAAAGGTTCATGTACTATGGTCAAGTGGGATTTGTTCCTGGGATGTAAGGATGGTTCAATACCTGGAATGTAAGGATATACAAGTCAATTAATGCAATATACCTTATTAAACTGACGGACAGAAATCTTATGCAGAAAAATAGTTGGCACCAGAGATTATTTTGTTAAGTGAAATAAGCCAAACTCAGAAAGACAAGAATCACATATTTCTTCTTATTTGTGCTATCTAGAAAGAATAAAAAATAAAAGACAATTTGAAAGTAAAAGGTAGAATATTGAAGAGGAAGGAGATTGAGGAGAGGGAAGAAGTGAAATATATGCATGCATGAATATGCCACACCAAAATCCACTGCTTTGCATAATTAATATTCACTAATAAAAATAAAATAATTTGGGCTCACAAGGTTAAAAAAATATTATGGTCATCTCAAATAGATCCAGAAGGAGCCGTTGACATATTTACAGCAATTTAATGATAAAAAACTATCAGCAAATTAGATATGAATGTACCACAACATAATAAAGGCCACATATGACAAGCTTACCATTAAAATCATACTCTATGGTGAAAACCTAAAAACTTTTCCCTCCAGGATCGACAAGTATACTGCTGGTCATTGTGGCACACACCTATAATCCTAGCATTCTGGGAGGAAGAGACAGGAAAATTGCAAGTTCTTGTCCAATTTGGGCAACTTGGCTCCTTAGTGAGATTATGTCTTGAGTCAAAAATTTACAAAGGGCTAAGGTTGTAGCTCAGTGCAAAGGCCCTACATTCAATCGTTAGTACTGAAAAATAAATACTGCTATCTCACTATGTTTTTGCTGCTATAACAAAATACCACAGACTGGATAAAGTAGAGAAATTTATTTCTCAAAGTCATTGAGGCCAGGAGCTCAAGATCAAGGTGCCAACAGATTTGGTGTCTTGTGAGGACCCTGGCCTCTGGCTTGAAGATGGCATCATGTTGTCATATCTTCCAAAGAGGGAAGAATGTTATCTCCTCGCATGGTGGAAAGGACAAAAGAACAAGAGAGACAAGCTCTCTCTGAAGTCTTCATTATAAGGGCATTAATTCACTCAAGTGAGCAGAGTGTTTCCGATATAACCATTTACCCAGAGACCTTATCTTTTAGTATGACCCCAATGAAGATAAAGCTTCACCCTGAATTTTGGAGATAACGCATTCAACCAGGGGAAATACCCATTCATACCACTTTCATTCAACATAGTACTGAAAGTCCTGCAGATTAATTAGACAAGAAAAAGAAATAAAAAGTATCCATAAACAGAAGTAACACTGTCTGTTTGCAGATGACAAACTCTTTTAGAGTATAGAAAGCCCTCAAAAATCTACCAAATGCAAGGCCAGAGATTTAGCCCTGTGGTTTGGTCGCCTGCTGCATAAGTGCAAGGACCCGAATTCAATCCCTGGTACCAAAAAAAAAAGTCTACCAAATGCAAACCTAATAAGGAAATTCAATATGATTGCAGGATTTAGCATCAGCATGCAAAAATCAGATAGAATTTTATCCAATAACAATGAATTATTCAAAAAAGAAGTTAGGAAAACAATCCCATTTGTAATAACATCAAAAAGAACAAAATAAAATTAATCAAGCAAGTGAAAATTTTGCACAATAAATAGCATAAAATATTGATGAAAAATATTGAAGGAAACATGAGTAAATGGAAAATAGCCTGTTTCCATGGATAGCAAAGAGTTAATATTTTCAAATGTCTGTACTGTCCAAAGCTACCTCCAGATTCAATCCAATTCATATCAAAATTTCGATGACTTTTTTTACAGAAATATACAAGCAATCCTGAAAATTATAAGGAGCAAAAGACCTGAATAACTAAGAAATCTTTAGCAAGAAGAACAACATAGATACTTCCTAATTTCAAAGTATTGTTACAAAGCTTCTGGAACCTAAGAAATATGACACTGGTGATAAAACAGATGTGTAGACCAAGGGAACAGAATATGTAGCCCAGAAATAAATTTATACTTACAGTAAAATGATCTTCAACCAGTGTTCTAAGAGTGTAAGTGGGGAAAGAATAGTGTCTTCAATAAATTATATTAGGAACACTGGGTATCTAGGTGCAAAAGAAGAAACTGGGAACCTTATCGCCCACTTTATTAAAAAAAATCAACTCCAAATTTATTAAAGACTTAAACATAAGAAAAAATACTACATGAGGAAAACCTTGTGGAAAAGCTTTTGACATTGTTCTGGTCAATTTTTTTGGAGATGAATCCAAAAGCATAACAATAGAAGCAAAAGGAGACAAGTGCAATTAAATAAAACTAAAGGCTTCCACACAACAAATGCAATAATCATCAGAGTGAAGAAATAGCCTATGAAATGTGAGAAAATATTTGCAAGTGATACATCTGATAAGGACTCAACATAAAAAACATATGAGGAACCCAAAACTCTCAATATAAAATAATTGGATTTAAAATTGGGCAAAGGATCTGAATAGATGTTATCTCAAAAGAGCACATGCAATGGTCAAGAGGTATATAAAAAAGTGCTCAATATCACAAATTATCAGAGAAATGCAAATTAAACCCATAAGGAGATATCACTTCACACCTGTTAGAATGACAAAAAAGTAAACATGCTATTTGTCTATTCTTTGGTCAGTGGACCCTAACTACCCCCCAACAATCTTTCACACACTGCATCATGTTACACCTATGAGCCATTGTGTCTGATGTGTATTGACACAACCTAAGATTTTAAAGCAATATTTTCCCAACTTACTAAAAAAAAAAAATCGTGCAACAAAAAACCCAAAGGCTTTGTGTTTATATCTTCCAGCCTAGCTCTAGAAATACACAACTTCAGTAGAAAATTGCACTCTCATTCCTTGTACAGGACTCAAAATCTGATTCTGGAGGTCTATGGCAAGGGCAGTTCAATAATTAAGAGCCAGGTACTCTGAGTGTGAAATCAATTCTGCCATGTATTCATGCAAAAGTCTACTCCCCCTGTGCATGAACCCTTTTATCCATAAAATAAGGATAATTGTAAGAACTTGCCTACACAAATGATAAGAACTGTATAAAGATTTGCACATAAATAATTCTTGCAGTGTGATGGAGAGATTAATTTCACCAACCCCATAAATGGTCAAAAAGTACTAAACGGCTCTAATTTATAAATATGGATAAGGAAATTAGATTATCTAATTTGAATAATTTGAAGTTATTTTGTGGCAAGCTTATTAATTACATTATGGTAAGTTTTCAGGTCTCATTAAAGGTTTAAAAAGTGCCAACATAGTCTCCTGAGAATAAGCCAAGAGCTTGTGTCTGTGAATGTCTGTGTGTCCATACTGGGGTCTGTGGGGTGGGGTGACTGTCTAATAAAAGTAAATAATCAAAAAATCCCAGTCATCAGAAAGCTAACAGAATTAAGGGCTGGGAAATTCACATAAATAAAGAATTTGAATACTAGATCAGAAGTGGTGATTCCTATGATAAGGCACTGGAGGAAGAGGAAGGACCCTTCCTACTAGAAGCCTTCAGAGAAAGTATTATGGAAGAGGTGATAGGATAGAGTATGGAAAGTAAAGAGGAAAATGAGTGAAAAAGCAAGCTTCCAATGAGTGTGTTGTGAACTATAAATGATAAACTATGGCACTATACTTGTTAATGTGGAATATGAAAACTATTGAGCGATAAAACAAGTGTTATCCCAGGGAGAAAATAATTAGGTCTTAAACTAAGAGGAATCAACACTAACTCTTATGAAGGATCAAGGTGATACTAGATTCTGTGGCTTTGAAAAAAGTAATTAGTATTAATCAGTTTAAATCTCCTACTGCTATACATTTGCTCCCAATGAGTCAAGTATTTAGGGAAACATTCAAACAAGATTAGCACCTTGCACAATACCTTACCTTTAATAAATATTTTATAAATACATATTTACAAAATTAACACCAAAAGCCTTATAATGAAAGCACAAAAAGGGTCATTTCAAAACCGAGCATCTTTTTTAAGATGGTAATAACATAACAAATTGTCCAATTAGCAATCATAACAGTCACAAAAATTATCCATTTCAGAATTACCTATTTAGCTATTTAGAATATAGTTAGTTATTATCTACTCTTTTATCAATAAAAGCCTTTTAGGGTGAGCTATTTCTGAGGATATCTGAATAATCAGAAAAAGTGTTCTCATTATATTGATAAACAAATATTCAAAAGTAATCACTGAATATGGTAACATTGGTTATGCATGATTAATCTTAATAGCTAAATTGGAAGTTAAATATTAACTAGTACTGAGTTAAGCTTTGTGATTTTATTTATCCATGGAACTTATTGTTTTAATTAAAGACACAATCATAGTAAATAGCAATAAGTGGTCTCAGGATCTACATGGACTACCAATTACAAGGATTTGGAGTATATTAGATACTACTAATATTGGTATTAAAAGAGGAAGGGAATTTGCACTTATATTCAGGGCCCCATAACTGTAAGTCAACTATTTTTACTTGTTATTAAGAATGTGCCTGCCAACAATCTGTTCAGAAATACCCATTAGAGTTATAAAGCAAAAATTTATCTTAGCTTATCAATGGAAAGTTAAAAGTCAAAAACATGGTCACTGTCTCTCCCTGTTTTCTCTCCTACTGAAGACATCTTTCTTTCATTTTCTTGGAAAAATATTTAGTAAATGCTTCCATTCACTTTCTGTCAACCAAAGTCTAACACATAGACATGTTCTTCTAACATAAAATGGCTGTGTCTGAACTGAAAAACATTTTGCTGCAGCCTCCAGAGGTTTTGTCAAAGAATAACAAATATATGAATCAACTAAATTGTCACCAGGAGTTTAATTTGTTCAGAGCTGTATAGAACCAGGTTGACTCAGAGGAGTGTGTAACATCCTTCTTTGGACATGTGTGCACAGTATCCTGGAAAATATATTATTGATAAACTAAGCACAACTTGATGAAAATATTAAGCCAACGAAAATAGGAAGAAGAAAATAAAACTGTCACTGCTTTTTAAGAAATATTAATTTTAGAAAAAATAATTTATATTTTGACTATTTTGAAATACTGGGCAATTTGACATTAAATAGAATGAAATACTACTTGCACATCTGTGATTAATTATATATAAAATATTTTATCAAATTACTAAAAATACTTTGCTTCCAATACATAGGCAAAGCTGTAACATATCTCTTTTCAAAATTACTTCTGACTAGATTTCAAGACAAGCAGCTGGCATGGGACCTGTTGCCGAAAGTCTGTTTTCCAAATTATAGCCTCAGGCATCTCGCCAAGGACTATAGTCTGGACCTGCCAGACAAACCCTCCGCACCCTGATGGCTGGGTCCTCCTTGTGCAGCACACACCCAAGAGTCTTCTTGCTTCCGATTGCTCACTGTCTTCCATTTTCTGCAGTATATGAGCAAAAATGGCCTCTGCTTGGAAGCTTTAAAGTCAAATCCAGAAATGAACTTGATCCTCAGTCTGCCATAGCATGAGAGGAACTGAACAGTTTGACAATGGTTTGATGTAGCTCTGACACATTGCCTCTCAAACTTGTCATGTTCTAAGCTCTGTTTTCGTAGCAAATAATTTTACTCTCAAGTAAATGCACAAACTACCTGTACAGACTATTTCAAAGAAACAAATACAATTCCCTACAATGCATTTAAAAGAGAAGTAAATGCCCTGGGGCAGGACTACAGCAGGTGACATCTGAAGTAATTAGACAGGTGGACATCTATGCAGAGGTGGACTTACAGTGGGTTCACAGTGACTGAGGCAGTTGCAGAGGCAGACTGATTCAAGTATTTCAGTAGGAATTCAGATGCCATGAGCAGCATTACTACCCTGTGATGTTACTTTCCAAAACAGAGAACAATTCCTACGCATATCAAAAACAAGTAAACAAAAAACCCTGAACAAAATACCGTCTTTCATTCACTTAAACAACAGCTCAATTCTTGAGAAATTCAATATATATTAAAAGGACACTATGTTTCTATGAAAAAAAGTTGGCTGCAATCTTCTGTAATTATATCTTGATATTTCTCCTTCCTGCCTATGGAAAGCCACACAGGACAATTCTGTACACTATGTATACTCTAGATAGTGGCTAACAACCCTGGCCCCCACCAATTAAATGCCAATGGCACATTCTCTGCTTTTATATTTCCCAGGCAGTCCCCAAGGAATGGTACTGAGGCTATGGAGAGCCATGCCCACTTTTCAGCATGGCATATGATCACCCATCATTTTTGTCTGCCCCAGTCTTGGCAAGGCCTAGACCTCGCCCCTACAGACTTCCTGCCCCTCAGAATGAGCAGACCCTGCCTGGCAGCTGCACAGGCCTTAATGGACTGGGCTACTTCTAGCTCTGCAGGTGGGCTTGGACACTCAGCCCTTCCGGCTCTGCACACTTCTCTCTGAACTCCTTGTTCTGTTTTTAGGAATAATTCTTAAAAAGTCAAACATGCAAAATTGTGAGAAAAATATTTACTCAAAAGTTTTGTGAGTTTCTTCTCAAAAATATGTAAAGGAAAATGTAAGGTTTTAATGGAACAAAAACTAGTGAAAGTGCAGCAGAATTTCTTCAAGTGAATATATGAAGGTTTTCAGAGCTAAAGATATATCCAATGATGGGAAAATCTTTCATTTTATCACCTCCTCTCATGCAGCTTCCATTAATTAATATTTGTGAAATGTTGAGGGCAGTTCTATATAATCTTTTCTAATAAATAAATAAGTTCTTGATTTTTTTCTAGAATTAAAATCTGATCATATTTCTCCCTTGACCACACTTCAGTGGATTTTTTTTATTCATACATCTTTAAAGAAAGCCAAATATACAGAAATGAAGAATAAAATAATGGCTACCAGAGACACAGTGTGTGGGGGGAGAAGATACGAACTTTAGGGATGAATGTAGTTGAACGGATAAAAAGTAGCAAACAGGTAGGGCCAACTAGTGGAAAAATGTAACATATGACATGAGGACTATAGAAATAATAGTATCAGTTGTATTCAAGAGTTTTCCTAAATGAGATGAAGGTATGAGGTGATGGCTATTAATTCATTTCATACATATATGCTTTCCTATGTACCTGTCTGCTAACATTATGCTACATACTTTAATAACATTTACTTTAAAAGTACTTTTTAAGACGTAGATCCTTTTCTTCAAATAAAAATTTCACATGAAAATGCGTTGTAATCCTGTGCTGCATGACACCATTTCAGACAATAATGGACTAGGTATACAATGGTAGTCCTACGGATTATAATACAGCTGAAAAATTCCTGTCATCTAGTATTTTTTTCATGTGCCTTTTCCGGTTGGATCTGATCCAATACACAAATGCTGTTGTGTTGCAGTTGCCTGCAGTGTTTGTCACAGTGCCATGCTGTATAAGTTTGTAGCCTGGGAGCACAAGTGACACCACACAGGTTAGGAGTGCAGTACCCATACATCGTGGCTTGCATAAGCCTATTGTATTATGCTCGCACAGAGACAAATGGGCTCAGGAGGCATCTCTTGATATCCCCATCATTGAGTGAGGCTCGGCTGCATATGAAGAAAATAAAAACACCTGTGCTCCAGCTGGAACTGGGCTGAGGCCTGTCACCACCCTCACACTAGTATCTCCTTGACAGTGCTTGAGGCGGTTCCGCAGAACTCCCCATCATAAGAAGGCACTGAACCCCAGAATTCAGGCTACGGTCTTGTATGGCCCCCAGGCTCTGACTCCAGAACCCCTCCTCAGGTAGCCGCCCTCACACTGCCTGTCCCACCATACCCTGCCGGGGAAAATTCACTAAGGTCTCCCAAATATCTCCTGCTCGGCTCCTTTGTTTTAACTGCTCCCTCTCCGCTAGATGCCCCTCCTGCCACCTATCACCCAAGTAAACACCTACTAATCTTCTTTCCTCACTCTGAGATGTTTTCTCTCACACCTCCTGATAATCAGACCTGTCACCTTTGCTTTCCCATCACACTCTGCTCTGAAGTCCTTCACAGGTTTCATAATGGCCGCCAGCTTTGAGTGGTAGCTCATGAGGAACCTAACCCCTTTTAGGTTTTAAACAATCTTCCTCATAACAATTATATGAACTAGACACTAATAATGTTATTTTACAGATAGGGAACTTGAGTTTTACCTCATTTTATAGATAGAAAACTAGAATCCAGAAAAACTAAACAATTTTCCCAAAACTACTCAAGATCATTGCATTTCTTTTAAAATCTCTTCTTAACACCTGGTATCTTCCTCCAAACTGTGACTTTGAAACATTGGTCCCATCATACTCATCTTCATATGCCCAGCACTCAGTAAGTGCTGTTGCAAGAATCACAATTAGTGTTTTCTTCATGGGCTCAACCCATTGAGGGATTTTTAACTCAGGAATTTATAAAATGTTGGTTGGCTCTCCTACAGCAATTTCTTGTTTTCCAGTTTCCACTACCTTCTCATAAAATGAGAAAGCTGAAAATGCTAGATGACAGTACAGTAGCTTGCCGCTCAAATGATAACAGAAATTGAGAGTATCTACAAGTAAATTCAAGGAACAGATTTATAACATTTTCTTAACTAACTTTAGGCTAAGATAGTAAACATGCTTATTGAACAGAAATTATGTTCATGTAATATATTAAACTTATAAATATATTGGTATATTTTATATATGTGTGGTTATATTGAATGGACTTTTCTCTATAAAATACCTTATAAATGAATGAACACATTTCTGTTTATATTTTTCAGACTTATTTTTTAACTGTGATTTCAACCTGTTCAATCTTTTTATGCCTATTCTTTGTACTCACCCACTCCTGGCAATCATATCCATTTATCAGCACTAGCTTCTTAATTCAGGGCATTTTAGAGGTCTCTAAGAGTTTTCCAAATCTTAAGAATTCAGAGCTTTTTGTACTAAAACTGTGAGTCTCAGAATTCCCCCACCTCTGCCAAGCTGGATGGCACCGAACAAAGTTACTCATCACCTCTGAGTATCAGTTTTCTTACTCATATAATGGATTATGTTATTTACTTCCTCCATTTTTCAAAATGCCTCAGTATCTGTTTCATAGTCCATGCTCAATAAATATTACTTTTAAATTTCATATATGTCTTTAGGGCAAAAACTAATTTTTTAAATAAATATCTCATCTATTAGATACAGAAGTGACAGAGCATCTTTCATTACTTTTGTCACTTTGTTGCAGCAAGTTGTATATATTTCCTTTAGTTTCCCTTTAATGATAGAATGCGTTATCTGATATTGGTCTTTCTAATTCATAAACATATGAGCTCTTTCTACCTAATAAACCATATCAATATCTAAATTACTTTTTTTTCGCTGCTCTTTGGTGAAACCTTGGAACTTGGCATTTTCTAAATGCTAATTGCTTTTTTCTTTCTCCCTCTGGTAATTCATTCTAAATACACACTTTTGATGTAGGATTAGTCCTACATAAATATTTTGCAAGTGGAAAATATCAGGTAAAAAGTTAAACCTTTGCTTTAAATGCAGAGGACAGATTTATTAATACGCATCTGTGATTGAGAGTCACCATAACATCAAAAGTCTAGGATGGGGCATTTCTGTTTTCTTTTTTTCTTTTATTTTTCTTTTTTTTGGGGGGGGGTACTGGATCAAACTCCAGTCTTTGTGCTTGTGGGGCAGGCGGCAGAACCACTGAGCTAAATCCCCAGCCCATATTTCTGTTTTCTATTTCTACAGTTCAAGAAGCTGATGTGTAAAAAGTTCTTAACAAGTCAATCTGTTGAGATGTTCCATGTTGAGGGAGAGGGAGAGGGAGAGAGAGAGAGGAGAGAAATACTTAGTATGTACTCACAATTGAACATCAAAATCTGCTGATGCTCTTTGTGACAAAGGTCAGGTAAAAAGTAACTTTTCTATGACTAAATAATCAGGCTTCCAAAGCCTTTGATACTGGATGAGGATATTTTTTAAAGGGGAAAGGTCATAAAAATCTATTCACTCCACATGTATTCCATGTTTTTACATGGTCAAACTGTTTTATCCAATGTTCTCTAACTTCACAGATCCTGAAAGAGCTGAGTATTTATGATTCACGTAGTTCTCAGCAAGTGAAATAGTTATTTCAAAAGGTGAGGGATTTTTCTAAGCCAAGGCCATAGAGAATATCAGTGCAGAGCCCAAATGAGGACTTGAAGACATTTTTCATACCCTCCCTGATTACTGATGCTGGATTTACTTCTTTCAAAGATCTGAAAATATTAAGGATTTTATCATTCTATTTATGGTAAAATAAAGTATATAAAATAAAATGAAATACAACATAAATTAAGATGTACATATTTGCAAGAATCTGATCTAATATATAGAAATAAATTACCTTTTTTATTTTTCTGTGAATATTTTCTAGTCACTTGAAGAATACTAAAATAAAGTAATTTACTTTTTATTTGTGATAGCAAGGTGGTTACTATTACTGTTATTACTTAACCAGAATGCATAACATATGATAATAAAGGCTATGACAAGAACTAACCCTGAGGAGACTGAGCAGGGGATGGAGTGGCAATGAAGAGAGGTGGTCATCCAGTCCACTGCACTGTCATGAGCACCCGGCCTGCAGAATACCCTGTGATGCTGAGATACTAAGATCTACTATAGAATTTTGCTTCAAGGAGTGATGTTGCAGCCATCAGATATGTATTTCTGTTTATTGTGAAAATCTACTGTGAATCAGTATTTCCTGATAAGCAAAGCAGAGTGCGAGTCTATTAGTTTTGAGTCCTATCTCTGCTTTAATGACACAATACACTGAAACCATCACCATTATGAAACAACTCCCAGCATCTCAGCCCCGGTAAATCTTACTGATCCTGTGAAGAATGTTCCCACGGCAGGCCACCAAGCACCTAAAGAGTCCCCAGGCTGCTCCTGTTTAAGTCCAGTGTTGACAGAAGTGGGCAAGGACAGTGGCTGTCGAGTCATACCAATGAGTTCCATGTAACTAACCAAGATCTGTGAGTTTTTAGTAGTGTGGCTTTGAGCAAGTTATTTAATATTTCTGACTTTCTATTTATTGAAGTGTAAAGATGATCTTACTTCTTTTGTTCAACATAAGATTTAAATACAGAGATACAAAAGGCTTAGGACAGTGCTAATAGTTAAGTGGTAACATCTAATGCTTTTCACTGACTTGAGTTCAGATATACTGAGTACTTATTTTTATTCAACCATAGAAGTTTCTTTCTCAGTTTCACTATGTACCATGGAAATAATTGATTTACATAGAAATGCACTGTGTTCACCACATAACTAGTAATGATATTTTCTAGCTTACATTAGAATAATTCTATCGGACAAAGCTTCATTAAATTATAAATCTTGGAAAAAATATGGAGAAATGAACACAAGAGAAATGGAAAGAATTTTTTTAATGGGCAATAGGCATAAGAGAGAGAATAAAATAATCACTTACAGAGTCTGGGGTCTGCATGCAGCTCGGAGTTCAAGCCCAAGCACTGCAAAAAGAAAAACAAATCACTTAATCAAAATAAACCATTATACACTGGGCAAAGGGCCCATGAGCTGGATTCTAAACCTTGTTCTGCCTTGCTGAGCTTTAGAGCTCAAAGAGCACCTGACTTGTCTGAGTTTCCTTTATAAGATAGACATTAGGTGAAATCATCCTCCGAGACCCATTCAACTCTAATATTCTGAAATTGTCTGGATTTGAGAGAATATTAACAACTCAAGTCTTGAAAGCAAATCCAAAGCATTAAAAATTTCTATTCTGTTTTTACAGTTCTTTCAAGTAAGTACATATAGCTGTTGTCTTTACTAATAGCAATACATTCACTTTTTTCATGCAAAGGCTTTGCAAAATTCAATATGAAAGACCACAGGTAAATCCAGGTCATTTCTCCAAAGTCAAACTGATAGCTATGGTTAACCAGAAAAAACATCTGGAAAGCCATCTGCTACAGTTCATGCAGGAGCTCTCAAACTCCAGCTATTCTCTGCTATGACACAGTGTCCTGAATAATTCTGTGACCGGCTGGGGCACCATCAGTTGGATTTTTCAGTGTAAGAATACTGCCAGAGGACAAACTGATTTCAGTAGGGGAAGGGGGTAGGTATGACCTTGATTTGAAAGCAGAGCCACACCTTAAGTGTTTTGCTGGGAGTTATTTTAAAACCAGAAAGCGCTTCCTCCAATCAGAAGCACTGTTAATCTGTATATTCTGTAACACTATGCATGGAGGCCTCCGCCGTGGGAGTCACAGTAGCAATGTCAACCATGTAGAACTTACACCTGGGGTGCTCCTAGCACAGGGCAAGAGCCCAGCCCCAGGTGTACAGTGGCAACAGTGTGGTGAGCCTCAGAGCAGAGGCACCAGCCTTTCACCCAAAGATGCTGCACAATGCCGTGAATGCAATTTGTTCTCAGAACAGTAAAAAAATCATACTGAGCTGTGCTTTGTTGGTGTGCCTCATACTGACCCACTTCCGTGAAGTGATCTCATTAAAGTAAATCATAGTGAATCAGTTCCATACTGCAAAATAATGAATATTGACTTTAAAAATTGCCACAGCTATTTTTGCTCCTTATCTTTTCCATTTAATTGGAGAGCAAATCCTTTCATTTTGCCCACAGTGTCGTGTGACTCCCTTCTTGTTCTGGACCGATTCCTTTAGTCTCCATCTTCTGTATATTTTGTTTAGACCACTGTACACTGCTGGTCTCTATGCTTCCCTGCTCTGATTTATTGCCCTTTTTGTTACTTGATATTTTAACTGAGGCATTTTGTTAAAAAAATGTAAAATAAGTGAAACACTAAACTTTCAGCTTTTTAAAGTTTATCATAAGTGTGAAATTCTTCACCCAAATTATAAAGGTTATTTCATTGCTTTGTTTCTGGCCATCGTTTGTCCTGTAATTGATCCTATCATGTTATCAAAATGGTCCGGTTTGCACTGTAAATTTTAAATGCCCTGCCACCCTGCACACAGCTCCCAGAGCACTCTTAAAATTTTCAGCTCTGAGCCCTGCTGTCTTGTTTCAAATTCCTCAATGACTTTCTATGGTAAAAACAAAGGTTCTAGGGCCACCTCATTCAGGACCCTCCTGGAAATCCAGGAGCTATTCTCTACTCTCCCCAACTTAAAAATACGCAGATATTGGCCCTGGGATTTGGCTCAGTGGTTCCACCACCTGCCTCGCAAGTGCAAGGACCCAAGTTCAACCCCCATATGGCTGAGATAGCTTCTTCCCTGGCTACCCCGCTGCTACTCTTACCCTCTCCCTTGTTTCTCCACTTGCTGTACATTTCTTGAAGGTAGGAGTCTGTGTCCCAGAACCTCAAAGAGCACTGGAGAAATGGATGACTCTTCACAATTAGATTTTCGTTTTCAGTGCAGGGGATTGAAACCCAGGGCTTTCTGTACACTAGGCAATCGCTGTACCATGGAGCTACATCCCCAGCCTCATAATTACTTTTAAATGACAGAAGCACTACTCAAAATAATTCTGTCTCATTTAATAAAGCTAGAAACTTGTGAAGTTTTAACAACTATCTAAAATAAGTCCATCAAGTACTCTGAGATTGAAAGAAAACATACAGAGCATCAGCTTTGGTTCTGATTAACATCTATTGCTAGTTATCCTAGGGAAAGAAACTCTAACGTATGACTATTACGATTATTGCACCAATGATTTATAATCATGAAGATTTTTAGAAAAATGATTCACTTGCTTTTAATTTCTGAGTTGTTAATTTATAAAGCCACAGATTCTCTAAGCAATTAGAGCCAGAATGGAGTTACATTGCTCATTTGTATCAGTGTAGTGATATTGTCAGACACAGTGCTTTCTTAATGTCTTTAAATGACATAGAGAAGTAGGCACCAAGCAGTTTGCAAAGATGTGGACTGATCAATGCATATGAAACTAGTTTTCTGCAAAGTTCATTAAGCTCTGTTTCTCTATAGTTCCACTCAGTTCAATCCCACTATAATCCACTTTGCCAGGGTATCGGATATGTTATAAAGTGACATTCTAATTAAAAACACATGCAAGGCGATCCAGTTACTTAGGTACCTTGTGCGATTTCTTGCAAGGAACTGTTGTTCAAGAACATGAGAGAATTAGCATAATTATTGCTTTATTCTTGTGTTTTGGCCCTTGTGTATGGGATGACACACTAATACATCCATAATGACTTTTACGCTCTTCTCTCTACCCAGAACACTTCTCCTCTTTACACAACTCTTTCTTACTGATCCTTCTGATCTCAGGTTTGAAGCCATGTTCTCCAACAAGCCCTTGTGCTACTGCCAGGATTAGCTGCCACCTCTCTATGCTCCCCATTGCTTACTTTTATCATGGCACCAAACACAGTGCCTCAAAATAGTACCCTTACTGACTAGTTTCTCCATTTGACTATAAGTTCTTGGAGAAAGAAATGCTGTCATATTCTCCATTGTATCTCCAAGGTCATGAATAGAGCTTACAATAAAATAGCATGGGATAAATATCTGTCAAGTGACTCAATAGTTTATGTATATTATTTAATACAAACACTGAATATCATCACAGCCTTCAAAGTACTTAATTTTTTTTCTCTTGACCTTGTTTTTATATCTCCAAGCCCTGACTTATTATCCAGTGCCTAATTTTAATATAGGAATAAATTATACAACCTGAAAGAACTAGAAGCACAATTTGTGTTCAGTCCTGGCTCCATATAAGTAGGTAGGTCATCTTTTTTAGATTAATATGCCTTTCTGGTCCTATTTTCCTAAGCCAAAAAAGTTGATTTATAGTCCTGAAATTTTATGACTTCTAAAACAAAAAATTTATATTTCAGACAAAATATCTACTTCAGTGTTAAATATAAGTCTCTTATTGTCCAAAGATATAATAAAAGTTTTTATGATGCGAATTTTAATACTAATGAAAATACAATGATTTTAACCATATAGTCTTTCCCACTTTGTTCTAAGCAGAATGAGCAGGAGAAAGAGGACTAGTGGCCAGTGGTGATGGTTATGCCTTGGCAATCATATCCAGTAACTGATGGCAAAAGTTAAAAGGATTGGGGTACATGTACAGCCTCCCTCAGTGCATGTGTTGCCCTCCCATCAGTTAGTGAGAGCCACAAAGAGGACAAATGACAGTGAAAGAATCAAAGCAACCCAACCATCTAATCTGAACATGAGTCACAACATGGCCACTTCCTGCTTTAAACTGAAGAAATAAGGATAATACCTTTACCTTAACTGCCTCTGAGGTTGTCTAAGGAAATAACTAGGTATTCTTGATGGAAATCTTGCAAACAACTGTGCAAGTGACTATGAAAATGTTCACTTTTAGACAATTCACATTGCCATAGAGCCTCCTTCGAAATAACCTTGAGTATTTCTTAAGCACATGATAGCTATCAAACACAGTTTTGGGAATGGTTCAAAAAGAAGTTAATTCATTTTTCTAGTTAAACAGAAAACAGCATGTGTAAAAAGAAATAAACAATTATTTTCAGAACTTCCCTGAGGATTACTTTATGTAAGAAGGTCAGAATAAAATCTACGATTTGAATGGAGAGCTGCTAAAATTTGATGGAGACAATTCCAAGCAGATGCAATGGCCCAGAGGTAGAAATAAGTTTGGCATATTTACGGCACAGAAATAGACTGGTGAAGGTAGAAAGTACTGAGTGTTGCACAGGAGGTAAAATATGAGGCTACGAGGGGCAGAAGCCAAGCCATAGAAGGGCTTTGTGCACCAAAGTGCAGAGTTTGGGGTTTAAGCTAGGCATGGTGGCACATGCCTGTAGTCCCTGCTATTTGGGAGGCCAAGGTCACTTGAGCCCAGGAGTTCAACATAGCAAGATCCTACCTGTGAGGGTTGGGGTTAGTTTGTTCTAGGCAGTGGAACCTTGCTGGAGAATTCTGAAGCTGTGGAGTCACATACTCAGTGGCCCCTACCACTGCCTTCACTGTTTTCTCCCTGCAGAGGAGAGGGCTGGGCAGACAAACAGAAAGGCAGTCTCTCGAGGAACTGGAACCAACTAAGGACACGCACTGTTTTCTTTGCTTTCTTAAACCTGTTAAATATTTTATTCCACCAGCTTCACTTAAATGAAAAGGTCACTTTTAATTTATTTATTATTGCTTTGCTTTACTGAAATCCAAAATAAGATCAAGAGTCATTTCCAATAAGTAGTGACTTTCAGGCTATGATCCTAGAATTCAAAGTGAATGATTATTAGATTTTTTTTCTCTGTGTTGACTGGTTAATTATTTTTAGTATTTTGTTTTGAGAAAAATCACAGGAAGGAAGATTAGACAGTGAATTAGGATATATGAACAGCTTATTTTAATAAAGCCTTCCAATGCTTTATGCAAAATTAGGTTTACTAATGAAAACATATCCTACATGTCATCTGAATATTCCCACACATTTATCCACAATCATTTACTTGGCTTTACAGCTTTATACTTAATTAGAAGCTTATCTGATAGTTTTCACCTAGATAAAAACCTTATCAATTTAAATTAAGATTTTTTAGCAGAGAATGAAACATAATAGTAAAGACTTTAACAATGTTCATTCATTTATGTATATTTTAACATGACTAGCCACTAGAGGAATCTAGATACATTTGTTGTGTTTTCAAGTTTATAAAATTTAAAGGAAATGTTATTATTTTAAAGATCAAATCTAAGAGTTATCAAGAACAAACATGCTGGGCACAACAGGTAGCGAATGTCTATAATCCCAGCATTCTGGAGGCTGAGGCAGGATAATTATGAATTCAAGGCCAGCCTGGGCTACCCAATGAGACCCTGACTCAGAAAAAAAAATCAGTCAATTTTCTGAGAGTATTTAAGCAAGCTGGAGTGTGCAAAATCACCACCACTTTGGTCCTATTCCAGGCTGCTTCCAACATGCATGCATATGGGCAATGATTGCTATCTTCACTCCCTGGCATCCAAGGCCCCCAGAACAGAGGTGACCTGGTGTAAACACTGGATGCTGACTCTGTTCGGAAGCTCCCTGTGGCGACCCTGCAAGCTGCCACAATCACAACTCAGAGCCACAGTGGGGAAGGGGCTCAATGAGAGAGGCACTTTTAAATCACCCAGGAAGAGGCATTTTAGTTGTCTCGGGATATTTCAGTATTCTAATTTGAGTGTGTGGGTATGTTTAACAGGACTCAAAATCAACCCAGAAGTCTTGAAATTTAGGAAAAGCTCTGGTTTATTCCATAACACAGAAATTTTGCTCTGAACCTGAGTGACAAATTGGAACACAGACAGACCATGAAAAGCTCTCTTAGATAAGTATTGACCTTTTAATTGGCTTTGGAGAAATTAGGAAACATAGAAGAGCTGTTCCCCAGCCAGTGACTCTCTGACAATTATTCTCACTGAAAGAGTGAACTTGAGACTTATCATATAACCAATGTTTTAAACAAAAATTATAGAGTATCCCAAATTGCTTAAGTCACATTTCTGATTTAACAGTGAGCATATTTAAATGAAGATGAACTAAAGGGTTTGGTAGTCATGGCAACATGCTGTGAAAATATATCCTGTCATTCATGTCTATTAGAAAAAATATATTATCATTCCAGAGGTTTTTGTTGTACTTTAAATACTGCTTCCAGAGGAGGAAAAAAAAAAGGAGCTCAGGAGCATATTTCATTTTTATTAGGAAAATGATGGTTAGAAAATAATGTAATCTAGGTTCTAAATAAATTTTACCAAAAATAATGTTGATATTAAAATAAAGAACATACTGGGAGTAGTGGCACATGCCTGTGATCCCTGCCTGAGGCAGGAGGATTGCTGTGAGTTTAAGGCCAGCCTAAACTACACAATGATTTTTGTCTCAAAAATAAAGAAATATCGCAAGCACAAGGACCCGAGTTCAATCCCTGGTACCAAAAAAAAATTAAATTAAATTATAAATAAATAAATAAATAAAAATAAAGAACATAAGAAAATAAATAGAAAACAGATTTAGTCCCTTACAACTGTGTGTTAAATCTATGTCCTGCAAGTAAATTCCTAAAAGTGGAGAGTACTTTCATACTTTTTTATCATTTATATCAGTTGCTTTTAAAGCATATAATTTGTGACTGTTAATCTAAGAAACAAAACTCAAAAATTACAACTTTAAGTTTAAGCAAGCATGCCAAATATTTACAGCTTTATTCAAAATAATAGGATGGATAGTTGATTTAATGAGATTACTGAAGTTAATTTAAGACACAAAGAGGCAAAAATGGAAATAATCCAAATCATATTCATTAAAATCCCAGTTAACATTTTGAGGTCTATTCTTAACTCTTTTCATGCCAGAAATCCATATCTAGCTATACATTTTTTCTTATAAAAATAGAATTAAACTATACATATTTGTCTGTAATTTTTAGATCCCAGATATACTTGGATTCTAGTTTAAGTAGTTTGGATCTACTTCCAAAGGTGTGTGTTTGGGTCCAGCCCTAAGTCCCTTTATGTGAAAAAGGGAGCCTAATGAAAGCACCTTTTGCAAAGGACAATTTTCAGACCAGGAAAATATCAAACTGAATGCAAAAAGACAATCAATATATGCCGAAATAGACCTGGCAGAATGTTTGAATTCTCTGCCAAAGATTTTAAAGTAGCTATCATAAAAATGCTTCAACAAGCAATTATGAACACACTTGAAACGAATGCAAAGAACAGCCTCAGCAAAAAATCAAGTCACGGCAAAGAAATAGAAAATGTAAAGAAGGACTAAATAGAAATTTTAGAACTGAAACATTTTTAACAGCATTTTTAAAAACTCAATACATGGGCTAAAAATCAGAATGGAGGGAACAGAGAGAAAAAAATTAGTGAACTCAAAGAAGGAAAAAATAGATATTATTCAATATAAACAACAGAGACAAAATAGAATAAAAACAAATTGAACATGGCCTCAAGGACCTGTAGGACTAATACAAAAATATACCTAACATTTTTATCATTAGAGTCTTGTGGAGAACAGGAAAAAGAAGGTAAACCTCAAAAAGTATTAGAAGAAATGGCCAAAATTTCCCCAAATTGGGTCAAAAGAAGAAACTCTTAAATATATAAATTCTAGAAGCTGAGCAAAATCTAAAATAGGATAAACCAATAGCCATCCATACCAAGAAATACCATAATCAGATTCCAAAAGTAAGGACAAAAAGATTCTTAAAAGCAGCAAGAGAAAAACACACTACTAATAGGCAAAAACAATCCGTAACCAAGGAGGCCAAAATGCATTTTTTAAATGATGAAGGAAAATAACTGTCAACTTAAAATCAGGTATCTTCCGTGTGTGTGTGTGTGTGTGTGTGTGTGTGCATATGTGTGTGTGCGTGTGTGTGTATAAATGAAGGGGAAATCCATATCTTCTTAGATGAAGGAAAACTATGGATACTTGTTCCCAGAGATTTGCTCTAAAACATTGGATACAGAATGGTGTCTTAATAGAAAGGAAACAATTAAAGAAGGAATCTTGAATCATTGAGAAGGAAGAAGGAACACAGCAAGGAAAATAGGGGCAAACACAGTAGTCATTTTTATACTGGTGAGTCTTCAGCAAAGGGTGAGGGCTGGTCATCTCGGAAGGACTTTTGAACTCCAGAGGCTATGGGGAGGCTGGGGAAGGTCTGCGGCAGAGGAGTGGTGTGCGCTAACCTGGCACTGGGATCTTCCAGGCATCCCTGAGGGTATCCCGGTGAGCAAGGACACTGGGATATAGTGACCCAGAGTGAGAGGAAGGGCACCTAGCTTGAAACATCTGCAGGAACCCCATGATAAGTGGTGTATTTCTGGATATACCTAGAGGTTAAAGTCAAAAAGAGTCACTATTGGATTGACCATATGGAAAGACCGAAAGAGAGGCTTTGTCCAGGACTATACCAGAATTTTTAATAACTGGAAACATAAGTTTAGAATCAACAGATGGAAAAGGACTGTAGTGGAATGAAAATGAGAAGATCATGAATTTAGTAATTAGTCCATGAGAAGTAAAATTTGGAAAAATTATATGCCCTGATTATTTTGTTCTCATATAAATATCCAAAAAGCCACATTTATCTGTTTGCATATTAGCACTATCCTCAAATTTTAAGATTTCAAAACATTCAAGACCATTAACTATGACAGGATCCGTATCTATATGACTCAGTGCAAGAAAAATATGACAAAGCTATCATTTAAAAATAAATGTTCAGAATTCCTGGTTTAAAACAAATATTTAAAATAAATACTTAATACCTACTTTAAAACATAACCATTATAAATTATACACTAACAACTATAAAATATAAATGATAGGCATATTTTAACATTCAAATAAATATTCCATAAAAATCATTGCCATAAAGCATCCAAAAACAACAAACAGTTCATAATGTATAATATAAAATTCAATTGATAATTTAATAAAAAGATAGTGAAATAATATTTATTTTTCAAAAAGTGAAATTCTTAAACAAGGTTATCATTGTTTTAATTATATTTTTGGAACACATTTTTCCAGTTCTTATTTAAAAAGTCATTCTGAATCTAAGAGTTTAGGGAAGCATGAGAGAAAAATTATGAAGTATTTTTTTCCCACGACTCCTTCATTTTCAAACAATTCTGAGTTTTATTTGACATCTTTGGAGATCATTTAAAACAACTTTTTATTATTTGCAAAAGCTGAAATATTTTTTAGTGAAAGCTGCAATTTGTGCCTCAAAAACTGTGGTACCAATTAAATCTTCCCTTAATTTCATCACCTCCAGATGGGAAGTCTACCATCAGAAAGTCTTTGAATGGAAGAATTAATTGTGCAAAAGTAGCTTTGCTCTATCCATTTTCATTGCTCTTTTCCTTTTAGAAATTGTTTACATATAGGAGAATGCTTTCTAACCAGATCCATCCATGTTTATATAAAATTTTAATGAGCTTAAAACTCTCTGGCTGAATTTTAAGTGGAAATGATTCGAATGCTTACTTCTTTAAAACCTGAAATAACAATGAGAACACAATTCAAGGGCTGAGGGTGTAGCTCAGTGATGGAGTGCTTGTCTAGCATGGATGCTGTCCTGAGTTCAATCCCCATCACCACAAGTACAAAATAATCTGTATTTCAGTTCTTTAAAATATCAGAGAATAGAAATTTGATGTTAAATTTACTAATAAATAACATTTATTAGTAACATTTCCATTGAAATGTTTTAAAAGTAATTATGGCTAAATTCTTCCAACCTAAATTCTGCAAGTACTTACAAATTGCTTTCCTGTTTCATCCCCCCTCCTATTCTAGCCTTTCTTCTTCTTCTCCTTCATACTCTTCTGGCTCTTCCTCTTCCTCCTCTTCTTCCTTCTCTTTCTGCTTCTCTTTCTCCTCCTTCCCTTCTCTTTCTCCCTATTCTCCTTTCTCTTCTTCCTTTTCTTCCCCTTCTTCTCCACCCCCTCCTCCTCCTCCTCCTTCTTCTCCCACTTCTCCGTTCTCCTTTCTTCTCCTTCTCCTTCTCCTTTTCTTCTTCAGAGGCAGTCATAACATGCCTTTATGTTTGCTTGGTATGACCTTTGTTTCAAAGTGCATTGAATTTAAACTTTAACTTTGTGTGAAGTTAATCATTCCCAGTGGGATGGGCCTCTTTCCTCACAGCTAAATATCCCATCTGCAAGTGTTAATTTTACCTATATTTCTTACAACTAATATCAAAAAGCGACCTTTTATTTTCACTGTCATTTTGTTGTCATGAAAACACGTGAAATGTAAAAAGTACAGGTTCGCCTGAATTTTTCATATTTAGTACCAATAATTACTATCGAAAAAGTAAAGATTATTACATGAATTTCTAAAATATATTGTACCGTCATCATGAATGAAAGGTTTTGACAACTCAAAATTCACTAGAAGCCAGCAGATCAGACAGATGCACCAGCTTTGTTCTCTGCTGTATCTTCACCACTTGAATTTTTCCTAGTGCATAGGAGATATTTCATATATATTTGCTAAATGAGTTTTGAATAATGTGCATTTTGCTGTATTTCAGATTATTTAAATTCTGCTATGGAATACAAGAAAATAGGATGGATGTATTAAGTATAAAAATGAATAATTTAGAATCTTAAAAGAGATAGGCAAAATTCAAAAGCTATATTAGGTAAACATAAATAAGTAAGCAGTTTTTGAATCACAGGCAGAATTTATAAGATGTGTTTTTGTAAGTGTATTAGAATTCTCCAGAGAGAAAGACCAATAGGACAGATATATAGATACATGTGTAAATATAGATACAGATAAATGAAAAGATATTTGCTCCGGGAATAAGCTCACATCACATAGAGAGAGGCTGCGAAGTTTCATGACAGGACATGTCTAAACTGAGCACCTGGGAAGCAAGTAGCATGGGTCAGTGAACATGTGAAAGCCTCAGAAGCCAACAGTTGACTCTCAGTCCAAGGCCACAGGGCTGAGAACCTGGGGAAGGTAGGCGGGTGCAAGTTCTGGACCCCAAAAGCCAGAGAGTCTGGAGTTCTTATGTCTGAGACCAGGAGGCGTGTCCCAGCACCAGGACAGAAAAAGAAATCCCCCTTCGCTCTGCCCTCCTTGCTCAATCTGGGCTCCAGCCTGGGGGATGAGGCCTGCCCATTCTGAGAGCAGATCTCCCTATTAAGTCCACCAACTCCCACACAGATCTCCTCTGGAAACACTTTCACAGACACCCACAAAGAGTGCCTGACTGGTTCTCTAGGTAGTCCTTCAGCCCTCCAAGCTGACACTTAAAGGTAACCATCATATACGTGTATTCCTAACCTATGCAACAAACTAGTCCCAGATAGAGCAAAGAGAACATACATAAGTACCTAATGTATGCACTGTATGCTAAAAATAAGTCAGGGACATGAAAAGCCCAGTAGTCAGGTGCATTCCTTTGCCTGGTCCTTAATGACATATGTCCTGACAAAGAAAGCTGTTGCTGCTCCCCAGCTCTGATGCCCTGTAGTTCTGGCCAGACACATTTGCCTCTTTTGTGTAAAGTGTGTGTGTTGGTCTTGCTGTCCTCTGTGTGTCCGGAGCCTCAGCTCACAGCTCACCCTTGGGCCTCAGGAGCCCATCATCATAGGCAGAGAGAGATGGAACAGAAAACATTCCATGATCCAAAGTTCCAATAGGAGATGCGTGCTCTGCTGGCATGTTTTCTGCTTGCCCCTTGGCATGCCTCTTTCTTCTCGCCAGGTGTTTAAGCTGATTTAAGGTACCAACTGATTCGAAGCCTCCTAATGCAGTCTGTGACCCTTTCAGTTCCACGGACTTTAGGGTGATTTGCTCAATCACGTACTTCAGGTCTACCATACACCATGTCCCATGCGGCATCATTTTCATGAAATTATCGTAAATGTAAATATGTATTACATTATAATTTAAAAGCATGCATATTGACTTTGTAAAATGTTAGAGCTCAGCGCAACTTCCCTTTCTTCTTTCCAATGAGTTGGTTCAAGAGCTAAAGTACACTTCTTATTAACATGGCACAAACTTTGTAAGTGCTCTGTAGTTTAATTTTAATTTTAGTTAAATTTTATGTCCTTGTTTGCTCTTAAACAGATATCTTAAATTTAATGGGCTCTGATATTTCTCTGATTAAAAAGAAGAATAATAGGACTTCTCAAGAGCTTTTAAATTACCCCAAATCATAAAAACTAAATGCCAAGTATCATCTAATTGATAACATAACTATAAATAAATGATTCTAAAAGAAAATACTATCATAGATTTTTTTATTTAAAAATAACTTTATTATCAAACACACACATACAGAAATTAAAACCATTCAAAGAAAAACAATGCAAGGGGAAAAATACTACAATAATATTCAGATACAGTAGAACTCAACCAAAACAAAACTGAAAAGCACTTAAACATTTTTCCATATAACTTAATAAAACATCTCAAGCACCAACAAGACACCAGAGGATGTGACTTGTTTCAGAAAGATCCCCAAAACTAACATTGAACAAATAGCAGTCTGGAAAAAAAAACTCCACTTAGCTAGCAGACTCCACATAAGATAAGCTTCTCCACAATTTAAATAACGATAAAGTCATATGACACATGATGGAAACACAATCCGAGAAATATGTTATTAGGCAATTTCATCTCCATGTATCCTAAATTACACTTTCAGTTTCTCACACTAGAGAAAATATTCAGTATTTATACATATGTGTCCTATTTATTTCACTTAAGAGGATGGCCTCATTATGCATCCATTCAGCTATAAATGTCTCTAGTTTCTCGCTCTTTGTGGCGGAGTAGTATTCCATTTAATTAAAAAAACACATCTTTATTTTTTTTTCTTAAGTTATTTTACTGGTACATTTTAGGTATACAATTCATTTACATTTATCATTGGGTATTTGTACCTGTACATGATGTATCTTGGTTCTTATTTTTTCCCCATTACCTGTGCGCCCTTCACCCCCTCCACTCTTCCCCATTTACATAGACATTATTTCCATTTTTTTTCTTTTCTCATAGTTTTTCCTTTCCCTCTTTTCCTTTCCCCTTCCCCTCCCTTCACCCCTCCGTCTTTGGACCTTTTTTACTATTTTAAATTATCAATTATTCATTTTAATCATTTTAACCCTTATTTACACTATCAGTTTCTCACAGTAGAGAAAGTGTTTGGTATTTACACTTAAGAAGATGGCCTCGATATGCATCCATTTAGCTATAGATGACTCTAGTTTTTCATTCTTTTGGCTGAGTAGTACTCCATTTTATTAAAAATCCACACCTTCTCTAACCAGTTTCCAGTTGATGGGCACTTGGGCTGCTTCTAAGCTTTAGCTATTACAAACTGTGCCGCTATAAACACGGGTGCACATATATCACTGTGGCGTGATTCTTTTAATTCTTTTGCGAAGATACCCAGCAGGGGAATAGCTGGGTTAAATGGGACCTCTAGTCCTAGTTCTTTGAGGTATCTCCATACTGACTTCCAGAGTAGTTGCACCAGTCTGCACTCCCACCAACAATGGAGAAGGGTTCCTTTCTCCCCACAACCCTGCCAGAATTTGTTATTTGTTGATTTCTTGATAGCAGCCATTCTTTCTGGGGTGAGGTGGAATATCAGTGTTGTTTTCATCTACATCACTCAAATGACCAGCAATGTTGAACATTTTTTCTTATATTTGTTTGCTGCTCTTACTTCTTTGAAAAATGTCTGTTCATTTCAGATGCCCATTTTTGAATTGGGTCTTTGAATTTGAGGGGTCTGATTTTTTTCAATTCCTTACGTATTCTAGATAGTAGTCCTTTGTCTGAGAAAAAGAAAAGAGAGAAGAGAGAAAAAAACCAATAACACTAATTTTGGAAATAAAAAATAAAAATGAAAATGAAGTGCCTCTTTCAGGGTATGTCTCTGTTGTCACAATAGATAATGTGAGTAGCAGTGTTCAGATATAAGTCAATGAGTGTCAGTGAGCCAGTTGGTAAATATGCTAAAAAAAATTTCCCACATTATAGTTTGTCTGTTAGCTCTGTTGGTGGTTTCTCTTGCAGTGCAGAAGCTTTTTAATAAGATGAAATCCCAGTTGTTGATTCTTTATGCTAGTCCCCGTGCTACTGAGGTTTTGTTCATGAAGTCTTTTCCTATACCAATGTCTTCAAGAGTTCTACCTAACTTATCTTCCAGCAAATTTAGTGTTTCTGTCTTGATATTTAAATCTTTAATCCACTTCGATCTTAGTTTAGTGCATGGTGATAGGCATGGGTCTAGTTTTAATCTTTGGCAGATTGAAATCCAGTTTTTCCAACATCATTTATTAAATTGGCTATCTTTCCTCCAGTGAAGATGGTTGTCTCCTTTGTCAAAGATGAGGTGGCTGAGTACGTCTGGAGTTGTTTCTGCATCATCTAATCTATTCCACTGATCCTCAGGTCTCTTCTTTTGCCAGTACCATGCTGTTTTTATCACAGCAGCTTTGTAGTATAGTTTCATGTTGGGGATTGTGATACCCCCCAGGGATGACTCTGTTGCTTACAATTGCTTTAGCTATTCTAGGTCTCTTCTGGTTCCAAATGAATTTTTGGATTGTTTTCTCTATTTCTGTGAAGTATATTGTTGGAATTTCAATTGGCATTGCATTGAATCTATATAGTGGTTTTGGAAGTATGGCCATCTTCACTATACTGGTTCTTCCTACCCAGGAACAAGGGATGTCTTTCCATTTTCTTGTATCCTCTTCTATCTCTTTTTTCAGAGTGCTGTAGTTTTCAGGGTAGAGGTCTTTTGCTTCCTTTGTTAGATTGAGTCCTACATATTTCATTTTTTGGATGCTATTGTAAAAGGAATTATTTCCCTAATTTCTCTCTCAGTGAGTCTGTTATTTGTGTACAAGAAGGCTATTGTTTTTTGAGTGTTGACCTTGTATCCAGCTACTCTACTGAATCTGTCAATTTAGTCTAGAAGTCTTTTGGTAAAGTTGTTTGAGTCTTCTATGTAAAGTATCATATCATCAGCAAATAATGACAGTTTCACTTCTTCCTTTCCTATCTTTATTCCTTTTATTTCTTTCTCTTTTCTAATTTCTGTGGCTAATGTTTCCAGAACTATATTGAAAAGGAGTGGTGATAGTGGGCATCCTTGTCTTGTTCTTGATTTTAGCATGAAAGTTTTCAGTTTTTGACCATTTAGTATGATGTTGGCTGTTGGTTTTTTATAGATAGCCTTAATCACATTGAAATAAAGAACTTCTATTCCAATTTTCTGTAGGGTTTTTATCGTGAATGGGTGGTGGATATTGTCGAATGCCTTTTCTGCATCTATTGAGATAATCATATGGTTTTTGTCCTTGACTCTATTAATATAGCACATGGCATTTATTGATTTAAGAATGTTGAACCATCCTTGCATCCCTGGGATAAATCCAACTTGGTCAGGGTGTATGATCTTCCTGATGACCCTTTGTATTCTGTTTGCCAGTATCTTGTTGAGGATTTTTGCATCTATATTCATTAGGGAGATTGGTTTGTGTTTTTCTTTTTGGGTAGGGTCTTTCCCTGGTTTTGGAATCAAAGTAACACTTGCTTCCAGGAATGAATTTGGAAGTATGGTTTCCCTTTCAATTTCCTTGCTGAGTTTAAAAGAGAAATGGCCTTAGTTCTTCTTTAAATGTCTTGTAGAATTCAGCAGTGAAGCCATCAGGACACGGGCTTTTCTTTGTTGGTAAATATTTTATTACATTTTCAATTTCATTCATTGTAATTGAGGTGTTTAGAATTTCTATATCTTCTTCATTTAACTTTGATAATTCATATGTATCTAGGAATCTGTCCATTTCTTCTGTGCTTTGCATTTTATTGGAGTACAGGTTCTCGAAGTAGGTATTGCTGATCCTCTGGATTTCTGTTGGATCTGTTGTGACTTCACCTTTTTCATTCTTAATTGCATGCATTTGTGCCTTTTCTTTCCTTTTTTTGATAAGGTTGGCTAAATGTTTATTGATTTTATTTATTCTTTCAGAAAACGAACACTTGGACTCATTGATTTTTCTATTGTTCCCTTAGTCTCCATTGCATTGATTTCTTCTCTGATCTTTATAATTTCCTCTCTTGTATGAGCTTTGGATTTCTTATGCTCTTCTTTTTCTAGCAGGTTGAGGTTCTGCATTAGGTTATTTATCTGAGTTTTATCTGTTTTCCTACTATGGGCATTGACTGCTATGAATTTCCCACGTAGAACTGCTTTCATTGTGTCCCATAGATTCCTGTATGTTGTACTGGCATTTTCATTTACTTGTAAAAACTATTCAATTTCTTCTTTAATTTTTTCTGTGACCCATTGGTTTTTCAAAATGGTATTATTCAGTTTCCATGTGTTTGTGGGGGTTTTGTGGTTTCTTATATTATTGATCTCCAATTTTATTGTACTATGGTCTGATAATATACAGGGGCTAACTTGAATTCTTTTACATTTACATAGACATATCCTAAGAGCTAGCATGTGGTCTATTCTGGAGAATGACCCATGTGCAGCCAAAAAGAATGTGTATTCCAATTTTGGGGTGGAACACTCTGTAAACACCTATTAAGTCCATTTGTTCAATAACTTGGTTCAGTTCTAGAATTTCCTTGTTAACTTTTTGTCTAGGTGATCTGTCTATTTGTGATAGTTGGGTATTGAGGTCTCCCACTACAATTGTGTTAGTGTTTATTTGGTTTTTCATGTACATTAATATTTGTTTTGTACAGTTGGGGGCATCCGTATTTGGTGCATATATATTTAGGATTGTCATCTCTTCCTCTTGGATTGTTCCCTTCACAAGGATGTAGTGACCATCTTTGTCTCACTTAATTAGTTTTGGTTTGAAATCTACTTTGTCTTCAAATAAGATTGCTACCCCTGCTTTTTTCTGGGTTCCTGTGGTATGGAGAGCTGTTTTCCATCCTTTTATTTTTCAGTCTATGTATTTCTTTTTGAGTTAGGTGTGTTTCTTGTATACAGCATATTGTTGGATTTTGCTTCTTAATCCATTCTGTTAGTCTATTCTTTTGATTGGTGAATTGAGGCCATTAACATTGATGGTTATAATTGGTAGATATTGATTCATCCTTGTCATGGTGTTTTACTTTTGTTGGCTCTTTTATTTCTAATTTTTCCCCCTTTCCCTTTAGTGTCTTACCTTTCCTGTTGGCTTCCATCTGTTGGGTCTCATGGAGTTGTGACCTTCATTGTTTTTTTCTAGGACATTGTTTAGAATTGCTTGTAGTGCTGGTTTGGTGTTCATGAAATTTTTCAGGTGTTCTTTGTCATGGAAGTATCTAATTTCCCCATCAATTTTGAAAGATAATTTTGCCAGATACAACAGTCTAAGTTGGAAGTTATTTTCTTTTAGTGCTTGAAATACTTCACTCCAGGCTCTCCTTGACTTGAGGGTTTGTGTTGAGAAATCTGCTGTGATTCTGATGGACTTTCCTTTGTAGGTGATTTGTTTCTTTTCTCTAACTGCCTGTAGGATTTTGTTCTTCTGTTGGGTTTCTGGGATCTTGACTATTATATGTCTAGACATAGATTTTTTTATCATAGCTATTTGGAGTTCTATATGCCACACTTATCTGTATGTCCAATTCTCTACCTCTGTCTGGGACGTTTTCCACTATCACTTCTATGAACAGTTTTTTTATGTCAATTGTGCTTTCTCCTGTTTTTTCATGGACTCCTATCAATCATATGTTATTCTTCTTTGCATCGTCTAGCAGCTGTTGAATTGATTTCTCATGGTCCCTTACTATTTTTAAGAAATCTCTGTTTTCCTGGTCTTTATCTGTGATCCTGTCTTCTATATCTGAAATTCTATCTTCAGATTCCCTTAAACTGCTGTGGATACATTCAACGGAGTTTTTAATCTCCTGAATATCTGTTTGAATCTGTTTCATGGTTTCCATTTCTTTCTTATGTTGGGTATTCATGGCTTCAAGGATGTTTCTGAGCTCATCTGTTTTTTTATCTGTTTCTGTTCTAGAGCCTCTAATCATGTCTTTCACTTTGCTCACCATCTCTGTAGATATTTGGGAGATTATTTCTGCTTTTAATTTTTCTAGAGACTCATTCATCTGTTTTGTTACTTCCTGTGCTATTAGTTCAGAGTGTCCAGGTGGTGGGTTATTGGGCTTTTCCACCTCATTTCCCCTGGGATTTACCCTTGGTGGGGTGGAAGTCTGAGTTTGTGCCTTTCTCAAATGTCTTCTCACTTTTGTTTTTGGTACTGTCCTTGGTTTAACTCTTGGGTTGATACTTTGAAATTGCTTATTGTAAGCATCTTTGTTGCTTATAATTAGACCCCTTGTGGAATGATTGCTTCTCTGAGGTGTCTTCCAGATATAGCTGGTCTTTAAGTTTTGAGTCTCTAATGACTCTGAGGCTGTCTCATTTTCATTATACCAGGAAGGATCACTGACTAGATAAATAAAAACACCTTAACCCAAGTGATACAATCAGCAACACCACTGCATCAAGTACATCTTAGAAAATGACATTTTGTGGTAGTTATTAATCTAGCACCTTTAACTGTGTGAATTAAAACTAGATCAAGGACCAACCCAACATATGTTTACAGAGAATAAACTCTTCAATATAACAACTTTACCCTTTGGGGTGGGGAGTTAGAAGGAGTTGGGGAGTAGGAGGGATAGACAGGTAGAAGGATAGGGGAAGGTTAGCAGTGAGACCAGAGGACACAAGTGAGAAGGAAAAGGCGAATAATAGAAAAATAAAGAAGAACTCCAAATGAGGCACAGAACAGGGACAAAAAGGGAGATGAACAATGTGGGACAGCAAGGGAGTGAGTGTAAGAGAGAGAGAAAGGAAAGATAAAAGAAAGAAGAAAAAAAGGAGAGAGAAGCTCAGCGGGTCCCAGCACCCAGAAGGAAGCTCCCCCACCACCATCCCAGGCTCCTAGGGCGGAGAAGCTCAGCTGGTCCCAGCACACGAAAGGAAGCTCCCTGCCTCCATCCCAGGCTCCTGGGGCAGAGAAACTCAGCTGGTCCCAGCACCCTGAAGGAAGCTCCCCCACCACCATCCCAGGCTCCTAGGGCAGAGAAGCTCAGCCGGTCCCAGAACCCAGAAGGTAGCTCCCCCCTGACATCCCAAGCTCCTAGGGCAGAGAAGGTGAGCCGCGTGGGTGCCAGAAGCACCCCCTCCCATGGAAATGAGAAGACACATAAACAAGTCTCATAAACAGACTTCTGGATCACCTACAGCAACCTCAAAGGGAAATGGGATGGAACAATCTGATACTCAACCACCTGGACTCTCTGAACTGGAAACAAAAGAGGATCTGGGAAAAATGAAATCAGAAATAATTACTCAGATAACAGCAAAGATTTTGCTCATGGTGCAAGACATGATTAATAAATCTAGAAAGGACACAGATAAAAAAAATAGAGGATCTGAGGAACATGATGGAACCCCAACATAGGAAACAAATGGAATCCATAAAACAGATACAAACAGATTCAGAAGAGATTAAAAACTCCAACGAAAGTCTGCACAGCAGAATGAACCAATGTGAGGATAGAATTTCAGATATAAAAGAAAAGATTGCAATTAGTGAGGAGGAAAAGAAAAATTGCTTTAAAATTGTAAGAGAACACGAGAAATCAATCCAGCAGCTGCTAGATGATGCAAAGAAGAATACTGTAAGACTGATTGAAGTCAATGAAGAAAGAGGAGAGAGTGCAGATGAAATAAAAAAACTGTTCACAGAAGTGATGGCAGAAAACTTAGCAAGCAGGGGAAAAGAACTTGACATACAGATAAGTGAGGCATATAGGACTCCAGGTAGCCTTGAACAAAAAAAATCTACACATAGGCATATAATTGTTGGGATTCCAGAAATCCAACAGAAGAACAAAATTCTACAAGCAGTGAGAGAAAAGAAACAAATCACATACAAAGGAAAGCCCATCAGAATCACAGCAGACTTCTCAATGCAAACCCTCAAGGCAAGAAGAGCTTGGAGTGATGTATGTCAAGCCCTAAAGGAAAACAGCCTCCAACCCAGATTCATGTACCCTGCAAAACTATCTTTCAAAATTGGTGGAGAAATGAATACTTTCATGATAAAGAGCACCTCAGGAACTTCATGAATACCAAACCTGCACTCCAAAAAATTTTAGACAATACCCTAGGAAAAGACAATGAGGATCACAACCCCAGGAAACCCAGCAGAATGAATCCATTGGGCGTGACATATTAAACGCAAAGGAGGAGAATCCAACAAAAAGAAAAAGTCATGACAAGGCATTTAAAACTTTTAACTTCATCTCCCTAATGAGTGTATAATTCAATCTTATTATTGTACTGATTAGTATTTTTCTGATTCTAGAGTTGCACACCATTCCTTGTGCTATACTGGCTATTTATCATCTTCTTATGTCTACATTTTAATTGGGTTGTCTATTAATGAGCTCTAAGAATTCTTTATATATTCTGCTCATAGGTTATATGCATTGTAAATATGGTCTGTTTAAGGACTATTTTTCATTTTAATGATGTCATTTAAAGTTCTAAATTTTGATGGAATCCCATTTATCAATTTTTTTTCTTTTATACATCATGTTTTTTGTATTCTAGGTAGTTCTTGCCTACCCTGAATTCATAAACATTTTCCCTTATAATTTCTTCTTAAAGTTTTATACTTTTAGGCTTTCTTATTTAGGTTCATAGATCCCTTCAAGTTACTTTCATGTATGGAAAAAATGGTTGAGGTTAATTTTTTATATATGGATACCAGGTGTTCTATTGCCATTTGCTGCAAACACTTTCTCTTCCTTGGCTCTTGAATTGAGTTTATATTCTATAAAATGCTAATGTTAAATAATCTTTCAAAACTCAATGGATCATATATGTGTGGTTCTATTTCTAGATTTTCTGTTTTATTCCAATGATCTCTATGTCTTTCCTTACACCAACACTGCCTTGATTACTGTAGCTTTAGAAGAAGTCTTAAAATTAGGTACTAAATGTCTTCCAACACCGTTTTTGTTTTTGTTTTTGTTTTAACTTTTCTAGGTCCTTTGTACTCCTACATAACTTTTAAATTTCAATATCCAATTCTTCATTTATAGAAAGTATATACAGACCTGAATTTTTATATATGCCTTGTGTTTTCTAATCCTGCTAAATTCAAGTACAAGTTCTAGGGGCTCCTAGAGATTTCTTAGTATTTTCTCTGTAGATGATCATTTCATCTACATATAAAGATGTTGCTTCTGCTGTGCCAATCCTATCCTAGTTGTGTCATTTTTTTGCCAGACTATTTTGGTGGGGCCTAGGTTTCAAAGTTTCATGGACAGATAAAGAGTAAGCATATCTGCCCTTGTTCCCCACCTTAAGGAGAAAGCATTGTATCCTCTCCATTTATATAAGGCATTCTTGCTGGAAGTATGGAGTACATGTCTTTAATCTCTTGAGAAGTTTCTGTTCTACTTCTAGTCTCTTGATAGCTTTTACCATGAACAGCTGTAGAATTTAGTCCAATACTTTTTCTCCAACTAGTGACAGGATCATATGGCTTTTTCCTTTCCCCTGTTACAATGATGACTTTTGGGGGTGAATCTTCCAATGCTGAACCAACACTGCCATCCCTATAACAAAACCACTTTCTACATCCTGCCAGATCTGACTTCTAAGAGTTTGTTTTGTTCAACAAATTTCTATCTATGTTCATACTTTTTTCTTCTATTATCTTTATCCAGTTTTAGAATTAGCACAAGGTTGAGTTCCTAAAAGGAGGGGAGAAGTGTTCCTTCTTTTTTCTGCTTTAATTGTTTGATATAATTTATCAGTTAAAATGTTTATGAGCCTGCTGTTGTCATATAGGTAGGTTTTCAAGCTAGGAATATACTTTCTTTAATAGGTGCTATTCAAATTTTATATTTCCTCCAGAGTTAGTTTCATTAATTTGTCTTCCAAGGTACTTCTTAGAAGTTGTCAAATTTATTTCAAAAAAGATTTTTATAATATGCTTTCTATAACCTTTTAAATTCTGTAAAATCTGTGGTAATGTCTCCTAGATCTTAATATTGTAATTTAAAAAAATGTATAACTGATATTGTGTAACAGGAAGAAAAGGTCTAAAAACCAGGGGAATTGGGAGGGGTAGGGGAAGGGAAAAAAGGGAAATGAAAAAATATAAAAAGAGGACAAAAAAAATGGAAACAAGGTCTTTGCAAATAGGGAAGGGTGGAGGGGGTGAAGGGAGGGCAAGGGACGCAGAAAAAAATAAGAACCAAGATACTCATGTAAAGGTACAAGATCCCAATGATGAATGTAACTGTATTTTATACCTAAAATGTACCAATAAAGTTAATGGGGAAAAAAAAAGAATAAAAGGAGAGAAAAAAAATTTGTGAAGAGTAGGAAAAAAATTAAAGATAAGCAGATAAAAAGAAAAGGGAGAAGAGAGAAAAAAACCAATAATACTAATTTTGGAAATAAAAAATAAAAATGAAAATGAAGGGCCTCTTTCAGGGTATGTCTCTGTTGTCACAATAGACAACGTGGGTAGCAGTGTGCAGGTATAAGTCAATGAGTCTCAGCAAGCTAGTCACAGACCCGTGAGTTTCAGGCAGATTTCTGGTTCCAAATCCAAGTTGAGCTTCTTGTCCTCTTGTAGGGTTGAACTCTGCAGGGTTGTATTGCAGGTTCCAGCTGCCCTTTCCCGGAAGATAGTCCCAGTACTGATGGGAGGTGAAAATGACTCCAACTTACCCAGTGCAGTGGTCTGGTGGTCCGGTGTTCTCTATGTCTTTGTAGTGTGGAACCAGGTGGCTGTACAGAGAAGAGGCCAGAGGAGCGGGGGGGGGGGGGGGGGGGGGCGGTTCAGGCTGGATCAACGTGTTCCCCACAGCCGGGAACCCTGCTATGGCGTCTGCAGATGTGCCTGTCAGAAACAAGCTGGATCTGCATGTTCTCCGTGGTCGGGGACGCTGCTACAGCATCCGCAGATGTGCCTGTCCAAAATAGGCGGGATCGTCATGTTCGCCGTGGCCGGGGAACTAAAACCACATGTTCTTTATCCAGTCTCCAGTAGATGGGCACTTGGGTTGTTTACAAGCTTAAGCTATTAAAAACTGTGCCGCTATAAACATGGGTGCACTTATATCACCGTGGTATTATTCTTTTAATTCTTTTGGGAAGATACCCAGCAGGGGAATAGATGGGTCAAATGGGACCTCTAAGCCTAGTTTTTTGAAGGATCTCCATACCGATTTCCACAGTGGTTGCACCAGTCTGCACTCCCACCAACAATGGAGAAGGGTTCCTTTCTCCCCACAACCCTGCCAGCATTTGTTATTTGTTGATTTCTTGATAGCAGCCATTCTTTCTGGGGTGAGGTGGAATATCAGTGTTGTTTTCATCTACATCTCTCAAATGACCAGCAATGTTGAACATTTTTTCTTATATTTGTTTGCTGCTCTTACTTCTTTGAGAAATGTCTGTTCATTTCAGATGCCCATTTTTGAACTGAGTCTTTGAATTTGAGGGGTCTGATTTTTTTTCAGTTCCTTTAAGGTACAGTTGCTGAAAATTTTTTCCTAGATTATACGTTGTCTCTTAGCTCTGTTGGTGCTTTCTCTTGCAGTGCAGAAGCTTTTTAATAATATGAGATCCCAGTTGTTGATTCTTTGTGCAAGTTCTTGTGCCACTGAGGTTTTATTCATAAAGTTTTTTCCTATACCAATGTCTTCAAGAGTTCTACCTAACTTATCTTCCAGCAAATTTAGTGTTTCTGTCTTGATATTTAAATCTTTAATCCACTTCGATCTTAGTTTAGTACATGGTGATAGGTATGGGTCTAGTTTTAATCTTTGACAGGTTGAAATCCAGTTTTCCAACACCGTTTATTAAATAGGCTACCTTTCTTCCAGTGAGGATGGTTGTCTCCTTTGTCAAAGATGAGGAAGCTGAGCATATCTGTAGTTGTTTCTTCATCTTCTAATCTATTCCACTGATCCTCAGGTCTGTTTCTTTGCCAGTACCATGCTGTTTTTATCACAGTAGCTTTGTAGTATAGTTTCAAGTTGGGGATTGTAATACCCCCAGCCATATCTCTGTTGCCTAAGTTTTCTTTTGCTATTCTAGGTCTCTTCTGGTTCCAAATGAATTTTTGGATTGTTTTCTCTAGTTTTGTGAAATATATTGTTGAAATTTCAATTGACATTGCATTAAACCTATATAATAGTTTTGGAAGTATAGCCATTTTCACTATATTGGTTGTTCCTATCCAGGAACAAGGAATATCTTTACATTTTCTTATATGATGTTGGCTGTTGGTTTTTCATAGATAACCTTAATTAAATTGAGATAAAGACCTTCTATTCCAATTTTCTGTAGGGTTTTTATCATGAATGGGTGGTGGATTTTGTCAAATGCCTTTTCTGAATCTATTGAGATGATCATGTTGTTTTTATCCTTCACTCTGTTAATATAGTGTATTATCTTTATTGATTTATGAATGTTGAACCATCTTTACCGCCCTGGGATAAATCCTACTTGGTCAGCATGTATGATCTTCCTGATGATCCTTTGTATTCTATTTGCCAGTATCTTGTTGAGGATTTTTGCATCTATGTTCATTAGGGAGATTGGCCTGTAGTTCTCTTTTTGGGTTGTGTCTTTTGCTGGTTTTGGAATCAAAGTAATACTTGCTTCCAGGAATGAATTTGGAAGCTTTGCTTCCCTTTCAATTTCCTTTATGAGTTTAAAGAATAATGGGAATAATTCTTCTTTAAATGTCTTATAGAATTTAGCAGTGAAGCCATCAGGTCCTTGGCTTTTCTTTTTTGGTAAATTTTTATTACATTTTCAATTTCACTCATTGCAATTGTGGTGTTTAGAATTTCTATATCTTCTTCATTTAAATTTGGTAATTCGTATGTATCTAGGAATCTGTCCATTGCTACTGTGTTTTCCATTTCATTAGAGTACAGGTTCTCAAAGTAGGTATTGATGATCCTCTGGATTTCTGTTGGATGTGTTGTGACTTCACCTTTTTCACTCTTGATTGCATGGATTTGAGCCTTTTATTTCCTTTTTTGACAAGGTTGGCTAAGGGTTTCTCAATTTTATTTATTACTTATTATTTATTTATTATTTATCTTTCAAAAAACTAACTCTTTGATTCATTAATTTTTGTATCATTCTCTTAGTCTCCATTGTATTGCTTTCTACTCTGATCTTTATAATTTCCTCTCTTTTATGAGCTTTGGGTTTGTTATACTCTTTTTTTCCTAGGAGCTTGAGGTTCTACATTGGGTTATTTATTTGAATTCTCTATGTTTTCCTAATATGGGCATTGACAGCTATGAATTTCCCACATAGAACTGCTTTGTGTCCCATGGATTCCTGTATGTTGTACTGGCATTATCATTTACTTGTAGAAACAGTTCGATTTCTTCTTTAATTTCCTCTGTGACCCATTGGTTGTTCAGGAGGGTGTTGATTTCCATGTGTTGTGGGAGTTTTGGAGTTTCTTATGTCTTATGTCTTATGATCTCCAATTTTATTGCACTATGGTCTGATAATATACAGGGGGTACTTGAATTCTTTTACATTTACATAGACATATCCTAAGAGCTAGCATATAGTCTATTCTGGAGAACGACCCCTGTGCAGCCAAAAAGAATGTGTATTCCAATTTTGTGGGGTGGAACACTCTGTAAACATCTATTAAGCCCATTTGTTCAATAACTTGGTTCAGTTCTAGAATTTCCTTGTTAACTTTTTGTCTAGATGATTTGTCTAATTGTGATAATGGGGTATTGAGTTCCCCACTACAATTGTATTAGAGCTTATTTGGTTTTTCACATCCATTAATATTTGTTTTGTATAGTTGGGAGCATTTGTATTTGGTGCATATATATTTAGGATTGTCATCTCTTCCTCTTGGACTGTTCCCTTCACAAGGATGTAGTGACCATTGTTGTCTCTCTTAATCAGTTTTGGTTTGAAATCTACTTTGTCTGCAAATAAAATTGCTAGCCCTGCTTTTTCCTGGTTCCTGTGGTGTGGAGAACTGTTTTCTATCCTTTTACTTTCAGTCTATGTATTTCTTTTTGAGTTAGATGTGTTTCTTGTATACAGCATATTGTTGGATTTTGCTTCTTAATCCATTCTGTCAGTCTATTCTTTTGATTGGTGAATTGAGACCATTAACATTGATAGTTAGGGCTGGGGATTTAGCTCAGTGCTTCCACCACCTGCCTTGCAAATGCAAGGTCCCGCATTTGATCCCTGATCCCCCCCCAAAAAAACAAATTGATAGTTATAATTGATACATATTGACTCATCCTTGTCATGATGTTCTACTATTGTTGGCTGTCTTATTTCTTGTTTTGTTTTTTTTCCCCTTCCCTTTAGTTTCTTAGCTTGCCTGGTGACTTCCCTCTGTTGTACCTCATGGAATTGTGATCTTCATTGTCTTTTTCTAGGATACTGCTTAGGATTGTTTGGATTGCTGGCTTGGTGTTCATGAAATTTCTCGGGGGTTCTTTATCATGAAAGCATCTAATTTCCCCATCAATTTTGAAAGATAATTTTGCAGGGTACAATAGTCTAGAGTGGAAGTTATTTTCTTTTAGGGCGTGAATTACTTGACTCCAGGCTCTCCTTGATTTGAGGGTTCATGTTGAAAAATCTGCCATAATTCTGATGGGCTTTCCTTTATAGGTGATTTGTTTCTTTTCTCTAACTGCCTGTAGGATTTTGTTCTTCTGTTGGGTTTCTGGGATGTTGATTATTATGTGTCTAGGTGTAGATTTTTTTTGATCATGGCTAGTTGGAGTTCTATATGCCTCAATTATCTGTATGTCCAATTCTCCAACTCTGTCTGGGAAGTTTTCTACTATTCTGTAAACAGATTTTTTATGTCAATTGTATTTTCTCCTGATTTTTTGTGGACTCCTATCAGTCTTATGCTATTCTTCCTGTCATCATCTAGCAGCTGCTGGATTGGTTTCTCATGGTCCCTTACTATTTTTAAGAAATCTCTGTTTTCATGGTATTTAACTCTGATCCTGTCTTCTATATCTGATATTCTATCTTCAGCTTCCCTTAATCTGCTATGCATGCTTTCAATGAAGTTTTTAATCTTCTGAATATCTGTTTGAATCTGTTTCATGGATTCCATTTCTTACGTTGGGTAATCATGGTTTCCATTTCTTTCTTATGCTGGGCATTCATGGCTTCCAGCATGTCTCTGAGCTCATCTATTTTTTTATCTGTTCCTGTTCTAGAGCCTCTAATCATGTCTTTCCCTCTGCTCACCATCTCTGTAGTTATCTGGGAGATTATTTCTGCTTTGAATTTTTCTAGAGCCTCATTCATCTGTTTTGTCACTTCCTGTGCTATCAGTTCAGGATGTCCAGGTGGTTGATTATCAGACTTTTCCAACTCATTTTCCCCAGAAATTCCCTTTTGTGGGGTGGAAGTCTGAGTTTGTAACTTGCTTAAATGCCTTCTCCTTTTTTGTTTTTGGTACTGTCAGTTATAAGTCAATGAGTCTCAGTAAGCCAGTCACAGATCCATGAGATTCAGGCAGATTTCTGGCTGCAAGTCCCAAATTGAGCTCCCTGTCCTCCTGCAGCGTTGAACTCTGCAAGGTTCTATTACAGGTTCCATCTGTCTTTCCCCTGAATATAGTCCAGGTTCCAATGGGAGGTGATGATCCCTCCAGCTTACCAAGTACGGTGGTCTGGTGTACCTATATTGCAGAGATTCTCTTCACTTTTCCAGTGGGCTTCAGTTTTTATCAGGGAGCCTGAGAGAGGCCCTCTCTCTGTTGTTCATTTCTGCAACTCAGGACAATGGCCTTTACATCCCCCTGTGCCTCTGTAGTGTGGAACCAGGCAGCTGCACAGCCAAGAGACCAGACGCTGGAGGGGGCGGGGGGGCTGTTGTTACAGGCGTTCGCGGGGGCCAAGCTGGTGGCTGGTGGGCCTGTGGGGAGCAGGGGGTGTCCTCACAGTCTCCTGGATATCATAGATTTTTTAATCATTTGGGGTTCTGTTATGTCAATTCAGTGAGTTCATTATGGCCTGTGAGTAATCTAGGAGGAAACCAATGAGATGGGCTCATCTTTCGGCTTCCCCAGATATGCAATTCAGGCCAATTTGCAACAAATTGGATGAGCCAGGAAAAGGAAGGAAGACTACAAGAGTTCAGACTGACTCAGCATGATAAGTAAAATTATAACCCTTAAGGAAACAAGAGCAAAATGAGGGGCTGCTGAACTTGTGATTGAAGATTGTGGGGCTCTCAGTGGGTGCATGAGATGTCAGTAAGCCAAATAAGGATGCACGACACAGAAGTGTCCAAGGTTCTGGTGCAATACCCTGTAGAGAGAGTGGATAAATGGTTATCTAATTTCAGTCATTTCAAAGGGGCTCTTTTTGTCTATGAGCCAGACTTGAAATTGAATACTAGCTTGAACATCAGTGAGATAGAAATAAAAAAGATAGTAGATGTTGCATCAGTTGCTAATGAACATTTCAGTCTCTCAGTAAAGCCAAGGAAGCAAGAACCTGACACTTAGTATAGATTCTTGAGCTCTTCCCTTATTTCAGCCCCTTGGCAGAAGGCTATGAGTAAGTATAGTAGTTCATTTTCTATAACTATAACAGAATACCCAAAGGTGGGTCCTTTATCAAGAAGAGAGGTTTCTTTAGCTAACAGTTTTGGAGACTGATAGTTCAAACAGCACAGCATTGGCTGTGGAAAGGGTCCTCTATCCTAGCTATATTACACCATGACAGATGGCATCATAATGGAAGCACGTATAAGAGGAAAAAATGACAAAATGAGACAGGAAGCCAGAGAGACCCTGGGGTTTCATGAGGAGAACTGCAATAATCTCTACTGAGGTCATGCCCCCAGTGACCTAATGATGTTCCCTCAGCTCTATCTCTTATAAGGCCCACTCTCTGTTAACATTACCACACTGGGGACAAACTCTTCAACACATGAAACACTGGGAAACATACTTAAGCTGTAGCCATACCACAGCAGAGAGGTTGGGCAACCTTCAATAGACAGGGAGTCAATAGAACCTTAGGATTCATACAACCTCATGAAGACCAGCAAATGGAGAAAAAGATTGTTTATGTTAGGACTCTCAGTCTACAGTCTATTTTTCAGATGTAACCATAATCTGAAGAATAATGCTTCATTAAATATGAAGAAAAGAAAATCCTCCTTTTATAAACTGAATATACTGGAGAAATTCAAATATTTCACTTTGCTAATTGACACTAGGGATAATTTCTATACTTTCTAAATTTGACATTCTATCTGATCTCCCTAATTAAAATTGTCTCTTCTATTCTTTCTATTAGCAGTACAGGGCTCTTATCCAACTCCAGCCCTCTCAGATATCTGTTTTCCCCACTGCCTCAGTTAGTTATTATTGTACAACCAACTACCCCAAAATACAGATGCTTAAAAGAATATAGTATATCTCACAATACTATTGGCTAGCTGATGTAAGCTGAAAAATTCTTTTACATGTGATATTTGCTAGATTCCTATGTAGCTGTTTCCACTGAGATCTCAACTGGGACTGGAAGCTGGACTCATTCATATGTCTGGAGAATCCAGTAGTGACTGGAACAAGTTAAGGCTCACTAGACCTTTCTCTCCATCATGGTACCAGACATGGCATAGGTATATGATGACAAAAGTTGAAGCTATTCGACCCTCAGTGGTTTGGGTCTGAAATTCTTCAAATGTTATTGCTACCACAGGCTATTGTTGAAACCAGATCAGCAAATTCAAGGAACAGATCAGATTCAAGGCTCCACAAATCCTACGTCTCAGTGGAACAATGGTCAAGAATTTGCCACCATCTTTACATAGCACATTCATCTATTCATCTTCATCTTGCCAACCAATAAATATTTCTATTGCTGTAGAGTTGGACCTTTGCATTCTCATCTCTTTTTAAATTTATTTGCTACTCAAAACTCTTCAAGTATCCCCCCCAAAATTTCTGTAGTTTGACAGTTCTGTACTGCTTTTCTTCTTGCAATATGCCATGTTCTCTCATTTGAGCTGTGCTCAAAATGTTCTCTATCATATCATTCCTCTCATCTGATTTACTTCTAATCTCCTCTGAGGTCTAAAGTTAAGCATCACTTCTAGAATGCTCATTCTCCATTCCCCAAGTCAGGTTTAAGTTTTATCCTATGGACTTGATAATCCATTTCCTCTCATTATTTTTCCCCCTTTGTGCTGGAGATGAAACCTAGGGTCTTGCATAGCTAAATGTGCACTGGCCAGTGAGCAAAACTTCTAACTCCCAATCTTTTATTCTTGAATTCAATTCACTCTGAAATTAAAGTTTTTAAATTGTGGATTATGGCTTCCATGTGTAGATTATTGGATAATCTTTTTTTTTCTCCATCCTGGCTATTTCTTACTCATCATTCCCCCAAATTATTAAATATTAGTTACCTTTAATTCAGTAGTTAATCTTTAAGTACAAAAACTTTTAGCCAAATATTTATTCCATTGAAAGAGAGAAGGCTGAAGAGGACCAAAGAGGGAATATAAGGAGGTATTTAGGAATAAGAAAGCACACAATAAGGGCTGCCATAAGTGGCAGCCATGTTATATCAAGATTTTTCCTTCCAGTTGAATGAACCTGGTCACAGAGCAGAGAGAATATAACTAGGCCCAGCCCTACCTTTTGTAGAGCTTGGGGAATTAATGCAAATGAAGTCCCATATACCATATGCCACATGCCTTTCAAACAACAAAATTACAAAATATAGTGAAACTATGGTGGGTTTTTGTTGTTGTTGATGGTGGTGGTGGTGATATTTTGTTTGTTTATTTGTTTTGTAGTACTGGGGATTGAACCCAAGGCCTTTGCACTGGGCTATATTCCCAACACATTTTATTTTTTATTTTGAGACAAGAACTTATGAAGCTGCCCAGGTTGGGCTCAATCGCATTCCCCAGAGTAGCTAGGATTATAGGCATTACCACTACACCTGGCTGAAGAACACAGTATTTAATCATACCATTCAGAGTAGGAAATCAGCATACATTTGATGAATAAGTGAGTTGATGAATTAATAAATAAATACACAAACTTTGTTCAAAACCCTTTAATTTGCTTTTATTTAATGAAATGTAAATATGTATTTCTCAGTTCAACTCGAGAAATCTCTTTGCATCCTGGTTGCTCTGTATTTCTAAGACTATTTCCTGCTGTTTATCAAATGCACCCTTGGCTTTCATTTTTATAGCAATACAACTGTTTTTATTAGTTTCTCCCTCTTAACCTTTGTTGAACCACTTGAATTTGTTAAGATACAGATCAAGCTGTAATATTAAAGTCTGAAGTGATAGTGACTGAAAGGAGTTGGGAAGTCATTCTTAAATAATAATCAAACCTTAAAGACTTCTGTGCTGATAATGCCGCCCTATGATGTTGGACACATCCTGTCCTAGCACACTCAGTGTGTAGCTTTCATCTCAGAACCTAAGATAGATGTCCCAGCTCCCTCCCCCACGCCCACATTCCAGCCAGACAGATGGAAGGCAGGAAGTCATGGTTTGCACTTTCTCTTTTAAGACATTGCTTACGTTCCTTTAGTCATATCCCACTGTTAGAATCAGGCACATGGCAAGATATTGGGCAAGAAAAGATGAGCGAAAGTAATCGTTAACTGGCATCCATGTTCCCAACTATAATTTAAGGATTTTATTCCTAAAGAAGGAGAAAATGGACCTTGAGCATGAAGGGTTATCTCTTTAATTTATGTACTTGTTACATGAAAGTTTCAAAATCGACCTTATATTCTAGAGTTGAATTAGAACATTCCAACTCCTTATTAGGTGTGTAACCTAAAGCAAATTATTGAACATTTCATTGGGAAAATATGAAAAGTAGTACGGATTTGTCAAAGCTATTGAGAGGAATAATGCATATAAAACCTACCAGGGCACCTGACATGGAGTGGTTGGTCAGTAAGTGCCAGTTACCATGGTGATTGTGTTATATCACTTTCTTCATTAAAATTTCTCTGACTTTTTTAGCTCTTAGGGAATTTCTTGTCCTTACATACAATTTCAACATTTAGTAATCAGTTCCATGCCATCAAACAGGTCTGCCCTTGTTTCTTGGGTTATGTTTCTGTCTCTCCAACTAAGAAAAGAACCTTATTGTATTTGTTTTATCAACATTCCTCACTTTGCCAGCATCATAGATAATAACATAACTGTTCAAAGGGTGACATAATTGAGGTTAATGTAGAATGACCTCAAGCTAGGATCAGGAGACCAGAATAACATCCATATCATGGGTTTTCAGTGTTATTTTGAGAGACATGTCAATATCCTGCTATAAATCGGAGTATAAGAACAGTGTCATCTAGCTGGGTTTTATAAATATTAACACTTTCAAGAAGACATGTCTATTGCTTTTATCAGAAATAAATTCTGGCAACAAAGACTTTTATAATTACTTAATTCGAATATTGTATGGTTATTATGTATGAACTTCGGACTTAATCTATGGGTCTGTTTTTTAATCTATAAAAGCAAGTATAGTGATTCCTAACACATTAGCTTATTTTTGTGGGATAAATGAGATAATATATATTTGTTTGCACAGTGTCTTGAACACAGAGCTTAATGATAATGAGCAGTTGTTATTGCTCGCATTATTTTTTCTACCTTGCTCTCAAGATACAGATTGCCTTGATTGATTCGGTGGCATTCCAAAAATCTGGAGAATTTCCTGGATCAAACAAAAGTCATGGTACTACACAGACATGATTAGATTATAAGATTAAATGGTTGTAACAATTGTATGCCTATTTTCAAAGTTTAAATATGTTTATTGAAGTCACTTATGATCTGAGGATAGACTGAGATAAATAAACAAGGAGTGAGTCAGCTCAGAAAAGCAAGCCTTGCCATAAATGACCATGCATTTCTGAAAAGCCAACCCCTTCTGTCCGAGCACCAAAGGTCTATACTTGACCTATGATGGCTGTTTGCATTCTCAGATGATGCCTGCAGTGGTAAGCTGTAGTTATTTTCAGTGAGATATCCACTGACCTGGATGAGCACATTTGAGAAATGTGGTGTCTTCACACTGAGGGCTTCTTCCAAACAACACAAATTTCTACCACTTATAGTGGATTACTTGGTGAGTTCTTGTTGATCTACCTGTCTTGATAACACGATCTCTGTTTGCTATAAAAGCTAAGAAGGAGCTTACAGATGGTGAGAAAGTTAATCAGAAGATCAAAGTATTAAAATACAGTGACCTAAGTGTTATAATAGAGGTAGGTACTGGCTATTTGAAGAGAGTGGGGAAGAAAGCATCCAGGCTGACCCGCTCCACAATTTTTCCAGGAGAGCATAGCTCAAGAAGCAGATGCATGAAAGCACTGATTAGGTTGATGCTTAAAAACAAACAAAAGCAGAAGTCAACTAGGGGATCATTAGACAGGCACACAGTTTTACCTCTTGAATTGATATTTCACCCATCAATATCTTTGCTTCAAAACATTCAACTTATGCAGTTTCTTTTTTCTTCATTCTGTTTTCTTTATCTCTTAAGGAAAACCTTTCAAAAATTTAAATTGTATGGCATTGAAAATGTATTTATTTGCTGAATATTGTTGTGATTGTACTTCATAACTGGTTATTTTTAAAAGAACGCATTTTTTTATGCCTGCCCTGTGGCTCCTAGTCTGGTCTTAGAAACCTTGACCATTTTACTATATAAGGAGTTAGTTTCAATACTTAAATATGTGGTTTTGTAAATTAGTAGTGATATGAAAAAAAAGTACTTTGAATGTCTTGATCTTTGTGGATATTTTATTTATAAGTGACTCAAAGTTTTGTGGTTTGAATTTCATTTATGGCTCATTAAGCCACACTTTCAGGTTCTAAAATTCTCCAAGAAATAAACTTAGGAAGAAAATAGGAAATTATTTTATACATTTATTTTAAGGTCATCTGTCTCCTATTCTGCAATCCATTAGTGTATAAATGGATTTAGATGAAATAAAAGATATTTTAAATGGGGTGTTAGAGATTATCTCCTGCAAAGTCCCTGATGTTACAAATTATCAAGCAGTTCAAGGTTAGGAAACCCACACCCTCCAAGTGGAGGCAGGAATGAACCACAGAGACCACCTGACTGCCAGTCCACAGGGCTTTTCTCCACACCAACTTGTCATTCCTAATTACAGAGAAAAGCAATGCAAAATGAGCTCGTTGCTCTCTTCTAGAGCTTCTGAAAGTAACATAAAACACGAAACCTTGACAAGTTCATTCAAGGGTAAATCATTGCAAGAAAATCTTATTGAAAACACAAGGGTTACTTTATGATTATTCATAGGAAAATAACAAACTAACGAAGAAAATACTGCTGCTCAATAAATATCTGACCTTTGGGAGTTTTGCATTTGCATTTTTGATGCTGAAAGCCTATGATTTGCTCTAAGATAGGCATATGGGGCTTTCAGTACAGCTGCATTTTTTGCCCCTTACCTTTGAGTACAGGGTATATCTTCAGAGAATATTGTTTGTGGAAATCCCATCCCCAAAGGGAAGCCATCTTTAATGCTCAGCATGGTATCAGAGAGGAATAAAGAAATCTAAAAAATGATTCTTCACATTTAGAATAAATTTTAAACTATTTTATTTTGTTCTTAAAGAATACTCAGGAGCCAAAAGGGAGTCCCTAACTTTTTCAGTTATGGAAGAAATATTGTGCTGAAGAGTTGAGAATTTGCAAAGACCTGGAATTTTCCCTCTTTTTAAATATAAGTATTCACTGTGCTTTGATACTGTTATGATAATAACTACATATCTGTTTATTTTATGAATAATTAAATGACTACTTCCTAGAAGTGTATCTGTATATGGATAGGTCTGTAAACATCATTTATATAACATTACCTTACTGAAGCTGTTGCCCAGATGGGCACATTATGTGCTTTGCAGATTTCTCTGCCATTAGTCCCAATATTTAAAAATCTATTGACTAAAATCCTATTTAACCAGAATATTATAAGAAATTTTGACATTTCTCAGATGCAGCAGCACAAGTACATATTCAATCTACTAAAATCTGTGTCTAAATGTTTACAAGGAAGATCTGAATTTCATGAAAAATTAACCAGATCATCAGTAAAATATTAGGGAACATAGAGTACATGTAACAAAGCAAGATTTTGAATCACTATACCCTAACAAATTTTTTAATCAGAGTTTAATGTAGTTATTTATATATAATATTTCATCAAGTATAGCATTAGTCAATATAGCAATCAATATGGAAAAAGTTAGCTTTTCTTGATTCCATAAGGTTTTTGGGTTTATTTTCCTAGGTCTTCTCCACTATACCCTACAAAAAAATAACTCAAAACAAGAAGCATATTGTCACCCATAGAGGAGATAATTTTGTGAAACACCAGTTTTGGGAACTGATCAGCCTTGAAGAGAAAACGTATTTTCTGAGATTTAAAGCCTAATTCTCAATGACTGAGTTTCTAAAGTTTATTAGTATCATAAAAATTTATCTATTCAAAGAGAAACAGAGAGCATAAATCAATGGAACACTTATTTACTGACATAACTCATATGGTTTCATAAAATATATTGGCTTTTCAAAAGAGAGCCAAAAGGAAAAAAAGAGTAGGCTAAAAAGAGCAGTGCATTGTGGGTGGGGTAATGTTGAAGGGTCAACCAGGCTGTAGGGACAGTGGCCCTCAAGCTGAATCTGAAGCAAATCCTGGGTTCAAGCTGCACTGATGTCGCAGGGATGCACCCAGGAGGAAGGGAGAAGTAAAGAATATCTGCAGGAAGGTATCGCCAAGAAAGTGTGACATTTGTTGTCACATAGGTCATGGGACCTTAATTCAATAGATTGTTCTTTCACAGAACATCCTATTCTCTCCCTTCATAATTGTAATTTCTTGAATAATCACCATGTCCCCTGGATTGTACCTAGCACTGCATAAACTTAATAGTCACCCAATCTTATGAGACAAGCATTATGATTGTCTTTATTCTACAGATGACAGAAAAAAAAGACAGAGAACTACTTCACACTGATTGTCAAGGCTGCACTAGTACAATGAGCTCTACCAGGACTAAGGTGAATTCAGAGAGTAATTGAGGATGGAGGTGATAAGCTCCTGACCTTGCCTGTGGGAAGATGAGACAGTGGTCACCAGAGGTGGTGAGGGGAGAGGGTCAGCCCGGAATCTTCAAGGTGCTACACTTGCTGCAATAACTAACAATACAAGCCCCTGTGGGCAGAGCCCACAGGCCCTGATGCTTCCTGTAGCCAAAGTAGATTTTTAAAAAAGGAATCTGCTTCCTATAAAAATACCTACAATCATCACAAAGTCTTCTTTGTAAGTGTATTGGCAGAGTAATGAATGCTGGGGTGGGTAACAATAAAAATAAGTTATGTCCTAGATGGAAAAAAAAAGTGTTAAAAGCTTATGACTTCTTTATGCTCCTTTGTATTTACTGAAACAGATGCCCTTGATAAAAAATTAATGAGTTTAAAATAAATTGGTGATCTGTAATAACTGCAAATAACATTGAATATGCAAGGCTATTTTTTTCTTTGACTAAAATTCAGATAAGCTTTAAAATTTGGCATGAAGTTCCCCAGCCAGGCATTTTGGGGACAGTTGTTGTTTGGCAAGCATCAACACACTCCATCGAGCCTCTTGAGTCCTTTGTGAGAGCTCTAGTGCTTTACTACTGCATCACATTTGGACCTGTTAACACCTGTGATAATATCTCATCCATTTCAAATTACTTCCAGTAAAATTTGGCGTGTCAGCTACAAGACTGAATTATGATTGAGTTTTAAAGGAGTTGAGACTCTGGGGAATTGGTTTCGTTTTAAATAGGCAGTGTAGCCCCAAACACTCATGTTTTGAGGGCTTAATTCCCAACGCAACAATGTTCAGAGCTGGGACCTAGATATGTGATTGAACCATGATGGCACTGACCTCATGAATGAATTAATCCACGAATGAGTTCATAGCTGAATGGACTATTAGGAGAGGTGGGGCCCAACTGCAAAAAGTGCATCAGTGAGGCATGGCTTTGAAGGGTGTATCCGATTCCCAGACTCTCCTCTCCTCTCTCCTCCTCTCCTGCCTTCCATGAAAACAAATTAAGTGAATGAGTCCAACCAATCATGGCCTAAAACCATGAGCCAAAATAAATCATTTCTCCTTTAAGTGGTTTAAGTCATCTCAAGTACTTTGTAATAGAAACAGACTAACACAGACTTTGACTAACACAGAATCCTTGGCAAAACAAATGTTACACATTCATGCCACTAGGGACATTAGTACTTTCAATTTTTAAACTCCAGAACAGAAACCTTTGAGCATCTTTGTATTATGTTACTCCTCCTATACCAGAAGTTCCCCCTTATTGGCTCTCTGAGAAGCTTTTACCCCACTGTATATCCCAGCATGCCAAAAGCCCAGAATTCTTCCTTGCTTACTCACCAGAAACAATGTGAAAAAGCAACCAGGACAGAAGAGAAAGAATCTCATACTATAGAGTCAAATCTAAGATTCATACATATACCCACCAAATATTAAATATTAGCCTGAATTATATTATTTTTCTGAGAAATATTTTATCTATTGAAGCAATATTCTTCCATCTTCAATTTCTGAGAGTATGATTAAAATAATGTGCATATATATTGAAGAGCAGAGGATGGTTTTGCACAATATAAAGATGAAATAGTCACAGGTTTGTTTTATATCCTATGCATTTTAATAAGCAAATTCCCATTTACAAGAATTAAATGTTCCAGATATTGATTTCGGAGGGATAATATATAATATGAAAATAAAATCCAGTAATATTATGTGATGATGTGTAATTCAATATAGCTAGAACCCTGGAAAGTGAATAATAAAGCTATTCTTATTAAAATATATTCAGAAAATCAAATTCATTCCCTGAAGTGCATTGCAATAAAATTGAAACAATGTTACATGATTCACAGCGCTCTAATTCAGACTTTTTAAATCATCTGATGTCAAAAACAAGGGATTATTTTTCCCCTTATCTCCAACTCTGTACATATTCTGTAATGACATAAGAAAATCTACAAATGTGTTCCTAAGTTTGTTCCAATTTAAATCGCACTTTTTACCACCCTGTGGTAGTAAAATATTCATGTAAGTTATGTAAGTGTATCTGGTTTAGATATGTCACTATTTTCCCACAAAATAAAATACTGTATTAATCCTACCTATTTCTAGATAGTAAATGCTCCCTCATGGATATGTGTTAACCATCGCCCAAGGGATTAAAGGGACAACTAACTAAGTTTATTAGCTGGCTCTATAAATCCATCTCTAATCCTAGATTCTTCCACATGGCCTTTTATTTTATCCTCCCAGAACCCAAAGAGGATGTCATTTTATCTGTATTTTGCAGAGGAAAAATTGAAGCTCAGTGAGGTTCTAGTAAACTCCTAAATGTCATAGAACAGTGAAATGGAGAGGACCAGGTTTTGAACTCAGCAATAAAAGGGGCTGCTCTGATCACTGAGCCACTGTGGCCTCTGTTAGATACCCAGAAGGTATGCAGAGAGCTGGCTGAGTCCTGCAAATGCTCAGAAATTTGATTTATGAAGCCCTCACCCATGCTAAGGTGACACAGGAGGAGCCTGGTCCTGGGAAACTGCTATTTTCTGTGACAGTTGGTACTGATGGATTAAAATTATCTCAAGGTAAAAAGAGGAATATTTGAGCATTATAAAAACAAACTTGTACTGCTGAAATAGATGGCATCTGGTGCCTGGCTACAAGTAATTTTGAAGATGACACAAAATTGTGCTACAGAGACCACAGGGCTTTCATAAGAAATTCCTGGTCACTTTTCCTGACAGTGACATCCCTTTATGGGAAGATGAGCTAAATCTGGAAGGTTTATGAAGTGATTCCAAAGACAGATCATTTTAGAGTAAACCATACTTAGAAATGGAGGACCAGTAAAATGAAATCTCCTGTACCCTAAAGACTCCTACTGACCCTTCAGAAGCACACAAGTGTCATCCTCTCCCACTATCGAAAGGTAATTCACAATTAAAAACTATTAAGTCATGGAAAATGAAGTTTCTTTCTATTCTGCCAACTATGACAGGCTGTCAAAATATTTAAAGTATGATGATTAGTGGTTTTTTTTCCTAACAACTTTTGTTATAAAAATAATGCTTGCTTACTGAATGACACTCAAACAATATGGTAATATCCAAAGAATAAAGTAAAAATGAGACATGAGCACCACTCCCTAGAGGATACCTAGCTTCCTCATCCTTCTAAGCATATATAGACACAAATATTCATTTATATAAATAGTATATAGCAGCATCATGCTATATACACAAACAAATGTTAATGCATTACTCTCTCTTTTTTAAAAAGATAACAATGTATCATTTGTCTTAGAGATTTGGCTCCTAAAAACTTGGAATAATTAGATTGCACTGATAAATAGACAGATAAATGCTGTACAGCTCCAAATGGGATGTTTCCAGAGAGATCAATGTTAAATTCGTTGGTTTGTTTTTATGTAAATGAGCATGAAAAGCTTCAATAAAAAAGAGAAAAGGTAAAAAAAATTGATGCATTGAAATTAATTCTTCCATCACATTGCTTGGAACATCAAATAAGGTACTAAAGACCATAGTCAGTGTTCTAATTTCCAAATAAATAAAGTAGCTAAAAGATAAACAAAGTAGCTGATATATTTGCCATTTTAAAATGTGATTTGAAAAGTTTGCCAAAGATGAAAATAGGAAAGAGAAATGTGAAAGTATCATCTTTCCAGGGATACAAATGCTATTTTTTAAAGCATCCATTCCATTACTACCGGAAAATAAAGGAAGGGAGGGAAGGAGAGAAAGAAAGACACTGGAGTACTTGTGAAAAATTGAATTACAGGTCTTAATTTTTCACCCTCCCTCAGTAGTGTTCCACATCACCCATTCCTAACAGTGGGAAAGGCCATTTTCCCTGCTTCCTTCTGTCTCTTGGATTGGCTCCAACTGGCTGGAGCATTTGAGAGCACCTCCTAAGATACAGAGTGGATTGTCTTTCCATTACTGCAACAAAATACTGGAGAAAGTCTACTTATAAGGGGGAAACACTTTTTTGGCTTACAATTTCCAAGGTGTTAGTTCATTGTTGCCTGGTCCCATTACTTTTGGGACTGTGAGGCAGACATCATGGTAGGGAGCACACAGTGCAACAAAGCTGCTCACCTCATGGTGGCCAGGAAGTGACAATGAGAGGAGGATAAGAGGTGCCAAGATCCCCTCCAAGGGCTTGCCCTCAATGGTGTCCCACCAGGCTCTACTTCCTGAAGGTTGTGCCACCTTCCAACAGCACCATAGACTGGTGATCAAGCCTTTAGCACAGAACACTGAAGGATATTTCAGGTCCAAACTATAACATACTTCAGGCAGATCTGAACAACCTAGAGCCTATAGGCAAATTCAACTGTGCTCAGCTGAGATGAACTGAACCCAATAACTTATACTTGGGGTTGTGAGCTACTGAGTTTTAGAATGATTTGTTGCACAGTACTATTGTTGTAATAGCCGATTTATAACAGTTATAAGTGATCCACAAGAAAAACGTGTCTCAGCTTTATCTGTGAATATCTCCCCTTTTGCAGTGTGGTGAGCTATTTATCATAGTGAAACCACTGGGAGAAAGGCAATACAGGCTTGATGCACTTTGCCAATGTAAGGGCATGGCTTTGGAAGTCTTATAAAAACAGAACAGTCAGGATATTTTTCTAATAATATCAGCCTTGAATTTCATGATCATAAGATAATTGGCATAGGTACATCTTTGGTAAATGAAGCTAACCTCATAAAATTGAAGTATTCAGGGTATAAAGCGACCATCCAGTTACATTCATCATGCCTTTAATTCCATGAAACACCAGGAGTTGTGATATATAGAAAAGCCCCACATGCTCTAAATTTTATTGGGACACAATTACTCCAAACTTCCTTTCTTAATGGAGAGGGTGTTTTTAAAAACTGAGAACATGGAGGTCACACTAAATTGCATCATCTAGAATCACACTCTCCAATAAGATAACTACTAAACACGTGACTATTGACCTCTCAATTCAGTAAAATTAATTAAATATCCAATTCCTCAATCATACTAGCCATGTTTCATAGGCTGCATACCCAAAAGTGACTGGTGGACACCGTAGAGATATAGAACTCTCATCATTACAGAAATTTCCACTAGACAGTATTTATTAGAGGGAAGGGGCCCAATCCAAGAGTCACCATCTTCTGAAATTAGGAGGCTAAAACCCTTTGGAGTTGGGGCCACAAATTTATAAATCCTTTTCAGAGAAGGGGAAAAAAAGCTCAAAAGAGAGGCAATTATCAAGTGTAACATCACCATACAGAAACTGTTTTAACTGATACAAAAAGACACAGGATTCAGAAATTTTAACTTTTATCATTTTACCTATATTATCTGTCATTCAACCAACCTTTTTCTTCCAGTTAGGCAAAACAAATATAAAGATATTGTGGCGAAGAAAGCAGAGGAGACTATAATCCTTGTAATTACCAACCAGCTGAGATTATGTCAGCTGGTGTACCTTGAGTAATTAAAATTTTAAAGATTGTCTAAATCTTAATACTATTATTGTGAGTCTGAGCCTAATATTGTGAGTCTGAACTTGAGTTAAATTAGCTCTTACTAAACTTCATAAGGAGCCAAGGAGCTTCTTAAAGAAATAGTGTACTATTTGGGTATTTCTTGACAATAAAACCATAAAAAGCAGAAAGACCAAGAGCTCCTGTCCCTTTTGTTACAAACTAACATATGTACCTGGCTCCTCAATTTTGATAGTGTAATGCGAATAGCAAGAAACTTTCCATTATGTGGAAGACATAGCTATACTCACAAATAAGAATTGGAAGCAAAACAGAAAAAGAACTAAAATTGCATATTTCAGTGCAAAACTTCAGTACACATGGAACATCCTCTGAGGGCTCTCAGAAGTAATTTTAGAGATAGTTCACAAAGGAGCTAAAATTTCCCATAGATGAGTATTGCAAATTTTACCTTCCAAAGATGACCTCACTGATAGCTTCCATCTTGCACACTTTACTAAACCTTTCCCTTCCCTGTGCAGAGGTGCATGCATGCTCATTCCCACTTGAACCTGAGAAGGTTAATAGAGCACAGCAGAAGAAATCACTTTAGAGTCATGCGCCATTTAACAATGGTGATACATTCTGAGAAATGTGTTGTTAAGGGATTTTGTGGTTGTGTACATAAACATAAAATGTACCTACACAAACCTAAATCCTTTAGCCTATTCTATACCTGGGTCTGTGATACTGCCATTTCTCCTAGGCTACAAACTTGTACAGCATTTTACTGTACTGAATACAGTAGGCAGTTTAACACAGTGGTAATTATTTGTGTATCTAAACAGAGAAAAAGTACAGTATAAAAGATACGGAAGTGATACGCCTATGTAGGGTACTAACTGTGAACTGAGTTTGCAGGACTGGAGTTGTTTTTGGTGAGCTGGTTAGTGAGGGCGAGTGACTGGAGTGGAGGGACCTTACTGCGTACTACGACAGCCCTCACAAACACTCTGCACTTGGGCTGACTTGATCAAAATACTTTTCTTTATTTAATGAGGAATTAACTTTAGCTTACTGTAATTTTTCACTTTTTTTTTTTTTTTCTTGGTACCGGGGATCGAACTCGGGTCCTTGCGCTTGCACAGCAGGCGGCGAAACCACTGAGCTAAATCTCCAGCCCAACTTTTCACTTTATAAACTCCTTAGGTATTCTCTTTACTTCCTGACTCTTGTAATAACAGTTGGAAATGCATACATTGCATTGTACAAAATGTTTTATTTTCTTTATGTGCTTATTATAAAATATTTTTCTCCTGTAAAAGTCTTTAATCTTAGTTTTACTTTTTAAAACTTTGTTAAATCTGAGGCACAAGCACACACATTAGTCTAGGCCTGCAGGATCATGACTATTACCACTTCCACCTCCACATCTTGTCCCACTGGAAGGCCTCAAGGGGCAGGCCTCCATACATGGCTCTGTCACCTCCTGTGATAACAATGGCATATTCCGGAATCCTTCTGAAGGAACTACCTAGTGTCATTCTTTCAAGAAATATGTCTACAGCAGTCTGCTTTTCTTCATCAAAAACTTGTAATCTCATAATGCTCCATAAGCCTTCCTCTATTAACAAAAACTTTCTGGTATTAGAGTTCGTGTTTCCAAACATTTAAGGAGTTGTTGAGGTCTCTAAAAGCTTGGTAAACATTTCACTGTGGATTTACATGGAGTACTTCCTTTCCTTCTCCTGCAGTTACATTTTCATTTGCCTCTTCTTCATCTATGCCTTCCTAGTACCACTCCAGCAATGCTTCAGTAGCCAGTGCCTCAGAAACCAACTCTAGAAGGTGCTCAGCCTCATGTAGTCTAATGTTGCTTGTCATCTCAAGTAAGCGTTGTTAATTTTTGCAATTTTCTCATCCTCGGGAAATTATTTGAAATCATGGCCCCCCTTTGAATGTCTTCTTTTCAGATGTCATTCATATACTGCCTGATGGCATCACCCCAAGCCCAAGGAGGTTCTTGATGCAATCACAGATACTGTAATACTTCCAGAAAAGGCTCAGGGTCTTCTCAATGACTTCCTTAAAGGCTGCTATACTTCTCTCATCTAATCATTGAATGGAAGAGGTGATTTTTGAATAATAAAACACTTTTAGTGAAATAATGATGAATAATATAATAGTATGTACAAGGGCATCATCATAAGCAAGACCTGGAAAGGTATGCTGTTCTCCAAACAGTACTGATCCGTGTTATAAGCACGGCAATTCAGATGGCGTTTTGGAAGGGAAACTGGGTCGTGACTTGTCACTGCTCCTGTAGTACCTTGACAGTGTGTGTTTCTTGATTTGCTTGAAAACTCTAGGATCTCACTGTGCCAGATCACACAAATTGTTTCAATTTGTAGCCTTAAACATTGTCCCCAAGCAAGATCATTGTCTTGTCTTTAAAAGTTTTAAAACCTGGCACCGACTTGGCCTCCCTATGGATTAAAGTCCTGTGCATCCATTTCCAGAATAGGGAGGCTTCATCTATGTTGCAGATTTGCTCTGACAAGCAAGTTTCCCCCATTCCCGGCTTATCTACTTTCCAAAAGTTCTTCTGCTACACATCAGCACTCATAGACTCACCCGCCCCCTTTCACATTATGTAGTGATTAACGATTCTTGATCCATTTAAGCTACCTAGAGCTAGCAGCACATTCATGTCATTGTGTCAGCTCTAGCCTTTGATTTCAATGTGGCAAACAAACCTTCTGCTTTAGCCATGGTTGTCATGCTGCTAAGTGGGAAAACTTTCTGTGTCTGGTGTTCAATCCAAGCCAGTAGAAATGTCTTTGTATCTGATACAGGCTCTTCTTGAATTTTGTCTCACTGCCTTCAATGAAGCAGATTCTTTTAACAGATTCTATAAATTTGTTCATGTACTTTGAGACTGTAGCTATAGAGCAGTGAGACAGGCTTGACTGGGGAGCGACGTCCACCCCTGATTCTCACCTCCATAGTTTTCATCAATTTTGATTTTATTTCCAGGTCAATCACTTGAAGCAACCTCATACTGGTAACATTCGCAGTGGATTTTTTACACTTGGGGCCTATGATGAACAAAACAACATGAGGTTAAATCAAGCACAAGAGAAAATGAAGCAATCAAGAGACAGAATAAAGATGAGATGTAAAGGCTGCTGCCAGCCCTAACAACACATATTGTTTCACAATAAACAGTTTTTATAGAAGTCAAACAAATACACTCTAATTAATGATAAAATATAGGCTATTAAATACATAAACCAATAACTGTAATTTACTTTCATTATCAAGCATTATATACTGTACATAATTGAAAGTATTATACTTTTATGCTACAACAGCACTATATGATAGGAATTTTTCAGCTTTATTTTAATCTTATGGAACTATTGAAATGTAGTCCCTCGTTGACCAAAATCTCATGCAGCACATGACTCTACTGTTCAAGCTAGGACATAGAAACGTCATGCACTCCTGCCTTTTCCTTCCTTCTTCCTTTGAGAAACTCTTGAAAGTATACTCTCTATACCCCAAAAGCAGCACCCAAGCATAGAACTGAGACAAACTTCCCTATTAAACCTTGCCCAAATTGCAGATTCTCAAACAAAATAAATAATTATTGCTGTTTAGATTACACTTTGGTGTGGCATATTATATAATAGTGACAACTGATAAAGATATGCTTTTGTTGCAAATATCAAGCTCGGTGGCTTAAAACAATATAAATATATCTTACCATTCTGAAGAAATTCAACATGAGTCACATGGGGCTGAAATCAGGTAGAGTGTGGGTTTTACACTTTTGTTCATCATTCCAGGAATTCTGGTGGGGAAGGAGAGGGTTTATGTTGTTCCTTGGCACCTCTGTTTTTACACTCTTCCATCTCCTAAATTTGTCAAGTTTATGAATTTTCTCACCATCCCACACATAGTGTTGCTGATCTGTGTTCTATCTCACCTAGATATAATATCCCTCTTTTCTTTGATTTCCAAAAGTAGCAAATCAAGTCAAAGAAAGTAAATAAAAGTTAAATCCCACAGATCAATTTTCCCAAAAGTGCGAGGAGATAGAAAGACTACACCTACCAAGAGCAACTTACAGTCACGCTTTCAACTTGCTCATGGAATGCTAGGTCTGCTAACTTAGGTCAGCTTCCCCACATGGCTCCGCTATCTTTTCTGCAGCAAAATAAAAGAAAGTGGAATCATCCTATGGCTTCTTGCAGAGCCAGGAAGCTCCTTCCAGCCCTGACCCCATGCTGAGCAGCAACCCTCCTCTTATGTACAAGAAATTCACTGCTGCGCCTGACTTCTCAGTTTTCTTTCCCTCACCAGTGTCTGCAAGAGGAAGAGAAAGAAAGAAATTTATTTCTAGACTAATGTAAATAATGCCACCTACCTCTATTTCCCAAGAAGGCAGAAAATGCTACTGCTTTGCCTTAAAATATATTTCCCCCTCTATTCACTTACATGAACATGAAGAAAATATTTACGTTAACTTTGATTTTGGGGGAATCCTGTGAATTCATTGGCCTAGGAACTTTAGGATAAATGTATTTCTGGGTGAATTTTTTTTTTTATTCTTCCCTCCTCATGTCCTGCTGTGATCTAGAGATCAAAAATCAGGCAGTACGAGCAGACTGAGGTGGCTGCTAACCAACAGGGTAAGGTACCTGGTAATGTGTGCCTGAGAAACAAAAAAGCTAGTCTTGCCAGGCAGGAGCTGGCCTTGTCCCAGAACAGCATGTTGCCAAAGGCAGGAAGGATAACAACCTCAAAAGTAATCTAGGGTCTACAGGAGTGCTTCGGAGTTTCCAAGGAAATTAAAAACTAATAACCAGATTACACATTGTGAGCTCTGTGCCCTGTGGACTTCTGCTGAATTATGGATGAGGTGAAGAACAGAGTGAAGGAAGGGTGGCTAGACAAAGAAATGGACCTTTCATTAACAACAACCACAGATGTGGCCTAAACCTCTCTTCTCATCAGTGCCCCAGGACTCATGAGGTCATGGATATTTGGATCATGCTAAAATTGTGTTAATATTTGTTTAGGAAGAAGATACACTAAGCGTTAGATGGCAGAGTTATGAATGATTTGAAAATTTTAAAAGGCTATACCCTCAAATAACACAAGAGGCATAGTGAGGGCTGCACATCAGGAAGCCACATGGAACCACTTTGGTTCAAACACTGTGTTGTGATGAGAACTTTCACATATCATATCAACTAATTTAATTCTCACAGCGAAAAGGCATATTTCTCACATTTCCAGGCATGCAAGCCTGGCTAAGAGCTAAGAGCTCCAGCAAAACTAGCTTCAATCCTAGCTCTGCAACATGCTAAGATCCAGTTATCTCATTTGTGAAGTCAGAAAATTCTACCTACCACTTCTCATTGTGAGGGCTAAATAAGTCAAGATGCAGAAATTACTAACTGCAACACAAAGTGTCACCCATAAATAACACATACTTGGTAATGGCAAATATACATTTTTATATATATATATTGTAGATAGACAGATAGATCTTTACTACACAGGAGACTGATCCTGTAAATCAGGTACCCAGAAAAAACTCTGCTTATTAGAAGGAAGAGCAGCATTTGAACTGGGATTTTCTGTACTTCTAAAGAAAATAGTTTATCCTGAGTGCAAAGGGTAGATTTAGTGTTCAAGCAAAAAACAGTATCTTGACTATCACTTCAGAAAAACTCTAAATACTAACCCAAGAAAAAAAATTAAATCCAGAATTAAGTATAGGAATGAAACAGTAAAAAAACAAAACACTGAAAACAAAACACAAAGCAAACACTGAAGCCTCTTTATTACTGTAACTTATGTATTATGTATGTCTAATACACTCAAAAGCCCTAGAATAGGCCCAGTGGGACGTTAAAACACAGAAATTTCAAATTAGAAGCAATCTTAAAGAGCATCCAATTTAAAACTTCTTATTTTACACAGGAAGAAGCTGTGGCTCTATGGCAGTAGATCTCCTGGCTATGTCCCAAAGCCACCCAAGAGGTGACAAAACTGCTGGGAAAGTTCTTAGTAGCTTGTCTTGCCTACCTTTTAGAGTCAGCTTCTCTTCTCAAGGTGTTATCTGTGGGGTCTCCCTCAGTGGACGACAGATGGGCCTTCCAGGTCACTGATGAAATGCGTATGCATAATGCCATGCAGATATCACTATATTGGAATATCAAGAGCACTTTTTGTTTTCCATTTGTCTTGAAAACTGGAGGGTATTTTTACTGAGTTGTAAGTCTGTTTAATATTCTCCTCCTTGATTCATCTTTTCCTTTTATTTCTCACCCTATCAAATTAACCAGCAAGCCCTACTGAAGCTGTCTTTAAAACATACCAGCCTGGGACAAGACACCATCCTCTTTGGCCTGGACTGAATTAATAGCTTCGTAGCTTTCTCCCTGCTTTCATCTTGTCTCGCAATGGTAGTGATCTTCTAATATAGATAGGTTTAATGGATCTATGTTAAGCCTTCCAAGGTGTTCTGCTGCATGTAGAATAATACCCAAATGCTATATGTGGTCCACAAAGCCCTAGGTAATCTGGTCCCTGTCTGCCTCCTCCAGTTCATTTTCCATTTGTTCCTGTACTCCAGACATACTTGACATCATTCTCTTCCCTGAAGAGTCCCAGTTCTTTCCCTTCTTAGAGCCCTAGTGCTATGCTGGTTTTGCTTGGAATATTCCTCTACCAAAGCCTCCTGTATCCAGTTACTTCTTATCAGTCACATCTCCACTGCATGTAACCCCCTCAAAGATACCTTTCCCAATGACCTATTCTAAATAAGGCTTCTAGTTACACTCTATCTCATCACTGTGTTTTCTTTTTATTGTACCATCTCATGTCATATTTTATTTCTCTGATTTATCATTGTAATCCCAGCACCTGTAACAATGTATGACAATAGCAGGTGTTATACGTATGTAAATGAAATGTCAATAGGAAAAATAATTTCATATCAAGGGATAAGATCAGTAGGCATTTTGAATAGAGAATGCCCACATGAGAATATTAAATAATAATTAGTCATTAAATTAGATAATAATTAATCACATGACTAATGCTAGTTATTCACATGGCAATTACTCTTCCTTCTGAGCAGGACAAATGGGTAAATGAGCCTCAAAGTTTTAGTCAGAATGCTTGCTGCTGATGAAACCTAGGATTCATTCATAAACTCTAGGATTCACTTCCAAAATCTAGAACCAAACTATTTCACAGCTTATTAACTTACAAGTTGACTGAGAAAAACTATGCAAAAAATGTACATAAATTACAAAACTAAAATATAAATAAAGTGTTATAGAAATTTCTTTTAAAAGGGTGACTTGTGAACTGGGAGATTAAAAAATGAACTCCAATTATTGTTAATCATTATCATAAAATGAAATGAATGTATTATAATATGTTTGAAAAATATATAAGAAAACTCGTAATTCCATAAACCTAACAAATTTACTTATAAAAAGTATTTTCCTTTGTTTCCATATCTGTGCTCATAATTATCAAGTTGTGATTGCAACAAAGTATTCTATCAGATGCCTCTACCTTAATTTGATTAATATTTCCATTATTATTTGTTATTTCTCTTTCAATATAAAAGTGTTAGAGAAGGAGTTTTTAAAGGACAGGAGTTTTCTCCCTCGTTTTTTCTTTGCTTAGAAGAAAATTTTAAAAGTGGAATTATCAAATCTATGCTTCTAAACATTTCTACAATTCTTAGTACATTATACCAATTTATTTTTTTTATTATTATTATTATTTTTTTGGTACCGGGAATCGAACTCGGGTCCTTGCGCTTGCGCAGCAGGCGGCGAAACCACTGAGCTAAATCCCTGGCCCACCAATTTATTTTTTAAAGGCATAAAACTAATCTTTTCTCTAGTCACACCTAAGGATTACAGATTCACGTCAATCTCACCAGCTAAGGAGAATCTATCCACCTATATTTCCACAATACATTGTAAAAAACTTTCTTCTTCAGGCTTTCCTCTCAATTTCTGCAATTACTAGCAAGATCATTTTAACACGTTAACAAATAAGTTGGGCCGGGGATTTAGCTCAGTGGTTTTGCCGCCTGCTGCACAAGGGCAAAGACCTGAGTTCGATCCCGGTACCAAACAAAAACAAAAAAAAAAACAAATAAGTTTATTTCTCCTTTTGTGTGGTCTGTTAGTTTGCTCAATGGTGGGGCAGTGTTTTCAATAGAAAACCAAGGTTCATAAAGGCACTGTGGCAGAAAGGCAGAGGATATTATTTGGATTATAGATTGCACAGAGGGAAAAGCAAAAAAGGAAGACAAAAATTAAATAGTTACCAAATCACAGAAGTCACAAAAGGAAAGACAATTTCTTCAATAAGACTTAAAGATGCTTTTCCTGTAAGTCATATCAGATGCAGATTAATTGTTCTTAAAGGATTTACCTAAGTTTATTTCATAAACAAACAGTAATAAATCCTGTTTCCTCTCTTCCAACTCATGAAACAATTAAATATGTCCTTTGTTATCCAGGATGACAGTAGTTAGTATCTCTTTGTATGTGCTGAATATATTCTTTATAAACACTGCCCTAGAATGTCAACATTAGTTTTTGCAACCACTGAGATTTCAGTTCAGGAGAGAAAAGTAGTATCTTTCCTGACCCATTGCTAGGTTCATGACTGAGAACCCTACAACAAAAACCAGATTAACAAGAAAAATGCATATAAATTTGTTTAGTACAAGTTTTAGGTAACATGGGAGCCTTCATAAATGAAGACTCAAAGAAATGAAACCACTGTATCCTTTTGTAGACAGTTGTGGGAAAGATGCTTAAAGGATGAAGAACCTGATCTGATTGTAAAAAACAAGCAATTTCATACAGCCTGTGTGTTCAGATTCTTCTCAACCTCCCTGTGTGGCATTCCTTCCTCTCTTCCAGGGATAAGGTCAGATAACTGAGACACAAAGGTCTTCAGGGAAGAAGGGCAGGGGTGATCAAAGAGTGACCTTCCTAGGTGCTATGACCTGCTTCAGGGGAGCATGGTGGAAAAAATGAGAAAAACCTCTGCTTCTTGGCATCATGCCATATTTTGTGGTGGCAAAATCTGAGCCCCATCAATAGTTAAACAAGAATTTTACTTTACAGTTTAACAATGTATACTAAATTGGGGAATATATTTGATTAATGTCACATCATCTTGAAAATAGATTTATTTTTAATATATGAAGGAATCTAAAAGATAGCATTTGTTATATAGCAATCGAGGTCAAGTAAAATAGTCAGATACTCAGTCTGACTACCAAAGCACATTATCACACCTATTCAAAGAGACCTGGAAATTATCCCAAACTTCAGGACTATAATTTCTTTTTATTTTACTTATTTTCTACTTTTTTGTCAGGTGTGTTTGTGTGTCTGTTGAGATGTTTTTAAAATATAAAAAAATAAGTCTTGCTACTTCAGTTGTTAATTTTAGCAAATAGTGTAATGTTTGATGTATGGACAGATTCAGTAAATATGTTTTTGATGTGTTGTAACAATAGGAATAAATAATAACTGACTGCAAGTACCTTTCTTGCACTGAAGTTTGTGTACTATAATTCGGCATAATCTTATCAAATCTATGAGAAATAGAATGTCATGTCTGTGACTGCCCAGACTCCTAATCCCAAACTCATACCTACAAGAGAAAAATGGTTGATCACCAGATACAACTGCTTTACTTGAAAGACTTTGTTCTTTCTTAATCAGAGGATGATAAAGCTGAGAGTAGGATAAGAATTCTGGCCTGGTGGCAGTTTCCATAGCAAAGGGGAATAATCAGCCATGATTCTGGGACAAGGTGAGTTGTATTTCTGTTTTCGGTTTGCCCATTAGTAAAACTTTCAAAGCAACTGCATTATTAAAAGTCATGTATCAAAACCATCAGTGTTATTCCATATCTAAAATTCTACCAACTAGTACAGCAATACCCTTTCCATCCTATGTCGTGGTTAAAATGTGATTTTTTTTCCCTAATGAACTGCCTTGGTAATGCAACTCTGAAGATATAGCAGTTTAGACAATGTGTATAAAACAGTACTCATTTTATATCAATATGTTCTAGTTAAGAATTGGCTTTTTAAAGGTAAAATTGTGTTTTCTATTTGGTTGGTTTTGCGGTTTGATGTTACCTATTTATTATTAATTTATTCACTTGGTTTCTGCTGGTAAAGGGTATATTATAGAGATACTAGCAAAAACATCTGGGTGGCAGTTAAACATTTAATTATCTGAATGCTTCACCTATATCATGCCAAACATCTGGGCACTGGAAATTGTTCTGTTTGTATTCAGATTATTAGAAATGGTACCAAACTTAGTTACTATCAATAAACATTGTCTACCTTAAAATTCAAGACCCGTGCAATTTAGAAGGCATCCATGAAGTGAATCTCACTAGGGGAATTTAACAAAAGAAGGTTGCTAACTAGTTGCATAGTCACCAAAGGATTCCCAGGGCGGAACATGTGAGAGTCCCATTCACTCTGTAGCTTAGTAAGTCATCCAATAAGTATACACAATGCTGTTTAAACTAGACTTCATTCGGGAAATGATGCATTGGAATGTGATATTACTTTAATTTCCTCCAAAAAAGGTCCCTGATTCATATTACCCTCCTCTTAACTGTTGTTGAACTGTTGGTATGGTTGATTTTTGACTGAATATATTACATGGAGCTTTCCGACCAGCAGATACTTGCCTTTTATGCACTAAGAATACAGTGTATTATTCTAAAAGTTAACCTAGGGAAGAGGTATGAGGATGTATCACCCACATGGAGGGGGGATTGAGAAACTCATGTGAGCACCCTGTGGGATTAATGGTCTAATGTGCATTATTGTTACAGTTCAGCCTCTCTCTGTGTTTCTCTCTCCATTTCTTCCTCCTTTACAATCCCTCTCTCTCTCTCCTTGCCAACAAATGCTATTCAGGTGTTATTCACCATTGAAAATACACTATGCTACAGACAATTTAGTTTATACACCAGAGCAAATACACAGTTACAGACAATTTATTTAATGTAACCAGGAAATCTTGGTGTCTGCCCATAGGTCCTAGATGGAACAAGAAGTGTAAGAATGCAGGAAAAAATTTAGCAAGTTTAATGCAGAGAAGGGAGAGTTTATATATCTCACTGTCTATATTGCCTTTGATCACTTCCTATTGTAGAAATTCCTCTTTGTAGACAGATAAAGGCAGAAGCAGAAAATAACAACATAATTTAGAATTTTCTCTGTCAGAGAATAGCATGTGTATTTTGAGAGAAGTACAGCAGTGCTGTGTTTTATGATTGTGTGACCTATAGAAACAAGTACTGAAGCAGCAGCTGCAAATTGCCAGGACAAGGACTAGTCCTGAAAATGAGGAGGAGAGAACCCTGGGGGAGTAAGTATCAAGTGGCATAGCTCAAGCCTCGATTTCAAAAGAAGGAAGATGCAGATCAAAGGGGAGGGAATCAAGGAAGGCTCTCAGGGGTATGGCTGTGGCGGACACATCACAAGGACAAACACTTCACCGGTCTCCTAGGGCTCCCCACACTCATGGACCATCAGGTAGCTATGGCTCTGAACCTGGGCAGGCCTGGTCCTGTAGACAGGTCAAGTCCAGTCCTGTTGGAAAGGAGCAGTTAAGAGCAGTCAGGACTGTCACTTACCATAATGGTGCCATCATTTTCTTCTCAACTTCCGACCTCTTTGCGGGTCGGTTTGTTTGCCCCCACTTTTTCTTTAATGATAAATATTCTGTAATAATAAATCTTATCTTTTTAATTCATTTTTATTGCTTTTTCTATGCTGCTTTTGTTGAAAAAGAAATGATTTTGTGAAAAGAAGATAAAGAAATAAACTAATTAGTCTCCTCAAATGCTAATTGTAGTACCAGGTGATTACTTGGAATCTGTATGATGCATCTTTAAGACAAGCTGTGTTTAATGTACTGTAATGTAAATATAAATTCCATTCTCAGTACAGAATTTCCTGCACAGATACTCTTAAGTTAATGAATTCATGTAATACTTTTCAGACTAAGCACTCCTTCCTTTTTTTATATAAGTGGATTATAATTTAAATAAACTATTGACTCCTCAAAGTCAAGAAATTGAAATTATCCCAGGAATAGACTTTAGTGTCTTTGATCTGACATTGACAGTTTTCAACTTTCCAGATGTACTAAATAAGTAGAAAATATCAGACATTTTTTAAATCCTCATTTCTTTTAATTATCTTTTAATTAACTTTCTATGTCATTTAATGAAGATTCAAGATTTTTTTAATCCTACAGAGTTCATGACTTCTGTATGCCCTTAATGCCACTAAGGACAGGATTTTACATAATAATTGGTTACTTAAATGGAATAGCATGACACACAAGCTATAAGCTGATGGCTTTGAATTAGCAAAGCTTTTGATAAGATTTTTATTCCACTGCCCTGGGAATCATGTGCTTTAGGACAGAGTTGTTTAGAGTTGGACAAAAATCAGAAGTAGTAAAAACTGAAATTCTTAAATTTAGTGAACCAGAAAAATAATGAAATTGAATTGGCGGAAGAATTATTCTTTTCCTTCACTGTATCTCCACCTCCAAGATAGCCCAACAGAAAGTGGAAAGGACTTTTTTCAAATGTTTGAGGAGATGGACATTTAGCTATCCTTATATGTTCACTTCACATTGTACACTTGTATCAGATTATCATGCTGTACCCCATAAACGTGGAAAATTATAATAATACTTTTAAGTATAAAGGAAAGAGAATACTCAATGATGATAGAATCCAAAAGTATTTCATTAAAAAATCTAAATTAGTAAAGGCCAAAATTTGTACTCTGGCCTCAAATACCAGAATTGTTTTGAAGAGAGCCTCGAGGTCCTCGGCCAACTGTCCCTTACCTTATCATTTACTGTTTTCGAATGATCTGATTTAAGAGAGTGATACATTTTTCTCTTGACCTTTATAGCAAATACACTTTACAGTGTAAACAAAAGAAATAATAATATAACAAGAGACATGTTTAAACTACTTCAGAGAACAGACTGTACCTAAGAAATCTTCTCTGTTTATGGCTTGCCTAGGAATGAATGTTAGAGCTGGTGACTATTAATGCAATCCCTCATTTAGTAGGTGTAAAAACCTCAATGGAGAGAGACTACATAACTCGCTCAAAAAATCTCAAAGCCTGAGTTTTTCTTTTATTAAAGTCCAGCAATACATCTATTTTTTTTAAACTTCCACTATTTAGTAGTTGGAATTAGGACATATACTTCAAAACCTTGAGATTTCATTTCTTTTAATATTTTATTTCAAAGTACCAACATTCTAAAATTTTTCAATATTTTACTATATTATTCATATGTATTATTTAGTATTACCATTCTATACTTATTTTGGACTTTATCTCAATTAGCCTATTTATGGAGATTGGTCTGAACTCATAAATCTGTTTGCTCTGAAGATAAAGCTTAACAGCACTGTTTACTGTTTCCTATAAATTACAATCTAGTGAAATAGTGAGAGATATTTTTACATGTGATATATCTAAGTGATCAAAGTTTAACCAATAACCTTGAGATCTTATTTCAAAATGTAATTTTTGACAACAACATCAATAGAGAGATTTTCCTTGCATTTGGGTTAAATTTTTATTCATTCAATTCAATCATATCTAGTCTGACACTTTCTTTGATCACCGGATTAGTCCAGAAGCTGAAATGTAGGTGAGAATGTGATGCACACTAGTACTCTATGGAAGCATGCTCCAAAGCTTAAATTCAAACCAAGATGGAAGGATTTGGAACCATGAAGGAGATGTTTACATGCCTCCTGGGTCAGCCTACATCAAACTGAGGAAATCTAAATACTTGGAAAACAGTCCCCAAATCTGCCAAACAACTTAACATCACCCTTGAATTCAGAAACCAAGAGGGGTTTTTTTCTTTTTTCTTTCCTTATTAAATGATTGATTACTTATTCAAAGAAACTGAAATTTGGATGCCTTTATATTAGTAGTCTCAAACATTTTGTTCTCTGAACCCATTATATTCAGAACACTTTGAAGACCTCAACTATCCTTTTATTATGTGGATTATATTTATCAATATTTACCACATTAGAAATTAAAACTTAAAATTTTATTTAATTAAATTTTAAAATGCAATTAACTAATTTTATATTAAAAATTTTTAACATCTGTTTTTAAGGAAAAGTAACTACATTTTCTAAAACAAGTCAGGGAGGTGACAATACTTAAATACTTTTAAGTTTCTACTGCCTGGCCCAACAGAAAACTGCTGGATTCTCATGGCTGCTTTTGGAATCAATCTGTTGTGATCTATTATTTTAGACCATAAGAAGAAATGCAGGACAACAGCCAATTCAAAGCCATATGTGAAGATTCTATTTCTACCGATTCTTAGCCTAGAAAACCTGACAAGCTCCTCAATTGTACTTCACAAACAAGCACATTGCTGTGATTCTCTGACTCCCTTGCCAGCGACTCTGGAAATTTATTTTTGTGGTCCTAGAAACACACTTGGATGAGTCCAGACTCTATATACTTTTACAAGGTGTTTAGCTTAGTTTAGTTTAGTTTAACTTTATTTCATTTTGTTTTTGCCCCTGAGAAATAAATTTTGTATCTCTGAAATCTATGAAATAATACATTTTAAAGTTAATGCTCCAAATTACTTTATCTTTTATAATGAAAATTCTTATATGATCCTAAGACTTTCTAGTTCAATCTCTTTATTTTTCAGATAAGAAAACAGAAGATAAAAAGGACTAGATGACATTTCTAATGACTTCACTTTCATACAGCATAACAAATTTTATATGCACCCATTTATGGGCATTTAACACCCGTGTGGTCAGACAAACTAATGCACTGGATAGATAGGGTTTTAGAAAAGTATACTTATGAGCCCTGTCCCACACTCATGACCTCACCTAGCTGAAACATTCTACAGTTGACCACACTAACTCTGAACTGCACCACTGTAGCAGTGCTAAGGGAGGTGAGGACCTACCTGGCAGAAACATGAAATAGTCAAGGACCTCTAAGATCCTAAGTCAAGCCTATTAGGGTCAAAATAGACTTCTTCTCCATAAAAGAGAACCAATTCAGAAAAGTTTTGCCCAATGTTTTGCCATTCCTGACCTGAACTGGGAATATTAAATGTATAAAAAAATTCCTCTGATATTAAGGATCAAATACATCTTAACAGATTTTGGTCCTGGAAGGCACCTTCATGATGCCTTGTCCATATAATCAGTTTGGATAATCCTGAGTGATCTTTTCAGGAGGTTGAAATGGATACTCATGGAGCTGTCCATGGTGCTCATCTCAGGGAATAATTTTTCAACATCTGGGCCAGCTTTTTTGTGAGTTTTGCTGTGGTTATTTCTCAAAATCGTGCCTGTGTTTTTAACACTACAGGTGAATGTCATCAGTCTGTTCATTTTCCTCTTTGAGGTAGTCTCATCTCATCAAGAATCTGCCTACCTGCTCCTACTTACTGGGCCAAGCAAATTATCCCACTTAAGGCAAAGCAATGGCCAAGGCTGACCCAAAGAGTAGCTAGTAGACATGATTTAAAGATGGCTGCCTTACCCCAAAGCTTCTTTTTTTAGACTTGCAATGTGACAAAATCCCCATTTGGGAATTGCAGCACCAAAGAACAATAATGACTGAATTCATAGAGGGCACTGGATTAAGTATTGGATGTGTACACTTTTTTAAATTAACATTTACAACATCTCCGTGAGATAGCTGTTATTATCCTCCACTTTACAATGGAAAGACTAAGCCACACAGAAGTTAGTAACATATTCAGCTTAATACAACTAGTATATAGCACAGTCTCATACTTACTTCTAACTGACTACTACACCCAGTGCATTCTGCCTAGCAGAATAGTCTGGGAAAGTGGTGGCAAACCTATGACACATATACTGCAGCCAGCTGTTTGTTATCACTGAAAGCTCTAAAAAGTTCATAATCACTGATATAGGAGAACCTCAGGCATCCTTAAATCCATTGCTCTTTTTCATGTAAGCAACATTTGGCATTTGGCCTCTAGTATATCTTTGATTTAGGCACTTTTTCATTTCTGTGATGGTTGTTCCTGACCAAGGGTAGGAAAGATATATGTTCCTTGCAAACTGATTGAGTGCAGCTGTAAAGCTATGTCATCAAAAATCTCTAACCTCTTTCTCCATACCAGATAACAGCAATTTAATAAGAGTGATTTGCTCCAGGCCAGAAGGTCATTGACTGGCACAAGGCATCTTTATGTGTTTTGAGCTTAGAGATACCATTAATGCCACAATGCCCATAGCCAGACCAAAGGAAAGTTAGCAAGTGATGAATTTGAACTTTGTTCTTTGAAAGATAGGTGTAGTTTTATGTCCATCAGCTTTTGTTCACACTTTCAGAGCTCATTTTCTAGTTTCACTTAATCTTCAATCTCTTCTAATTTCAAGGTTCAGAGTTCAGAGAGCCAGCTCCATGTTACACACTTTCTTGACCAGACAGCTAATCATAACAGAATAATTGCTTCCTCTCAAGATTCTTAACTTAGTCACATTTTTTGCCATACAAGTTGATGGTCAATAGTTCTAAAAATTAGAAAGAAAATATATCTTGGGGCTTATTTTTTCATCCTCACACAGCCCATCTTCTGGTCTCCAATGATCCATGTGCAAAATATATTCACCTAGTTCTGGCATCTCCCAAAATCACAACCTATTACAGCATTAATTCAAAGCCTACCCAAATTTCATCTAAATACCATTGTCTCAGAAATGTCAAATGCTTTATATTCATCATTACCTACATCATGTATGTGTGAAATGCTGAGTAGTTTCCATCCGGCAGCAAAAGTCCTCTCCTTGTCACTTCTCACAGCATAATATCTTTCCCTAGATCTTCCCATCTTCATGGTTCATATTGAAGTTTTGAGAGAAATCAAAGTGTCTCAAATACCTCATAGGCATTTTTTCATTTGGCAACATTCAGTTTTGTTTTCTGCTTAATTGTATTACAAATGGGTAGCTCCTCTTGAAAGTCAGCCAGAAGCATTTAGTATGTTTATCCCTGAAGTGAGAGTCCTTCTTGATGTCTGAATCAGTCACACTAGCTTCTCTGGCTGCAAAAATTTTGGAATCTATTCCTGCAGATCTGACTAATTCTAGTGCTTTTAATCACATTGTCAGCCAGTGACAGACACAACCATCTATACACACAATAGCTTCCTGACAAAAGCTGTATGGAAGTGTACTTTCAGACAATTACAGGTAAAAATGTAGGTGAAAATTCAACATATATGTTTGCACAATTTCAAGTAACTCAGCTAAGGTGTCAAAAACCTTTCTCTCTAATGCAATTACATTTGTTCATGCAGGAGGTCACAGCAGATCACGATGGGTCATAGCTGACCCATCTGCTTAATAACTATGACATTATTTGGTGTTTGATTGAAAGATATTTCCCAATTTCAGGTGTGTTGAAAGGAAATCATGTGTATTTTAGACTTAAAATGATATAGTATTTCCATATAATTAAACATTTTTCTGTACAAATAGACTCAAATCAGACGTCATTTTAATAGCTGCACATTATTTCATTATATTGTGTTCAACCAGTCACTGTTTATTAAATATTTAAGATATTTCCAACATTTCTTTAGTTAGTGTTTGTAATATGTGCCCTTACATTGAAATAGTTTCGATATTTTAACATTTATTTCAGAAAGTGTCTTGATGGGAATTAAAAAGATATCTTGGATTAATATGTAAATAATACTAATCTGTATCTGATTTGCTTTTGCTTGGCCCATATTTTAACTTGCTAAGTATATATTTAGTTTGAATAAATTGACTGGGTACCCCACTAAGTCACTACCAGTCATGAATGCTTTACTTATGTATTTGTTTGTTTAATCTATTTCAGTTAACGAGAATGGCCTGAGGAAAAACACTTGGCTCTAGTGAACCGTGAGGAAGGAAAAATTGGGGAAAGACCTTGTAGTAGTCACTGTTCTGTTAATAGGTCAAAATGACCAGCACCCACAACTTAAAGGAGGAGACTTTTATTTTGGTTCAGCATTTCAGGGGTTCATTCTATGCATGATCAGCAGGCTCCAAGACAGGAATGCACATGATGGAAGAGCACAGTGGAGGAAAGCTATTCCACCCAGAGAAGCCAGGAAGAAGAAAGCAAAAGAAGTGAGAGGAGGACAAGAAGATACCTTTCCACGTCATGCCCCCAGTGATGCAGCTCCAAGCATGCCCACCTCTTAGCAGTATATTTAGCTACGAAGTCATCAGTGAATTAATCCACTAATGAGTAGAGCATCCCATTGTCCAATCACCTCCCAAAAGCCTCACCTCCGAACACATAAAACTGGGGGCACATTTTAGATCTAAACCATAACAGGCCTGGATAACAAAGGAGTACCAGTGAAAGGCAGCCAAGCATACTCCGAGGCCAGCTAAGAATCATTAGGGGATAAGCTTGCTGAATGGGCTGGTGAGACAGTTACTGAGAAGAATGGTGGAGGATGGTGGAAAGCAAGCATTGCTTGATTCTCTGTTAACCCTAAGGATTTATCTGATAATATGCATAACCCAGTGCACTTGACACTACCCCTCCTCTGCTCAGGAAGGGCAGGTGTGACCAGAGAATGCTAGGATGCTATCAGGGATTAGGGAAGATGGAGGGAGCATGTCAACCCCTGCAGCACCGGCTCAGACACTGAGTGCTCGTGAGCACGGGACAAAGGTCAAACCTTGGAATTGTGTCATGCATCACCAGGACCAGGAGTATGGCTTTCTGCTGAGAGAAAACCTTGTCTGTTTCATGCATTCTTCTTCCTCCTATTAAGACTTTCATTTAAATCTTTAATAAATGAAATCTGGGTTTATTCTTAAACATATTATCCTATCCAATTTTATGATTCGTTTATTTTTATCACTACATTCTCCTTTTGTTTTTAATATATTTCCAGCGATCTCTTTCTTACCATCCTTCTGTATACTTAGACTCACATGAGATTCCAGCAGGAACAAGAATCATGTACAGAAGTGAAGTGGCTAAAGACCCCATGGTGCTAGCATAAAAGGAGCTGTTGACCTGTAAAGCTCCAAGTGGTGACCCTCTGCGTGCCTTCCTCCTCTAATTAGACTCTTTTCTCCTGCACAGATAGAATTTCGGGGGTGGTCTGTGTACATGTGTGTGTGTGTGTGTGTTTGTGTGTGTGTGTGTGTGTGTGTGTGTAGTGGAAGAGGCATCCTGACCACCTAGCTGAACTACAGTGCTCAGAAGGGTGCTTGACTAGCATTGTCGCAGCTCCAAAAAGAAGAAAAAAGCCCATTGTCTCTTTATAAAAGCTTAAAATAGAACTTCCTTTGTAAATGCTGCACAACCTCATACAAGCTCCTGTCTATTTTCTGATTTACTATAACCACTGGGTCGCTCATCCATAATGTTGCTCTCTAGGTTTCTCCAAATCTATTTCAGAGTCCCTTCCTCATGTATAACAAGTTATATATTTTCAAGATTGAGTCACATTTCATTTTTTGTATGTTTTAATCTAAATTTAGTGCAGTGTGTCTCAATTCTTAATGGTGTCTGCAACAATTTTCAAATTAGAAAGCTCTTCAAACTTTACTACCAACGTGTTGTTTTCTTGCTTTTTTCAAACCCTCTCACTGTGTTAACATAATAGCTATATTTGTGTAGTGCTTTACAGTTTACAAAATACTTTCAAACCCGTCATTTTCTGAGAGGTAGTATTATTAGTAACTTTCTTTTCCAAGACAGAGACAGCCTGGTTTGGTAGCTCAGTGATAGAACAATGGCCTAGCATGTGCAAGGCCCTGGGTTCAATCGCCCAGGGCCACACAAGCATCACAAAAAAATACACACAAAGGCTACCCAGCTACAAACAGAGTTGAGATTGGAGCTGGTCACCTGTCTCTAAAGGCCATGTCTTTTCCACCACCCGATAAGAAGTTAAGGATAGCAAATGCAATTGTTCTAATAATGTAACAGGAAAAAGACTAAATATCAATGTCTAGATTTCACTATAGATTTTGGTCAGATATAATTAGTTCATATTTTTGTCAACATAAAAGGAAGACATGTAAAATCTGTGACAAGTGCCTTCAAAGATATTAACAGCTAACATTTATTTAGCACTTACAACGCATCATACTCTATACAAAGTGCTTTCCAAATACTACCTCTATTAAATCAGTAACAAACCTATGAAGAAAGTATAATCCTCAGTTTGCAGATGAGGAAACTGAGTTTTAAGAGCTCTTGCAGGTCACATGAATTCATAAGTGCTGTGATAGGGACTTGAACCCAGTATCTATGGCCCCAATAAGCACACTCTTAACCACTGAGGGCTGGTTCTGTAACCTACCTTCAGTTAGAGTTTCAGCTGCACAATGACTGCATTAATGTAGGAGATATTCAGTCTCTCTGAAGTCCAGTTTTTCTATCTGTGAAATGATTAAATAAGTTTTTAAAAATCACCCCCTAGTTAGTACTCGATAAATGTCAGCTGGTATTCTATGGACACCACCCACCCTTTATTTCTTTATTTTAAATATGTCTTGAGCTCCTGTTACTTGACCCAGCCAACCTCTGTGTTTCTCTACACACTTAATCTTTAGAAGCTTCATCTCTTTTATACATCTGCACCTATGGCTAACCAGGCAGTATTCTTTCTTTTCCATATTTGACCAATTATCTCACCACACAGAGCAATTATCTCACCACTACATGGTGGTGTTATTTCAAATGAGGTAGTAACTGCAGTAACTTTTATTTGAGAGCATTATTTCTGCTCTCTCTTCTTCCAATATCCTTTTCTTCAAAATGCCAGCATTCATTTGATTATTCTGTAGGGCTATTTGAGCACATTCTCCATTCATAAAAAAAAAAAAAAGCAAAACCATAGGCTCCACTGTATCCATCTCCCACTTGTACTGCATAATTTCAAAGCAGAGGCTTCAATCTCAGACACCTCTTTTTCCTGCTCTCTCTTCTTTTCTGCTAATAGACTGGATCGTGGACTAATCCCTCAGAGGCAAGGCAGTGGTGCTTGATATTTCTCTACACTTCAGTGGATTTGTTTTCAGAGCCCCCTTGCCTTGGGCTATTAACTGTCTCTCTCCAAGATTTTGTTTTCTACTTTTCTTGGCCCTTAGAATTTATGCAACAGACTTTCACTTTGCTTTTGACCTACAGTGACTTGGTGAAACAGTGTGTTAAACCCCACTTTAAAAGGCAGCGTTTTATATGTGGTATTGCAATTGAAATCTCATTTGTCTATGAACATGGCCAAAAACAAAAGCTCTAAGCTCAATATCAAACCTGATGCCATCTTCATAAAACAAAGTTGAAACATCTTTAATTGGAACAGACGTTTTATGATCTGAATATTTCTGTATACTCAGTCCATACAGCCAATATAGCCAAAATTAAAATACATTAAGCAGCATAAAATTGTAGAATACAAATGTGGATAAGCTTTATTGATATTATAAAATATTATGGTAAGGGGCCGGGGATTTAGCTCAGTGGTTTCATCGCCTGCTGCACAAGCACAAGGACGCGAGTTCGATCTCCGGTACCAAAAAAAAAAAAAAAAATTATGGTAAGACTTCCTGGCATATTTTCTCATTTTGGGCAACCACATTAAAAAATATTAAAGTTGTGAATTGTACTTACACAACTAGAATTTGAACCTATTAGGATCCACATCACTTACTCCAGACAATTACATCTTTGAACTTTTAGCAGATGGCCAGAATTAAGTTCTAGTGAGGCTTTTTCCATAGCAGTGGAGCCATCATTTAGTAAGATAATTGGCAAGGATTTAATTTCACCCAAAAATAATCTAGTGGTATCTGATATCTGCATCTGATAGTGCATGTCTATAACTTCAGCAGAACAACTGCTTCCATCACGAAGACCCCACTGTCTCTGCATAGGACTCAAATAGTGGTCAGGGTGGTAGGAAACTTATAACTGAATGGGGAGGTTAGGAAAAGGAGGCAAATGAATCTGCTGAATAGGTTATTTACTTTGTGCAAACAAAACAAAATGTTCTTTAATGGAAGGCATTTCTCCTGTACCAGGGTTTTGGTGTTCTGTTGATATAATATCATGGCCCTCTATTGAAGATCATGGAATAAAAAGATAAATAGTCAAGAGCATTCTTTTGTAGACATATGAAGATTATACTGCAACAGCCAACACTTTTTGAGTGTTTATTGTGTGTCAAAGATGGTGCAAATTTTCAGATTTTACCCTTTTTATTCCTCCCAACATCATGTGAGAGAGACACCGTTTTTCTTCCCATTTTACACTTGAAGAAAGTGAGACAAATGGATTTCATGCAGCAGGTAGGTGGCAGCTACTGAGAAAAGAGACTGTAGAATTTAGCCATAAGAGGATTTATCCATGACTCCTGTGAAGGCAGTTTTAGAAAAGTTGTTGGATGGGAGTGGGAAAAGAATCTGATTTCCTTATCAGCCAGATCTCAAGAGAGAGGGGAGCTTATGGCACCTACACATTCCCTTAAGTGGAGGACACCTGCATTTTCCCACCCAGGATGTTTGGTTCCACTGTGCTCTTAACTGTCTACACTTTGAAGCCTTGTTTGTTTAAGTGGTTTCTGATTTTGTGAAGCCATGTCAATTGTGTGTAGTTCATGCTACATCAGTCCCATCATAGATACCATCTCCATTTTATAGACTAATACGAGAGGCACAGAGAGGTTTCAAGAGATTCATCAAGTATGCAAAGTTAGTTGCTGGGAAACACTTTCGAGAATTAACAGCATTCTACAATTGAAGTTTCTGTAAAACTTATTCTTCAGAACCATTAATCTGTGGCTTAGATTTCACTGGATGAGTCTTGTGGGAATGCTTCACCACATTTCCAGTGGTCATGAGATCTTCTGTGGAAACCAGAAAGATCCATGATACCCTGTCACACCACTGTGTGCTAGGTGAAAACATCTTGATGTTACTGGGCTGAATTCACTTGAGAACACCAGGCATTTTGCCATCCCCTGATATTACCCAGGAAAGTAAAAAGTAGACAGTGTAAATTCACATAATGAATTAGAGAAAAATCCCAGACTGCTCAATCCTTAACCAACATGTCACTCCCCCTGTGCAAGGCAGGTCATTGAACAAGGAATTTATTGCCATCTGAGAGTCATCTATACAATTCATTGCTATAAAATTCATTGCTATAAAATTGAAACTATGAGTTCTAGGAATGTTCTACAGAAGAAACTGCCAAGTGATATATATTTTTAGAGCAAATCAGTAAGGAAGCGAACATATGTTGGTCCAGTTACTACTCACCCAAACCATGATGTAAGGCTTAAAAAATAAAAAAAGAGAAGCAGTAATTGTCTTTGATCTCATTTCCTCCCAGTTGTTCATAAGTTTATTTGCTTTGGCTGCTACTGTGACATCAAGTTAAAGCAATTTCCAGGCCATTATTGCTCTAAGGCAAAAGCAGATTTTCAGTTAGTGTGTACAAGGGCTGGATATCTGCAAACATTTCAGAGACTACTCAGACAGCAGAGAAATGAATGCTATGAGTAAGAGTTCCATAGATCATGTGAATCTATGGCTACAAAATCAGCACCATGATCCAGCTGTTCTCAAAGGCTCCCAAAGTTCTCAAATATAGATCTGAAAGATGTGAGAATGAAGTATAAAAGGTTCTCTTTGAAAATGTCTTTCTCTTGAATTAAAGACAACATTCATACCCATGTTTATAGTGGCACAGTTCACAATAGAGTCGGGGTAGAATCAGCTTCAATGTCTACCAACAGGTGACTGGATAAAGAAAATGTGTTAGATATGAAAAACAGACTATTACTCAGTCATAAAGAAAAACATATTATGTTGCTGGACAATGAATGGAACTGAAGACCATCATCCTATTAAATGAAATAAGCCAGTCTCAGAAAGTTAAAAAATCTCAAGCTTTCCCCTATATAAGCAATGTAAAAAATAAATTGAGAAATGAGAGAGGAGAGAACAGGAAAAGAGAGGTAGTCTCCTGGATGCAAAAGAGATTAGGAAAGTAGGGGAAAAGAGAGAGGAAGGCTACGGGGATGAAAATAGTGTAAATATGTTATATGCACGTACCAATATACCATAAAAATTTCATTATTCTGTACTACTAATGTGCACAAATTAAAATGAAATAAAATGTCTTCCTAACAATCCAGTTCCCCCATTATGAGTTCTTGACTGCTTTTCTGTTAAGTCAAGTAATGATGTAAGGAGGAGACAGAGAGACATGCTCAAAGTCAGTGGACTTTTTTATCATATCTTTCATGCATCTTTTATTCTTCCAAATTTTCTCATTTGTTCGTCCCTTAGTTGTTCTATTTTCAAATATATTCATAATTGCAATTTTTTGCCTTTGTCTCATTCTTATATGTTGAGTATTTTCTTTTTCTTCCCTGTTTGTGCTGCTAGCATCTCATTCATTGTTCAAGTAACTGAATTTTTACATGGTTTTATATTTTTAGACAATGATTCCAACAATATTCCAACCATCTCAGGAGGAAGAAGTACAATCTTAAATATAAATCAGCCTGAGACAAGTGAAAGCATGCTCAAGTAGGGCATTAAATTCTCCTTCCAATTTCCAAAACCATGCTGAGAAATAGCTGAAGCCAGCTAGAGAGGATGTGGCAAAGGTGAAAAATGATAGTGTAAAGAGGCCCCGGTTATATCAAATTTTGCTTCTTTATTGCTTTAGACTTGCCAATAAATTCTGGGAGTCATGCCTTTTTAATACATTTCCTAGATCTCTGCTAACTCCAGCATTTGGCAAGTTGAAATTCCACTAGACTGTTTAGAGACCTCCTGCTCCTCCAGCAGCTAGACATCTCAATGGGCCAGCCATGGAGCAAGAGCAATGACTGTGAATTCCAATTTATTCCTATCATTCCTTACTGCCTTAGCAGGGACTGCTTGTTTGATAATGTGTAGCATAATATTTGCAAAACATTTTCAATGAGCTCATAATCTGGTTGTTCAAAACACAGGAAAACACACATTTCACTGGAACTCCTATGGAAATAGGAAAAAGATAATGTATGATGATTCACTGACCCTCTATTCTGTCCCATGTATCTTAGATATATTGTCCCTTTACAACTCTCCTAAGAAGTATTTACAAATATGCCTTTCAAAAACATAGAAAAATTGAGATTCAAAGGGATTAAATAACTTGCTAATGGCCATCTTTAAGTAGCAAGAATATCTATGAGTGAACCCATATGAAGAAGAAAAAGCCAGATTAAGCCAGATCTTGCAGGAAGAATTTCATATGCATAATCTCATGTATAGAAACTCTCTGAAGTAATTAATATTATACCCTCTAATTTACTGATTAAAGACAAAGGGATAGCATAGATGAAAATAATGTGTCCTGAGAGCTCCAGGACTTCAACCATGGCTGATTGACTTCAAATCTTACTATGACAACCCAAACTCCACATGTTTTTCACTATGCAACCGCGTCTCTTGAGACATTCAAAATGGAAGTTTAATACCAAAAGTATGAATTATTGCCATATTTAAGAAAATGGACATGAGTCCCTACAGATTCTATAATAAAAATTCTTATTTCATTCAAAATATGAAGGTCATACCAGTATCACCCAAATACTTAGAAGACTAATAAAAGATAATTCTACATGTCTGGAAAGTGTTCCTCATCATCTTGTCTTCACTGGAGTACACATAGAACTCCTTCAGAATGCATTAGGGGTTCAAGATAATAATGGGTGAGGGGAGCACAGCCTTAAAATACTGAAACCAGCAATCTAGTTAACTCTATTGCTCATTCAGAATTAGATTAAATAAATTCAATTAATAAATTCAAAAGATTTCAAGAACTCAGCTAGAATAAATTCCAGATGTTAAGTCTCTCAACAGAATTAAATCAGTAAATTCATTCTAATAAATTCCTTTTATAGGAACAATTAATGGTGCTTATTCTTCCCTTTGTTGAAACTGCTTCCAAGCAATGCAGATTTTTTAAAAAAACATATATTTTTCTCCAAACTTTATTTTTCTTTTTAACTCTTTAAATCTCCTGTTTCCCACATACAGATTTTAAAGAGTGATAAAAGTATGGACTTTTGGGAACTCACTGTCATTGAGTATTTTATTCTGTGCCTGGCCTTGTGCTGAGTATTTTCCTTATGCTATTATGTGAAGAAGGTGCTGTTTAATCTCTATGCATCGGATGAGGAAACTGTGGCTTACATGGAATTAGTTAACTTGCTTTGTGTCATATCCCTAAGAAGAGCTCAGCTTTAAACCCAAAAGTTTCTGACTGCAAAGCCTGAGCTCTTTATGAGCATTCATTGAATTCATAGCCGGTCAAATCTCAGTATTCAAAAGGAGTGGATTAATAGATCATTAGTCAACAAAGAAGGACTATGTCTTGTATTTAGTTCTGGTTTTTCACAGTTTAAAAGTAATACAAATAAATTGGAGCATGCTCAGAAGGAGCAACTTAACCCACGAGCACTTCAGTTGAAGAGAGATCTTAGTGGCCAGTAATATTTAACGTGGAGAAAGGAAAGCTCAGTGTGGTCCTGTCTTCAGATAATTGAAGAGTTGCCTTGAAGACCATGAGAAAAGTCTATGAATGGAGGGGACAGGAAGAGATCAACTCCAAGATTCTTGGACAGTCTGATTCTATATGTTCCATATCCAAGGAGAAAAGCCAATGGGATCCACCGATTAGCTGAGAATGAGAAGGCTTCCCTACTAGAGCAATCTATGGTGGCAGTTGTGTCTCAGACTTAACTCACCAATGGCGTTTCTAGCATAAGACAGAAAAACACTTGTCAAGAATGTTAGGAAAGAAACTTAAATAAAGAATGATTGATTAAACAAGATAAATTTTCCAAACCTGAGAGCCAAGAATTGACACATAACTGCTTCCTGTTTACCAACCCCTAAAACAATGTGCTAAGATTCCTTGGAGCATTTGATCTCATGTTTCTTCTTCTCTTTCCAAGAAGTTTATAATAGAAAGAAAGGAATAAGAAATAGATTGTGTGACAATAGCATCAGCATTTCAACTTTTACAATGGAATTCTAAAATGGCAAAGACAATGAGAAAATCAATGTAAGAACTAATGAGATAGCTCATAAGTAAATGTTTTGAACAAAACAAAAGTCCATAAGTTAGAGAGGTAACAGTTCTAATTAATTGGAAAGCTTTCTTGGTTAAATGTCACTGTGGAATGGGTCAATGAGTAAAAACTTTAAATTAATTGAAAAACCAAATTCATTTTTAAAAAGCAATGCAGTCGGTCTTAATGATGAACACAATGAGAAGGTAGGACCCACAAAGCAAATACCTAGAAGACAGAGGCAATTTCATTTTTAGCTATTATCAAATGATATTTTCCTACAGAAGAGCACAAATAATTGTTACCACAGTCGCATTCCTTTTATGAGTTTTTTCTCTTTTGATCTCAAATACCACCAACATCTTCTGTGTAAAATATGAACATGCAAGTGCACATTTTTAAAAATAGCTTCAGATCCATCTAGACACACAGGGTTCCAAATCAAACCTCTATTTGAGATTTCAAATACTACCTCAAGATTTCTGAGCCTTTCAGAATAGCTAGAAGTTTTAGAGGACAATCCCACTCTCCTTTCTGATTGTTTCACTGTGTACTGTCTGTGGTGGAACCATTACTTATATTGAAAGCAAGAAACAGTTACATGACCAACTCCATATACACTTGACCTCTTCCATTTTCTGATATACAATGTCTTTCCAAGTTTCCCTGGGTAGTTCTGGAATGATATGTACAACTATCAAGACAGTAGTGTAAAGAATCATTTTTCCATGAATAGATATGAAATGTTCTATGTCTGTCTATATAGCTTAGCAACACCATACACCATAGAGTGTTGGTTGTTTACTCTCTTGATGGCACGGCTGACTGAAAGCTGCAGCTCAGCACCTGGAATTGTGAGCAGCAGTTAGATCTACACTGGTGAACTAACATCGCTCAAGGTAGAGTGGAGAGGCAAGAACAATATAGATATTTGACAGCATCATTGGGTCACTGAACCAAGCATCTGGTCAGTGTGTATCAAATCACTGTAGCTTACTTGGTTCGTGAAAGATAGCATGAGGGAAGATGAGGAAGATAGGACACAAAAGGCATTTGTTTACAGTGACAAGACCAAAGCAGCTGCTCTGTGAGGCTTTATTGTAAACATCAGTGCAAATCCGGGGTCTGGTTGTCACCATGTATTTCCAAAAAAATTAAATTCCTTTCTTCAACAGACACTAAGCATATACTAACTGCTAGGTTTGGAGTTCCAAAAATTAAGGCACCTTTAAAGATAATATTACACTCTAGTGGGAAAAGCCAAAAAGTAAATATGAAGAGGGGTGGTGAAGCAGTGAGAGTGATCCATGGAGAAAAGAGTGGCTAAGGAGGGAATTGTTTTCAGAGTCTTTTAAAAATGGTAATAAAATTCACTAAACACTAGGATTTTTATTATAATCATATGCAGCCAATTTTAAATGCTATCAGTCATAAAATACTCCTTCCGGCCAAGGTGCCCCTTTCCATCTGCCTCCGGGCCCCAGCCCTTGTCCTTGTCCACCGTTTTTACAAATCTACTTGAGAATCAGTTTAAACCTCTATGTTGGTCGTCTTAATACTACTGCGATCATTCACTTATAAATGAAAAGATTTATTTGCATGCACACTTATAGGAAGTCTGATTCATGACTGACTGATGGGCCTGTGGTGAGGCAGCACATCATGATGAAAGTGTGTGGAAGACAAAAACTGCTCACCTCATCAGCCAGGAAGCGAAAGAAAAGAGGAAGACACCAAGGTCCCACAATCCTCTTTGAGAACATGCACCCTCCCCCTAGGATTTAAAGCTTTCCCACTAGGCTCCGCCACTTAAAGGTCTCTCCACCTCCCATTAGCACAGCCCTGGGACCAAGCCTTTAACATGGGAACCTTTAGCACACACTTATCCAAACCATTGCAACATTTTTGTGCCTTGAAGCTCATCCTTCATAAAAATGGGCTTCTAGAGAATGCTGCTGTTTGACCACATTTGAAAAGAAAACTTGATTTCAGCGATGGAGCACAGGTATCTAGCAACTGTAATGTTGGCAACAGGGAGTATTTAATTCAGTACTATACAAAGGCAACTTAAGAACTTACTGAGACTATATGACGTTATATAATAAGGTAAGGAAAATTACATGCCACAAAACATTAATGCTGCAAAGTGGAGAGTTGATATATGCTTCTAATTTATCTTTACTAAGCAGCTGAGGACATCTCTCAACAGTACGGCCAGGAGAACAGACTAATGAATCCAAATGACTCTGGAAGGTCCTATTAATGTAGCTTAATCTATTGATGCCCTTCTGTGAATCTCCCACTCCATCTGCGATCTCGTCCTTCCTGGAAGGCCACTTTCCTATCTCAGTGCGCTTTTACTCTCACTTTGTGATGAAATACTTGCCCCAGGATTGCTTGCAGTATAGTCTTTATCCAGCGTGGTATGAAAGACTGTCTTTCACCTCTGCGACTTGGCGCGTTCCTGCTGATCTGCGGATGGTGCACTTTACACCACAGTGTAGGCACCAGCAGTGCAGCAGGACACTGCAGATGGGAGATGAGAAGACACATGACAAAGGCTTTGTAGGAAATATTTTAAAAATAAAGATATTGAAAGCTGAAGAAACAGTTTAAGAAAATATACAAGAATAAAAATATATTGGATATTCAGTAAAAGAGAGTAAAGCAATATGGCTAAAATATGAAAGTAAAGAATTTTACTTTATGGTGAAGTAAAGAATTTTCTTTCAACTTTCAAAAAGGTGATCTACCAGAGCAGAAGAAGATATATCTGAAACTTCATACTAATTACTTAGGAACTTATTTGGGAAATAATCAGGGTCCATGAAAAGTACGATCATAGAAATTATATAATTCTGTTTTTCAACATCTGAAACATTCAAAAATTTATTTCAAATGTCTATATAAATTGAGTAGTAATATGATTAATAGCCATGAAAGTACCTCCCAACTTAAAGAACCAAAGTGACCTTTATACGTTTGTATATGTATTTTGCTTCTCCTCCACCTTGCTCTTTACTCCCTCCTCAGTTTATATACTATGAGCAGTTCTATTTCATCACTTTCTTCCTATTTTTAATGAAAAAAGATATATTGCATATTTAGTCCTGAATAAAGTTGTTCAGTTTTCCTTGGTTTTGTACTTCATAAAATCATACCGCTCTCCATATGGTTTTCATGACTTGCTTTTTCTATGAAAACCATTTTTAAGACTTGCATACTATAAATATAGTTCACTCATTTTCATCACTACCCAAGATGTCAGTAGGACCATATCATGTTTATTTGTCCTTACTTCTTCTAGTGGGCATTTCATTTCTTTGTCATTGTAGCGACGTCTCTTGGGACACACACAGGATTTTCTCTGCTATATAATCAGGAGAAGAATTACTGGAAGTTAAGGTTATGGATGTTCAGCTTTACAGAATAATTTGCCATTTTTTTTCTATCGTAATTATACCAATTTAAAGATTTACCAGCACTGAGCCACAGCAATCTTTAATATTGTCAGATGTCTTGTCTTTTTACCAAACAAGAAAACAATAAAATGTTTTTCAGTGTAATATTAACTTGTAAGTCCCTGACTACAATCAAATTTTAAAATGTATTCATTTGCTATTATTTCATATATGCTATTATGGTTTTCCTATTTTTCAATTAGATGTTTTCATAATTATAGAATTATTTCACTTTTCTATATTTTAAATCAATATTAGGAAAAATGCTCCCTTTCATTTTGTCCAAATTTCCAAATTATTACCGTAATTTCTTTGAATATATTTTCATTATTTTAAATGTCATACATATTTGTAATTTTGCCCTTTTTATATTACAGATATTTTAAATTTATATCTCCTCTCTTTTCTTATTAATCTGGTCACAATTTTGTCCACCTTAACAGTGTCTTCAAAGAAACAACTTTAATCTGTTGACCATCAGTTTTAATATATTTATTTCATTATTAAAGAGTTATCCTTATCATGTCTGTTATTGTACTTCTTTAGGACTTAGCCTGTTTTCTAACATCTTAATTTGCCCTGAAAATTTAAACAAGCTAATAAAATTCTACTGGTAATGGATATATTAACCCTACTTTAAAAGAATACAAGGATGTTGGAACAACCTCTTCACTAACATTCACATTGTGATCTATTTTCTTTTTAAATTCCTAAAATTCCTAAATTATGTTTATGTATATAGACCATGTTTATTTTTGTGTATTTGCCTAGTAAACAGTTTCTTCTCTCTATTGCTTCTTGTATTTCAGACTGACCTTTAAAGATAAATTTCCTTCTTAAGACAGATACAACTTTAATATTCCCCTAGTGATTACTTGTTACAAATCCTATTTTTGTTGGCTGTTTTTAAATGAAAATACACCTACTTTATCCTCATTCTTAAAATATAATTTTAATATATATGTTGAAAATTGTTTTTCCTCAGCACATTGGAAACATTATTCTATTGGTCTCTGGGTTCCATTGATGTTGTTGAGAATTTTACTGTTAGATTTTCAGTCTTTTAGCTTTGATCTAGCTATCCTAAGGATTGTCTGTGTTTTTGATGTTCTACAATTTCAGTGGTTATGTTTAGGTGTGGATTTCTACATGTTTATCCTGTTGGCATATGGCATGCTTCCATTCCCTGTGGGTTCGTGATTTTCATCAATTCTGGAACGTTTTCAACCAAATATTGGATTTATATATTGCACCCCCTCAATATTGCTAATATGTCTTATTGTGACTCCAATTGCATACATAATTAATATTCTTATATTTTCTCCAAGTCTTTTAAATTCTTTCCAATAGCTTCTATCGTCTCGTGATTATATCATTTTATCATAGCTAAGGCTTCTTCATCAACATCTAATTTGCTGAGTCTAATATGTTGACTGTGGGTAAAAATAGAGAAACATTTCCAAGATTTTAAGATTACTCAGAAGGCTATAGAGTCATTTCAAAGACTGAAGAGACATTAATTTCTTTCCTAGGTAATTTACATTAATAACTATTACCACAGTGCTCAGTGTACTATAGAAATATCTATAAAATTCATGCTATAAAATTAACTGTATTGTGTGCTTTACAACAAATTTCTATTTATCTTTTCTAAGTGTCATGGAAAACCATTATTGTTCTTTTTAAAAGACAAAAGGAGATGTTTATAAAATTTCAAAATTCACTTGAGAAACATAATGCAGTAACAAGTATTTGAAAGCTCACTGCATTGATTTATTTCATGTGTAATCATCTCCCAAAGCCCTTTTAAGCCTTTTCTTCCCATCTGTAATGTGACATGCATGACCCAGTCAAAGGCCAGCACCATGTTCTGTGTGTGATTTATTTTCAAAAAAGAAGGAGAAAAGCCACAAGTCCAAAAAGTGAAACTGAATTCTGCTGTTGAACAAATTCATTTATTATTGACTTTCTTCAGAAACACGTGACTGCAGAGCTGCTATTGCGCTATTGTTAGCACTAGAAAATTGGCCACACACTTCAATTAGTAATTTGGCAAACAACCCTAAGACATCAGTTTGTAAAACTTAGTATTCTTTGTTATATATTAACTTAGGATGCCAAACTATCACCATGAGTTTCTTTTTTAAATTTTAATGCCTTATGTGACAACCCTTAAATACGTTGTGTCTTTGCAGTTCCCCTCTCTCAAATTTTTTGTAAAAAAGATTAATACATGTAATTTAATCTTACTACAGATATTAAGAATAAATACATTTATCAATGTATCTGATCATGTATTTTAATTCCTTCTATTAAAGAAAAAATTCTTTCATTCCCTATTTTGTTGCCTTTCTCCCTCCTTCCTGCTTTCTCTTCTTCCTTCTCCCGGCACTCCACCCCCTTTCCACCATATGACCTGGTTTACTGTGTTGGTATTTTTCCCTTTCATATGAGTTCAGCATTAGCCAGTCTCAGCATTTGGGTCTTATATCTAAAGTAACTTCTTAATTATTTGTGGTGGTAAAGGGGCACGGCATTGTAGGAGTGACAGTCGCCTGTGCTGTTAGAGGGGGCAGCCAATATGATGAAATTGGAAGACTTCTTGACCCTTAACACCATCCCTGAAAACTTAAATTCTACAATTTGCAATTTATTCCTTTGGGTCAGGGCATTACCCCTTATCAAAGTGCAAATCCCTCTGGAACAGAAAATGTCTTAAGCTGCTATCATTCATTAACATAATACAGCTAATTCATATATTGGAATATTTCCAGCAGAACTAGGTTGAGAACAATTTTTTAAGAATTAGAGATATCCACTTTGAAAGGCTCAGGACTAGATGAGGTCACTAACCAACCAGAGAACAACAGGAAACCATTGCAGGTAGAGAAGAGGGAGAGCAAGAAAAGCTAGAAGTTGAAAAGGCTCACAAGAAATGCATATAGTTCCCAGCTTTCCCATCCTAACTCTTAAGTGTACATTTTTTGAAAAATGAAGAAAACAAATATCCACATGAATATCCTATGAGTCTAACCCAGGGGGCATAGTTTCCTGCATAATTTCATCTGGGATCTCATTAGGCAAGAGTCATGGAGAGTGAGAAGCAGCCATAGAGATTAACTTATAGGTTGTCAAATACTTGAAGGTGCCGGGGTGAACTAGAGATTGTTCATTGCATTTGCAGGATTTTAGAACACATGGGTAATTTTGACCAGGACTATTAAAACTCAACATAAAACTGGCCAAGAGTCTTGTTTCAAGCTGGTGGCTCAGTATTTACTTCACCAAACTGGAACTGGTTATGGTCACATGTGTATCCTTTATCCTTTCTTAAAAATAGTAAGAATTTCTGGTATTCTTATTTCTACAAAGTTCACTGCCAGTATTCTGGGGAATACAATGAATAAGAAATACAAAAGAACTGTTCCCAAGTAGGTACTAAAGCATTGCAAGGAGAAAATAAAGCAATAAGTATAATGCCAGTTAAGACTATGATGTGAGCTCTCTGGGAAATACAGAGGAAACACAATGTGGTGAGCTGATATTGGCAGTTGAGGGTGGCCATTACTTTTATGCAGATGACCTAAGGCAAGCCATCAGTTATTCACTGAGGTGAGAGATAACTAGAAAATCTTAGAAATTCATCATTGCTGAAAAAGGGTCTACTCTCACCTCTGCAAGAAATTCCCACAGATGGAGAAAGCTTTACAAAAGAAAGCAAAGGGGAGAAATAGGGGAGGGAAAGGGGAAGTAAAAAGAATTAAGATGCTCTAAATGCATGTACCAATTCCCCAGGATGAATGTAATCATTGTGTGCTGCAAAGATATACCAAGAAAAATTTAAAATTTTTAAAGGAAAGCAGGAATCAGAATATCTCTTGAAGTATATTCTGACATTATTCCTTCCCAGGAAAACTCCCTTTTTGTTATAGTAGAATCAGGGTTGAGGTGGAGAATTGCCAAAGTGCTAGAGGTTGGAGTAGGGATATGAGCTTAAGTAGCAGAAGATGCAGAGGCTGAAGGAAGGCTCAAAGCAGGTCACTCAAAGGAGATGTATGATTCAGAATTTCAGATGGAGAAAATTAATGGGACACAACAAATTAGAAGGGCCAGGTATTGAAGTCGGAGTACAAAGCCAGGATTCTAAGTTAGTCACATGGATCCTTACAATACATGATAGCATTTGAGACTTGTTTTTATGGGGCGAGAAAGGAATGAGGTCAAAAGTATATGACTGGGCCATGTACTGACTAGATAATAAATGATGACAGTCATTCTTGCAGGCATTCATGTCACACATTTATCAGGCAGCTCCTATGCTACAGACTCCATGCAATGTGTACACAGAGATTCAAGTGGAAGCAGTTGGATGCAGAACCTGGAGTCCAGAGAGCACCTATAAAACACAATCCAAGCATAGATAAATTGTACCTGTGTTTGTGAGCACAGCTGAGGGCTGGCCCTAGAAGAGGTGCTTCAACTTTCAAATAATCATGCCTAAGCCTCTTGAAGAACATACCTGATTCATCAGAAAAGTCCTTTGCTTCACAGCCTTTTCAGAAACAGATAGTCTGTAACAATTTAACCTTGAGGACACATGCCTTAAAGGACTGTTGAGAAAAATATCAGTAAGTCTTTTCAGGTAACACTCAGGGAACTTTGTATTGTCCTGTAGTTCTTTTGCACCTACGTGTCCAGTCCTCCAGTCCATCTGTTCCTTTCACTCAAGGTCCCAGAATCCTATGCCATGGGCAGGATTTTCACCTCTCAATATAGAACTGTATGCCTTACCTCATAGTCCAACTGACTTCCTGAGAATAAATCATCATGCTTGTATTCTGTAAGAGACAACAAGCATTGATTTTGTTGTTAACATATGTGAGGTTTCGTTCATTCACTAGACTATTTTAACCACCAAGAAGTGTCCTAAGACTTCAGATGATAATGGCCTGAAGGATCAACTTTTAATCAGTTATTGATTACAGTTTGAGAGGCCTTGAGTCCAGATTAAATGCAGTGTGACATGTGCTATGGTAAGTAGATCTGCTCCACTTGAAGTCTTGAAGTTGTTTGAAATGGTATAAACCAAGCTTCTCTAACAATCATTTCAAAATTGTGACATTGTATCCTAGTTTTACAGCAGGAAGTGTTCTTTAGCAATGTGTTGAAAGGCGACGTGAGTTCACTGTGAGTCTTTGATTATGTTTAATAGCTTCACTGTCAGACAGTGAGTCATGATCTTTCTCTTCTGTTTTACAGTTTGTATTTACACCTCCTTGCAGTTGATAAAAAGCAATGTAATGGGCTCTACCCATTGACAATGATGACTCCTTTATTTTAATCAGTGCCGAGGAAAAAATAAAACTTAGCATGATAAGATGTAAAATGCCTTCCTTTAGCCATTTTAAATTTTGGGAGTTACATATGTAGCCTTGCAGAATGATTTTTTCATGACATTAACTGTTAGCATATTCATCACTTGATTTACTTGAGAAATTTTCCTTTCTTTCTATCAAGTTCAATTTAGTAAATGAAGCTACAAAATTTTTTTATCTTGTCTGTTTGCAAGTCTGCATGATGTAAACATTTATAAGCATGTCATTATAATATTTAATAGGAAAAATCAATAGTAATTTTCTCTCCAATCCAATAAGGCTGAATTTGTCTAGCAGCAGGGTGTGGTCTGAATAAATGGGCTATAAAGATAGCACTCTGCAAGGAATGAAATCGGTAATTTTGAATCCATATTGAACTTCAATAACTACTAATAATTTCTTTCAAGTTTACCTGTCTTCTGGTGGCACTTTTGAAAAATCAGTTCCTCTAGGAGTCTTAGAGTTTAGCTTTGTGTTTATTCCACATATACTGATGTCTTCAGTCACCTGTCACTAATGTGAAAATAAGCTTCACCCCTTTTGGTGAAAATAACTTGGAATCCAACCAAGGAGGTACCTGAGTACCTGGCTGGTACTAATCCTACAGGTAGGAATATATTGAAGATCAAGCAAAGACAGGACATACTGGGAGAGTATGAGATACCTGTAGTCCGACTCTTTCTGCAAAGGACCAGATGGTAAGTATTGTTAGCTCTGTAGGCCGTACAGTCTTTGCCACAGCTATTCGACTTTGTAATTTTGCAGTGTAAAAATATGCATGAACCAATGAAAGCATGAGCATGACCACTTTCAAATAAAGCTTTATTTACAAAATAGGGAGCAGGCTAGCTTAGACCTACGAGCCATGGTTTGCTAATCCCTGCAAAAAGATATCTCCTCTCGTGGGATTATACTTTGGTGCGCTACTAAAGAAATAGTGACAACATACATTTTGTTGACTCATCCACACAGAGAAAGTTAGAGTTCATTTGGACACTGACAAGATGTTTCAAATGTGTCCTGAAGCTGGGGATGTTGCCACACCTGTATGTCCCACCTACTTGGGAGGCTGAAGCAGGAAGATCACAAGTTTGAGGCTAGCCTGTGCTACTCAGCAAAGCCATGTTTCTTATTGTTAAAACGCACATGAATAAGATCAAATGCGTCCTAATACCAACAAGCCTTTACTCAAAGTTTGCAGGACTCTAAGCAACCAGTTCTTGATTAAAAGGCAGAAGAGATCAGATGATATCTAGGAAGAGATACAAGATAGTTATAGACTTTTATGTTTTACTAAATATTAATAGTGTGGGGCAAAATACATTGAAGTTGGAGTACAGAAGGGAGCCTGATTGCAGAGGATGTTCAGAATGGGACTCTTCTTGCAAAAATGTCCATTCCAAATAAGGTCCATCATTAGGGAAGTAGGAGTTATGGGTAATTGGACACCGGCCTAGCAGGCAGAGAAGAGAGTAAGACAATCCCAGACATATTGGACTGCTCACTAGGCACTACTTTGGACTGACAGAAGGTGCATGCATTGGGGTAGAAGAGATTTGGGGAGCCAATGGGAGGAAAGGCACAAAAAGTAAGCAAGGAGTGGTCAGTGAGCGATTTGGAAACATGGAAACCTATGTTATTGGGAGCTAACATAGTCACTCGAGTTTTTCTGAGACACCATAATTCCTGAGTTATTGCAAGATTTAATTAAGGTAACTGTGGAGTATTTTACCGAGTTTCTGATCAGTAGATCAGGTAGACAGCTGCAGAGACTGGGGAAGGAGATTGTCAAGGAGCAAGGCAGGGGCTGACTGAATTAGAGCTGCTGGCCTTATGCTTAGATATGGCAAAACTGTGAGAGCCTGAAATGAACTCTTTCTTTACAATGTCTCATTTATAGCTACCCAGGAAAGTCAGACACTGTGCTTAATGCTGCATTGTCCCACAGTTGTCTTATCTACTGAAAGTCATATTGCCTACCTTTTCCAACACATAATACTCTTCCCTTGTGAAAAGAGTTCAAGCGAAGCAGTGGGAAACCGAGGCATTTGCAATATGAAAAGTGGAAACAAAGGACAGCACAATAGGTATTATGTACAGTAGGCGTTTCATGTTAAGATGTTATTGTAATGTAGAATATTTTTAAAATAAGGAGAATAATGCCTTTAACCTTATGTGTATGTTTAAACACTCAAAAAACATTTCTAAGTTTTATGATAATTAAAAGAGAATACTTTATGTTAATTTTATAAAGGCAATGAAAATGTAAAACATGTTGGTTTTATAGCCATGAAGAGACCCATGTGATTTTGTGCACCATTTATGCAGATTTATTGTAGGCTTTTGAAAAAGAAGCTCTCTACTTGTTCTTCAATAAAGTACAAGCTTTCCAATCAGTGTAGAATAATAGCACCCACACACATCACAATTAGTGGCTTTTCTAGATAAGATTTGCCTGAGAGGAAAAGTACACTCTAGTTCCAGTTAACAAAGACCCAAAAGAAAAAAAAAAAACTAACCAAAACCTTAACTTAGAATTTCACAATAGTTAGAAACAGCATGACTGACAGCATTAGTCAGTCACGTGGCCCTGGGGTGATCAAATTTGGGGAACTGCTATTGACCTGCAGAGGTAGAGGAACTAAATTTGAGACAAATTCAAACCAAAACACATCCTAAGTGAGCCAGGAGAGACAGGAGTGCTCAATGCATATAGCTTTGATTGTACTGGGCAAGCTTCACAAGCAGGATTAATCTGATGAATAGTAGATGTGAATAGGAGCCATGCTGGAAAATCTACCTACAGATCCAAGCTGATTCTGGAAAACAACCATGTACAGGGCAACCCACCAGCATTGATGAAAGTCCTTATGCATGCAGAGCATTGGAGAGAGGGCAATTACCATGGAAACTGAGAGCCCAAACTCAACAATACATCCAAGTTTGATATTTACAAATGTGAGCAGCATTAGTTTTAAAGAGAAATATAGAACTAAGGTAATAGCAGAGGCTCTCACACTTGCCTTACTAGAACAATACCTAGAGCTCGTACCCCTGAGCAGAAACTGCTAGTGAGTCTTGAACCCCACAGTCTGGGCTGGTCTTTGGACCAGAGCCACATCGAATTAGGAGAGTCTCTAGTGAGCAGTGAAATCCAAGCGCAAGTGGAGAAGTGGAGGAGGAAAGCCTCAGGCCTGGCTCGGAGGTTCTACTCCTTACTAATCCTCCTGTTTCCATTGCTGAGAGGTGAAATCAGATACACACACACACATACACACACACACACGCACACACACACGCAAATCTCTTGTGAAGAATTTTCATTTCCAGGGGCGCTTGTGTTATCTCCACCCAGACAAGATCCTGTGATATTCAGTCCCCACCATACTGAAGTCCCCACCATTCCTCTTTGCCCCTCCTGTGGAAATGTGAGAAAATTCACTAACTCACCAAATGGTTTGTCCTGATTCCAAACAACCCCTTGGTAATTGTTTTCACTGCAATAAATCCACTTGCCAATGATTATGAAAGCATTATTCCACACTCCAGACCCTTGCTTCCTCACAGACCAATTTGGTGTCCCCTTAAAGAAAATAACTTCTTCTGGCTACTAATCTGAGGGAAGATCACATTCCCCTAGCTTCCCAGTCGCTGTGCACTGAGGTAAGCGTGGCTTTGTGGATTTTGTGCCTGCTTTATACAATAGAGATAATGAAAATGAAACGAATACTTCAGAAAAAAGGCAATAAAATGTTATTATGGCCAATGAAAGGCTGATTTGTTTTGAATGTCAATTGCTTAGAGCAAGGATTTTGCAAAAATTAAATAATAAATCGTTACCATATTGGCAATGTATTCCCTTATTGATCTTCCATGGAAATCAGATTTCAGAGAGAAAAATGCCCGACATGCTTAAGAATAGATTAGACTAGAGCAAGTGTCTATGATGAATTGTTACCAAGTTTCTAATTCGCTTACAGTACATTTTCAGAAGCAACCAGGTACTTAGACTTATAACTTATATTGCTGGATTTCTAGGTTCTATAGGTTAATAAAACTGAAAAATGGAACTGTCATGACTAAGTAGGAGGTTATAATCCAATAGTTCTGCATTAGACTCACCTGAAGAGTTTATTTCCAGTAACTTATCCTCCAGTGTTTTTGATTCACAAATTATATAAGAGCCAATGAATCTGCATTTACATTAAATGGCCCACATGCTTCTAGGCTGGTGGCCTTTGAAAGGACTTTGAGAAAAACAGCAACAGAGTACAGCCTGCTTTTAAATTGAGTTTCACAGGATGCGTATAAGAAAGAGGACAGAAAGTTAAGAGGCTTAAAATAGTTGAAATCAGAGCTGAGATCAAGCCTCTGGTTCAGAGTGCCAAAAAAAGAGGAAAAGGATAAAAAGGAATATATATATAGCCAGGCCACTCACCTTGCTCCCCTTCACCTGATCCGCACCCGGTCCACACTTACAAGAGAACCCAGAGCTAATCCCCTGTAGTTACTAATGCACCCACTGAGTTCAACACTTTTCACTTCTCAGGAATAAAGGCAGGCTTTAGTAAGCGATGCTGCAGTTAAAAACTGGACTACTCAGCACCAAAAATTAAAATCAAATAAAGGAGTGAAAACACCAGTCACACAAATACATTGCCTCCTTTACCAAGTATTTTAAAACATCTGGGAGCTTACTTAGCCTAAATTCACCAGATGTCCTGGCTTTGTGCACAGAACACGCCATGCATTTAAGCCTTCTGCTTTGATCTGCATTTCCATGCTTGAACAGTCAGTGTCTTATGAGCATATTGTGGAGTATGTGGTGATGATACAGTTTAGAAACATGCACAGAAAGTCTCCAGTTGCAAACACATTCTGTCCCAAAGCTTGAGGTAGCTCAGGTGTTCAAAATGGAACCATGCCATGTGCAGTGACTAACTGCTCAGCCCAGCCCACAGGAGGCTCTTTACTCTCTATCAGAGCTAAAGAAGAGTATGGATTAAAACATTGAGCTGAGATCTGGAAGTGGGGTGCCCCCAGGAAGCCCTAAAGGGAGAAAAAGAGGAAGAAATTTTTCCCAAATTTATGGATAATCCTAAGCAGAATTTTGAGTAAAACAAAATTGGTTTGCTATGGCACTGTTTATTCTCTTTGTCTTGTTTCCTTGGGCATCCTGTACACTTCCTTCCAAAACTGTCCCCCTTCTTTTCCCTCTGGAGAATTTCATGCTCCAAAATTTACTACTTCCTTTCTTCATTCCCAGAGAGAATTCATATTCCTAAATGCAATTGATCTGAACTAAATGTGATGAAAAAAAATTTGGACTAATTTGATTAAGTAGGTAAATGGCCAATAATCCCTTAATCTTTCAACAAATATTTGCCTTTTAAAAGAGACTGATAAACCAAGATTACAACTGTAATCCCAGCACTCTGGAGGCTGAGGCATGAGGATTACTGTGAGTTCAAAGCCAGCCGGAACTACATAAGGAGACCCTGTCACAACAAAAACAAATTAAATTATATTTAAAAATTAAAACAGATGGATAATCTTTTAAAAGTGAATCTCTAATTGTTGAAATGGCAGGTAGTTAAGCATAATATTAGAGCTACATGAACTCTGGGGGAGAGGGAGATTATAGCTAATCTGTATTTACCTAAGCACCCTCTCCAAGCCTCCCTTCAGGAGGCTCCTCACATTTATACCAACAGCTTCTGTTACTCCACTTACAAATGCTCCTAGTTCCCAAAGGTCATATATAATGTTTTGAAGCAGCCAATATGGAGGTGATGAGACCATCAATATGTCTGTGGTGGGCAGGAGGTGGGTAGAGGTAAAAGAGACAAGCATTGGAACATGTGGATCATTTCTCAGATGAGTTCTGCCAGGATTGAAAAAAAAAATGGCCTATGTACACAAACAGCAGTGTTGAGTGTATATAAATATACCTAGTGTTGATGGTGAATTGGGTTAATTAACATGGACCGGCACTTCTTAGTGATATGCTATGATCAATACTGCTCCGTTATGATATTCATCTCTAATTAATTTTAGCTCAGCTGGCTAAAATAGCAGACTTTAGCTACACAGGGAAGAGAATTTGAAATATATATCGCTTTACCGTGGACTAAACTAGTGACTGGCTAAGCTTTGGGGGAAGTGGAAGAAATCATTTCACACCACTGCTTTCTGTTGATGTGTTTCAACCACAAAAACTCCACAGAGAGTAAATATATGAACACAGCAGGAGGAAAATTTAAGAGGTATAAAGAGAAAGAAAATATGTGGATGTCCAAGTGCACCTTGGGACCTGGATGGAATTCATCCAGAAGGGCTGGCCAACTTGCTGGCATTTACTACAGAAGCCAAATGCTTACAGGTTTTACTCCATTCCTTTTGTAAGAGTGAAATATTTCTTTCTAATGTCGGGAGGCAGTGGATTGTAACAATAGACAGAGGGGCTTCTCAAGTCTACATGCGCTGGTTCAAATCCCTTCTCTGCACTATGTCTCAGCCATCTAGTTTGAGACAAGGTCCTTATTTTCTCAAGTATCATTCTTCTTATCCATAATATGGGACTAATAATGATTATTATCATCCATTACCTCAGAGGAAGTGGTAAGGAAGAAGACAAGCCTACAGGGGCCTGGCTCACTGTAAGCATCCACAAAGCTGTCATTAGATTGAAGGAAATAATTTGGTGGCCTGCTCAGTTCAGTGTAATAATGGGCCCTGTGTAAAAGCATCCTCATCTACCCAGCCAGACAAAATCAGTACAATCCAGGCCAACCCTGCAAGAACCCATAGCTATGGGTTTCCAGGGTGGCAAGATTCATTTTTCCTCAAAGCTGCTCTTCATTGATCTCAGGTCTTCTCTGACAGTATAAGTAACTTGGCCAGGGCTAGGAGTAGATGACTAGTTAAGGTACTGGAGGGTACAGACACCTCTGTCATTATCTAGGGCTGTGACTGATCACACTCTGAAAAAGAGAGAAGTTCCCCTGTCCTACTTAGTCCCTTGGTATACAAAGGTCAGCCCCTAGATGATTTGATGTCTCATTTGCCTTTTAGCGGTGGGCCAAAGTTCACACTGGAACATCTAGGATGCACCTTATAAGGCCAGCCTGTCACCCAGTGTGTAAGTCTCATTCCCCCAGATGAAGGAGAGAAGAAAATTCCCCAGCTCAGGATGAAGATGCCATCATGGGTTCCCTCTTTATTATGCACTGCTGTAACTCATTTGCTCTTTGTCTCTCACTCTAATGAGCACTAAATTCACTCAAAGTATACTAAGACATAGTTTTTATTAAATATGATATTAAGAAAAGGTTGGCTTCTCTTTTAGCACTGCGGGCAATTACAGAAATATATGAATTCACAAAGGAATGGAATTATAATAGGTTTTCTTTTTTTTTTTAGTCTTCCCAAATTCCACCCTTTCCCTTCCTCTCTTCTTCTTCCATTCCCAGATCTGTCAAATAAAACTGTAATAAGAACATTTAATAATGTCCCAGGAGTGCCTTTGAAGGAGACCTTTGATAAACAGTCCAGCCTGCCCCAAGCAAACTTAGATTATAATCACCTGTGTTTCCTTCTGCCTCATTAGATCATAGCTCCTTCTAGACAAGGATCGTTCATTTTCAACAGTTTTTAACTCCTAGCTCCACCACTGCCTGCCTCAACTCCTGCTCAGAAACATTCTGAGCTGGCTTCAGTGCTGAGAACACAATGAAAGCCAGGAAGTGGGCTCATTAGCTTGCACCTTGGTGCTTCCTGGAGAACTGGGTCATCACACTCCAGCACCTCTGTGGGCCAAACAAGGACTCCAGCCTCCTCTCTAACTTTGCTGCCTCTTCTGTCCCTACCACTGCTCTGCTCTCTGCCCCAAATGCCATTCTACCATGTCTTCCATGGGTTCTTTGGTAGCACAATTCGTTAGTGTGATTCCCTCCCCCACTTTCTTGGTGTCAGTACCTTCTGTGTGTCTCATATTCAAACTTCCCGAAATTTAATGATTTAATGATTAATTTAATTATTACAGAGGACACCTATGTTAAGTCATATCAGAGGCCACGGGCTGATCTGTAGATGGCCAGGCCTAGGATCCTCACCCAGCCAGCTGTGGTGCCGGCTGTGTTACTTAGCCAAATAAATCCACTTGTGCACAATGCCCTTCTGGGCACATTGTACTGAGAAAAGTTTTCGGTAGGGTAGAGCCTCAACTGTATAGCACATCCAGCAAAGAACGATAAGCTCTCCAAAATCCTCGCTGTGTGCTCATGGCTCTGGGGGCTGGGTCTTTGCCTTAGGCACAGCAAGTAATAGGCCTCTGTTCAGAACACACTGTTATGTGCCAGCACTGTCCAAGACACCAAAGAGATAACTGAGTAAAACACTGTCCCCAGTCTCAAGGAGCCCATAGACTAGCAACAGAAGATAAATATGTGACCCTCTAAAGCAGCAGCAGTTTATCACAGTGGCTAAGAATATTGGCTTTGGGCATTGTTCAAATTATGAGTTTTCTGTGTACCAGCTGAGTGATCTTAACTTCCCTAGGCATCATCTGTAAAGTTGGGCTTTGCACTAGAAATATAAAAAGAAGGAGAGATGCCCATGTCTTAGTCTATTTTCTGTTGCTTATTATAACAAAATACTGTGACTGGGTAATTTACAAAGGAAAGAAATTTAGGCTCACAGTACAAGAGGCTGAAAAGTCCAAAATCCAGCAGCTATATCAGATGAGGGCCCCATGCTATTTGTACCATAGTGGAAATCAAAAATGGAGAGAGAGAGGGCATACATACAAGAAAGAAAAGGGGTCAATCTCCTGAGATCACTAACTTATTCTCACAAGGGTGTCATCAATCCATTTATGAGGGCTCTGCCCCATAACCAAAACACTTTCCGCTAGGTCTTACCCCCAATAGGGCCACATTGAGGAATTAAGATTCCAGCACATAAACTTTTGTGGGACACACTCAAGTCATAGCATCTAGGAAATGGGCTTCATAGACACACAGACTGGTGCTTTGTGGAGAACTAAAATATAAAGGCAACATCCCTTCTTGATGATGCTACAGCAAGTAAATTTCTACATTAGTCACTTAACATAGTGCGTAGCACACAGAGACTCTACTATAGAATAACCTAACTGCTAAAATGAAAGCACCCATAAAATGTCATGAAAGGAACAGAAGGAGAAAGAGATGGTCAGAGAAGCCACTATCAAGAGCTTGTTAGGGACAAGCCAGCAGTTGGCAAGGTCAAGACTGAATCCCATGGGGCCCAGTGGTGGTCTTGCTGCCCTCCGTCATCCTGCGCTGTTGCAGCTTCTCTTCCTGCTCTGACAGTAGCTACAGGCAGCCATACAAAGACACTGAGGCACACCTGTGTGCCTGTGTCTGTAGTGAGCTCTGCTACTTGCAAAGCGCACCCACTGTTACAATGGGACAGCTTAGAGTTTCTATAGATTTGCACTGATTTTTTCGTTCATTGAGGTCGTTGAGGGTGTTATGACACGTGAGCCATCATTTTGAGGGCTTGTTTACTTAACTGTAATGGCTCTTAAGTAAAGCACAGTATGAAAAATACATGACAGCCCTCTTAGATTTACTTAGCTCAAGTTTTCTATCATCATTGGAGTTAAAGTTAAAAAGTCTAAAGCAAGAAGGCTATTAAAGGAGAGTTCACTTAAGGATACAGCCATACTTGGTTTACTTCACATGAAAAATGACCACAAAACTAATAACTATCAAGATATGTTTTTGCTATGTAATTGTTTTGACCAGATGGGGAAATTCTGTGCTCATTTAAGCTTCTGAAGAAAGTAAAAGGTCTCTGTTAATAATGAATGAACAGAACTAATTTTTGACTAGAGGGTCACAATTTATATTAACATGATCAGAGTTAGGACGGTGGTGACACTTCTGTGAATCACTGAGAGTGTAAGGATCCTGGGTGTGGGAAAACAAATTCTTTTGATGAGTGAAAAGCTGAATGTCACATCAGCAATTGTCCTCTGCAATAATCAGGCCAAGACACTACTTGCAACATGCTGAGCAAGTAAGTAATCAGGGGCAGTGCAATGCATTAAAATGACAAGGAAGATCTGCTAAAAATCAGGATCATAACATCACAGGCACCATTTTTTTTTTTCTGAGAGAAAATAAAATGCTGAACTTCTTGCAGTTCTTACCATCCTTCTTTTATGCATAAACAATCATCTTCTATTAGATCAGATTAATTTTGCCTTTTTCTTTTAGTACTGGGGATTGAACCCTGGTCCTCAAGCTGCTAAGCAAGTGCTGAGCTACATCCCCACCTCTTTTTATTTTATTTTGAGACAAGGTCTTACTAAATTTCCCAAGGTGAGCTTGAACTTACGATCTTTCAGCCTCAGCCTGCCAAGTAGCTTGGATTACAGATAGACACCAATCACACCTGGCTTTACCTTATACATATCTTAGCCTGATCTAAAGAATAGCAATCAACCTTTGTGAGAATTTGGCTCCTCTATTACTTTCTTAAGCTATCTAATAAGTATGTCTTATTTTGAATAATCTGTGCATTAAGATGCATAATAAATATAAAGAGATATTTTTTAATTCTACAAAATGAAGACCAAGGGAACACAGGTCTCACTCATGCCACTACCAGTCATGTTTTTAAAAATCTGTAGCATTTTTTACTATATACACCATTGCATATATGAGAGAAAGAATTTGAGATGCAGCATATTTGAGCAAGGAGTTCAGCAGGATGCTTTGTAATTCGATGTTATGTGTATCTGTTCTACTTTAAATTCCCTGAGAATGTAAGGTACATTCACTGGCAATGTAGTTCCAAATACTGCATTCATTAGCAGCATGGTTCTAAATCTCTAGATAATTTTTCCCAAAGAAAAACAAATAGAAAATAATGTGGAACAGTGATCGTGTAGTGGTAGTTTAGCCTGCTATCAGCTCCTTTTTTGTAATAATAAAAATAAATCCAAGTTTGTATTTCAGAAGCTGTTTTAGTTCTGGAATAAAAGACAGATCTTCAAATTATGATGTTGAATTAATACAAAGCAATTCCACTCAGAATATTGCTGCTGTTACCATTATCAGATCTTCCCTTTGTGGACAAATGGCGCATATGAAAAGGCATGCTTTTTAAGTTAGAAATAAAATTACAGATTGGACATGTCTTCCTAGGAAGAATGCATATCAGGTCAATAGATGCATGCCATTTCCTTTCCTCTATCTATGCATTTATTTAATTTTATCTATTCTTATGATGATATTTGGTGATGCTGTAAATCAAGGTAATTTTCCATATATCAAGTAGATTTTTCAGGAGAAGAGGAGAAATTGTGCAAAAGAACTGATATCTTGTAATTCGGGACACTGAACCAGCACTTCATAGATTTAAAGCCAACCAGGGCACCCCAGACCCTTGCTTTTGCAGAAGCAGCCTTCTGGTTCTTTGTTCACATGACCAAGTCTTTCCAAAGACATGCAGTTTACCATTTGACAAAAGAGATAAGAAATTGATTCTCTCCTACCTCCAACATCTCCAGTGGATAGTCTCTGAGTCTTATTGATATATTCAACCACAGTATTGAGTCTACATATTTAAGGACAGAATCCAACCTCATAGGCTCTTATCTGTTACATGTCTAAACCCTAAACAACCTGCCTTTTGTCATTGTTGATTCCCCACTTCCTAAATGCTGCTACACAATCAGAGTTATTTTAATTGACTTGGAAGTTTGAGAAAGTGAAGTATCAGAGATCAGAATGGGAAATTTTCCAAGAGTGTCCAACTTCTCTTTTGCCTTTTTCTGATTAAAACAATGTACATACATACACACATTATGAGTGTATGGCCTATATACACACATACACACATTATTTAGAAATAATTAAAAGTAAGCATCTACATAACCACTGTCCAGTAATTTTCAACCTCTTTATTTTAGTTTTAAATGGTTTATATTTATACTCTATAATTCTTAGCACAATGAAATGTCACTTGATATTTGAGATGAAAATAAGATTTCAAAAATATTTTCATGCAAGTCCATTAAAATCATATAAATACTTACATGAAATTCAGATTATTAGGTCAAGAATATAGCATTTCAAATTAGAACTATTTCTTTATCTACTCTGGTTTCTTTGCAATTTCAAGTATTTATTGAGAAAACATTTACCATCCCATGGTAATGCTGAGAGTGTATCTTCAGAAAATTCCAAAAACGTAAAGATGATTCATCTTTGCAAACAAGCTCCTGCCCTCTATTCAGGTCAACCAAAGGCCCTGGAAGTACTAAGACACCTTGGGAGAGAGAAATTGCTGTGTACACGCAAAGGAAGTGTAGACCAGTACAAAACTCCAACTGAAGGAAAAACATAAGATGTAAGAAGACGATTCTTGCTTAAATATTCATTTATATGCTGATAGGGGTAAAATGTCTTCACATGACTTCAGAATGTGTCCAGGCGCCTTTTTGAAGACAATGTTCAGTTCACCAAATTTTTTGTGAGAGGTTGAAGGTGAATTTTGCTTAAACGTTTTGTGTGAAGGATTTCAGAAGTTGCTCCATTTAGCTAACTTAAGGCTGAAATAGTGAGAAAACCAATAAGATCTCAGAGGCAAAATTCTTTCTTCTGTAAAAGCTAATCTTTTGCCAAAAAAATCCTTGCTCTAAAGTAAAAAAAGAACTGTTAGAATTGTGAGTTTAAAACAGTTGCTATTATTCTTGCCTAGAGGGTAAATAAACCTGAAATTCATCAACCATGTGGGAAAATTGTATCTATTTATTAGTAAAATGTGTTTCTTTTTCTCTCATGGAATCTTTATACATATTCTACAGTGATCTATAGCTTTCAAAATTATTAAGATGCATTTATACTCAAAGCAATTTAAAGCAACGAGCACTTAGCAAGTTTGCAGATTGTATACGGAATAATACCAGGTATTCTGAAAATGCTGCAAAGGAATATGCAGACTATGTTGAATTATAAAATAAATTCTAAACATGCTGCACAAAAGTGGAGATTGGGAAAGTAGTTTTTTGTTTGGTTTGGTTTGGTTTGGTTTGGTTTGGTTTGGTACTGGGGATCTAACTCGGGACCTTGTGCTTATGAGGCAGGTGGCAGAACCACTGAGCTAAATCTCCGGCCCGGGAAATTAGTATTTTTGTTACAATCTTTATTTGACTTTTTCTACCATTGGCGATTATAAGGACATGAATTTGGTTTAATAAGTTTATCAATAAAATAAATCAATGCTTTGTAATGTACATAAGTTGCGTGTGTTAAATCAAGGATAATATCTGTGAACTCAAAAGAAGAGTCAGATCATGGTTCTTCCTTCTTTATAGTCAGTCTGTGTTCAACAGAGTCATTTTAAGATTCCTGATAAACTTTTCAGGTATTAAAGTAGAAGATTGTATATTTGCATTTTTTTAAAAAAAGGAGCCGGGGATTTAGCTCAGTGGTTCCACTGCCTGCCTCGCAAGTGCAAGGTCCCGAGTTCAATCTCTGGTACCAATATAAATAAATAAATGAATAAATAAAATAAAATAAAAAATAAAAAAGGAAAAGATTTTTGATCATTAGAATCATCTTTAGCTTCTAAAGAAAAGTACTAAATGGTCCTAAGAGTAATAGAGAAAAACAAGAGCTGTAAGTATGTCCTGGAGACAAAGAACTCTCGTCCTGATGAGTATTAACGCATTGCCAGAGGTTTGGGGTAAAATGTGGCCAAGTGGCATTTAAAAAGAAGCATAGGAGATGTTTTGAGAAATTCAGCCACTCCATGTGTAAATGATATGCGCTATATAGTCTCAATATTTAAGCGCTATGGAAAGTGGTGACCTGCATTTATATATACGATTACCACAATTTTCAACAGCAAGATGTGCTGTAATAGGGAGGGCACTCTTTTATTGTTCAGGTTTAAGTGCACTATATAACACTGCAGCTTAAATCCAACATCAAGTGCCCCTGTGCCTTAACAAAAGTCTTCTGGTCCATTCAAGTCATTGAATTCCAAGAAATTCTCACCATGATACCAATATTAGGCCCCCATTATCAAATTAACCCTAAAGGGTTGGCAATCTTTTAAAGTTGGCTTCTCATTTTTCCCATGCACTTGTATGGTATAGTGCACACTTTCCACTATAGCCATTAAAAATATAAGGTTCTAAGGGAAGCAGTTGTCTACACAGCTGCAGGTGTAGGTGTGCAGATGCATACTGCAGCCCAAACACATGAATGAGTTATTCCCAGGAATAGTCTTCCCTTCTTATTGTTTTATAAAGGTCTAAATTGGTTGGCATAAATACAAAGAAGCATTCATTTTTATTTATGCATCTTGAAAACACTTATAAATATGTAAAATGAACACATTTTGAGTGTAATGAGTTTTATAATTCTATTCCTAGATAAGCACACTGTTTTGAGGAAAAAAGAAAACAATTATTTCCTGATTTATTCCAAATTAGCTAAAGGGTCTAAAACATAACTGAGCAAATAATATATGCAAATAAGGAAAGACCTCACATACTGCTTTCCTCCAACCCCAGATTTTTTGAACATGAGGTTATGAAAATATCTAATGAGTTTCTCTGTTGGATCTTGGTCCATGTTGGTAGACTGACTGCTTGGGTATGGACCATGGAAGCCTCGGTGGTCTTTGCTCTACAAAGGCCAGGGAAATGCAAACGAGAGACAGAGTGGCATGAGCTCTTTCTTTAGGTGTTGCTGGCACCTCTGCTTTTGAGTGACCTATCATCAGATAATGTGAAGACGGGAACTTCTGTCAATGTCAGAGAAAAGTTCACACCATCGTTTTGGAAGAAACTGTGACTCCACCAAATTATGAGGTCACCAGACTTGATTGCTGTGTAAAGTAGCTTAACTATAAATGCAGCAGGGTGTAGGAACGATTGCTTCCAGGGATATGCCTATGTCACAATTCGTAGTTGACTGTGGAATTATTGTTTGACTGGTTATGTGCCTTGTCCTTTTGCTTCTGTGTGCAAACATGAACAATTAACCGAAGGGAAACAGAAGCCCAGGTACAAAATACAGCAAGAAGAACCCTCCAGCTCCATTTGAAGCTACAGTAAATTTATGAGTCTAAAGGGAAATGGGAGCTCTTGTGTGTAAGTGTGTCAAAGGTGGTTGAAATAAATGACATGCTGCTTGTGGGAAAATAGAAAGTCAATAAATTTCTTGTTCTTACTCCAGTGTAATTCAGAATAGGCTTATTTCTAAATTAGCAAGTTTATAATTAGAATTTACCCAGTAGCCAAGTGAACATTATTTTTTTCTTATTTGGCTTACATCTTTTTAATCAAATTAAAAAATCATAAAAAGAAAATACATTTCATGACAAAGAAATAGGATACTAAATCTGATGAAATGACACATATGCTAAAAAAAACCCTTTAAAACTCAAATAATACATCTTAGAAAATGCACTTTCTTCATCAGATGAGGGTAGAGCTAACAAATCATGGACACTGACTCTCTAGCACCATTGGCTGATAGACTCTCATGAGGCCTTCCTTATAATCTGGCTAAGGCTCTTTCAAGAACATGCAGATTTTGTTGCTACCTCTTAATACAATACTGGGAGAGAGTTTGTCACCTTTGTGACAAGGTGAATACACATGTCATCTACCATTCAGCCTGCTGGTTTAGCTGACCTCCTCTACTCCATACTGGGGTCAGAGTGAGGGAATTGGGTGTCATTTTTCCAAGAGTCCCAAGGTATTTGAAATGAACTCTTCCTTCTGCCCCTCACAAGCAGGACGCAAAACCATTTGGCTCCCTTAGACTTGTGACACTCAAAAGATCTTTCTACTCACTTAGTTTTGTATCCAAGGAAGAAGGATGGTGCACATAACCTATGAATGAGCTTATCGAGGGTCAGAGAAAGTATTTATTTATTTGTTTCTTCTTTCCATTGTTTGTGAATGGCAGGAGGACCCTGTAGAATTCAGTGACCTGAATTCACCAATAGTACCCAAGACTGCTAGTATATTTCTATTCATTATGCCTAGGAAATAAGACGCAACTCAGGAAATGAAATCTTTTTGTAGAAATCTCAGATATATAGACAAAGGACATATATTTGCTAATTTTCCAGGCAGAGGAGAAACCTAGAAATTTATTTAAACTTGGCCTCTCCCAAAACCACCCTCAGAAACACACCTAAAAATGTTTCACCAGGTATCTGGCATCCCTTGGCCTAGTCAGCTTGCCATAGAAAATCAGCCATCAAAGAAGACATTCATCAAATACATCAATAAACTTCTTAGAAATGTAGTCATATATTCATTCCATACTTCTCAACAACTATATCTTTCTCTACGCTGAAGAGTTTGCTTTCATCCACCTAGAGTTTGTTTTCTGAGGCTTTTTGGTTTGGTTTTGTTTTTTCCTTAAAGAGACATAGTAGACACAAAAGTCTTCCCATCCAGTGTTTGTGACCTTACCTCCTGATGCATGCCTGTTAAATTGTGTGGCATATTCCCTCTAGTTCAGAGGCAAAGAATGATGATGATGCTCTTACAAATTCCTCTGATAACACCAACAATTGTTTTGATGACAGAAGTATATTTTTTCTTGAAGATATCAGAAGATAAATTAAAATGTTAGATACTCAAATTGACATCTGGAAAAACAAAGATTATTCCCAGTGTCTAAAATAGATATTTGCTTTTGACAAGTTCATAAAACACATCTATTTTTTAGTGTTGTCACCAACAACTCACCCAGACACCTGAAATTTCACTCCTTTTAAAATGCACTTAGGGTTGCCTAAAGTACATGACAGACATTTGGAGACTGCAAGATTTAACTGTGCTTGATGGTGACTGTGTGAAGAATATAGCAATAGCCAAGATGCCTTTGGATCCTATTTGCTTTTACTAATGCCATGATCATAAATGAGAGTTGTTTTACTTTTGCTATTCCATTTAGGAAGGTATTGCTTAACAGGAGTCTAGGATTCTACTCATTTCATAAGGGCAATATAATTTCAAAATTGCCTAATTTTCTCACCTTTAAAGGAGTAATATAAGAAATTTTTCTATTGAATGTATCATTTAAAAGCTAGGTGGTAACAGCAAAAAAAAATGAATATGGAATTGTATTGAATGAGTTGGACTCTCCTGGGGGTACCTGGTACCCAGGGTGAGAAAAATCCATCAGCTCTGAGATCCTGGGCCAGCCCCTGAAGGGGCAGAGAAGTCCCCAAGCTCTGAGACTGCATGACTGCAACTTCAGCCTGCACAAGTCCTAGGGATTACGAGATGCAAGATGTGGTGTGCTGCAAGGGTGACCGGAGCCAGACCCCTACCCCTGCCCCTGACCCAGAGTGCATTCCATCTTAGCCAAGGCTGAGCAGGAAGAGCGGTCTTCTACTGAATTTCATGAATCTCAATGCCTTCTTTTCCATGGTTTTGAGTTTTCATTTTCATCCTTTTAATCTTTATGCATAGTACAACTTACTTTTAGGTGAATTTTGACAGATCCCTGTATTGCATAACCACAGCAACCACTACTAATACCCTGAATCATTCTATTGCTCTACCCTCCAAATCCATCACACTACTTCTTTCTTTCTTTTTTTTTTTTTTTTTTTTCGTACCGGGGATTGAACTTGGATCCTTGTGCTTGCGAGGCAGGCGGCGGAACCACTGAGCTAAATCCCCGGCCCTACACACTATTTGTTTCAGTCAAACTCTCACCCCGTCCTTAACAAAGAGCAGAACTGTTCTCTGTTGCTATGGTTTTGTCATTTCCAGAATATCATTGCTATAGTTTGGATCTTGAATGTCCCCTAAATGCTCATGTGTTGAATACTCAGTCCATAGCCTCTGGCACCACTGGCCGGTAATAGAACCTTCCATGGGTGAAAGAAAGTTAGGTCAGTGGGGACATGTCCTTGAAAATGATACTGGGACCTCAGCCCTTCCTCCTCCTCTTCCCCCTCCCATTCCCCTTCCCCTTCTTCTCTCTCTCTCTCTCTCTCTCTCTCTCTCTCTCTCTCTCTCTCTCTCTCTCTCTCTCTCTCCTTTCAGGCTCCCATGAGGTGAGCAGGCCTTCTCTACCACACACTCCTACCATGATGTTCTGTGCCTTCACAGGCCTAAAACAATAGGGCCAAGTGACCATAGACTGAAACTCCTGAAACTATGGCTCAAAATAAACCTTTTCTCCTTTTAAGTTGATTATTTCAGGTATTTTCTCACAGTAACAGAAAGCTAACTAACATAATCATATAAATGAAGTTATCCAGCACATAGCTTTTGAAGTCTTGCCTCTTTTACTTTGTTTAATGCATCTGAGATTCATACATGTTCTTGCAAATAATAATTTGCACCTCTTTATTGCTAAATTGCATCCCATTATATGAATGTACTGCAGTTTGTTTACCTATTCCTTAGTTCCAGAATTGAACATATATGAACAATATATTGACAATTTTGTGCAAATATGGATTTTCACTTTATTTGAAATATCTAGGAGTGAAATTTCTGGGCCATGTGATAACCATGTGTTCAACTTTATGAGAAATTATCAAATCATTTCCCAGGAAGCTAGACTATTTGGCATCTCCCACCCCTCACCACCATCACAATGTCTGAGATTTCTAGTTGATCTACGTCCTCCTTAGTTCTGGGTTTTGTCAGTTGTTTGGTTTGCTGTTTGCTCTGTTGATTTTTTATTTTAGCCACTCTAATAGATGTGTAATGATGTTTCATTGTGGTCTTAATCACTTTTTCCTAAAAACTAGTGAGATTTGGCATTATTTCATGTACTTACTTGCCATTTGTTTACCCTCTTTGAAAAAGTATCTGTTCAAATGTTTTGTCCATTTTTTTAAATTGGATTTTTTATTGTTTTGTTTCAAGAATTCTTTAGATATTCTAGGTTACAAGTACTTTTTCAGGTACTTGATTTGAAGATATTTTCTCCTAGCATATGACTAGTCTTTTCATTCTGTTAGCAATATCTTTCTCAGAGAAAAAAAAATCTAATCTCAGTAAGATATAGTTTATAATTTATTAACATTTTTCTGTCATGGATCATACTGTTGGTACTAAACCTAAGAATTCTTTACCTAACCCAAAGTCACTGAGATTTTCTCTTATCTATTCAGGGTATTGGAATTGGAAATACAAGATTTAAGGTATCAGAGAACATTTTAAATTCCCAAATGGATTTTTAGCTCCTTGAAGACAAAGCCTACATCTCACAATGACATCTCTGTGCCTTGTCCTGACACCATCCTTCACAGCCATTAGATGTTCAATAAATACTTGTTAAAAATCAATAAATTCCCTCAGATAAACTAATGTATTTCAGCATCATGTAGTGAAACAAGGATAAACTTACAGTTGGCTCCATATCTTGCTAGTTCTGTGACCTGGGCAGGCATTTACTTCAATTCTTTGGGCTGGGTTTCTCAACTCAAAACTACAGATTAGTAATGTATTATAAGAATTTTGTGAGGACCATGTGTGGTAACATGTAGAAGTGCCTTCATGATGCCTGACATATGTTGGAATTCTATGAAGCGTTATTTTCTCTTTTTCCCTTTTCCATCCCAATTCTAGCACATATATTGGTTTAACAGTCATGTAGCTCTGCTTCTAAATAACTAAAACCACTGTCATGCTGTAAATTAGGATATACCATATTTGCTCTGTGAATGTCTTCTTTCCTGTATCCATGAATTTTTAGCAAGGAAGATGAAAATGACTAGATGGAGCCATTTTCTGTAGGTTCCCTTTTTAAAACTATCCTTATACTGCACAAATATAGAGGGAATGAAAGGGTCCAGGTTGGAGTGAGGGGTGGGCAAAGGGAAAATCCTGGCACGTAGCACTCATGAGTTTGTCCTTATACATTTTGAAATGTGAGAACGCAGCCTCACTCAGGATGTAGCAGATAAGAAGCTAACAATAATTAAATATGAACTGAGTGAGAATGGTTCCAGTCGTGGTCAGTGTAGCAAATCATTAGCATTATAAGCTATGTTACAAGTGTTTTTTTAATCCCAGAATATTTTTATTGAATTAAGAAAACTTTTCAAGTTAGAAAGGCTCACAAGTGACTCATCAAAGGAAGCTGAAAGGTTGCCATAGTTTCTAGTCCCAGAAACAAGATTAGCAGCCTAAATCATCATGTTGCTTGATTGACTAGCACAAAGTAATCCTCACAATTAGTTTGTTGATAAGCACATGCCAGTGTCTTGAGGTGCTCTGCAAATTTATTATTTTGAGGAATGGCCGGAAAGGAAGGAAAGTCATAATGATATTTTGTCTAATAATAGTGCTGTTTATTAAGCACTTGCTCAGTGCCAAGCAGTGACATTGAGGCTTTTGCATATTATGTAATTTAGTTCTTATAAACCTATGAAGTGGATGCTGGGTGTTATTATTCTCCTGATTTTATGAACAGAAAAATCGCAGGCTTAGGTTAAATATCTGCCTCAATGTCAAACTATTAAAAAATGACTAAGGCACAAGTTGAATTGAAGGCTGGATGACTGAAAAGACCATGGTTTACAGCTTGTAGAAATTCTCTCTAAAACATGTATCCTAAATTTTGGAAACACAGTGAATCAGTGATGTTTCTTGCTTTTAGATATGCAACACAAGGCCTTTGATTAGGTGCATATGTATTTCAATTTGCAATTACAAGATTAAAGGTCACTCTAGTTTTATGTTTCCTTATTAATATCAAAAACATTTTATCACATTCAGATGCATAAATATACTACACCAAAATAAATATATGTGCACCATAAGTATATATACGCCAAATATATTACTCTCCTCAAGCTCATCTAAACAAATGTGGTGATACTGATTAAACATTACTGATACCTGTCAAAAGGTAATTATCACTTAATAGATCTGAAAGAAAACATTCCCTTAACCCCTAAGGCAGAGAAGACCTGGAGCCTCTAATGTTGCTGTTATGAAAAGTTTCTATGAACTTCTTCATAAAAAAGATAAAATCCCATTTATCATAGAAGAATGTATCGCTATGAGGAGAGAACCAATAAATGTTTGTTGTGCCGGTGAATGAATGAATGAATGAATGAATGAATAAATGACTATTGGCAAATTTTAACTCAATAAATGTATTTTAGAATAGTTGAATTAAATAATTATTCCTCTTGTAAATTTTAGCTCCTGAAGCAATAATTTTAGCCAATTTTAGAAATAATTTAAAAATAATTTTTGAGACCATATATTTATTTGCATGTAAAACTACAAATATATGTTATGAATATATTTTTAAGAAAACATGAATATATAGTTTGATTTGTCTTAATTTACATGCATTTCATGATACTACATTATATTTGTCCTCATGATTGGTACTTTTAAATGGCTTACTATAAACTAAATCACCTTTACAAAAGAACAACACGAAAAGATTCGTGAAATACTAGAAGTCACAAGGAAAAGATTCATATTAGGTTTGGGGAACTTATATAGGACTAATAATACATGAAAAATGAATGTACTCCAGAGGAGCAAGATGCTGCCTGTTTGGTAGTGTTAAAACTCTTGTAGTTTACATGACCTTCCCTAGCTGGCATTATAAAACTCAGTGACCACATTATAACAGGTTCCTTGGACTTGACAGATTTCTCCCTCCATGGAGGCTGTTTAACCGTACACTTCAGTACTTCCCCCCATGGCAGTGGGAGTCACATATATAGAATTGTATCTCTCATTTCTCTTTTGCATACTTGTAGCTGGCTCCAAAATAAAATAATATGGGAGCAATCATATTTAAGTCCAAGTTGCTATTCATAATTGCCAATTGACTAATCTGGACAAGACTTTTGGACCAAGAGAAGCCCAAGCTCCAAACCTGCATATATTGTTAAATGAGCTAATGGAAAGCTTACACAGACAACTAACTAGTTATTCTGAGCACTCAATTTAAAGACCTATTCTTTAGATATTCCATTTTATGGTTTGGAAAAAATTACTGTTTATGCCTAAATTTATAACACCTTTTTTTTTATAACCTGATATCAACTTACTTATTGAGTCATCATGTGGCTGTTAAGCAGGTGATAATGAAGTCACTGAGAACGCAATTTCTACTTGGTTCAAGAATCCCATGTTACAATAAATCAGCTGTGTGAGCCAGTATGTTAAAATTCTATAATAATTATCCTTTGAATATTTGCTGTTATTCAAGATTAGAACAAATGCATATTTAACAGTTAAAGTCTCTTACCTTTCTTATACCTTACCCTGCCAAGTGCACATAGCCCACATCAGAAATAGATTATTGTTGAAAATATATAAGATCGAAGAGCCATTTTCCTTGCCATTTTCATTCCAAGAGTTTTTTTCATTCTATGTGTACCTGGAGAAACTACTAACCTCTGATATTTACTTCTAGAGCTTCCTTGTGTTTATTCTTGAACTTAAGCTAATGAACTGGGTTTTCTTAATTACATTAATAAAGGTATTTAAAATCAAACTCACTAACAATCAAAGGAATGCAAATTAAAGTAGCATTAGGATATTATCATTTTCTTCTCAGATCAGCAGTATTAATCTTTAAGTGATAATGCTTAATGCTGATAAGATTGCCTTTAGATAATTATTCACATGCACAATTTATAGTAGTAAATTTAACCCTCTTGGAAAGCCTTAAAATATTTCCACCTTTTGATCCCATAGTCTGACTTCTAAAACTCTGTATGATGGAAGACAAATATACATATAGGCAAAGATTTTTAAAAAGAAAATATACTGTTACTGGAGACCAAAATTTTTATCTAAATACATGTTCACAGTATAGAAATAATTAAACAAATTATGGTAATTACAAATGGCAGCATATATTTCATGCAGTAAAAACTACATTCAAAATAATGAAATTTTCATGATGCAATGTTGTATAAAACAGTTTAATTTCAATTTACTTTTAAAGGTATCCATGCACATAAACACAGAGTAAGTCAAGTAGAATGCCTCCATACCCTAAAAACATGGAGAATTAAATTATACATATAACCAATTTCTGCATAACTTGTTACATGACCAGTAATGTCTATCTGTAAATCAGTTAGGAGTAGGAAATGTGCTTTCACTAGATACAGAACTTTAGGCACCATCAAAAACCCATGGGAGACAATCAACATAGTTCTTATGCTTCAAGGGCAAGATATTAATGAAAAACTCTAGGATACACAAAGAGCATTCGAACAATTATTAAGTAACTATATAAATACATCATTATGCATTATACACACAAACAATTACAAGTATCTAAAGTGTTCTTTCACCTTCACTGAGACCTTTCTGACCTCCAGTCCTGGATATGGTGTCTGCCATCTTTGAGCATTTCTGTAGTTCACATGACTTGATGACAGAGAAAAAGCCTTGACTTTAGGGTTGGAAAACCCTAGCCCACATCCCAGTTCTGTCACTCACTGTTTCTTAAATCACCTTACTATACTTGTCTCCTCTTACCCATAAGTGACAGAACTGATGACATGGGTTTTTCTGAGCAGTAAATCAGAGAAAACAAGTAAATGAGCGAGGTGCAGTGCTGACCCAGAATAAACACTCTATAAGTTTACCTGAAATTAGATTCAGAGACTACACTAGATATGAAGTAAATAGAAGTGGACAAGTCAAGAACTTTACCATATCTGATATATTTTGAATACTTTTAAAAGTTTTTCATCTTCAATTTGGTATTATTTGGTTTGGTTTTGTCTGTCATTTGGTTTTGGTCTCCGCTGACATATGTTAATTTCTCTGTGTATGCACTAAGGTTTTATGGTTTTGTTTTTCATTTGTTTTGCTTTATAAAGACAAATAGTGATGTACTAACAGAGTGAAGTAATTTCTCAATTACATTTGAAGAGAAAAAGAAGAGTAAGAGAAAAAAATCACTATTTTCTCTGAGTATCAAGATCTTAACAGACTTAACCTGGAACTAAATATATATAATCTCACTATTTAACAGTCTGGGGGAAAAGAATTCATAATAGTTTTTCAATAGCACAACTGTTAAAATAATCAAAGTATGGAAGTGACACCCCATAACATTTACCAAAATGCCAATTATGAATGATCATGATGAATCATCACAGTCTAACAATAAGTAATTTTTTAAAAACTATTATATCATTATGGAATTTTTCCAAAGGAAGATATTTGCAGTACCATGAGACCAATTAACTATAATAATTTTTAAATTACAAACAATGCAATTTCCTTAAAAGAAAAACTCATCCTTTTTTAGGACTGTGGTGAGGCAGAAACATCAAGGTGGAAGAACTTGACAGAGGAAAGCGGCTCACCTCATGACAGCCAGGAAGCTGAGAAGGAGGGGGTGAGAGCAGAGAGGAAGGGGCCAGGGTCAAAAATGTGTCTCTCAAAGCCACGCCCCAGTGACCGCTTCATCCAATTAAGTTTGACCACTTTTAATAAGTCCATTCAGCCAACGAACTCATCAACGGACTAGTCTACTGGAAGTTAGCAGCATCACAATCCAATGACATGTCTAGGAGTCTCTTAAACCAATTAAACTGACAATAGATTACCCATAACATTTCCCATTACAAAGAGTTATCTAGCCCAAATAATTGTCACTGGGTCTATGGTTATGAACATTGATGTACAACAAAAAGGATGTAGAGATGATCTGTAACACACATCCATGTATTATATCCATATGTGAATACCAGTGAAAGATTTTTAACCAACTCAGTTATGGAGAAAAATCTTTGCACTCACTAAAATCCAAAATCCAAAGATTCTTGTACTATCCAAAATCCAAAGATTTTTCTCCATAACTGAGTTGGTTAATCACTTTCCTTGTATCTTTGTTGTACTCTCTACTGTATCCTTTTTATTTCCTTTTGTCACTTACCTTCCCCTACTTCTCCCTTCCACCAACTTCCTCATGTCAATTTTCTTTTGTTTTCTAGAACATACCCTATAGCTTTTCCTTCATATACTTTCCATCTTCATGTTTAAATTTCTAATTTTGGACTAATTTTGAAGGAATAATTTTAGTTCTCTATGATCAAAGTGTTAAAACATTCTTCCCTATAAAACTGTGTGGTAACACAGAACTAAGCATTACTTGTAGTGGACACACAGAGAAGAGTTGCAGGTTTCTTCCTCCAACAATGAGAGATCCAACAGCCATCTTAATCTTTTAGCTATACTCTCCTTGTATTCATATTTTGAGAAAATTTAGGATTTTGTTCAGTTTCTTCTTTATTAGTATATATTTAAAATACATAATAATTACATTCATCTTTGGGAATTGGTACATTGGAAATAACTGCTCTTTCAACAAACAGAATCTTATGGGGTTTTTTAAACCGCATTTCACACAGGCGTGCAAAAAAACTTATAAAAGAAGTACTATCCTGAACAAATGGGTGTGGGTGGCAAATCCTTTAGTGTGAAATTCTCCATGAATTGATAAAAATTTTAAAGCAATCCATTTTCTCTAATTCATCCTGTTCTTCTGGCTGAGGAGAGAGGATGAGTCAGGAAAGGTTGGGGTACATAGGCTTGGATTTTCACACACATCTCATTACCTCTTGATGAGAGGTTGACAGGTTTTCCTATGACACCTATCAATCCCCACCAATTAACAATAATATTTTATGTAATGAGTTTGACCAGAATTAGGAGGTTGCTAGATCTACACAAATGTACTACACTTTTGTAAAGCCCAGAAAAGTATTAAGAAAGGTCTGCCAAACAAAAATACATCTTTCTTTTATGAGCTCACTTATATTTCCTTCAGTCATTGAGTATTACTATATGCCAGACATGAGTGAAGTAATCGGATAGCATGTCTAGGTTATTTTTTTTTCCTCTTTCTCTCTACACATTTTAGAGGTATTTTAAACAAGCCATGTAGCAGAAGAAAGACATTTGGAGCAACTTGGAATTGCTTGCCATGTGTAGATATAATCTGAATTTAATGATCTGCATGATTAGGAGGGAATGACAGACTCATCAGGAAGCCAGTGGAAATGTTTCAAGCTGGTAAATATTTTAAAGCCAACAGACTTTTTCAAGTTACCTGCTATGATGGGTGCATTTTCTTTCCACCATGGATTGTCTCTGAATTATATAAAATGCGTCCATGAATCATTTCCTGTTTTTCTAATGCAGTTAGTCCTGATCAGCAACTTTTTTTTCAGTGTTTGGTTTTTATTGACCACAGATACTCTGCTGAGAATGCCTTGAAATACAATCCAAGATCCAAGCTCTGAGGGATCTGTTAGTGCCTCTCACCAATTTGTACATATTGGTCATTTCAGGTGTCTAGGGTTTCTGCACTTCACTGCCTAGCAGGCAGGGCCAAATCTGAATGTCTGCTTATGAAAACAACCATCAAAAAGAACAGTAAGAACTGGAGCATCACATATTGTATTGTTCTCACTGTGCTTCTCAAACTCATAAATGCTATTAATACAGAGTTATCACTAGGGTTCTATCCATCTGTTCAGAGAATTGTAGAAAACTATTAAAAGATTTATCACATATGTAGCCTTTTCCATTTAATATCACAAATCCTGAAAACATTCACCATTTTAAAATATATATCAAAATGACAATGTGAATGTTAGAGAAATTATTTGATTGCTAACTGCCAAGATCTGGCTTTATCGTGCATACCAAAAATCTCAGGCAAGTTTCAAAGAGATTCAAGAAAATGTAATACGAAAGTTTATTTTTTATGTTTGCTGTGTAACTTTTTTCATAGTCTAGAAATTGCCTCCAGACAGCCAATCAAGAGTTCAAAGCAGCTTTTGCAACCCTAGACTTTCTGTGGCTGAGAGAATCTTGAATAACAAATACTTATGGAAGATAATGCTCTGCACACAATGCTTTAGATTAGACTTTGTAAGATGGTGCACTGAGAGACTGAACTATGCACTCTAGGAGTGGCTCAAGGGGTCTGAAGTGGCCAGATCCATCTATAGTCATAATTAGCTTTGACTACTGAGCCCAATGTGCTCTAGTCTCTCTCTCTCTCTCTCTCTCTCTCTCTCTCTCTCTCTCTCTCTCTCTCTGTCTGTCTGTCTCTCTCTGTCTCTCTCTCTTTCTCTGTGTTTGGTAAAGAAAATTTGACAGCGTTGCTTTCAACAATCAACTCTGGTAATCATGGTATAAGAAAGCCCTTTTGAACTGTGCAAGGCTGATTAAAATTGTAAGAATTCACTAAAAAAGAGAAGCAGCTATTAGGATGACATCTATACATAGCTATCCATTGCAAGCTCTTCCAAATGTTAATCAATCCTAACAATAGCACTCTACCCGCAAAGCTTCTAGGGGCTATCACATCTTTCTCTTAGTACATCTTGACATACTCTTACAGATGTACAAACTTTGTTAATAAAGCTCTATTCATTGACTAAATTACTGTACTTTAGAAGCACAGTTATTCCCTTGAATTGTTCCCTGACACTACCAAGACACTACTTTTCTGGAACCAGGGAAATTATTCAACATGATTTCAGTTCTTCAATTGTTATTGTATCTGGCAGGCAGCCTAAGTCAGTATGTGAGGTGTTACTCTACAGTCATTTATATACTACACCAAGAGAAACCAGGAAAGGCTTTTCAGAATTACCTATGAAAGTTGTTGTGTCCATGTATGTGAATCACAGGGGTGAAGACCAAATGGGAAGAAAGTTCTTTCACATAAAAGAAAAGTTTCAGAGTTGAAGATCTCCAACAGGGTACAGCTCTTTCAGTAATACCAGGACTGGCCCAATAATTGAGGATGCCACATGATAGAAAGAAGCATCTTGCTGCTTCTGTGTAAACCTGTGTATTCCATAGTACTTGGGTTTTTGAGAAGTTGAATGTGAAATATGATCCCACAGATTTGTTATTTAGGGATTTATTTTGCAAACCATGTCCAGAAAGAAATAAGGAATCATGTTATTAAAAGCACATGTGAGAATGAAGTACTGTAACATGCTACAGCATGGCTGAATAACAAAAACATTCTGCCTTGTCAAAGAAACCAGATGCACAAAACCACATCCTGTATGATTTCAGTTATATGTAATGTATAGATTAGGCACCATAGAAACAGAAAGCCAGTTGGTGCCTTCTAGGGGCTGGAGGGAAGGAAGAATGGGAGTGACCTGATGATGTTTTGGAAGTCAATAGAGGTAGTGGTTGCACAACACTGTGAATGTACTAAGTGCCACTAAATTGTTCATTTTCAAATGCTTATTTTTATCTTCTATGGATTTCGAGTCAATTTTTTGAAAATTTTAAAAACATAGGAGAAATGCATTATTAGGGAAGACTCAGAATTCACCTAAACCAGTACTTAGTTGGTAAAGGATACCTCTCAGAATAAGTAAAGTACATAGCAAAAAAATTTAATTGTTAAATAAACACAAGACAGTTTGTCAGTCTTCTGTAACAAATTATTGAACTGTAAATTATCCTTACTAAGAATTTTTAGTATTTTTAGTACTCAAAGTTCTATAATATTATTAAAATTAGAGGTGAAGAAAGAAAATGATTATGTGACCATTTCTGAAATCAAGCAAAGAATGAATAATATTTTTTAAAAAATATTTTAGTCAATGACTCTTTCTAAAAGAGTAGCATACTCTCTTCTCCACAAAATCTAACTGATTTCTTCACAAGGTCTTTCCCAAGTTAGAGATTTATGTCATTATTTCTATTTTAAGTTAAATGTTGCCCAAATTGGTACAATACTCAATGAAATAGGATATTCTTCTGAAATTTATGTCTGGATATAAAGCTTCAAGTGCCAAAGAGGAAGAAGATACAAAGCACCTGAAAATTCAAAAGGATCTTGGCTCAAACTCTGGCAGCCCCCTTCCCTTTTCAGGTAGGGAATGGAATATAGTTGGCTTTTTCCTAATCTGGAGCCAACTGGGACAGGGGAGAAGGGACTGTTGGATGCCTCCTGTCCATGGCTGTAATAGGGAGAAATCAGAAGTAAGAGATCAGAAGTTCGGGGCTCTGACAGAGTTGAAATTTAAAACTAGAATGGTTAAGTCTTATTTTGGTCTAGAAAGCAGGGCTCTGCATGGAGTACACTTAAGGAAGAAGCTTAAAAGAGGAAAGAACACCAGCAAGGCAGGCAAATGAAAGCAACCTCAAGAGTTCTGAGGAGAAAAGGCTTGCTTCTGATGACTTTTTTGTTTTACTTTTATTAGTACATATTTGCAGTACATAATGATTACATTCACTGTAGGGGATTAGTACATGTACATAACACATTTCAATTCCCTCCCCCCACCCAACTTCTTTTTATTATTCCAGCATCAGATTCATTTATATGTAAGCCCTTATAAAGTTAGTTATTATATATATAGATTGAAAACCAGATTAATAGGCTAAAGAACATATAAAACATGTGAGACAATTGTACTAAGGCATGCTTTTAGTTACATTATCCACAGTATATTACAATGTCTTTTTTCTTTCTCTTTTTTCTATTATCTATCTTTTACATATTATACAAATTATATGTACAATATTATATATATAATGTACTATATATATGAGTTTTTCGTGTGAGAGAAACCATGTAATATTTAAACTTGTGAGTCTGAGTTTTATTTAGAACTGATACATGGGATTAGTGAGTATGCAGGGCTGTCTATCCCAAGCAGGAGAGACATGCATAGCACCAATAAAGAGATAGGAGGCAAGACCTGGCATCTCCCTGCTGCATCAGGAAATGTCAGCATCTGACTAAGATGGGGCAAAGCTGAGGGTCTTTTTGTTTGTTAATTTGTTTGTTTTTGTTGTTATTTTGCACACTTGGAGTTCTCAGCCCAGTGCTAGGCAAATATTCTACCACTGACCTCCACCTTCAGCCCCAGGAACAATCAATACTCTGGGTAAGTATCTCACAGACTCCTACAATATGAATTCCATAGATATCTTTTTGCAACAAAATCTACTTCAGACTTTTCAATACAACAAATGAACTTGTTCATCCAAATAAAAGTGTTATATTTATCTTGGTCATTTCATGAATAAAACAAGTAATTATATGCACTTCCCATCTCCTGGCAGGAGATAACAAACCATGCATGTTAAGATTCACATGCATGCATAGAAAGGTATGCAAATATTTTTCTAAACATAATTTCTAAAAACATGGAATGGTTTTTGAAGCCTTCCTAAATATGCAATTATGGTCTCTCTCTAAATCCCTTTCTAACCTATTCATGTTTATAAAGTCATGAAATTATTTTACAATTAAAATAAAGAGAAAATAATAAGAATATAGTAAAAAATAAATCTTTGAGTTTGGATACTAGACACAGCTTCTGACTGTATGATTTATTTGATTATAGGGAGCCTTTGCAAATGTATGGGCAGAGTCTGGTAGGATGTTTAATTTATGGTGGTCTGGCAGAGAACAAGAAAGCAAGCTGTACGCTGCAGATTTTGTATTCATGGGGGAGTAATATAGACAATTTAAAATTTAACGTTTCTACCTTCTCTGAGGCCCCAGATTCCATACCAACCAAGTGAAGTTTGAATGAAAAGCAAAAGTGATTAGGGGGAATAAAGAAGGTATAAAAGAGGGAATGCCTCTTCCAATGGGATTTAATCATTGAATTCAGCAGGAGTACACAGAAGGAAAAAATGCCATATGTTTGTGACCCACCAGGGAACTTTTTTCTATTTATCCCCATTCAACTACAACTGATGATGGTGAAAGAGAAGATGGTAAAAGCTGCAAGTCCGAGCAATTATTATTTCCTTGAGCCAAGTGAGGTGCAGGATCCATTACTTTCCCTTCCCACCTCCACCTAACACCTAACTCTGAGTCACTGCGTGCTGCCTCCACCAGCCCAGTGGGAGTTATTTTTCTGAAACCTGAAGGGGTAAAAAAAGGTATTCATTTTCCACACATTTCCTCACCCTGAAGCTAGTTGAGAATTTATTCTCTTATCCCCAACAAAGTTGCTATCTTTGAGAGTAAATAGTAAGGAAGGCTGAGATGACTACTCAGCACTGACCCTGTCCCTATTGTCTCCCCAAAGAGAGGAGGAAGGGCAAGGGTAGAGGTCAGAGCCTGTGTGTGTGCCCCTCTAGCTAATCTTGGTTTCAAATGCCAAATCCTGCAGTCGGGTGAAGTAGGATTCAGCAAAGTTGCTGTGGTCATTAACTTCCTCTGTCTTGAGGACAACACCCATCTCATTAGATTTGAAAGTAGTTTTTCCAGGCCAGTAACCTCTTGCAGAAGCCAGGGCTGACGTCTGCAGAAAGGAGCATGATCCTTTGCAACAGAGATGGGGCCGGGTCTGGGGAGGAACCCGCAGTGGTGGCTATAAAAGAGGATAAAATAAATCATGCTGAGGGACCTGGCTACCAGAAAACTGGCTCCCTGCAGTCTTCTTGGCATGTTTGGCTACTGAAGACTTGTCCACAGCCTGTTGTTTTTGAGGACATCTGAAGCCTTGCCATTGTTTCAAGATAGTAGTATAAATATTCACAGAGGTTAAAAACAATAATAGAGATGCCCAGGTGCCCACTTTCATTAACAGTGACACTGCTAATTAGCACGATATTTTTAGATAGCATTGTGGCACTGCAAGAGCTCCATAAAATGATCATGCCCCTTGAGCTAAGCAGTCTCACCTTGGGGAGTTATCTAAAGAAAATTTGTAGCCACCTTATTTGCAGTGGCACATAGCTTGAAACAAGAAAATGCTCAACAATTAGGGAGTGATTAAGCAAACTTTCGAACTTTAATATGGTAATAAAGTCTGTGGCAATGAAAATGATGAATATCTGAACTCTATAAATACTTAGAAATCTTGTGTAAAACAATGCTACATTAAAAAAGAGACCATAAAATAGTCTGAGCACAATAGAAAAGTAGGTACTTGGTTATAACAATGTCAGTATCATTTGTGAACAATGATAAGAACAGAAAAAGCCATAGTCTAATACAGATTGTGTATCCCTTATCTGTAATGCTGAGTACCGGAAGTGTTTCGCATTTCTTTAGATTGGGGAATATTTGTATATACATAATAAGATATATTGAGGTTGGAATCCAAGCCATCACATATTATGGAATCCAAGCCATAACACATAAACACAAATTCATTTATGTTTCATTGCCTGAAGGTAATCTTACACAATATGTTTATTGTGCCTGTGTTTTGACTGTGATCCATCCTATGAGGTTAGGTGTGGAATTTTCCACTTGTAGCCTCACACTGACTCTCAAAGGTTTTCAGATTTTAGAACATTTTGGATTTCAGATTTTTATTAAGAATGCTTGATCTGTATATAGTTAGTGAAAGATGACTTTGTATTTTTAAGGAAGTTTAAGATGTTGTTTTCAGACCAACTATAAAGCTATTTTAAAATACTATATACTATTTAAAAATAATACTATTACTACTGTGGTGTAAAATACAATGAAAGTATCCATACATATTAGTCTACCTGTCCATTTGCTGTTTACTTCTGACTCATGCAGTCAACATGAAGGCAATGCTTTAAAACAATATGTGGTTGGCCTTACCTAGTAGTTAAGTGCTAACTTTGCTCTTAGAAATATTCACACTTCAATCAAGATATAAATAAGGTCAAAAATTCAATAGCCAAATTGTCAAGCAGAGGGACACTCAGAGCTGAAGATTATCTGAGTTAGGTCAGGTGGAAGATCCATCAGAAGGTGTTTACTCCTTTACACCCCTAATCCCTAACACTAAAATAGAGAATTGACTGACAAACAATTCTGAAAGGGGATTTATGTACTCAGCTCTTCCAGGGCCAGGTTTTATTCTACATTGCCTCTGTTTTCTTACTTCAGAGCATAGTGATACAGCTACTCTTTGGACAGAACCCACCTTTGGTGTTCTAGAAAAGGTCTAGATACCATTCTAAGGTTCTGTGGTAGCAAAGAGGCCACGTGAATTCTGACATCCAGATGAACAGTTTAATTTTCATTGATGGACACCATGAGCCACTGGCCTATGTCATATTATTGGCAATATTTTCTTTCCTATGACTGAAATAATTCATATAGCTAATTGCAACAAAACACATAAAATCCTTGAATGCTATGCTTCACTAAGTATTCAGCAGTAGTGTTTGAGCCCAGAATTATTTATGTAGGGATTTCCCTAAGAATACAGTGGTCAAAGTCCAGCCTCCCTGTTACTTGGAACTTTTCCTCTGGCAGTGACATTAACTCCCACTCTGCTCACGTTTGTGAAGTCAAATGAAGGAAGCCAAAAACCCTCTGTGAACGTTGACAAAGCTTTATTTACCCTTGGGGCTTTTCTAGAACTACTTTCCCAATTTCATATCAGTAAACTCTTAGCAACTGTTCAAATCAGCAAGAATCATTGATTCATGGGTGCTATGTTGAAAGCAATTTCCACTGTTCATTTCCAATCATTCCCACTAGTCAGCTTTTCTGAATCACTGTAGCTATTAAATCTACACGGATTCAAATGGCAAGTCGGCCTCTTTGAATTTGGGTCAGTTTTGAAATCACAAAAGATCTCTCGATTCTAAGTCTTTCCAGTTAATGTGAAATGGTGGAGAGAGGACAATTTTTAGAAAAACTGAGCTTCAGTTCCAACCTTGGATAGGTTTTTTGCTAGACAGAATCTCCCAAATCCTCACCTGTTACACAAGAATAATAGAATCACTTGCCTTACAGAACCATGAAGAGAGTCAAATTGAATATGAGAAACAGTAATTCAGCTCTATAGGAATGATTTGATTCTCTTTAACACAATGGTGCAGTGTTCATTTCCTATACTGACTGTTTTCTTATTACCCTTGTTAAGAATTTAATAATGTGACTTCAGGTTACTGCCAGAAAAATCTTCCACTTTTGATCATTCTTCTATGTTATAATACATATTTTAGTAAGTTAAATGGTACTTGGAAATAAGTTAAATGACAGATACTAATCAATAAAAGTATCTTCACTCCACTGCCACATAACCAGCATAGAGTGGCATTTAGGCACATGGAATACAGTGGTTATTAGTGAAATAACAAGGATGCGCTGTTTTGTTACTTCTCTTATGATGCAGTGAAAGTATCTCCTAGTATTTCTTTTTCAAAAACTTTTTGTCTATTTTCTTAGCAACCATAACTTGCCTACAACTCTGGCAAGCACTTAAAGGAAGCAAGGAATGGATCTCAAAAGTCACTTCAACTAGAAACACCTAGAAGCACCGGGGAACATGGCATTCCATGCATAAACCCATCCCCAGCACCAGAGATTCTGATGTAATTGGTTGATCACTGGTGTCAGGCATATCATTTGTTCGTTTGCTTCTTTTAAGATCCTCAGAGGACCCAAGTATGCATTCATGACTGAGGATCACTGCTTTCAATTTTGGTTAAATAGAAGCAGGAAATCTCTGGGCCATGATTATACCCTGGCCCGTGTACATTTTGACCAACTAGAAGACCACCCATAGGCATGACACCTAAATTCAGCTGTGGACATGCAGTGTGATATAGTAGAGAGAGCACAGGTTTTGGATCCAGTAAGAGATGAAATCTGGACTTGCCCCATTCCAATTGTGTTGCCATGAATGAGTAGAGTGATCTGACCACACTGTCCTAATCTGCCATGTAGAGAAAAGAGCACTTACATAACTGTTGTGATGTTTATAACAGGAAGTGTATGTACTAGCAGGCTCTCAAAAATGATAGCTTTCTTGATGATTACTAACATTAGGAAATAAAGTCTACCAGCCAAATCAAATGAAAACTCTCTGGCATCTGATTTTATTTCTCTTGAAATAACAAGAGATTAAGTGGGACTTTTTATCATTGTCTTAAATTTCTGCTGAAGCCTCAAAGCTGACAAATTATTGACTCATTTACAATCGTGTTTTAAAGAGAAGTTCTTCCCTACCCCCACAAAGCACCCCAGAGGGTAGCATGATATTGTGACCTCTTCTCCATCACCCACTTTAGGGCAGGGCAAGTTGCTAAATGCTGCTGAACTAGAGCCATCATGAAAAGGACTTTTACTGACAGAATGTTTTAGAAGACAACGCAGGCTTAGCCCAAAGATCAGGAGCTGGGCAGGTAGTCAGCTGGGGAGTGCTTCATGTGTTTCAGTGATAAGTGCTATGGCAGAGAGCCTGGGGCTGTGTGAGGGCACAGCAGGCAGAGATCAGAAGAAAACATCAACCTACCTGTTATGGCTCATATTTAGATGTCCCCTCAAAGCCTCATGCAGTCATAGGTGGGGCTTTTTCAGAGGTGGCTGGATCTAGAGTGTGTGATGCTGGAGTAGATTCATCCTGCAATGCTGGCTCCGGGGCAGTCGGATTAGGGGTGAGAGTGCTACCCGCCCTAAGTAGCCTGGATAAGATACAAGGGACAGAAAGATGCTGTTAAGGTTCCCTTGTTGCTTTGCTACCTTCTGTTCACCATGAACTGTTTCTCCTCTGTGTACCACCCCACCTTGGAGCCAGCCAATTATGGACTGGAAACTCTACAAACTGTCAGCTAAAGAAACTTTTTCCCCTTTAATTTTGAGTGTCAGGTATTTTGTCCCAGCAATGAGAGAAAAGTAACTAAGACATTGCCCCATGGGCCAAAGAGCCAGCATTTGGGTATCTTCCATTACCAAGAAAATACCAATTCCAGATTGCTGTACCCGAATTCAGGTGTGACTGTGCAGTCTGCCATATGGCCCTCACCTCCTTCCCACCCCTGTTTGGAAGCAGAGGCAGCACCGTGAGAGGGAGAGGAAAGCAGCAGAAGGGTCAAGTGTAGCAGTGAAATAAAAGCCCTGGGTCAGTGTCCCATCCCCCGCCCCATCTAAGTGCAGACTGGATTTGAGCTTGGAAATAGAGTTTCTTTAAATTGGATGAGAAGTTGAAATTTTGATTTAGATGACACTTGACTTTTCAATATCTTGAAAAACAAGACTTCTAATACCACAAAGTGACCTGAAAACCTTTGGGATAAGCCCAAGATAATGGCCAAAAGAAAGGAAAGACGAATCTATAGCAGAGATTCAATGTGAAGTGGCATGAGAAAGATGAATTATTTTTTATGCCTGCATTGGACCAAGAACAGCTCCTACCATATTCCTGTGTCTGTTTCCCAAGCATCCAATGCTCACTTGCCACTTCCAGATTCTGAGTACAGAGATGACTTGAAATAGCATCAAGAACCTTTGGCACAGATCATTCCAGACCTGTAGCAGCCATCTTCATTTCTTTCAAACTAAAGAGTTTCCTGACATTTTAAAAATCAGTGTCAGCCATTAGTGTTCATGTCACATAACTTATTTAATTCTTATTTCATTTGACTCATCAGAAGATAGGTCACTGTATCACTTCTCACCTTTCCTGCAGCCTCAGCAGAAACCTATCACCACATCCTGTGACATTGTTGTATAACCCACTTCTCATGGTAGCCCTGAGCCCCTGAAATAATAGGGGTCTAGAGAAAGTTAGGAGCACAGGCTTCTCTGGACTTGGTTTTATTGCCAACAAAAGGGCATTATATCTGTTGTATAGAACTGTTTCGAGGGATAAATTAAACAGTATAAATAAAGCTTTTAGCACAGTTTCTGGCACATGAATACTAAATACCAATAGATAAAAAATACAATGGTTGTATTAGTTTCCTATTGCTGATACACAATACCCAACATCCACAAGTTCAAAAAAAGGCTTAATTGGCTCATAGTTTCAGGGGATTCAGTCCATGACTGCCTGACTTCAAGGCAGGAACATCATGGCAGAAGGGCATGGCAGAGCAAAGATGCTTAGTTCTTGGTAGCTGGCAAGCGGAGGAGAGGAACAGTGCCAGAGAGGAAGGGTTAAGGGACTAGATACAGTACCCAAGATCGTGCCTCCATGACCCACAAGAACTTGTAATTATCACAATTATCATGATGATCACAAAGACAGCCATTACTATCTAAAGAATATTGCTAAAGCAATGTACCATATTTATTATTGAGTAATGAGTATTATCCCAACACAAAAAAGACTCTGACTTTTAGTATATATTGGGAAAGAGGAGTTCTATGGTAGTTTCCTTCAGAGTTTTCTATCCCTCTCTGCTTCTTTTCTATGTTCCTTCCTCCCCCATACCTCTCAGCTACCTCATGTTTCAATGATCACTTCATGCTTAGTGATTACAGGTTGGAAATTATAGGCACGGGCCTTTTGGAACAATGTCACCAAATCTGTGCAGATCCAAACAGAAGAGTGGATGTGGGGTAGACCCACTTCCTCTGTGCTCTGTTTCCATATTTTCTACACAACCTCCACATACTAACATGGACAAGTAATACAAGATGGACAACTGGGTCAAACTGCTCCAGAGGAGAGCACTGCCCAAAATACACCTGTGCGAAAGACACCGATCCATTAACCATGTATGTCACCAGATTATCCCCCTAGTAGACCAACAAAATTCCAGAAGAAATTAGCGCTTCACTGCTGTGACACACACTCAGTTTCTAGTCTTGTTCCCTCTTACTCAAGTTTGTCTACCTCTCCTGTCACATAGCTATGAAGAACATTTCCATCAACTTAAGTTTCGGTACGTTTTCCTTAAGATTGATTTCCAGAAGCCTGAATCGTTCAATCTAGAATTACATTTCACTGGGGCTCAACCAGGACAGTCAGGCTGGGTTGTGATATTCTGTATCCTTGATGCAGGTAGGCCAAGGTTGGCACTGCGACCTGGCTCCACCAGAGTTATATCTACCTAGGGAGGCAGTGACCACACTTTCCCACTAAGAGTCTCTAACAGATACTGCTGGAGCACTTGTCAGCATCTCTGCTTCACCCATCCCTAACACATAACCACACACTTTCCAAGCACAAACTGCAATTCTCAGAGGCAAGATTCTGAGAGTCTTAAAGGAAGGAAGCATTTCCCTCACTTCAAGATGAAAGGCCCTACCTTCTCGCCATGCCCCAGAAGGTTATTAGATCCACATTCCTGCGCAAAGCCTGGCTACCTCCTCCTATCAACCTCTTCTTACTTTTCCTGTCTAATTGCACTATTTTTTGTTCCAACGAAGATTTTTGAAAATAGCAACTTTTCTTTTAATGGCTGTTTCCTCAGCCACAAAGCACCCAAAGCTTTCAAATGAGTTTGTATTGACCTAATTAAGTCTTTACACAAGGTACCTCCCTTTTTTCCTAGTTACAGTATTACATTATTTTCATCTACTTGCCCTTTTGTGTAGATGTAGCATAAGTTCAACAATCTCTACTTCAGATTTTTATTTGCTGGAACTATTTCAGGAGATGAATACAAATTATTGTTTATCCACCTTACATTGCATCTCCTATGTTCCAGGCAGTATTCTAAGTGTTTTGTAAACATCAGCACACTTAATACTGACAACAACCCTATGGATAGGCATTATGATCATCTCCACTTAGACATGAAGACACTAAAGCAGAGAGAGGTTAAGTAAACCCAATCAAAATTCCAAAACTGGTGAAAGGTAGAACTCATATCCAGACAGCTTTGTTAAAATATGGATAACATATTTTAACCAATAGACCACCCTGCTTGGTTTGTTATACAAACCAGTTTCTCATTCTATCTCATAGAAAAAAATTCTTAAGGTATGTATTTTTGTCTCCATTTTTAGACATGGAAAGAAAGTGATCTTTAAAAGGCTAAATAGCCTTTCCAAGTCACAGTTTGGCAGATCTCAAATGCACTCCAGGGCTTGTAAATCTAAATTCTAGCTGCAGTGGATGGCCTGCTGCTTTTCTGAGCATGTAGAGGGTAGTCTCTGAAGGGTGAACATTAAGGAATTTTTGCTAGAGAATCTTATTTCCTATTTAACTTTGTTCTCAATACAGTCATTTGATTAGGCCTTTAACTAATACAGAGCACATGTGCCCAGAGGGCCCTTTAATGAATCCATTTTGTAAATTACAGAAAAAGCCATAAATTATTTCAACATAAAATGAGCATAGATTGAGGTCGCCATATTCCTATGAGCACTGTGGTCCACCCTTCACCTAAATTGTATTTTCTTCTTGTAAATGGAAATGAAAATTGCATTGTTTTGACCTTTGGATCTTATATTTATTTTATATATTTCCCAAATGAATTCACAAAGATATACAGTCATTTAACTTGCTCCTAGAAAAAAATATAGAAACAAAAATACTGGGCATGTAGTAGAGTTCTTTATGGATTGCTCTATTGAGTTCTTCATACTTTGATCATTATTGAGTGCAATTTATGACTTCTAAGATGCCATTTATCAATAACTCTTGAATGGTTTTCCAAAACAAGTGCAAATCAACAAAAGAACAATTTACTCTTAATTTCTCTGATGGGATCCTGAATACTGTGTCATTGATCTCACCCAATCATGAGAAAGGATTGTTAGCTCAAGGTAGAGATACTATGAATATTTCTCACACTGACCCTGAAGCTCTCTTGAGTTAAACTTTCCCACATTTACCCCATAGCTCTTCCCCAAGAATCTGTCATAATAGTCATCCCTTGGCATCCATCATTTATATAAAGTGGCATGATATTTGCATATAACCTATACACATCCTCCTGATGTACTTTAAATCATCTCTAGATTACTTTCAAGACCTAAAATAATGAAAATGATAAGTAAATAGTTTTTATACTATATTGCTTAGGGAATCATGACAAGAGAAAATAGTGTATAGAAGTGCAGTGTACACACAATGCCTTGTTTTCTGAATTATTTTCAGTCTGTAGTGTGCTGAATTCACAGATGTGGAACTCACTGATTTGGTGGACTAGCCGTACTTGTTAAATACCTAGTATGAGTAAATCACTCAATGGAGCAGGAAAGATTTTGAAATAAATAAAGAATGGCCCCTGGCTTCAAGGAATTTGTGGTTTACTAACAAAGACTTACAACAAATGCAAAGAATATAGTGAGAGAAGCACTGGTTAAGTTACTTGCACCATGCTGAGGTGGCACAAACAGCGGAGACCACATGGGGCAGGGATTTAGCTCAGTGGCACCGCCCAAGGTCCTGAGTTCAATCCCTGGTACCAAAAGAGAGAGAGAGAGAGAGAGAGAGAGAGAGAGAGAGAGAGAGGAGGGACCACTTGACTAGAATGGGTTAGCTGCAGTTCAAAATCATCTTATTCTTTTAAACTGTATCATGAAGGATAAGTATGGGCTGGATGAACAATATCTAAGAGTATTTTAAGATTAAAAACTCACCAAGAACCAGATTATAGAATATGACAATGGTTTGGACTTTATTTGCCATTCTCCACAATAAGACATTGTTAATGAACTTGACTGAAAGTATAATAGGATTTTGTTTCTCTTCTGGAGGTCTGATGATGGATAGAAAACCCAGGCTGGAGAAAGAGAAGGCAGTTAAAAACTATTGTGAAAGGGCCCCCCAAAAAGAAATTCAAGAACAAAACCAAGACAAAGAGATATTCCTGTTTTGTTTTTGTTTTTGTTTTTTTCATTGGGGAATAAGATGGATAGGATTATAGGGGTGGAGATGGTGGGAAATGGAAGGTGACTATTCACCATGTGGCTTGGGGGCAGTAGTGCCATTCCCTGAGATGAGGAGAGAAAGTAATCACTTTTATGGTGCCTTTATCAGCAAATAACAGAAAACTCAAATAAAATGATCAAGTCAAAAGGGAATTTATTATCTGAAGTAAGCCCAAGATTGGTCAATTCAACCAAGTCCACCAGGGCTTTGGTTCTCACTCCATCTTTCCATTCCCCATGATGCTCCCAGACACGCTATGGTGCTCACAGTTCAAGCACCATATGGGGACACATCAAAATGTGTTAGCACGAACGGGAGGAACACCCAAGTGCCTTTTTGTCAGAGAAAAGAAGTGGTTCCCAGAATCACTCAGCACCTCTCCCCTCAAGTCTCAGCACCACGATGGATCTGAGTGTGCTGCCAAACCCAGTCCCTGGCTCGCGATCTAACTCAGTGGTGGCGGCGCTTGCCTATTGTACAGGAGGGTCTGGGTTCACTCTCCACTACTGCAAGTAGAAAAAGAAACAAGCAAACTCAATAACTAACAGAGGAAAGAGAATCCTACAGAGGGATCTGATCAGCCTAGTTCCAGTGGTAAAGGGTCTGCCTGTCCTAGAACACTGAAAAGGTGTAGGCTGGCACAAATCTCCTTACTAAGGAAGGGCAGGGAAGAATGGGAGCTGGATAGGAAGTGGCCTGGTCTGCTGCAGGGAAGATGTGAGTTCAGCATTTCTTTCACAAGCTATTTGAGGAAGCAAGGCATATGGAGGAAAAGAAAAACTAAGAGAAAGGTGATAAGTAGAGTTTCCTCAGTTACACCTAACCCAAATGATCCATGTTTGGGACACTAAGATAAACCTAATAAAAACTGCAGTATTAACCAGATGTTTGTCCTGCATATCTAGCCAGAAATATTTAACAGACATCTGAATATGGGTGTTCATTTGCCTTGTTTTAAGTGTTAGGATGTCCGTACCTAGAGGCCATCTCAGCAAATTCCATACACTTCTTTCAAACACAGTCCCTTCAGTCCCCCTCACAGGGGACAGGAGAAGAAACCAGACCTTAGATTTTTGCCTTTACTTCAAAACCAGCCCATTTTCACAACTAAGATATTCCAAAAAGGAAATGTTCCCAAGATTATCCACCACCAGATATTTGAGGAGGAAGGGGTCTCAGCAGAGATATTATGCACTTTTTGGTGCTCAAAGCTTACATACACCATGGAAGTCTCATTCCTCTGAGTCTCTGAGTCTCATTCCTCTGTGGGTCTCTTCCTACCCACTTTAAAGTATTTCTAATGCTCCTGGAAATACAAGTTTATTCTCCTGGGTTTATCACAAAATGATTCAATTATTTTTCAGCTTTCTCATAACTAAATAAACTAAGATCTTATAGTAAGCCTAATCAATGTACATTTTTATTCAAATAAGTCTGGTTGAATTTGGTGTTTTTAATAAAGAAACACACTGAGACTTGTTGCTTTTGTTCATGAAGTAAAAGAATAAAATTATTTCTATTGATTCAGTATTGCATTAAAAATTGTGGTAGCAGTGTCAGCTCCTTTGTTGTATCTTATATTACATTAATCAGAGCATTTAATAAGCAAACTACATGTAGAAAAGTTCTTCATTTAGCGGGTACTCAATTTAATTGGTAGCTTAAAATTTTGACTCTCCCCTAGCTGACCCAATAGACCAAAGACCAGAATGCCATGTATCAGTTATTTTCTTAACAGGAATTTAGTAAAGCCCCTTAGATGTAACAGAAAGGTCAACTTCATTGTCATTGTTTTCTAACATGCTATTTTTTTAAGAAATACTTTTTATTTCTCCTCTTTAAAAGTTTAAGTTGGAATGCACTAATGTGATAAATTGTTGACTTTTATCCTGGTCACCCAATTCCACAAAGTCAAACTGATCAAAGACTAAGCTATTTCTCACCCTGCTTTAATCTCCCTGCCTCCATGGAAGATGTAAGGTAAACAGTCTGGCAGGACTCCAATTACCAATAGCAAGATAAAAAAGAAATGGCTTTGCTTTTCCACCTTTGAAATTATATACGGATTGATGTAAAATGAATTTCAGAACCTCAAGTACTTGCTTGCTCTCATTGCAAACAATAGGTTCTGAACAAGAGCAAACAGAGTGGATGACCAGGAAGTGAGGTGGCCTGGCTACCAGGTGGTCAGCAGGCACTGGACAGCCTGGCAAGGGTGTGAAGGTTTCCACTATCCAACCAGACTTTCCTTTGCTTTTGATTATTCAGATGAAAATTGTATTGGCAAACAATTATTTCTGTTTTCCCAAGAACCTATGTAGAAGATACAAGGTTAAGAGAATTTAAAAGAGCCAAAATTACAAGGAAAGACAGAAACTATCTGATAATACTTCACTCTAGAACGAAACCTAAAGGGAAGAATATTCTGGAGCCATCTGACGCTAATGCTCCCTTTTGAAAATTCTAATTGAGAATTTTTTAAAGCTACTAAACAATTCTCTTTTGCATGTAGGTTACTCGATTTTGCCCTGGTTGAAGTCATCACTACTTTTTTGGCAGAACTGTGCTTTTATTGGCCTGAATTAATTAAAATAATTGGTTATGTTATAACTGCCTTTTTTAAACTTCCCCTCAAAAACAATTTTTGCCTCTGCCATAATGGTATTCAGAATATTCATTTGAGTCTTAAAATTCCTTAAGGCCTTTGGCTCACGCCTATGCTAAGGCAAGTTACCCTATGCCTTGTACAACCAGTGTCCATGCTGGTTTGTATTCTCATTCTTTAAATCAACTTTATGGGGACATTTTAGGTAGACATTATGGTCACATTCATCATTGGGAATTTGTACCTGTACACGATATACCTTGGTTCTTGTTTTTTTTCCCATTCCTCTTCCCTCCCTTTCACCCTTCCCTATTTACAAAAGCTTTGTTTCATTTTTCCTTCTTTCCCCATATTTTTTTCTTTCCCTTCTTTTCCTTTCCCCCACCTCCCCTACTTCCCCTTCTCCCTTCAACCTTTGCTTTCTATTTCACATTATCTATTATACATTTTGGTCCTTATGCAACCACTGTGGAAATCAGTATGGAGATTCCTCAAAAAGCTAGGATTAGAGGACCCATTTGACCCAGCTATTCCCCTGCTGGGTATCTTCCCAAAAGAATTAAAAGAATCATACCACAGTGATATATGTGCACCCATGTTTATAGCGGCACAGTTTATAATAGCTAAATCTTGGAAACAGCCCAAGTACCCATCAACTAGTGACTGGATAAAGAAGATGCGTTTATTTTAATAAAATGGAGTACTACTCAGCCATAAGAATGAGAAACTAGGGACATTTATAGCTAAATGGATGCACATTGGGGCCATACTCAAGTGAAATATTAGATAGAGATAGATAGATAGATAGATAGATAGATAGATAGATAGATAGATGTGAGAGAGGGAGAGAAAGAGAGTGAGTCAGTCCACACACAAAAAAATGTATACACACTTCACTAGTTCATTGTATTAATAAGTGCCTGAAAGCTAGTGGCCATCACTTTGAGCATCTCTTGTAATTGTAGAAGCCAAAGACAACTTGTATCAAGCCCATGATGTTTTGATAAATTTCATATTAAAATATTTAGACAAGTTTTTCTTTTCTGATATATACATTTTTGGCTGAATACATATATATGTTGCATATATATACATATTGAATATATATATATATATATGTAACTAATTTGTCACGTTTTTCTGTTTTGTACTTGTTGTCATAAGCCCTGGTGCAAATCCAAAAAAAGGCCTTTAGCTATTAGAGCTACAATAATAACTCATATAATTAACTTATTTGATTCTTTCATCCTTCGGGACTGGGTGTGGCAGCACCCCTGTAATCCTAGCACTTGGGAGGCTGAGGCAAAAGGATAAGATTTCTGTGAGTTCAAGGTCAGTCTGTGCTACATAGTGAGTTCAAGGCTACCCTGAACTGCATAGCAAGACCCTGTCTCAAAAGCTTTTTTTTAAAAAAAGAAAATGATTCTTTGGTCCTTTTCGTCTGTTTTTCCATGTCTTTTTTTATTTGCCTTATTATTATGCCCTCTGTTTTATGCCCCTGAAATCTTTGTTGGAAATAGATGATCTGGAATACATTCAACAACTAAAATATTCTGATTTTTGAAAAATAAATATCTGATTTCAAAAGTTTTAAAAGGTTTTATAAAGAAATTACAAACAGGTTTTATCTTTTTCTCTGAAAACAGACAGAGAAAAACAAAAATAAACATAATGAATCATACTAAACATTAAAAACTAATTAGGAAAAAAAATGAAGATTTTTTTCAAGTGTGCTAGGCCAATGAGGGAGATTACAGGAGCATTTTCTAGAGGCTATGAAATGAAGGATAGTCTTGGCAATTCTTCCACATCACCTTAAATATGTGATCACTAAGTTCTATTAGATTTCCTGTATTTTTGACTCCTCTGTTGGCTGTTGGCCTCTTCAGAGTATAAATGACTTGGTCATTACCAGTAGAAAGCCCGATATCTGATCTTAGTAGGACTTCAGCAAGTATTTTTGAATGCCAAATAGATTTTCATCTATTCAGAGGCTCTCCTCCCTTAAGAAATATTTCAAGGTGCTTTCCAATTCAGTGATTTCAATGAATACACTTTCATCTTATGTTGCCATAGATACCATTTCCTTAATACAGTGTTTGATGCAGCCCCTTGGTTTTGAAATCATTTTCTCTGTGAACAGAACATTATCAAATTAAAAGAAGGCTATATCTATGCATTCATTTCACTGTTGCTGTACCAAAATCCAACCTGAGAAACAGAACATCATCTCTAGAATCCAGAAAAATTTACATACTCTATTTTGAGAACTTTTTTTGTTACTAACTTTTGCTAAAAATGATTGTCCAGCAAATGTAAACAGAGTTTGGGCAATTGCTTTAAGCCAAATCATTAAACTTAATTTTGAGTTTTGAGAAGTCACACTGTCTAGAACACTCTAAGCGGCACTTCGTGATTTTATTTCTTTGCCTGGTGCTTATTCTTATCAAGCTGTGAAAGAATTGTAATCTCATTAAGAAATAAGGGGGAAAGTTTAAAGCACACGTTAAAGGGCAATCTAATTACTTCATGAAATCTGAAATGTGTTAAGACCCAAAGGTTTTTAGCTTTAACCCAATTTTCATCTAATTTCAACAAAGGTTCTGCTAATGCAATATATGTGTGTATGTGTGTGTGTGTGTATGTGCATAATGTAATATATAATATTATATATATTAATATAATAATATATAATAAATATATATTTCACCCCAATATATAAATATGCTTCATCAGAACAGGAATCTCTATCTTTTTTGTACATTGATGTGTTCCAAGTACCTAAAATAGTGTCTGACAAAAATCTAGTCTCTTTACACATTTGCTGAATGAGTATAAATAGTTCATGCTAAGTGAAAACTAGCATTTCACTGTTAGCTCTATTGTAGTCCAATTACATTTTCCTCATCATTATATTTTATGGATATAAAAATCATTAGGACAGGAAGCCCAGAAGGAAACACATGGAATATACAAGCAGTTTCAAGGCTAGTTAGTGCTCAGCATACTTGCCTCCCCAAATTTAAAACCTCAAGATTATTTTATCCTGATGATCAAATAGCCTTTGAGACCTTTTCTCAGTGTTAAAGCACGTTTACAAAAGAAAAACTGCCACCTGAGCCTTCATCCCCCACAATCACCATCACCCCACCCTGTCCCTAGCCCTTCCCAAGCCTTCCTCCCTAAGGCAATAAAATAAAAACAAAACATAGACATACAAACATAATTAAGTCCCAACCAAAGAAGAAAGTACACAAAGGTATTGTCTGCAGTGCAGCTTTCCTAACCAATCGTAGCTCTTTTAGATTATGAAATTATTTCTTGGTTCTGAAAGCCCTCTGGAAACAATGTGGCCTGACACTGTTAAATTCATCTTTTCAGCTCCATGAGAGGGGTTTCCACTGAGGAACCAAAGGCCCCTTGTCTTTTGGGATGGGCAATTGTTATCTGAATGAGACTTCTCCTTGATGAGACCTTGGAGACCATAAAAAGCTCAGATGCACAGCTTTTATGTCCTAGCCTTAGCTCATTTAGTTCTTTTTTTTTTTTTTTAGGTTTATTTATTTCTGAGAAGCAGAGACTAAAGAAGTTGTCCATAGAAAGATAATACTCTCTGGACTTATGTTTAGAAACTATTTATGAAAAACTATTTCAAAAGAGTCATTCACTGAATAAATCCACTGAGGATTGCTTCTATGTGACAGAAATCTATCAGAGTAAAAGGTGAATAGCCAATCAAATATGTAAACCATGAAGTAAGGCACTGGCTATTTGAAAATTTCTACTTTTGGCTCCAATGAAGAGCACTCAATGAGCTGGTCATATACAGTCTTGAACACAGCTGCAGACTCTGGGGCCTGTGGTTTACCATCCTTCAGGACAACAGTGAAAGCAAAGCCAGCTGATTTGGTCCCAAATTTTAAAACCCACCAACTAGAAAAATCACCAGGGCTTGTTTGTCCTCCCTTTGAATGACTAAGGAAAGTCACCGTGGATATGAGAGATGGAAGGAAAAATAACATGAACTTTGATTTAATTCAGTTCCCCAGATGACACTTAAAATGTAAAGGTCTAGTTTATATACAAATGAGAAACTTGAGTCGTATTTGTAATGTTTCATCCACTTCACATATGCTAAATTCCTTAGGAAAAAATAATACTATATCTACTTTCTATGAAATTTCCTTAAAGGATAGAAATGTTTTCATTTGCTATGATGAGGAACGTAATGCCAGGACAATACCTAATCTAGGGTAATTCAGCATGGCAGCAGTTTGGGAAGAAAGAACTTGAAGTATTTTACGTTAACTTAACTAACACTAGTAAGCGTCACAACAGGTTCTTGAGTCTAAATGCATTAAATATCACCTGATCCCTATGTATCCCTAACATCAAACACCAGATATTAGACACTCATCCTGGGAAAAAGCTACCAGGGACCGGCCAATGCATGTTTGATGGCAGGGGACAAGAGTTATTGCTTCTCTCTGCACCCACAATATATAGTCAGGTTGAAATTTACAGTAGACCTGTGACCCTCAAGTGCTCTGGGATATTGACATGACAACTGCACTGCAGTTCTCCCTGTGAGTTTCGACTTAATGTAAACTGTGCAGCCCTTAGCCAGCCCACAGATTTTATATGTGGAAAGCACGATTGCCATGATGGGGGCAGCCTCAGTGGAAACAAGGAGTGAAGAACAATACCCAGCTTCTGAACCTAACCCTAGTAAAAAGAATGACTCCAAGAGATGGGCCCTGGAGCCAGCACCTAATTGGTTTCCAAAGAGGCTATTGATTTCATTTTTTGTGATTTTATTTTTTTCATTCTTTTTTAAAGTATGAAAGTGATATTTGAATGCTGTTGTAAATAATTCATGCAATCAGAGTTATAGAAAATAAAAAGATGTCCCTTGGTAATGGCTGTCACACAGTTCCACTCCTATTCCCAGAGGTAATGCCTGTTAATTGTTTTCAAAGTGTTTTATCTGGGGGCTGGGGCTAAATATTTTAATTTACTACAACCAAGTGTTTTAATGATTCTTATAATGGGACTCATTCATAATTGAAAATCTCATTATATTCATCATAGCCCCATTATATATTCCTATGAAGTCCCCATTGGAATCCTTTCATCAGTAACTCTTGAAACACATAAGCACAGGCTAGGGCAGTGCATCTAATCCAAGAGAAAACTCCTGCTTACATATAGTGTAAAAGGGTGTGGAGCCCAATAGGTAGTTCAATGCTTTTATTATACATGGACTGAGAAATAGTAATAGAAAAAATCAACAATAAAGCTGTCAACACATTTAAATGAATCAGTAAGTTTTTAGTCACACACACACACGTATATATATATATATGTGTGTGTGTGTGTGTGTGTGTGTGTATATATATATATATATACACACACACACACACATTTGAAATGATACTACCTAATCTTTGAGACATTATTTGGCTTGCAGATAATGATGGGTGTGCAGACTGAGATCACTGAGGAAATCAATTCATCACTGCTAACCACAAATACCCAGTCCCAACAAACACATACACAAACACACACTCACACCTCAGGTTGGGACTTATCTGTATCAGGCTATTGAAACTTTCCACTGAACAGGGAAATTCACTCAAAGTAAATCTTTAGAAACTTGCAGTAAAGTAATACTGTTCTAAATGGGTCATCCTGTAATTTTTAGATATTTATGTGTTCTGAAGAGCAAATAGACTTTCTATTCCAAAATAGCTCAATTATGTTTTGATTACAACATCAGATTTTCTGAAGATCTTGATTCTCAAACACTGTAATCATTTATATGTAATTTGATAATTGCTTCACAAAAATAAAAACTCTTGCTGTGGTGGTGGTATAGCGTGGGCATAGTGTTTTCTATTGTCCTTGAGATTTCACGGTGTGCTTAGCTCTTGTTTTGGGAAAATATGTTGTTAGAATCTGGATGATTGAAGGTATCCACAATCTTCCAGGAGAGGAAGAGAGAGAGAGAGAGAGAGAGAGAGAGAGAGAGAGAGAGAGAGAGAGAGGAGGGGAAGGCCTGTCTAGGCAAGGGCTGTGAGGAGCTGCTCATCCAGCTCTGTGATCTTCAGCAGATGGTCTTACTCCGTGTACTCAGCTTCATTGGCTTCCTAAGCAATGGCTTTATACATGAAAGTACATTCAATCCATTTATCCAAAATTCTCTCAAAGATTACATTTTTTAATAAAATACTCTCTTATTACCCATTCATACTCTCGTTCCATCACACATATTATGATCCCATTAAGTAGTGAGCAATTCTGGGGTACATATTTAGCCCCAGGGAAGAGATGTATTTTACCTTAAGGGAGGTATATTTCACAGGTGCTCTTGTATTTATTACCACTTTTTTTTTCCAGGGGAAACATGTATTTCAAGGAGTATACATACATTTACCCTGACATGTGGCTCTTCTCAGAATTTCTTTTTTTTTCTTTCCACATTGAAAGACAAAAGTGAACTAGCTGGTATTTAGGAGCCCAAGCAGAAGGTTTTAATAGCTAAAACAGATGGACTGCTTAAGGTACCATATCTTTGGAGTTACTATTGTGCTAAGTTCCATGAATGTAGGTAGAACCAGGTAACTCTTAATGTAACATTTAACTCTAACATTGATCACTCCAACCATCTGTGTGCTACAAAGTACATCACTGTTTATTACCTCCAGTTTAAGTAACCTCCAGCTAAACTCACTAGGGCTCCTAAGTCCCACTTCTGGCCCCATACAAAGAAAATACACAGACCCACAGGAAGATTATCAGATAATTTTTAATAGAGCTCCAGAAAACTCTGCACACATTCCATAAGGACCTTGATTGTTATCCTGGCTCTTCGTATTTGTCCAGTTAAAATGTGCAACTTCCCTTTAGTAGGAAACAAGGGAACAACAATAACAGAAGAAGAAAACTCACTGTCTTCCCAGCACCAGGCAGGCTGCCTAAACATTACAGAAGTTCAAAGCCACAGAGAATGGCAAGCCACCCAAGTGGCACAATGAAGTTGAGGTAGAAAGTCATAAGCAGCCTTCAGGACCCTTGGCAAACAGTAGATTCTTATCTCGAAACTTGAAAAAATAGCATTAATCAAAGCACTGAAATGGGCATGAATTTGTATTCATGTGACATAATTTAGTGAAAATTATAAGCCTTCTCTTAAGAATGTATTCTTTAAACATCCAATATTCAGATTTGGTTCTGTGAGATCCTTAGTCTATGGGCTTCAGCTGTATTTGTTTCAAAATTAAGAAGACCTGGGTTGCTTAGAAAATACTCTCAGAGTGGAGTGTCTAACCCTACTATCCTTTGGAAGGCCTACTAAATAAAATATGCCTAATTTGGAAGTAACAGGTGTGCATTTTCTTTTCACTTCTAAATGCTCACCAGTAAATCCTAGTGAGAAAAGAGCTCTATGTTTTGCAAAGATGCACTGCTCCCCTACTGGGGCTCTTATTTGCCAGCCTGCAACTTCAGTATGTCTCATCAGTCTTAGAACAAAGAAATCCCCAGTCATGACTGTCCTTGAAGGGCAAGTTCCACTTCCCAGTCCCCTACCTGTAGGAACTGGCATTGGTTCCCTGTTATGCCTCTGGTCAGTATGGCTGCTGTCATCCCACCCAATGGGCATGGGTTTCGGAAGCCACTTAAGTCAGAAGGTCACAAGCCAGGCCCATGTCAGATCGAGATGCTACCCTTTGAAGTAAAATATGCTATGTATTGTTGTTTTGGCTATCTGGAGAGCATGTACTTTAAACTGTTGATTTTGTTTGGCTATTTTTCAATGGTGGTGATATATGTGTATGGTTGTTGGCCTATTCTTTCATCCAGTGTCCCTAGCAATAGATGCAATACCCATTTAAAAGATTAATCTAGAACAAAATGCCTGTAGAAAACAAAACCAAAAACAAAGTCAACCTCAGTTCTCATTGCAGATCACTGGACCCAGTAATCCTATATCAAAATCAGAAATCATGTTCAAACTTCATGAGCTTACACAGCACAATTTACCACAATCATGTTTGCAAGATATGTTGAACATAACCTGAGAAATTCAGAGAGACTGTCATGGACTCACACTATATAAAGGCTTTGCAAAACTCCTCTGCATTTTTGTCCTGAAATGGTCCTAATTTTAGGAACTAGCTTCTGCCATCTATAGACACAGAGACCTAAAGCTATAGGCCAGTGGTGGTGAACCTGTGTATGCATGCCACAGTATGCTGTTTATCACTGAAAGCTCTAAAATGTTCATCACTACTACTAAAAGGCAGATGGCCAAGCATAAGCAAGGATCTATTATTCTGTGTTTATTATAAAGGTAAATTTGGGTTCACCAAAATCATTTGTGAAGGAACTTATTTATCTAGGCTAAATTTTTATAAATAGCTACAAACATTTGTATTCCTCAAAGGTGTCATGAAATTATATCAATTTTTAAAGGGCTTATGGCATATCAGATAATTGAAGCTTCTTGCTAGTGAGACTGAAAACACCTTGGGTTTTCTTCAACCCTCTTTAATCCTTCAGGACCTAGCATGGGAATTACATGTAAAAGGAAAATTAAAGCACTGTTAAATTATTGAAAGAGTATCCCAGTTTAAAATCAGGAAAACTAGGTCAGATAATTTTTAGGGCTCTGTGCTATATTCGTCCTCTCCCAATATCTTGTTTGATGAGCAGAAACATTAACTGCATTCATATTTTACAGTCAGGAAAAGATAAATTTTGCTTCTTTCAAGAGAGCAATGCATTTGGTCACACACCAAAATGGAGAGAGAGAGAGAGACTAGAGGTTTTCTGCATGCTTTTTCGTCTCCATCACTATACCTTATTATCTGAACTATATATCTCCAAAAGGATACAAGTTCCTCTATATCCCCAGCTTCTAGTAGAATATGACAATATAAAAATACTCAACACAGCTTTGTTGAATAAACAATGGATAGTGTAGGAGAAGAATTAAGAAAATGACAATAGGATCGAAATGTGGCCTTACTTCTATCTCATCAATTCATGTAAGACGATTTTGAGATAGACTGAGCCCTACTGTGTAGAAGGTATGCACTGAACTGTAACATACAACTGTTCACTCACAATGATTTTAGGTTGGAAATCTAGCTTCTTGTCCTCTTTGATGGTTGTTACACAATGTGATAGGTGATAGATGAAATACTTAGAGTCAATTCTGAGTCACCTTTTAATCTGAATTTTAGAATCACCCAACTTATCTTACTGAGCTTCGTAAGTCTAGTCTCAAATATTAAAATCACAACTTCTCCATTCCATGCCTGTTTGGTTTTTTTTCCTAAATTGGGTATCTAATTGGTATTTTTGCAATTGCTACATTGCCAAGCTTTGGTGTAGGTATAGGAGATAAGAAACAAAGTTGAGAGAAATCTCTTCTGTCCATCAAATCTTTATTTTTCCCCTCTTGATTTTTCTCCTGCAGGGTAAAAGGATGTACATAGTTTGGAAGTAACTTTGGTAGATGATGAAAAAGAAATAACATGGATAGATGTATAGCTTTATTCAGAATAGTCCCCTCAAAATTCTCTGCTATCCACTACTGATGTACTCTCTCACAACAACTCTGTGAGTTTTCTAAAGATACTGGTAATTGTATACAGTATTTGACTTAGGTCACCCTTTTAAAAATTAACTTTGAAAATAGCTAGAGTAATTTCAACTCAAAATCTTTGTGTGGCTTGAAGAATAGATATTAACTCTTCTCCCACTGTATTAGTCACTTTTCTGTTGCTGGGACAAAACGCTCAACATCTGTAATTAAAGGAGGAGAGGTTTATTTTGGTCCACAGTTTCAGAGGGTTCAGTCCCTGGTAAGCTGGTTCCAAGACAAAAACCACATGGTGGAAGGGTCTGGAAGGAAAGCTCTTCATATCATAGCAGCCAAGAAACAGAGAAGGGAGGAGTCAGGGACAAGAATACATCCTTCTGGGTCACAACCCCAGTAACTGACCTCTTCCAAGCAGGCCCCACCATCAAACAGCACAGTCAGGTATGAACTCCTCAGTGAGCTACTTTTCAAGTGTCACCTCTGAACATGAGACTTTTCATGTTATGCTACATACACTAAACTGGTTCCAAGAATATTTTATGACTTTATTAACCAAAGATATGCTACAATTTTTGTTATTGTACTTCATTAATGGGAATTAACAAAAACATTTACTCATGAAGAAATATCAGTACTTTCACACAAAATCGTTTTGGTTTATTTCTTTTCTAAGTACTTTATCCAGCAGGTTGTGGTTTTAGTATTATCAGTATTTATTTCTTCTATAACCGTCACTTAAGCTTTGGAAGTCATCAAACAGGTAGTCTAGTGTAAAGATGGTTAGTTACCTGTTTCAGAAAGGCAAAAATGATGGCACAGCAGGGATAAAATACTAACATTAGAATGATGCTCTGTGTAGCATGGGAAAGACTTGGCCCAGAGAAGTTACAGCAACAAAAAGGTAGGAGTAAGATACATCATGTTCTCTTTGTAGCCCTGTGTACTCTTATGAATTTGTCACACATTTTTGAACACAGATACGTGGAAGTAACTTTTTCCCTAGAAAATTGTCAGTTAACAGTATTCCAGAGGTTGAGAACTTAGGAGAAAGGAGTGGGAAAAGCCCCAATTTCTAACATTTGCCCATAAGCACATTATAAATACACAAGTATGATCAGTTTCAAGGTACTAACATGATGCTGAAGGTGAAGCTGGGAAGAGATGTGACCATCACTTCTGGCTGAGCCTAACACAAGTGAGCTCTAGGACGCACGGGGGTCTGCATGAACTTCCCGGCTCCAGAGCTCCCTGGGGCTCTGTTCTGATTTTTGCTGTGACTGCATCATAGTTAATGTTGTTCTTGGCCTTCTGTTCCTTCTTGCCTCAGGAACAGGTGTTGTTTCTAAGAACATGTCCCCAATAAACTTCCTATGTGAGATCTCAGAGTCTCAAAGTCTCCTTCCCAGGGACACCACCCAGGACAAAGATAAATGGAGAGCTAAGTTCATTGTCATTGAGAGTAAGAGAGGGAAAGTCCCTGTTCTCATTCCTAATTCACTAACTAATGAGATGAACCATTGCCTCCACCTGGCTTCCTAATGAATCACAGAATTCACCTTGGAAAGTTAGTCAACAGGCAGCTCAGCAGTGCTTTCTGTTTGTTCTATCACTGGCTACTCAGGTCCTTTATCCCAGATATAACACACACAAACCAGGATCGAGTGTGGCCACGTGTTGACTATAGAGATCCATGATCAAACTCCTTTGTTACCACAAAGAGAACTAGGGAGACTAAATCTCATGTCCAAATACTATTACTATCTTGCTTATCCTACTATGTTGCTAACATTCTCCCTTAGCTAACATTTATAAATAAGCACACAAAATGAATGGATTTCATATCCATGAACAACACAGACAAAATTCCTTTTTGCTACAAGACTCTGAAAAGAAGGGACAATACTTCTACAATACTAATGAAATAATGGAATAATGTACTAGAACAGCTATAATTTTTAGGCCTGGTAAAATTATAAATTAGATTAAAATGTGAGTGACAAATGTTGGGTCTACGCTATTTCCCCAGAATAACACAACAATTTATATAGTCAATTTTCAATTATCTGCCCAAGGAGAAATAGCAGTAATGGCAATTTTCCAAAAGAGTAGATAATGAACAAATTCATTTCTTTTTGACTTTGAAATATCACTTTGTATTTGGAAACCAACAGTTGAAAGTGTATTTTATATTTTAGAAAGTTACAAGCTTCTAACTTAAATACTGAAATTACACTTGAAATCAAACTGTAAAATCGTGGCTATACTTTTCATCTTGTCTTGTAAAATATGGTCCTGCTTTCTATATTATACCTGTGAATATGTCATCATTGTTAAGGGTAATGTTAAGTTCATCCTAAAGCTGAGAAAATTTGCATCTGTGTGTTTCCTATTTCTTTTTTCCTGGAATTAATAGTAATTAATTATTTTGTTTAAAAGAATCTACCTTCCCTGTCTTTGGTTAAAGTTAATTTTTCATATGTGCCAAGAAAATACAAAAGAATTGAGATATGAAGTTATATCTAAATATGATATGAGATATATAAATTCCAGTATCTGCCCATGAAAAACTGAGTGAGCTATAGACACATTTTTATACTTTTTGGTGCTGCTTTAGTTATTTTCACTCTGTATAAGCTTTGATGAAAATAACAATATCTAGTACAGTCTCTAGCTCATGGTTTCACTCAGTAGGTTTCACTTCCTCCACTCTTTGATTTCTTCCTTTCTTTTCTTCATTCAACAATGTTTTATAGGGACAAGGATTTAGCTCAGTGGCACTCCGCCTGCCTTACAAGTGCAAGGTCCTGAGTTCGATCCCCAGTACCAAAAATAAAACAAAATAATGTTTTATATAAGATGTTCCATATAAAGATTTCACATATTTTAATAAACCACTATTTGTTTATATAGCAAAATTTTGCAAGAGCAAAGGAAAAAATTTTTATATGCTAGAGTAAAAATCTCTGAAATATTATTTTAACCAAATTCAACATTTAATACCTGTTTACATTCTTAAAAGCTACCTTCATAGGAATTATTTTCTTAACATTAAGTAAGTAATCTATTAAGGGTTATAGAATTTTTAAAGAGGAGAGTGTCCATATGGACTAAAAATTCACTACATCCTCTCCTGCTTCTTCTGAGTTCCATGGTACAGTCCCATTATAGAATACAATTTTTTCATAAAGTAAAATATCACCAATTTTTGTAGGCCTTTTGACTGTTGGCTTTGGGATTCCTTTGCTTTGGTATTTGATTTGTTAAGTATTTGACCTAATTTGACCTGCTGCCTTTTGAAGATGTGAAAACTCATCTTCAACTGGACACTGACAAGACACAGGAGAGGCGGGCTCAGCAAATGGGCAGGCCGAGTTCAAGCACTGCACAAGAGACTTGATTTCCCAAGGCCATGGCTTTCTCACTGTTGAAGTATAGATAACATAAAAAAAATGAGAAGGATTGTGGTGTGATGGTAGATGGAAGTAAATTAGTCCTTAGTAGGCATTCAGTAATGTTAGCAGTTGTCACAAAACCTAACAACATTTATTGTTACAGATATAGCTCACATTTATGTCCACCTGTGAAAGCACCATTTTAAACTCTTTCCTTATATGAGTTTATTAAGACTTCAGTACAGGGCTGGGGATTTAGCTCAGTGGCACCACATCTGCCTCAAAAGAGCAAGGTCCTGAGTTCGATGTCAGGTACCAAAAAAAAAGACTTCAGTACAACCTGTGATTCTGTTAACCTTGTTTCACAAGTGGGACTAGAGAGGTTAACTTACAGACAGTGGCTGGGTCAGTATTTACACACAATCCCGTATACAGCTGTCATACTACACCGACCGTCATTAAATAAAGCAGCCATCTGTATTACAAACCAGAAAATGGATCCAGTGGGATCCATTCTGCCCATACCCCACACTGCCACTCCTCATACCTGGCCGCACTGCTTAAACCCCATTCCAAACAAATGCCTGAGTGTGATTTCCTATGAAGGACCACATTATCAGTCGCTCAACTTTAGCCAGCACTCTTTCCTAAATATGAATGGTATTATACTTCTGTTCTTCAGGCCCAAAAACTAAATCAAAGAAAGACAGTTACAGGCAGGGCTACAATCTATTCTTCAAACACATCTGTTCAGGTTTTGCCAATCTCAGAGCCATCAGAGGTGAAAGCAAAAGGTCAGAAAAGAAAGGGAAGGCACAGGTATGTGTAGTCAGCTCTCCTGCTGCTGGAACATATTACTGGACACTCACAACTTACAAGAGGAGAGGTTTAATTTGGCTGTGAAACCCACATGTAAGGGCAATGAGTACAGAGAAAAGGTTAGTTTCTTTTTCTTTTGTTAGTGTTTCTCTGCTATGGTGTGTAAATACCCTTGCCATGAAAGCCTTCTTCTTGACTGACACGGGAGAAAATAAATCACAACTTTAAAAGGGAATTTCTTTCAAAATCATATTTACAGGGCCGGGGATTTAGCTCAGTGGTCTCGCCACCTGCTGCGCAAGCGCAAGGACCCGAGTTCGAGCTCTGGTACCAAAAAAAAAAAATCATATTTACAATTTATGAAAACTTTGATTTTAGGAGTGGGCTCTTTTAAAATGAACTAACTGTTGGTGAACTAAAGATCTGCTTCAGGTGACCTGAGACAATTCCTATTTAAAATTTGTTTTTAAGGCCACCACTAATTGATTCTTCAATCTTCTTTGCAGAAATAACCTTGTTCCAAGGGCAATTGTATCTCAATATTTTTTATTTCAGCTGAAAAGAATAATTTTTATGTAGCACATAATGGCATACTAATTAAAATATCTAAAGATCACATATAATTGTTAAAACGATTTCATAGAAAATTATTTTTTAAAAAGCAAGATAACAATCAGAATAGTCCTATACACTTTTTGCCATAAAAAGCATGTTAAATCAATGAAAATGGTTGTAGCCACCTGAATCATGGGTCAGGAAAAGAGCAACAGCCTGGCAAAAGGACACTTAAATCCTTGGGTTCATTGTTCCCACCACCACCCACGGTGACTGGAGGCCCATCATTTACCCTTTCTACAATGTCCTTGTCCCTGCAAAGGCCAGTCACTTATGAGGGCTTCCTACATGCCAAACCCACCTGGCCCTGTAGTACTACTGTTAGTGGAAGGTAAATGGAAGCTCTGATCAAATCCCCTCCAAGCTAATTTTCCAAAAGCAAATTCAACAAAACACTAATTCACCCAGTTTCTTTTTCCTTTTCATTATTTACAAACTTTCCAACAATGTGTTGATTTTCACAACTTTTGAAGATTTCTGTGAGGTTTTAGTTGATCATTTTTCCCCTTCGCTTTGTGACAGTGTTCGAATCCACAGATTATCTTTGTCTTACCCCACCATAGTGGAGCCAGAGAGTCCCTCTGATGAGAACAGTGGAGCAGTGGCAGAACATAGCCAGAAAGGATGGACCTACACAGAGAGTGGGTTATAGACAACAGGATTCTCCAAAATCGAGACAAATCATTCCAGTACTATATTAGGCAGAATCAGACTGCCTTTCCTCTTAGCAGCCTAAGAGTTCCATGGAGAAAATGGACTAAAAACAGAAGTAATCCAATTACTCATTATGATAAGCACCATGCAAAAACAAGGGTGTTTCATTGTGAAGTTCAGCTGGGTTCTCCTGCTTTAGAAAGCATTGTCGGGGAGCTGTGAAAATGGAGAGCCATTTGTGTGCTGCCCTCCTGGCTCTTGTTAGGATTGCAGTCTCCTGCAGGTTGTGGGGGTGGGGTAGGATGTGGTGTGGCCAGTGAGTTAGCTGTGTATAGAAAGAGTGTCACTTCCACTCCGGAGCATTTAATTGCTGTCACAAGGCCCTCTGTCTCCATTTCCTTGCAGCATTCTGGCTGACACTGGGTTCCAGACATGGTTGCTCCTTCAATTGGAGCCTGTGTGACATCAAAGAGCCCCCGGCAACCCACAGCGGACATGTAGCAGGAGGAAATGACAAACTTATTGTCTTAAGCCACTAAAGTCTGGAAGCTTCTGTTAATGCAGCATAACTGAGGCTGTCCTGATTATGACAAGAGGCACCACTTAAGAGGCCAAAGGAAGGGCCAGGGATTTAGCTCAGTGGTTCTGTCACCTGCCTCTCAAGTGCAAGGACTCGAGTTCGATCCTTGGTACCAAAAAGAAAAGAGGCCAAAGGAAATTTTACAGAGATTTTAACACAAGAAGCTCTAAGCTTGGCTGCTTCACAGAACTCAAAGAAAGCCAATATGGCTAGATTACAGTAAATCAGGAAGCAGCAAACAATCTTCATCTTTCCCTTTCACTCTAGGCTGACTGCCTCATAGACTGCTCTGATGTTTACATTCCTGGCATTGCTTTAAGGCAGATTAAGTAACTTGACTTTAAACAGCTTTGATTTGTTTACACAAATCAAACTCTCATATTTTATCTATTCCTCTGGATTATGATCATTTTTATCAAGAACTTTGCACGTGGGCTATTGATATGATAATGCAATCCTTGTGCCTTCTCTGAGCTGAGGGCCTCTATCTTTTCAGTCAATACTGAGATGCACTTGGGGATGTAGGCCATTCAGAGCTGAACTGAGGATTGCTATGGGCAGCCCACAGTATTTTCCAAAGAATAATGTGTCATACTGCAGAATTTTTGAACTCTCAGCTTTTCATATCAATTTCCTATATTCTGGCAACAAAACCTAGGGGAAATCCCAAAATTTTATGAGACATCTTCTAGCCTTTTTAATGTTTATGTAGCAGAAATTGTCTTTTATACTTAACATCCTATTTGCAAGCAGTTTACAAACAAAATAAGAACCCCTAGGAAAAAGTAAATTGCATGATATGCAGTTTATCCTCTTTGGAAGAAAAGAAGAGCTGAGTCAGCCCTCCTGGAATTAGGAGTCTAAAGTACTTCTTTATCCTTGACATTGTTCAGATAGAGGCACTGATATTATACCTGCCTCTATTGAAGATTGGTAGATTTAGAGGAAGGACATCCATCTGATATTACAGTCATTTTTGTACACTTCTTAGAGACTTAAGGATTTTTATGTGAGGTGAATGAAATCCTGCTTAAGAAAGTAGGCAAGGGGAAGGAAAATGGATCTGCGAATTAAAATTGAATGTAATACGGGCTGGGCTCAATGCTAGGTATTTTCATGTGCATTGTTATCCCTATGTAGTGGAGGAAGCAGCTCAGAGGGTTATGGTCACCCAGCTACTAAGTGGAAGACTACAGAAGGCACGGGTTCTTCATTCTATGGGCCTGCTCTTTCCATTCTACCATTTAGACTAGAGTGTAAAAGTCTCCTGTAGATCCCCAGCCAAATGGTCAGATCTGGGAGTTTTTTCTTAAATCTCTAGAGTTTTCCACAAAAAGATAAATACCAGACCACTATTGATCTCTTACATACATAAATTAGAAGCGCCTCTACTCAGAGCTGGTTTGTAAGAAGCTGTGCTCTGCTATTTTGCATCTTCCCTTTGTTCAGGCTCATCCCCTATAATTAGCACAGTCTTGAAAATAGAAATTTTCTGTGACATTAAAATTCTTACCCAGCACACCCTCTAATTATTTCATATCTTCACATTAGGGACTAAGATACTTACGGTGAAAGGTAGAATTGTTTGTTACTTAATCACTTACAGAAGAGCAGAGGAAAACCAAGACAGAGAGATTATTAACATAATTTCTACTTGACTCCAAGACACATTCTCATAGAGGGGCAGAGCCACGCTTTCTCTGGCACCCTCAACCCTCTCCGGCCTCAGACCTCACCTCTGTTGTTACCAGTCTCAGCTACACCTGTTCTGATCCTTCCTTCTTCCTATCAAGGACTTACCTATCCCTGCACACACCTCAATCGCCTCCTCTCCAGGCCTTCCCAGGGGTCCACAGCAGAAAATCCAGCTCTCTCTCCCCACACCTCAGGGCACGTTGCACTTGTAGCATCTCTCTGCCTTGTGTTATGTGGATGGGGTGGGGCGGAGGCTCCCAGTAGTTCACTCAAATATGTTTTCTCTCTTTCTCTTCTTGGGCATATAAATGGTCAGCACCTTCTTGCCTTCATTTGAAGAGTAGAAGTGCCTTCCTGGTGCTCTCTGTCCCCTACCACAAGTGGGAGAGCTCAAAGGTCTCAGGGATGGGGAGCCATAGGATACAGGGAGTTAAGGGTCCTGAAGCACCAGGTAGAAAGCCGTCTAGCTGTGCAGCAACACCCCATTAAGTTATTACATAATTCATAAATGATCATCTACTATGTTAAGGCTCGGAAATGTAAGGCTTATTTATTACAGCTCCAAGTGTGGGCTTACCTAACAAGATGCATATGTTTATAAGAGTGTGTCTGTGTGAGTGTGATTCTCTATTTTAGAAGCTCCAGAAGGACTAGGACTTTAAAAAAATCATCTTTAACTATGAGTAAAATTAAGCTGAATTGGTGTCTCATTTGGAAATGGAGCAGATGGTCATCAAAATAAAGAGTAGGGGATGCTCTAAAATATTTCCTGTATTGGGAATGCCATTTTCACATTTGCAAGCAGCTGTCTAGAATTTTGTAAACAATCTCATAGGTGACTAATTTGGATTAGAGAACAAAAGGAAGACCCATTAGTTTCCATATTAAAATGTATCCTAGTTCATTACTCATTCAAATATTCACTGTTTCAACCAACAAATACATTCTGAACACATTCTACACGCCAAGCAGTCCTCTAACAGGACTGATCAATACCAGACCTGATTCCAGCTCACTCCAAGTTCACAGACCTTTGGGAGGACCAAATATCCACTAAATTACTGCACTACTGAATAAAGTTTATCACCCTAGTTCTTGGCTTTCTCTTTCATAAACTGAGAAGCGTATGCTTGCCTACTTCTCAGATTTTCTTATAATTTAAATTATATATTTAAGTATAATGATTATAAAATATTTACCACTGTGCTTGACACTTGCATTTGATAAATCATAGTTATTAATATTCATATTAATTTAGATAACTATTGATTTGTATAACAAAGGAATCTGATTAGACAGAGGGAAAGGCATGTAAAAGACAACAGTTGCCCTTGTAAATGAACCCTGATATGGTGGTTAAGAGGTTGAAAAGAATGTTCCAAATTTTTAAAAGTGAAATAAAATGAAAAATTATTATATACAAAGGACCTATTTGGAAGAAGCATTTTAAGGAACTGAAAAGGAAAAAATTCAGGGTAGCTGGAGTCTAGAAAACCAGAAAACTTCTATAGGAGGAGACTGCGCAGCCTTAGAATCCTCCATGCAGTCTTGCTAAGAATTCAGTTTTTTGCCTAATTACCACAGAAAAGCCACAGAATGATTCCCAACAGATAGTGGCACAAAATAATATGATCACTTTTAGAAAAATCACTATACTTGAAATGTGGAAAAAGAATTAGAGTACAGACTAAGAACATGCAACTCGTGCACTTGAACAGTCACTATAGAAGTCATACCAAAAGGTACCCACAGCTTGAATAAAGTGGAGATGTGGCACTGGAGAGAAGTAAAGGTGGAAGAGACATTTCTTGAGTGACATGGCAGAACATGCTGATGGACTGAGTACAGAGATGAGGGGCAGAGAGGTGTCACAAATGGCTCCTAGTTTTGCAGATGGATAGAGGTACATTTCACAGAGACAAGGCAGGGAAGAGGATCAGGGTTGCAGGATTAGGAGTTTGCCTTTGTGCAGGGTGCATTCAGGGGCCCTCAGCTGTGCAGGAACCCAACTGTACATATGGCCCTGGATCCCATAAACACTTGTGAGTTGGAGCATACACTCTAGGTAATTGGATGTAGATTCTGAGTCCATCGGCAAAAAAAAAAGTTTGATTTGAAAACAAGCTTTACTTAGACTGAGAAAATAAGAGGCCCTAGGACTTAGCCTTGAGGAACTTGTTACCCAAGGACTCAATATGAGTCAGAGTTCCCCAGAAATACGGAACAAAAAAAGGTATGTGCATGCATGTGTATTTATTTTTAGGAAGTGCAATTGTGGAGGCACAGTGAGTGTAAAATCTGATGGGGGAGGCCAGCAGACTGGAGAAGTGGGAGAGAGCCACTGTCCATGTGAAAAAGTCGACTGCTGACACACCAGGAAGAGCTTTTGTCACAAGTGAAGCTTGACACCAGTCTTCTGGGGAATTCCCTATTCTCAGGGACCATAAAGGTCTCGGGAACCTTTTATTCTACGAGGCCTTTAACTGGTTGGATGAGACCCACTCACATGACAGAGGGCAGTCTACTCCAAGTCCTCTGATTTATATGTAAACATCATCCAAAAACTCTTTCACACTAACATCCACGGTAATTCTTGACAAAATATCTGGGTGCTGTAGTCCAGCCAGGTTCACTCATAAAATTAACACCAAGGAGGCACAAAAGGAAAACCAGGAGTAGTGGACATCCCCAGACACTGTAGTAGGTGCCAAGGATACTGCCTCTGTCATGGCCACAGGAGGAGCCCTAGAGTCAGTCTGGGCTTCAGTCTGTACTTTGCCATTTACTTCCCCTCTAACCTAGGGAAAATTGTTCAACAGCTTCATACCTGGTCTTTAAAATGGGGATAGAATTGGCTAGTACTTAAGTTTATAAAAACTAAATTAGTTAATAAATATAAAGAGCTTAGAAAATCAAACATAGTAAGTGCTCAATAAATGCTAGCTCCTGTTCTTAAGATAGACACAGACTCATCCTTATTAAGGTCTGCAGGGCCAGGGTTATATGATAAATATACAACAATGACAACAAAGGAAATGCTATTGAAGTGCCCAGTCTAGCCTCAGACAAGTGTCTGGTACAGAGAGGGAAAACCCAGATGCCCCCCAGAAGTGATTTAGGGAATTCAGGAACTTTCTCAACCTCCACCTCTATTCAAAGATACTGCCTCATGAGTAGGCTGGCACACTTGTGAAATAAACTCCTCCTTCGTTCTGTTCTGCTGAGGGACTTCCTGTTAACCTGAAGACCTCCAGTATTAGCCTGTAATGGATTTTATGTAAATTCCATTTTAGGTAAACCAGTCCATTTCTAATGGAGTAAGGGCTCCTCTGGCCCCTGAAGGGAGGCAGAAGAAGGCAGGTGGGATGAAAAGGGGAAGGAAGGAACAGGAGATGGGCACAAGACGGCAAAGGAAGCTTCCCTACCTCAGATTTCTCTAGTGAATACTGTCCACCGGACCTTGTGCCACCAAGGCGGCACCTTCAAAATATTTTGTGCCAAATCCTTCACCTATTGTTTGTTTTAAATATGCACTAACTTTAAGGTTTTATTTTTGTCCAGTGATGAGCCAAAGTAGTTTGTCTAGAAGTTGGCTGCCAAGAGAACACAATCCTCTTGCTAATTTCACGTGATCACACAGAGAACATCATAAATAATTTTTCCTTTTGAGCATCCTCTTTGTTCTCACTTTTGAGATGGGGATTCATCTCTTGTCTCTGATCTGCCCAGAGCAATTCTCTAGAAAACACAGAACTCTTCCCTGCAGCTCCTGCAAAAATGAGAGAAATTCCAATTGTGCATCTGTGCCTCCTATTGGTCTGGGTCTTGGACAGGAAGCCTGTGCGGCAGCGCTTGTCCCTTCTCTCCGGTTTCTCTAGACATTGCAAAAGGGTCTGACAAATTATCCCGCTTATAATTCAATAGCCACGGTGAAGTTGGCAGGTTGTTTTATTTATCTTTTGAAATTAAATACTGATAAACTTCATGGACCATAATGAGTTTCAAGTTAATTGTTCAAATGTTTTTCCCTTGGATTCCTTCTCTTTTAGTCCTCTAAGCTGATATCTTAATTTAGGCATCATTTTTTATTCAGAGTAAGGACTGATGCCACACAATTTCCCTCAAGATGGGCTCTTTCTGATATTATTCAGCTGGGCAGAATGGCAGACCCCATTTGCACTTGGTTCCTGCACGTCTCAGACACATGTACTGATGTGACCTGGTATAGGCCTGCGTCACACAGTGGGAATGGGTCAGGTCACCCAACTGCAGTCCTGTGCTCTGTCCTTGCCACCACTCTGCCAACTGGGGTTCATGGCCTGCTCCTCTCTTTTCTGGATACCAGCCCCTGGCCAGGCTTCCCTCATGCCTCAGAGCCTGAGGAAGAGGAGTCGCCAGAAAGGGCAGGTGCCAGTGTCCTTCCATTTCTGATGAGCCTCTCCTGGTGGGACAGTTCCCAGCACCGAGGACAAGGAGACAACAAGAGAGGCTGTGACGACTGGAATTCCTATGCTCTAGCAAACAGATACAAGGTTTAGCAAAACATTTGCTCCTCTGTGTCACTGAAGAGGTCTTGGAGGCCCAAACCTTCAAACAAACTGATGGCGATGCCCTCCATCAGGAATGAGACTAAGTGGAGGGATGGAGGTCAGAGCGAGCCAAAGATGTTGGTGGCACACAGGAATATTTGTAAATAAAGCAATTTTCCACTGTGTTCTACCAAATGTCTTCCTATAAAAACAATCGTGCTTCATGTTCAGAGGCAATTCCCACTCACCACCCAGCACTGTGCCCCAGCAGTTTGCTTTCCTGATGGTGTGCTTGCCTCTGGATTTGGACAGTACAGCCAAACTCCTTCCCAAACCATGCCTGAGCCATGAAACACACTGGACTGGAGATCATTCCCTTTCCCAGTTCCTAGGTTCACACATTTTCAGAGGCATCAAGAAAGGTTGTTGGGGCTGGAGATTTAGCTCAGTGGCACCCTCCTGCCTCGCAAGCACAAGGTCCTGAATTCGATCCCCAGTATCAAAAAAAGAAAAACAAAGAAAAGTTGTTGGAATTTGGCCACATCTTGTACTCTTTCCTGAGACTTTGGAATGGTCATTCTCAGCTAATGTTTCTGAGGCCTGAAGAGACGGGAACAGAGACAGCAGAGAAGGATCTGGAAGCACAGGAAAGACATGCAAGCAACTAAACTGACACAACCACTGCAGTCACTTCCTCCCCACCTTCTGAGGGCAGGATGTACTAAACTCTTTAGCAGCTCTTAGAATTAAGTAAAGGTTGATTTCCCATGTGCCTTGACAAATATTTATTTAATTATGAGTTAGGCCTCATGTTTGCCATCCTCCAATGGACTTGACACCAACTTGACTCCAATGACTGTGACACCCTCCAATGAACCTTCATTCCCTGGCACCCAGAGCCCAGAACCTGAAAGGAAATAGGCACTTGCAGATATTTGTCAAATGAGTTTGCATAAACCATATAATGCTAGGCTTTAGAAAATGCCCTCTAGTAGGAATGATCGACAAACCCTCCTTCACCAGTGGAGTCTACCCACCATCCCACAAACGATTTTTCACATCTTTCCCAATAGCACAAAATATCCCTCAGAGTCTAGTGAAAGGAATCTAGCATATTGATAAACTGCCTTATGAATTAATAAACATCACTCCTTGGAAAATGTGTTGTGGGCATTCAACATGCCAAAAACATGACCAACAGAGGCTATACAGTTGAGAAACCCAGAATAGTGGTTCCTGATATTTTTCTAACTACAATCCATGTAAAAAATGAATTTCTCATGGATTACACACTGCCATTGGGCAAGAGAAACCATATCTCTTTCTTTATCTCCCAGGAAAGTAAATAAGAAGAAGTATGCAAAACTGATACAGTACTTTTAGAAGGACAAAGTTGAATTTGACCTAATTTTAAAATCACAATCCTAACAACAAGCAGCTGTTTTTGAGTGCTTACTATGCCATAACTTCACATATAAGAGCTCATTCGAACTGGAAACAAGCCCATATGGTTGGTTCCATAGTATTTTCATTTACAGCTTAGGAAACAGTGGAAATAAAGGTTTTCAAGACTAGTATGTGTCTCAGACTGGAGACTATGCATTCACATCAGCATCATGCTCAAACTCCAGTGCTTGATGTGTACCATTATAAATTGTCAGTGACATTCCTCACCACTGACTGCCACACCTGCATATCATATCACAAAGAACTTTTTACCAAAGCAACAGCACTGCTCCTGTCAAAGCTACATTTTGCTCCCAGTTTCAGACAAAACTCTCATATTTATGAGTCACTTTGAGTCTACAGCCATGCCACCCTGAACGTGCCCAATCTCGTCTTAGCCACTTTGAGTCTTAAAAACAATAGCTATCTTTTATTGAGTATTGATCACATTCTATTCACCATGTCAGATATTTTGCATAAATTATTTCTAACAATATGGTATTACACATGAAGTAGGAACAGGACAGAAAGTGGGGCCAAGATTTGTCCCATTTGGTTTCATTTTTAAGCCTGCAGGGGCCTCTGATTTCTCCTTCCCCTGCTCTTTGCAAGTCTCATGTTCCTCACTTTCCTCCTCCTTTGTTGGCTTCCTTCTCCACTGGCCTCATCTCCAGCCCTCCCCTCAGTAGAGAGTCAGCTCGGTGGACCATGATAAGGTGGTGTGTCATGGGGGAACAGGTCTCAAAGATGTAGGAGGAAGGTAGACAGGTGTGTAGGAGGACAGAACTGGAAATAATGTTAGAAGGGGAAGCCGTGGGGGTAGGCTTAGGGTTAAATGCTCCAAAGATGGGTATAAAAGCCCCACCAGGAAAAAAAAGGGAGAAAAGCAGTGGGGTTAGGCAGGTGGTGAGCAAGTAGAGCACACAGCAGGATCTAGCTCTCTCCATGAGGGCACAGTGGGAACTGGCTATGAGCCACAACAGAGTTTTCCCGGAGGGAGGAGTGGGGAAAGAACTCTCTAGAGAGCACTGGTGGTTTTTTATGAAGAAAGAGAAGCACACTGAAAGGGAAAAAACAGCTTTTCCAGCCACTCTCTGACACTTGTGTGGGAGTCCTATTGACAGATGACTAGATCATTTCTCTCTGTCATCTTCACCAAGCACCAGTCACCTCCGGAAGTCATGGCCCAAGGAAATGCCTTCAAGGTCTAAGCTGGAGTGACTTCTGTCTATCCCTTAACACTTGAGCAGCCTCCTAAGTGACAAGCCTCACTAGGCCCAGGCCTTTTCACTGAGCAGAGAGCAGGTCAGTAGTGAGTAGGCTGTGGGACAGGCACCACCACTGTCCAGGCTGGGAAGAGGAAAGAGATGAAGCTGGAACAGAGTGGGGTAGGGCTCCATTCAAGTTAAAAAATAAAGACTTTAGTCAGAAAGGAAAATGGAGGAAATGTGCAAGCTTTTTCCAGCCTTCAGCAAAACACTTCCAAGATTTCAACTGAGGTTTTTGTGCATTCATTTATGTCACGCTTGGCAGCGATCTTAAACCACCAGTATTAACATGGGCACATGTGCTGCTTATTTGAAGCTGATGAGACCAGTAATGATTACCCTGGACATGTATGGCTTTTGCTGAAAAGACTGGTGGTGTGTCCAGCAGTTTGCGATGTTGCACAAAGAATTGATTTCAAATTGTAGCTGTTTAAAAAACACCTACAACTATCAAAACTGAGTTTGATATAAAAATAAACAAGCATTTCTTTCCCTGCACTTTCACAAACAAATGATTTAATCACTTTGATTTTACATTAACGAGTCAAAAGGTCAATCACTTTGATTAAACACACACATGCACTGTTCATTGATTTTTGCTGACTAAAGTTACTATTCCTAAGAAGAAGCAGTGCGCTGCGATGGTGAGAGAAATGCCTTGGATGTCAGATAGGCTGGACCTGGGCTTGGGCTTTGGTACACACCAGGTCCAAGAACTAGGATGAACCTCTGAGTATCCAGTATCGATGTCCTGGTTCTGCTGGCAATCAAAGGAGATAATGTAGGTGAAAATAATTTGTACACTGGAAAGTTCTCTTCAAAATGCAGTTATTACTATTGGTAGCAGTCACATAACTCCAAAGCCAATTTTTCATCAATCCTTTCAAATGCCAACACTATATCTGACACACTTACTTACAGGAACCTTCCCATGTTTGACATTCTATCCCTCCCTTGTTTGAACCACACTTCTTGCTAGTTTTCAATAATGCCTTCTATTCACTATCTAACTCAGCACCACTGAACATTGGAAGCCCAACCACCGCTGCAGTTAATGGAAATTCTTTTTTATGAGTTGCATCTGCTGTGACATCTGTCTGAAACTGGTGGAGAGGATTCAGCATTCACAACCAAACTGAGTAATTACTATGTAATTACAATTTAAATTGTGTAGTCACTGATCTGCTCTCAAAATTCATATCTTTTGTACATACTCAATAGTAAAACCACCTGGATTCTTTGAAAATGGGCAGGCATGTTCTCAAAATGGATTTCAGGTAAATGCCTGTAGACAAAAAATTAACAGTATTAACTTCAGAAGCTAGAAAGTAGTAAAGAGGGGAAAATGAGAGTGAGGAAAAAAGGTGTTAATAAAAAGAGGTAACTGGGAAGGATAATTTAAAGTTAGATTACTAAGTATATGCTCAGTCATGTTGTAAAACCTGTGAATTAGATAAATATTTTTGGCTGGAGAACACAGAGACACATAAATAAGGAAAAGAGATCAGAGATTGAAGATTCCACCTGTCTCAGGAAAAGCTCATTAGTTGTGACAGCTATCTGAGCTTTGGAAAACCACCATATGTACAGAGCAGAAGAATTAATGAATGAATCGAGAAACAGTATCTAGTAGGCCTTTATAACCACCTATATTTACTGTGGCAGAAACTGAGACCAATAATTTGCTAAATGGCTGCAAGATAAATCAGTCATTTCCTCCAAAATTTCTTTTAAATCCCAACCAGCAAATATTTATTAACCATCTATTATATCGAAAGTGTAAGGTTTGCAGGTCTAGACTCTGCAAATGAGATGGAACTTAGCATCAGAGCGTGGTGGCCTGAGTGTAAATCCCAGCTTTCTTGAGTAACTAGTTAGCCCCTTTTAGGTATGTACATGGAAATTCCATGTTCCTCCACAAAAAACAGAATTAGAAAATTCTCTAAATACTCTGATTCCAGTTTCATCATTTCTACCAGTGAGAAGTGGAGAAATTGAATAGTTTCTGACACAAAAATACTGCACACCGGTGGTAGTAGTAGCACTGTTATTACTAGTTGTGATTATCTATAAAAGAATGGCAAAAGAGGTACAGAAACCCCTACCACCATCAGTCCCCCGGAAAACAGATAGACACTCTTTCTGGACAATGTGAATGGGGACACAGGAAAGACATCCAGCAAAAGTTGCAAAAGTCTCACATTTGAACAACATCTATTTAAAATATAAAAATCATTAATAATTAATGTTGGGCCTTTCACTGAAATGAGTGGACTCACTTCATAAAATACAAGTATTTGCATAACCTTGGAAACAGACATACATTCAGTTTCTAAACTGAATTTCCATGCTGAACACCCACCTTCAATAAACAACCTATTGAAAATTAGTTACTGTGCAATTGTGCTAACATCAAAGGGTTAGATTTCTAACAGCAAAGCACTTACTTAACAAATAACCTCTCCCATTGTCTTCAAAGTCCTATTAAGGGGTAGTGGGAGTGATGTGGTACAGTGGTTAAGTTTACCAGAATGCACCCCAAACATGTCCATCACAAAGGCACAGGCTCTTTTCTTTGGGGAAGTGGCAGCTCCAAGCAGTAGTATCCAAGCCAGCAGCAGAGTCAGACTGTTAAGACTGTTTGCTAAGTAGAGATAGGAAGCAAGTTCAATGGAGCAGAAAGTTTCAATGGGGAAAAGAAATGTGACTGGTTTCTTAAGGGGCAGGCAGAGGAGCAATGTATAATTTCGGCTCCCTTTACTAAACATGCCTGTTTATCAGAGACAAATCAACACCTTAGATTACACATTATGCAAATGAGAGTGGCAGTTTGGCACCTCAAAAGCATTCTCCCTGCCAGAATTTGGATCCACTCTCACTGTTGTCTGTGAAAAGTGAAAATAGACTTGTCCCCTTCACTCTTTGACTTCTTTGCAAGTAAAAGAGAGCATCCTCTAATTCCACAGCCCTGGGGCTATCTGTCAGACACAGAAGTTTGAACCTGAAAATCACAGGTTGGGAAAATAATTTAATGAAAACAAAAATAGGAGCACCAATGACTCTTGTGGATTACACAGCAAATACCTGAAGGAAATTTACTTCTTAAATATGTTTCAAAAACTTTCTGAAAATGTTTCAGTGACCATGGATCAGAGGAAAGTTACTACCTAAATGTAGCCATTTCCTGGTTGGATCATTGTGGAGTAAATGCTTCTTTTCTCCCACCTCTGAAAAGGGCATGGCTTCATCTGGAGAAAAGAAGCTGAAAGTTTTCTGTCTTTCTGCATACAAAGAGACTCTTGATGTTACCAAGTCTCAGGAAAAACTGGAAGATACATGCTGAAATTATACAAATAGCAGGTCTACCTATGGCAAACAGTATCTATACATACACTTGATCAGGTTCTGGTACAAGTCCCAAAGGAAATACTGAAAATTCTCTACCTGTAGTTCCTAATATATATTGATATCTAAGGTGCTGCTTAGCCCTAAGTAGAAGATTGCTCTAAATCATCTGTAAAGACTACTTCCAACCCCGAAATTTTGCTTTAAGGATGAAATCAGTTTTCAACAGAGAGAAGCTCAATGTTGGATTTCTGTGTCAGTGAGGAGTTGAACTCTATTGTAGAGTGGATCATTACCTAAAGAGAACTTGGCTGAACAAAATAGAGTGGTTAGTTCCATTTCTAACACGAGTCAAGCCAAGGCAATGGTGTTCTGTGGGCCATAGAGTCTTTATATATACTTAGATCAAAAGAAATAACCTTTATTATCAAGAAGGTCTTAGTATATCTAAAAGTCTTCTATATAAACATCTGTTTTCACAGTAGAAACTTGAAGTGATTAAAATATATGGCATCAAAATGGAGCCTAGAATTTCCTTCGAAAAAAGCCAGTAATGTTTGAATAATGGGTTTCATAGAGTGCATCCTTTATAAGGGCATAATGTGGGAAGATGGGGAAAGATCAGTTTGCCCTTGCTTGTCTGTCCTTGAAAGCCATAGCATGAACTCTTTTCCTGAAAATAGCAAGTCTCAACAGAATGAGAGACTCGTGTTCTAGATTAGATTCTACAGATTCTTTTCCCTAGGTCACAAATGGTTAATTTTTCTGTAGACTTTCTCCCCATAAGATGTAATAATGAAGTTTCTAAAATAATTATGCTCATACACATGTTGAAATCCTCTGATGCAAACACTGCGCTTGAGGACAGGGCTGACATTTTCAAGCAAGCTAAGAAATTCCACTTCTACCTAACATCTTGTCATTAATTTCACAAAGAATGACAACTTGATAAACAGGCCTATGTGACACCCATAACCTCCTTAAAAAGATTTTTTGAAATGCCTTTTTAAAAAGCTATTCAGGAGCAGGCTCCTATGCCCAGTATTGCAGCATAATATAGGTCTCAGGAGATCTTTACACTTCTGCTGGAAGGTCAACTTTTCTTATTCATTCTTATCCAACATTTAATCATTGTGAACCATGTTCTGTTTGAATAGAGAAAAAAATTCAGGGTTATGTCTTTAGGACAAGAAAGACAATGGGATCAAGGGGCCAATTTGGCAAATTCCCCAGAGACACAGAGATTAAATGGAAACTTGTTCACATTCTCCAATTAGCAAACTGGCTACAGTGGCACTGCCACACTTGCTTGAGCAGCTTCTGCAAAAAGTACAAATGAAATGTATCAGCCATCTAATGAGGATCAAAGGCCCCATCTAGCCACTTCCTTCCCACAGACAATGAGAAGTACACATCAGGCTGATTCTTAGCCAGCAGCCACAGAGCCATGTTTCTAATTAGGAAAGTAAGATGCCCCAGACCAAGATATGAAAAATTCGAATGGTTACCTGAGTACATCTTTTGAGATTTTTGGATTTGCCAAGAGAATATTTCAAGGAAAGAAAAAAACACAACTAACCATAGGAAATAAGGATGAGAAGACTAATATATTTAAGTGACTTTCTGTATCATAATGTCTTCCCTTTAAAATAGTAATTGTGTTTTCATTTTGATTGTTTTTTCTTAATTAAACATCAGAAACTATTAACTTGACTTTTTCCAGGTTTTTAACCACTTGAATAGAATGTGGGTTAGCATAAATGTTAACAAAGTTGAAAAAAGGCCAAATGCATTAAAATTTATTACCCAAACTAGGCTATATTAAGACACATATTATTACAAAATGGTAGGGATCTATTTTATCAGACTTCTCATATGACAATAAAACCCAGTGGTCAAAATTAAAACATATGGGACCTCTCCAGTTCTACCAATTTGTGTCTGAGTTTAAAATCCTGGAGAGAAGAAGCAACCACAACCTTCTGGTCATCTTTGCTGTTGCCTGGCAAATAAAATCCACTGTGCCTGCTATTTGACTCCAGCAAATCCTCCCTGAATCTGTTTACAGAGAGCAATGAATCTTTATACCATCCCATACACTTTTCTATGGCATTTATTTCATCACTCCCTGTGCTATATTGAAATAAACCAAATGACTGCTCTTTAGATTTCAACTCTTTTGAGGACAGTAGCACCTGCACACAGTAGGGACAATGTTAATAACAACATCCATCTATCTAATAGGTTGCATTAAATATTTAAATGTATTTTTAATTTTCTTTAAACCCTAAAAATAATATTAATTTTTTTTGTATTAAATTTTTTTATTGGTACATTGTAGGTATACAACACAATTACATTTCTCATTGGGAATTGTACCTTTACATAATGCATCTTAGTTCTTATTTTTTCCCCATTCCTAGCCCTCCCTTCATCCCCTCCACCCTTCCCTATTTACAAAGACTTTATTTCCATTTTTTCCATTTCTCAGCATTTTTTTCCTTTCCCTTCTTTCCTTTCCCCTGCCCCTCCCACTACCCCTACCCCTTTGGACCTTTTCTTCCTATGTTACATTATCGATTATTCATTCTAATCATTGGTACATTTTAGGTATACAATATAATGACATTCATCATTGGAAATTTGCACCTTTACATAGTCTCTCTTGGTTCTTATTTTTCACCCTTGGCCAGCCCTCCCTTCAACCCCTCCAGTCCTCCCTATTTACAAAGATTTTGTTCCTATTTTTCCATTTTCTCATATTAATCCCATTCCCTTCTATCCTTTCCCCTAGCCCCCCCACTCCCTTCCCCTTTGCCCCTTTTCTTCCTATTTCACATTATCTATTATACATTCAGTCCTTATTTACACTTTCAGTTTCTCACACCAGAGAAACTATTTGGTATTTACACATGTGTGTCCTATTTATTTCACTTAAGAGTATTGCCTCAATGTGCATCCACTTAGCTATAAATGTCTCTAATTTCTCATTTTTTATGGATGAGTACTACTCCATTTTATTAAAAAACACATTTTCTTCATCCAGTCACCAGTTGATGGGCATTTGGGCTGTTTCCAAGTTTTAGCTATCACAAACTGTGCTGCTATGAACATGGGTGCACATATATCACTGTGGTATGATTCTTTTAATTCTTTGGGGAAGATACCCAGCAGTGGAATAGCGGGGTCAAATGGGACTTCCAGTACTAGTTCTTTGAGGTATCTCCATACTGATTTCCACAGTGGTTGCACCAGTCTACACTCCCACCAGCAGTGGAGCAGGGTTCCTCTTTCCCCACAGCCCCCCCAGCATTTGTTATTGGTTGATTTCATGATAGCAGCCATTCTTTCTGGAGTGAAGTGAAATCTCAGCATTGTTTTCACTTGCATCTCTCGAATGACCAGTGATGTTGAACATTTTTTCATGTATTTATTTGCTATTTCTACTTCTTTGTCTGAGAAATGTCTGTTCATTTCAGATGCCCATTTTTGGATTGGGTCTTTAAATTTGGGAGGTCTGATCTTTTTAAGTTCTTTATAGAGTCGAGATAGTAGACCTTTGTCTGAGGAAGAGCAGGTGAAGATTTTTTCCCACATTGTGGGTTGTCTCTTCCCACTGCTGGTGGTTTCTCTTGCTGTGCAGAAGCTTTTTAATAAGAAGAGATCCCATTTGTTGATTGTTTGTGCTAGTTCACGGGCAACTGAGGTTTTGTTCATATAATCTTTTCCTACACCGATGTCTTCAAGGGTTCTACCTAACCTCTGTTCCAACTGGTTCAGAGTTTCTATTTTAATATTTAGATCTTTAATCCATTTTGATTTTAGTTTAGTGCATGGTGAGAGATACAGGTCTAGTTTTAATCTTTGGCAAGTTGAAGCCCAGTTTTTCCAGCACCATTTATTAAAGAGGCTATCTTTCCTCCAGTGAGGGTGTTTGGCTCCTTTGTCAAAGATGAGATGGCTGAGTGTGTCTGGCGTTGTTTCTGCATCTTCTAATCTGTTCCACTGGTCCTCAAGTCTGTTTCTTTGCCAGTACCATGCTGTTTTTATCACAGTAGCTTTGTAGTATAGTTTTAAGCATTAATTATGCCAACTGGTATTGAGTGCTTTCCTGGTGTTTACTTCATTTAATTTTCACAAATCTGAAGTAAGAATACTTTTCAAATCTTAGAACTGAAGAAATTATTACACAGCATTGTTTGAGCGAGTTAATGGCAGAATTTGGACTCAAGACTGTCTGACTACATGATCTAGAGTTTTAACTCTTCACAATGCTGCCTACTGGTAAAAGTCTCTATGTTAGTCAGGTTTTTCCATCCCTGGCATACAATATCCAATCCCAACAGCCCAAAGGAGAAGAAGTTGGCTCATGGTTTCAGAGGATTCAGTTCATGGTCAGCTGACTCCATGGCAGAAACATCATGGCGAAAGAGCATGTGGAACAAAGCACGTCATCTGGGAAGCAGAGCATGGGAACAGTGCCAGAAAGGAAAGGCCCAGGGACCACATAAAGTACCCAAATTCACACATTCATGACCCACCAGACACACACAGAAGTATGCCTCACTACTCCCCAACACAGCTCTGAAGCCAAGCAAGTTGACACAACTAAGCTTAACCACCATGGTCTCATAACAAATGCTTTTCAAGGTTACTAACAAAATCTATAATCTTAGGAAATAAAAAATGTTTGTTGCTAAAAATTTTCATAAACATTCAACACTTAGAGATAGCCAAGTTATTTCTAGTTTAATCTGACTTTCTTTATATGAAATATTATTTCAAAATACTTCACAATTATGGAAACTATGATGAAAGAAAATCAAGATATTATCCTCAAAATCTAACATACCTAGAGCACAGCTCCATTCATACCGGGTAAATCCAGCCCACCAAGTCTCCATCAGGCCACTTTGACTAGATGCCCAGAAAGACTACTACTGTGAATCTCCAGAGAAAGATCCTCAGTACCTGGCAGTCAGGTCAAATTATTATTGGACTTGGCTCATCACAGATGATCAGGATTGCTGATTTCAACCTCAGGTGCTGAAGAGCTAGGGTAAGCATGTCCAACCTGCAGCCTACACACAACTTGCCCTCTTCTTTAAAAATATTATAATAGCAAAATTTTTTAAAAGGAAGTTTTGAAATTATATACATTAACTATAGTGTATATTTTATATATACCTCAAGACAATTCCTTTTTATTCAGTGGAGCCCAGGCAAAAGTTTGGAATGCTTTGTCTAAGGTATAGTGATATGGTTACTCATTCCAGTGTAAATTCTTAGATAAATCACCCAGAAGACTTCAACGAAACACAAAACTGCCTTGTATTGCCACCCTAAAGATTCCAAATCCCATATGTTCTCATCCTACAACCAGAAACTGACTTAGTGCTGCTTCGTGAACTTGACCCATAAAATACAGATTTCAACTCTTTATATTGTTTCTCTGAAATGTTAGTGGCTTGAAAATAAATTGTAGTTACAGATTGATGAGCCAAGTGGGGAACTTAGAATTGGCACTAGCCCCACGAGTATACTTTCAGGGACTTTAGGCAGCAGATCATTGCTGGTGACTTTGTTCTCTGACACCACAGTCAAGACATGTGAGGTTTCTAGGACAAGGCTCTATAGAACCAAGAACGCTGTCATCTGTCCAGTGGTCATATCTTTGCCATCTCTGAGAATGCTACATAGGGTAAACTTGGGAAGAGTAAGAAGTCTGTTAGACTAAACATCTAACACTACATAAACAGAGTACAGCAGTCTTTGAAAATGAATGATATGAGAGTACACAGTAGCATCCAAAAGTGCTGACGATGCCTTTTAAATGGGAAAAAAGCCCATGAAAATGTACAGACAACATGATGCCATATTTATAAGTGAAACTCTATGAAATACTAATAGAGAAAATATCTACATGTCCTTGTCAACAATGCTCATATCTGCTCATTGATAAGATTGTGGTTGATTTTTCCTTTTTATTTATTTATTTATTTATTTATTTATTGAACTTGCTTGTGTTCTCTAAATGTTTCACCTTGTACAGGTATCACTTTAGTAACACTAAAAATATCAAGTGCGGTAGTCTTAAAAGTTACTGTTAAAAAGATGAAAAATCAAAAGTAATAATATACTAGATTTACAAGTATTTTTAAACAGGTACTCAAAACAGATCATGTTTACTCCATAAAGTAGACAAAAGACTATAATCAGCCCCTCTCATTTTCTTAAACCTCATTTTTAAGAAACAAAAAGTGCAATTACAAAAAAAGTAATGATGGTCATTTACAATTTTAAGAGGAAAGTCACGGACCACGTCAACTGCCCAAACTGTGTTCCCAAGAAGCTTCTAAAAATGAAATTCTGTGGGCCATGTTATAGCTCTGTCTTGAGATCCTCACGAGAATAGATCATATTAAAGACTCTGAGCCACCCCACAGTAAATAAACCTGGTGAACTTTGTTTCACCCAATGATTCCACCCATTAGCATCTCACAACCCAAAGTAATAAGGCAGCACTTTGAAAAAACTTCTTCCAGACGCCCATGAATATATTACTGCTACTTGGCATTTACTTAGACGCTCAGTGCTCTGGCCCAAGTAGATGATAAATAATAATTCTTACTTCTGGCAGTTGTTCCAGAAACCATACCCGTGTGCTCCTCAGGGACCCAGAAGCACTGACACGTCTCTATTTGTCTTCTGGGAATGACATGTGCCCAGGGAACTGTGGAGCCCATTATTGCACTTGTGCACCATGCCTTGAAAACTCTGCAGTTATTAGAGGGCTGTTCTTTACCCCATTCCCATTACCCAAAAATGCAATTTATCTTCTGGAATCTGGCAGTAAATTGCCTCCATAAAGAATTTTCAAGCATATTAAAACTAACATAGCAGTAGCTCTAAAGATAACTTCTTGGAAGAGCAATTTCAACGGTTAAGTCATGTTGTCTCCAAACTTTTCAATGTAGATATTCTTATCAGTATATGATAAGAATGGATGGATGTGACATGAGGTGAAGCATCATGATAGGGGATTTCACAGAAGAACACAGCACAGGAGCTATTGTAAATAATGACTGTGGCTATGGTAACCCAAGGTGAAAAGCACTATTTGCATCACTTTATCACTCCTTAGAGGTGCAATTTACACATGTTACTGCTGTAGCTGGACAAGATGGATGCAATCACAAATGACCCAGCACAATAGCAAGTCAGATAATTCATAAGAAATCAGTTTAGAAAGACATGCAGGAAGGAATAATTCAGGGCTTTGACAGATGACAACCTGGGAAAAAGTGAAAGATTTCACCTCAGAAAAAGTTCAGATTCTATATTATATTTCTGAATTTCTCATATCCATGATGTGTGTGTTTATTTTCTTCCATTAGAAATATTTTCTAAAACATAGAAACTTTATGTTTTACCCAGAAAATCTAATGTAATCTAGAAACATTTTAAAGAGTTATGTGAGTTTGCAAATTAAATCAGAAGTAGAAATTTGCCTTGCATGACATAGTAAAAAAACCCTAGTATTTTTGTATATATCACATCTTTTAGGCTGTCTTTTGAGCACGTCTCATAAATACTTGCTCCAAAATATATTCTACTTATGTATACTGCCTCAGCTAAGGACTCATGTTGATGCTATTATTACATGAGAAATTGCTGTTTATGCTATCTGGAAGCCATTTACACAAATTATTTATTCGTCAACTACAGTATATCTTGCATTGTGCTATTATGCTAAAGCATAGTGATAAAGATAGACATAATAATAAGAGTGATAAAAATAGTGAGAAAGTCAGATGAAAATCTTTGCCTTTATAGAGGTTATAGTTTATCAAAGAGGTACAGCTAAAAGCAATTGAGAAAATTAGCCTATTGATTAAACCATCTTCTCGTATGACATGAGGAAACAATCAACCTAAAATACAATCAATGGTAAAGTTATGAAAGAATATTGATGAAGAAGCAATGAAAATATAATGCAGAAAAAATAGATTCATGAACAATAATCCCTTTTGCATTCTCAATTTTAATTATTTTCTACCATGAGCTCAATATTCTGCCATACTCAAAAGCTTTCTGTTCTTAAAACAAATCAAATAATTTAATACCTTTGTGTTTTGGAAGTGCTGTCATCTTCCCATTGAATATCTCTCCTCAATGGCCATTTTTGTCCTATTAAGCTTTTGCTATTCATTTTCAAAATTTGAGATGCAAGTCAAATTTTGTCTTTCCATTAATCATCCAATAATCACTGTCAAGATTTAACTATTTCAGTAGTAGCAGCATTTATATGATACCTCTAATTACCCTTTATTTCTTCTCACATAGATTATATATTTCCTAAAGGCAGGGAATATGTATTTTGCTTTGATTATTTAGTATAATGATAATAATTTTTAATAGAGGGATTGTCAAATATAATTAGGGAAAAAAGGCATACTGAAGCATAGTGGTCCATTTTCAGTACTAAAAAATTAAAATAAAGCACAAAGAATAAGTTTTCAGCATGTTTCCAGACTTTCCTATAGGCATATTTACTGGCATGTAATATCATAAATTAAAATGAGCACATAATTAAAAAAGAACCAAATGAATGTTCAGCAATTTTAAAAATATACCTACAGTCACCAATTTTTAAATAAAGACTGTGTGGTGATTTCATCATGAAGGAAAGAATACAAATTTCTGCCAACAGAGAAAACCAAATGTCATCAATGGCAAGATCACATGAGGGCCATAGGACTTCCAATCAAAAGACACATGCCATATGTTTTTAGAAAACATAACAAAATGGAATTTTTAAATAAAATGCTCAGCACACAGGTAATGGGGAAAAATAAGAACCAAGATACATCATGTACAGGTACAAGCATCCAATGATAAATGTAAATGTATTGTATACCTAAAATGTACCAATAAAAGAATTTAAGCAAAAAATAAATAAATAAATAAACAAATAAATAAATAAGGAAATAAAGGGCTTCTCCTCACATGGCAATACCAAGTAACATTTTCCAAATTGAATACAGCAGGGATTTATTTGTTTTAGTGTCATTTATGGTTCCCTCAAGCAATGGTAAAGTGACCAGAAGTTAATAAAGACAAAAATTAAACTCTCATTTCCATTTTAAAGTTTAGCATTTATCTCACAATCAGTCTAAAAATTAATTACCTTCATCTCTCTTTATATTTAATAAGTAAAGAGAATAAATGTGGTATAGAGTCCTTAGTTGCAAACATCAGAATCCACTTTATGAGGCTAAGGAGAGAGGAAGTCATGCAGAGGCCTTAGAGGGCTCATGTAGTCCCTGGGAAGGCAAGATCTCGACTATAAACAATGCAACCCCGAAAGTTCCTGGTCTTCTTTGGAGCTATTTTAATGGGCACATTTTGCTTCCACTGCTTCTATTCACAACAAGATGTTTGCATCTGAGGCTAAAACTCTACCTCTGCCATTTCAGTAAAACCTGACATCTCTGTCACTCTATGTGTCTTCTAGGAGGTTCAAATAGCCAGAAACCAGCTGCCACCTGTGTTACTCCTGCATCTGTGTCTTGCCCAGTGAGATCTGACTGATGGAAATTGGCTCATAGGACTTTAACCTGTTGTAAAAGAGCCTGGGAAGCTCAGCTGTAGACTTCAGCTTCTTTTCCAGTTGGCCCATTTCCAGGAAGAAAAGCTAAAGAGGGACTGGATTGGGAGATGGGTTAGATAAACTACTAAATCTTCCTGAAATGGAGAATTCTTAACCACAGTCACATGGCTAGTAAGTGTCAGAGCCTTCTAGTGTCAGATCTGATGATCTATCATCCCAAGATAAAATGGGTTCTCCATCATCATAGAGATGAGTAGCTCACCTGGCCTACAGAGTTTAATTAAAATATACCTTAAGAGCAAGTGTTTTCTTTTGATCTAAAATTGTACAAGTTCCAAGCACCATTATTGATTTAGTTTTCAAAATAGCTTTATATTGGTTAAGTGAACAGTTCATATTACGTTCCAAGTAAGTTCCATTAAAACCTTGACAGGCCTATGAAGAAAAAAGTTATGAAGTTATATTGTATACGGCTTTGTCTTAAATCTCTGTAAAATAATCATGCAATAGCCATTCTGAGTTATTTTTATATACATAGAATATTCATTATGCCTACAGAAATGCTATTCAGAAGCCTGAGTCTGTAGAGGTTTAATATGCTGAAGTTGTATTTGAAAAAAACTCCAATGCTATATCACTACTTGTAATAGTCATAATGACATCTCCTCTAACCTGTTTCCCTTGTTTTTTTTACAAGTGCAAGACTTTTTTACATAGGCATTATAAAGTGCAATTGAAAGCTTCTTGTGAAAACAATTAACTGGATGTGCCAAGTTTTATTTACTTTTTTGTTTGAGTGATAACTAAGTTAAAAAATTGCTTTTGCATCAATTAGTCAAGATGCATTGGCTGATTTTCTTCATAAAACACTTATAGGTAATCCTTTCTGATTTTGTCTTTGTTTATCATGTTTTACTAATAATGACAACATTTTACATCCATGTGGCACTATTCAGCTTCTAAAGTATTTTCAGTACACTATCTCATTTGATCCTTACAGTGGTCCTTTGCAAAGAAGAGCAAAGTATTATCACTCTCATTTTATAAATGAGGAAATAGAAGCATAGATTTGAATAGGCTTCAGAGTTAAAGACTAAAAATCTGAAAGTTGAATCCAGGTCTTCTGATGCTCTAAGATTAATTGCCTACAAAATAATTTCCACATTCTGCAGCTACATTAAATTATTTTGGGCTATTATAGATTCCAATAAATTGATGCTGTATAAAGGAGCATTTATATTATAAAATCAAAAGAAAATGAAAATGACAATCACAAATTCTGGGCTGGGGATGTAGCTCAGTGGCAGAGCACTTGGTTAGCATGTGTGAAACCCTGGATTCAATCCCCAACACCTCACAGAAAAACTCACCTATTCTCTTTCATATGTTATCAGTTGCCACGTAGGACTAACATCATTTGAAATATGACCCAAGATATTACCTCTCTGTCATGAGCTAACTAAGAAATAGCTCTCTAGACGTTATACACTTTAGATAGTAAATACACTAACATTTCTCTGGTTTCTAAAGATCCCTATTTATATCATCCCTCCCATAATGGCCCAATCGAATCCTCTTTTGCTATCACATAGCTCATCACTTTTAACATTCTCCCAGCTGCTGTTCATATTAGTCAGATGTCTTTCCTCTCATCCTTTTTCACATTTCTAATAATAAAAAAAAATACTGGCTTTTCCTTTCCCAGTTGAGAAGCTCCACCCAAGGCCCCTCACACTGCCAAGCTTCCAGGCACCTATGATTAAATGAGTGGCTCTGATTGTCTTTAAAAATGTGTGTTATATAAGGCATTCAAGACCCAATATCCATCACTGCAAAGAAACCCAAGCATTTATTTAAAATAATGAGATATCCTCATTTTCATTTTTCCCTGAGAGGATTGTAGTGATGTTAAAAATTTCTCTGAATTCTAAAACTAGGGCAATGCGTTGATTTGAAGAAAGCTATAATCTTCCCTTCTAATTTGAAGAGCATGTTCTCAGTGAAATAAAGTGTGGCTTTCAGAATAGCAAGGGCTCTGAGCCCACTCGAATATACCCTTGTTCTGACCACTCCCCTCTCAAACTGGCTCCATTCTTTCAAACAGGTCATACTGAACTAAAAAGAAAAAAAGGCTCAAATCATTTCTTCCAGATTTGGGAGAGAAATTATTTCAACTGCCAAGTTCTGATAAATATTACTTTGGGCTTTATGCCACTTCTTTGCTGCACATGATCTATAGAGCAAGTTCATTTATGGGTCTCTTCGAAGAGAATAGTAATTAAATATGTAAAAGGAACAAATTAGCTCTTTGTCTATCTGAGACAGAGGAGTCAAAATGCTTACCTCTAGGAGTATTCAGGGAGTTCAACTTGCAGAGGGTGGTCCCTTTAGCAGCCAAGGAGGCTTGCTTGAAAGAAAGGCTGGAAGAGTGAGCCAGCCTTGGTGACTTGGAGACATAATAAGTTAGCAAGTTGGATAACATGATGGTTTCTGCAATTCTTCCTTCAAGGACCATTATCTAGTGTTAACTGTGTTTTATTTCTTCCTCTCCTGTACTTATTTACAACATAATTGCAAGAGTGAGAAAAGGGGAGGGAGCTGGGGACCAAGATAACCATATGCCAAATTGATGCAGCTGACTAGAAGCGCCTGCCCTTGGGTTCATTTATCAATTAGGTCTGTTTCAGTCTGAGCTCCTGGATTTCCCCATAGAATGAAGAGTCTTTACTTTCACTCATACACCTGCTCTGAAGAAAGTCATTTGAGATCAAAACACTTTTCTGAAAGGAAAAGGTCTCTATTACCCTACTCAGTATGATGGCATAATACACACTAGCACCTCACACATTCGAAAGCATTTCGTGGACACAAACAGTACTTTCTCCCTGCCTGCCTTCCTTCCCCTCCTCTTTCCTCCCTTTCTTCTTTCTACCTTCCTTCCCTCCTTCCATCCATCCTTCCTTTCCTTCTCTCTTTCTCTTGTCTGTTTTCCTGGCTCACCTCTCCTTTAACTAACAATGGGTTTATTTTGTTGTTACCTGCTTTATCTTCACATTTGTAAAATTATTTTGATGACTCCTATTTTTAAATCACTTTCACAGTCCCACATATTCTGTGAATATTCAAAATTGACTCTCAATGACAGAAATACAGGTAGTTTGAGATGAGACAGGAGAATTGTCCTTATTCTCCAGAAACCAAGTCAGTATCTTAGGAGCTAATGGTTTGGAAAATGTGCCATTGTCTGGCTAATCCTTCTCAGCTAGTATGAATTTTTAAAGGAGTCAGAGGAAAGAGAAGGTGGCAAAAGAAAAAGACTGCTGAAAACTGTGACATACTCTTCACATGGTCTTAAAATGAACAACTTTTTCTATCTTTTTTCTTTGTTTTAAACTAAAAATAAGTCAAATGTGTTCCTCTTCACAGTTCTGTTTCATTCTTCTCTGAATGCTAATTATAAATGTTTTGCCCTTTGAAAGTTGGTTTATGGAAAAGGATTTACTTGCTCATACACCAGCTCAAATCAGGAAAATGAAAGCAAAGCAGAGAACTCTGGGGAGCAAAGTATTTCATTTTGCTGCTACCCAGCAAAGCAGATAGTATAGGTTGGATTATGTCCCGCAAAAAAAACACATGGAAGTTTTACATCAATACCTTGGAATGAGACTTTGGGAATCAGGTCTTTACAGAGACAGTCAAGTTAAAATGAGGTTATTAAGATGGACCCTGATTCCATATGGCTAGCGTCCTTATAAAAAGGAAACTTTGGGCACAAAAGATGCACAGAGAAAATACCACACTCAGATAAAAGCAGAGATCAGGATGGCACATCTACAAACCAAGGAGTGCCCAAGGTTGCCAGAAGGTAGGATGGAGACAGCAGATTCTACAGCTCTCAGCAGGAACCACCCTGCCAAAATATCACAACTCTAGCCTTCAGAATTCTGAAACAACAACTTAATTTGTTAAGCTACACGGTTTCTATCACTTTTAGTATCCCTAGCAAAATAATATTGTTACTGTTTCTGCATTTGTGTATCATCTTACTATTTATATTTTACCTTCCTTTCCTAGAACATAAGCTCCCATGTTTCCCAGCTCAGTGCCTGACACCTAGCCCATGTTCAGTCCTTCTTTGATGAATGAATAGAGTACCTTTGAAAAGACAAGGAAAGTCAAAACCTAACAGGTATTCTAAGAGAAACCAGAGGGTGGAAGCAGTCATTTGGTAAAGTCCCTACAACTATGCCCATGAGTGAAGGCAATGGAAACAATTTCCAAGCAGACTCAGTTTAAGTGGCAACCAAGATAGAGGAAATCAGTGTTGACTTGAAGCTGCCTGTATTAGTTAGTGTTTATTTTGAAAGACACAGAACCAAATATTAGAAAGAGATTTATTATAAGAGATCAGCTCATGAGATTATGCAGGCTGAGAAGCTCTATGATCTGCTGTTGCACTCAAGAAAGCTGGTGGTGCTGTTCCAATCCAAACTCAAAGACCTGAGGGTCAGGAGGGTCAATATTATAAATCCCAGTCTGAGTCCTGGGGTGTCCAAGGGCAGCTGATGGATATCTCCACTCAAGTGGGAAACCAAATTGGACTTTCTTCTGCTTTTTTCATTCCATTCAAGTTCTGAATAGATTGAATGTTGTCCACTGCACTGGTGAGGGAGACCTCCTTTACCCAGCCTAACAATTCAGATACTAATCTCATCCAGAAAACTCTCACAAACACATAGAAAAATAATGTTTTCTTAGCTGTCTGGGCATCCCTTAGCTCAGTGAAGTTGATAACATAAAATCACCCATCTCACTGCCTATACATGAGGGAGAAAAGTACCCAACCATGCACAGTTCACAAGAGACACTACCCACCTGTTCCTAGGCCTTATCTCTAGGCCTAGACCAAAGGAGAATTTTAGTAAGATGGGGGGGTAAACAAACAAATTTTTCAAAATAACAGACAAACAACCACGCAGTTTCCAAGGGAAACATGTGTTTTTAAATTGAAAATTCTGCCCCATTAACTTCCTGAAAGGTGAAGGTAGATATTTACTGGACAGCTCCTTGAATAAGGTAATCTTCAATATAGTAAGGCCCCTGAGGGAAAAAAATCTTTCAAGTGTCCTATTGAACGTTCCTATTTGGAGGGATTTGTATTTAATGGATGACAAGTTAATGTGTCATCAGTGTCTTGTGGTTATGGTAAAGCTGCTAAAAGGAATGACAAATTTTATATGTGTAACTTTCTATTTCACTGATACATTAACTTGTCTGTTAAACAGGATTTTTTTTTTTAAATCTTGAAAAACTGAAAGAATCTGCCAGAGGATGCCGGTTGGTGACACTCAGTGTATTACTTAGAACTTCTTGGGTGACTTTTTGGGGAGTTTGCTTTTGCTTTCCAGTGGGCTTTGGCTTTAAGAAAGAGATTTCTCTAGCAGGAAAATCTGTATTGTATACTCACTAACCAAAACACTGACAGCAACGTTACTTATTTAGAAGAATTGATCGATCTAAGTGCTCAGGACTCAGTACCATGAACTAATGAACTATCATAACCCTCTTGTCCCCATTATGTCCTGCCCTTTGCATCCTAACACTATCCGCCTGTACAGAAGAACCCTTTCCCTAGAAACATCAACTGGCAGTGGGTGTTAATACCACTAAGGTATTTGGAGATAAAACAGATGTTATTTTGCTCTTATTTTATATCTAAGGATACTGAAACAGAGAAAATCCAAATCACAAGATAGGAATTCTTGGAGTAAACCAGAGTATGTTAGCTTATTACCAAAAATTTCATCCAACATATGAAATCAATCTTTAGAGTTCAATGTATCATGTAACTCTTTCCTGTCTTTAGTTATATTATACTTCCTCCTCAAAGATATATTTTTCTCTTTGCTTGACTACCTGAGAAATTTGTTTTGTTATCAACAAAAAAGGTTATTTTTTAGTATCTGGGCAGTAAATCCACATTATCCTTGACCATTCTTCAGATTTTATGCTTGCTCCTTTTCAGATTCTCTATTTTTTTAACAGAGGATTTAGTAAATACTAACTTGCATTTAGCATTGACTAAGGAGTAATGCTATGCCTATTTCTATTCTCATGTCTGAAGAAAACAGGAAAATAGGTGAATAGAAACATATTCTTCCAGTGTGTGTGTATATGCTTCAGAACTTCAGAGAAAGGGACCTACAAAATATTTTTAAAATTCTTCAACCATTACAGCTACCCACCCCACTTCCAGCATCTTCAAGCTTCAATATGCTTTGTGCAAATCATCATTTTTATGATAAAGAATCCCTATAGAATTCGTATAGTGCAGTGTGTAGCAAGCTAGTATAAGGTAGAAAAAAATGAAAACAATGGACACACATTCAGGAAAATAAATAGATGGGTAACTGAGAGTATAGAAGCTGAGATGCTCCTTCCATGGACTAGGGTGATTCTCTCATCCAAGATGGCCTTTATTGTCCCAACAGGCTTGAGAAAGCTGGGAAGTGACCATTTACCTGGTCACCTAATAGCTGCACGACCTTGAACAAGGTACTAATATATCTGATCTCATCTTTAAAATGAAGAAAACTGTACCTCTCAGATAGCACCATAAAGAATGGAGCGCTATAAACTAGAAAAGCATAGAATAAGCACATGCCACAGTGCCTGATCTACTCTATGCCTTTTAAAATAAGGCCTAACAATAATAGCAACAAGAAGCATCATGTTAATTCATTGTCCAGGGAAGAATGTTCATTTTTCTGTGAAAAAAGTTTACAAATATATAAAGTTTCCTCATACTTTCACTTATTTTTCCTTTTTTTTTTCTTGCTCTTTTCAAATCTTCCAAGTACCTATATCCATGTAGTGCCCTCCCCTAGAAAATCTCACAGAAAGTTGTCAGATAAAACAAAGTCTCACTTACTCCTCCAGTTCATGGAGCTATGGGAAAAAAGCTTTGATACAGAAGGATGAATTGCTATTGAAATCAGTGCGCAAGACTTGGTGATGATAAAATCTTCCTTTGCATCCTTTAGGTGGTGTAGGCCGTTATTCCGTCCTCAGTTGTTTCTGGATGCTTCCTCCCATCCGACCCTAGCGAGCTCCATAGCCCGGCGTCTCACCACTCCCCTCCCCTCGTCACACGGTCCTCTGCCTTTGCCCAACCCTCCCAGTTCTGGAGTTCACCCTGCTCTCTCTCATAGGAGGCCTTTGCCTCCAATGCCCAACCCCCGCCCTGAAAATTCCTAGTTGCCTATGAAGACTCAGCTTAGCTCACCCGGCCTGAACTTTCCACTCCACCCTCCCCAGGGCTCCCTCATTGCTGAATTCAAGATAGAGCAGAGCGTGGGGTCCAAACTGCAGTTTATGAGAATGGTGGTCGCTCAAACTGCTCTGCGTGGTCCACAGGACTATACCTTGTCCAGCACATTCTGTCCTCCACTCCACTTCACCTGTGTATCCCAGTACCCTCAGGATGAAATTTCTTTAATCATTTACTTGAACTCTAAACAGAGAGTTCCTTGAGGCAGGACAATGGGTTCCATTGCTCTTTTCCCAACACCACACACATAGTAGCCCTTCAATAAATATTTGATTTATTGGTTGATTGACAGACAAGTGAATTCACAAATGAATAAATAAATTTAAGATTTAGCCGAGGCCTGACTATAGAAATGGAGGAAAGTAATGCCTCTGTAAGGACAGGAAAGGGACAGTGAAAAGGAGATCAAAATATGAAGTAGAGGGCCAGGGATTTAGCTCAGTGATTCCGCCACCTGGCTTGCAAGTCCAAGGTCCTGAGTTCAATTTCCAGTACCAAAACAAAACAAACAAACAAACAAAATATATATATATGTGTGTATATATATATGTATATATATTAGAATTCTCCATTTTTGTTATGAAAAATTATTTTTTCATAGAATGGCTTTTATGTTTTCTTTATTAACATCTACTTGCATTACATTAAAATAAAAATTAAATTTTTAAAAAATATATAAAACAGAACAATCCTCCTTTAATAGCCCAATTGATGTCTCCTGAAGATGACTTGACAAGAGCCTGCCTTAGGTGAGACTATTTCAGAGTCCTCTGAGATCTTAACAATAGGTGGCTCACAATTTAGTAGGAAAGTATGAAAGGCAACAAAAGCAGTAAGATGATGGGCAGGGAATTTAGCTCAGTGGTTCCGGTTCCTGCCTCGCAACCTCAAGGTCCCAAGTCTGATCCCCGGTACCAATACAAAAGCAGTAAGATGATAGAAGTAGGCTTTTAAGAATTAGACACATAGCCAAGACAAAGTAGAGAAGAAAGCTTATTTCCTACTACAATCTGTGGCTTACTCACAACTCTGGAATTCAAATGGAATCAAAGTTTGTGTTGACCTAGATTGAGAAGCCCTTTTCTAAATTCTCTACTACTCTCTTTCTTTTTCTTATAGTCTGAAGTTTCAAAGTATCCTTCTTTGCTTGAAGCCATTCATCATGTCCTTTTTTTATCAGCTTTAATGTACCTTACAGCAGAATTTCCTCCAGGAGGGCAAGAATCCTGCATCATATACTTAGAGGGTGCTTACTATGGGCTGGATGAAGGCCTGACAATCCCTACGGTCATGTTGCTTGAAGCCACTCTAATATTCCCTTAGAACCATAAGCACGCTGAGTTATTGCCAACCTCATAAGGATTACACATCCACTGTTAGCTTTAGCTCAGGTAACAGTATGTGTTTTGTCTCTGCTATTGCCCATCATGTCTTTTCATTTTCCTGTGATGTGCTTATAAACATGATTCCCAATCTATAAGCCCAGTTTAATTAATTCAACACAGCCCCTGTACATTTAAGCATGCAATTTTCTTTAAACCAGATTTTGTTAAAATTGCTATCATCTACTACCTCTGCCTTCCAGGACTACTACTTTCTACTCTAACTAGGAATAAAACACAATTATTTACATGAATGGACTTTATGACCTGATATAAATATATACATATGTATTTGGTACATGTTTGCAGTACATAATGGTTACGTTTATCACAGGGAGTTGGTATGCATACATTACACATTGTGCACACCACTTAGACCAACTCCAAGATGAACACCACCAACTATGTGAAAGGTGTGTGTATGACAGTTTCCAAGGATGAGGGATAAGACACCCTCTGCACAAAGCTTCAGAGAAAGCAGGATTATGAAATAAGAGCAGTGGGAACCAAAGTAAGGAAAAAGTGAGGAGGAGTTGGGAGTTCCTTCTAAGTCTGAGCCAAGAGAGATACAATATTAGCAGATATTTTCCTGTGGTGATCCATACAATCTCAAATATAGAGCTAGAGAAAGCAAAGAGAGATTGAGAATTGAGTCCTTCATCAGAGTCAAGCAAACAAAACTCAAAGTTGAAAAAATAGAAAAAAGATCTGAGGCCATGTGTAAGACGTTAGTGCCAGAAAACATCGAACTAAAAGGATGTGCTTTTGTGAAGAAGAGAATGCTTTTTGAAAAATTACTAATGCTCATTTTATTTCATATTCCTCTAGAGTTTACAGTCAATATATTTACTGGGTAGAAATGTACATAACTTTTGTCAAGGGGAGAAGAAGAGGGAAGGTGCTTATGTCAGGAAGTTTTCAGGATTTATGGAAATGAATGGTTGTGCTTATGTTAACCATCCTGGGTAATTCTTATACCCCTGTTGTGTTTATTTGAGGATATAAAAATGACTAAATAAATCTGAAAAAAAACTGTACTTTATTGATTTTACAGAGTTAAGAGGAAGATTTATGAGGCCTGGAGCCTTCCATCAGGTGTGGAAGAAAGTAAAGTGAATGCAGCAACGCCAGGCTGGCACTGAGGCCCACAGACAATCCCCCGCTCACTCTGCAGAACATTGAGATTTATTAGTAATATGCTGCTCTCGCAAAATGAAAAGAAAGTAGTGCCAAGAAGGCATATTCTTCAATATTTGGAGTAGGAGTTGCCCTCAAGACAATGGCTTCAAAGGTCTCCTGCTTATATGTGTTGACTGTTGTGTGCTGGGCCAGTGCTCTCTGGTATCTGAGTATAACTCGTCCCACTTCATCCTACACTGGCTCTAAGCCATTCAGCCACCTAACGGTTGCAAGGAAAAACTTCACCTTTGGCAACATAAGAACTCGACCTATAAACCCACATTCTTTTGAATTTCTTATAAATGAGCCCAACAAATGTGAGAAAAACATTCCTTTCCTTGTTATCCTCATCAGCACCACCCACAAGGAATTTGATGCCCGCCAGGCTATCCGGGAGACATGGGGGGATGAGAACAACTTTGAAGGGATCAAGATAGCCACTCTCTTCCTCCTGGGCAAGAACGCAGATCCTGTGCTGAATCAGATGGTTGAGCAAGAGAGCCAGATCTTCCACGACATCATTGTGGAGGACTTCATCGACTCCTACCACAACCTCACCCTCAAAACATTAATGGGGATGAGATGGGTGGCCACTTTTTGTTCAAAAGCCAAGTATGTCATGAAAACGGACAGTGACATTTTTGTAAACATGGACAACCTTATTTATAAACTCCTGAAACCCTCCACCAAGCCAAGAAGGAGGTATTTTACTGGCTATGTCATCAATGGGGGGCCTATCCGGGATGTTCGCAGTAAGTGGTACATGCCCAGGGATTTGTACCCTGACAGCAACTACCCACCTTTCTGTTCAGGCACTGGCTATATCTTCTCAGCCGATGTGGCTGAACTCATTTATAAGACCTCACTCCACACAAGGCTGCTTCACCTTGAAGATGTATACGTAGGACTCTGTCTTCGAAAGCTAGGCATACATCCTTTTCAGAACAGTGGCTTCAATCACTGGAAAATGGCCTATAGTTTGTGTAGGTATCGCCGTGTTATCACTGTGCACCAGATCTCTCCAGAAGAGATGCACAGAATCTGGAATGACATGTCAAGCAAGAAACATCTCAGATGCTAGAATTTTTACCAGTGTAAATATGTTTCTTTTCTTTTTTAAGAAATAGAGCCTAAGGTGGTATTTTACAGGTGTCACCGGGGGAAATGAACTGATGAAGGGGTTTTGTAAAGATTTTACTTTCTGCTCCTAGTTCCTTTCTTGGATTACCAATTTACAAAAGCCAGGCTCTGGTCATACAAACAACAGTGAATTAGAAGGGCCAGATTTCATTCTCAGCTCCTAAGACATTGTCATGTATCTCGCAAAGGGACTTCCAAACAGCTCCTAGGATTTGTGCACTGTGCATCTAAGATAAAAATCTAGTTCTGGGAAACTGAAACTCACAGTAATGTCTTCATATCATCTCTGCAAAAAATAAATAAATAAGTAAACAACTTTTTCAAAAACAATTCAGAAATGATGCACAGCCAGAAAGACACACTGGATGTGATGATCAATACTGTATGTGTTATTGCTACATTGAATTTTTACATATATTGCCATGTAATGTGTACAGTATTTGTAATTCCAATGAGAAGGAAACAGTACTAGCAGGGGTGCTGCAGAGAATAGATGGGAATTTAAACTTGAGAATCAAATATTCTGTATGTTTGAAAGATAACTCTGCTTGCTCATCCAAGGATTAAACCTGGTCAGTAGGTGAAATGTACATAAAATACTAAAATAAAGTAATTTTTTTTTACTCTTTCAAAACAAACATTACATTACATGGTGCCTCCAAGGAGATTTTGCCAAATGTAGTAATCTCACTTGCTTCCCTCCATATAACACCAAGTGAATTTCACAGTTTCTGGATCAGGCAGGCACCTGTCTCCATAAGTAAACAAGTTGGCAGGAGGCCAGAGAACACTAAATCATATTAAGAGAATATAAAGTTATATATATATTATAACTAACATAAGTTTAGCAATAGTATAATATGCCCCTCCCACACATTTGCAAAGCATGTGAGAAAATCATTCTGGGGTATCAGTATTTCTGAAAAACTTTGGTCCTCCTGTTGATAGATGGAATATTGTTTAACATCTGAAACACCCAAGCACCTTTAGAAATATAGCTATATGAGGGCTTCTGGGTGGCCTGTGACTAAAGTTCCTGGGAAGGAAGGATGAGGAAGACTGGATTCAGATCCTATTAATGCTACCAAACTTATTGGACCACGTGAGCAGGCCACTCAAATCTTCTGTATTTCAATATGCTCACTTATAAAATGGCTGTAAAAAAAACCTACCTCACAGGTGCTGTGAGAGCAAATCACATTTGCTAAGTATTTTGAGATCCTTAGTATATAAGGTGCTACATAATGCGATGCATCATGCATTATGTTAAATGCTAAAATGATTATGATAATTATAATGATGGTCATGAGTAGTAATAAAAATTATCTTAACATAAAATATACCAAAATAAAGATCAGCTATGAGCTATCAGTATACATAATTCTGCCAAGATGTTGATATTTCCTTGGGTATAAGTTAGTTGTTTGGGGAACTTCCATTTCTCTGCCATTTTTTCTGCGTTCAATGAGTAAATTATTACTTCTGTGTGTTGCCTTGATATCCCAAGGTGCTGAAAGAAAGCCAGCTGCCTTCCTTTGGGGAAGAGCTTTGTAAAAATGCATGAAGACAACTTATATCTCAGGAAACATTTGACCTGAGTTCTCTTTAAGAACTTTTAGGACAGGTAGAGAGAGTCCATCTCTATTAGAAGAAGTCTAGGCACTCAGCAAATCTGCACATTACACACCCACCATTCTTTAGAAAACATTGTTCCCATTCAATGAAATCCCCACAGCTGAAAAAGTACACCTAGTTGTTTATTATTTTTTAACCTAATCTTTGGAAGCTCCCACAGAAGTTGATATCAAACAGGTAGACATTAAATGGATGTCATGGCCTATTTCTTGAAAAGACTGGAAATCTCATCCCTAGTCCAAAGTACCCAATATGAGACAGGAGTTCCTGTCCCTTAATGGATCTTCCTTCATCTTATGGTCAGCGGGACTGATGATTTTGATGACAGAACACTGTTAGGTAGCCTGGGGAGAGATGGCACAGAACAAGGTGAGCCACATCCCGATCCCTACCTTGTAACCTCAACTGCTGTGAGTTCCAATCGCTGGGAAAGTCTCATGACTTCATAGTTGGTTTGCCTCCCCACTGGGCAGCGGAATCAAGTCTCTGTCTCATACTACTGCCTTGCATCTACCCTATGCTCAGTCAAGTCACCTTTAGTGTCAAGTAACTGCACATTGTAAACATCGCATATGTACATCTGAATTGTTTTATATGTGTTGATATAGAGTCTGAATAGACCCCTAATCTTGAAAAGGAGCAAAAATCAGAAAATCATGTCTTAAAGAACTCTTTCCTAACTTTTTTTGCTAGATAATGCCCATGTGACAAATATGTAAATATTCATCAAAGACCACATGTATATATTTTAAAGTTCTTTTTTCTTCTCCCCAGTTGTATGTACAGCTAGAATTTGCTTGCTATGTAATATTTTCTTCTGCATGAAACTTGGTAAGGCAAGGCCATTTGTCCAATATTTCAATACCCTTAAGCATGTTTACCCTTTGCTTTGTGAATGTTCAAAAAGTGTTTAAATGATCAAGGAAAAGTTTTAACTTTCTACTTTTGTTAATTTTACAACACGAAACTGACCAAATTATTTCTGCAATATTTGTTAAGTCATTATTATCATTTTTGACATAAAATAGTGTCTCATTATAAAAGGCAGTATTCTGGGGCTGGGAAGGTAGCCCAGTGGTAGAGTAGCTTGTCTAGCACGTGCAAGGCCCTGGGATCCATTCCCAGCAGTGCAGAAAAATTAAAATTAAAATGATGGTGTTCTACCAGGAGTCATTCGGATGATTTTTACAGGAACTCCATAACTTCTCCCCTATGTTCATAATGCACTGGAAAACAATGCCTATCAATAGTGTTTATATTCTTAATGTTTCTTTTAAAATTCATTTTGGCTAAAAACATTTTATCTTTTGTAGCTAGTTTGTGTGGCTTTGTGTCTTCTTATATTGGAGCAGTTTCAATACACCATAGTATACTTTTAAATAACCAGAATCAAAATGAAGATGATTTTTAATTTGAACTAAATTCAGAAGAACAAACCACTTAGGTGATACGGGGGAAACAAACTCTTTACAGAGAAACCAAGGAAGGAGTTTTTCAATCAAATTTCTTCTACCGAAAGACAGTGAATATTTATGTACAGTGTCTGGGATTCATTTTCTACCTTTCCTAATATGTGGGTTCATTGGGGGAATTGATTATGTCATTTCTTCTGTAAAGCTGAAGATGGTTTTTATAAGCAACAAAGTGACTTGTGAATGAAAGATGTAATTTACTAGAAACACTTGTTGATCATTGACATTTAGGTATATCATTATATATGAATGATTGTATTTATGTATTTATTTGTTCAAAATTGTACATACCGTTTCACCACAAGTAATTGTCTGTAAAAGTGCACCCTCTGGGGTTTGTAGTACTACTTAGGGTTACTTGGGTTGCCAATCAAGCTGCTAATCAGAATACTATTTTTTTGTATCAATGTTTAAAACTAAAAATGATAAATAGATGCTGACGATGTCTTCACATTCAGTTTCTTCACTTTCCTCTTGAAATGTAAACTGTTGATTGAAAGCACGATGCAAATGTACAGGCCCATCTGTCATGAGGAAGATTACGGTTCCATAAAGCTGATTTTTTAAACCATTGGGACAAATAAACAGAAGAACATATTTGATTTCGTTGCTTTTTTAAATAAATCTCTCTGAAGAGATGGGATTGTTAAACTTGGTCAGTGGCTGACATTTATCAAAATCTTCTCCATGACTTCATTGTAGTGGTTCAAGCCATTCAGAGTTGAACAACTGAACTGCCAGCAGGGAGACTGTTTGGACCAGTAAGTAGACATTGGGTTACTTTTGGAATTAGGAAACTGGTTATTCATTTGACCCTTCTTTACTTGAAGGAAGTGTTTTAACTAGACTCTGCATTAAATCATATGGGTCAAACTTGCCAAAAAATTCTAAGCCCAGGAAGACATTATGTTGCTAATATGATTGGTGAATTAGGGCATGTTAAATCTAAGACAGAGACACCATTCTTCTGTTTTACCCATATATATCCTTTGCAATATTGTATATAAGTTTAACTGAATTGGAAAAGAGCTATTTAGGCATTCTTTAACACAGACAAATAGATGCTGATTGCCGATCCCTAACTCTGTAAGCAAGTCACTAAGAGCTACTTGAGAACCAAAAAAGGAATTCATTATAAGTCTTGATCTAGCTAAGCAGTTATTAATTTTCTAAGGGAAATTTAACTTTGGGTTTACTCCTCCTCTACTTTGGAGTTCAAAAGGTAAAGTCTATCAGGTAAGCTGAAATATGTGAGTGAACAATAAAAGCACAAAACATGCATATTGCTATTCCATGTCACTTTTTCAAAGGACTGACATCAAGAACAATGTACTAAAACTATGGTTCCCTAACTACTAACATCATCTTTATCCAGGGACCTTTTAGAAATGCAAATTATCGGACCCTCTACAAACTGGAGGGTGTAGCTCAGCAGTGTTTAAACGCTGTCAGTGATTCCCACGCAGGCGGAAATTGAGGCTTGGCTGGAGCAGAGACTGCCAAACTAGTGTGTGATTACAGCCAGCCTGCTGCCCACCAGCTGAGAACCATTTTACAATGAACATTTGCATAGTAGACCCTAACACTGAACCTCAACTGGGTGAAACATTGGCCCAATAATAAGAATTCCATTCTTTTTGTTATGTAGCTACATATTGCAAGAGAAAAAAAATGTACTCAATTATTATTGCACTATATTTTGGATTCCACCAATACAAAAACCATAGAAGTGTGTTTGCCCTGTTGTTATTTAAATATTTTCATATATCTAAAATTTTGCCTCTTAACTTGCAAAGCTTAAAATATTTATTATATGGCAATTTATTAAAAAGCGCTTACCAACCTCCAACCTAGAGAAATAAGGAAGCGTCTGCAAAAGGCATTAACACCCAAAATCTTTCCAACTCTTGAGTGAGAGTTCTCATCAATAAAGCATGCTAGAATCATCTCTTTATGCAGCTAGGGAAATGACAATGCCATCCTGATCATGAATTATATTAGAAACAAGCAGCTGCATATATTTTTAAATATTTTCCCTTTTCTCTCTCGGGGTGATGTTTTCGAACTGTAAAAGCTTGACTTTAATCGTAACAATTACCCATGGTTTAATTAATATATTGCTTAAAGATGCATTGGTATCAGACCTAAGAGGGTGGGTTTCATATAGCTTGATTATCATAATTACAAGCATTCTATTTTCTCATTTACTTAATTGATTGTCATAGATTTCCAGATGAATTCACACTGCTGGAAGAGAATTGAATACATTTCTAAGAGGAAAAAAAAAAAAACAGAAAGAGGGCTATTTAGAAAAGTAATGTGTCCCGGCATATAATCCATGTCAGCATGAAAAATTGCCTTTGATAATATCTCCTTACCTCTTTGCTGGCTTAAATGGGCATTTTTGTGAAATGAAAAAGAAATGAATGAAAAAGTATTATTGATTCAACCACATCTGTAATAACACTGGCTCCACTGTCTCTTCAGCTGAAGTTGCCCTGCACTCAAGAAAAATTTTCCATTTAGTTTTTCTTATAGAATCTATTAGTTTGGTACATTATGTCGACTATTTGTTATGCCTCTTGCAATGACCTCAGTCCTCACCTGGAGGGAGCATGGCATAAGAAGTGATTTATTCTCTTTCTGAGGTTTATTCCAGAGCATTTACTCAGCAGTGGCTGCCTGATATAGCAAGCTGAGCAGAGTTATGTGGGGGTACAGGGGGTGTGAAGAAGACTATTTTTCAACAAAAGCAAAGATGACCTCAGCTAGCAGGAGGTGAGGAAAAAACACCAGAGAAATTTCTCCTATCGCAAAGGCTTAAATCTTCAGTCCAGTCCTCTGTGTTATTATTGTTTAACCCTAATAACAGCCCCCACCAAACAGATTCTGCTGTTATTTCCAAATGACAGATTAGAAAACAGGGTACAAAAAATATTGTAATTTACAGGGTAAATTCATACCCTCTGGCTCTAAAGGCCATGTTCTTAACCAATTCAATATGTTGCCTTTCAAAACTAAGAAATATACCCCACCACCACCACCACCACCATACTGTTCAGGCCCCAATTCCTGTGGAATTCAGTGTCACTATTTTAAATTGTTTTTCAGATTGAAATTTTTACCGCTATTTTAAAACTTGAGTTGTAATGTACACACTTCAAAATTTATCCATATCATGTGTACACATCTATGAGTTTTGACAAATGCATACACATGGGTAACCACCACCATAATCAAGATACAGAGCTCTATCAAGCCCCAAAACATGCTCGTGCCTCTTCACAATCTGTCCTCTCCTCCAGCCACTTGCAATTCCTGATCTCTTTCCAAACTTCTGTTTTACATGAGATTTGCATGTTACACAGTGGTCATCATATCTAATTTTTAATGTAATGTTCCACAGATAATCCAGTATAACACCTTCGTGCTGAAAAAGGGAAAAATTAGAAAGGAACAGAATGGAAAAAGGAAAAAAAAGCAACTTAAAATAGTTAAACAACATGTAAGTACAGGTAAAAGATTCAGGTATGTTGAAATAAACCCACCACTGATTTGATACTATCAATGTCTAGTGAATAATAATAAGGTACAAGTCACAAATCCCATTCCCTCAGTTTGTCCTAGCTTACTAGAAGATTTAATAGAGCTTCTGTCCTTCAGAACTCCCATATACATTTTGGTAGAGAGAACAGTCTGTAAGTTCAATTATATTTGTTTCCTCTTGGAAGCCAACAGTCCTCTGGAGAGGCATCCATCACCGGCTACCTCATTAAAAAAAAACCAAGCCCTGTCTGTACGCTGCGTTTGTCTCCACACCTGTGTCAAACCACCCTTAGATGAGTTCTTCTATACCTGCTTGTGCGTCCTTTGGTTTCTAAAACATATGCTAGTTCACATCTCCATTAGGAAAAGACAACTTTGCAGCTTTGCGATTCTCTAAAAATATCATTGACAGAGGATCTGAGTTAACTTGGAAAGCGTGCCATTTACAACAAGATGTCCCTCTACCTGAATGGGAGAGCAAGCCATAAGTAGCTCAGTGTGAGAACAAAACATGATATCAGAGGAAAAGGGCCACCCACAATCTATACCACACTTTCTAGGTTGCCATGTGCCTTTTAAATACATGAGAGTCTTGTTAAAACACTGAGTGGGGGTTCTGAGGTACAACTCAAGGTTCTGATTTTTCCATCCAGACAAGGCTGAGACTGCTGGTCTATAGACTGCCCTTATCAAGGGGAATATCAAGGCTCTGATATTCAAGGCTAAATTCTAGACAGGGATACCAGTATTTGTTAAGCATCTACTTGGAACCTCGCCAAAGGCTTTGGCATATATTGCCTCTTTCCTCACAAAAACTTGGAGGAAGGAGTTAGGCATTAAGGTAAAGCTTGAATCTCTAGTATAGTTTTAGGTTAGAAATTTGTTTCGTTTTGTTTTAATTTCTTGTGTGTAGATTTCTCTAAGACCTTATAGGAGAAAATTGAAGTCCTAAAAGAAAGCAATACATTCAAGGAACAAAAACAACAGAAAGCAAAATACTACACTATAATTTTGGTGATCCAGTGCCCAAAAACCAAATGCAAGATCGATTTTATGTTGAAGTCCACTTAGAGTTCATGACCTAGAATCAAGTCAAAGTCAGCCTTGATAGCTTCATCTTCCTACCAACAACCAAACACTAAACAAAGCAAAGAATGGCATATGGTGTAGGGCAGAGGAGACAGGGAGGAGATGGCCAGGCTGCCAGGCTCCTGGCCCTAGACCACAGAGACAACAGGACACAGGGAGAAAAGTGAGAGAGAGGGCCACACAAGCATGCTGTCTGTCACCACATACAAGATACGATGGGAAGATACAGTAAATGTTCAAAGTTTTTAAAATATTACAGTAAATCAGGCATTGCCATTAATTCCCCTCACTTTGGACATATTTACCCCATCATTCTTGCCACTTTCTGAAGCAGTTTGGAAGTGCTGTTTCATGAGTGGCTTTAGGGACACTGCTGTGGCTACCTTGATGGCCTGAATCAATTTATTCTTTATAGTCATTTTGACTTTGAAGAACTGTAAGAAGTTGCACGGTGCCAGGTATGGTGAATAAGGTGGATGAGGATACACCATAATGTTTTTACTAAGCCTGCCTTTCTATTGAATAGCACTCAGCAGCAGTGTTCACCATATTTTTGATCACACCTTGTAAAGACACTCACAAAAGAGAACTTCAGCACTGCTTCAGAAAGTGGCAAGAACAATGAGATAAAATGATGAATAATGTGTTCAAAGTAAGGAGGGATGCTTTGAAGTAGATTGATAGCATATGTCTTTTACTGTAATTTTTTAAATTTAAACATTTCCCATATATTTTGATTATACCTCAAAGTCACTCCTACATATGCAATATAAAGTGGCCAGACCATTGTCATAGAACATGACCATTTATCTGATTACTTGGAAGGACCAATGATTAGGGTGCAGAAAAGAAAGCTGTTGCTGGCATAAACAAACAAAACAAAAACTAGGCGGTAACACCCACAAAAAGAATCCAGCATTTTATTATGGTCACCATGTGGGAGTTGAGGAATTCAGGAGTCTGAGACTAGGAAATTAAGTGGTTTTCCAGTGTAAAAAGTTGATAACTGCAGATATAAAAATCTTGTGTCTCTTGGCTACAGCCCAGTGATTTTCTTCCACACTGTACTATATTTAACTGCACTCAATTCCATTTGCAATTCTGGAAACAAAGTAGGGGGAAATCCTGGCTTTAAAGGGTACAATCAGCAAAATACCCAAGCTCAACTGGGAAGTTTGTGCTTGGAGTAATAGACAAGTCTGGAAAGTCAACATAAAAACACAAAAGATCTGGAGTCCAGACATATAACCCAAAGAATATGAAAATAGCTGAGACAATGGGCTCAGAATCCAGACAAGAGCCAAAATATCCATCAGGAATAATTCATACTGAATCACAAAACACAGAGAACCTGATTTTTTGACAGAGTTCTTATCATGGACTACTTCTATCCATGATGAATTAGGTCGGTTACAGGACCTTCATAGGGAGTATTGTACTTCTATTTTAGAATCTAGAAATATGCTAGATCAGATGTAGCCATAAATAAGTGTTTTTCAACGAAAAATAAAACACATTTTGTGACAGCTTTTCAGTCACTTTTTATTTCCAAGGCTAATAGAGGCAAGAGAAAATGGCTGTATTAGAAAAGGAAGAGAGTCAACAATAAAGACAATCAAAATTTGAAAACCAGAACCTAGAAGGAAGCTCCCATGCTGCCATCTCAAGCTCCTAGGGCAGAGAAGCTGAGCCAGTCCCAGCACCTGGAAGGAAGCTCCCCCACCGCCATCCCAAGCTCCTAGGGCAGAGAAGCTGAGCTGGTCCCAGCACCCAGAAGGAAGCTCCCCCACTGCCTTCCCAAGCTCCTAGGCCAGAGAAGGTAAGCCAGTCCCAGCACCCGGAAGGAAGCTCCCCTGCTGCCATCCCAAGCTCCTAGGGCAGAGAAGGTGAGCCAGTCCCAGCACACAGAAGGAAGGTCCCCCGCCACCATCCCAAGCTCCTAGGGCAGAGAAGCTGAGCTGGTCCCAACACCCAGAAAGAAGCTCCCCCACTGCCATCCCAAGCTCCTAGGGCAGAGAAGGTGAGCTGGTCCCAGAACCTGGAAGAAAGCTCCCCCACTGCCATCCCAAGCTCCTAGGGCAGAGAAGGTGAGCCGCGTGAGTGCCAGAAGCCCCCCCGCCCCGTGGAAATGAGAAGACATGTAAACAACCCTCAAAAACAGACTTCTGGATCACCTACAGCAACCTCAAAGGGAAACAAGATGGAACAATTTGATACTCAACCACCTGGACTCTCTGAACTGGCAACAAAAGAGGATCTGGGAAAAATGAAATCAGAAATAATTACTCAGATAACAGCAAAGATTTTGCTCATGGTGCAAGACATTGTTAATAAATCTCGAGAGGACACAGATAAAACAATAGAGGATCTGAGGAACATGATGGAATCCCAACATAGGAAACAAATGGAATTCATAAAACAGATGCAAACAGATTTCCAGGACATTAAAAACTCCATCGAAAGTCTGCGCAGCAGAATGAACCAATGTGAGGATAGAATTTCAGATATAAAAGAAAAGATTGCAATTAGTAATCAGGAAAAGAAAAATTGCTTTAAAGTTGTAAAGGAACATGAGAAATCAATCCAGCAGCTGCTAGATGATGCAAAGAAGAATAACATAAGACTGATTGGAGTCAATGAAGAAAGAGGAACGAGTACAGATGACATAAAAAGAACTGTTCACAGAAGTGATGGCAGAAAACTTCTCAAGGAGGGGAAAAGAACTTGACATACAGATAAGTGAAGCATATAGGACTCCAGCTAGCCTTGATCAAAAAAAATCTACACATAGGCATATAATAGTTAGGATTCCAGAAATCCAACAGAAGAATAAAATTCTACAAGCAGTGAGAGAAAAGAAACAAATCACATACAAAGGAAAGCCCATCAGAATCACAGCAGACTTCTCAATGCAAACCCTCAAGGCAAGAAGAGCTTGGAGTGATGTATGTCAAGCCCTAAAGGGAAACAGCCTTGAACTCAGATTGATGTACCCTGCAAAACTATCTTTCAAAATTGATGGAGAAATAAGATATTTTTATGATAAAGAGCACCTCAGGAACTTCATGAATACCAAACCGGCACTCCAAAAAATTTTAGACAATACCCTAGGAAAAGACAATGAGGATCACAACCCCAGGAAACCCAGCAGAATGAATCTATTGGGCATGACAAATTAAACGCAAAGTGGGAGAATCCAACAAAAAGAAAAAGTTATGACAAAGCTTTTAAAACTTTTAACTTCATCTCCCAAATGAGTGTATAATTCAATCTTGTTATTGTACTGATTAGTATTTTTCTGATTCTAGAGTTACACACCTTTCCTTGTGCTATACTGGCTATTTATCATCTTCTTATGTCTGCTTTTTAATTGGGTTGTCTATTAATGAGCTCTAAGAATTCTTTCTATATTCTGCTCATAGGTTATATGCATTGTAAATATGGTCTGTTTAAGGACTACTTTTCATTTTAATGATGTCATTTAAAGTTCTAAATTTTGATGGAATCTCATTTATCAATTTTTTTCTTTTATACATCATGTTTTTTGTATCCTAGGTAGTTCTTGCCTACCCTGAATTCATAAATATTTTCCCTTATCATTTCTTCTTAAAGTTTTAACTTTTAGGTTTCCATATTTAGGTTCATAGATTCCTTTAAGTTATTTTCATTCATGGAAATAAAGGGTTGAGGTTAATTTTTTATTTACGGATACCAGGTGTTCTAGTGCCATTTGCTGAAAACACTTTCTCTTCCTCGGCTCTTGAATTGGGTTTATATTCTATAAAATGCTAATGTTAAATAATCTTTCAAAACTCAGTGGACAATATATGTGTGGTTCTATTTCTAGATTCTCTGTTTTATTTAAATGATCTATATGTCTTTCCTTACACCAACACTGTCTTGATTACTGTAGCTTTAGAAGAAGTCTTAAAATTAGGTCCTAAATGTCTTCCAGCACTGTTTTTGTTTTTGTTTGTGTTTTAACTTTTCTAGGTCCTTTGTACTCCTACATAACTTTTAAAATTTCAATATCCAATTCTTCATTTATAGCAAGTATACACAGACCTGAATTTTTATATATACCTTGTGTTTTCTAATCCTGCTAAATTCAAATACAAGTTCTAGGGGCTCCTAGAGATTTCTTAGTATTTTCTCTGTAGGTGATCATTTCATCTACATATAAAGATTTTTGCTTCTACCTTGCCAATCCTATCCTAATTGTGTCATTTCATTGCCAGACTATTTTGGTGGGGCCTAGGTTTCAAAGTTTCATGGACAGATAAAGAGTAAGCATATCTGCCCTTGCTCCTCACCTTAAGGAGAAAGCATTGTATCTTCTCCATTCATATAAGGCATTCTCGCTGGAAGTATGGAGTACATGTCTTTAATCTGTTGAGAAGGTTCTGTTCTACTTCTAGTCTCCTGATAGGTTTTACCATGAACAGCTGTGGAATTTAGTCCAATACTTTTTCTCCAGCTAGTGACAGGATCATATGGCTTTTTCCTTTCCTCTGTTAAAATGATGACTTTTGGGGGTGGATCTTCCAATGCTGAACCAACACTGCCATCCCTATAACAAAACCACTTTCTACATCCTGCCAGATCTGACTTCTAAGAGTTTGTTTTGTTAAACAAATTTCTATCTATGTTCATACTTTTTCTTCTATTATCTTTATCCAGTTTTAGGATTAGCACAATGTTGAGTTCCTAAAATGAGGGGAGAAGTGTTCCTTCTTTTTTCTGCTTTAATTGTTTGATATAATTTATCAGTTAAAATGTATATGAGCCTGTTGTTGTCATATAGGTAGGTTTTCAAGCTAGGAATATACTTTCTTTAATAGGTGCTATTCAAATTTTATATTTCCTCCAGAGTTAGTTTCATTAATTTGTCTTCCAAGGTACTTCTTAGAAGTTGTCAAATTTATTTCAAAAAAGATTTTTATAATATACTTTCTATATCCTTTTAAATTCTGTAAAATCTGTGGTAATGTCTCTTAGATCTTGATATTGTAATTTAAAAATGTATAATTGATATTGTGTAACAGGAAGAAAAGGTCTAAAGGTGCAGGGGAAGTGGGAGGGGTAGAGGAAGGGAAAAAAGGGAAAAGAAAAAATATGAGAAAAGAAAAAAATGGAAACAAACTCTTTGCAAATAGGGAAGAGTGGCGGGAGTGAAGGGAGGGCAGGGGAAGGGGAGAAAAATAAGAACCAAGATACTCATATAATGGTACAAGATCCCAATGATGAATGTAACTGTATTTTATACCTAAAATGTACCAATAAACTTAATGGGGGAAAAAATTTTGAAAAAAAGACAATGAGCCAGGAGCAGGGCACACAGGGAAGTAAGAGCAGACAGCAGTAATGCAGGATGAGATGGAAGATGAGAGAAGAGTCACACCTGCTTTTGGATTATGTTGCCCAAAAGTCCTTTGCTTTTGCCATTGTGAAAAGTGTCTATTATGGATTTCATTCCACTTTCCATCAAAATCTCTTCCACCTAAAAGAGGAATGAGGGGAAGTGTTCTCCAGAGACAGGTATTAACCCAAGTTTTTTCTAACATAATGTATTTGTCAAATCATGTTTTCTTATATATCCGTTTGACTCTTCTGCTTGCTTGTTTGTTTTGCTTTGCTTTATTATCATACTCAGTTTATTCTCATACCCATACCAGAAATAATACATTCTCTTGCATTAAATTTTTCAGATATGCTGTAGATTGTATCCCAGAGATGAGATCATTTGAATTTCAAAGGGCATGGATTAGAGAATAATTGGAATATCAGTATTTTAAATGGAGAACAAAATTGTTGCATCCTTTTCTCTCCACATTAGAAGGCAGCTACTACCTAAAGCAATCTTACATTAAAGTCTAGCTTTAAATCCAAAATAATGAAATTCACATTAAGTTTCTGATAAACTATGAAATCTGTCACTGTGTTTTATTACCCTTGGGTAGATGGCAGATTGCTGATGGAAGTCTTTGAGGAATATTCATTCATTCAACCATTCACTCATAAATATTCCTTGAAGGCCAACAAGAGACCAGACACAATGTTAGCCCCAAATATTATACACTTAGGAGTTGATTGTCCCATATACTTTTCACACCTCTAGCTTCTTTGTAATGGTATTTCAACTCAGAATATCTAACCCTGGACTCTTAACAAATGATGATTCAATCTAATAGGACAATGATCTAGGTTCACTCAGCCAGAATTGTTCATAATGTTATCCTTTGAATCAGTAGCTTTGTTCTTCTTTGAAAAACCTAATGAATTAGAATATGGGTTAGATTTGGGTCTATAAACAAGAGAAGAAATACAGCAATCCAGATGTAAGCCTATATATTTGCTTCTTCCAGATGCAAGGCAATGCTCACTGCCCCAACTAAGAACCAGTAGGTTTAATTTACATTTTGTGTTGACACTTTTGTTTTATTTTGGTTTTGAACAAATAGAATGTTATATAAAATTCTAAACAAGTTTAACAATTTAAAATAAAATAGTGTATCTTCTGTGAAATTAAAAGAAGAATATTGCATAATGGGCAATAAAATTTGCTGAAAAGCTTTAGATGAGCAGACTATCTTGGGCCCCTAGTCTGAGTCAGTAGCTATGTCCAATCTGCACCCACAGCCATAAACGTATAGCTGGACACGGTGGGCAATCTCCAGACCATGCAGCAATTGTCTCACAAGAGTTGAGGTGTCTCTCTTTTAGCTTTGTTGCCCTGCACGTTAATACTGAGAGGAATTGTTTGAAGTCTTCCCCCTTATGCAAGGTAGCTTCTCCGAAAGTCTAAAATGACCTTTCTACCTCATACACCCATTTACCCATACTTCAAGACCTAAGTCAAATGCTATTCACTTATGAAGTTCTTTATTATTCTTTATCTTTCACGAATATAAGCAAGTATGGAAACTCAATTGTAAGTCATGAGGGTTGTGGGGCTTCTCAGTGCATTTGAGGATCACTTAATCTCTTCAGATATGAGGTTCGTCAAACATAAAGCTGAAGCCACAAATTTGTCCACAATTCAGTGGCATAAGGATTTCCTGAATCATTTCCCTTTGTAGTTAAAAGAGCTGACCAGTTCTTTTGGAATGGATCAAAGCAATGACTACCATCCTTGGACTTTATAGATATCATTTTTCTTCTCCCCAAATCTGCATTATTTCAGTCTTCCTATTTCAGTATTTGGACTCTCGAGTCTCGGTTGCTCCGGTTGGAATTCCAGGAGCCCCCTGGGCATCTTCCACCTCACCTAAAGAGTCCGTCACTAGGTCCTTACATTTTACCACACTGTATTAGTAATTTACTAGCTAATCTCTGTCATCCCACTCTCCCTTTTCTAGTCTCCAACCCACAAAGCAGCCAGAAATAATTATTTTATTTTAAAATGTCTCATTTTAAAACAAAAAGTAGAATATTATCCCCCCACTTAAAACAGTTTATTGATTATTCCAGGGCACTATGAATAAAGAAAAACTCCTTAATATTGTCTGTAAAGTCTTGAGTGATGGAACCTCTGACTATGTCTGGGACCTCATTCAATCTAGTAGATGATGATCTAGGTTCACTCAGCCATAATTGTTCATAATTTTACCCTTTGAATCAGTAGTCTTATTCTTCTTGGATTAGAATGTGAGTTGGATTAGTGTCTATAAACCAGAGCAGAAATACACCAACCCCATGCTGCCATATTCTTTTCATGTTCTAGTCACCCTGATTTGTCACTTCCAAGAACCTGGCCAACCTTGTCTTCTGCTTATATAGTCTACTCCCTCACAGTTATCCTTCCTCATGGATACTGGTAACTTTTACTGCCCACCCAGAACCTGGTGTAGGTGTCATTTCTCAGAGAGACCTTTCCAGACTCTTCCATCTAAAATTACTCAGTCACTCATTTGCATGGTACCTTATCACATTTATCAATAACTATTTATTTTAGCATTTATTTGCTTAAACTCTATCTTTCCTTCTGGACTATAATTCCCATGAAGCAGGATCATCTCAGCCTTGTCTATATCATGTCTAATACCAAATAGGGAGTCAGGCAAAGAAAGTGATCAGTGAGTATTTGTTGAATAACTAAATTGTTTTTTTTTTAATCTCAAGGGAAATACCAAAATCTCAAACAATTCTCTAAGTTAATTTTATTTCATTTCAATTTTTCTTTAACATCCCATCATTTAAAAGGGATAAGAGAAAAGTCATAAATCATGAATCTAATCCAACAAATTTCAATATCTAGAACTATGCATCTCTCCCTTTGACTTGGTTGACCCCAGATGCAAACTGCTCACTCATTCCCAGGGCCACGAATTCTTTTTCTAGACAGATCACTGATGTTCTCCAAGTCCTAGAAAAATAATTATCATTTTTTCCCTTAGTCATCTACTTGCCATAAACCTCATCATAAATGTAATCTTTCAAACACCCAGAGGTCTGATTCTACTATTTCTTCCCAGTTGCATTGGAAGACTGCAGAATGAAAGCCAAACGTTTTAACAAGGACTCCCTGGCATTAGGAGAGTTGGCCCTCGTCTTCTCACATCTCTCTGATTCTTCCCTGCCCCAACCCGACTAAGTACATTTTTTTTGTCTTCCCTCTGCACTTTTCACAAGTTATTCTCTTTCCTTGAAACTCTGCCTCCTTTCTCTCTGTTCCATTTTCCTACCTGTTCACCTGATACCTGCTTCTCAATGAATATTTTTCAGTTCTGAAGACCTTCCTCTTGGAAGCCCTCCTGGATGCTCCTCACCATCTCATTCTAAGCTGTATACTTATTGTGTGCTTCAAAAGCATTCTGTCTTTTTAAGATGATCACACTTCAGAGTATTCACCAGTACATTCACCATATATCTCCCATCTAGAGATTCATGAGAGCAGGAATTGTACCTGCCTTTGTTAATTTATTCAGTCATGAATGCATTTATTCAACAGATGTTCACTGGTTCCTATTATGAGCCAGACAACATTCTGGATACCAGTAAAATGACAACAAATGGACAAAAATCTCTGCTATTACAGTTTTGACTTATTCATACAGTAATTTTATGTCAAGTTCCTAGAACAATGAGGGACAGACAACATATGCTTATTAATTCAACAAATATATAGAAAGCACTTACTGTGTACTCAGAATTGTGTTATAGTCTGAGAATATAATGGTGAAGAAAATAAATTTAGTCCTTATTGTCATAGAGCTTATGATATAATGGAGAAGACCAATTTCAAACTAATAAGGACACAAGCAAATAAATACATAAAATTCAGATTTCAGCTATCTTTCAGAGAGTCCCTTATTTAATACCCTGTTTTTTAACTTCAAGTTTCCATTAGGACAAGGGACAGCAAAATATGGCCCACCATCTGCTTTTGTAAATAACATTTTACTAGAATACAAGCATGCCCATTTCTTTACAAATTATTTATGGATGTTTTGGTGCTAGAATGTCAGAGCTGAATAGTTGCAACAAAGACCATTTCCCCACAAAGCTTAATATTTACCATCTGGCTCTTTATGAGAATGTTTTCAACCTCCATGTTAGGGAATAATGAAATCAATTTATTAGGTTCTGTTGGCAAATTTTGAATGAATTAGGATTGGAACAAAATGGATCAAAATAGGGTGGAACAGCAAAAGAGACAAAATAGGTCAAGGTGTATAAAAAATACTAAGGATTTTATTTTGGGGCAAATTATTTCAATTTTACACATAAATATACACAAACACTGCATTGAAAAGTAAAATGTCTGATTTACTCTGAATGTGGTTGAGCCATACCCTCCAACATGTAAGAGTGAGCAGAAGTTTGCTCTTATAGTATCTCCTTCGCTATTCACTGATCCCTCATGGTCCAAGGCTTCAAGCTCTTCCCTGAATAACCACACTCAATGGGCCTGTAATAATTTTTATTTAGTTTTTTAAAATAATGTCATTCTTTGTTGATATTCTTTTTTTGTTTAAGCATTGTTTTCGTATCTTCTTTTATTTTGTTAGACATAGATTTATTTGCTGTTTTGTTTTGCTCTTACAATAGCTGATCTGAAGTTTTTGCCTGTTAAGTCCAATAACTGGGCTTCCTCCAAACATTTTCTATTGTTTGTTTTTATTCCTCTAACTTAACAAAAGTTCTTGTTTCTTTGCACGTTTCATAACTTTTTATTGAAATTGGCAATTTAAAGTAATACAGCATGCCAGTTCTAGAACTCAGATTTACCCCTTCCACATGCAGGCTTCTTGCAATTGCTGTTTGTTGTGGGGATTGTTACTGTTTGTTTAATGGTCTTCCTAGAATAACTATGTAAAAGCTGTATTCCTTGTTGTACATACCCACTAAAGTCTTTAATCAGTATAGTTATTGGCCAGCTAGTAACTGGACAAATCTTTCCTTAAATCCCTTGAATCAATTCATATTTTTACTTATGTTTTTAAGACATATCATTGTACTAGGTATATACTAAGATTAGTAAGGCAGCATCCTTTCCCCTTAGAAGTTGATTGTGTGAGGACAGAGAAAACAAATATTAACTAAATCCTGATGATATAATGTAATTTTTTTCTACATTAGTGGTATAAAATGATGTAATGATGAAGGATATGAGAAAGTAAGTCAATCTGTGGTGACTTAACTTCTAAGCTAAATAATGTAAGATGAGTAAAAGCGTATCAAGGAAAGGGACACATAAACCAGGAAAAGAGAATAATGTGAGGAAAGGTAGAAGAGATGAAAATAACACAGATATTCATTTGACTGAAACATAGCAGCTGATCTAGAAAATGGTGTAGAGTTACTTTCAGTAAATCAGGGTAGGTAATGACATCAGCCTTACAAGATGGTGGCAATAAATAATGGATTTTTCTAAAGAGTCATTTAGATAGACTAAGACAGGTCTAGGTAGCCACTCAAGTACAGGATTGAGGGACCAGGTGCTGCAACATTTTTAGCATTCATTTGGCAGAGTCTTCCTTGTTGGTATAATCTGTCAGTATTTCATAAGATATATTATCTCTTACTTAGTACAATGGTCTAGGTGTGTTCAAATGTCCATTAGCTCTAAATCACCTTGCGACAGCCAAACTTACACTTAGCCTGTGGTCAACTCAAAATCCTAAGTCCCTATCCTGTATATGAGAATATTCACTCTTCCTTTGTTACATTTTGAATGAAGGAGTGTGGGGAAAGAGAAGGCAGGGAGCTAGAGATGGCTGTTAGATGATCCTCAATCAATTAGCATTCATTTTTAACTAACCACAGTGAAAATTGTTTAAACCACTTTACAGAATCCATGAAAAAAATTACCCACTGATATCACCATTCTAATGTACTTATTATTTCTTAAGATTTTTAATTTTTAATTGACACATAGCAGTTGTACATATTAATGGGCTGTAGTGTGACAGCTTAATGCATATATCCAATGGGTAATCATCATATCAGGGCAACTGGCACATCCATCATCTCAGACATTTGTCATTTCTTTGCCATGGGAACACACAAAATCCTCTCTGCTATTTTGAAATATTCAACTAATTGTTGTCAAGTATAGTTTTCTATTGCTAATGCACTTATTATTTTGTACATTCCCTTTGAATATTTTTCTATTTTTTCATATTAAAAATATTTTGCACATTATCTTGAATCCTATTAGAGGCATACATATAAATATTTTATGTGTTGTCCCACTCTTTCTATGTATTATTTTTAGTGGATACATTATATTTCTGCTGGGGTATGTATTATAATTTAATCAAAATGTCTATCACTATCAGATATTTCTGTCAAACAGTGTTTCATCATTCCAGGAAGACTGAGAATACCTGTGTTAGGAAATTGTATGCGAAAATTATTTATTATTTTTCTGCCTTCAAAATAGAATTGCTACCTGCCAGGGATTTGGCTCAGTGGTTCCGCCACCTGCCTCACAAGTGCAACGTCCCGAGTTCAATCCCTGGTACCAAAAAGAAAACACACAAAAAAAAATAGAATTGCTACCTGTCAAATAATAGCACCAAGTTCAATAAATATCCTCGAAGAGCAAAACACAGCCTGCAGTTGTCCTAGGATAACTGAGCACACCCCTAACCCCTGGGAGCAGCCCTTCTGCTGATACACTCTAGGCTTGCCTAGTGAGAGTCCAACTAAGCAAAGATGAGACTTTGGCAACCAGAGGAAACACTCTCTTCTAGCAACACAGGGATCACTAGCATTTTCAGACTACCACTTTGATCTCACCTTCCCTGTAGAGACCTAGGTGGGGGTCTCTTTATATCCCACAGACAAAGGAGAATCAGATATATCCTTTTGCACAGGAACAATTGTGTAGTCTGGGCAGCTATTTGCCACACTTCCCTCAAGGCAGCTATCTGGTACACTTCCCTCCAAGTTTATTTCATTCTGTTCCCAGGAAAACAGTCCAGTAAAATTGTTACAAAGAGTCCCGTTTGCAGTAGCCAATGTACCCTCTTTGCATGAAAGGTCTCATTCAATTTATTTTAAAATAAGCTCATGCTGGGAAGCACTGCATTTCTAAAGCTTGGGAAAGGAAAGAGACAATAGCAAACATTTCATTTGCAGGTCAAAAAAGGATATAGTGATTAAAATCCACTACCAGCCTCATTTATTAGGTAATTAGCAGTGCTCTACTTATATCAATTATCAGTCAGCCAAAAGAGATGTGTTGTCTTTATCCCATTCTCATTTCTCATTATCTTCTTCACCATAGGGAGCATCTGAAACCTAAGTTTTACAAGACTACACAAAACAAGCCAGAAACTCTTTTCTCTTGCCCAAATAAGCTACATCTTCAAAGACTCAGTCCCTGCACAGAGGTTTGGGTGACCCTGTGTGCATAACCCAAAAAGAATTTCTTTTTTTTAAAAAAGAAGAATGAGAGAGAGCAAGCTGAGGAATGCAAAGGGCCTTCAAGATTATATAGTCTAGTGATTCTCAAATGCTATCCACGTGCCAATGCCAGCTGACAAATAAATAAATAAAAATAAAAAACAAAACTCACCACGGAGTTTTTAAAAGTATAGATAACTACATCTCACCCTGGGGTGGGGCAGAGAAGATTCTAACAAGGTTCATAGGTTAGTCTTACTCTGCCTCTCAACGAGGTTTGAAAAATCAATAAAATAGGGCAACATTCTTTTTTCAAGTAGAAAAATGGAAACCCAAAGAAGATGATACTCAAGCAATTATTTACAGAGAGAAGATCAAAATTCCCAGCTCTATTACACTGCCTACCTAAAGCTATAACTACATGCTAAGGGCTTTCAAAAACAGCTTGAGGGCTCACCAAGTAAAATACTAATGAGCTACATGAGCACTCTTTTCAAGAGCATAGCTGTGCTTTCCTAAACAAGGAAGACCCTGGTGACTAACAACTTAGATGTAGAATTGTAGTTAACATGCCCTCTATATTTTCTTATTACCTCTGCACAGATTCACCTAGATGGTACAAGGAACAGGAGAGGGAAATTTTACCCAGCAAATATTTATAAATCAATCTAAGCATCTCCCAGTCTTTCAGACATTGCTAGACCCTAGGAATAGAGCTTTTGGACAAAAGAGAACTCATTCCTGCCATAATCGAGTTTATAACTGAGGGCTTCAGGACTATTAAAAGAGCAATTTATAATTTAATATGATGAGTGTTATGATAAATAGGTTATAAGGAATAACCAAACTTTTCAAGTATTTATATAATTACAAAGAAATGGTGGGGGGTTTTTTTGTTTTTGTTTTTTTGGTACCAGGGTCCTTGCACTTGCGCAGCAGGCGGGGAAACCACTGAGCTAAATCCCCGGCCCACAAAGAAATGGTTTTAACTAACAGGTATCTCCTACTGATTCAAAATGGTTAAATAAAATAAAAGATATAAATATATTCATATGTAGCTATAATTTTAGTATTTCAAAACACTCAATGGTATGGTAAAGAGGTTGGCAAAGTCTCTTCACCCAGGACAACAATAAAATTGGGTAAAATTATTATTTAGAAAAAAAACTTCAGAACTTTGTGAATGGATTAACAGCAAACAACAAATTGAGAAATGCTTATTCATTAAAAAGCTGCTAGGCCAGGTGTGGCGGCACAGGCCTGTAATCCCAGCATTTACTCAGAAAGCTGAGGCAGGAGGATCACTGTGAGTTTGAGGTCAGCCTTGGCTACATAGTGAGTTCAAGCCAGCCTGAGCTACACAGCAAGATCCTGTCTCAAAAAAAACCAAAAGCAAATAAAAAGTAAATAAAAAGCTGCTAGAACTCTGTAACAGCAGCAAGAGTATAAAGCTTTCTTGCCTGGGGTACCTCGCATTTCTCCTCTCATTTATTTCCCAGCTCAGTCAGAGTGGTAGTTTAGCCAGGGAGAGGCAAGCCGTAGAATCATGAGCCTTTTTGCTGGAGCAGGCTGACTTGATTTGGAGTAGAAAACGGAAGCCCATTCCCACCATGCTGTCAATAAAAATAGCAATATTGGTATTCAACTAAGGCAAAGTCAGCAACTCTGCAAACCTAAAGTTACAGCCTCAATTGGAGAGAATATGACTAAAGGATGGTCCAGAAGTCTATTTGTGGAAATGAGAGAGGAACGGAGGAGCTATAGAAACTCTTCACACATCTCCAGCTGACTGGAAAGATGTTTGACCCACATGGTGGATTTAGGAGGGCCTAGAAAAGAAAAAAAGTTGAGACGGACTTAACCACTGCCTGAAATTGGAACATACTCCTCCAATTTAAATAGAATTATGGACCCAGAGTATTAGAATACAACCTGTGACAAATCATTAACTGTTCACTAAACTGTAGAGAAGCAGATGTGAACCCATAAGCATTATGGATTTAAAAAAAATAAGAATAAAAATAAACTGAGCAGTGACATCAATAGCCACTCACCATAGAGAAGAAGCACCTACACATTAAATCTAAAATGCTAAATCATTTAAGCAAATGAAAATTTACCACTAACAACTGGAAGGGAAAAGATAGTAATAACCCAGAATTGCTAAAAAACATATCTATAATGTCCAGGGGAAACATTCTCTGAGACATAAAAAAAGTCAAGTATTACCTACAATCAGAAAAAAATCAACTCGAAAATTGACTCTGAATGGAGTTAAGCACTAGACTGAAAGACTTCAAAGAAGCAATTAAAAATATGGAACAAAGTAAAGAAACCATGTTTAGAGAATTAAACAAAAATATGATGAGAATCGTTCATGTGTAGGAAAACTCAATAAAAGAAATCTAAATTACAAAATGGAAACTCTAGAGTTGAAAATAGAAAAAAATCAATAGGTTACCTTAATAGCAGACTTGAGGTTGCAGAAGAAACAATGCACACTAAAAAAAGATTGATAAAAATTATCCAATCTGAAGAACAGAAAAGGCTGAATAGTAGTCCCCCTCAGAAACTTGTGGGACATGCAAAATAGCATAGTTATAATGGAAGTCCCAGATGGAGAGAAGTGAGAATAAGATAGAAAAAATTCCAATGATGTAAACAATTTTTAAGTTGGTGATGGACCATATGTATGACAGTGGTCCAATAAATTTATAATGAAACTGAAAAAATTCCTACTTCCTAGAGAACGCATAGCTGAAGAAGAGGCAAAAGAAAAGGAAACTGCAGAAGAGCCCCAAGAAATGTCACAGCAAAAGATTCTGCATATCTCAACAAGCTTTTTTAAAAGTTTAGAGACATAGATCCCAATACCAAAAGATTTTTCTCTAATACAGAAGAATGTTCATAGTGCATTCATTATTTGCTTATAAGCAAATCTATGATGAAAAAAAAAAGAAACAAATCAAGGAAGCCACCACCACAGACATATTTCTGAAGTGACACCTCCTCAAGTAGAACTGCAGACAGCCCTACAGAAGGGAGTCCAAATGGATGTATTGTCACATGGTAAGTGACAGGTGCAGGCAGGTACTGTTCTTGAAGACCTCTCAGTGGGACAATGTATGGAAATGAAAGGTGGCGATATTGACAGTGCTGACCCTGGGTGGGCCCTGGCTAATTTGTATGTTTGAATCCTAATTTTTATCAAAAAAGATTTGAAAACTAAAATAAATAAGCAATTTAGAAAAAAAATCTTATAAAATAAGAATACAAAGAAAAATATTTTTTCTTTATACAACTATATAATGTATTTGTGTTTCAAGCTACCAGTTACTATAAAAGTATCAAATATTTAACAAACTAAAGATTATGAATGAAAATATTAGAGTAGGCAAAGATTACTGGAGAAAAAAATATATTTTATAACTTTAGTGTTTCCAAAATATACAGTGTTTCTAAAATCCACTGAATTCTCATCATTTACTCACTAACTTTCCCAGAGCAACTTCCAGTCCTGCACGGTCTTCTCATGGTAAGTACTCTATACAGGTGTACCATTTTTTTATCTTTTATGCTGTCTTTTTACTGTATATGTTCTATGTTTAGACAAGTTTGGATACACAAGCACCATTGTGTTATAATTGCCTACAATATCAACATAGTTACATGATATCAGGATTGTAGGCTAGAAGCAATATGCTATGCCATGTAGCCTAAGTAGGTAGTGGACTCTATCATCTATATTTGTGTAAGTACAATACATGATGTTCACAAAAGGATAAAATCACATTAATGATGCATTTCTCAGAAAACAGCCTGTTGTTACATAACGTGTATATTAACAAGCCAAAAACAACAAGTAAAAAACATTACACAGTATGACCAGGTAAAGTTTATCCCAGAAATTCAAGGTAGCTTTGAAACTTGAAATTCATTAAGGTAATACATCATATTAATATAAAAGAGAAAAATGACTTTCCCAGGAGACAAAGTAGTTGGCAAAATCAAACATTCATTCATTAAAAAAAATTCCCAACAAACTAGGAATAGAAGTGAATTCCCCAACCCAAGAAAGAGCTAAACCAAAAACAGAAATAAAAAATAAATAAATAATATTTTACCAAAGAAGGTGAGCCAGTCCCAGCACCCGGAAGGAAGCTCCCCCGCTACCATTCCAGGCTCCTAGGGCCAAGAAGGTGGGCTGGTCCCAGCACCCAGAAGGAAGCTCCCCTGCTGCCATCCCAAGCTCCTAGGGCACAGAAGGTGAGCCGCGTGCGCGCCAGAAGCACCCCCCCCCCCCGCCGTGGAAATGAGAAGACACATAAACAAGCCTCAAAACCAGGCTTCCAGATCACCTACAGCAACCCCAAAGGGAAATGAGGTGGAACACTCTGATACTCAACCACTTGGACTCTCTGAACTGGCAACAAAAGAGGATCTGGGAAAAATGAAATCAGAAATAATTACTCAGATAACAGCAAAGATTTTGCTCATGGTGCAAGACATTGTTAATAAATCTCGAGAGGACACAGATAAAACAATAGAGGATCTGAGGAACATGATGGAATCCCAACATAGGAAACAAATGGAATCCATAAAACAGATACAAACAGATTTCCAAGAGATTAAAAACTCCATCAAAAGTCTGCGCAGAAGAATGAACCAATGTGAGGATAGAATTTCACATATAGAAGATAAGATTGCAGTTAGTGAGGAGGAAAAGAAAAATTGCTTTAAAAATGTAAGGGAACATGAGAAATCAATCCAGCAGCTGCTAGACGATGCAAAGAAGAATAACATAAGACTGATTGGAGTCAATGAAGAAAGAGGAGAGAGTGCAGATGACATAAAAAAACTCTTCACAGAAGTGATAGCAGAAAACTTCCCAAGCAGGGGAAAAGAACTTGACATTCAGATAAGTGAGGCATATAGGACTCCAGCTAGCCTTGATCAAAAAAAATCTACACATAGGCATATAATAGTTAGGATTCCAGAAATCCAACAGAAGAATAAAATTCTACAAGCAGTGAGAGAAAAGAAACAAATCACATACAAAGGAAAGCCCATCAGAATCACAGCAGACTTCTCAGTGCAAACCCTCAAGGCAAGAAGAGCTTGGAGTGATGTATGTCAAGCCCTAAAGGAAAACAGCCTCCAACCCAGACTGATGTACCCTGCAAAACTATCTTTCAAAATCGATGGAGAAATAAGATGCTTTCATGACAAAGAGCACCTCAGGAACTTCATGAATACCAAACTGGCACTCCAAAAAATTTTAGACAATACCTTAGGAAAAGACAATGAGGATCACAACCCTAGGAAACCCAGCAGAATGAATCCATTGGTCGTGACAAATTAAACGCAAAGTGGGAGAATCCAACAAAAAGAAAAAGTCATGAGAAGGCTTTTAAAACTTTTTACTTCATCTCCCAAATGAGTGTATAATTCAATCTTATTATTTTACTGATTAGTATTTTTCTGATTCTAGAATTGCACGCCATTCCTTATGCTATACTGGCTATTTATCATCTTCTTATGTCTACATTTTAATTGGGTTGTCTATTAATGAGCTCTAAGAATTCTTTATATATTCTGCTCATAGGTTATATGCATTGTAAATATGGTCTGTTTAAGGACTACTTTTCATTTTAATGATGTCATTTAAAGTTCTAAATTTTGATGGAATCTCATTTATCAATTTTTTTCTTTTATACATCATGTTTTTTGTATCCTAGGTAGTTCTTGCCTACCCTGAATTCATAAATATTTTCCCTTATCATTTCTTCTTAAAGTTTTAACTTTTAGGTTTCCATATTTAGGTTCATAGATTCCTTTAAGTTATTTTCATTCATGGAAATAAAGGGTTGAGGTTAATTTTTTATTTACGGATACCAGGTGTTCTAGTGCCATTTGCTGAAAACACTTTCTCTTCCTCGGCTCTTGAATTGGGTTTATATTCTATAAAATGCTAATGTTAAATAATCTTTCAAAACTCAGTGGACAATATATGTGTGGTTCTATTTCTAGATTCTCTGTTTTATTTAAATGATTTATATGTCTTTCCTTACACCAACACTGTCTTGATTACTGTAGCTTTAGAAGAAGTCTTAAAATTAGGTCCTAAATGTCTTCCAGCACTGTTTTTGTTTTTGTTTTAACTTTTCTAGGTCCTTTGTACTCCTACATAACTTTTAAATTTCAATATCCAATTCTTCATTTATAGCAAGTATACACAGACCTGAATTTTTATATATACCTTGTGTTTTCTAATCCTGCTAAATTCAAATACAAGTTCTAGGGGCTCCTAGAGATTTCTTAGTATTTTCTCTGTAGGTGATCATTTCATCTACATATAAAGATTTTTGCTTCTACCTTGCCAATCCTATCCTAATTGTGTCATTTCATTGCCAGACTATTTTGGTGGGGCCTAGGTTTCAAAGTTTCATGGACAGATAAAGAGTAAGCATATCTGCCCTTGTTCCTCACCTTAAGGAGAAAGCATTGTATCTTCTCCATTCATATAAGGCATTCTCGCTGAAAGTATGGAGTACATGTCTTTAATCTGTTGAGAAGGTTCTGTTCTACTTCTAGTCTCCTGATAGGTTTTACCATGAACAGCTGTGGAATTTAGTCCAATACTTTTTCTCCAGCTAGTGACAGGATCATATGGCTTTTTCCTTTCCTCTGTTAAAATGATGACTTTTGGGGGTGGATCTTCCAATGCTGAACCAACACTGCCATCCCTATAACAAAACCACTTTCTACATCCTGCCAGATCTGACTTCTAAGAGTTTGTTTTGTTAAACAAATTTCTATCTATGTTCATACTTTTTCTTCTATTATCTTTATCCAGTTTTAGGATTAGCACAATGTTGAGTTCCTAAAATGAGGGGAGAAGTGTTCCTTCTTTTTTTCTGCTTTAACTGTTTGATCTAATTTATCAGTTAAAATGTTTATGAGCCTGCTGTTGTCATATAGGTAGGTTTTTCAAGCTAGGATATACTTTCTTTAATAGGTGCTATTCAAATTTTATATTTCCTCCAGAGTTAGTTTCATCAATTTGTCTTCTAAGTTACTTCTTAGAAGTTGTCAAATTGATTTCAAAACAGATTTTTGTAATATGCTTTCTATATCCTTTTAAATTCTGTAAAATCTGTGGTAATGTCTCATAGATCTTAATATTATAATTTAAAAAATCTATAACTGATATTGTGTAACAGGAAGAAAAGGTCTAAAAGAGCAGGGGAATTGGGAGGGGTAGGGGAAGGGATAAAAGGGAAAGGAAAAAATATGAGAAGAGGAAAAAAATGGAAACAAGGTCTTTGCAAATAGGGAAGGGTGGAGGGGGTGAAGGGAGGGCAAGGGAAGGGGAAAAAAAATAAGAACCAAGAGACTCATGTAATGGTACAAGATCCCAATGATGAATGTAACTGTATTTTATACCTAAAATGTACCAATAAAGTTAATGGGGAAACAAAATAATAATAACATTTTACCTAATAGTGAAATACTACTAAATACAATTGTCCTAGTAAGACTGAGAAAACAAGGACATCTATTTTCACCACTTCTGCTTAGCATTTTTCTAGATGTATTAACCATTACAGGAAAAAAAACTAAAAGTTTACAGAATGGAAAGGAAGAAATAAAATTGTACTTCATATGTGAATATGTATGTAGAATATCCCACAGAACAACAACAAAACAAAATGTCACAACTTATGAAAGAGTTTAGCAACGTCTTAGTATACAAGATCAATATACAAAAAGCATTTGTAATTCTTTATACCACCAATAAGTGATTCAAAAATGAAGTTATGTTGTTACCTTGTATTCAATATTAATTGGTTTCAGGAGGCACAAGTACCAAAAAGGTTGAGAACAAAACAAATTGTCTTGAGTACCAAGTGGAATGGGTAGCAAGTGATGAGGCAATTGATGATTACAAGTTCTATCTCCCAAATAAAGTACCAAACCAATAATGGGTACCCAGACAAAATTTTTGTATCATAATGCATCTGGTACTGAATTCAACAAGTTCCAGCTGAGGTATGACTGTAAGAAAATAATTGTCTTACACTAGCACCAAAAGAGTGAAATACTTAGAAATAAATTTAACAAAATGTTCATGATCTATACACTGAATGCTACAATAAATTACAGAGTTAAATAAAGAAGATAAAAATAAATGGAGACACTTCATGTACATGAATAAGATTCAATAGTCAAAATCCTGGTTGTTTTATTTTGTTTTTCTTAATTGACAACCTAATCTTAAGATTTCTATGGAGCTGTAAGTAATGCTGAATGTGCAAGACTATTAAAAAATGAAAAGACAAACTTGTAAAACTTACATCACTCAATTTAAAAATTTAATGCAAAATAAATTAAGACAGTGTGATGCTATCCTAAGAACAGAAACAGTTCAATAGAATAGAGTTGAGATTCAGAAATAAGTCCTTAAAATTGTAGGCCATTAATGTTCAACAAAGGTGTCAAGAAATTCAGTGGGGAAAGTATAGTCTTTTAACAAAACATCTTCAAAAGTCAGATAGCCCTATGGAGAAAAATTATTTTAGATTATCACTTCACACCATACACAGAATTAAATCAAAATGGATCATCAACCTAAATATATGAGAAATAGCATGACCTGAAAATACTGTTTTAGGAATTATCAAATTGTGCCAGGCATGATACATGGCTATAATCCCAGTTATTCAGGAGGTTGAGGAGGATCATAAGCTCAGGCCAGCCTGGGAAACTTAGTGAGACTCTCCCTCAAAATAAAAAATAAAAAGGGCTGGGCCAGGGATTTAGTTCAGTGGCACCATGCCGGCCTCATAAGTACAAGGTCCTGAGTTCAATCCCCAGTACCAAAAACAAATAAATAAATAAAATAAAATAAAAAGGGCTAGTGATATACTAGTGTAAAGACCCTGGGTTCAATCTGCAGTACTGAAAAAAAAGATTTTTTTATGAATTATCAAGTTATGATGAAACTTTTCACTGGGCCAATATAATATTGTCATCACAGAATCCAGTAGCACTCAAACTCTGTCCCCATTGACAGATTCTAGGGGAAGATATAAACACGTGGAAAAGGAGCTAACAAAAATCAAAGCATGACTTCATAATTAACTGGGTATGAGCACCAAATCTGAGAAGTGAAAATTCTAAAATACTGAATTGAAAAACCCAGAATTATATCACCACCACCCCCTGACTTCATCAATTGGCATTTTTCTACTTTAAATAGCAGATTGATATTGTCCAAATTAATTGAAGAAAAGGGAATATATTACATTACAAGTTCAAAGCTCCAGGTGGGTTGGCTTCATTGATACTCTATGTAGTATGCTCAATGTCACAGGACTAGGTATCTTTCCATTCATATCCTGGCTCCATTCTCAAACAGGCTGTCCCCTATATTTCGAAGGAGAAGCCAGAATCCAACATCACATCTTCCCAGCTCCAGTCCAGTGGAAAAGAGTATTCGCCTAGCAGCCCAGAAAAGTTCTTATTAGTTTCTAGTCCCTGAAACAAGCACTCCAGCCAGGGCTGAGTTGCAAGTTCCATGAACACCTAAAGAACATGAATTGGGAGTAAGGATGGAGGTGGTTTCCCAGAAATAAACTGGATTATCATTCCTTGGAGATGAATGAATGGGCACCAGGAGGTACACAAACAGAGGTCTACTGCAACTTTAGTTTTCAAAGCTTAGAAATCTCCATTAGGGGGACCAAGTGGTTGCAGCCTGACTGGGACCTGCTTCCTCTGTCTTGCTCCACCACCTTGCGACCAAGACAGAGTGAGGAGGACCCTCCCCCGGGCACGCACACCAGCCCGAGCTTGGCAGCGTAGGTACCTCCAACAATAGCTCCCCCACACTCCTGCCTCTGGCCTTCTGGCTGTGCAGCTACTTGGTTCCACACTGCAAAGGCACAGGGGACATAAAAGCCATTGTCCTGAGCTGCAGAAGTGAACAACAGAGAGAGGGCCTCTCTCAGGCTCCCTGATGAAAACAAGCCCACTGGAAAAGTGAAGAGAATCTCTGCAATAAAGCCACACCAGACCACCTTGATTGGTAAGTTGGAGGGATCATCAGCTCCCATTGGAACCTGGACTTTCTTCAGGGGAAAGGCAGCTGAAGCCTGCAATAGAACCTTGCAGAGTGCAACCCTGCAGGAGGACAGGGAGCTCAACTTGGGACTTGCAACCAGAAATCTGCCTGAATCTCATGGGTCTGGGACTAGTTTACTGAGATTCATTGACTTATAACTGCACACTGCTGCCCATGTTGTCTATTGTGACAGCAGAGACATACCATGAAGGAGACCCTTCATTTTTAAAGGTGATAGATTAATAACTACCACAAATTGTCATTCTGTAAGATGTATTGTATGCTATGGTGTTGCTGATTGTATCACTTGGGCTAAGGTGTTGTGACTGATCTAATCAGTTTTCCTTCCTGCTCTAATGAAAATGAGATAACCTCAGAGCCATTAGAGACTCAAAACCTAAAGACCAGCTATATCTGGAAGACATGTCTGAGAAGCAATCTTTCCATAAGTGTTCTAAATACATCAACAAAGATACTTACAATAAACAACTGCAAAATATCAACCCAGGAATTAAACCAAGGACAGTACCAAAAACAAAAATGAGAAGACATAAGCAAGTCACAAACTCAGACTTCCACCCCCCAAAAGGCAAATTCTGGGGGAAATGAAGTGGAAAATTCTGATAATCAACAACCTGGACACCCTGAACTGATAGCACAGGAAGTAACAAAACAGATGAATGAGGCTCTAGAAAAATTCAAAGCAGAAATAATCTCCCAGATAACTACAGAGATGATGAGCAGAGTGACAGACATGATTAGAGGCTCTAGAACAGAAACTGATAAAAAAAAAAATAGATGAGTTCAGAATCATGCTGGAAGCCAGGAATGCCCAGCATAAGAAAGAAATGGAAACCATGATCACCCAACATAAGAAAGAAATGGAATCTATGAAAAAGATTCAAACAGATATTCAGGAGATTAAAAACTACATTGAAAGCATGCAGAGCAGATTAAGAGAATCTGAAGGTAGACTATCAGATATAGAAGACAGGATTGCAGTGAAGGACCATGAAAACAGAGATTTCTTCAAAACAGTAAGGGAGCATAAGAAATCAATTCAGCAGCTGCTAGATGATGAAAAGAAGAATAACAAGATTGATAGGAGTCCACGAAAAAACAGGAGAAAGTACAATTGACATAAAAAAAACTGTTCACAGAAGTAATAGTAGAAAACTTCCCAGACAGAGGTAGAGAACTGGACATACAGATAAGTGAGGCATATAGAACTCCACCTAGCCATGATCAAAACAAAATCTACACCTAGACTTATAATAGTCAAGATCCCAGAAACCCAACAGAAGAACAAAATCCTACAGGCAGTTAGAGAATAGAAACAAATCACCTATAAAGGAAAGCCCATCAGAATCATGGCAGACTTCTCAACACAAACCCTCAACTCAAGGAGAGCCTGGAGTCAAGTATTTCAGGCCTTAAAAGAAAATAACTTCCAACCTACTCTTGTATCCTGCAAAATTATCTTTCAAAATCGATAGGGAAATTAGATACTTCCATGACAAAGAACACCTGAGAAATTTCATGAACACCAAACCAACACTCCAAACAATTCTAAGCAATATCCTAGAAAAAGGCAACGAAGGTCACAACTCCATGAGGCTCAACAGAGGGAAGCCACCAGACAAGATAAGAAACTAAAGGGAAAGGGGGAAAAAGAAATAAGAGCCAACAACAGTAAAACATCATGACAAGGATGAGTCAATATCTATCAATTATAACTATCAATGTTAATGGCCTCAATTCACCAATCAAAAGATGTAGACTGACAGAATGGATTAAGAAGCAAAATCCAGCAATATGCTGTATATAAGAAACACACCTAACTCAAAAAGAAATTCATAGACTGAAAGTAAAAGGATGGAAAATGGCTCTGCATGCAACAGGAACCCAGAAAAAGGCAGGGGTAGCAATCTTATTTGCAGACAAAGTAGATTTCAAACCAAAACTAATTAAGAGAGACAAAGATGGTCACTACATCCTTGTGAATGGAACAATCCAAGAGGAAGAGATGACAATCCTAAATATATATGCACCAAAATATGAATGCCCCCAAATACAAAACAAATATTAATGGACATGAAAAACCAAATAAGCACTAATACAATAGTAGTGGGGGACCCCAAGTCCCCTCTATCACAAATAGATAGATCATCTAGACAAAAAATTAACAATGAAATTCTAGAACTAAACCAAGCTATTGAGCAAATGGACTTAATAGATATTTACAGAGTATTCCACCCCACAAAATGAGAGTACACATTCTTTTCAGCTGCACATGGGTCATTCTCCAAAATAGACCATAAGCTAGCTCATAGGACATGTCTAAGTCAATGTAAAAGAATTGAAATTACCCCCTGTATACTATCAGATCATAGTGCAATAAAATTGGAGATCAATAACATGAGAAACTGCAAAACTCCCACAAACACCTGGAAATTGAATAACACCCTCCTGAACAACCAATGGGCCACAGAGGAAATTAAAGAAGAAATTAGACAGTTTCTACAAGTAAATGATAATGCCAGTACAACATACAGGAATCTATGGGACACAAAGCAGTTCTATGTGGGAAATTCATAGCAGTGAATGCCCATATTAGGAAAACAGAGAAAACTCAGATAAACTAATGCAGAACCTCAAACTCCTAGAAAAAAAAGAGCATAACAAACCCAAAGCTCGCAAAAGAGAGGAAATTATAAAGATCAGAGCACAAATGAATGCAATGGAGACTAAGAGAACTATACAAAAAAATGAATGAATCAGAGTTGGTTTTTTGAAAGAATAAATAAAATCAATAAACCTTTAGCCCACCTTATAAAAAAAAAGGAAAGAAAAGACTCAAATCCATGCAATTAAGAACAAAAAAGGGGAAGTCACAACAGCCCCATCAGAAATCCAGAGGATCATCAATGCTTACTTCAAGAAACTGTACTCTAATAAAATGGAAAACACAGAAGAAATGGACAGATTCCTAGATACATATGAATTGCCAAAATTAAATGAAGAAGATATAGAAATTCTAAACACCCCAATTACAATGAGTGAAATTGAAAATGTAATAAAAAACTTACCAACAAAGAAAAGCCCAGGTCCTGATGGCTTCACTGCTGAATTCTACAAGAAATTTAAAGAAGAACTATCACCATTACTCTTTAAACTCATCAAGAAAATTGAAAGGGAAGCAAGGCTTCCAAATTCATTCCTGGAAGCAAGTGTGACTTTGATCCCAAAACCAGGGAAAGACCCACCAAAAAAGAGAAGTACAGACCAATCTCCCTAATGAACATAGATGCAAAAATCCTCAACAAGATACTGGCAAACAGAATACAGAGGGTCATCAAGAAGATCATACACCCTGACCAAGTCGGATTTATCCCAGGGATGCAAGGATGGTTCAATATACCTAAAACAATAAATGTAATACACTATATTAACAGAGCCAAGGACAAAAACCACATGATCATCTTAATGCAGAAAAAGCATTTGACAAAATCCAACACCCATTCATGACAAAACACTACAGAAAATTGGAATAGAAGGTCTTTATCTCAATCTGATTAAGGCTATCTATGAAAAACCAATAGCCAACATCATACTAAATGGTCAAAAACTGAAAACTTTCACTCTAAAATCAGGAACAAGACAAGGATGCCCAGTATCACCACTCCTGTTCAATATTGTTCTGGAAACCTTAGCCATAGCAATTAGAAAAGAGAAAGAAATAAAAGGAATAAAGACAGGAAAGGAAGAAGTGAAACTGTCATTATTTGTTGATGATATGATACTTTACATAGATGACCTAAAAAACTCTACCAAAAGACTCCTAGACTAAATTGACAGATTCAGTAGAGTAGCTGGATATAAGGTCAACACTCAAAAAACAATAGCCTTCTTATACACAAATAGCAGACTCACTGAGAGAGAAATTAGGGAAACAATAACTTTTACAATAGCATCCAAAAAATGAAATTTCTAGGACTCAATCTAACAAAGGAAGCAAAAGACCTCTACACTGAAAACTACAGCACCCTGAAAAAGGAGATCAAAGAGGATATAAGAAAATGGAAAGACATCCCTTGTTCCTGGGTAGGAATAACCAATATAGTGAAAATGGCCATACTTCCAAAACTACTATATAGGTTTAATGCAATGCCGTTTGAAATTCCAACAATATACTTCACAGAACTAGAGAAAACAATCCAAAAATTCATTTGGAACCATAAGAGACCTAGAAGAGCAAAAGCAATTCTGGGCAACAGGGACATGGCTGGGGGTATCACAATACCCAACTTGAAGGTATACTACAAAGCTATTGTGATAAAAAAAAAAAACAGCATGGTGCTGGCAAAGAAACAGACCCAAGGATCAGTGGAATAGATTAAAAGATGCAGAAACAACTCCAGACATACTCAGCCACCTCATCTTTGACAAAGGAGCCAACCACCCTCATTGGAGGAAAGATAGCCTATTTAATAAATGGGGTTGGAAAAATTGGATTTCAACCTGCCAAAGATTAAAACTAGCCCATACCTATCACTATGCACTAAGCTAAGATCGAAGTGGATTAAAGATCTAAATATTAAAACAGAAACACTAAACTTGCTCGAAGATAAGTTAGGTACTCTTGAAGATATTGGCATAGCAAAAGACTTTATGAACAAAACCTCAGTAGCACGGAAACTAGCAGAAAGAATCAACAACTGGGATTTCATCTTATTAAAAAGCTTCTGCACTGCAAGAGAAACCACCAACAGAGCTAACAGGCAACTACAATGTGGGAAAAAAATTTTAGGAGCTGTAACTCAGACAAAGGGCTACTATCTAGAATATATAAAGAACTGAAAAAAATCAGACACCCCAAATTCAAGGACCCAGTTCAAAAATGGGCATCTGAAATGAACAGACATTTCTCAGACAAAGAAGTAAAAGCAGCAAATAAACATATGAAAAAATGTTCAACATCGCTGGTCATTTGAGAGATGCAGATGAAAACAACACTGAGATTCCACCTCCCCCCAGAAAGAGTGGCTGCTATCAAGAAATCAACCAATAACAAATGCTGGCAGGGATGTGGAGAGAAAGGAACCCTTCTCCATTGTTGGTGGGAGTGCAGACTGGTGCAACCACTGTGGAAATCAGTGTGGCACTACCTCAAAGAACTAGGACTAGAGGTCCCATTTGACCCAGCTGTTCCCCTGCTGGGTATTTTCCCTAAAGAATTAAAAGAATCATACCACAGAGATATATGTGCACCCATGTTTATAGCGGCACAGTTTGTAATAGCTAAAGCTTGGAAACAGCCCAAGTGCCCATCAACTGGAAACTGGATAAAGAAGATGTGGTTTTTTAATAAAATGGAGTACTACTCAGCCATAAAGAAAGAGAAACTAGAGCCATTTATAGCTAAATGGATGCATATCGAGGCCATCCTCTTAAGTGAAGTAAATAAGACACACATGTGTAAATGCCGAATAGTTTCTCTAGTGTGAGAAACTGAGAGTGTAAATAAGGATTAAAAGGATTAATAACTAATAATTGATACTTTGAAATAGGAAAAGGTCAAAAGGAGTAGGAGTGGTGGGAGGAGAAGGGGAAAGGAAAGAAGGGAAAGGAAAAATTATGAGAGGAGAAAAACAATGTTAACAAAATCTATGTAAATAGAGAAGGGTGGAGGGGTGAAGGATGCACAGGTAATGGGGAAAAAAATAAGAACCAAGATACATCATGTTCAGGTACAAGCACCCAATGCTAAATGTAAATGTATTGTATACCTAAAATGTACCAATAAAAGAATTTAAGCAAAAACAAAATAAATATAAATAAAAACAAAAAATAAAATTTAATCATGAAAAAAAAGAAATCTCCGTTAGATTCATACAAAAATACAAGTATAAAAATCTACATCAGGTCCAGAGAGAGATGAGAGACAGTACTAAAAAGTGCATTTGAATATCAAACTAAGAAAAGAGACAGGAAGGAAAACAATTTAAATGTTCCTTTTACATTTATTCTCAAGTCCCATTCCTCAATCAGACAAACTGCCATAGCTGAGCTACTATGTGGGAGAAGAAAGAGAGGGAGAGAGCCAGAGAGGAGCGAAAAGGAGAGAGAGAAAGAGGTGGAGTGCTGCATGACTATCCCAGGTAGCTGGGCCCTGCCTCTCGTCACACCAACCATGATCAAGATCAAGGAGAAAGTCCAGAAAAAAATCCCCAACAGCTACCAGATGGTGGGCAGGTCTACCCGGATGCAGCAGGCCCTGGAACAAACAACCAGGTACATTGAAAGAAGAGACAACGCAAGGTGGCAAAACCTCCTCTCATTAATGATTGAGTCTGGATCTTTATCTTCAAGCCAGGAGAAAGGAAAAAACAAATTAAAGAGGTGCTCTTGTAAACTGATCTTTCAATGTGCAGTGATTCTGGCTGCTTTGAAAGAGATTCAGCCATCAGCTCAGCATGCCTCTGCCCGGGTGAGGCAGAGAGGAGACAGAGAAGGAGACAGAGACTGGCCTGGGATAAACCCTAGAGGAACCTGAACCTCCAAGGAACTGGTAGCTTTCTTTTCCATCACAGGTTTTGCTGACTGGTTTTTAGTGTCTTTGAAGTTTTGGAGCAGCCTGGTCACAGGCTTGTTGTCTTAATTTCTGATTAGCCAGCCGTGAGGGACATAAGTGTGTGCAGGATTGCATGGGGCAGATTTGGCACCCAGCAAACCACCATAAGTGTTGAAGAGGGAAGTCAGATTAGCCCAGCACCATATGCAGAACACTCATCGTATTTGCTGCTGTGCAAGGAAGTATTTTCCCCTTTGGAAATCTGGTTTGGCCACTGCCAAATCTCTTAATGTGAAACCTGGGAAAGATATCAATTAATGTTTGTCAGAATCCTTGAATCAGGTTTTCCACATTAGCAGATATTGTGAAAAGAAGCCAGTGTCTGGAGAAAGAACAGCTTTAGGGAGAGAAAGATGCCACATCCAAATCAACAGATATAATGCCGGTGAGGGGAGGGAACCTGCCAGATGTGAGGCACCACAACTGCCTGTCTTTCCTAGGATACAGTGTGGGATGAGGGAGAACACAGTGGGAATGAAAACTGATTGCTTTTCAAATCCAGAGTCAATTACACGTGGACAGATTGCATCTGCTTTTGGGAATCTTTTGTTTGAAATCTTGGGGCAAACTGTGTTTTGGAGAAAAAGGTGTGGTAGAAAGAATACTGGGGAGGAAATCATTCCTTAAAACACCAAATCATACACACTTACCAGGATTCCCATTAAAATCTACAAGAAGGGAGCAATTAATATCTGGCCTACTTTTTTAGAAAGCCAAGAGCCTGCAGAAACTAAGTAGCTTGTCCTAGGTCAGAAATCTAGTTAGAAGTGGAGCTAGGATCAGAACCCATAGTTTTAGAGTCAAAGCCTGGCCACTATGCTAAACAAGCCCAAGGCTGGTATATGCGTTTATGTCAAGCCCAGTATCAAGGTGGCTGTGGATAAGGCAGACAACTGTCCACCCCCTGCAAATACCTCTTGACTGGCTGCAGAGCCTGAGTACTTGGGAGCTGGTTGTCTGTAAATGACATACTGTTGGGCACGGAGTTGGGTGGGGTAGTGTGAGGCGGGGAGAGAAACACCCTTAGCTCTGAAGAAAGGGATGTATTTCACACCTGGCACCACAGTATCAGCCTCATGTCTTCCTTTCAAGGTCCATTTTCCCCTCACTGAGAACACTTAAAGAGGAGAAAATAAATTCTTCCCATCGGAAAAGGGCATGCTATAATGAAAAACAACTCTATAAAGACACTTCAGCACATAAAGTCTTTGAGCTACATCGCTGACAATGGTTTACAAGTTTATTTTCAATTTGCGGTTATGCTGAGCAGACATTTTGGGCTGTGCAGCCGTAATTTAGGCGGCCGCAGCCTCGTCCATCTGCACAGGGTTGCGTTGTCACAGGTGATCAGGTGCAGATTAATCCGACGCGTCATCCACAGGAGGGCCAGCCAGGAGCGCTTTCACAATTATTCCCCTCACCATTTTTCTCAGAGTACAATTCTAAGGAAGTAAATTTCTTTTGCAAAGAATTTTTTGCCTATGAAGGAAAAACTTTGAACAGCAGCAAAGAAAGCATGGGCTTTAACTCTATGTTTGAATCCCAGCCCTGGCACTTGCTAATTGGAGACCCTTGAGCAAGTTACGTAAATCCTCTGAAGTTGACTCTTTAAACATGGGAGGAACACCTGGTTTATAAAAATGGAGCAGTGGAGGAAATTAGGGAGAGACTAGCCATTATCTTCTTATGTTCTATAAAAAGAGAAGATATTTCTGGTTCACTATTGTGTCCCTTTTACTTAGCATAGCAATGACACAAAATAGGTGCTTAATAAATAGGGTCTGGATGAATGGAAATGTGAATAGCACACCCCATGGGATCTGACATTTAGGAACATCTCAGAGCTAGTTTCTTCTTAATTATTGCTTCCAGGGGGGAAAAAACTCTAGCGCGCTCTCTCTTTCAGCCTCTGTTCCTTTCAGAGGCGATTGTTTCCATGACTGCTGCATGTCTGCTATCCAAGGAATTTCTTCCTTTTTTGGTTTGACTATTTTGTTCCCAGCATCCTGTGCCTTCTGCTTTATTAGTTTATTGCTTTGTTTTACAGCAAATCACCTTCACTGAGTTTCCTAAAAAGAACAAACAGAAGCAAAATGTTTTAGAAGTTTCATATCTAAACATGTCTATTCTAGCCTGCTATTTGACAAAGTAATTGGATTGGTATAAGACTGAAAATTCTTACTTTCAGAGTTTTTAAAAAGCAATCTTCCATTGTTTTCTATAAGCTAGTACTGCTGATTATAGAAATTTTGAAAAATATGGAAAAGGGTCAGAAGGTAATAAGTCTATGCCCTAGAGACAACCCTACAAAGGTTGTGGTATAAATCCTCCCAGGAGACAGCCCATACTGATCGGCACAGGGCCAGGTTGTGTATGGTTTCACATCATGGCTTTAATTTTATATTACACTTTTCTCAAGCCACCCTACATCACTGAGTTACTTTTAAGGACTTTTTAGTGTTAAGGATCAATGAGTCTGATTTGTTAAGGGTAGATTGGGACATGGACAGTTTCAGTAAAAGTAGCAGACAATTCAGGAGTTAGTTTCATTGATAGTCACCATAATAGAACTGTCTTGAAGGAAGATGAGGTTAACTACCTGCCAGATGCTTTTCACTCAGGGATACAGAAGGTTCTCAGAGGGTGTAATGGAATCAAAGACATGTTACAGACAAGGCTCAGTAAATCACCTGACTGTAAACTATGATCAGGAAAAGTATGTCAGGTTTGGAGAAAAGGGCACACTTGGCCTCTCTGAGGAAAAAGGAAATCTTGTGTGCAGCCTTTAGGAGGAAAGGGGGCCACATGCAAGCAAACTATTCAAAGTCCCAAATGGGAGACAGGTAACCAATGCCAGTTTCAAAAGCAACAAGTATAACAGGAGCGACTGCAGAAAGTCTCTGGTGCTGGGAGAGCACAGTGTAGATGGGATTCAGAGAAAAAAGGAAATAAAAGAGAGGAAGGTAAAGGAAAGCAGAGCAAGTAGCCAGGAATGGCATTGATGAGCAGAAATAAATAGCTCCAGCGTGTACAAAACAGGAAGTGCCTATATGCAAAGCTCACTTCCTGGAGATGGTCCCAACTCACTCTTCCCAACATTCCATTGCAATACTGGAAGAAGGCTACAGTGAGTCATGTGGCAGCACTGGAAACTGGAAATACTTATCAACAACTTGATACTCTGAAAGGAATTTCTACTAGAAATATCTCAAATGAGAGCAAGTGGTAGAAATAACAAGGCAAAGCAAGAGCTTCAGCATGCTAAACAGACTGCAGGTCTGAGGGAGAAGGAGAGAGAGACTAAAAAGAGAGCAAGCCAGATACTTTCACCTCATCTTTGTTCAAATTTAATTCAGAAGATAAACATTTAGGTTTCTACAGGGACTAGCTGGAGTTTATTTTCCTGCCAGTCTTCTCCTCAGAATACTTCACAATCACAGAATCATATTGCTGCTGCAATAAATTATTTAAAAAATAACAGATTAAAGCAATAAAAAAGTATTATATTACAGTTACATATGTCAGAAGTCCTACCTGGACCTCACGGGACTAGAAACAAGGTGATGGTAGGTCTGCATTCTTTCTAAGAACTACAGCAGAATTGACCTCCTTGACTCTTCAAGCTTCTAGAGGTCATCACACTCAGTGAGTCCTGGCCCTCTTTCCTGTCTCAAAGCCAGGAACAGTAGGTCAAGTCCTTCTCACACCACATCAGTCCTACCTACTCTTCTGCCTTCCTCTTCTACTTTTAAGAGTCTTTGTGATTATATTCGTCTACCAGATAAACTAGACTTACCTCTTTGTCTTAAAGTCAGTTGGTTAGTAATCTTATTCCATCTTTTACATTCATTTCCCTTTGTTATAAATAAAACAGCATATCCACCAATTCTATATTAGGATAAGGACATTGAGGGAGGCATCATTCTACCTATCATAGCCACTAAATGTTATTTAGCCACAAGTGTTATCAATGAAAATAAGCATCGAGTCCTGGGTAGAAAGCTTCCAAGAAACATCTCCTCTCTATTAGATATATAGGCTCTCTCACTGGGAAGTGGGTGATGGATTATTCAGAACATAAATATTAGCAAATCTACTTGCTGTTTTTGTTTGCTTGCTTTTAATGAATTACTCATACATTCTCGTAGTTGAAAAATGAAACTATTATTGATATATCTTTCTGTATTCTATATTTGTTTTCTTTTTATTCTTTTTTCAATTTTTATTTTTTTATTAGTACATGTTCACATTTCTTTGTTAGAAGCTGGTATGTGTATATAACACATGATAGTCCCCTTCATCTCCTTCCTCTCCCTTCTCTCCCCCTTCTTCCTATCTCTTTGTCCCCTTCCATTTTCAAAAGATTTATCTCCCTATTTCTTATTATCTTTTATTTTGATTGCTATTTGTATTTTGGGTTACTAAAATAAGAGAAATCATGTAATAGTTAAATTTGTGTATTTGATTTATTTCACTTATGGTCTCAAGGTGCATCCTTTTTCCTATAAAGGACTCAAATTCATTCTTCTTTATGGCAGTGTAGTACTCCATTATGTATAAATACATTTTCTTTAATCATTCATCTGTTGAATATTTGGCTACTTCCAAGATTTAGCTATTATAAATTATGCTTCTGTAACATGGATATGCATGTATCACTGTAATATTATGTCTTTAACTCTTTGGAAAAGTACCTAGAAGGGGAATAGCAGGGTCAAATGAAATTTCTAAGTTTAATTTTTTGAGAAATCTCCATACTTATTTCCACAGTAGTTGTACCGGTTTATATTCCCACCAAGAGTGCAGAAGGGTTCCTTTTTTCCCTGAAGCATTTCTAGCATTTGTTATTATTTGATTTCTTGATGATTGTCATTCTTTCTGGAATGAGGTAGAATCTCAATGCTGTTTTAATTTACAGTTCTCTAGTGGCCAGAGATGTTAAACATGTTTTTATGTATTTATTGGCCATTTGTACTTCTTCATCTGAGAAGTATTGATTTATTTCAGTTGCCTATTTTTTTGATTCGGTCTTTTATTTTGGGAAAGTCTATTCTTTTGGGTTCTTTATGTATTGTAGATATTAGTCCTCTATCCAAGTAATAGCTGGCAAAACTTTTTTCCCATTTTGTAGGTTGTCTCTTCACTCTGTTGTTCCCTTTTTGCTGTGCAGAAGATTTTTAATTTGCTATGATTCCATGTTTTGATTCTTGTTACTATTGCTTCTATACCCTTGAATCTACTGTGGGTGAGGTCTTGCTGATTTCTGAGATGCCCAAACAGCATTTTTCTTTTAGTTTCTGTACAACATACTTGTTTCTTTTTAATTGCACTAATTTCTTCAGCCACACCTTTTTCGGCCCTCACTTTACACATGATTCCTTTTGAGCCAATATTTAAGTTTTTCAAATTTTTCTGCTCTGCTTTTTGCCCCCAGTTCCCACTATAAATCTGGCTCAAGTAGCCACCAGTACTCATGCCACAGCCTGAATGTTGGGTTGCCTTTGAATTTCTTCCACAAGATTAATTAGTCCCTAGTCCTTAAACTCAGCCTGCCTTCCTCAAAGTCTCTGGCCATGGACAAAATGTAGACCAATTTTTTTGCCAGAGTGTAACACACATGGGTTCTAATCCAACTCCCAAGAATACTGTTGTTCCCAACTGAAACTTCATGAGCTTGGTCTTCACTGTTTATGATTCTGGTCTTTTGAACTCGAACCAGAATCATCCATCAAGCTCTGCTTACAATGTTGTAGGGCTTCTCTAGCTTGTATCTCCAAAACATTACAAACTGTTGCTGCAAACCACTTTCACAGCCTTCAGGACCACATGGTCAGTTATAGTCATAGTATCTACCCCACTTCTCTGGTACTAGTTTTCTATATTAGTCAGCTTTCCCATCATTGGGACACAATACACAACACTCACAATTTAAAGGAGGAGAGAGTTAATTTGATTCATAAGTCCAAGGAATTCAGTCCATGGTTAGCTGGCTCCACAGAAGAAACATCAAGGTAGAAGGGTATAGTAGAGCAAAGATGCCTAAGGAAAGTGGAACTAGGGAGAAGGGTGGGAGGAAGGGAGGGAAAAGAAAAAGAGAAAAGAAGTAAAAAATGGAAGCAAAGCTTTTGTAAATGAGGGGAAGAGGGGTTGAAGGGAGGAGAGAGGAATGGGTGAAAAGAGGAAATCAAGACATATCATGTACAGGTACAAATTCCCTATGATGAATGTGGTCATTATGCATATCTAAATTGTACCAATAACATTGATAATTAAAAAAAGCAGGGGAACCATGCCACAGATTAAGAGGGAAAGGACTTGATATAGTGCCCAACATCATGCCTCCACAACCCACCCAAAAATAACCAGAAATGTGCTTCACGAATCCCCTGCACAACTCCTGAGCCAATCAATTGACATGATCAAGTTTAACCATCACACGTGGATCATGTATACCTTTATTGTTTCAAGTGAAAAGTTATGGCTGAACCCACAGTTCTCTGGACTTTTGCCTATTTTATCTTCTAGGAGTTTTATACCTTTGTTTGTTTCTTTTCATCAGGTTTGTGATCCACCTTATTTTTAGTTAACATTTATGAAGGGTATACAATTTGTATCTAGATTTTCTTTTGGTTTGTGGATGTCCAATTGTTTAGTACTATTTGCTGAAAAGAAAATACATCTATATTTGAACCCATTTATTAGTCCTAAATTTTTATACTCCATACCATAATTGTTTTTATTGTTGTGAAATACATAACACAAAGTTTATCATCTTAACCATTTCTAATTCACTAGTGTTAAGTATATTCACATTGTTTTGCAACCAATCTTAAGAATTTTTCATTTTGCAAAACTGAAATTCCTTTTATTTTTATTTACTTATTGGTTTTTTGAAACAGGGTCTTGATTTATAGTGCAGGCTGGTCTTGAACTCACTATGTAGCCCAAGCTGGCCTTGAACTCACAACAGTCCTCCTGCCTCAGCCTCCCAAGTGGTGGGATTATAGGTGTGCACCACCATGCCCAGCTAAACTCCACCCTTTAAACAACAACCCAATGCTCACCCCAGGAAATCATCATTTTGCTTTCTGTTTCTATGATGTTGACTACATGTTTCTTATAAGTGGAACCATATAGTATTTATCTTCTGTGATGGCTTATTTCATTTAGCATAATGTCTTACAGTTTCATGTATGTTGTAGTATGTGTCAGGATTTCCTTTCTTCTTAAGGTTAATATTCTGATATATGTTTATGCCACATCTTATTAATTCATTCATTTTATGATGGGCATGGGTTGTTCCCACCTCTTGGTTATTGTGAATAACATTGCTACGGATACACATGCATGATATACTGATGTTTTCATTTCTTCAGTGTCAGAATTTGGAGATCTCTTACTATTATGTGAGAGTATTTTTGTTTCTTCTCTTTTTAAATATTATAATATTTCATTGTATTGATTAACCACTATGTAATTAACTAGCCTCATACTGATGAACATCTGTGCCTTTTACACTTAGTAAAGTTCCAAAGATGAAAAATTTGTATCCACCAAAATGTACTTATTTCCAAGTTACCTTTCCTAGAAAAAAATCAAAAGTGAGACATTCTCAGGTAATTTAACTGAACTTCTCTGAAAAATTTAAAGTTATATATAGTTCTAGTTGATACAGAAATAAATAAAAGAATTGAACTCATCTTGCTAGCTAGCATTGAAAGTGTTTAAACAGAACACTAAATATAATTTTTACACCATGGCTATATAACAACATATTTCAAAAATAGAAATTTAGAAATTGAGAAAAACCTAATATTAAATAATAATGATTTCAAAATAATCTGAATGAAAAGTTAAGATTGCATAAAAAATACTAGAATGAATGAGAAAAAATGAAGGAAATTAAGATTTGCTAAAGTCCTTAGCCTAGTAGAAAAAAATCAAAAGTCTTTATTTTTTGCTTTTGACAATTTAAGAAATGTAAGTCAAAATATGCTCAACCTAGACATCACTAGTAACAGAATTTTAAATCATACATATAGATATACATACAAGATTGTCAGAGAAGAATGATGACTTCACCTGAAACCCTTAGAAGAGAAAGGAAAGGGCAAGAACATTGAGAAAAATATCAATGAAAAGGGAAATATTTCAGAAAACTGTAAAAAATTCAAATGCAAGAGAACAGAATAACACAACATCTTTCATAAGGCAAAGAAAACTTAAGAAATCAAAGTGAAAGAGGGAAGTCAAAGGAAATCTTAATAAAATAAATAAACATCAACCAAATTCAAAAAATAATACAAATAAGTTGAGGAAGTTCAAAATCACCAATGCTATCTATCCATGGGAAAGAAAATGAAAAAATGTCATATTTGAGAAGGAAAATGGAGAAAAAATGTACTTGCATAAAGGAATCCAAGGATGGGGATTTATACCTCCCCAATGCATATTATGGAAAGAGGAACCTAGAAAGCACATTTCTAGGTAGTTTTTGGATTATCAGCTAGATACTGGAAATCCATGCAGTCTATATTGGAGTTAGAATACATGGATGTGAACTGGGGAGGGCATAAGCTCAAATGGGAAAAATTCACGTGCTCTCAAAAGAAATACGCAAAAAGAAATGTTATTCATGGCTCTTCCAGGCTTCCTCTTAGAAGATGGCATAATCCACCCATCGCCTTGGGACAAACCTGGACAAGAAATACGTAATCTCCAGAGTTAAATATTTGGAATGACTATAAGATACACTTTTAGGAAAGGACACATCTTTATCTATTTTAAGGTTCTAGAATACAATTATATAAAAGGAAATTTTCTAGTAGCATTGATATAATTAATTTGCAAGTTGTAAAATATAGAATGAAAGGCACAATCTTTTTATGATGCTATGAAAATGAAAACCTCATTTATTGAAAACTAAGAAGGGAAGATAATTCCTTAAAGTTATGATATTTCAGAAAGGAGAATGTCAAGAACATCCTTTCTAATGGTGTGTTAGAAAATTAAGACATAAAACAATGGATGAGGAGTAATGAAGGGGCAGAAAACAAATTAGCTTTAAAACATCCCACAGTAGCTGGTAATGTCTAAAACATTTCATTTTCTGAAAATAAAGAGTAAAAACAAAGGGTGAAAGGTGGGAATAAGAAATTCTTATTTGCAAATGAATGTAATTATGTGCATAAAAAGAAAATACAAATGAGAAAACTTGAGAAGAGTAATTTTTTTCAAGAGTAGGAAGTATTATTTATATATTGCAGCAAAAAAAAGAGGAGAAAACAGAGGGCAAATAAAAACAAAAGTTTCCATATTCAGACACTGCAAATAAGAAAAAGACTTACTGGCCACATAAGTGAAAAGAAATGCTTTCACCCAGTACAGAAGTCAATGGCAATGCTACAGAAGACTTGAGAGGGGCCCAGCCTCAGGTAAGGAAGTGTGAGAGGCCAGGGACTCTGACTTGGATGACTCAGACCAGGAAAAAAGAAAGGGCCCCTGAGCAGGGAAGAGGAGCTGTTGAACAGAGCCTGCAAAGTTAGTGATCTCATCTGGTGGTTTGGTTCCTCCACCCCAGTAATGCCCAGAAGGTGAGAAATTGGAAGAGTTGCCAGCATGCTACTGGGACTTCCCCCAGAACAGGAGGATTTCTGAACAACTGCCAGGTTTCTCCTAAGCAGCCCACTTCATTAGGACTGTTGGATCAGATCACTGGAGTCATGGCTCGCTCTCTCCTGGCTGATAACCTGCAGTTTGGGAAGCAATTATCCTGTCCTCAAAAGTCATCAGTACAGGCTCCTGGCTCCTTGCAGTGATAACCAGGATGCATCCCAGCCTGAAATGCTTCCTACAGTCTCTGAAATATCAGCAGAGATGCATTCATGCTCTGCAGAATTCACATGTGTTTGTTCCCTCTGACTTAGGAAGTTCCTGTCCTCTGAGGCCTGGCTGACCGAGTCCTGGTCATCCTTGACAGCTTAGCTCAAATCACCTATAAAGAAAACCAAGCCTGAATTTTCTTCATAGCATCAGCACAGGTGCAATTATACACATGTGAGCAAAAGAGAATTGTGTGAATTTGCCTGATCACTGACAGACAAGTCATATGTAGATAATGAGTGCACCCTGAGATCACAACGTAAGTGAAACAAATCAGACACACAAGCTTAAATATCGCATGGTTTCTCTTATATGAGAAAGCCAAAGTATAAATAAAAAAACCAAATGAAAGGTAATTGGAAGTAGGGAAACAGATCTTCCTTAGATGGGAAGGGGATCAAAAGATGTAGAGGGAGGGAGGGAGGGGAGAAAAAGGGGGTGAAAAAGAAATGAAGATGTGTTATGTACACGTACCAACTCCACACAAGGACTGTAAACATTATGTCCTGCAAACATGTCCTAATTTAAAAAGGAACCACATATATTTTATCATTACTGAATGTTTGCTATAGAGCAAAACACTGTAATAAATATTGAATACAGAAATGAATGAATGAATATATAGATATCCCTCAGGGGAGTAAATTTAAAGTGATGGTTCTTGGAAATGTTGTTCCTGAGCCTGTAGCATCAGCCTCAGCTAACAACTTGTTCAAAATGCAAATTCTCAGGCCCTTTCTCACATCTAGAGTCAGAAACTCTGGGGGATACGTCCAGCAGCCATCCATGTTTTAACAAACTGATGATGATTTGATATATGTTAAAGCTTAAGAACCATAGCCTTAAAGTTGAATCTCAACGTATTTCTGATTTAAGTCAGGGAAAACATAGACCCAAATGCTTCCAGGAAAAATGAAAGTTATAGATGAGTGAACACATGCCTGTAATCTCAGCACTCAGGAGGCTGAGGCAAGAGGATGTCCATGAGGCCAGCCCGGGCTACATAGTGATATATAGAGAGCTAATTTAGGATGAAATATTACAGACAGACAGTGCTAGGTCCTGGTATTGTAGATAGGTAAGTTAATTAGATATCTTGTAGGCAGTTAGACAGGGCTGGTCCTCGAGGAGCCAACATGGAGGACAATCAAGGGACATTCACTGAAAGCCAGCTTCGTAAAAGAAGAGAAACTACCACACCTGCATACCATGAACAGCAGTGATTAATTTTTTAAATAGGTATCAGTCACCTGGGTGGGGGACCAAGATCTGACCCACCTCTTACCCCAAAAATCCTTACTCATTCCTTGTACACTTGCTTCTTGACTTGTTTCCCCATTGGATCCCCATTTAATTAATATTATCTAAGTGCCTATACTTGTCATAATCTTATTGGTTGTTCATAGTTTTGTCCACCTTGTGATTTCTCATTGGATCAAATATTACCTAAGCGACTGTACTTGCAATCTTACTAGTTGACTATAGTTTTGTCCCACCTTGAACCTGCCTCACTGCATGGCTTTGTGCAATAAAACACCTTTGAGAAGTTGGGTGAGCAGTCAACGCATTTTCCGGTCCCCCTTCTGTCTCTCTTAGACAGAAGCTATCTTTCTCTCAATAAATTTTTCCTACTATTAACCTCCATTGTTCCTAAAATTCATTCTTCAGTTTTAGAGAACACAAACTCACACTTTGGATATCTAGCAGGTTTGGGAGTTACATCTATTCCCCCTGTATCACTGGAAGAAGTCAGTGCAGAAGACGAGAACACATTACAACTATGGGTGGAGGTGCATTCTTTGAAGACTAGGCATCAAGACAAAAATAAAATGACTGCACCTACCTACTTCCCCAGGGATGAACAATAATGATTGATATTCTAAATAGGCATTGGTAACTTTGGGTGTGTGACCAAGACCTTAACCATCCCTCCCAGGAAAGGTCTTTGTTCTTTCCATGTACACTTGCCTCCCCATTGGATCAATATTACCTAATCTTATTGGTTATATAATCTTATTGGTTATGATAGTTTTGTCCCACCTTATGCCCCCTCTTGATTTTGCTCTATAAAACTTCTTTGAGAAGTAGGCTTGTGGGCAACCCGCTTTCTGGATCCCCTTCTGTCTCTCTTAGACAGAAGCCATCTTTCTCTCAATAAACATACCCTACTCTTACCCTCCATTGTTCCTAGAATTCATTCTTCAGTTTTAGAGAACACGAACTCAGCATATGGGATATCTAACAGGTTGGGAGTTATAATATTTCCTTTATATCATTCGGAGGTCCTTATGTCATCCCTATATCAGTGAGCTCAAGGCCAGCCTGAACTACAGAGTAAAACCCTGTCTCTAAATAAATAAATAAATAAATAAATAAATAAATAAATAAAAGAGTGAATATAAAGGGAACAGGTGTGAAACAGGAGTGGTAAGGATTGTGGCAAAATAGTACCGGACCATATGTCTAGCAGAATGGAGTAACTGCTGTGCTGCACGCTTAAATTCTGTGGGCCAAATCTTTCAGCTTTCCAAGAGATTGTGGATACTTGAATTTTAATGCAGTTTTTATCAAGTGTGTACCAGCCACACAAAATGTATTTGTCAGCCAAACGCAACCTGTAGGCAGTGCTAGCTTTAGGAGGTCACACAAGGGCCCATAGATGTTTTGGTGCTACTGCTAAGGAACTTGGCAAAGACTGAACTCACAGGAGAGATGGAAACATTCTGCATCTATTTGTTGTTGTTTTTTTCTTTGAAAAAGAAAGGAGTATTTGGTTTTATCAGCTAAATTTTATCTCCACCTAGCAGCAAATTTGATATTAAAACCTAATCAATACAGCCCTTACTCAAAGAACTCATTGAAGAATTGGATATAAAAATTTTGCAGAAGTAAAGCGTGTACTACAGTTACAAAAAAATTACAGATCTTCACTCTAAATATACCCCAGTCCCAAGTTATACTGAGAGAAGTTGAGATTAATGGTTTGAAAGATTTCATTTTGCTTTTCCTAGTTTCATTTTTCCCTTTACTGATTGTATAATTGCACAAACTTTATGGAAATAGCTATATCTTTAAAAACAACAAAACAAAATAAGGGCAAAACGCAAACCTGTAAAGAAACAAAAAAGGCAAATGCTTTTCATGTACCTGCCCCTCCCCAAAATTTGAAATATACCAAAGCACCAACAAATTTCATTTCAGCCTCAGCTGGCAAATGAGAATTTAATCAAAGAGTCCTGCCTGAGATGTGAAACACAAACTTGGGAGTTCTTTATGGAGACTGTTTCATAGAAAGGGCTTTAATTTCTTAAGAGGCTTTATAAGGAGAGCTTCTGTCTCCAATCAATTGATAAAAGGATGACAAAAACTCAGAGGAATTCAAGTAAAATCCACACATAAAAACACTAATGAGATGGTTAAATTATCCGTTGAGGAACAGAAAAAGAAAATTAACAGGTTTTTATTCAAGGAAATGTCCATGTCTCCCAAATAAGCAAAGACTAGTGAACAAATAAAAGGGAGAAAAGAATGCCTGCTTTCCTGAGGACTATTTTGTGAGGAATTCTTGGAAACAAGTAACTACAGAAACCTACAGGTAAAATGAGGCTGTGTCCCTTGGGCCTGAGGGAAACAGGGGAAAGTAGGAGAGAAGGGAGGCCCCATACCGTGTTCTAGGCAGTTGACGGGGGTCTGAAAGTGCCGGGTGAGGACACCCTGGTCTTCCTTCAGGTGCCAAAGTCTTGAGGACTCCACCCAAGATCTCTGCCAGAACCCTGAGCCTTCTGTGTGACAGGCAGTAAGTCCTATCCTTAACTGAGGCCAGGACTGCAGTGCTTTTTTTAAAAAAAAATTTCTTTTTTAGAGAAAAGTCATATTTCAGATTATAAAAATGTTAAAAGTCATTATTGAAACTTCAGAAAACATACAAAAGCACAAAGAAAACCAAAACCACCTGTATTAACGCCACATAGATATAACACACGTTGATATTTTATATGCATCTTCCAGTCTTTTTTTTTCTGAGATAAGTTGTGATTCTTCATTGGTACCTGACCCCAAAGCCCAAACTCCCTTGAACCAGTCCTTCAGTGCCACCAGATAGGAGGCCACATGGAAGACCCAAAGGCAGAAGGGGTGCAGGCTTACTTGGTGCAGTGAGAAAGGTCTGGAAGGGGAGAGCAGGCTTGGCTGCCAATTGCAGCCCTGGGCTTCCATCACATTTACAAATACATACATAAATACATTACATACAATAGTGAGTCTGAAAGGAAGGCTCCCTGCAGAGGTTCAAGAATCTAGGAAAGGACACTGGGCTCCCAGAAATGTGCTCCATGTGTTCTCTCCTGCCCAGGGTAAGCCCTGCCCCAAGCCCACCCCTCCCTCAGTGGTCTAGTTTGTCCCTTATGGAGAGTTGCCATAGGTGAGTTTGGAGGCTTGAGACTTGGGCTGCAGGGAGCTGGGCTGGCTGCACTGACCTGAGCCACTCTGGGCATCCTGAGGAAGGTGGTGGTGTAGCAGCTGTGAATGGGGCTGCTGGTGGGCTGGTGGGATGTGCAGGAACGGTGGGGGTGCATAGCCAGGGGCTGCTCCAGGGGCCAAGGGGCCAGTGGAGGCCAAGGCTGAGGCCAGGCTGAAAGGTGGAGAGGTCCCTGAACGGAATCCCTGCTTGTCAAAAGTCTGTGTCTTGCTGTAGACAGAAGCAGTCATATCAGGTAGGCCACTGGCACCTGAAGACACTGTTTGATGCCTGTGATGATCCAGCATGGTCACCCTTGGTGTAGTCACCTGCTGCTGTCCCCTGGGTCAGGTCATCATAACCTGTGCTATAGCTTTGCTGGCCATAGCCACTGGCCTACTGAAAAGGCATGTTGGGGGGTGCTGAGGTTTACTCTGTGCTGCTTGGGTGAGGTGGGAGGGACAAACATGGTGGGCCCATACTGGAAGGCACTGGGTACGCTGGTGTAATAGGGGAGGACAGTGTAGCTGTAGCCAGGTGGCAGTGCAGGATTCAAAAAGGGATGCTGGGCTGTGTGGTGGGCCTGGGATTGGCTGTGCTGTGGCTGAGCTAGTGTGGTGGGAGGCACAGGGGATGCAGAATCACCTCAGCCAAACTTTGTGACATCACCTGAATACGGGTTATTAGCTAGGCTCCCATCTCTGCTGGCAAGGGCTGTGAGTGCAGCAAAGGGAATTCTGTAGTAATCCATAGGCAGCCATGAGGGCCAGAGATTTAGCTCAGTGGCACTGCACCTGCCTGGCAAGCTCAAGGTCCTGAGTTCAATCCCTGGTACCAAAAAAAAAAAAAAAAAAAAAAAGAATCATAGGCAGCTGTGACTGTAGCATATGGAGCTCATCATAGCCATAAATTGGGTAGGCAGGAAGCAGTCCTCCAGGCCCCATGAGGTACTGGCTATGCAACAGGTGAGGTACCCCTTGAGGCAGGTTTGGGGGTGCTTTACCTGAGGTCACCAAGGGTTCGGCCCTGATAGTGCTGCTGGGTGTTCTCAAAGTGGTCCTACCCAGGCAGTTGCTGTTCACTGCTCATGCTACCAGGCTCGCTGATGCTTGAAGAAGGGGCACTCGAGAAAGAGGGTGCTCCCTCGGAGAAGGTTGCCCAGGACTGGATGGAAGGGGTACTCTCCACATTGGCATGTGTGTGTAGTGTGCTTGAGGAGACCGCTGCATGTGCAGAGGAGAGGCTGCTCTGGTGGCTGGAGAGTGAACTGCTAAACTGAGAGAGGGGGCTGCTGGAAGAGTCACCAGGCTGGGAGGAGGAGGGCAAAGCAGCAGTGTGCTGGGACATGGAGGGTGGAAGTGCAGTGCGGGAGGTGGTACTGGGCAGGGAGCCCACAGATGGGAGGGTGGAGGGAGGGTCTGTTGTCTTTGGAGCTGGAACAGATGAAGCAGTGTCCAGTGTCTGCTAGCTTCGACCACCACCATGTCCATTTGTGAGGGCTTCTGGAGCCAATTCTGGTGGATTCACAGAGCTTTGGTATGCAATCCTATTTTGCACAGAACTCTGGTCATAAGAGGAAGATGTCATTACAGGCTGGTGGAGCTCAGGGATGAGCTGCTCAGACTGCAGGAGGTAATGACTGAAGTTGTACAGGTGGAGTTCTGTGCAGCACTGGTCATTGGTAGAGAGTTACTCAAAGAATCACTTAAAGCTTTTGAACATAAGTTGATGGGATTCTGATTACTAGTTTCATTGTCTGGAACTGATCCAAACTCAGAGAGAGAGGATTCTGATCCAAATTCCAGGGCCCCAAACTAAACATGAATCCTGTGACATCTGCTGAACCAGGCATTTCCACTGCAGAAGCTGGAATCTTAGAAGCTGGAGGTGTCTGCTGCTTAGGGAGTTTGATGTGCTTGGGTTGTGGTTGGTGGGCAGATACAGTGCTATTTTTGACAGCCATGTTAGGAAGCTGCAAAAGTTTGTTCACAGTGGAAGCACTGTCTCCAGGTGCTGATTCTGGTGGGTGTTTTTCTTGGGAAGGAAAGGATTCCAAGCCAGGAGGAGGGACACTGGCTGCTTGGCTCTGGTGCTGCTGTAGTTGGCTCAAGTGGCTAAGAACGGGCGATGGCTCAGGCTGAGATCTGAAATCAAAGTGACTGAGGACTGAGGGTTGGGATGCTGAGGGCTTCAGGTCCCAAGAAGTAGATGTTGTTGAGGAACTTGTATTATTCTGCTGTGAACTTGGGGTGGTGGTAAACTGGCCCAAACTTAGAGCTTTCAAGTCGAAAACATGGGAGCTGGTGATATTTGCCAACTTTGAAGGTGTAAGCTCTCCAAATCCTGAGCCAAGGACAGATGACAGGCATTAAGGAGAGTAGGAAGTGGCAGCAGTGGAGCTGCCAGCCCCTGGTGCCATCAGACTGTTGTATTGAGAATTCATGAAGAGGCCTGGGGATTTAGCTCAGTGGTTCCACCACCTGCCTCGCAAGTGCAAGGTCCTGAATTCGATCCCCAATACCAAAAAAAGAAAAAAGAATTCATGAAGACAAGGGCTTGGCCGAAGCCCTGCTGTTGGGAGGTTTCAAAAGCGTTGACTTCTGACATTTGACCTGGAGGAACAGGCTTCTGGAGCAAGAATACTAGGTCAATACTTTTGCCTAGGTGTGACATCATTCTCTGTTGGACCAGATGAGGCAGTGAAGACTTTTGTTTCAGAAAGATCTTCAGTCCAGTCTGCTATTGTCCACTCCTCCTCCGAATTTTTCCAGGCACCTTTGAGTCCATAAGAACTTTTGTTTAGGAGATCTTGGGTTATGTTGTGAGCATGAGTTGCCAGTTCAGATCCTTCACCTGCACTATTCTGAGCAGCTTCCCAAACTACTAGCTTTGTCCCACACCCATCTATAGATGTAGAATCTGAATAGTCTGCAAGATTAAATGTCCCAAGCTTTGGACTGAGAATCTTCCTGTTCCTCTGCCTCTGCCTAATCCAAATCCTCAAACATATGTTCGCTTGCCCCCAACTGAAATTTTGTCCTCTTGATTACAATCAATTCCATTCTCTTCTCCTCTAACTTGAAATGGACTTTTATTTTTCTTTGTTTCCTTATTTTCTTCTTTTTTTTCTTTTGTTTTCTGGTTTTTCTTCTTGTTTTATTTTTTTCTTGATTGTTTGTTCTTGTTTTTACATGACTGTAAACATGTTTTCTAGCTTTTTTGCTGTTGTTGTTCTGTTCTGTTCTTGTTTTTATTTCTTCCTTCACTCTTTCCCTCCTGTCTTCTTCACCAGTCTTCCAAGGTTTGTATGATCCTCCTCTGTCCTCCACCCTTGATTCTAAATTTCTCTTCTGTTTCTCTGTTTTTCCCCCCAACTCTTTCTAAATCTTCTCCCATTCTCTGCCACAATTGCTTCCTCTTCCTTTCTGGTTGTTTCCAAGTCCACTATTTGCTTCTCTCTCACTTCTCTTCTCTCTATTCTCTTTGTTTTCTGAACTTTCTTTTCCAAAATTCTTTTTCTTCCTCCCTACAGTTGCCCAAGAAGTTGTGTCTGAATTTCCTTCCAGCAATATATTAATAGCTTTGTTGACATCTCTGTTACAGTCATGCAGGGCCACTATGCATTCATTCTGATCTTTTCCTGTCACTTCCATAAGCTGTTTAACTTTAGCTTCAAAATCAGAATCATTCTTTTCAAAGATCACTTGAGCAAGACACATCTTTTCAGCTGTGGTAGCTGCTCCCCTCACTGGACTCCGGAACTGCCACCCCTGCAGCTGCTCCTTACCTCTCTTCCAGTCTTTATATGGCTATATAATATAGATATGGTTAAAGACAGTATGGGATCCAACTATGACTCTATTTTGTAACTAACTTTATCACTCTATATTTCAAACATTTTGTTATGCCATTAAATATTCTTATTCAATATGACTTTAATGCTTATGTTTTTACATATTTGGGGTACAGAATAATTTATATAATAAACCACCTGTTTTTTATTATTCTTGTGTATGAATCATTATAAATACCTATGACTTTTTTCTCATATAAATAATTTGGATTTGAATTGCTAAACCAAACTCTATGGTGAAGATTTAAGAGATATTTCTGTTTTATAAAGGTAATTAAAACAGATTTAAAATGAAGAAGATCTGCATCACCAAAGCTATCCAACCAAAAAGGAAGCAGCAGTCATGATCTTAATATCAGAAAAGGTGTAATTCAGGACCAAAAGCAATAAACAAGACACAGAGGGGTACCTTAGAATATTAAAGGTGCATAATGAAGTTATAATAAGTATGAACATCTGTGAAGAAAGCAACTCAGCAGCAGCTTTCATAAATCAGAAGCATGTGCTTGCTTCAGCAGCACATATACATAAATCAGAAGCTTCAGAAATTTAAGGAGACAAAGGAAGAAATACATTATAAAAAACTCTAATCCATTTCTCTCAAGCAATAACTAAGTAGATAAAACAATAAATATGGATATCAAATTTTGTATCCTAGAAGCAGAGTACATTTTTATTTTTCGAGGGACTATAGGGTATACGTAAAAACTAATCAAGTGAAAAAGAAAACCTGCTCTGTGTCTAAAGGTAGACACAGGAAAGTCACTGATCATAATACATTAAAACTACAAAGGAGTAACAAAATCAGAAAACAAGTTCAATTACATAGAAATTTAGGTACTTCCTCTTAATTACAGAAACAGAAAAACTCCAAAATAAATTTTAGAATAACTTGAAAGTAAAAGCAGTAAGAATACTACATATCACAATCTATGTGATTAGGTAAAGAAGCACTTAGAAGAAAATGAAGAAACTTTAATGTTTATATTAAGAAAAAAACATAAAAACAATTCAATTCAATGGGACTTATAAAAAAGTATAAAATAAACTGAAAAAAAGCAGAATAAAATAATTGATAAAGAAAAAAGTAGCAACAAATTAAGAAACAAATACTAGAAATAATAAATAATAAACATAAACCCATAACAAATGTTATCCAAAAATAGGAGGAAGCACAAACACACAAAAGAAGAAATAGGAAGAAGAAATTATATTTAAGGGAAAAGTTAAGAGTCAATTTACTACATTTCAGTTAAATTTGAAAATCTAGATACAGTAGGTAATTTTCTAGGTAAATGTAATTTACCAAAACAAATTTAAATATGAGTAAAATATATAAACAACTTAATTAAACAAAAAAAGTAGGAAATGGTTTCAAAGAGCTGTTGGTATCACAAACCCTCCCTGCCAAAAAATATATACAAGGACCAAATGGTTTTGTGAGGATTTCCTACAAATATTCAAAGACCAGGTAATTCTGCAATGTAGGAAAAGAAGAAAAGGCTACAGTTTAGGAAAAGAAGAAAAGAAAAAATGTAGAACAAAACAAATGTTTTTGTTTTTGTCACTATTATTTAACACTTTTGTGCATATTTGACAATGAAATTAGGGATTAAAAATAAATTAGAAATAAAAATGATATAGTAAAAGATAACACTAAATGTGGATTATATAATTTATATCTAGAAAAGTCAACTGAAAATTGGCTATAAACAGTAAGTGGATTGAGACAGTGACATAAAATTAAGATATAGAAATTAACAGCATTTAGATAATCAACAAGAGCGGGTATGAAATCTAATAGAAATAAAGTTCCTATTTATTATTTCAAATTAGAAGCCAAGTAATTATAAGTGAAATTAACAATAAGTATATAAAATTCTATGTATAGAACTATAAAGTTATCTTTAAATAAAACAAAGATTTGCACTAATGTAAAAGTACAATTAGTTCTTTGATAAAAGATTCAGCATCATAAGTAAAGACGAGTCCTCTAAATTAATTAATTTAATGTGATCCTAACATAATTTCAGGGAGAATAAAACATGGATTAAATCATTTTTTATGAAGTTAAAAGGGAATCAAATAAGCAAGAATATCAAGAAAAATCTGAGACGGGCCGGAGATTTAGCTCAGTGGTTCTACAGCCTGCCTCGCAAGCACAAGGACCCAAGTTCATTCACCAGTAAAAAAAAAAAAAAAAAGAAAGAAAGAAATATCTAAGAAAAAATAAAACCATAAAAGAATACTGAGAGATGACTAAATCTAGTACACATGTAAAGACAAAAACTGCAATACTTTAAAAATTATTATGGTGTATATGGACAGTCAGATCAAAGTAACAGAAATCCAGAAACAGATGAATATCTAAAGAGATTTCATCCATTATAGGGGGCATAAAAATCAAGAAGAAAAAGGAAAGAAAGAGAAGAGGAGGAGAAGGGGTCTGTCCCACCACTCCCAGCCCAGAGGAAGGGGCTTCTGAGCTGCCATCCCACCGCTCCCAGCTCAGAAGAGGTGAGCCATGAGGGCGGCAACAGCACACCACCCCCAGGTCAAAATGAGAAGACATGTAAACAAGTCTCAAAACCAGACTTCCAGATCACCTAGAGCAACCCCAAAGGGAAATGAGATGGAACACTCTGATACTCAACCACCTGGACTCCCTGAACTGGCAAAAAAAGAGGATCTGGAAAAAATGTAATCAGAAATAATTTCTCACATAACAGCAGAGAGTGGGCTCATAGTGAAGACATGATTAATAAATCTACAGAGGAGCTGAGGAACATTATGGAATCCCAACATAGGAAACAAATGGAATCCATAAAACAGATGCAAACAGATTTCCAGGAGATCAGCAACTCCATTGGAAGTCTACACAGCAGAATGAGCCAATGTGAGGACAGAATTTCAGATATAGAAGATAAGATTGCAATTAGTGACCAGGAAAAGAAAAATTGCTTTAAAATTGCAAGGTACCATGAGAAATCAATCCAGCAGCTGCTGGACAATGCAAAGAAGAATATCATAGGACTGATCAGAGTCAAAGAAGAGACAGGAGAGAGTGCAGATGACATTAAAAAACTCTTCACAGAAGTAATGGCAGAAAACTTACCAGGCAGGGGAAAAGAACTTAACATACAGATGTGTGAGGCATATAGGACTCCAAATAGCCTTGATCAAAAAAATCTACACATAGGTCTATAATTGTTAAGACTCCAGAAACTCAACAGAAGAACAAACTACTACAAACAGTTAGAGAAAAGAAACAAATCACATACAAAAGAAAGCCCATCAGAATCACAGCAGACTTCTCAATGCAAACCCTCAATTCAAGAAGAGCTTGGAGTGACATATTCTAAGCCCTAAAGGAAAACAGCCTCCAACCCAGATTGATGTACCCTCCAAAACCATCTTACAAAATTGATGGAGAAATAAGATACTTTCATGACAAAGAGGACCTGAGGAACTTCATGAATACCAAACCAGCACACCAAAAATTTTAGAAAACATCCTAGGAAAAGACATTGAGGATCACAACCCCAGGAAGCAAAGCAGAATGAATCTATCAGGCATGACAAGAAATTAAACACAAAGGGGGAGAATCCACCAAAAAGAAAAAGTCATAACAATGATAACTCAATATGTATCAGTTATAACCATCAATGTTAATGGTCTCAATTCACCAATCAAAAGAAATAGACTGGCAGAATGGATTAAGAAGCAAAATCCAACAATATGCTGCATACAAGAAACACACTTAATTCAAAATGAAACTCATAGACAGAAAGTTAAAGGGTGGAAAACAATACTCCATGTGACAGGAACCCAAAAAAAAGCAGGAGTAGCTATCCTCTTTGCAGATCAAGTAGATATCAAATCCACACTGATTAAGAGAGACAAAGAAGGGCACTACATCCTTGTAAAGGGAACAATCCAACAGGAAGAGATGACAATCATAAATATCTATGCACCAAACACTAGTGCACCCAACTATATAAAACAAATACTAATGGACATGAAAAGTCATATATGCACTAATACAATAGGACTGGGGGACCTCAAAACCCCACTTTCACAGATAGATCAACTATACAAAAAATAAGTAATGAAATACTAGAACTCAATCGAACTCTTGAACAAATGAACTTAACAGATGTTTACAGAGTGTTCCACCCCACAAAATCAGAATACACATTCTTCTCATCTACACACAGGTCATACTCGCTCATAGAACATGTTTAAGCAAGTGCAAAGGAACTGAAGTTATCCCCTGTATATTATCAGACCATAGTGTGATGAAATTGGAAATCCATTGCAAAAGAAACCCCAAAAACTTCATAAACACATGGAAATTGAACAACACACTTATGAATAACCAATGGGTCACACAAGACATTAAAGAAGAAATCAGACAGTTCCTTCAATTAAATGACAATACAACATATTGGAATCTATGGGACACAATGAAAGCAGTCTTAGGAGGGAAATTCATAGCAGTGAATATGCATATTAGGAAAACAGAATGAGCCCAATTAAACAACCTGATGCTGAACCTCAAGCTTCTAGAAAAAGAAGAGCAAGACAAATCCAAAGCTCATACAAGGGAGGAAATTATAAAGATCAGAGCAGAAAACAATGCAATGGAGACTAAGAGAGCGATACAAAAAAATCAATGAAGCCAAGAGTTGGTTCTTCAAAAGAATCAACAAAATTGACAAACCCTTAGCCACACTTATCAGAAAAAGGAAAGAAAAGGCCCAAATCCATGCAACTAGGAATGAAAAGGGTGAAATTACAACAGACCCAGCAGAAATACAGAGGATCATCAATACCTACTTCCAGAACCTATATGCCAATAAGATGGAAAATATAGAAGAAATGGACAAATTCCTAGATACATTTGACTTACCAAAGTTGAACGAAGAAGACCTAAAAATTCTAAACAACCCAATATCAACCAATGAAATTGAAAATGTAATTAAAACCTTACCAACTAAGAAAAGCCCAGGTCTTGATGGCTTCACTGCTGAATTCTACAAGACATTTAGAGAGGAACTACTGCCACTACTGTTTAAACTCTTCAATGAAATTAAGAGGGAAGCAATACTCCCAAATTCATTCCTGGAAGCAAGCATCACCTTGATCCCCAAAGCAGAGAAAGACCCAACTGAAAAAGAGAACTATAGGCCAATCTCACTAATGAACATAGATGCAAAAATCCTTAATAAGATACTGGCAAATAGAATGCAGAAGATCATCAAGAAGATCATACACCCTGATCAAGTGGGATCCATCCCAAGGATGCAGGGATGGTTCAACATACCCAAATCAATCAATGTAATACAATATATCAATAGAGCCAAGGACAAAAACCATATGATTATCTCCATAGATGCAGAAAAAGCATTTGACAAAATCCAACATGTATTTATGATAAAAACCCTATAAAAAATTGGAATAGACAGTCTCTACCTCAATCTGATAAAAGCTATCTATGAAAAACCAACAGCCAATATCATACTAAATGGTCAAAAACTGAAATCCTTCACACTAAAATCAGGAACAAGACAAGAATGTCCACCATCACCACTCTTGTTCAATATAGTTTTGGAAACATTATCCATGGCAATTAGACAAGAGAAAGAAATAAAAGGAATAAAGATAGGAAATGAAGAAGTCAAATTGTCATTATTTGCAGATGACATGATACTCTACACAGAAGAGCCCAAGAACTCCACCAAAAGTCTTCTAGACTTAATAGCCAAATTCAGTAGAGTAGCTAGATACAAGGTCAACACACAAAAATCAATAGCTTTCCTCTACACGAACAACAGACTCATTGAGAGAGAAATAGAGCAAACAATTCCTTTCACAATAGCATCCAAAAAACTGAAATACCTAGGAATCCACCTAACAAAAGAAATCAAAGCCCTCTTCTCTGAAAACTATAGCACTCTGAAAAGAGAGATTGAAGATGATATCAGAAAATGGACAGACATCCCCTGCTCCTGGGTAGGAAGGATCAAAATAGTGAAAATAGCCATACTTCCAAAACTGCTATATAGATTCAATGCAATCCCAATTGAAATCCCAGCAGCATACTTCAGACCTTGAGAAAACAATCCAAAAATTCATTTGGAACAAGAAGAGACCCAGAATAGCAAAAGCAATTCTAAGTAACAGAAACATGGCAGGGGGTTTCACAATTCCCATCTTGAAACTATACTACAAAGCTACTGTGATAAAAACAGCATGGTACTGGCAAATAAACAGACCTGAGGACCAGTGGAACAGATTACAAGATGCAGAAACAACGCCAGACACACTCAGCCATCTCATCTTCTATAAAGGAGCCAAACACCCTCACTGGAGGAAAGATAGCCTCTTTAATAAATGGTGCTGGAAAAATCGGGTTTCAAGTTGCCAAAGATTAAAACTAGACCTATATCTCTCACCATGCACTAAACTAAAATCCAAATGGATTAAAGATCTAAATATTAAAATAGAAACTCTGAACCAGTTGGAACAGAGGTTAGGTAGAACCCTTGAAGACATCGGTGTACGAAAAGATTTTATGGACAAAACCTGAGTTGCCCGTGAACTAGCACAATCAACAAATGGGATCTCTTCTTCTTAAAAGGCTTCTGCACAGCAAGAGAAACCACCAGCAGTGGGAAGAGACAACCCACAATGTGGGAAAAAATCTTCACCTGCTTTTCCTCAGACAAAGGCCTACTATCTCAAATGTATAAAGAACTTAAAAAGATCAGACCTCCCAAATTTAAAGACCCAATCCAAAAATGAGCATCTGAAATGAACAGACATTTCTCAAAGAAGTAGAAATAGCACATAAACATATGAAAAAATGTTCAACATCACTGGTCATTTGAGAGATGCAAATGAAAACAATGCTGAGATTCCACCTCACTCCATAAAGAATGGCTGTTATCATGAAATCAACCAATATCAAATGCTGGCGGGACAGTGGGGAAAGAGGAACACTGCTCCACTGTTGGTGGGAGTGCAGACTGGTGCAAGCACTGTGGAAATCAGTATGAAGATGCCTCAAAGAACTAGGAGTGGAAGTCCTATTTGACCCAGCTATTCCTCTGCTGGGTATCTTCCCAACAGAATTAAAAGAATCATACCACAGTGATATATGTGCACTCATGTTTATAGCAGCACAATTTGTAATAGCTAAAACTTGGAAGCAGCCCAAATGCCCATCAACTGGAGACTGGATAAAGAAAATGTGTTTTTTTAATAAAATGGAGTAGTACTCATCCATAAAAAATGAGAAATTAGAGACATTTATAGCTAAATGGGTGCACATTGAGGCGATACTCTTAAGTGAAATAAATAGGACACACATTTGTAAATACCGAATAGTTTCTCTAGTGTGAGAAACTGAAAGTGTCAATAAGGACTAAAAGGTATAATAGACAATGTGAAATAGGAAGAAAAGGGGCAAAGGGAAAGGGGAAGTGGGAAGGGTAGGGGAAAGGAAAGAAGGGAATGGAATTACTATGAGAAAATTAAAAAATGGAAACAAAGTCTTTGTAAATAGGGAGGAATGAAGGGGTTGAAAGAAGGTCAGGGGAATGGGGAAAAAATAAGAACCAAGACAGATTATGTAAAGGTGTAAATTTCCAATGATGAATGTCACTGTATTGTATACCTAAAATGTACCAATGATTAAAATGAATAATTGATAATGCAAAATAAGAAGAAAAGGTCCAAAGTGGTAGGGGAAGTGGGAGGGGTAGGGGAAAGGAAAGGAGGGAAAGGAAAAATTATGAGAAATGGAAAAAAAGGAAACAAAGTCTTTATAAATAGGGAAGGGTGGTAGGGGTGAAGGGAGGGTAGAGAATGGGGAAAAATAAGAACCAAGATATAGCATGTAAAGGTACAAACACCAATGATAAATGTAAACGTATTGTATACCTAAAATGTACCAAAAAAAGAATTTAAGGGGAAAAAAGAGGAGGAGAAAGACATAAAAGAGTGAGAGGGAAAGGAAGAGGAGGAAGAGGAGGAGGAGGAGGGGAAACAGCAGCTATAAGCTCACTAAAAGAAACCATAAAGATTTTTAGAAAAATAACTTTTCAGCCCTTTCTAGTTATAAAATAGAACTCAAAAATGATGGCCTAGAGTTAAGGCTCAGTGATACAGCACTTCCCTCGCATGCTTCAAGCCCTGAGTTTGATCTGGCCAAAAACAAAACAAAAATGACTAATAAATTTGCCTACATAAAAATCAGAAGGCAGGAACTATCAAGAATAAAGGCAAAAGTCAAGAGATTATCATAGAAAAGCAAAAAAAAAAAAAAAAAAAAGAGCTAAATTCTCTAACAAAAAAAAGTCCCACATTTATTTTTAAAAATACACAAGGATATGAAGAATTTATGAGAACAAAATCCAAATGACCCCTCAGCCCGTGAAGGGATGTTCAAGGTCACTCATAATACAAGCATGGACTCTGGAGCCAAACTTTCTAATTGTGGATTCATCCTAGTTCCACCTCTCACTAGCTATTTGCCCTGTGGAAGTGACTTAACTCTGTGTCTCAGTTTCCATATCAGCAAAGTGAGAGTGGTAGTAGAACCTGCCTCTTCAGGATACTTACAAAAATTAAATGGCTTGGCATTTGTAAGAACTTTGTGAGCATTCTGGCACATATTCTGAGAAACCATACCATGTTATGAAAGTGAAATAACTACAAATTAAAATTCTACTGATATGACATTGCTTTACCTATCAGATATGCAAAGACCAAATCATTTGTAATGTATTATGTTGGTTGCAGTATGAGGAAACAGGTATTCTCCTATATGACTAAACTGCATGGAAGGCAATTTAGCCAAATGTACAAAATTACAGACATACGTACCTTGTGAACTATCAAATTCACCTCTAGTGATGGACTGTGAATATATGGCCCACTTGGATGAAATGAGGGCAGCTACAAGGTTATCACTGCAGCAGGGTTTGTAATGGCACATAATTGAAAACATCATAAATATGTACAAATAGAGACCAGGTTAAATAAATTGTTAAATATCTAGATACAATGTAGCCTTTTTTAAAAGAAAAATTAACTTTTTAAATTTAAGCTGAATCTATTTATCTAGGCAACAGAAGGGCCTTGCACATGTGAAGCAAGTGCTCTACCACTGAGCTACATCCCTGTTCTTAAACTAAATTTATTTTTAACTGATACATAAAAACATAACAACTGGGCCAGGGATTTAGCTCAGTGGTTCCGGTGCCTGCCTCACAAGCGCAAGGTCCTGAGTTCCATCCCCAGTACCAAAAAAAAAAACATAAGAATTGTACTTATTAGTGGGGTACTTAGTGTTGATTCAATAATACATACATTGCATATTGTTTAAATAAGGCTAAACATATCCACCTCCTCAAACATTTATCACTCCTATATAGTAAAAACATTCAAAATCCTTCTATCTTTTTGAAGTATACAATACATTATTAAGATCTATAGTCACCGTGCTGGGCAGCAGTGCTAGAGAACTTCTTACTCCTCTCTAACTATAACTCAGCACCTGCTAACGAACCTGTCTCCAGTTCTGCCTCCCTGATACTCTCCCCAGCCTGTAACCACCCCTTTGCTCCCATTTCTAGGAGAGAAATGTTTTGTTCATAGCTTATTTCACTTAGCTTGTTTCACTTACTTCACTTATTTCACCTCCAGTTCCAGTTGGGCATGGTGGTGTACGTCTGTAATTCCAGCTCTCAGGAGACTGAGGCAGAAGGATTGTGGTGAGTTTGAGGCCAGCCTCGGCTACATAGTGAGTTCAAGGTCATAAGGTCAGCCTGAACTTCATAGCGAGACCCTGTCTCAAAAACAAACAACAACAAAAAAACAAAACAAAAAAGACAGACCTCCAGTTCCACTCATGTTGTTACAAATGAGAAGGTTTCATTCTTTGAATGGCTACAAAGAAAAAAAATTTTAAACTGAAAGCTTCCTTTAAAAATAGACATAAATGATGACCTATGTATTTTAAGTGAAAAGAGTAAGAAACAGAACAATACATAGAGTATGCTAGTATTCATATAAAAAGAAGAAAATAATATGTATACATGCTTGCTTCAGTACCATAAAATAGCTCTGGAAAGTAACCAAAGTGATGACACTGGTTCCCTCTAGGGGAGACAACTTGGTGCTGAGAACACAGTAGGAAGACTATTCCTTGTGTAACTACAGTGGATACCATGGTGAGTGGTGTGTCCTTCATGTCAGGGCCGCTCACTGTTCCAGCTGCCGAAGTGTCCAGTGCCCAGCTGAGTGTCCTCTGAGCTATGTGCTCAGCTGGCCAGGGCAGCATGCCTTAAGGAAGAGGACAGGGAGAGGACGTTACAAGGACAGTCCCCTCACCCCTAGGCAGGACACATCTAAGGGCCACCTCAGCCCCAGCACTCCTCAGGGGTCACAGCTTGTTTTATCAGCTGGGACCTTTGTTTTTAATTGCATCATGGTTCTACTCACCCTTCTGCCCAGCCTGATTTTCTTCATTCTGCACTGATGGAGACACCCAAGGCTCAGCCCAGTTAACTTCCCATGTGAAAGTCTCCATGTAAGATTCTGTTACCCAACTTGAGGCAATGTTCCTTTGAACCTCTGGGAGGGAGGTTATGTAAATGAATGACTGATAAAACAAATTTGAAATGAAGATTCTTTCAATTTTTCCCTATGTTACTGATGTTAACTATTGTCCTTTTTGAATGACAATAAGATTCCCCTTTGTACTCTGTCTTCTAATTTTATTCACACTTTTTATGATTGGAGATTTTGACTTGATGGAAGCACATCTTTCAGTCAACAACATTTTGAATACTAAATATGTTGAAGAGCTTTGCTGGGTATCATAGAATATACAGGAGAATATAAAATTGGACTATTGCCCTCAAGGCAGTAAAATACAGGTAAAATATACTGACTTATCAAAATAATTGTTAAATAAGGTGATTTTACATATTTAATGTAGTGCTCGTGTATAAAAACTGTTTATGTTTTTTAAAAATTGAGAAAGAATTATAGCACATGAAAAATATAGGAAGGAAATGCTAAGCATTAAATGGACAATTATTACTCTAGAGTTCAGAGGAAGATCATTTCTAGGGGGATGTGGGCATGACATATTGATTGATACATAAGAGCTGAAGCCAGAGCCTGCTGGGTAGGTAGTTTGTGGAAAGCGGTTGGAGCTTCATTCCAGGGAGGGAGAGAGACGGTGTGGATGCAGGAGTGAGAGGAAAATGTTTGGATATAAGCAAGAGCCCACCTAGAGCAGACGATTTCAAACTGGAAAGATAAAGTGTGGTCAGATTAGAGAAAGCATTAAATGCCAGGCTGTTAAGTTTCGGTTTTGCTCATAGGAAGCTTCTGCAGATTTATGGGCAGAGTAATAGCATGATGAAAATAGTGTTTAGACTGATGACATTTTGGCAGCCAGCCATAGATTGGGGTCAGGAAGGTCAGAGACAGGGTTAAGTTATCGGCCAAGCATTAGTTAATAAGGGCACCATTAGGGGGCTAGCAGTGGAAAGAGACTGAAATAGGAAAGAACTTTTTGAGAAATGTGAAAAAAAAGTATTGGAAAAGCCCATAATTTTGATTAGGTAATGCCGGACGGTGTGAGTGCAGGTGTCTTCAGGAACGTACACATTGGAAGTTTGGGTGGCTGGACAAATAATAACACCATTGCACAAAAGCAGAGAAGAAAAATGCAGGAGCGATTTGGGGAAAATACGATTCAATTATATAAATTCATAATGAATTAGAAGTGCAAGTGAAATAATTGAATCCAAAAATCCATCCTACCATTGGAATCCCCACCTGGCACGAGAAGGGACAACAGGGCCCGAGGTATAGAACTGGGTCACTGGAAGGCGTTGTAATGTCTTTTAAATTAATTTCACCGGTGCGTTTTAGATATACATAATGATAGCATTCATCATAGGGAATTTGTACCGGTATATGATATTTCTTAATTCTTTTTTCTTTCCTCTCTTTAATCTCTCTTCCTCTCCTTATTTACAGAAGTTTTATTTCCATTTTTTCTTCTATTCTCTTTTTCCCTTCCTTCCTTTCATCCCTCCTTATGTTCTCTTCCCATTTGACCGTTTTCTTCCTATTTCACAATATTTATTATACATTTTAGTCCTTATTTATACTTTTGATTTCTCACACCAGAGAAACTATGTGATATTTGAACATGGTATTTGATTTATTTCACTTAAGAACGTGGTCTCAAAGTTCAACCATTTACCTAGAAATGTCTCAAGTTTCCTTCTTTTTGGAAGGGTAGTATCCCATTGTATTAAAAAAAAAAACCACACGTTTTCCCATTCTGTGACCTGTTACTTCACTCTTTTGGTGGTTTCTTTTGCTATGCAAAAGTTTTTTTAATAAAATGAGACCACAGTTGTTTATTCTTTGTGATATTTCCAGTGCGATTGGGATTTTGTTGATAAAGTCTTTGCCTACACTTTTGTCTTCAAGAGTTCCACCCATTCTATCTTTCAGAAGATTGAGTGTTTCTGTTCTAACATTCAGATCTTTGATCTATTTCAATTTTAGTTTGGTGTATGGAGAAACACATGGGTCTAGTTTTAGTCTTTGGCATGTGGAAACCCAGTGTTTCCAGTACCATTTATTAAAGAGGCTGTTTTTCTTCCAGTGAAAGGTTTTTGGCTCCATTGTCAAAGATATGGTGGCTGAGTGTGTTTGGAGTTGTTTCTGCATCTTCTATTCTACTCCATTGATCCTTGGGTCTGTTTTTTTGCCAGTTCCATGCTGTTTTTAATCACTGTAGCTTTGCAGTATAATTTCGATTCAGAAATTGTGATGTCTCTTGCCTTGTCTTTATTGCCCAGAATTTCTTTTGCTATTCTAGGTCTCTGGTCCCACATGAATATTATGATTGTTTTCACTAATTCTCTGAGGTATACTACTGGTGTTTTGATTGGGATTTCACTAAATCTGTATAACAGTTTTGGGAGTGTGGCCATTTTCACTATATTGGTTCTTCCTACCCAAGAACAAGGAATGTCTTTCCATTTTCTGATATCCTCTTGGATCTCTTTTTTCAGAGTACTGTAGTTTTCATTGTAAAGGTCTTTTATTTCCTTCATTAGATTGATTCCCTCTTTTTCAATTTCTTTTTTTTTCAATGCTATTGTGAAAGGTGTGGTTTCCCTAATTTCTCATTCAGTGAGTTTGTTATTTGTGTATAGCAATGCTATTGATTTTTGAGTGTTGACTTTGTATCCAGCTACATTACTGAATTTAGTTTTTAAATCTAGAAGTCTTTTGGTGGAGTTTTGGGGTCTTCTATGTAGAGTATCATGTCATCCACAAATAATAATAATTTAACTTCTTCCTTTCCTATCCTTATTTCTTTTATTTCTTTCTGTTGTCTAATTGCTCTGGCTAATGTTTACAGAACTATACTGAGTAGGAGTGGTAATAGTGGATATCCTTGTCTTGTTACTGATTTTAGATTGAAAGCTTTCAGTTTTTGACCATCTAGTAAGACTATTTCGTCGGCTGTTGGTTTGTCATAGATGGCCTTTATCAGATAGAGATAAAGACCGTTTATTCCAATTTTCTGTAAGGTTTTATCATGAATGAGTGTTGGACTTTGTCAAATGCTTTTTTCTTTGGGGCAGCTTTTGAGATGATCATGTGGCTATTGTACTTGGCTCTGTTACTATATGTTACATTTATTGATTTGAATATGTTGAACCATCCCTGCATCCTTGGAATGAATTCTACAAGATCATGGTATATAATCTTCTTGATGATCTTCTGCATTATGTTTGCCAGTATCTATGTTCATTAGGGAGATTGGCCTGTAGCTCTATTTTTTGGTTGGATCTTCTCTGGTTTTAGTATCAGGGTATCCTTGCTTCCAGGAATGAGTCTGGGAGTATTGCTTCCCTTTCAATTTCATTAAAGTGTTTGAGGAGTAGTGGCATTAGATCTTCTCTAAATTTCTCATAGAATTCAGCAGTGAATCCATCAGGACCTAAGGTTTTTTGTTTGTAAGTTTTTAATTACATCTTCAATTTCATTAGCTGATATTAGGTTATTTAGAATCTTTATATCTTCTTGATTCAGCTTTGGTAATTCATATTTATCTAGAAATCTGTCCATTTCTTCTGTGTTTTGCATCTTGTTAGAACACAGGTTCTTGAAGTAGATATTAATGATCTTCTGGATTTCTGCAGGATTCATTGTGATTCACCTTTTTCATTCCTAATGGCATAGATTTGATTCTTTTCTTCCCTTTTTTGATAAGGTTGCCTAAGGGATTGTCAGTTTTATTTATTCTTTCAAAGAACCAACTCTTAGATTCATTGACTTTTTTTGTGTCGCTTTCTTAGTCTCAATTGCATTAATTTCTGCTGTAATCTTTTTAATTTTCTCTCTCATACGAGCTTTGGATTTGACTTCCTCTTCTTCTTCTAGAAGCTTGAGGTTCAACATTAAATTATTTATTTGAGCTCATTGTGTTTCACTAATGTGGGAATTTACCACTATAAACTTCTCTCATAGGACTGCTTTTATTGCATCTCACAAATTCCAGTATGTTGTATTGACATTATTGCTTAACTATAGAAACTGATTTTTTTCTTTAATTTCATCTGTAACCCATTGGTTGTTCAGGAGGGTGTTATTTAATTTCCATGTGTTTATGAAGTTTTTGTGGTTTGTTTCACCATTGATTTCCAATTTCACTGCACTATGGTCTGACAATAAACATGGGATAGTTTCAGTTCCTTTGGATTTACTTAAGCATGTTCTATAAGCTAGTATGCAGTCTATTTTGGAGAATGTCCCATGTGCAACTTAAAAGAATGTGGCCTGCTGGCCTTGCCGCCACTTCCCACCAGATGGGATCTGAGAAACTCAAGAGGCTGGGTTTCTTCTGACACTGCATCATCCTGAGAAGCAAAACAAGTCACACTCTGTAGCCAGACTTCTAAATGGAAATGAGACATCAAATTCTCTATAGACTTTTTGGTTTGTGGGGGAGTTTAGGTTATGTTTTTTGGTCTTATTTCAACCAAACATCCCTGCTTTTGATTTTTTTGAAAGGATAAGTGATTGTTCACTGTTTAAATGTAAATGTTTAAAAGTAAGCATTTATGTGTTTCTACAACTGACATCTGATTCAGACCTCATTCTCTTCCCCCTCTTCCATCCTTCTCTTCCCCCTTTTCATACGCTTGTACTGGTTCTAATAAATGGTTGCTTTTCAAAAAAAAAAAAAAAGAATGTGTATTCTGATGTTGTAGGGTGGAACACACTATAGACATCTACTAAATCTATTTGCTCAAAAATTTGGTTCAGTTCTGATATTTCTTTGTTGATTTTTTTGTCTAATTGATCTGTCTATTTGTGACACTGGGGTATTGAGGTCCCCAATTACAACTGTATTAGTGCTTTCATGTTCATTAGTATTTGTTTTATATAGTTGGGTACACTGATATTTAGTGCATATATATTTAGGAGTGTTATCTCTTCCTTTTGGATTGTTCCCTTAACAAGGATGTAGTGACCTTCTTTGTTTCTCTTGATCATTCTTGGCTTGAAATCCACTTTGTCTGCAAACAAAATAGCTACCCCTGCTTTTTTTCTGGGTTCCTGTCATGTGGAGCATTGTTTCCATCCTTTGACTTACAGTTTATGAATTTCTTTTTGAATTAAATGTGTTTCTTGTAAGCAGCATATTGTCAGATCTTGCTTCTTGATCCATTCTGCTAGTCTGTTTCTTTTGACTGCTGAATTGAGACTATTTACATTGATGGTTAAAACTGGTATGTATTGACTTCTCCTTGACATGTTATTTTCCTGTTGTTGATTCCTGTCTTTCTTTAATTATTTGCCTTGCCTGGTAGATTCCTTCTGTTGGAGTTCATTAAGTTGTGGTCCTTGTTATCTCTTTCTACAATGTCCTTCAGAACATTTTGGAGTTCTGGTTTCATGGTCATAAATTTCTTCAGGTGTTCTTTGTCATGGAAGTATCTTATTTCTCTGTCAATTTTGAAAGATAGTTTTGCAGGGTATATCAACCTGCGTTGAAGGTTGTTTTATTTTAGAGCTTGAAATATTTTACTTTAAGCTCTTGACTTGACTTAAAGGTTTGTGTTGAGATGTCTGCTATAATTCTGATGGACTTTCCTTTATAAGTGATTTGTTTCTTTTCTCTAACAGCCTTTAATATTCTGTTCTTGTGTTGAATTTCCGGGGTGGAACTATTATATTCCTTGGGGTAGATTTTTGTGATCATAGTTATTTGGAGTTCTATATGCCTCACTCACCTGTATGTCAAATTCTTTTTGCATGCTTGGGAAGTTGTCTGCATTACTTCTGTGAACAGGTTTTTAATGTCATTTCCACTATCTCCTGCTTTTTCATTGAGTCCTATCAATCTTCTGTTATTCTTCTTTGCATCATCTAGCAGAAATTGGATTGATTTTTCATGGTCCCTTGCTATTTCTAAGAAATCTTTCTTTTCATGATCACTAACCACAATCCTGTCTTCTAGATCTGATATTCTGTCCTCATATTCATTCATTCAGCTATATATGTTCAATAGAATTTTTAATCTTCTGGATATCTGATTAAACCTGCTTCATTGATTTCATTTCTTTCCTATGTTTTACTATGGTTTCCATCATATTCCTAAGCTCCTCTGTTTTTTTATATCTTATCTTCTCTAGGCTCATTAATCATGCCCTTCATTATAGTCATCAAGTTATCTGAGAAATTATTTCTGAATTGATTTCTTCTAGAGCCTCATTCATTTATTTTGTTACTTCCACTGTTACTACTTCAGAGAGTGCAGCTGGGTGACTTTCAAATTGTTCCACATCATTGCCCCTTGGGTTGGCCTTTGTCAAGCTGGAGGTCTGGGCCTGTGACTTGCTTCCATGTCTTCTAATTTTCTTTTTTTGTCTGTTTGTTTAATTCTTGCATTGATGGTTGTAAATTGTTTATGGTGGTTATCTTTATTGCTAGTATTGAGAACCCTTAGGAAATGAGTACTTCTCAGAGATGTGTTCCAGGTATAGCTGGCTTTTGGGTTTTGAATCTGTTGCAAGATCCTACCTCTTCAATTTATTGGGGATGAAAAATTGCTGCCTATTTGGCCTAGCCCCTGGTTCTTTGGTACTGGCTTATAGTATTTTTTTATGACCCCCAGGCAATCTCAGTCTTGACATAGGAGGAAGAACAACTGATAAGAGCAATTATGTCACCTTGGCTAAAATAGTACAGTTAGTAATAACAATAGCAGCAAACACATCCTAGAAAATGACAAACCCATAACTATTAATTTGCTACCTTTAACCATATAAACATAATTTTTAGTTATATAACCAAATCTAAAACAAACCAGAAAACTGTAAACTAAATATCCCTCAATATGGTGATTTTACTGTCAGAGAAGAAAATTCAAAAGGGCCAAGAGGAAAAAGTAGAGAAATAGAAGAAGAGAAAGGGATTAGAAGCAAGCCTGGAGGACAAAAGAAGATTATGCAAGCTTTAGAAACTGGTGAAGAAAACAGGAGGAAAAGAAAGAAGAAAGAAACAGAAATAAGAAACAGAAACAAGAAACAAGAAGAAAGAAACAGAAACAAGAAAGAAACAGAAACAAGAACAAGAAGAAACAGAAGCAAAAACAAAACAAAAAAACCCCTAGAAACAATGTTGTTATTCTTATAAAAATAAGAACAATCAAGAAAAAGAAAAAAATTAAAAATAGAAAAAAACAGGAAGGAAGAAAAGCAGAAAAAAATGTCCAGCTAGGGCATGTCTCTGCTGTCACTAGTTGACAGAGGGGGCAGACAGAATCCAGATCCATATTGATTGATCCTACCAAGCCAATAGTAGAATTATGGCCCAGCAAACCTGGGCCTTTAGTTTTACTGAAGTTCAAGCTGCTCTGGTTTCTGGCTGTGAGGCTGGGACCTGAGTTTTTCAGCTCACAACATTCTGAGTGACTCCTAACAACTTGAACTGCACTCCTGACCTCCTGCTGGCTTGAACTCAGTTGCATTTCACCCTGACATGCTAGATGGAGCCATATCTCAGCTGCTGTCAGTTCTGACTTCCATTGGCCCCTTTCCAAAATGGCTATGAGCCAATCACCCTCTCCTAGGGGACTTCTGAACCTGAGTAGCTCACCAGCCACCATAATCCACAGTTTCCATTGCTCCATTCCACTGATGCATTTCTCCATGGAGGTCTCTGGGGTCACCAACAGTCACCATGCATCTGCAGGTTCAAGCCACGCTGCCTATGGCATGAACTGGGGCTCAGGGAGAAAGCCTCATTTGCTACCTCCCTCCTCTGTGTTATGGTCTTTCTCTTAGCTCTCCCTGTGAGCTCTATTTCTCACTTCAGATCCTTGCTGGTTCCTGGGGATCCATTTCTCTCCTCCTTCTCTTCCTCACATTGCTACATTCCAGCACCTGGATTCCAAATATAGCACAGGATATTTCCCTGCTGCTCAACATTCTACCATTTTCCCAGAAATCCAGGTATCACAACTGAAAGCATGAGATGAAGTGTGAGACTTTGGACTACGAGTGGCAAAGTTTTGCTGGACTAATGCTTGGGCCATGGACTTTTATCTTAAGAGAAGAAAATGGAGTCAGTGAAAAGATAAAGAAAGGTAGAGAGAATGAATGGGAGCTGGAGTAGCCTGCACTCAAGGAGCCAGAGGCAAGGAGAAAGTCAAAAAGAAAATGGGGACAGGAGATCCACTCTGTGCATCAGATACTGCAGAAAGGTGGATGAAAATGAAAAATAGATGTCAATGAACTCAGCTCTTGAGACATCAGTGCACTTGCTGCATATGGCTTCAGAATGATAAGGTATTAATTGCAGAACTGGAGAAAAAAGCAGGAGATAAACCGTGGGCCTGAGATCAGACTTCTTGAGTTTCAGTCCTGTGTCTGCCACAAGCTTGCTGCATGACCTACACAAGCTGCTTAATCCTCTATGCCTCTCATTCTCAAATTTTCAAATAAAGACAACAATATTTAACTTAATACCTACTTCACAAAGATTTGCAAGGTTAATGGCTGGTGTGTGTGAATTGCTTACACAGTGTAGGCTCAGAAGAGGGGCTCAAAATTTTGGGGGGACTGTTAGTATTACAGTTATTGGAAATGGATGCTGGGTGGCATTTGGCCAAGGATCTTGGTAGGAAAAAACAGAGATAAACTAGCAGGATGATTTGGGAAATCATCCCAGGCACAGGTGTGTGCTTGTCTGCAGGCATCTGGGAAGGTGCCATGGCAGGAGTACAACCCAAAGGTGCCAGGGGAGGAGGAAATGTGAAAGAGGGAAGGAAGAGAAGATGAGTTGTTTAAGAACTCAGGTGACTAATCAGTCTGGGAAAGAAGAGCCAACAGCAGCAGAGATGTAAAAAAGGGAGAGGAGCAGTCATATAAAGACAGGATTTTAAGAAACAAGAAGGAAGACAAGAAAGCACACACACTTTTGTCCTATAGTTAAAGAAAGCAGTGAATGCACTGGACAAAAGTGAGCAAAGCTGAATAGGAAATGGGGACCTTTTGCAAAGCTTTTGCAAAGATTCATAAAAATTCTGTTTTCTTCAAATTTAAATCACTCATGTACTATTTTACTTTACCCACGGCTCCAAATAGGAAGCAAAGAACAAAGAAGAGCTAAAAACAATCAGGAAATATGGTAGGATTAACCTAGTGCCACCCAGCTGCATGGATAAGGAAGCTGGCCGGGGAAAACAGCCCTTGAACCTGCTAAATTCACCTGCTTCCTACTGGGGGCAAACCCAGGAGGACCAACCACAGCAGAGCCCATGACTCCATCAAAGATTTAAGTGAACCATACCTTCCATCTGATAGTTTGAACCTACAGCCTGAAAAAGCTGACTTTTCAAAGCCCCTTAAAGGTCCTTTTAGGTCTACGCTTTTAGAAAGGTTTCTATGTTCACCTAGAACAACATTTAATCAGGATGGTCTTTCAGATTTAACTTATTTATATATTGAACCACAAATCATTGAAAGCAACTTGCCTCTCACTAATAATTTTTTTCTATTAAGTTTATTGGTACATTTTAGGTATACAATACAGTGACATTCATCATTGGGTTCTTGTACCTTTACATGACGTATCCTGGTTCTTATTTTTTCCCCTTCCCCTGCCCTCCCTTCACCCCCCTCCAACCTACCCTATTTACAAAAACTTTGTTTCCATTTTTTTCCTTTTCTCATATTTTTTCTTTTCCCTTCTTTCCTTTCCCCTAATAATTTTTAAAATTATTTAAACAAAAATTCATACATAGTGTGAACAAGCCAACTAAATCTGGTAGGTTGGTTCCTTGTGTCCCAGATACTGTTGACCAATTGCAGAGGAACATATAGTCTTTCTCAGGAATGATCCTGAGAGCCAACCACATGTGCCTTCAACTGCTCTCTGGGTTCTCTCTGCACAGCAGCTTCTCATGGTGCAACAGCTTCAATTATTGACCCAGAAAGTGTGTAGGAAAAAGCCCATGCAGCAGGGATACAGGCCTATTTTATACCAAGAGAATATGAGGGCTTCAGATGCCTGAAACAAGACAGAGAAGAACCTGATGAAGATAAAGTGTTGTATGCCGTAGCTTGTTATTCTGAGCAGCATTGAAGGCCCCTGACCATTAGACTTGTTTCTGTTTTTGCCATCAATACTGCCCTGGAGATGGCTTATTTGTAAAAGGAGCAGGATGTAGGATATGCATTCATTTGTAAAAGATGCCACCACACACATTCTGTAGCTAATACTGTGTTTGTGAACTTTACCTGTGACTAAATACATTTTATTTCTTACAGCTGAGCTTCAGTAATTGGTTTTTGCAGCCTCAAACACATCCAGCAAGGAAAACATGAGAAGCCAAGGTCTCTCCCTGATTTTTGAAATGACTTTGGCTGCAGATGGGAAAAGCCATCTCAGCTGTGAGTTGGCAGTTCTCAAGGTCAAATCTCAGAGAGCTGGCACCTGGGAACACAAAGGCGAGGAGCAGGTGGCTCTGGAAAAAGAAGTGACCCTGAGGGTAGGCAGCCAGGGAGGAGAGAAGCGAATGGGAGTGAAGGGAGGGTGGTGGTCATGGAGAGGGATGACTAGAGTCCCTTCAGACTTTATCCTCACATCTACAGTTCACAGCAGTTCAGTGTGGTTTGTCTCCCCAGGTCTAATGCAGCTACAGAGGTCTCTGCAAGTGCTCTGTGAGCCACCAAACCACATAGCACAACCAATTCCAAACCTCACTACCATTGGGGGCTGGAGAATCATTATCATGTTATGTGAGATTTGGCTGTGAAAAGAAAATGCAGGCTCATCCAATGGATTGATTAGTTAATTTATTCAGAAAAAAAAGAGGGCTAAATGTGCAGCATTTGCTTCGGCCTTGAAAGCACCAAATTACACACTGCAACAGTTTGGTTCATTGGGTCTCACAATGCTGGGAGAATTGGACTGCTTGATGTACTTCTGATGTCTTCTACATGTAAATCTGAGACTAGAATAAGAACAAGAACTACAAAAATGATTCAGTGGGATATGCAGAATAAACATGCTTTTCTTCTGTACTGGTTTAGACAGTTATGATAAGAGGAACTTTGTCTGTCCTTCTTCTGTCACCTTCCCTTACCCTTGCTTCTCTTACTTGCTCACACAATGTGCATGGCTTTTTCCCCTCTTCCTGCAATTCCCCACTATGGGGACCTCAAGTCACACTCTTTCCAAGTCCCTCTCTTCCCTGAAACTTATTCTTTCAATTATTTAATCCTATACTCCTAGTGAAGCACTGATGAAGAATTATTTTCTTGATGCTATTTGCATTTCCACAACTCCTTGATTGTAGTAGACTGTCATGTAAGAAGCAGGGTTTGGAAGGAGACTTCTAAGGGAGCAAAAGGGTTATTCCCAGGACATCATAAATTTTATCATAAAGGCTATTAGTACAATCATCCTCCTCTTACTCAATTCCTTTGTTTCTGTCTTCATCAGTCATGGAAACTTCTCAGTGTCAGGCTACTGTGCTGGTGCTGAGGTCCCAACATGAAAGAGGCACCGTTCTTCTCTGATGTTCCTAATCTGGTGGAAGAGCAAGCACATAAACATCCATTTTAATGTCATTCAGCAGGTATAAATCTGTGCGCAAGATGCCATCAAAGTCCGAAGAAGGCGATTCTGCCCACAGAAAGAGAAATCAGTGTCAAAGAATTGGTAAGATTTAAGTAAGTATTGTTTAAATAAATACAAATTGCCTTGTGGCAAAAGGCATGAAGGTGGACCCAGCAATGTAACTCACAATCATTCTGGAAGAAAAATATAGGAATGGCCTTTGATCAACTGTGCCAAAATCTCCCAAACCTGTCTCCCCATCCTGGAGATTCCAAGACCTGGCAGGAAGAGAGTAGAAGTTTTCCTGATTCTTAGCAGACAGGTAAGACTCTGCATGCACTGAAATGTCAGTTCTGATGGCAGATTTTTTTCTCTAAATGATGTGTAGTCTGAAGCCCAGTAGCAGCCTAAAACCAGGCATGCTTCTCCTTGTTTAGCAGGTTATAAATGAAAGCTACTGACTGGATACCAAACCTGTAGGGCCGCACTCCATGAACATCACTGTAGACTTGTGCTCAGTGTCATTCTATCTCCAGCCCAGGAGATCCTAATGGATTTGGGCATGTGGTGAAAGGCACACACAGAAAGAAATCAGATTGATTTTTCTCCAGTTCTCTTTGCTTGGGTATCAGGTGCTATGGATACATATATAAAATCAATCCCTCTGCTTCATCCTTTGCTCAGAATCTTACACAACCCAGGCTTGCACCCTTGACACTATATTTGAAATGGTAGAATGCCATGGTTAAGACTACTGGCTTCTGGAGACAGATGAACTGGTTCAAATCCCATCTCTTTCTATTACAAGGTATGAGTCCTCGGCAAGTGATTCACCATCTCAGAGTGTATATTCCTTCATCTGAAACATGGGGATGATAGCAGAACCTGTCTTAAATGGTTACTGTGACTATTAAATGGATTAATGTATATAAAAGCACTCAAATACATACCTAACACATTATATACCATCTATCTGTCTAAATTAACTACTGTATTAGTCACTTTCCCCTCACTGGGACAAAATACTCAATAGTCACAACTTACAGGAAGAGAAGTTCATTTGGCTCACAGCTTCTAGTGGGTTTGTTCCAAAATTGGCTGGTTCCAAGGCAGAAACACATGGTAGAAGGTCATAGTGGAGGACAGCTACTCATCCCATGGCAGCCAGGAAACAGAGAGGAGGAAGGAGCTGGGGACAAGAAAATATCCTTCTAGGTCATATCCCCAAGTGACCTATCTCTTCAGACCCCACCTCTTAACAGCATATTCACCATGAGCTCATCAATGGATGAGGCCACTGATGAGTTTAGCATTTCCATGATCCAATGACCTTCCCACATTTGAGACTTTGGGGAACATTTTAGATGTAAACCATCACCACTAATATTATCCTTATAATTGTTAGGCACATGTTCTCTCTTTCTAATATTTCATTCCAATATTCAGAAAGGGTAAGTTCCAGGAACCATCGAAGGTATCCTAGATACACATGGGGGTCACCCAGGAAAATGGTCCCCATGTTTCCTTCTTGAGACCAAGAGATAGACCTTATGGTGGAGTTTAAGGCAGGCAGCCCAGAGGGGCAATTCTGTTTCCTCTGCCGCCTACTGAGTGCTAAGATGTGGCCACACATATCCTCTGTTCCACACTCCCCCAGCATTGAGGGGTATCTGGGCCCTGGGATAAGGAAGATGGGATATTCCTTTATGCTCTTTGGGAAAAGCTTTAAAAGGTTGTCACTGTTTCCAGTGGTCTAGATCAATAGGCAGGATTCTGAAAATACACCACGACAAGGGAGAGTCTGCGTGCAGAGTTGGGATAGACTATGTTACTACACTTGGTAGCTATCACCCATGTAGCTAACAGAAAGGGAGAGAGACATTAATATTTTTTAATTCACTCCATTTCTTTCATCTAGGACATAGTCTAGAGCCTCATGCATTCTGATGGACTCCCCTACTGCTGGGCCTCTGTCCTTTCTAGTTCACTTTCCCAGTGGCCATCAGATTGGTATTTCTGATGAATTGCTTTGGTTGCTTTCCTGCCAGAAAGCCCCCATTGGCTTCCCACTGGCTTATTTCCCTCTGGGTCCAGCAAGCATCACAAATGAATAAAGTGGCTGGACTAAGCGAAACATAAATACTTTGATCTGTAAGCCAGGAAACAAACATAACTTCTGTAAGGAAATGTGCTTTTTCCCATGTGTCTTGAAAATTAAGGCCTGAATCTGTGGTTGGCTTCCCCCTCTTTCATTAAGACTTGATATAAGAAATAACTCACTTTGCTCTTTACCATATGAAGAACAACCATCCCAGACAAAGGATTGTGTGAGTTAGCATGTTGATTTGATTGTTTAAACAGAGACCAAAGTATAGTAGCTAATATAAGATTTATTTATCATTCATATGAAGTCTATGCTGCTGAGAGTTCCAGGGTGTCAAGACTTTGAGGGTTCAGCTCCATGAGATCAAAAGGGTATCTTGATATCTTCTAATTTGTCCTGAGTAGTGGTTCTCAAAGCATGGTCCAGGGATCCCTGAGGATGTCTATGGCCCTCTTAAGGATCTGCAAGGTAAAATAATTTTTATAAGAATACTAAGATGGGCCAGGGGTTTAGTTCAGTGGCACTGCACCTGCCTCGCAAGCACGAGGTACTGAGTTCAATCCCCGGTACAAAAAAAAAAAGATTACTAAGATATCTTTGCCATTTTCATTTTAATGTGTATACAGTGGAATAGTCTAATACAATGGAATTATTTTAAAAAATAATGAGAAATCTCAAGCTAACAAGTGTCACTTTGGTGTATTTGGATGTCTTTCATTTATTCATTCAGTAATTATTAAGCCCTTACAGTAGTGCAGTTTACATCCACTCACTCAACAGAAATCAGTAGCTCCTTTTATGGGCAAGATCTAGTGAGAGCTGCTGGAGCACAGTGAAGATCTAGAGACATGTCCTCTGCCCTCAGTGAACTAGTGGTCCAGAGGGGACATAGGAGAACAAGCAAGCAGAAGCACAACAATCTAATTGCAATCGTGATGATGTTAAGAACATACAGCTATAAGAGCAAAACATGGGGATGAGAGGGGACTCTAATGTCTCTGATATCTGGTGTAGGCCATACTACTGTGAGGCTGCACAACACGGTTGCTAAAGCTGTGAGCCACTTTCAACATCCTCCTTGTGGAACATGAGTGATGACAGCCAGCTCTCCTCAGACTCTGAGGCAGAAGACGGATGTGGACAGGCTGAGTAAGGAAGCTCTCAATATCTCTGCACCTGACATTTCACATGTGTAGTAGCTGGGGTGGACCGTACATCCCAGTTCGCTTACAAAATATTTTCTCTTATTTCAGTGAAACTATTAAATTTATTCACATAAGTATTCTGATTCAATTATATGATTATTCTACTTATAGCTTTTAACAGACTCTTAACCAAACAAATGATTTTGACTAAATTACTATTATTATTATATCTTTTTAAAACAAGGAAACTTCTATTCAGTTTTAGAAGGTGTTATGGATTATGTCCCCCCCACAAAAAAATGTGTTGAAATCTGAACCCTCAGTACCTCAGTATGTGACATTATTAGACATAATTTTGAATGCAGTAATCAATTAAACATGAGGTCCTAGCCACTCTTAGGAGGAGGCTTAGGGAGGAGAACCACAGTTTGAGGCCAGCCTAGAGAACTTAGCAAGGGCCCTTTCTCAAAATAAAATAAGAGCTGGGGATGTGACTCAGTGTTAGAGCACTTGCCTAGCATGCAAGAGGCCCTGGGTTCAATTCCCAGCACTGGAGAAAAACACAGATCAGTAGGACCTAATTCAGTAAGATTGAGTGTTCTTACAAAAAGAGTGGACTTGGACATAGAGCACAGGCAGGGAGAGCATCACATGAAAACACAGACAGAGATCAGGATGAAGCATCCACACGCCAGCGAGTGTCAAAGATCACCGTGAAGCCCAAGAAGCCTGGAGAATGTCCTGGAACACATTCTGCTTGTGACTCTCAGAAGGAACCAACCCTGCCAACCACTTGATCTCAAACTTCAAACTTCTAGAACTGTGAGGAAATGAATTTCTGTTGTTTATAATGCCCAATTTAGAACACTTCAGGGCAGACCCAGAAAACTAATAAAGCAAAGCAGCTTAGAAAGATTGCTTGCTCAAATAACAACCAGGTGTGGCAGAGAAGCATCGGTGCAAAAAGATGATACCTTCTGTGATCGTTAATTTTATGCGCCAGCTGCACAGGATGGGGCCACGGACTTTCCAGACACATGGTCAAGTGCTGTTCTGGATACGTGGAGATGGTGTTTCTGGATGAGAGTGACACTGGAATTAGACAGAATAGAGCATATTGTGGGCCCCGCTGGGGGGAGCCTCATCTAATCAGCCTGAACACGAAGTTGAATACGGGAGAATTCAGTCTCCATCTGCCTGTCTTTGAGCTGAGAAGTGTCTTCTCCAGCCTTCAAACTCAAACTGAAACACCAGCTGTTCCTGGGTCTTGTGCCTGTTGACCTTCAGACTTCAAATACATAGGCAGCTTTTCTGCTTCTTACACCTTTGAACCCAGACGGTTTGTTCTTACACTATCACTTTCCTGGGTTTCCAGCATGCTGGTGCAGATCTTGAGATGGTTACAGGGTTTGGATGTGAACAGAAGCTATTATTATACTCCTCCAACATTAGTACGGTTTCGTTGGAAAATTCTAATATACATTCCATGCTAAAAAAAAAAAAAAAAGGTTCTGTTTGCAACATTTACATGTGTTAAGACCGATTGGCTTTGTTAATGTCAAAAAAGCAGGTGAGGATCATTCCATTAGCGGTCAAGTATATTCACACTTTTTGTTACTTTCATGATTTGTTTTGCTTTTTCTGTAGCTCCCAGACAAAGTATAAATGCAAGAATTAGAAATCTGCTGTATGTTCCATTTATCTGTACTCGATTCCTTGTGAGGAATATAGTGGCTGACACATACTATACGCGTGTTCACTATAAACATGTTATGTTAAACAAATATAACTGAGCTTCCAAGGTGGGGGGACAAATTCTTCACATCAAAATGGATCAAGTTAAAGGTTTCTTTCTTTTGCTACTTTCACACTGTCACTTTGGAATCAATAATAATTAACTAGGTATTTTCTTTAGGATTGAACCTTGGCTATCATAAAAATATTTGCCATATAGTCAGCTAATAAAAGCAGGTAAATTATAAATGGATCTGGTAACATTTGGTGGGCCCATCCATGGCCTGTCTGGCATTCTGAACTCTTGAAAATTCACAGCTAACATGAAGTGTAATTGTTTGCATTCCCTAAAGCCTCTACCAATGCCTGAGATGATTTGACATTTAGGGAGAGCCCACGAATCGCTGGGACAACATGTGAGGAAGAACTGCAGTGAAGGTTGGGACCACGGTCAGATTGAAGGGGAAGAGCATCAGCCTGGAGCAGAAGTTATCTGAGTTCTAGCCTTGGCTGTGCCACTAATAACGTGTGGACATGAGCAGTGAGTTTTGTTCTCTGCTGGCCCAGCTTTCTCCTACCTGGTGACAGAATGTTCTTCGGACTCTAGCAAAGAAGCTTTTAGTTATGATGGTGTCTGTTAGTTTCAAGATCCAAGAAATAAAAAATAATTTAAGAGTTCAATTTGACTTGATATGTGTTTTTCCTTTCTGCTTTTATTCACAAATATTTTTGGGTGTCTGTGTAATTTAGTGTATGCTCATCTTAGGAAAATTTAACCCCTGGATAGGGGGAAAATCTACATTGTCTCCAGTTTGCTCCAGTACTACATTGGTTCTTGAGACTGTGGGTGAGAAAACATAGTTTTAGTTTCAACTGTATGCATGTGGGATTCCATAAAGCATCTTTACACCTACGAGAAGATTCAGGGTTGAGTATGTACAGTTTAGAATAGTCAAAATTACAACTCCTCACCTATTTTGTTCCTTTTAGTTCTATAAGGAGTTTTGCTAGCTAGTTATTCTGTATTTCCTAAGACTTTCCATATTGGTTTCAGTTTAAGCATCAATAATTCCTAGTAGTCAGTTTGAGTGTTATAATAAAGGTAATTTTTGTTATACATTTTGTAATATAAACAAAAAAGCATTATTGATCAAAATATATCTGGAATATTGTTCTACAATAGGATTGGAGGAATAAGGTAAGAGTGCAAAAACTATAGTTTTAATGCCTTTCCTAGAGACCAATAATTCCCTAGCATTTGATTAGTTTTTTATATATAACTGCTTTTTTTATCTTTACCTTCTCAAGCCCTCTCCCCTCCCCATGTACAAAAGTTTTGTTTCTTTTTTTTCCTTCTATTTTCACTTATTTTCTTGTTGATTAGTTTTAAAGTGTGCTTTTTGTAAAATATTGAAATTTGTAAAATATTAAAATTTCAGAAAAATTAATATATTTAGAAAATATAGGCTTCGTTTTAAAATTGTGGACTTTTGTAGCTTTTGTTTTGTGCCATCATTTTTATAAAACCCACTGCAGATTGTCTTTTAAGACCTTTCTTCGTGGTAGCTATACCATGTGAATCACACCAAGGGAAGCATGTGGAGTACAGAGCTTCTTCATGAAGTCACCAAATGGATGTAGGGCATTTAAAGGGGCAAGAAAAAATTAAGAGAACAATTTTACTCTTTATTTTTTCTCTTGCTTCTGTTGTTTTATAGGCTTTCTAATTTAACGCTCCTTCTGTGATACCCAATGGCATAAGTACTTACAAAGTTTACCATCAAAACTCAACACATACTTAATTTTTAAACACATGGCTCCTTTCCAGAAGCCCCTCCAAATTACAGAGTGCTAGGGCCCTTATATCCTGTCCTGGATCAAGCAGAGAAAAGCATTTATTTCAGCCATTTCCCCCATTTTCATCCACATTATTCATTTTCACATTCCCAAAGGCATTTGATAAGAGAGAAATGTAACGTTTTTTCACATTAACCTATTTTAAAAACACTAAAGGAAACAATGTGAAGTCACTAATTCCTGTATCAGTGCTACCAACTAATGACAACTCTCCCGGCATTTGCATTAAGAGAGAAAACATTTGGTTCATTTTGTGAAGGAAACAAACCGAGACCTTGCCTTATCTGCATTGCCTTTTATTTCTTGAAGCCTGCAGGGTCCAATGGCAAAAGTGCTTTGCTAAATGAGAGGAGAAAGACAACTTGGGAATGCTGAAACAAATTTCATTTCTTCATGGGGAAGCTGGACACACCTTTCTGGTCATGGACAGTCTACCTTAGGCTAAAAGTTAATGCTTTTATTAAAAACACTTTTTTTTCATTAAAAAAGCTCATTCTACTCTTCTTGTATCAGTGGAATATATAGCTGGGAACCTGACACAGAGCTCTCCTGAGGGAAATTTGTGGTACAAAACAATCTTCTAAAACAGACAGGCCAACAGCCTTAGGTCCCCTTGTGGCTTCTGGGTGGAGACAGTGCACTCATGTGAATGAGTGGCACGGTTGTCAATTTGCCAGGGGACTGGGCCCTCGCGTTTCCTCTTTCCCTCTTTGGGACTCTGGGCAGTTACACAACTAGCTAACACAACTAGTTGTCTTATAATTGCTCAAGTATATGGGAGGATTAAATGAAAGCTTGCCTGTACAATGCTTGATAAGGAGTGAGCATCTGTAAATAGTAACTAATGTGATTTACTGTAGAAGACTTTAACTCCAGAGTAGTCTATGGAGGAATTTTCAGCCTTTCTGGAAAGACATCCCTCCACTGGCTCACAGGCACACCATGCCTTGGGAATCCGTGAGTTTTCTCATCCCATCTTCTCTTCCCTATTTACTCAAAAATCTCAAATCATACTACAATTAGCCATTTGGTTGCCAGGAAAGATTAAAGGAAAATGATTTCATTCAGCTTCTCCAGGGTTATACAATTAGAATGACTATAATGACAACAAACTTTTAAGCACAAGCCCCTCAATGCACTGCTGCTTGTGCCAACCCCATGACCACCATTATCCTAAAATTGTTTGGTTCAGGTCTTTGATGGGTCTGAAATATCTAGCTACTAAGGGATGATCTGTGGATTCTAAAAACAGCTTGCCCATCAACAATCTAACAATCATCAAATAGCCATAAAGTGACTTTGTGTGGGCTATAATATTGGCATTATTCTTGGTGGCCAAATGAATTATGGAAGTGCACAATGTTGGGCAGGAAAACCTGGATAGTTCATCAGCTGGAACAGCCTGTAGAGTGCTGCATGGGAAACACAGTCAGTCTTAGATGAAGCAAATCTGGTAAGCATTTTCAGTCTCCTGGCAAGAGACACACCAGCCGAGCCAGGAAATCAAATGCCTATCCCCAGTCCCATTTACTCCTGCACCAAGCTCCTGCTGGGCACATTTTGGAACATAGGCAACACTTGGCCAACAGATGGTGATGATTTAAGGGAAGAGGTCACTGATCTAAACAAGCTTCTCTTGGAGGGATTTTTAAAAGATCATCACAGAAACTAAGCATTAATATGTAAATATGCCTTTTCCATTTCCACCCCTTCAGGCTCAGCCTTATTATGCTGCTTTAGGTTCCCAGCAAGGATTGCCATGGTCCCTAAAATGCTCTGTGTTTCAGGGTATCCAAGGGTCCCTCTGACAGTCCCATTCTCACCAGAGTTGATCTCTACTAGAGATGAGTGGAGTGATGAGCTGAAATGGATTCACAGAAGTGTGCAAATAGCTGGCAGTTCTTGGCACCACTACTATGTAGCATGGGTATTTTAAAAACTATCCCTTAAATCAAATAAATTCTTAATTGTTAAAGTTTTAGGGTTTGTAAAAACAGGAAATAAAAAGCTCCAGGATCAGCCGGCATGGCAACACATCCTTATAATCCCAGTACTCTGCTGGGGGAGAAGGATCACAAGTTCAAGTCTAACTGGGTGACTTAGTGAGTTAGCAAGGTCTTGTCTCAAAATTAAAAACAAAAAATTAAAAACTAAAAAGGGCTAAGGCCATAGCTCAGTGGGACACTTGATGGCCCTGAGTTTAATTCCCAGTACCATAAAAAAAAAAAATCCCTCTAGGATGGTGTTTCCTTAGTCTCGTGGCTCTTGTTGTTGTTTCACAACTCTCCCATGTTTTCACTTTAAAAAGTCCTTCGTCTATCCATCCACAAATATTTACTGAGAGCCTATAATATCCTCCTTGCTGTTCTGGGAGCTCGATTACATCAGTAAATAAAAAAGGTCTCTAACCTTGTGAAGCAGCTGAGACAGCTTGCATTAAACATAAGTAAATTTTGTAGGCTGTTAGAAGGTGATACGTGCTTTGAGACAAGAAAAAGAAACGGGTTAAGAGGAATCAAGAGTACTGGACAGGTAGGCTGAAGGTTGCCATTTAACTAAAATTCAGGGAGACCACACTGAGGAAGCAACATTTGTGCAGAGACTTGAAGAGGAGGAATTTTGTTGAGAAGTTCTGAAAGAAGCCAGTCTCCAAAGAAAGGGCTGAAGCAGATACTGGCAGGTTATATGAACAGCAGGGAGGCTGGGATGGAGGGAACAGAAAGTAAAGTCGGCAAGGTCACTTCAGGATCTTTAGTTTTCCATCCTATCTTCTAGCACAGCAAGGGAGTCTTTGGTAAGGACAAGCTAGGAGGAAAGGGGACAGAGTATTCAACTTGCAAGTAAGTTTTTATGGGTCAGGGGCTGATTGTATTTTCTCAAGGTTAATACAAGGTAATACAGAGCTTCATATTCAAGTAAGAAAAGGAGATCGGAGAAATTTTGAGTACTCCCCCATCCTCATGTGTTCTGAGCTGAGCAGACAAGGCATTTGTAGATTATGTTTGAGGAAGTCACAGCTGAGTGCTTGGCTCTCTTCCCTCATTTTATGTGGCCCTTGGTCAAAGGGCTTCTTGAGGATTACTTTACAAATATGATCACCTCACAGGCATCAGCTGCAAACTCAAGGACAAGGAATGAAGATGGAGCCTCAGCTTCAACAGTCTTCAGCACCGAAAACAGGTAGAGAGAAAGTTCCCAGGTTTGCTCATTGTTGAAAAATGTATCATTTCTCTGCAGCAGAGGGCTTCAAGGTGATTTGGTAAGATTTGGTAAGTTTATATAGCAAATATTTGCTTGTGTACTTGTGTGCTTCTTCCAAGCCAGGTGGGATGACATTTTTGGGATTATACTACATTGAATATATTCTCATTATGATTAAAAGCTTCAGAAACATGAGCTCTGCCACCACTTAGAAAACTGTCTGATCTCATATTTGCATGATCTTTCTCCTTTAATCACAGGGGAAATTTCTTTCTGTGTAGATTATAAGATCTTTTTTTCCCCCCAGTACTGGGTATCAAACTCAGGACCTTGTGCTTGCCAGCCAGATGTCGACACCACTGAGCTAAATTCCTGGCCCAGTGTGTAGATGATAAGTAATACAAGACTGGAAGATAGAAGCATGACTTCCAAAAAGGACTGCCAGGAGTGTCTGTCAGATGATCTCTGAAATCCTGTGACCTATTAAAGTATATCCAATGAGTCTAAATTTGAATGAATTGGTCTAGATCAGCCATTCATTCATTCTAGATTACTCTAGATTATTCACTCTAGATTATTCATTCTAGATTATGACCATTCATTCAAAAATGTCACATAATTACTAAAAAGCTAAGTTCTGTGTACAGTAAGTCCCCAACTTATGAACACTCAAGTTGCAAACTTTCACAGATATGAACAGATCCCACATTATGAACATTCATAGATGTGAACAAATCACAAGTTGCTTGCATGTCTGCTGAACATTGTCATTATTTTGCTGCTGTGTGCTTACTGTACAGTTCAACAGTGTACAGTAGTATAGTATAATCGGGGATTTCCTGTATTTTTGTGTGTGTTTGGGTTTTTTTATGCTTTACGTTGTACATTTGTGTCAAAGATGTATAAGACTCACTCTCTCCAATTTACAAACGAATCCAACTTACAAAAGTTCTCCTGGAATAGAACTCATTAGTAAGTGGAGACTTACTATATATGGTTGTGAATAATAGACATGCGGTTCTTGTGCTCATGACAATTCACAAGAGCCAGTTGTAATGATAGTTCTAAGGCTTAATGAGCATAAGCACTGTGACAGATCGGCCATGTCTACCATGAGAAAAGGCAAAGTGTCCTTGTGCAAATGGAGCATAGACACTGATTATAGCCTTTTAAAAGGCAACGATGAACTAATTCCTGAAACTCAGAGGGCTCTTTATATGAGTTAAGCTTTATCTCATTGCTTAAAAACAAGTTCCTTGTCTTCCTGATGGAAAACAGAGAGCTGTTTAAAACGAAGGGCTGGATTTAAATTTAAAAGTGATCCTCATGGTAGTGAGTATTATCCAGGTGATATTTCAAGGAAACATTTAAAATTCTTTACCATGCTGGTACTGAAAAGTTCAAGAATAAATTGGTCCTTAAGGTGGCTCTGGAGATGGGGAAGTCAATCCTTTTCTCTTTTAACCCACAGTAAAGAATCATTCTATGTTTCACAGCTCCTGGCTGATCTTTTTAGGAATTTGCTACTAAAAGTCTACTTATCTGTCAATCAGTTTTAAGTTCATTTTGCAAAGCTGACTATGGTGCTATCACAGTCTACTACTAATTCCTTTTATTGAAGTCATTTTGAAGGGTTGCCAACAGTGAGGAAAAGCTGAAAATGTTACTACCCAGCCAGATTGTCCTTTTCTTGATCTGCCTGCAACTACCATTTGAAATTTTTACAGCCTGGATTCATTGCTGCCTTATTGCAACCATTGACTTTCTACAATATCTTTCTGATGATGGTTTTTTTCTTTGAGTTTATTTTACTAGTTACATTATTGGATTTTCCAACACATTTTGAGTAAAGGTCTATACCAGCGATGGTAAACCTATGGTATTCAGGTTATTGTATTTTTTTTTAAGACAAAAGATACTAATGTAGAGTTTTGTGGGGGTTTTCCAAACTAAAACTTCAGTATTCAGGTTTAATTGCAGTGTTGGCACTTTGCGATAAATAAATGGGGTTTGGGTTGCAGTTTGGCACTCAGTCTCTAAAAGTTTTACCACCACCGATCTATACCAAATAATTTAACATCACCAAGCTTCATTTGAAACAACTATAATGGTGTGTTGAAAGCCAATTAAATGGCATAATAAATAAGGAAAATGCAGATTTAACTTTTAGGCAATGTGGAATGATAAGAAGATATATGTGAATTTAAATTTCAGTTCTGTTGTTTACTAGCTGTGCATTCATGGATAAGTTACTCTCTGAACCACATGTCCTTTATCTATAAATTGGATGCAGGCTTGCCTACCTTGCATAATTACATTAAGTCTAAGCAATATAATACATATGAGAGGTACCTGGAATATGGAAAGCATTATGGTTGCTGTTTTTAGTGTTATCTATCTTAATATTATTAACCATTCACAAAATGAAAACGCAGAAATACTAGAACTATGCAATTGCTAAGTAACTTCAATCAGCAGAGGGTTCTTTGGTCAATTCAGGTAGACATCACAAAAAGGCAAAGTATAGCTATTTTAGGGTCTATATTTTTGAGCTTTGAATCCCATTGACTATCAGCTCTTAGAGTTAATGGCCCTCCTGCATTCTTCTGGCAATGAGAGCCCTCAGGTACCAATTGCCCTCAGGTACTCTTCTAGTGATTGGAGATGGCAGCTCCCAGCAGCTCCCCAATGTTCTCCTTTATTCTCTGCTGCTGCTGTCCTCACTGTTACCAGCCCCAGCTGCTGGCCATTTTCCACAGCTTTAACCAGATTTTAGTGTTCTGAACACGTTCTGTTTGAGAAAAATCACAAATAGGCAAAAATGTGCCATCCAAAAGACGCTTTATAAGGTTTATGCTCTAACATATGAGGGAACAATACATAGACTGACTCACTAAAGGTATGATTGCCTATATAGGAAAAAAGCAAAGGCGGGCTTGTACATGGGCAGTGTCAGGCTTTCTGTTTAATCATGGGTAGAGGAGGGGCTCCTCACAGACCTGATTAAGGTTGGCTGAGAGAGTTGGAGTCATCCAGAGAAGTTGCAGGGTAGAGTCATCTGGAATGGACCCACGACTGAAGCTTGCTGTATCCAAAGCAAGTATCTGCCAGAGTGGCCATGGAGTATCTGATATAGCCTTGGCCAGTTGCAAGGCATTTGAAGGCAGCTGCCGGAAAAATTTTTTTAAAATACCTCTTAGAGCATGTCAGGTCCTTCTGCTCTGTCTCACAAGATTGGGGTTTTGAGTTGAACCCAAAGAGTCAACAAGTACACTGGACTGCTTTTACCCACATGATCACACCCAAGCTCTTGGCCATATCTAGGAGGAGGAGGAGGAAGAGGAGGAGGAGGAGGAGGAGGAGGAGGAGGAGGAGGAGGAGGAGGAGGAGAGGAAAAGGACCATGTCTCAGATATTATTCACACACACACACACAAACCCTTTCACCAATGGACACTTGAGACCAGAACCAACTGTCTGATGATTCCTGCAGTGTGGAGAATAGGTGTCTTCTGGTTCTGTCACTCTCCACTCATCAGCTAAGAGACCCCAGGGAAGAAAGTGAAAAGCAATAAAGCTGCATGATGGAGCTCTAACCCTCCACCTCCTTTTAACTTCTATTAGATTTGTCCTAACTCTGTATAATTCTTTGCCATAACAAAAGATCCTAATTAGCTGATTGGAATTTCTAAAACCTAATTCAACAGCAGCTCAACTGTAGGCTGAATGGACCAACCAGTTCAGTCAAGCAGCAACCCGTTTATTCCTGCCTCTGCTCAATTAGGCCCCTAGAATGTTCATGTTGGAAAAGAAGTTAATGATCAACTAATTAATCCCCCTCAATCTAAAAATGAGTACACCAAGCCCAAGTGAAGTGAAATGGAACTTCAGTGAGGTCACACTTGCAGATAGCAAGAAAGCCTGAGCAGAAGGCATTTGGATTTTACATATTAATATCACAGAATGTAATTAGTTTAATTTTCATTTCAATATTCTAGTTTTGCTAATGTTATTTAAGATTTTAAAAATCAAACTGAAGCTATCTCTTCTCATACAATTGTGTCTGGTTCTTTGATTTCAGGAAAATTATTTACCTTCCTAGATTTACAAGCCAGATCACAAAAGTCTCTGAACAAAAAAGTTATAATATAAATAATGAAATAAAAAGCAAGGTAATATCTACGGCACAGTGGCAATTATCAGGGACATGCTTCAGGGCCCCTGCCAAGACGCCTCTCTGCCTAATATTCTACACATAATTTTGGACCCAAAACTGGTTTCTCAACCCCAAACCATACAAACCTCAGGCCCTACAAATCCTGGATTTGCGCTGAGAGGCAGCATAGTAGAATGGAAATGCTTTGGAGTCAGGCTGATTTAGGTTCAAATCCCGGCCTTAGAGGAGTTAGTTACGTAAGAACTCTGTACATCTATTTCCTAATCCATAAGATGCATGTGATAAAACTGACTTCCTAGAGTTCAAGTTTTAGAAGATAATGAGGGAAAACCCTTTAATGCTTGGTCTAGAGCAAACCTGCAATAAAATGTTGCTTGCATTATAGTAGGAGGTTGTCTCCTTTGATAAGAATATGGGCTTCAGAACCACATATACCTTCATTTAAATTTCCACTTTGTATTGCAATACTTACTGTCTTATCTCAGGCCACTTTGTCTTTCCAAGCCTTGGTTTTATTATTTTAAAAGTGGGAATGACGAGATCTAACAGACAGTGTTTAAGATTAAAGGAGATGATGGCACACAGCTGTAACTGCAGCTACCCGGAAGGCTGAGGAAAAAGGGTCACAAGTTTGAGGCCAGACTGGGCTACTTACCAAGACTGTGTCTCAAAGTAAAACTTAAAAAGGACTAAGATGTAGTTCAGTGGCAGAGTGCTAGACTAACATACATGAGGCCCTGAGCTCATCCCGAGGACCACAAAAGTAAAGAGGGGAGATGGAAAGTGCTTAACAGAGTGACTGCTTTGAGTCACAAGTTTGGCTGATTCCCCAAGAAACACTCAAAGTGGTTTAATGCAGTGCTTTTCAAACGTTTTGGCACAAGCCACAGTCTGATCTTACACTATAGGTACACATATACACTATCACGGGACTACTGGGTGAGTCAGTCAATACCGTATAGAGCCATGCTTCACACAATGATACAAGATGGGACACTAGAGTGGTGCCACTGAATTCAGGCTTTACTGGAAAGTGAGAACAGCACCGTCATTTTACTATATGACCCATGCTTGTCCTTTTCCTCAGTCTTTCATTTCATTTTGATTCACTTATTTCCTTTAGTAAAATCCCACAAAATTTGGAGAAAAGACAGGCATGTGAAAACCTGAACATACTCAACCTCATTCTGATTACATGTTCATTTTGAATTTTATGTGAAATCATCGAAATGCTGCTGCCACAATGATTCAATACCAAATTGTTTGTTTTGGTCAAGGTTAGATAGCGTATTGACTATGCCATTTTTACCAGAAGACTTACTGTTCTACTTCTTCGAGGTTATGGGTCTATTAGTTTACTGAATATTCTATTTAGACAATAAATTTCCTCTGTAATAATTTTCCTCTGTGATACTAGTCTTGATTTCCTAAACTGATATTCTATATGAGGGGTAGGTGAATTATAGGAATAATTATTCTATCACTGACTTTTCATGATTCTATAGCAAATTCAATTAATAATAGTGTAAGCTTATAACTTTTATAACATTCCTGGCCCTTTGACGACTTATGAGTTAAATTACATGGGCTCAGTAAGCCTCTTCAGCTAATGATGCTTGCTTTGTATGCCTCATTCATGGAGGGGGTATGTTCTGTGTGCCTTTATTGGCTCTATGATCCATGTTTACCTGAGGTTGCTCATTTGGTCTAGCATCCATTGGGCTGGTAGGTTTGGCAGATAAGGAAGAAGGCAGACAAAAGACCATATAAATGTATTTTCTCTGTAGTCAAATAGTATCTAGGCAATCACTGGGACATTTTGGAAACAGGTACTTGTGACCATTTATTTTTTGTGTTACACTAGGTACTGAACCCAGAGCCTCATACACTAGACAAGCACTCCATCACAGAGCTATGTCCCTAGCCCTTTTGAAATTGTTTGTTGTTGTTGTTAAATTCTTTTATTGGTACATTTTAGGTACACAACACAATTACATTTCTCATTGGGAATTGTACCTTTACATAATGCATCTTGGTTTGTATTTTTTCCCCATTCCTAGCCCTCCCTTCACGCCCTCCACCCTTCCCTATTTACAAAGACTTTATTTCCATTTTTTCCATTTCTCAGCATTTTTCCTTTCCCTTCTTTCCTTTCCCCTGCCCCTCCCACTAGCCCTACCCCTTTGGACCTTTTCTTCCTAATTTGCATTATCAATTAGTCATTCTAATCATTGGTACATTTTAGGTATACAATATAATGACATTCATCATTGGAAATTTGCACCTTTACATAGTCTCTCTTGGTTCTTACTTTTCACCCTTGCCCAGCCCTCCCTTCCACCCCTCCATCCCTCCCTATTTACAAAGATTTTGTTCTTATTTTTCCATTCTCTCATATTAATCCCATTCCCTTCTATCCTTTCCCCTACCCCTCCCATTTCCTTCCCCTTTGCCCCTTTTCTTCCTATTTCACATGACCTATTATACATTTTAGTCCTTATTTACACTTTCCGTTTCTCACACCAGAGAAACTATTTGGTATTTATACATGTGTGTCCTATTTATTTCACTTAAGAGTATCACCTCAATGTGCATCCACTTAGCTATAAATGTCTCTAATTTCTCATTTTTTATGGCTGAGTAGTACTCCATTTTATTAAAAAAACCACATTTTCTTTATCCAGTCTCCAGTTGATGGGCATTTGGGCTGTTTCCAAGTTTTAGCTATCACAAACTGTGCTGCTATGAACATGGGTGCACATATATCACTGTGGTATGATTCTTTTAATTCTCTGGGGAAGATTCACAGGAGGGGAATATCCGGGTCAAATGGGTCTTCCAGTCCTAGTTCTTTGAGGTATCTCCATACTGATTTCCACAGTGTTTGCACCAGTCTACACTCCCACTGGCAGTGGAGCAGGGTTCCTCTTTCCCCACAGCCCCTCCAGCATTTGTTATTGGTTGATTTCATGATAGCAGCCATTCTTTCTGGAATGAGGTGGAATCTCGGTGTTGTTTTCATTTGCATCTCTCGAATGACCAGTGATGTTGAATATTTTTTCCTGTATTTATTTGCTATTTCTACTTCTTTGTGTGAGAAATGTCTGTTCATTTCAGATGCCCATTTTTGGATTGGGTCTTTAAATTTGGGAGGTCTGATCTTTTTAAGTTCTTTATAGATTCGAGATAGTAGACCTTTGAGGAAAAGCAGGTGAAGATTTTTTCTCACATTGTGGGTTGTCTCTTCATATCGCTGGTGCTTTCTCTTGCTGTGCAGAAGCTTTTTAATAAGAAGAGATCCCACTTGTTGATTGTTTGTGCTAGTTCATGGGCAACTGAGGTTTTGTTCATAAAATCTTTTTCTACACCGATGTCTTCAAGAGTTCTACCTAATCTCTCTTCCAGCTGATTCAGCATTTCTATTTTAATATTTGGATCTTTAATCCACTTTGATTTTAGTTTAGTGCATGGTGAAAGATATAGGTCTAGTTTTAATCTTTGGCAACTTGAAACCCGATTTTTCCAGCACCATTTATTAAAGAGGCTATCTTTCCTCCAGTGAGGGTGTTTGGCTCCTTTATTGAAGATGAGATGGCTAAGTGTGCCTGGCGTTGTTTCTGCATTTTGTAATCTGTTCCACTGGTCCTCAGGTCTGTTTCTTTGCCAGTACCATGCTGTTTTTATATCACAGTAGCTTTGTAGTATAGCTGCAGGTTGGGGATTGTGATACCCCCTGCCATGTCTCTGTTACCTAGAATTGCTTTTGCTATTCTGGGTGTCTTCTTGTTCCAAATAAATTTTGGGATTGTTTTCTCAAGGTCCATGAAGTATGCTGCTGGGATCTCAACTGGAATTGCATTAAATCTATATAGCAGTTTTGGAAGTATGGCCATTTTCACTATATTACTCCTTCCTACCCAGGAGCAGGGGATGTCTGTCCATTTTCTGATATCATCTTCAATCTCTCTTTTCAGAATGCTATAGTTTTCAGAGAAGAGGTCTTCTGCAAATAATGACAATTTGACTTCTTCATTTCCTATCTTTATTCCTTTTATTTCTTTCTCTTGTCTAATTGCTGTGGCTAATGTTTCCAGAACTATATTGAACAACAGTGGTGATAGTGGACATCCTTGTCTTGTTCCTGATTTTAGTGTGAAGGATTTCAGTTTTTGACCATTTAGTATGATATCGGCTATTGGTTTTTCATAGATGGCTTTTATCAGTTTGAGGTAGAGACCATCTATTCCAATTTTTTGTAGGGTTTTTATCATAAATGCATGTTGGATTTTGTCAAATGCTTTTTCTGCATCTATGGAGATAATCATATGGTTTTTGTCCTTGGCTCTATTGATATAATGTACTACATTGATTGATTAGCGTATGTTGAACCATCCCTGCATCCTTGGGATGAATCCCACTTGATCAGGGTGTATGATCTTGATGATCTTCTGCATTCTATTTGCCAGTATTTTATTAAGGATTTGTGCATCTATGTTCATTAGTGAGATTGGCCTATGGTTCTCCTTTTCAGTTGGGTCTTTCTTTGCTTTGGGGATCAAGGTGATGCTTGCTTCCAGGAATGAATTTGGGAGTATTGCTTCCCTTTCAATTTCATGGAAGAGTTTAAACAGTAGTGGCAGCAGTTCCTCTCTAAATGTCTTGTAGAATTCAGCAGTGAAGCCATCAGGGCCTGGGCTTTTCTTAGTTGATAAGTTTTTAATTACATTTTCAATTTCATTGGTTGATATTGGGTTGTTTAGAATTTTTAGGTCTTCTTCATTCAACTTTGGTAATTCATATGTATCTAGGAATCTGTCTATTTCTTCTGTGTTGTCCATCTTATTGGCGTATAGGTTCTGGAAGTAGGTATTGATGATCCTCTGGATTTCTGCTGGGCCTGTTGTAATTTCACCCTTTTCATTCTTAATTGCATGGATTTGGGCCTTTTCTTTCCTTTTTCTGATAAGGTTGGCTAAGGGTTTGTCAATTTTGTTTATTCTTTTGAAGAACCAACTCTTGGCTTCATTGATTTTTTTGTATTGTTCTCTTAGTCTCCATTGCATTGATTTCTGCTCTGATCTTTATAATTTCCTCCCTTGTATGAGCTTTGGGGTTGTCCTGCTCTTCTTTTTCTAGAAGCTTGAGGTTCAGCATCAGGTTGTTTAATTGGGCTCGTTCTGTTTTCCTAATATGCGTATTCACTGCTATGAATTTCCCTCATAAGACTGCTTTCATTGTATCCCATAGAGTCCAATATGTTGTATTGTCATTGTCATTTAATTGAAGGAACTGTCTGATTTCTTCCTTAATTTCCTCTGTAACCCATTGGTTATTCAGAAGTGTGTTGTTCAATTTCCACATGTTTATGAAAGTTTTTGAGTTTCTTTTGCTATGATCTCCAATTTCATCACATTATGGTCTGATAATATGCAGGGGATAACTTTAATTCCTTTGTACTTACTTAAACATGTTCTATGTGTGAGTATGTGGTCTATTTTGGAGAATGGCCCATGTGCAGCTGAGAAGAATGTGTATTCTGATTTTGTGGGATGGAAGACTCGGTAAACATCTGTTAAGTTCATTTGTTCAAGAGTTTGATTGAGTTCTAGTATTTCTTCACTTACTTTTTGTCTAGTTGATCTATCTATTTGTGACAGTGGGGTGTTGAGGTCCCCCACTACAATTGTATTAGTGCATATATGACTTTTCATGTCCGTTAGTATTTGTTTTATATAGTTAGGCGCACTAGTGTTTGGTGCATAGATATTTATGATTGTCATCTCTTCCTGTTGGATTGTTCCCTTTACAAGGATGTAGTGTCCTTCTTTGTCTCTCTTAATCAGTGTGGGTTTGATATCTACTTGATCTGCAAAGAGGATAGCTACTCCTGCTTTTTTTTGGGTTTCCATCGCATGGAGTATTGTTTTCCACCCTTTAACTTTCTGTCTATGAGTTTCATTTTGAATTAAGTGTGTTTCTTGTATGCAGCATATTTTTAGATTTTGCTTCTTGACCCATTCTGCCAGTCTATTTCTTTTGATTGGTGAATTGAGACCATTAATATTGATGGTTCTAACTGAAACCTATTGACTTGTCATTGCCATGACTTTTTCTTTTTGTTGGGTTCTCTCCCTCTACATTTAATTTCTTGTCATGCCAGATGGGTTCATTCTGCTTTGCTTCCTGGGGTTGTGATCCTCAATGTCTGTTCCTAGGATATTGTGTAAAATTTTTTGGAGTGCTGGTTTGGTATTCATGAAGTTCCTAAGGTGCTCTTTGTCATGAAAGTATCTTATTTCTCCATCCATTTTGAAAGATAGTTTTGCAGGGTACATCAATCTGGGTTGGAGGCTGTTTTCTTTTAGGGCTTGGAATATGTCACTCCAAGCTCTTCTTGTCTTGATGATTTGTGTTGAGAAGTCTGCTGTGATTCTGATGGGCTTTCCTTTGTATGTGATTTGTTTCTTTTCTCTAACTGCTTGTATAACTTTGTTCTTCTGTTGTGTTTCTGGAATCTTAACAATTATATGCCTATGTGTAGATTTTTTTTGATCAAGGCTATTTGGAGTCCTATATGCCTCACTTATCTGTATGTCAAGTTCTTTCCCCCTCCTTGGGAAGTTTTCTGCCATTACTTCTGTGAAGAGTTTTTTTATGTCATCTGCAATCACTCCTGTTTCTTCATTGACTCCAATCAGTCTTATGTTATTCTTTGCATCGTCTAGCAGCTGCTGCATTGATTTCCTGTGTTCCCTTATAATTTTGAAGCAATTTTTCTTTTCCTCATCTTTAACTGCAATCTTATCTTCTATATCTGAAATTCTGTCTTCACATTGGCTCGTTCTCCTGTGTAGACTTTCAATGGAGTTTTTCATGTCCTGGAAATCTATTTGCATCTGTTTTATGGATTCCATTTGTTTCCTATGTTGGGATTCCATCATGTTCCTCAGCTCCTGTCTAGATTTATTAATCATGTCTTGCACTAGGAGCACAATCTCTCCTCTTATCTGAGAAATTATTTCTGATTTCATTTTTTCCAGATCCCCTTTTGTTGCCAGTTCAGTGGGTCCAGGTGGTTGAGTATCAGAGTGTTCCATCTCATTTCCCTTTGGGGTTGCTGAAGGTGATCTGGAAATCTGGTTTTGAGACTTATTTACATGTTTTCTCATTTTGATTGAGGGGGCTGGGGGGTGCTGCTGGCACCTGTGAAGATAACCTCCTCTGAGCTGGGAGAGGTGGGACAGGGGCCAGGAGTGGTGGTAGGGATGGTGGCCCAGAAGTCCCTTCCTCTGGGCTGGGAGCAGCGGGAGGGATGGTGGCCAGGAAGCCCCTTCCTCTGGACCAGGAGTAGCAGGATGGTGGCTCAGAAGCCCCTACCTCTGGGCTGGGAGTGCCGGGAGGTATGGTGGCCTGGATGCCCCTTCCTCTGGGTTGGGAGTGGTGGGACAGAAGGCGGCCCAGTAGCCCTTTCCTCTGGGCTGGGAGCAGCAGGAGGTATAGTGGCTAGGAAGCCCCTTCCTCTGGACCAGGAGCAGTGGGACGGCGGCTCAGAAGCCACTACCTTTGGGCCGGGAGCGGTGGGACTCAGTATGGTGGTCTGGTGTACTCTTGTGTCTTTGTAGTGTGGAACCAGGTGGCTGCCTGTCTGCAGGGGGCCAACACAGCACATTCCACGTGACTCGTGACCTTGGTAGGGCATCCGCAGACCTGCCTGTCTGCAGTGGGCCTACCTGGCGTGTTCCGCCCCTTTTGAAATTTTAAGACAGGGTCTTGTAAAATTGCCCAAGTCACCCTCAGACTTGTAATCCTTCTTCCTCAGCCTCCCAAGAAGCTGAGACTATAGATGTGCAGCAATGTACCCAAATGTGACCATCTCTTATGGCTTGTTCATTCCTGTAGGTGTGCGTAAGCCTTTTTGCAGGAGGGTGGTAATTTGTGTTAATAGTAATAATGTGTCTATGAGTTGAAGGAGTTACTGGTTTAATTTAATTTTAAGCATATGCTCTTATAATTCACTTTCTTTACATGCATTGGACATATTAATCATTCTTGCTGAAAATATTTTATCCCATCCCAAGTCAAAATCTCCAAGAAGCATTGTTGCATTAATTTTTTTAAAAATCTGCTAAAATCAAACTCATTATGCCTGGATTTTTAGTTATGTAAATACACAAGGGCAACTGTCACTTTAAAATCATTTGCTTATGGCCAATGTTTCTGCTGACCTTATTTTTATTTTTTGAACAAAAATTATGTACTTTAAGGTGTACAATGTGGTTTTGATATACATACTGAACTGATTACTACAATCAAGCTAATTAACAAATGCATCTCTTTACATAAGTATACCTTTTTAAATGTAGTGAGAACCCTTTAGATCTACTCTTAGCAAATGTGCAGTACACAATACAGTACTATTAACTATAATCACTGAGCTACCCATGAGACCTCTAGACTTTATTCAATCACTTAACAGGAACTTTATGCCCTTTGACAAACCACTGTCCATTTCTCTTCCCTTTGGCTGCTACATTCAACTCTCTGATTCTGTGAACTTGACTTTTTTAGATTCCACATATGAGTAAGATCATACAGGATTCTTTTCCTGTCTGGCTTACTTCTCTGAGCATCTTCAAGGTCATCCATTCTGTTACAAATGGCATGAAATTTCCCCTTTAAAAATCAGAATAGTATTCTATTGAAGGTGTATACATTGTACATAACAATTTCCTTGTCCATTCATACTTTGATAGACACTTGTTCCCATCTTTCAACTATTGTGAATAATGCTGCAAACAACATTAAAGTGCAGATGTGTCTTTAAGACATTGATTTCATTTCATTTGGGTATACACCTGTAAGTGGAAGTGTTGGATCATATGGTAATTCTATTTGCAATTTCTGAAGAACCACTATATTATTTTCCATAATGTTTGTACCAATTTACAATTCCCACCAATAGTGTGTAATATTTCCCTTTTCTTCACATTCTTACTAACATTTATCTTTGATAACAGCCATCCCAGCAGGCATAAGGTAATAGTTCCCTGTCACTTTAATTTCCATTTCCCTAATGATTAGTGATGTTTAGCATTTTTTCATCATCTTGTTGGCCATCTGTATGTCATCTTTGGAAATATATTCAAGTCCTTTGCCAATTTAATCAGTATTTTTAGTATTGAGTTTTAAATTTATATATTAGATATTAAATCCTTGTCAGATACATGGTTTAAAAATATTTTCTCCCAATCCACAGATCCTCATTTTTTGTTGTTATTGTTTCCTTTGCTGTGTGGAGACTTTATGGTTTGACATAATGCCATGAGTTTATTTTTGCTGTGCTTTTGGTGTCATACTGAAAAAATTATTTCCATGACCAAGGCCAATGAGCTTTGTGCATTTTTCTTCAGACATTTTACAGTATCATGTCTTAGATTTTAAATCTTTAATCCATTTTGAGTAAGGTAAGTCCAATTTCATTGTCCTTTGTGCAGATATCCAGTTTTCCCAATATATTTGATTGAAGAGACTGTCCTTTCCCTGTTGTATTTTTGGCACTCTTGTCATATAGAATGTCAAAGATCAGTTGACTGTAAATGTGTGTTTATTCCTGTTCCCTTGATCTATATGTCTGTTTTCATGCCAGTACCACACTACTTGGATTCTTAAAACCTAATAACATATTTTGAAATTAGGAAGTGTGATGTTTCCAGCTTTCTCTTGCTCAAAAGTGCTTTAGTCAATCAGCATCTTTTGTGGTTCCACACAAATTTCAGGATTCTTTTTTTCTATTTCTGTACAAAGTAGAGTTTTGGACCTTTGATAGGCATTGGATTTTATCTGTAAATCACTTAGCATAGTTAGTATGGTATTTAAGAAGCTCTTATTTTAGGAATCATGCAGGTACTCATGGTGAATTTTTGTGTGTTCTAACACTTAACATTTGTCTTCTAAACCAATTCTTACTGTCCCTCCATCCTAAGTTCTCTACGTGTTTTTAAGTCTTTATCCTATTACATAAATGTACATGAGCTACTTCAAGTTGTTTTAAGGAAAGATATAGAAATGGAGTGTAAATACCTTATTAAATAATATTTATTACCAGGCTGCAAAGTTCTCCAGTATTCATGTGTATTTTATTCTTTGAGTACAAGACGATGGTCCTGGCTCACACTGTTTTTACCCACAAGTTGTACAGAGACTGTTTAAAGAACATGTCCCAAATGTCAGGAAAGTGAGACCTGGCAATCGAGCTTGGCAAGCAGCTCTGTGAAGGACTGGGACAAGTCGCTTAATACTTCTTGTGCCTCAGCATCCCTAGCACTGAAGTGAATGAAGTGGTTGGAAGGAATTATTCTCTATTGTCCCCTGAAGCCCTGCTGTCTTTAATTCAGAAGCTATCTACATGGAGTGTGAATGTTTGCCTTTTCTCCTCAAGCTAATTCCAGTTAGTTGTCAAATCCAATTCTCTGTGACTGGATGGATGCCTTACTCTTCCTCTAGGGCACTTCTCACTAGTTAATTCTTACTAGGTGTTTTATGGAAGTGCTAAATATCATTGCAGCAAAGCAGATAACACGACATGGAGGAAAGGAATGTAACACAATTTCATTGTGCAATACACTTTTATTTTCCTTTTACATTTGCAGTCATCTTTGAGTAATCGTGTAAACAATAGAATGGAATGAAATTACATTAAATTGTATGCAAATGGCTCTAGAACACCTTAACAATTATGACAAGGCAATTATAAATAACTTTTTTTCCTTAGTAATATATATTTGCTTTTTAAAGTACATTAAAGAGCTGCCGTATCTAGGGTTAGCTAGGAAAGAGCAATGGTACCATCCTGGGAGCCCATCTCCCTGAAAGTTGAGACTCCAATTTCCAAAATCCTAAGGTTCATTACTTCCATAATACATGGTCAAGCAGAAGGCTAACTGGGTTGAAAGTATTTATTCTTGAAATTTAACAGCACTTTTATCTTCTAGTCATTGCACAAAACCCTTTCTATTACTTTCACTTCACCTGGGAATGCTGCAGAATTTCAAGTAAAACTCAAGATTCTGGTATTTTCAAGTTTATCACCTTTAGAATAACAAATCCTATCACTTATGGAGAGCCAAATCAGAGATGAGTACATAGTTAGCAATCTAACAGAATGGCAACATTTTTATAGCATTCTAAATGTTCCAATGAAGCAAAACTTACATATGCCACCTTATGTAGAGGAAATTTTAGATCTGAGACTCTTCCAAAGAAAAAAGCCTCAGGCACATTCTTAATATGAAAGTTTGCAAGGCACCTCCCTCCCTCTCCCAAGAGACAATCAGGTTGTGGATTGGATTTTAGGCAAATAAACCAAAAGAATAAGCATCCAAATTCCTAATTCAGTCATTTCAAAAATTAGAAGTTACAAAGACTCCAAAGATAGACCTGAAACTTTTTTTGTTTAAATAACAAGAGATTAACTGCAAGAAGCATATAATCAAAACTTTTTTTCTTATAGCTAAGGTTTTGTAATGCATAAATATATGAAAAATAAAATTCACAGTCAGTTTTAAAACTAGAATTCAAGTTTGGCTAATAAATCTTAATTTTATAAGTATATTAATTTCTAAGTACAACATAAAAGAGGCAGTACTGTCAAATGTACAATTAAACTATTATAACAGAAATAATAACAATGAAAGGAGAATAGGCTTCTAATAGAAAATTCTTTTTGTTGCCAATAAATAGGACCACCTGAGTGTATTTCAGATTCTTTTCACTTAAGGGCTATCCAAATTGATTGCTAAGAATATTAAATAGCTTTTGGAAAAATCAGCAACAGTCGTGCAGCTGTGGCATTTGCTTGTTCTCGTACTGTGGATTGCTAGAGAATAAAGCAGAACTTGGAGGGTTGCAAGTTTTAAAAAATTATTTTTATCCCATTTCAACGAAGCCAGCCTCTTCACAATCTCCCAATTTTGCTGGGAACTGGGAGTGAGGGGAGGGAGGAAGTGGAGGGGAGGGGAAGAAGGGAATCCGGCAGGACAGATCAGGGTGCTAGCCAGGGACATACATCAGCTCACACTCAATTGAGCAAACCCAATCAGCTTCACTTCATCAGGAATCTCCGATCCATCACAGCCAGAAGCCTGAAAGGGAAAAAGAAACCTTCAGTCCTGAGTTGTCACTGCTGGGGATTAAAAAAAACTTGTTCCTGTGATGGCAGATGAAAGCACAGGCACAATGTGTAAAGGAATGGCGTGGCCAGCTCTTTCAGGGTAGATCCCAAGAATCACCCTTGTGAATGGCTATTGGGTGCTATGTGGCTGCAGAAATCTGGTCATTGAATGCCCAGCACTGCAAAAACAAAGAAAAAAAAAAGAAAGAAAGAAATCTGGCCATTGTGCCAACAAGTGTAGAACAAGAGCGGGGAACGAACTGCTGTACATTAAAACAACACCACACCAGGCTTCAGTTTTGGAACTGCCAAGAAAACAGGATGGCCAAGAAGCCACATTCAAGATTTTTTTGCAGTGCTAGGATTTAATCCCAAGGCCTCATGGACACACTGAAGTACTGACTCCCAGTCCAAAACTTTTCAACTAGTACTTCTAATTAGATTCTCTTAGTAATAATTATTGAAAGGATGTTTGTGAAAATAGATTACCAGGGGGCAAATTAAACCCAAATATCTCAGCTGTGAAACTTGTCAGCAAAAAAGAAGTGATCACCCAGTATTAGTATGGTTCATAGGCAACTGCAACTTAAACACTAGAGAGTAAGGTTACAGGTAAAGGTCTTTGCTGCATACAGGTTGGATGCTGGGTGTCCCCCCCATAGGTCCATGTGTTAAATAAAGGATCGGTCCTCATAGTGGTGTGAAAGGGAGGTGGTGGAACCTTTCAGAGCTGGGTCTGGTGGGAGGTATTTCAGTCACTGTGCTGAGCCCTGGAGAGGGACCCTGTGAGCTCAGCATCTGCCTCTCTCTCTTTTGCTGCCCAGTGTTGAGGTGAGTGATTTTGCTCTGCCATGCATCCCCACCACAGTGTGCTACTTTGTCACAGGCCCAAAACAACAGGGTCAACTGATCATGAACTGGGGGCTCTGAAACTGTGAGCCCAAATAAACCTTTTTTCTTTGTAAGTTGATTGTCTCAGGTATGCTTGTTATAGTAACAGAAAGCTGATCAACACATAACAAAATTCTTTACTAGAACAAAATTTTGTTGTAATATTTTAGGACCTTATTAATTGCCTTGAATTGGCCCAAATTATAGTGTGTCAGATGCTTTGTTTTTCTTACTTTAAAATCAGAAGGAAATGGAAATAAGCCATTACTTTGTAAATCTCTCATAAGTTATAGTTATTTTTAATTCTGTTGTTGTTTCCTCTTCCCTCTTTTACATACACCTGTGCACTGACACACATGCATACCAACACAGCACTTACGTGTCACCATTCTAAGTTTCCTCTTATAAATCAGAATGGACATTATGTAGGAACCACAAATAAGGAGAAAAAAGTTTGATGAGTGCCTGGGAATGGATGATTAATTACCAAAGGATCATATAAACCTCTCCTGGGCTTAATTCCTACTAAACTATTGTCAAAACTATTAGTTTCCTGTGGAAAACAGACCCTTCCAATCACTACAAGTAACCTCCCTAGCACGACTTACAGGCATGTGTATGTTAGTCATGTTCCAAAAAACTACAAAACCAAGCCTGTCAACGCTAGCATTTTCCATTACAAAAGCAGCTAACTAGAATATATTTAAAATATTTTACAAGTTTTAAATAAGTGTCTTTAAAATGACATTCAGTATTGAGTCATTAATGCTTGTGTAAGAAAATCAGTAGCCTACAGGGTTGGGATATGAGTCATTATCCAAAGATTAGCATCTACTTTGTGCCTGTCCAAAGATACCTCTCCTTTCCCTTGACAGATGAGCTATTCAGTGAAGTGCAATTTTCATTGTTTGTGTTGCCAGGGGCAGTGAGATCAGAGAGGCTCCACTGCCTTTCACTATTAACAAGGATTCACAGGCACAGCAGGCATTTTAGCCCAGCTGTCTCCGGGTGGTGTCTGCCACATTGTTACTCCAATAGTCACCTCCCCTGCCCAATTCCTCATTCCATTACCAATTTGTTCATCTACCCTCTGAAACCTTCCCTCTTCTCTCCTGTGCAGCTCTTGCTAACATCACTTACTCAACCCACTGAATGTTGTCAGAGACAATTTGTGTGACAACCAGATGACTGACAAACATCTGAGGACCAACTATGCTGCTGCTGGTAACAAAATAGGGTCACATTGCAAGTGGGAAGTACATGAAAAGCTTCAAAGTGTATCAGAAGCTTCAAAGCTACATTAGACATTTGGCAATGTGATTATCAGGAGGTTAAAGTGACTAGGAATAAAAACAAAATGTTCAGCAGTGGTTAAACTGACTAGGAACAAAAGAGAAACCCCTTCTAGTGAAGAGTAAGAGAAGCAGGGAGGTGACACAGTGACAGTGGGTGATCAGCCTGTGGTTACTGACCGGGGCTGTGGGGAGTCTTCTGAGGGTTCTTGTCCCACCTCTGTCCCCAGCGCCTGGCCACTTTTCTGCCATGCTTGCTTCCTGGTCTGGCCATGTAGGAAGGGTGTGTTCATTCCAAGGCCCTCAGTGGACCCTCACCACCTCCTGCTCTCCCTAAACCATTGCTCTCTCCTTTCCCCTCTCCTCTCCTCACCTGTGCCTGCACCATACAAAGGAGGACAATATGCAAATGATTCTGAAACTCAGAGAAAAGGAATCAGAGAACCATCCAAGTAGCAGTGTTCAAACTGCTGGGCGTCAAGATTTTCTTATACTCTTCAAAATGATGTGAGACTCAAAAAAGCTTATGTTTATGAGGGTTATTTTCTTTTACTCACTGTCTTAGCAATTAAAACTGAGAAAGTTTTATAATAGTTTAGCACTAAAACATGTACAAAATATTTTAAAATAATTTTATAATCATTATACTTGAAAACAAAACATGTTTATGTAGGTTACATTTATTATACACAATTAGAAATTAAAACAGAAATACTTACTTGATTCATTACACATTAGTAATAATAAACTACCTGTTGACAAAATAAAATCTATATTGAAAAATAACCACAGTGCCCCCCACTAAAAACTAACAACAAAACCACTGAAAGGATTGATACTGCTTTCTATTTTTGCAAACTTCTTTAATGTCTTGTTTCATAGAAGACAGCTGGATACTTATACATATTTCTGCATTTAATTCACTCCATTATGTTTCTCTTGGAGTACATAAAGAAAATCCAGCCTCATACAAATATGTACTTAAAAAAGGGAAGAGCATTTTAATGGCTTTTCCAAATAGTTGTGGATATCATTCGCTAGCATACCAAACTTTCTTAGTAGTAGTTTCTTAAAGGTTAGTTGTGATGTGGAATGTAAAGCTGTAGCACTGAACTTTTTATAGTGTTACATTAAAATCCATTCATTTCGCTTGCCTTTGGAATGGATCTTTTATTTGTGAATGATTTTTAAGCATCATTGAGTTTTTGCAGATATTCTAAATGTTAACATTTTTCATTATAAATATGAAAGTTTCATTATATAATGTCAACAAATCATATTCATTAATATCACCCATCATCAATCCCATCAGAAAATCTTTAAGTATGGGGGGCTGGCAAGCTTACACTGGCAGATGCAAGTTTTCCAAAATCCTATTTTTACTTGAAAGCTTGAATTTATTATTGACAACAAGTAATCTCCTTTTTTTTAAGGGTCAATTTTACTTTGTTCATTTTGGGGGAAAAAGCCTGCCAAATACCTAACATTAAACTCACTACATGTTAACAAAAATAAGTTTGTCAGTCATTCTTCCAAATAAAAATAATGTTTCATTAAAAAAAGTTGAGCTCACAACCAAACAATATCACAAATGTTTTTCTTGGAGTCTGTCATGGTTGGTACTTCAGTATATAGAAGTGATTTCCATTTTGTGACATGGAATATTAAAGGGAAGTATCCTCAAGCTGAGATTAGATAAAATAAAAATCACTTCCTGCCTCATTAGGATAATTCCTAAGTAAAAGTGCCTTCACCTTTTTACAGTGAGTGAGCAATGATTATTAGCACAGTTTGATGTCACTGCCTTGATTTGTGGCACCATCATCAGTTTTACCCATTGTTATGGTTTGAATCTAAAGTGTCCCCAAAAAGTCTAGTGTGTTTAGAGGTAGGGCTTTTGGAAGGTGATTGGATCATGGCAGCACTATACTTACCAGTCTCTCAATCATAGCTGAATGTGCTGTTGGAAAGTGGTGCATGGTTAGAGTCTGGAAGGATATATTTGTGTCTCTGAACTTTACCTTCTCTCTCTGCTTCCTGGCTGCCAGGGGATGAGCAGCTTTTCTCTACTAAGCCCTTCCACTCTTCCATTTGTGCCTTGGAATTAACTGACCATGGACTCAACCTTCTAAAACTGTGAGCCAAAATAAACTTCTGCTTTAAATAGTGGGCATTGGGGAGCCTCAGAGGATTGACATCTACACCTTCTGAGCCTTGACTTAAAACTGAAGGTGTTCAGAACATGCTACCTTTGCCCTTCCTAAGTACCCCTCCAAAATACACCACTCTGGCATGTTGTTTTAAGTTAAAGACACTAAGTAGAAGGAAAGGCACTCCGATCTGACCTTCTGAAAACAGGAGCTAACCCTCCCACAAGGAAGGTATCCTCCCTGCACCTGGAAGAGGAAAATCAAAGGCCAGAGAAATTGGTACAAACCTTGTTAACTAACCTCTATGTTCTGATGCACTTCTCTACATTCACTACCCTCATCCAAGTCCCCTTGTCTTGTTACATTTCCACAATCTACTGTTCTTTACTGTCCAATTCCATTACCAGTGTTCAACTTTAATAGCTTCATTGTGTCTTCAGTTCCCTATGAAAGCTCCTATGTCATTTAAGACTTATATTACATAAGTCTGGTCACAAGGCCAGGGTTCAAACACCAGCTCTGCCATCTCCTAGCTTCGCCCCTGGAACTCCTTTGTCTCAGTTCTTATATTTGCTAAATAGAGTTAACAGTATCACTCTCCCAACGAGACAACAAAAAGACTTCCAGAACTAAAGAAGGGCTTCAGCAAAATTTAGTCAAATCTGCATGGAGTATAAATGTTAGCAACCAAGTAGCCATTCAAACATGTACTTAAAAATTAAGCCAATTAATTCAGTCTTTTTAAATACCTTTAAAGGCCACCAACTTGAATATACTTATTGAACTTAGTTGTTTGAAATATTTACACCAGTTAATTTTCAACATTTAGCCAAAAGCAAAAACAAAAGGCTTTAATTGATTTTTAAGAACACCATATTTAAGAAATCTCATCTCTGTTTCAGAAGATCAACTTCACTTGCACAGGAGAAACATGAGAAATACCCCAGATTGTATTCTGTGTTTCTAAATAAATAAATGCTCTGAAAAATCTCCTATATACAAATAAACTTCCTTTTTCTCTGACAAAAAAAAATGACTTATATTACATAAATGTGTAGGTTTTTCTCTTGTTGATCACCAGTTTAATTCTTAGGACCAGCCAAAAATCCCTTCAAAGGCACAGGTAAAATTGTGCCTTCCTTACTAAAGAGAAATGGACACACTATCAGAGACTTCTAAGACAGTGTAAAGCACCACACTTGTTATCATGGGAATATGAGCCCTAATTTCTGAGTGCCAGCTTCTCCTTACCCTGCCTATGGGGCCAGCAGGTGCGGCTCATGCCCACAGGATGTGCTAAAGGTGTGGCTGCTGAGCATTTGTCACCAGGGATTCCCTCTGCCACAAATGTGGCATTTTAGAATTAGCAGGAGACTTCAAAAACGTGATTCCTGCATCCACTCCAAAGGTTGTGAGTGAACTGGTCTGGGGTGTGGACGGGCACTGGGATGTTTTTGAGTTTCCCAAGTGATTACAAAGTGCCCTAAAGTTTGAGAAACGCTAATCTTTTCCAGTGCCTCCCAAAGTGTGCAGCTGCAACTTTCCTTCAGCCTTGGTTCTTATCAGAACCACTCGGAAAGCTTATTAAAGATTCCTGTGCTTCAGCCCCCAGAGACGCCAACTTCTGGGGCCTGAGATGGGACCCATGTTATCATTTTTATTAAGTTTCCAGGCTCTAAGTGAAGCCAGTCTGGGGACCACCCCTACAGAGTCACCACTTTAGAGCAGGGGGCCGGGCTGCCATGTGGGTCTTTTCTTTCCCCGCTTTGGGTACTAGGGTTTGGACTCAGGGTCCTTGCACAGCACTACCCTACCTCTTTAATTTTGAGCTACGGTCTTCCCTAAGTCTCTAAACTTCACAGGCTGGGCTCCAACTTGAGATCGCCCTGCCTCAGCCTTTCAGAGTGCTGGGATTACAGGAGCGTTCTTGAACTGGCCATTTCCCTTCAGACCTTCATCTCATCCTTTTCCTTTTCATCAGGAGAAGAAAGTTAACTCTTAGTTTTACCCATTTCAGTCTTGACTTTACCTACGTTTTGCGAAATGATGTTTTATATAGTCATGAAGCATCTAAATATGCCTAAGTACTTCTAAAAAATTGCTAAAATGATTATAAAATCTCTATCTGCAATGGATACAATGTTATTGAATGCCAGCAACTAAAATCTGTAATGTTCTCATAACTGTGTACCAACTGAGTGTTAATTACATGTATTTACATTGGTATTCTTTCAAGGGAAAATTACATATACCTTATTTCATATTTTCACTAATGCAATTCCAAAAATTCCACATTGAAAGGAACGAGGCTCACCTACATTACAAAAATCTCAAGGTAGCAAATTTAAAAATAACTTAGAATGTTTAGAAAAACCTTTCTTAGGACTTACAACAACCCTAACAAGGTACTGATATGTCAAAGTCAAAGTATGTAATCTTGGAGATGAAACGCCCCTTGTGCCTGAATTGCTTTGTTAAAAGTGAAAAGAATCTGATCTCCCAGCCCCTGGCTATGCCAAGGATGGAAATCATGCGTGTTTTATTATCTCATCTGTCAAATAAGGCTAAACATCTCACTGGGCAGAGAAAAAAATAAATGTACTTGTTTCATATAACCTATATCCTTGTCACTTTTATCCTTCGGCCACTGTTTTTGTTATACAAGCAGATATACAAGATGAAGATAAACACCTTTAACAAACCTGAACCAAGTGGTAGACAAGGAGATGACGACTGAGTCATCTACACAATGTGTCTCAACCTTGGCAAGGCGCTGGAATCACCAAGACGTGTTGTCAAAATTCCCGAAGTCCAGACTGCGCAGCAAACTATCAGGACAGGACCTGGGTGCTAGGGATATTCTTCAAGGGTCTCCATGGTCCCCTGAATGAAGTCAATGTGCAGGGAGGTAAAGAACCACAGTACCAAGATACTGTTCTTCTTCGAACAATTTTCAGGCCCCTGGCATTCATTTTTTAGAAAGCAATGAAACCTCTGAGATTGAAATCATGATAAACTGGGCCGGGGATTTAGCTCAATGGTTCCGGCGCCTGCTTCGCAAGCGCAAGGACCCGAGTTCGATCCCTGGTACCAAAAAAACAAAACAAAACGGGGTAAAATCATGATAAACAGCAGAGAGAGACAGCAATAGTGTTTATGAGGAACAATGCTGCTGCAACACTTTGATCTTTTATTCTTCAATAGAATAACCAAATTGATGAAGGAAGGCAATACATGTGAATCTCTGAAGTATACTAGGGTATTAGTGGCCTAAAGAAAATTAGGCCAAAAACTCAGTTCAAATTAGCTCTGTCAAATGGATCTAAACCTGGCTGGCTGCTGGCAACAACAAAGAAACCCACTCAGGCTTTAACAAGGGCTGGACAGAGAGTTAAGTGATGAAACAGGTCACTCAAGTTTGGTTTTGTTTAACATCTTTAACTATCTTTGGGGAAAAAGGCATCAACTTCCATGTACTGAGAACACCACAAGACCACACTGTGAAGCTGTAGCAGGAAGGAACACACATATAGATTTGCTTCTAGGATTCTCCTATGCCAGACAGAATTATTCAACCTTTAAGGTACAAGAAAAGACTCAGTCTCAGCTGATGTGAATGTATCCACTCACCCAAAAGGAGGAATCCACATACAGGAAACCCTCAAGCCACACTTTGCTGGGCTACCTCTAAGAAGGAGCAATTGTTGAGAGCAGGGCTATGGAGCTAGACCAGAGCAGTCTGCAGCTTCCACTGTATGATCATGGCCAAGAAAACCCCATTGAGGCACAGGCTTCCAAGACGGAAGGGACCTGCTACCAGAGGTAAGGTACACAAAAGATCTAGGGGGCACCTGGTCAGAGGGCTGTGTCATGCTCAGGGCTATGGGTTTTAGAAGAGGACAGTGAAGAGCCTAACCTTTGGGAACACTTTGGACCTGAAGGATTACTCTGTCTGTAGCCACAGAATGGTACCCACAGCTGGGCAGTGGGGACTGTCAGCAAGAACAGCAGGATCCGAAGATGACAGGACCCTAAGGTGCTAGAGACAGAGACGAACAGGGAAGAATCAAGAAAGAATCCAGGAAACAAGTAACGTTGATTGGAGGGGGGGACGAGGGAAAATGTTACACTATTTTTACTGTCTACCTGCAGAGAATATAGTAGTTATGTTTATAAAATCTTTGTCGGTAGGAAAGGGCCAGTGTTTTACCAGAAAGCAAATTTAGAGCTAGTGGGAACAAGCCAGCAAGAAAGTTTCTAATGCTTTTCTCCATCTTCATGTCCAAAATTAGGAAAATGTTCTGGAGATGGTAGAAAAACTAGAGGGACATTTATATTGGCTTGAAATGCTGACACAGGGTGCCATTTTCTCGTCATACGTCCTCACATAAACAAAACATGTTTACAAAACTACAGATGAATTAGAAACAATAGAGGTGACAGTACAGTCCCAAACCAGACGACGAATTTTGCAATTTGTTATGTCTGAATATAATGTTCGTTTATTAGAAAAGAGACAGAATTTCTTCAGATATAGTTTTTCTTTTTTATTGAGATAGGGTCTCATTATATTGCTAAATTGCCCAGGCTGGACTCAAACTTGTGACCCTCCTGACTCAGCCTCCCAGAGAGCTGGGATTAGAGGCCTACAACACTATCCCTGGCTTTGAGTTCATCTTTTATCACACGGTCTGGCTAGCTGAAATCAGATGAGAAGCGGGACCCAAAAGTTAATTAGCACCAAGTTCACATTTATAGTAACTAAGCATTTAATGTTTTTGGCCATACACATTTTTCATTTAATTCTCACAAGAAACAAAGCAGACCATCAATATGCACTGTGCACAGCAAAGTGCTGGTTGTCTGGATCCTGAATTGCTCATGGCATTCTGTCTGAGTGGTCCTTGATAAGCTTAGTCTATAATTTTAAAACAAGACGCTTATTTGACCTTAATGTACTATTTGCTAAAACGTCCAGTAAAAGTTACTTTCGCCTCATTATCTGGACCTTCTCTCCATCTGCAGCCGTAACTACTGTCTCATGGCTCCACAACGACCCCAGAATGCCCAGTAGTCTGTATCCCTGTGACTACCCAGTGCTTGCTTAAAATCACTAGTGCATAAAAATCGTTCGAATATCTACTCTCTACAAAAACCTGTTACTGTGCTTTCAAATGTGAAGGTAAAATGTTACATCTTTGTTCATAGCTTTCAGTGAGCAGCTCCACAGTCCCTTCCAATTACCTACACCATTTCCACAACAATCAGTCTCTATTTTTAAAAGTCAGAACCACTTGGCTTTCACCTCAGGACAACTTTACTAAGAATGATGCTTTGAAAAGAGTCTAATTTTTCATGGTCAAGTTGCCATACAAACTGGAAGCAAAATGGTACATCCGGGCTTTCAGATTCTCACATGGCCACTCTTAATCAAAGATGTGACGGGGAGAGAACAAGCTCTACTCACAGGAGAGGAAATTTCTAGTCATGATCAGAAAATGTTCCCAAATACTGCCAAGGCAAATGACAAATACCAAAAATTTATCCCCAAAGAAGACATCAACAACAATAAAATCACAGAATAGGGTGATTAAACTACATTACTTTTCTTTGCTGGCAACAGCATAGCCAGTATTATCTTCTTCTATAACTTTCCACTTACCAACTTAAATGTCAATGTTTTTAATGCTTTGGGATCATCTACAATCTTCTGTAAATTAGCAGCCACTGTAAAATACAAACATGGAGAAAGAGCGTCCAAATTATTTCCAGTTAACACTAGATTTTCACATCAATGATTCAGAAAATTTGACTAATGATGCAATAAACTGCAAAAGCATTTCTTTCACAGACATTACAAAGTCCATATAAATAACCAAATTACTCTCCTACAGATATTCTCTACAACCATTTATATCATTTTGGCAATCTTGTATCTGTGCACATCTGAATTAATCGCTGTATGTCAATCCCCCATTTCAAATAAAAAAATGTGAAATTACTTTCTAGTGGAACGTAGAAATGACTGCAGTCCCCAGCCTCAACCACTTTGTTCATCTAAACACTCATTACTAAGAAATTTATTAGCCAGGAGAGGGCAGTGCAAAACAAAGAGGAGACTACAAAAACACTTTCTTGGGAAATAACAGGTCAGCACATATGAACTCCTGGCCTATAAATTCACTCAATTCTCTGCACCCATTTTTATCTAAGCAACAAAATACAGTGGGTGACCTCTACAACTCAGGTGGTGCGTTTTAATGCTTTCAGAACACAGTGATCTGTCAGACTTGTGAAGTGCTAACTTGAACAATACCTGAGTCTGCTGAGCAGGGTCATGCACCAGAGGCTGCCAGCTTGCAACTCAGTACTGAAGATGTGTTTTCAGGATCAGCTGGATCCATCAGGGACCTGTCCGGCTCACTCAGGTGTCATGATGCATCTGATACCTGAGCAGAGGAGTCAGCTTTTCCTGGTTACTCCTTTGACTTAGGGGACTATTTATTAGCAGAGTTACCAAAAGGTAATGATGATGGAAATTTAAAACTTTGCCTTTTCCATATCCAGACCTCAAGGCTAAACTACTACTGAGCGTCAAGTAAGGGCTATTGATTAGGGAAGAAGTTACTACTGGAAAAAACCAAAAATTACTTGCTGCTTCAGCAGTTGGGTATCTAAAAACCTATCTGAATTTTTAAGATTAAAAAAAATTTAAGAGAAGAAAATAAGCAAATATTTTGAGAAAAGTGTCTCAAGTAGAAACTTTATACATGGAAAACAGAAGGAAATCTGTTTTTCTCAGAGGTTGATGGAAAACAATCTAAGTCAAAGATCTACTGAAGATTAGTTTATTTCATCTAACCCATCAGCTTCAAAGAAAAAAAATGAAAACTATATACTACTCAAATTTCTCTCTACAAACCATAATTACCAGCATCATTTTATCTTCATTTGTTGCCTTCTTAATACTGTACTTCTGCGCTGAGCCATCGCCAAGGTTTCATTGTTACCAGCCCCTCCTTCTCCTCTCTCTCCCTCCCCCTGCTCTATGTACACATAAGCAAGCACATATACATCAGACATGTGCTGGGCCACCAAACCCACGATGCCCAGCATCACCAAGCTTCTGAATCCAGTAATGTCCTGAACACAGTCTGGATACTAAAATCACCCAGTAATTCATGAAAGTAATTCATGGCTCTTGGATTAAAAAGCTCTGCTAGAAAAGCCTGTCCACCAGAGCCAGGACTGATTATGTCAGGGCATCCTGACTATATACAAACTGCAGCAAATGAACACAGTAACCATTTTCTTAAAACATAAACGTGTTGAAATAGTTTCTCCGATTTGGCTTGATTTCACGAGTTGCCAGAAAGTCTTCATATGAATTTCAGTTCTTTCATTAGAGTACCTCAGTTAATATGGATGATGTCCTGCCTTTTTCTGGGTCATCTAATTTCAGCCTGTTCCAATGTTCAGCCAAAAGCAGAGCTTCGTCCTACATGAATGCACAACCCTCTCTCCTGCTTACACTCACAGCTACCATGGTCCGTTTCCAGGGAATGGGCAAAACAGGCTGTGGACCAGAAGGCTAGACTGAGTCGCTGGCATCTTAAACAATCATCCTGGGATCCAGGCTGCTCAATTGTGAGCCCCACACCTCTGGGACATTAGAAATTCAAATTCTGTCTTCAGCTCAGAGCAAAAATAGCAAAACTGGCCACTTACCTGATTACTTATCCCAGCTGCTAGGCTTATTTTCAATTTGGTTGATTCTAATTTGCTATAAAGTGCTATAAAACACCTTCATTTAACTGACATCACATAAAATTCAGGGTGATGCTAATTTCTCTTCCAGTACCAATGCTCATTAAAAAGATGGGTGTCACTGCTTTCTCCCTTCTCCTGACTGTGCACCTGGATTTCAAAAATAAAAATGCTCCTTACCTGGCATGTGAGCTGAGAAGGAAGAGCCGGGTAGGGTTGGATGTGATTTTAGGGCTTCTTACACATGCGTGGAGACCACTGCACTTGGTACTTTAAAAGACTGGTATCTAAAGACAAGGGGGTTTCTGAAGCCTTCTAATCCAATGGCCATCAACTCCTTTCAAACCATGCCCAGCTTCCCCAAATAAACTCATTCCCTTGGTTTCACACAGACTCTGTGATCTTCTTTGAGCTTCCTGTCCTCCTCCCCAGGCCACTAACTGTGCTGTGCTGCTGTTTGGAGAAACAGGGACACCAGTGATATGCACTGAGGCCCCCAGGACTGGAGCCCTCTGGCCCTGTTCGCTATTTCTGTTTATTTGCATTACACTTAAAGGGTTGCATACCTGGATACCTGTCAGGACAGAACGCTTCTATTTGCTTTTTTGGGATAACACGTGGGTCCTACGATATGGCAGGTATGGTAGGTATTATGCTTAGTGAAACTAATAATATAATGAAGAGCTACATGGAAAAGATGCTGGCGCTCAGTATCTCCTGGGTCTAAACCGAGAAGGAAATAAGATCACTCTGTGGTAATCTATCCAGGGGAGGCAGCAGAGTGCATCTTTCTTTGGCAAACTAAATCTGCCAGTCTCCGGGCACTGCTTTCTCCACAAATTCCTTCTACTCCTAAAATCCTCCACATTTTGATGGTTAGAAAAGTAACAGTTATTCAGTGAATATCTGCAATACATGACTGTATTCGGAGTAATTACTCAAAAGATACAAGGTGTGATTAAAAAATACACTGAAAGTTTAATTTTTAAAGAAATGATTACAGTAAAACCCACACTGCCATTAACACACCTCAAAACATGTCCCCTTATTTGAACACACTGACATCATCATTCTTGCCACTTTATGAAGCAGTTCTGGAAGTCCTCTTTCGTATTTTAATTGCACTGCCTGCTGCCTTAATGCTCTGAATCAATTAAAAATGTTTACCTCTCATGACCATTTTGTGTTTAGGGAAGAGCCACAAGTTGCAAAGTGCCAGCTCTGGTGAGTAAGGTGGGTGAGAACACGCCGTAAAGTTTTTATCTGACAAAAAATTGCCACCCTAGAAGTAATGTGAGACGAGAGCTCTGCCGTGACAGAGGACAGAACTATTCACCTACATGAGTGAGGACCTCCAGAACTGCTCCAGAAAGTGGCAAGAATGATGGGAGAAGTGTGTTTGAAGCAAGGGAGAATATTTTGAAGGAGTTTAATGGCAATGTGTCTTTTATTGTAATATTTTTTTAAAATTTAAACATTCATTGAAGTTTTTGCTCACTCTTTGTACATTTTTCTCCCCAGGTAGCAGCTTATTTCACAACCATTTCACATGGTTGTGATATTATGGTGGTAGTTTGTTAGTTCATTTAATTCCAGCTCACACCCAGCAAAAGCTGAGGGGAAAAGAGGTCCAAGGAGCGCTGAGTATGAAGTACTACCAAGGAAATAAAAAGTGTGGTCTTGGGATACCTCACAACGTGGTGACTTAAAGATGCTGTCCTAATTAGAGACTCCCGGAACATCTGCTGTGTGCGTGGCACTGACACAGAGGAGCAGCGTGAAATGACAGAGACAGTCCAAGCTCTAAGTCGGGGAAAAGGAGGTGAGAGGAGGCTTCTTCTGGATACTGCTACCTCACTGATGCAAAATTACGGGTCGTTACACTTCGGTGTGGGACAAAATAAGAGACTGTCTCCATTCCTGTTCCTAAATCCCAGGCTCGTGTCTTGATAAGATGCACTGAATTCTTGAGTCAGAGAGCCTGTGTTCAGATTCTGCCTCTTGGTTGGACTGGGGGCATTCTGGTTGGCTCTCTGAGCTGGGGTGCATCTGTGAAATGCAGACATTAATGGTGCCTACCTGAGAGGGATGTGTGGGAATGAGGGGCACTAATATGTGTAGAATGCTTACAGCCGTGCTCTGTGTATTGCAGGTGAACGATGAACACAGGTGAGAGATTTCTGCCCTGGACACCTGTAGTATCTTTACTGGCTTCCCTGTCTTCAGTCTCAGCTCCCTGCAGTCCTCTTTCACACACTCATCCATTTCCTGGAGAATCTGGACCACAAATTAGAACGGGCTGCCTAATGTAGGAAATACCATTTCAACTTCCAGGTAAAGTCCACACTTTTATCTTGCTCTAGTGACCTACCTCTGCAGCATGTACTTTGCCATTTCCTACTCTAAATTGCCAACCAGAATAATTCCCTTAACTACACTCGCTTCTAGGTCTCTATCACTGCTCTTATTGTGTGCTGAAATCATCTGTACATTCTGATTTCTCTGCTAGATTCAAACACTTTTATGATCCAGACAAAACCTTATTCTGTGTAAAAGGCATATTTCTGAGATCTACAAAGACTTCTCAGGCCTCCACTGTTACACCCCAAGAGGCCACTGCTATCTCTCGTCTAGGTGCCACAGTAGCCTGCGGTATCTTCACTTCAGCCCCTGCTGGCCACAGCCAACCTTACCCAGTAATCAGGTAAGCCTGCAGACAGGCCGTCCGACTGTGCTACATTTCCTTCAACCTTCTGGTTTCTTCCCAGGTCAGGGTAAAATCCGTGGTGTCTCCAATGGTCTATACAGCCCACCTGGCCAGGCCTCCCACTCCGTCTCCCTCAGCCCTCAGCACACTCTTTCTCCTCTTGCTCCACCCCCAGCCATAATGGCCCCTCATGTGCACCCTTGAGCATTTAGAGAAGGCTCCCACTGAGGACACCCGAACCTGCCTGCCCTCTGCTAGAAGCACTGTCCTCCATGAGAGCCCCCTCCCTTCCAATTTCTGCTACTACCCATTCACCACCCCCAAACGCCCATCGCACTATCTCTTTACTCAGAACTTTTTGTTCTCAGAGTCCTTATCACCCTGTGACATGCTAGCTATTTATGAATTATGTGCCTCTTCAGGTAACGCCACATGCTCAGAACATAAGCTCCAATTAATGAAGACCTTATCTGTCTTGTTCACTGCCATGTTCCCAGAGCCACACAGTGTCAATCTGTGTTGAATGTATGAATAAGTAAGAAATAAATCTTTGAGACACTAGCATCCAGTTGTAGCTGAAAGATATCCTCTAGAAGCATGTATGCAAAATTTTGCATAAAATTTTAGAGGATTCTAAGACTCTCAAAAACCCCAGGTTAAGTCCCTGCAATAGAAGAATTATTCATATTTTCTAAGAATTTCCACAATGTGTCTCCCAAGTGAGAATCCCATTTGTTTTCCCAAAGCAAGTTAACTCTTGGCTCATCTCAAGTAAGCATCAGGTATCATACACTGCATAACCATGATTTTAAAGATTTACCATTTCTCATTCAAAGGTTTTCTGAGATGAGATTCTAGGTCACCCCCTAGCTACCCTGAGAAACCATTGAGAGACAAGAGCAGAGAGCTAGTTCAGATGAAAGGAATCTAGAGTGAACAGAAAAGAATGAAGATGATGAGGATCAATCAGTCCTGCAAGAACTATTCCCAGGTGGATCCCAGCAGTCCCAGGGCTGGGGTGTGGCAGGTATGGAGGTGTGATACCCAGATCATTTCTGCAGGAATGAGGCAACTGTTTCCCATCTGCTAGGTCTGGCAGCTGATAGCTCAGCCCCTGTGGGCCACAGACAGTTGTCTCTACCCAGGTTAGGCCCTCTCTCCAGCGACAGCTTATGAGAGTAAAAAGGCCCTGTTTCCTCAAGCTGGACAATCCTGGGTCTTCCCTGCTCCAAAGCTCCCTTTGCCAAGAGAGGATTTTGCTCTGGGTGAAACACACCAGAATTCCTCCATTTGCCAAATTCCATGCACTTTGCTTCCTGACAGATACTGATCTTGAAAGCACTCCTCAAACACTACCTGCATACATATCTAAGCCTCTAGATTTTCCCCTGGAAAACTCTAAGACCGCACAAGCATGGACATGACACAATCACCTTCAAGGTGTCTCACATTATCAAATTTATGAGACAATGGAAAATGATAAAGTATTGGAGGAAAATGAGAAATGAGTATATTACATATAATTTTATTTCCATTTTACAAAAAAAAAGTCAAATCCTGGGTGGGAAGAAAAGGCAGTAGTTAGAAGAGATACTTGGCTTCTTATAGGTATTATAAAGCAAGCAGCTTTGGGGACCAATATGTCAAACAGACTTGAGTATTAGTATTATTCACCTATAGGAGGAAGTAATTTATGAGAAATAAAAGAAACAGGCATACATCCGCTATTCCCCATAGGATTTGGGTAAATTCCAGTTTGTTACTATCATCTTTTGCACAGTGTGAGAACATGAAACAGGTTGAGACGGGGAAACTGGCTAATACTGAATCTGTTCTTTAAAACACAACCATAAAAACTGATATTTTGATCCTGAATTTCCTTTAATGTGTTTAAGGTAGAGTTTTATGAACTGGCTGACAGCACAGTAATGGAAGGGTCCAATAATCATTATGTTATTATTGCTCATTTTGAAAGCAATGAAATAGTATAATCAATAACCTTGTAGCCTCATTTGGCTAGTGATTATGATATGCCAGTGAGTTTATAGTTTCATTTTTCCTCAGTAAGAAGATGAAAAAAGTAAAAACAAAAGAAAAAAACTAAAATATTGGATAAAGTTTGGAAAACTTTAAAGTTATGCCTGCCAAGAAACCCCAACATTCACTTGATATGAAGGTAAGAATTCATTTATTTTCTTAGTAAAACAAAGGTGGGGGGGGAGATACAAATGTTATAAAGTATTTTATCTCCTTGAAAAACAGGAAGAATTCTGTAGGTGCCTTAACCTGGGCATTTAGTCTTGGACTCAAACAGTAGGGAAAACTTTGCACTTTTCTGGGGAGTGTTTAGCTTCTGCTGGATACTTCCCCACACCAGGGCTGGGGCCATACCCTTTAAAACCTGGACAATCACTCGTCCAAATACTAGCATCTCTTCTTACACTAATATAAGGAGTTAAGAGGTGAGGCCTTTATTTTAGAGCAGCCTTACTGAAAGATAACTGACATCCCATAAACTACACATATTCAAATGATAAAAACTTTGACATCTGGAGACACTTCAGAAACCATCACCACAATCACGATACTGAATGTATCCATCACCCTCAAAAGTTCCTCAGGCCTCTCAGTAATTCCTCCCACCTTCCCCTCCGTCTCTATTCTCTTCAGGAAACCACTGTTTGTTTTCTGTCACTACAGATTAGTTTCTATTTTCAAAAATTTCATACAAGTGAAATGAGTATTATTCATCTTCTTTGGCTTCTCTCACATAGCATAATTATTTTGAAATTCATCCATGTTGAACAGTGATGAAGAATTCATGCCTTTTTATTGCTTAGTACTATTCTATTATATGATATACTTCAGTTTGTTGACATATCTTGTTGGACATTTGGAGCAATTCTGAGTTTTGCTGTTACACATAAAGCTATTGTGAATGTCCATGCTTGAGTCTTTGTACAGACATACAGTTTCTTTTTGCTTGGGTAGCTACCTAGGAATGGAATGGCTACATGGCATGGAAGAATGTATGTTTAGCTGTAAAAAAAAAAAAAAACTACTGGTATTTTTTTCCAAAGTGACTGTTCTATTTTTACATTCTCATCAGCAGTATTGAGGAAATCACTCTAATTATGATTTCTAAAGGTGAAAGAAAATTCTTCATAGGCCTTTGGTGTCTATAGCAAGGTCTTATTTAATTCTGCCGATGTCTAAGTTCCAAGATAAGAGTTTAACAACCAGGAACATATTCTGGAAGTATCAGCCTATCTGTATATAAGGCATGAAGGTAAAACATGCTCTGAGATTCTGACGACAATTTTACTACCGTTGGTTAAGGGAAGATTCACTGGCACAAGTACTACAAATTAAAACAACAGCCAACTGTTCTCCAAATATAGTCTATTTATAAGACTAAAAATAACTTTTGTCTCCTTCAATGCATATAATCACTTGATTAACAATAAAAACACAGGAAATAAGCTTTAAGCGGTCTTTGCAACCTTGTCAAATCATACAAATTGCAAAAAACTTTTTAATCAGGCAGAGAAGATATGGCCAAAGAAAACGAAAAGTAATGAATGCTTAATTCATAGATCGACTTGGTCTCGTGGTCACTTGCGCCTTGCCCTGATCTGTTTTTACAGAAAGGTTTTTCCACAGCCTCATATTAATAGGACACACAGCTTGAGATTTAACCTAGTGGCCTCTGGACTGGGAAAAGCTTTGGGAAACTTAGAATTAATGAGACAGTAAACACATTGATATGAGGACTGCTACCTCAATTACAGGCCAGGGCAGCCACCTGTGGCAGAGCCATCTGGCAGAAGCTCGCAGTCCAGAGAAACTGGGAGGACTCTGGCCTAGCATGGGGGCAGCCACCCAAACAGAAGCTTTCAGTGCACATGTGGCCAGCTGTGCGGGGGTCTGCAGGGCAGGCTTTGTTCACAGTGTGTGGTGCTGCCCTGGGGAAGGACATCTACTTTATCTTCGCATCCTGGGCTACTTGATTCTTTATTTGTGATCTATTCCAAAGTCTTTAAAGTAAGGGTTTAGCAGTCAGTATAAGGTACAGAGCAAGACTACATAATTTATTTCATTAATAACAAGAAACCAATCCAAGGGTTAACCAAGATTTTCTCTAGGTTAGACCATAGCCTAAAAATTAAAGGACTTGAATCAGTATGGAGAGTCCTCAAAAAACTAAAACTAGAAATTCCGTTTGACCTAGCTATTCCCTTGTAGGTAGCTTTCCAAAAGAGTTAGACATCATTTCACAGTGATACATGCATACCCATATTTATAGCCACGCATTTCATAATAGCTAAATCTTGGAAGTGGCCTATATGTCCATCAACAGATGAATGGATAAAGAAAATATGTTTATACACAATGGAGTACTACTGTCCCATAAAAAAGGATAAACTTGAGTTATCTGTAGGAGCACGAATGCATTTTGAGACCATAATGTTAAGTGAAATAAATCAGACACAAGAGCTTAAATATCTCACGGTTTCTCTTACATGAAAAATCCAAAATATAAATAAAGAGCAGACAAATCTTTTTCAAATGGCAAAGGGACCAAGAGCAGGATGGAGGGGAGAGGGAAAGGGGATAAAAATAGAGCTGAGATGTGTTATGCACATGTACCAGCTCCCCATGAGAAATGTAAGATGTACTACAAACATGCAGTAATAAAAAAATCTAAAATTTAAAAAGTACTTGAGATATAATATTTTTGTTTCTTTTGGTTTGGTTTCAATTTCGTATCGGTATACATCTGCAGTATATAATGACTGCATTCACTGCAAGGGAGTTAGCAATATACACCACACATCTTCACTCTACTTATGTCCACACTTCAGGAAATTATCTTCTCTGTGCTATATACCAGTAAGACCTAAAGTAGCCAGTTGCTGAAATACTTCCTACAGATCCACTTGAGGTATCGAGTAGGCACCACAATGTAAATCAACTGCAACTTCCTTCACAGAGAAAAGTCTAGCAACTGAAAAAACATCAGCTGAACCAGAGAATGTGCTTAGTCATAAAGCGTTTGATGCTGAGGCACAAGCCAGGGTGTGGCTCACAGCCTGAACAGCAGCGCTCTAGCCTTTTCCCAAATCATACTATCCTGACCCTCCTTCCTCCATCTTAGAAGGATTGGTTTGGATCAAGCAGGGAATAAGAAAACTGGCTGGGTGTGCTCTATAGTATCTCTAACAACAGAATAAAACATTTAAATAATACTTTTTTGCATAAACATCACAGTCAGTGCAGAATTAGAGAGGCAGTTGGGAACTATAGGAATGTGAAAACAGAATAGGGCATACGAAAACCAAGTATTTTAAATAGAAGCTTTTGTTTCAGTGTCACAGTCAATATAATATTTGTCCTGTTTTTTAGAAAATTAATAACTGTTGCAAGAAAATGCACTGGGATGGGTTTGCCAGACTTTTACTTTGTACCTCCAGCTTTAATTTCATCTAATAAAGTGTGAAACATTAATAGCACTGAACAAAGGTCTCACATTAGCACCTGATTAAATCTTAAAGATCATTCTGATAACCTCCTCCTCCACCCTCCCCAGTCCCTGCCACTATCCCCCCACCTTTCTGATGCAAGGTTGCTCACACCTCGCTTTAGAGGACAGAACACCAAGACCTTGCTGGCAACACAAAGAGGTGAGCAGGAAGGGGCAGCTAACTCCCTGGTTAGGGAGGTGGTGGGAGAAAAATACTCAAAGCTGATGTCCCTGCTAGACATGTGAGGTGCCAGATAGTTGTACTCAGGGTCATTGGGTGGCTTGAAAGATACAGAAAGCTATTAGGCCTCCAGTTGGTGAACTATGAAATTAAGAAGTTGATAAACAGAACATGTACAGAAATTAAAGTCTCATAGGCTCTGCCATAGAGCTTAGAGGTACATTCTTGGCACAATGATCCCAGTGTTTGTTGTATGGCACAAGTCTACAGCTATTTATTTTCTCAATCAGTAATCTTTTATGTGGCATCCTTTGACACCACTGAGTTTTGAAAAGTACAAGTCTAATAAAAAATTAAATAGTGAATATGTTTCTCCAGAAAAGCATGAAACCCACACAAATTTCTACCCATCATGGGGGTTATAGTTATTATTACTGATGGGCCCCAAAACCAGGAGGGAGCAATCACTGGCAGAAGGCTGTGCCCCCAAAAGATAACTGAGGACAGCTATAGAAGCTGTCTTCATTTCACTCTGACAGGGATGCCTTTCTACCCTGTACCCGCAAAATGCCCTAACTTGGATGATAAATTGGGATGATTACCCTATTTACAGGGGAGCTAGACTGCTGCCCCTTGACAGGAGACCCATCTGTCACCTCCAGGTTTCTACTCAGAACCCAACATTGCACTGGCACCAGTAGACATTAACTAAGGAAATGTAAAAAGTGACCCTGATTTAGTACAAGCCTGGTTTTCAATTTGTATATGTAATTGACTTTATAAGGTCTTATAAGATAAAGAAATGAATCTTATGCTGGAAAAATAAAGGGGGGAGGAGAAAGGATGGGGGAAAAGAAGGGAAATGAAATGTTTTATGTACATGTACCAATCCCCTACAGTGAATGTAATCATTGTGTACTGCAAAGACATACTAATAAAAATCACAAAGATAATAAAGTAAAAATAAAAAACGATCTCCAAGTACCCACTGATTAAGAAAATAGGAGGCTCTTTTTCAGAAGCTCCACGCCCCACCCCACTGCAATGATTAGCAGAGCTGAAAAATATGAAAGCTTGTAGGTGCAGCACTGGGTTGTAGCTCAATGGTAGAGTGCATGCTTAGCATGTGCAAGGCCCTAGATTTGATCCCCAGTAAAGCAAAAATAAAAAAACTCCTGATTTTATATCTCCAGGTTCCCATTTGTGTTATCCCCATCCAATCCTACAGAAGTAACCTCCCCAATGCTACTATATGTTTCAAAAACTCTTTCCCCTCTCAAACCAGCAAAAGCCAAAGCAGCATGAGGACAGAGATGAGATTCGCTCAGCACAGTGCTGCGCACCAAAGCCCAGAAGCATGTAGCTCTCAGAAAGCACATTTAAGTATAACTGTGGCATTCATGAGTGAATGAAAATAAACCAGCAGCTATTTAATCCTTCCAGGCACCTGCAATTAAATGAGATAGAAGGATATTTTTCATAGTATAGAAACTTTAGGCAATTAGAAATTGGTAGAAATGGAATTATTCTCCTTTGGGGAAGAAGGGTGGATTCTTTCTTTGTTCCTAAAATGTGGCCCAAACCTGTCAAGAGTTCAGGCATCCTACTGTACCTTCTGGCTATAGTGCACTGAACAGGAGACATCCCTACCCCTCCTTTCTGCAGCAGGTCCCCGAGATACTGGAAGCTGGCAATGCAACACCTGCTGTTAGGAGATTATCCTTTCTACCCTGAAAACATGCCCTAGGGCTTCTCTCTCTTACACGCAAGGTAGGATTCAAGCTAAGTTCTCCTGCTGCCAGCCCAATTTGAAAACTCAAAACCTTCTGGGCCCTAATTTCTGTTGTTTCCAACCCATGGAAGCTCAAGGGGTCAAGCTATAGTATTTATTCAAGACCCTTCAGATTGTATGATTTATCTGGAGAGAGTGGCCCATGACAAGACCATAAAGAACTTGGCCCCTCTGAGTTGGGGCAATGTTGGGTAGTGAGGAGGGTGGAGTGGTGAGAGGTTGCATATGAGGAAGTTCAAGCTACTGCCTATGAAGAGGCATAACTAGGTTTTTTTCCTTTAAAGCAGGTGTGTGTTCCAATATGGGTACTATGATCTTTTAGTTATTAAACAAATTCATATCAAGTGTGTCACGAGCTGGTGTTCCTATAAGAGGTGGGGAGATATAAACATAAGCAGTGCAAGCAAACTCTGCCTTGAGTGGTGTGGGCAGATTTGTAAACACGTGGTCACAGTGCATCCCAGGAGTACTGATGAAGGAGCAGGAACAAGGTGCGTGGTAAAGATGTGCCGGGAAGGAGCAGAGAGCCACTGAGAGCTGTACCAGGGGCCCAGCAACCTGGAGCCTGACTGGAGTTGGGGGACCAGGGCTTACAGGTGGGGATGCTGGTGCAGGCCAATCACCTAAGCCTTGGCCACCAAGGAGTGTGGACTCTATCTCATAGAAAAAGGGCTTTAAATATGTACCAGGTAACAACAATGTTACCCATGTACACTGGGAAATGTTATTGTGGGACAGGCTATCACCCTGATTTAATATCACGCATATTACACAGTGTACACGTGCATGAAATATCACATTGTACTTCAGAACTCTGTACAATTTTATGTGTGCATTCAAAACAGAATTTTTAAAAAAGGTTACCAGTGATAAAAGTTTGGCAAAAGAAATCTCAAATTCTGGTTTGGCTTTGTAAAAATAAGAATGTTTTAACAGTCATGTAATTTGCTGATTGGGATTGAGTATATCATTAAATATGTTAAATTAACTTTCAAAATATATTTTAAACCAAAAAGCTTTAAATGCCTACAATCAGTCCTTATAAATTAATGTTCATGTAAAAAAATGTACTCTTATAGACTGTAAAAACATATTTAGACAAATTAAAGAGGTCATTAAAGTACCCGGGGTCAGATTCTCATGCAGACAGCTGTGCCCATATTCTAAGACCTTCGTGCATGGGGTATGGGTTTTAATGCAATCAACCATATGAAGGGGAGCTTTTTTCTCCAAATGACTCATTCATTGAGGAATCACTGCATCTCACATATATTAGCTATCCTAACTGAATAGGTAAGAAACACCCTATCAGGAAATTCATTTTTCTTTCAAGACACTGTTCTCTTACTACTAAGGTAATAGAGAAGTGCTATGATTGCAAAGAGGACATGGGCTGGGGGCATAGCTCAGTGGTAGAGCATCATGCTTAGCATGCCAGAGGCCCTAGGTTCAGTCTGTAACACTGGAAGAAATTTCACCTTTCTTCTGGGTAAGAATTTATGAGTTGATTTTTTGTTTCTGTATTTGTTTACAACAACATGGCATGAATAAATCTAGCAGGAGAAAAGCAGCTATAATGTATCCTCCTGATAGAAGGGTCGTCATGGGTTACAGATGCCAGCCTTTCATCTTCAGACAGGACTGTGTGTATCACTTATGATCAAGAGGAAGCTGCTTATCCCTACACTGGAGATGGTCTGCAGAAAGAAGTCCAACCTTTCTTCATTACCCCTTCCCACAGAATATGGGTTACAACCTTATTTCCAGGCAGTGCACCTTCATAAAACCACCAGCCTTATTGAACTCTTGAGGGATACACAAAATTTAGGAGAAAGGGTGGTTACTTAAGTAATAAGAATAGCCTCAAAGGCTCCATACATGCACTCCCATCACTATTAATAATGAATATCAGCTTACATGCTTTAAGAAATCAAAATATCCATTTAGCATACACCATAAGGCACCAGAAAGTATTTTTAGGAAACAAATATCCTAAAATTCAATACCTTTAAAACAACTTTAAGACTCATTGTTGTAATGGGCTGCATGCTTATCTCATTCATTAACTAGAACATATTATTTTGAAAAGAAAGGAAATACTGAGTATGCCAACTACTGACTACAGTGTTCACAGTCAAGGCTTCTCTAGTCTTCGCCTCAGTAATATTTTCTAGATTGGACTTCATCTGTTATACATACAAGACCAGTACTACCAATGTGCATGGCAAGCTGATTTATTAGAAAGTCCAATCTTGTTTGATCAGTGGAACCAGAAACAACCTTAAATGTACACTTCAAGAACAGTACCTTTAATGTCAGTCACAGTGTGGTAATTACCAAAAGATTTTTTGTTGTTGTCATGAGCAGAAAACTATTTGAAAGAATGCAGAAGAAATAAGACAGACTTCAGTGAGGATGTTCTGGTTGCTAAGGACTTCAGAAAGACTAAATCATTCTTAAAAAAAAAAAATAGACCCAAAGGAATTCAGAGAATAATTATTGTGACTTTTTCTTTGGTCTTTGCAATGTTATTGAAGCCTCTGAAGTAGAAGATGACCAAACTTTCATAAATGTTAGTATTTATAAGGGGACCAGATTCCACAAGTTCCTCAATACATATGAGACATAATAAAATTATTTGAATTTCAGAATTCCATTCCTTCCCTAGTAGAGAAAGAGAGAAGGTAATAATATGCTGTCTTCCTTCCTTGGAGACCTGGAGCACAACAAATGGATCTAGACATCTTATGTCAGGTAATAGGTAAAAAATGAAGGTAGCATGTGTCACACTGATTTGCGGAATAAAAAGCAAAAGGAGAAAAACAAAGTATTTCTGGTAAGGGAAGAGACAAGAAAGGAACCCCATGAGGTCATTATGAAGCACAGGTGGTTGCTTTCCATATAAATAAAGGTGTTGGCTACCATGGGGAAGGGAGCTTTGGTATGATGGTATGAGAAAGGGGCTCCGTGCCATGTGCAGTAATGAGGCTGAGTGGAAGAGGAGTCACAAGCCATCAAAATATAGAAGAGGAGCCAGAAAAGATGCTGACTTGGGGATGATCATCAATAATGCACTAAGGAATAAAAATCAGAGGAATGCTTGACAGCAGTGAAAAGGGCAAACAAGGCTGGGGGCTGTATGTGCAGCCGTGGAAAGAACAAGTCAGCGCTGCTTATTCTGATGCTATTTAAGGCAGCAAGATCTCATTAACACTGGGCAGATCTGGCTTTTCCTTCCCACTGGAAAAAAAATCGACCAAAAAGCTGCGAGCTGCAACCTATGTCGATTTATGGTTCAAAAGACATGGCACAAGCAAAGATGATGCAGTTCCCAGCCCTCTATAGTTCCACTACAAAGCGGATGCCTCCATTCCTTTGCTCCTTTCTCAGGCTTTTCATAATCTTATACTTCTATGGTGTTAAGAGGAGGATTAACAGACTTAGATTAGCCAACTATGAGAAAAGTAAGATTGTATATACTCTGCAGCCTTTTTAAACTCTACAATAACATCACTCCTCTTCATAGAAACATCTGTGGTAGTGCAGGTATGGTTAGAAAAGTTAACTATAGAAGGCCATAGATTATTGATGAGAAATAAAATGATATGCCAATTGAGACAAGATGTAAATAGTATGTCTTCCTTGATGTGTTCCTTTGACGGCTATGTAAACTTTTAGTGAAACAGATCATCAAGGAGATGACTGCTGAAACTCTAAACAGATCTCAAGGATGGGATGGTAGACATAACCCCAGCTGGCTGAAATCTTGACGTATTCTCAAGGCTGTTCTGCACTCAGCTGACAGCCTCCCACTGCACCACCCCAGGAATAAAGAGACCTCCAAATAGTTCCTAAAGAGCGTGTCTTTCCATGTTCCTCTTGATAAAGTTTTAGGCTCCCTGACTGCTAATGTACAAGCTGAGCAAGTCCCTGAGTTGACACGACAGTTCCTCACTTTGACTTTGAGAAACTCCACCCACTAGAGTAATTACACAGTTCAGAGTAAATGAAATTATTAGTAACACTTAACAGTAACAGATTTATTGAGACTATTCTTAAAGCTACCCTAGGAGGTTGGAACTAGTATTTACCCCATATTACAGAAAAAACTGAGGCACAGAGTGATAGAGCAACTGGCCGAGGGTCACAGAGCTTGCAGGAGACTTACACAAGAGTGGAGTACAGGCAGGTTGGCCCCAGCCCTGGTATAAACAGTCTGAGTGCATCTGCCTCTCAGGTAGGTATCTCCCGGTCCTTGAACTTGCGCAGCAGGCCGGGAAACCATTGAGCTAAATCCCTGGCCCTGGACTCTTATTTTGGATAGCACCTTAAAGTGGTAACGATCTGTTTTAAGACAGGAGATACCAGGCCTGCGATCTCCTGCAAGACAGTCACCCGCAAAACAGGTAAATGTGAAGGTCTCTTTGGGAAACTGCATAGCGAAACAAGGGAAGGAGTAGGACACATCACAAAGCCCTCCACGCTCTCCACTATGTCCAGGTTGGAAAGAATTGGAGCTAATACTTCCCAACATTAAATATAATCATCTTTCGATCTTACTGCCTTTCAGCCAAGATTTTTCAAACTCTTCAATACTCAATAATTTGACAGCTGGTCCCATGTAAAGCTGTTGAAAAGTAAAGCTGCTTTGAGGATTATTTTGTTGTTGATGTTTCCATGTATTTTTTTCCTCCTCCAAGGGAAAAATATTTTTTTCCTGCTCTAAAGGGGAAATAAAGCTTTTATTCTGTAGGTTAAGTTTTCACTGTATGAGAGAAAGAAGTGTTGCTGAAATAGATCATGGTGAGTCAGTTTACACTAAGTATCAATTTTAGAAATTTCCATGTAAAATTCCTAAGTGATCATGAGCATGTTTAAAACTACCTTAAGATATGACAGCATTTGAGTAATTCAGAAAAATGCCTCTAGAAGTCTTACAGAGCAAAAAGGGTGTGAGAAGATGGGCTGCTTTACTCCTTGGTATGGGTTATGCATTATGTGAAGGCAGCCACAGTGAGAGACAGGCCAATCAGTGACTATGGCTTTAATTAACAGCAGCACTGAACACATCGAGTGCTCGGACCCCACAGAACTCGGCTGAGCAGTGCTTCACTGTGCACCTCTCACTGTTCCTTTTGTCCAGCAATGCCAGCATCCCTTCATTGGTAAAATGTGCTATCTATCAGTCATCAGCCGCTTTGGGATTCTAAAGCATTCCCAGTTATACCCTAAGAAATAAAGCTGGTCCTTCCCCCAAACAAGGAATAGTAAGCTATAGACTCTAAGATTTCTAAAAGTTCATTGTGTCCTCAAAACATTAGTGAGTCATCATTAAGGTGAACTGCCTAATTGTCTGCACTATCTAGCAATTTCTAGATGGTGTTCACTTTGAAACCCAATATATTCCCATTTGTCATCCCCAAAGAACTGGCTGTACTTGGTCAGGAATTTCTTTTTCTCTTCTTTCTTCCTTTTTCTTTCCTTCTTTTTTCTTTCTTTCTTTTGGGGGGGGGGATGGGTTACTGGAAATTGAATTTAGGAAGGGCTGAGCTCCAGCTCCAGCCTGAGCCCCTTTTTAAATGAAACAGTCACTTAGTCCAATCAAGAGTCATTTACATCATATACATTATAGACAGGGTTTTTTTAAATTCCAGGAAATTATGAACTAAAAAGAAAAGCAAACATCTATACTATTAGAAGCATCGTTGAATAAATAGGCCAATAGACAGTAGAATAATCATGATAAGGTTGTCCACCAAGAAGCACAGAAGAAGAAGCACAGAAGAAACTTATCTTTAAACGTAGCAATGATACATTAAAATTTCCAGTTGCTATCAAAGAAAAACTTAATGTGAGATATCAATCAAGAGCTAAATGTAAAGAACCAATGGGTTGAAAGCTTAAGGAACAAATTAGAAGCATGTTTCAATTCCAACTGGATGGTTATGAGAAACTAAACTAAAAGAATTCCTCACCCAACAGATATTTCAGTAAGATGATAGTGCTGATTAACAACAAAGGAAAGGATGAAAATAATACATCCTCACCAATCAGCTCATCAAAGATGCAGACTGCTGAGAGAACAAGAGAGGCAGAAAAAGACTGCAGTGGCCCAGCACTTGATATGCAGGCTGCAGAAAGACAAACGATGGGGCCCTGTTCACAACCAAACACATTTTGGCAAGATTATGCAGAGGATTTATTTCCAGTGGGCTGGAGGTCAGTTAAACATATATATTTTCCATTTCCAAAGAGTTAATCTGCCATAGGTCCACAGTGTGCTGTTCAAACATTTGTCCAATGCTTAGTTTAGTAGAAGCTGAAATTTGGCACTGTTCTATGAGAGATATTGGCATTAGGCTGTTAATGAGGAATGGTGAGATTAAAAATGATGAATTCATTATTTCCTGGGTAATGTAATAAGAAAATGATTGCATGTCTAACTTCTTGTTTCAGAGACATAATTTGAAAGATAGAAACCTCTGGAATGCCCATTCTGTTTTGCCTATAAATCTGAATAGGGCAAATATGAACCCCCAATTTTTGCTGCTCATACATGCTAGCAGTTTGATTAAGACCAACAAAATCCAATAGCAAAAAGAACCCCATATGTCTTTATAATGTACAAAATGGTATTTTAAGTCAACCTAACAATTTTTTCATTCAAAAATATTTTTGAGTAAATATTTCATTATTCTGGTGCTCTAGGAAACATTCATTGGTCAAGAAAGCCAACAGAAGTCACACACAAACTCAGTCCATTGATAAGTGAACTCTCTCTTGACCAAGCCAATGAATGACCACCATTTCCTAGAAATTACATTTTACTAGGGATTGCTCAACTGGAATCCAAAGTAGCAATGATAAAGGAAACCTAGGCTGCAATGGAATGCCATGGTGAAATGGCTTTAATTTTAAGAACAATCTAGATTACATGGTAAGCAAAGTAACAATGCCTGCTATATGCATAGCAGACCTCATCAACACTCTTTAAAGTTTGTTAGTTTACAAAATCTTACTGATTATAAAAATGGTGTAATGGCCAACCAAGTGACCACTGAGAGAACACAAGTGTTTATTCTAGTGTGCATACTTCCTCAATGATGGGACTTGTTATAATAAATATTAGTCTAAATCACACTAGAAAACCTAAGCCAAGAAGATACTATGCCATTAAATGGGTGTGTCTAGTTTGCAACTGTCATTAGCATTCACATATCCAGCCCTGGCAGCACTCTAGCACTGGGAAGGGACTAGAGGACGAACTTAGGAGTGATGGTTTGCTTGAGGAGAAATGTAAAGGGACGTGAAGTCAAGCTGCAAAATGAGTTTGTCTGATGGGAATAAAAGAGGTCTTGTTAGGTCAATTGATAATACTTGAGCAGGGAGAGTACACGGGTAATGCTGTAATCAACTCTGTGCAAGAACAACATGTCTTGCTGCTGCTGCTGTTATCTAGTTATAAATATGGTGTGTGGTTGAAACTTGCAGTTCCATATACTGATTCAGTTTAGTATTAATGAGTACTATCAATGAAGTCTTAACAAATGACCAGGGAATCCGTAGAAGGGACTATCAGCAGGAGTGACCCTAACCACAAGCATTCTTAGATGGATCCTTGTGGACATAAAGGGAAGCAGGTTAGAACTTTATCCATTAATGGTGTAACTGTAAACCTTTCCCCAAACTGGACAATTAGATCCATACTATATTCTTCTGGTCCAGGATTTTGTCTAAGAATGCTGGTGATTTCTCAGGAGTTATCAGGGAGACAGGAGTCTTTAAAAAGCTGTAGAGATTTATGCCTGCAGCCTGATCTGCTGGAGCAATCATACTTGCTTTTTCCTTTAAAAAAAAATTCTTAAATTGCTTTTATCTAGGGCTGTGGAGATAACATGCTGTGCATGTAGGAGGAGAACAGGGTAGCACTAGTTAGCACTAATGGACTCTGTGGGGCTCAGAGAGTCAGATGTCTCAGGGGCCTGGGCAATAAATGTACATCAGTGAAGAGGAGGGAAAGAATTTTTGCCATGCAGGATTTTATGCCCAATTGTTTTCCAGTCTTCTGGGTTTTCTAAGACAAGCCAGAGCTGGATTCTTGTATCAACGGTCGCACTTTTTAAATGTTGACAACAAATTCCAAAAATCTTCTCTGTCCAGGCCAAACAAAATACATTTGTAGGCAAGACTGGAGCCTTGCACATCTAGGTAGCAACCTCTGCACTAAGGCAAAAACCCAAAGAAACTATTGGGAACTGGAATCAGAACAGAAAAACAGATATGGGAGGGATTATCGACTAAAATGTTGTTCAGAGGATTTTGCAGTAAAAACTTGCAGCTCAACAAATTTCAATTTTGGTATGCCAACAGAGGAAAAGAATTCCACAGGCACAGGGGCACTCAATTAAGACTGCCTAGGTTCATTTCCTCAATAACTGTGATTAAATTAAGACTTGCAATAGAAAATGTAAGCTGGAGTAATTTAAAAAATCAGTTTTTCACAGTTTGGGATTTATTTTTTTAACATATTCAAACAAAAGGAGTCATGGTTTAAAGTCAGAGAAAAGCCTATAATATATAATTAAGGTTGAATTTCTGCATACCAAATAGAATTAAGAGAATGGAACAAAACAACACAATCAGCAATGAAACACCAACTGTGCACCAACTACGGAAGAGGGGTTGCTTATTAAAAATAAACAGACATGGGGCCAGGGATTTAGCTCAGTGGTTTCGCCACCTGCTGTGCAAGCTCAAGGACCCAAGTTCGATCCCCGGTACCAAAAAACAAACAAACAACAAAAATAAACAGACATGGCATATGAAATCCAAGAGAGAATGAATAAATAAACTAAATTGTGCTCTCTTGTCAAGTGCGAGGCACATACCAAAGAAATATGAGTGCCCCTACGGCACGTGTTGGTTTTCCTTCTCTTTAATATTCCTCACTACTAAAAGTGGGCTGCAAATAACACATCTCAATAGCACGTTTGAAAGCTATGTAATGCTACCATAGCATAACCTAAAAGCAATGTAATGCATTTTCTGAAGACTCATTTATACCTACAACGAGTGTTTCTGTAAGACATTTCAAAAGAGCTAAGACCATTTAGAGTGAGGATTATGGGGCCTGCAGTAGATATTGTGGCTGATGCCCCACAATCAAGCTATAAAGATCTTAGGCCTGCTTAGGGATGGAGGTAAAGCAGCAGAGACCAATGAGAGGAGAGGCTTCTAAGAAAAACATCATGCTCCTCACTAAGGACCACCAAAACCACAGGTGAAGGAGAGAACACCCGGCACTGCTTGCCATTGGCAGCCTCCCAGAACATGAAGAGAATGAGGCTTGGGGCAGAATCAAGACTGTAAAAAGCTGGGCTTTGAAAAGATCACCAGAAACCTTCCTTTCCTCTGGATTTTCAGTTACATGGGCTAAAAAGTTCTTGTCAAACATTTTGAATACTTTTCTGTTACTTGTAGCTTAAACCACTCTAACTAAAAATGAATCATTCAAACTCTTTAGAGTGTTAAAGGTGAAGCTTTCCACAGTGTAGTTTTCTGGTAGGCATTGATTGTGTTCACATGAAAACACAGAAGATTCCCTTCATCTTGTCTTCTTAATAGTTTCTTAAAACATCATCCTATGCTAGGAATGATAGATTCTACTTTGAAATGAGGTTTATAGACTTACACACAAATGGAGTCAATCTGTATAGTATAACTCAATCCAAGAGACATTCTTTGGAGTCTCCCTGAAGGAAAATGTGTTGGGTCTGACCAAATCACTTTCATTTGCTGCTCTGGAGTACAGGCTTGTATCAGCCATGGGTAGTTGAAGTGAATGGCAAGGGAGGATATGCCAGTATACAAAACACAACTTACAAGTACAGAACTCTCCACTGTCATGTACAAAATGAATCAGTCACAAATACAGAATCTGCCAAAAAAAATGTACACAGCAGGAAAAGAAAAACTTGTATAAATATTTTGATTTAAGTTTACTGAGAAAACTTGAGATTAATACAAGTTACCTTTGGCCTCTACAATTACAAGAGGGGCTCAAAGTGGTGGCCATGAGCTTCCAGACATTTATTAGTATGGTGAACAGCTGAAGTGTGTATACATTTTTTTGGCAGGTTCTGTACTTTATGAACTTAAAAAAGTAGAACTTCAGACTGTGTATTTAGTAAACAATACCCATATGCAATTACTATTTCAAATTATTAATACTACTGATCTCAAGATGTATACACAACCCTAAATTCCAAGTATTTTAATGTCATCACATAACATTTATTTCTTATTGAGATGAGGTTCATATAAAATTAACTTTTAAAGTAGACAGCTCAGTGGCATTTAATATATTAAAAACATTGTACAACTACAAATTCTACCTAGTTCCTGAACATTTTCATCACCCAAAAGAAAACCCCTTATCCATTAAGTAGTCACTCCCAGTTCCCACCACTCCAGCTCTCAGCAACCACAAATCTGCTTTCTTTTTCCATGGATTTGCCTATTGTGTATATTTCATATGAATGGATCAAACAATATGTGACCTTTATGCTTGGCTTCTTAACATAATGCTTTTGAGGTTCATTTCATAGAATTTTAATAAAGTTAAAAAGTTTGCCAGAAAGACAGCTGGGTTTAGAACCTCCTAGAGAGGTCTCCAGTACAGCTACAGGCTCTACAGGGACCTAAACAAAATTGAAACCTTCAGGACATAAAAACAACTACACAAATTCAGAATAAGAGTAAATCCAGTGAGCAGCAGCCTGTTGAAAACATTTCTAAAGAGGCCTGGGGAAGGGTGCAAGAGAGAAACAAAGCAAAAGACTAAATCTTAATGATGAGTGCCTAAGTCTTCAGTATTACATAATTTTCTATACATTTGAAATATTTCATCATACATACATTAAACATTTAGAGTAAGTGGTCTTTAATAAGTTCACAATGAGATACTGGCATCTCTAGAATTCTAATACAGTATTTCCAAGAAAAGTCCCATGCTCTGCAGCCCCACATTGCCTTAGGAATGTAGAGTTTGTGTGTTTTAATAGTAATGATAAGCACTGCCCATAATAATGAGAGCACTGAAGGACTAGAGAGATGGGATAGAGGAGGTTTTGGGACTGACTTTGCCTCCCAGGAAGTACAATGAGAAAGATATAGGGGAGCTTTGGTAGTTTTCAAAGATCTGTTGTACACTGTTTCACAGGGCAGAAACCAAAGGAGGCTGGATTTAAGCTCAGTATAAAGATATTCCAAGTGATAACTCACAAATGAGCACATGCTTCGGACAAAGGGAAGTTCACTGACCCCAGAAATTATCAGAGACATAACATTCTCAAGCCACCTTTCTTCCCCACCCAGATCTTGTCTCTGGCAGGGCCAACCTCATGGACCATGGCCTAGGCAAACACACGGGACCAAGGCATAGCAGGGTGCAGAGCTGCTTTAATGCTATGTCACTATCCTGAAATTCTTAATTTTTGAACAAGGAAACTTACATTTCCCTCTGGCACTAGACCCTGAAAATTAAAGAGCTGGTCCTGTCTCCAGATATAGAAATACTACTCATGTCTGATGAAGTTGTGCATGGCACTTAGTTGGTTTGTATCAAAGGACACTTGAGCAGGGAAGCAAACCTGCTTACAAATAAACCTTAAATTTAATGTTAACATTTACTATCCAATCTTGCGATGTAGGGCCAGGGCCATTTACAAAGTCCTATATTTTAAATTTTTCTCTATTTTTATCTTTTCCCTCCCTAATTTAACAAGTTTTGTCTCTTTTAACAATTCCATTTATCAAGATTTCCAAAGTGTGCCCCCTGTTTCTTGAAGAAACAACTTACTATCTGAACTCATATTTCATTGGTTAATGACGTAGTATCATTCTCACAGGAAGTAAACCTACATATACAAACTTGGAAATAAACTCTTTTTGTACACAGAACTTACCCGGTGGGATTAGGAATGGGCGTGGGGAGGAGACGCATTTCCTACAGTTTAGCATCTAGCAAGCCTTGGAATCACTAATGCACTTTACAGAGGGAATTTAAAGCATCACTTGATTGAATTAAGTCAAGTTCATGGTCAATTGGCCATTGCTCTGTATAAGTACTAGGCTTAGCGTACTGTCTCATATTTGGCTTTCCTGTTGTGCCCTGAGTATGGCTTGCTTGAGACTGGGCTGTAGACTCCACATCACACTTGGGGACATGCCTAGTGTCAGGTAACAGAGACAGAGATGTTTGCCAAAAGAACTGGAACTCACAATGCAAGAAAAGTAGATCACTGGGTAAAGGAGCTAGAGCTCAGAGGGTGGTCTTGAGGAACACAAGGGAATTCACATTTTTCTATTGGAATCCCCTTTTAAGTCTAGATTTTGGGGCACTACACACACGCTGGACAGTCCTGCTGGGCAATAAGAAAGGGCACGGGGAAGCAAGCAGAAAACTAAACAAGGATGTATCCTTGACAATGTGTAAACTATTTGGTTAGACCACTGTATTTAGTTGCCTATTCCTTCCCGAATGCCTGTTTTAATTTTTGTTCTTTTTATACCACTTTGTAGCACTGTCTGGGGCAGAGCAGGAATAGGAGAAAACAACTCCTTCCACTCCTATAGAGGGGCAGGGCCAAGCATGTGAGTCTCCTGGATCAGAAGTATGACTACACCAGCTCAGTTATTATTTCTTGCCTAGAGTTTCTACCTTTACCCTTCCCAGGGATTTGAGTTTCATTTTATTTGGGGCAATTATAGTATGGTATTTCACAGAAGAAGTCCTCTGTTGGACAGGAGGACAAACATATTTATTCTAAATAGAGGACAGACCTGCTAATTTCTCAGTGCTTCCTAGCGGCCTCATCACACTAACCTTATGTAACCCAGGAGTCCTCAGAACAACCTTGGGATAGCAGTGGGTCACTCTATGAGTAAAGACAACACTGAGCACTAGAGAAGCGAACTAATTTCCCCAAGTCACACATCCTGAGAGAGCTAGGATCCGTTTGATCTCAATACCTGCGCTCCTTTCCCACTCTACTTGGCCTTTAGATTCTGAAAGCCAAAACAAACATGGGGGTATTTTAAAAGTTAATCACCAGAAACAGTATGACATGGCATCCCCAATCTGAAAATCCAAAATCAGAAATGCTCTGCATTCTAAAACTTTTTGAGCACTAAGATGCCATCCCAAGTAGAAAACATTACACATGAACCTTGGTTTCATGCACACAATTATTTAAAATATTATATAAAATTACCTCTATGTGTAAGTATATGAAGACTATGTGTATGAAGTATATATGAAACATAAATGAATTTCATTTAGATTTAGATTTCATCCAGATATCTCATTTCCTATACACAACTATTCCAAAGTCTGAACAATTCTGAGTTTAAAATGTCTCTGGTCCCCAGCATTTCAGATAAGGGACACTCAACTTGCATATAATAATGGAGATCCATGTGGCCACTCAAGACACATATCAAAATGTATTTTACCAATAACTAATCAATTCATTATTGAATTGAACAATAAACAATCTGAATTTAATTAATTAAAACAATTAATTAGTTGTTAAGTAACTATGGGAGATGTCAGTTAATGGAGACTACAGTTCTGTATTGTCTAATTCTATGCCACTAGATGTGTTTATTATTGCTACTCCTTAGACGTCTGGGAAGCTCTCAACTGAATAAAGTCAATTAAAGGCAGGGTAAAAGCAAAACAATATCCAGTGCTAATAGAGAGCTTTATCAACTTAGAAATACTCCAGAAATCACCACTGTGGGAAAACACTGTCTTAGCCCTGTATCTGGTTCATCAAGACAAAGAACAGCTAAACAAGAACATAGTTTTCTGAGCCTGCATTCTTAACATGAAGTCACCTGAATGCCTTCTTTCATTTAGGTAATTAGAGCGCTCATCCTTGAAAGAAAATCCACTACAATCAACTGCAATTAATGGACTTAAAATGGCAAGTTTGCTTTAACTCAATGAACATGGATATTTTATGCATTCTGTATTCTGTTATAACAATAGTTATACTGTATGTATAGTGCTACCTTACCCTACACTAATTTGTGTAACAATAGGCAGTATTATGAAATGGTAAATATACTTCATCTGCTTTGGGAATATACATGAAGGCCCTTTGGCTACCAATTAATATAAGCAAAATGCCTGCAATTAATGCTTATGTTTTGCCTTTCCTAGGAATTCTAATTTCCTTTTGATACAATAATTGGATTCAGAATTATTATATGGTATCTCTGAAGTTCTCTTGGTCCCCAAGCAGTAAATTACAAGTCACTTATCAATGCTCTTAAACAAAAATGAACCTAGAATGTTGAGACATCATTTCAGCTTTTATTTCTCTAGTCCTCCAGGGCTTTGTTTCTGTCTCTCTGTGGCTCCTACACATCTCCGTCAAATGGGAATCAAGTTCAGGCAGTAAAGGGATCTAACTCAGAATAAAATAAATATTGAGACCTTCTGAAGAATGAAACAAGTCTAAAGAAAAGAATTTACTTGCCCTCTTTGATAGGAAAACCACAAGAAAAGCATAAGCATTAAACTTTATACAGTGACTCAATCAAAGTTAAATGACAAGGCTTTAATGTTTGCAAGTCATCTTGGCCAAGGCTGTCTACAACTTCCTTCATGATCCGAACTGGCCACCTCCTCCCCAGCTGTATTTCATATCACCCTCTGCTTGTTCAGCTGATCTGGCCACCCTGGTCATCTTGCAGAGTCCATTACCTCTGCACATGCTCAGCATGAACAGGCTGACTCTCAGGCTTCACTCAGATGTCTCCATGGAGGGCTTTTATTATTCTTGACTCCAAGTGAGGACCTTCTGTTTATCATTCTCCTTCAGAGCACTTCCTACAATTTATCATTTCCCTGACATCTGTGGGCGGACTTCTGATGTCTACCTCTCATGTTAGACAGCAGCAGCTTTCACGAGGGCAAGAAACTCATCTTTCATGCACAGGTGGACCCACCACAAAGTGGATTAGATGCTTTATTCATTGAATGCACAAGTATAGAAGCTTCAGGGCCTGGATGACAAAATATGGCCCCTTTCCCTACTTCTGCATGGAAGACAGTGCCCCTCTAGCCCAGAACAGGAAGTTCCTTGAGACTTCCTAGAAGCAGCACATCTGCTGTGAGTCCTAGGGCCCCACGGTGGCTGGTGATACTGGTGAGCAATCTTGGGAAAGGATAAGCAGGCGCCAGAGAGACCACCACATGCCAACCAGTAGGGGCAAAGTGATTTGAGGACTCCTGGGATACACTCCTTTGAGGACTCCCAGTATTAACAGGGGTATGCCTGTTAATAGTAGATAAGAACTCTGTAGTCTGCAGACACTTGAAGTGCAGGAGTATTTCATATTATGCCTAGAAAACTGCTATTACTTATTAAACAGATAAAGCCACTGCTCAGAGTAATTTTAGTACATTTTTGTATTTTTATATAAAAATGCATATTCTGAAATATCAAAAATTAATTTCTTATACTCATTTATTACATAATTTTCATAAGTGTAAAGAAAAAAAGCCAAACTTTCATTTTCTCTTTAAAAGAGCTCATTAGAATAATCTATAGCATTTTTTGCTTTCTAAGATAATGCTGTCCAAATGAGGTCCTCTAATCTATATTCCACCTTTTTAGGTGCTAAGCTCTGATTGTGTGTTGTTCTCACCTTATCACTCAGTACCACTGACAAATACAAGAATCACAGGCAAAAGAGTGAGGAATTAATAGCCAGTGCATAGGAAAGGCAAGACAGGCAAGCACTTAGGCAGTACTGATGCCTTTCCTACCTTGGCCCTGCATACCACAGAAAGATAAAAAGGTCCAGACAGCTGGCAGCAGCAACAAAGAAATGAGTCATGAGCACACTGAGTTTCTAAAACACTAGCCCCAAACCACAAACTGGTAAGAAGGCTCAGAGTCTGTTATAAATTAGCCCTCCAGGGGGTCTATTACTGAGTAGATACTTTCTATCTGATGTCCTCATTTCTGGTAACAAACTTCTCATAGCTGAATAGTTCCCTAAGCAAGATTATAGCATTTTACTATTAAGAAATTAAGTGAAAAAAAAAATCTGCTTCCAAAAATCTAACGGGCAACTCCTTCCCATTCTGTCCCAGTATGCACTGGTTGGAAAAGTAGACAGCCAGGCCTAAGAGTCTGCACCTATGGCTAACTGAATGTTTTCCAGATTGCAGGTTCCTGCTGTGTGGTTCTATGGCTCATCAGCCACAGAATCCTGCAGGAAAACCTGTGTTTATGGAGTGGTTTGCTGTGGGTTATGAAGCATAGTGTACTTTTGAAAACGTTAGCTCAAGAACAAAACTGGCCACAACAGCTGATTTTACAAAACAGAGACTGATAATCTGACAACACAGATAAGTTTCCCACTCTAGTAGGAGGCAACTAGGTGGTCTCTCCTTGTTTTAAAATCGATCTGGCGTGACAGCATTCTTACACACACTTTTCATGCAAAACTTGCATGGTGCAAGACTAAGAACTAGGCTTTAAGATTGGCAAGAAAATCTTTGTTTAAAAAACAATGGTAATCAAATACAAGGTCAAATTTAAAGTTATAATTAGACATGCTGCCAACATAGTCATAGTAAGCCCACCCTAAGTAAAAAATGTGGACATAATTTTCATTTTTAGCTTTTTAATTTTTTTGATGGGATGAACTAGGCCCTCTATTTCCTGCTCTACAAGAAACTAAGATGAGGCACACTGATCAATAAAGTTAGAAAACAGCAGTGAGATTTCATTTTAGGCTGAGGACTCCTGCCTCTCGGTCTATTAAGAAGCGCACTGGGGCCAGGGATTTAGCTCAGTGGTTTCGCCACCTGCTGCACAAGCACAAGGACCCGAGTTCAATCCCTAGTACCAAAAAAAAGAAAGCACACTGGTCATCTACTTATATGTAGAATATTGTACTACTGATGGAATAGTTTCTGAAGTGGGAACACACACACACACACACACACACACACACAAACACACACACGACAGCCATAGATGGATCAGTCCACTGATAACTCAACAAGAGTTATTTAACTTAAATCCTGCATACTTGGACGTGTTACATAAAATGTGTATTATCACAAAGAATAGACTAGGTTTACTCAGGCACAGTTTTCTTTGACCAGAAAATAAGGGGAATCTGGGTCACAAATAAGGAATGGTGAGCTGGGCATGGTGGTACACACCTGTAATCTCAGCTGATGGGAGGCTGAGGTAAGGGAACACATTGCAAGTTTGTGGCCAGCTAGAACAACTTTGTGAGACCCTGTCTCAAAATAAAGGGCTGGAGATGTAGCTCAGTAGTTGGGTGCTTTCCTGGCATATGTGAGGGCCTGGGTTCAATCCGCAGTACCACAATAAAGAGACAGACAGACAGACAGACAGACAGATAGCAGGAACTGTCAATATATGGCTTATTATAATCCAACAGTCAGGAAATTTGGCTGGATCGTGTGTTATCTTTAGGCATATCTGATTCTAGAGTTAAAAGACAGTTGACATTTTAATTAAAACAGGACAATTTAAAGTAAACGAAAAGAGCAAGACTCCAGTGACAGACTAATCCACTAGCAGACTCATATTTCATTTAAGTAAAATTAAGTACAGATTAAAAGCTCTTGCACTGCAAGAGAAACTACCAACAGAGCTAAGAGACAACCTACAATTGTGGGGGAAAAAAATTTAGCAGCTGTACCTCAGACAAAGGACTGCTATCTAAAATATATAAAGAACTGAAAAAAATCAGATCCCCCCCAAATTTAAAGACTTATTTCAAAAATGGGCATCTGAAATGAACAGACAAAGAAGTAAAAGCAGCAAATAAACATAGGAAAAAAATGTTCAACATCACTGGTCATTCGAGAGATGCAGAGGAAAACAATACTGAGATTCCACCTCACTCTAGGAAGAATGGCTGCTATCAAGAAATTAACAAATAACAAATGTTGGCAGGGTTGTGGGGAGAAAGGAACCCTTTTCCACTGTTGGTAGGAGTGCAGACTGGTGCAACCACTGTGGAAATCAGTATGGAGGTACCTCAAAGAAATAGCGCTAGAGGCCCCATTAGACCCAGCTATTCCTCTGCTGGCTAACTTCCCTAAGGAATTAAAAGAATCATACCACAGTGATATATGTGCACCCATGTTTACAGTGGCACAATTTGTAATAGCTAAAGCTTGGAAATAGCCCAAGTGCCCATCAACTGGAAACTGGATAAAGAAGATGTGGGGTTTTTTATAAAATGGAGTACTACTCAGCCATAAAGAACAACAAACTAGAGACATTTATAGCTAAACGGATGCATATTGAGGCCATACTCTACAAGTGAAAAAATAGGACACACATGTGTAAATACCAAATAGTTTCTCTGGTGTGAGAAACTTAAAGTGTAAATAAGGATTAAAATGATTAAAACTAGTAATTGATAACTTGAAATAGGAAGAAAAGGTCCAAAGGGGTAGAGGAAGTGGGAGGGGAAGGGGAAAAGAAAGAAGGGAAAGGAAAAATTATGAGAAAAGGAAAAAATGGAAACAAAGTCTTTGTAAATAGGGAAGGGTGAACAGGAAATGGTGAAAAAATAAGAACCAAGCTACATCATGTACAGGTACAAGCACCCAATGATAAATGTAAATGTACGTATACCTAAAATGTACCAATAAAAGAATTTAAGGAAAAAAAATTAAGTACAGATTTTAACTGGGCTCTGTACCAGTGGTTTGTAAAGAAGATCCCCACTCCTAGCTAAATCGAAAGTGACAATGTTAATTAGAAAAGCAGGGCTTACAGTGCGGTTTACTGCTGCACTGATTCACTGCCATGTAATACAGAAATAGAGCACATCTTTAGGGAAATTACAGATGTTATTTATGCTAGAACTTCCTGGAAATTATATTTGCCCATATTCTGAAAGGTAGTTTTGAATCTTCCTATTACTCCTGCTTTACAAGGACACCCTACCTGAGTGGATGATGACAGAGTCATAGGCAGGTGAGCACAGGATGTGGCTGGGTGGCTGGGGACACACTCACAGCTTCTGACTGTTTGCTAGGAACACGTTCTTCTTAATTCCCCTGAATTTGGGGCAGGGAAGTATGGCCACCAGATTATAAAAGTGATACTCTGTTAAAGTGAGAATTCTATGTGTTTCATTATTTCTGTTTTAATGAAATAAAATTAGAAAAATATATTAATCCTTAGTTCTGTGGTCAAATTAATACTGAATTTGTATGGTGTGTGTGTATATGCTGTGTATGTGTGCATGTTTGTGCTTTCCCTGCACATTTATTCTGGCCTGGTGTTGGCATACACAAAGTGAACGGCTTTTCGGATGTTTAAATAGCAATACTAGCCAGGTGTGGTAGAGCAAACCTATAATCCCAGCACTCAGAAGGCTGAGGCAGGAGGATATGAGTTCAAGGTCAGCCTGGGCTACATAGTGAGTTCAAAGCCAGCCTGAAAGACACAGTGAGAACCTGTTTCAAAAAACCAACCCACACCAACCAAACAAAACAAAAACAAAAAACAAAACAACAACACAGATTCTACCATCTTAAGAGTTCAATTGCTGAATATCTTAATTTATCTAGAGATGACAGTCATTAATCAGAAGGGAATTAGAATCAGTATTCAACAGGCATTATACTTTTTATATTAGTCCAGTTTATCACTTAACATTACAAATAATTTTGTATGCCAGTTTTTTGTGTTGTCATGTTTTTCTATTTAGGGAATAAATGCTTTAAAAGGTTGTTTTGTATGTAGTGAAGGGATAGGGAGAATACCAGGGATCGAACAACCCAGGGCCTTGAGCTTGGTAGGCAAGCACTCTGTTACTGAGCTACATCCTTGACCCTCAAAGAAAAAAAGACTTTTTTGAAAGAAAAAAAAAAAGATATTTGGAAAACTAGGAGCAATGAGCTGCAAAGCACATTGGCAGCAGTCCCTTTTGAAAATGGAAACCCTATGCCAAATTTAACCACTCAACATTTATTTCTGGTTCAAAAAATACACAAGTGAAGTAGTCAGCACAGCACTCCCACAGTCCCTAGCTCCCTGGAGTACTGACGCTAACATACAGACAGCTTTTAATCAGGAATCATTCAACTGTATTTACTGACATCATTTAATTAGCCTCAAGCCTATGTAAACCCAGAAAGGCCTTACAGAGTTTTCTTCCTCTTTTTTATTATCTGTCACCATTTTAAAATCCTAGTACAACTGTGCAATAAAGACTCCTGTTAATGCAAACTTTTCTTCGCGGAATTTCAACATCAGTAAATAGCAGAGCATAATCACTGAACTGAGTATGAGAAGAACATGCTCACTCTTCTCCAAGACTTTCATTGTAAAAGTGCACTGCTGCTGCATAAATCCCAATCACTCATAACTTAAACAGCCCTGATGAGGGCAGGGAACAGCACTGCACACTGCTCACCATATGCTCGAGAACGAGCAGACTCTGCTGCTTGCCTACTTTGGAGCCTAAAGATACTTTGCCATTATATGGAAAAATAAAAGATGACGCCACCTAGAGAATTGACTGCACCCTGAGCAGCAATATTAGTTTTAATAAAAACTGTAACTACTCATTAGGTTAAAAATTTGCACCAATGAGGCTCTTTCGTATGTGCGGCATCTGCACCATTTATACATCCAAATATACAATACTAAAAAGTTAACTGGCATGGTTTTCAAGCAGACTCCTAAAAAGAAGAGAATCAAGGAAGGTAGAAAAACAAAGGAGATTAGTGAGACTGCGAAGACAAATGACAGAACGAGCTAAAAACAGTCTTCAAATGTTACTGCAGAAACTGAAGTGATCATGAAATCCTAGTGAGTATAGGAAGCGCCTGAAGTGCTTATTAAACATACTGATTTCTACACTCTGTGTCCAAGACTCCCAGTGATATAAAGATTAGGTTGGAACCCAGAAATGTACATTCTTAATGAGCACCCTAGACAAGATCCTGATGCAGGGATCTGGGCCTATGTTTTGAGAAAAACTAACCTCAGCAAGTGCTGATAGACAGGAGGCCCTCTGGGCCAACCATATTTTCCTCTCAAAAGGCAGGGTTCAACAGCCATATAAGTCCATTTCTGAGACAGAAAGAAGGAAAAAATGGAAGAGAAGGAGACAGAGACAGAGAGAATTAATCACAGTGAATTCTCTTTCATTTTTACAAGGTATAACACTCTTTTCATTGTCCAAAATTATCAATCCAGGGGCCAGGGATTTAGCTCAATGGTTCTGGTGCCTGCCTTGCAAGTGCAGGGTCCTGAGTTCAATCCCCGGTACCAAAAAAAAAAAAAAAAAAATCAATCCATGCACTGATCCAATATTAAATCTGTCAAACAGACTTAATCATATTCATTTCTTTGTCAAAATGTATTCAGCACCTATGTTTGGTTGGCAAAGATGACAGTAACATAGAAGACAGGTCTTGCCCTAAAGGCACCTTCAACCTCCCCACAAAGAGAAGCGAGTACCCGGAAGTATGGCATGATAGAAGCCACATGTCACAGGGCATGTGACAAATTCAGTTCTCTGGAATTGTAGACAAAGATAAGCTGCTCTCCAGATTATGGAAGGTAGTTTTTTGTTGTTTTTTTTTTGTTTTTTTTTGGTACCGGGATTGAACTAGGGACTTTGAGCTTGCAAGGCAGGCGGTGGAACCACTGAGCTAAATCCCCGGCCCTCCAGATTATGGAAGGGAGGGGAGAGGGGAGACATGTATGGTAAGTCCTAAAGGCAAACAGGTTTTGAATAAGATTCTTTAGGTGCAGAAAAAAACATTCCAGAAACATGACCAACATGTCAAAAAGTTCAAGGTGAGAGCTTATGGGAACATCATAGCACATCAGTAAGCTTACACTTCGGTGGAAACTAGTTAGCTAGTCTCACAACCCAGTGGAGGGAAACTGTGCAAATGAATGCAGCAACAGCTTCCCTGTTCTGGAGGCAGAAATCCCAACAGCTGGCTCTGAACTCCAGACATACACTGTTATAAAGCCAAGCGAGGGCGGTGTGAAACCCAGCAAGGGCAGCTCCTTGTCTGCAAAGCAGCTGCCAAGCAGCTTCCTTTCCCGTCATGCACGGTGGGCCCCACCCCGCGTCTGGTCTCACAGATCGGAGGTTGGTGGCTTTGTAGGAGCTGCTGAGCAGGCCATGCAACCGCCCCGCTTAACACACCCACTCACGTCTCCTCTTTCACTGCTCAACATCTAACTCTCAGTAGAAAGAAAATAAAAAATAGCAGGCATTGCAAAGGCTGAACAGAACTCAGAATTCCTCTTTTCTTTTACGTATGAATTTTTGCTTGTTCTTTTTCCCCTTGTGCTTCCCTTACAGAGAAAGGTAATGGGCAGTTTCTTAACCAGGAGGCACTGGATTTCTCTGCTGCCTCACTCTCAGTCACCCTTGGGAATCCTCTCAAAAACAATGGAATAGGGACCCAGGAGGATCTATTTACATTTTTCAGCCAATCCTGCCAGGCAATATAAGCAAATTTATACATGCACATCATCTACTTTTCATCTCATAAATTTATTTTTTTTAAACCAACACCCACCCAGAAGGCATTGCCAGTCTTATGACTATTTACATAAGGCCTAAACATGTTTCCTGTTTTTTGCCTAAGGTAGTACTGAATTTAAGCACAACTGAAGTGGGTTTATGACTTTAGCCTATAAACAGTAGATTTAATTTCTTCACTGCACTACTTCTACATGAAAGCGATCACTCCATGCCACTATCCTGGCCCTTCAATCCAAACTCTGCTTTGTGAAGGTTCCCACGCTGCTGACAGATTACCCTCAAGCTACAGAATGAAGATTTCTTGTAACCTCTGTTTGCTATGCTATAGTAAAAGCCATAACATTTTCTGCTCCATAACATAGACTATCACTTTTTTCAGCTTTTTCATGCTGCCATAAGCATATACTCCAAATCAAAAGAAAATGTTGATGGGCATTTTTAATTCTAAAACCAGATTCTTAACCCATTTAAATGTCAGCCATTTTATATTACAGAAGCGGAAAAGCTATACATGTAAGAAATCATTCAAATTTCTGCATGAACTGGACTTTTTTTTGTACAGACTTACTCAGGTATCTTACTTCATATTTGCAAATGTTGAAAGTGAGATTCCTAAAACACTAGAATCCTATACTCAAAGTATGCTTTGTTTCTAAAGAAAATGTTGGAGAGATCTATGCATTTTAGAACAGAATTTGTTTATCTCTAACAAGTGTTTATCAAGGGCCTCCTGTGAGATATGAATAGGATGGGACACTGGGCACATAACAGTTTGCAAAACAGTTAAAAATCCTAGCTTGCAGGAAACTAATGCTCAAGGGGGAATCCTACATAGATAATAAAATAAATAAGTAATACACACAGCTTTCTATATAGGAGAAGAGGCAGAAGAATAAAGCAAGGAACGTGGGAAAGATCTGGGGTAAGGTGCAATTTTAAGTAGGATGGTCAAGGAAAGCCTCTTTGAAAGGTAATGTTTAACCACTAGGTGATAGGGGTGAGCATTGGATACCTGGAAAAAGCATCCTGAAAGGAGAAGGAAGAAGAGAAGGAGAAAGAGAAATGGGAGGAGGAGAAGGAGGAGAAGGAGGAGAAGGAGGAAGGAGGAAGGAGGAGAAGGAGGAAGGAGGAAGGAGGAGAAGGAGAGAGAAGGAGAAGGAGGAGAATGAGGAGGAGGAGGAGGAAGAGGAAGAGGAGGAGGAGGGTAGCAGCAGCAAATATAAAGGCCAGTGTGGTTGAGGGAGGGAAGAGGTGAGCAAGGGGGAGAGTGGAAGACAGGAGGTCTGAAAAGTGACAAGAGACATAATGGAGGCATTGCAAGCCACAGAGTTGGAAGGTAGGAAGCCATTACTAAAGGACTGATATACTCTAGTTTACTTTTTCCAGCTGAATTGCAACTCACATAAAATTTACTCCTTTAATATGTATAATTCAGTGGTTTTTAGTATAGTCACAATGTTGTGCATCATTACTAATTTTAATTCCAAAATATTTACAAAGCCTAAGAAGAAATCCCATACCTATTAGCAGTTACTCCCTTTCACCCCCTCACTGTAGCCCTTGAAAGCACTGTTCTTTCTCTCTACATGGATTTGCCTACTCTGGATACTTAAATCGCATAGCCTTTGTGTCTGACCTTCTTTCCTTGGGTCTCTCTGGCTGCAGAGATGAGAATGGGCTGAAGGGTCTCAAGGACAGAGGCTGAGATACCAGAGAAGACATAAATGCAGCAATTCAACTAGTGGACAAGAAGGGCTTGAAACAGGATGGGAAGTGAGATGGTGCAGAATGGCCCCAACTGAGAGAGCCTGACCACTGCCTGGGGCAGGCTGGGCTGGATTTTGGAGTCGTGAATTCAATTTTGGACACCTATTACCCTCCCAGTAAAGGTGCTCCAAAGGGAGCTGGATTTGAGGAGAGGTCCAGGTCACAGATACAAATTTAGGCATTAAAGAATAGGTGTCTTAGGCATTTTTTGTGTTGCTGAGACATAATACTTGATACCTGCAACTTAAAGGAGAGAAGGTTTGTTTTGGCTCACAGTTTTAGTCTATGGGCTGCAGGTCCAAAAGCAGAAACAGCAGGGCAGAAGGGCCTGCTGCAGAGGAAAGTCAATCACACCATAGAGGCCAGGAGCAGAGAGAAGGAAGGAACCAAAGAGGGAAACACCCTACCAGGCCACACCTGCAGTGACAGGCCTGCAACTGGGCCCCACCTCCTGACAGCAAATCAGCCATAGCGCTCAAGATCCAAATGGCTTCCAAAAGCTCCACCTCTGAGTGCAGGAGGCTTTGGGGGGAAATTCCAGATCCCAGCCACAACTGAAGGAAGTAATACCAGGAGACCAGATGAGATCCCCCAAGGAGCAAAGTAATCAGAGAAGAGACAAGGTCCCAGGAAAGCATTCTTGGACACATCAAGGTTCACAGGTCAGCAAGATGAGGGTGTATCAACAGTTAAAAATGAAACACTTGTTAAGATGTGGAATTTTAAAAAACAAAGAAAAACCCAGACATAGAGGTACAGGCCTGTAATCTCAGCACTCTGGGAGGCTGAAGCAGAAGGATCACAAGAGCCCATCCTCAGAAACTTAGCAGGATTTCATCTCAAAATTAAATAAAAGATGGGGTGGGGGATTTGCTGGGCATTTAGCTCAGGGCAAAGGCCCTGGGTTCAAGCCTCAGTACTAAAAACTAAACAAACAAAACAATGAAAAACTTATCAAAGTTATTGTGGAAGAGAAGCCCCTGTCAACTAATCCCAATGCTGCTGACAAGCCAAGTGCGATGAGGACTGGGCATGGCTGTCAGATCTGGGAATGAGGAGTCCTCAGACCACAGATCAGCCCCCTTTCCCCTTGCTAACTCCAGTCCAGCCACATCTACCTTTTGCAACTGCCATCCAGTCTGCCAAGTGTATCTTCCCTAAGGATGGCTTTGAAAACAACAGTTTGAATGGAGTAGAGAATTAAAAAAAACTGACTGGAGTGGATTTAAGACACCATGGTCAGAAAGGAATTGAAGGCAGGGGCAATTCTTTTGATAGGTTTTGCTGTAAGGGGATAGAGGGAAATAGGAGTAATTTTAAAATGCAAGAAGAACATTTATATGTGGGGGTGACCTATCTAGTAAAGAGGGAAACAGATGATGAAGGAGAGGGTAGAGAATTGCTGGAATTGGTTAAAGGACACAGGATCCAACATACTGTATATCTGTTTGTCAAATAATCAATAATTAAAATATAAAATGACATCTATTGTTCCAGGAAAACACAAATGAGGACAAGCTATTATTTCCAGGAGCCATCACTGTTTAAAATTACTTGGGTCCACTTTCCAAGGCGGAAGATACGGAACACAGAGTGGAAGGGCAAGGGATAAGCTCTGGACTTACACTCAAGACCACCCACATTCAAGGACCACTACAAGCTGCATGCAAACACTTCTTTTGACCTCAGTTTTTTATCCATTAAATAATGACCAAAACAGTCTGTTCTTCCTACCTTATAGAACTGGTTGATTATCAAACAAAATATGTAAACATTTTCTATAAAGTTTAGATTTTTTGGAGGGCAGTACTGGGGATTAAGAATAGCTTCACACTAAGCTATATGCCAAGCCCTTTAAAAAAATATTTCACATGAGACAAGATCTCAGTATGTCACCTAAGGTGTCCAGGCTGGGCTCGAATTTGAGACCCTCCTGTTTTAGCCTCCTCAGGTACTAGGATTACGGGTGTGTACCATCACATCTGGTTCAAGGAAGGCATTTTTATTGTCACTTCAGAGTTATACGTGTCTTTTCTTATTTGAATATTCTATATATTGAAATGCTGTAGCTCCAAGTGGGGGAAAAGGCAAAATAAATATTTTTTTAAAAGAATAATTAAAACAAAGAAAAATAGAAACTTTCTGGTTATGTGCTTTTAATGTTATATGTGAACTCTACTCTAATTTCTTAGTTTCTTTCTTTTAAAAAACTCAACAAACTTTCCTGTCATTTAGATTCAGCTGAGCATGAAGGGGGGGAAAAAAGACACAACTGTAGGCTGCATCAAGGCCACACTTAAAAACAAACATGACCACTGTGCTTTTCTGTATATTCTGATTTTCTGTATTTTCAAATATCTGCCAGAATCAACTCAATTAAAAGACAATTTGATTTTTGACCTTGTGGCCAATAAGAGACATTAGTAGGTATTTAAAAGAGGGTTTTCAACTATTATCTTCACTTTATGGACTAATTTTTTAATTCGGGCTACTTAGTATATGAACCACAGTTCTCTTTAAGGAAAATATATCTTGCAGAATATCCTGAGCTAGCCACTAACTGTTCTCTTTTTTTCTTATGATAAACTAAGATACAAAGGTGTATGCTTAGTTTTCCTAAGGGGAACAAGAGTGCTCAACTTTATTAAAGAACTGGTGGGTGGAAAGAAAAAAATCTGAGATGGAATTTAAAACAGACACTAAAGTCGAACTGATCCTTTTTCTCAGCTTTTTCCTTACAGTTAATCAGAATATAGCCAGGAATTCTGCTGGCCATGAGCTCTCACAGGATTGTAAAGGAAAGTGTGAAATACAACATTTAAGTAGATGCACAAAAACATAAACAAATATATGTTCATTTCCTTAAAAACATGTCAATATCTTCTGTGCATCACTTGCCAAAAGAATCAGAGCGTCTTTGTGAAAACAATGTGTATACTTCATGTACAATTAATAGGAAAAAAGCTTACTTTTTCTAATTACACAGGTATCTTTGCATTTATGATGTATCATTTGTATATAAATAACACACTGATTCTTAGAATTCTAATTCCCCACTATAAACCCATACGTATTCTTATTTAACACATTCATAACAGGACCATAATTCATATGTCTCGCTGCCAGGTGGCTCTAACCCACCAGTGGTACATGCGTGACTGCCCCATTGGGCGGCATGGAATGGTCGCACATGTACCACCACCAGTAGTTCTAGCTGGTAGGAGCACGTCAAATAAACTATGGTAGCTTACTTTATAATAATCCACATTACCAAGTTTCTAGAAATAAATTATTTCAATAGGTTTGTGTATCTACCTCAAATTTCCTTTCAATCACACACTCCAGTATTATTGGAAAAGGATTTATTGTGATAGTGATTTTTTTAAAAATAAAACATTATTTAAAGGGAGTACATAATTCCCAACAGTTTCACTTTGAGTATTTTTGAAGAAAATTTTAGCATAACACATTCTTCTAATTAATGCTGTTATTATAGCTAACAATATAATTAATGTAATATTTTAGCATTATTATGCTAAGTAACCTTGATTACTCAGGGTCATTATTATGAATAAACTGTAATAGATTACATTATAAGATCTTCATATACTCAGAATTTGCTGTTGTGCATAGATCACATCCATACCCAGGCAGAACCAAGCTGCATCAGATTTTCTTACATGACTTTGTGGGCCTTCTAGGCCTTTTCCACTTCCTTTTCCTTGGTAGGAGGTCCACCTACTATTGCTTGCTCCTATCAGCAGCCCTATACCTAGCAGGCTCCTCCATCTCCATGCAGTTTTCCTTTGATCCTAAAAGTGACAGAAAGACTCCATGGTTTCAAAGTGGCTCTGCCACAACCCAGCTGCCTGGCTATGGACTAAGTCCTGAAACCTCTTTAGGAATTTGTTTCCCTAACTACATAACAAAAGAACTGGTCCAAATGATGTTTAAAACTCCTGGAAAACTGACATTAAGTTTTATTAGAGAAACTCTGAGAAAGCATCTCAGAGGTACTCATACTTTGGCGCATAGAAATTACAGCATCTTATCTTCATTGTGTCATGGACTTTTGACTGTTAAGGACTCTTTGTTATGTTTCCAGTAAGTGAGGCTCCTCACTGGCTAATTCAAGTCCAGACAAATGCGAGAATTACAGTGAGAGGCTTGGAAGAAAGAAAATTATATATAACTCTTAGGTGAATTTTCACTTAAGAATTCATAAAAGAATTTTTACAAAATTGAGCAAATCATTCCTTAGTGAAAACTTTTGCTTCTAAACACATTTCATTTGACATATTTGCATTTACTATATCAACAAAATGACACTGCATACTAAAAAAACAATTTACCTATAACTACATCATGACCATCAACCAAGCCAGCAGAGAAGAGCTCCTGAGATACACCATCTGCCGTATCTGTCCAAATGTGAAATGAATATGTATTAGTAACATAAAATAAAAATCAACAATCCAGTACAATGCCAAATATATTTTTTTTACTTAATAAAATTACCCACATGAGTTTTAACTCAACAAGTCAGATTCTATCAGGAGAAAAAAATCAGAAGTAACATGAAATCCATTTTCCTGAGTGTAATTTGTGTCTGGCTATTTATTCAAAAATGTTATACAAAATCCTTAATTTTTTTTAGTTTTGGTGATCGAAATCTTTTGCCTGCTGCCTACCATCTGAATTAATCCTCACAGGCACCCCTAGAAGATGTAGCTATTCTCTGGGACACTGCTTTTATTTCTTATCAAGGTGAATTCCAGGCATTATCAATCCTTGTCTATCATTAGTAGCTACTGAGTCAGAATTTATAGCAAAGGTTGATAGGTAGCATCTGATACAACCTTGTATTTGGTATAAACAGCTCACGAGCTTGTTGAACTATTAAGATGAGTCATTTAAATTTATGCTATTAAGAAACTCCTTTAACATGACATTGATCACTTGATAGCAACAGAATCATTCTCTTAGAAAATGTGGTTGAGTAAAATAATGTAGTTTCTCAATGATAAGTGACAGGAGTTGGCAATCTCATAAAGATGGGACTGAACAAGCTGTGGCAAGTGAATATAGCTGAAATGATTTAATTGAAAGGTTATGAATGAACATGGCAACACTGTTATCTTCTATTTGAAGACTTTGTAAAGAGGGATTGAGAAATTATAACATGCTCAAAAGAGCCATTACAGACCCCTATGTTTTTTCAAGGGAAAAGACTTGGTCCCCACTGCATTTTCATATTCACACACACCCAGAACTCTAGCTGGACATGAAGAAACTGGCTGAGCAACCTGTGACAATCTAGATGAAGGATGAACAGAAGTGCCTTCCAAGGTCAGGGAGCATCTAAAAACATAGCTACTGAATCAAGCAAGCATCTAAATTGAATTGTACTTTGTCACACCAAAAACTACCTCAGCATAACCTGGACATGGTGACTATGTAAATGAGCTCATATGTGTGGATGTGTGCATACGCCTGTATGTCACATGCACACACACACAGAGTGTACAGACAAGTACACGCATCTCTTACAATTCTTGGGATTTAGGGTTTTCAGCTCAGTGTCTGACACAGAGTAATTACTTAACAAATCATTAAGGTGATGATGACACCACAGTCAAAGGTCACCTGAAACTCATCTTACAGTCTTGCCCTCTCCCTCTCGTACACAGCTCAATTCCCTAAATCTCCAGCAAAAATTTGAAACTCAATGCATACTTTCTATACTTTCAGAGAAATTGAGTTATTCCACCATTTTACTGATTTCACTTCATAATGAAATTGAATAAAATTAAGTAAATGGCAGAGAAATATATAGGAATCTTACTAAACTATGAAATTTCACATAAAGTGAGCTTATCTTGGGTCTTGTCCTTTTTTGTCAATGGTATAGAAAAGTTTCTTTGTGATGAAATGATCCCATTATCGCACATTAAAAGGCTCCATTCTGAATGTGACATCGCTTTGGATGCTGCTAGAACATTCAGCCCGAGAATCTCCTTCTTCCTGGACACCACCCAATCTCCAGGAAGAGAGGCATATTGAATTAAAGTGCCTAACACGCAGCAGGCACTGGGCATAAAGCAGGCAGTCCTTATATTTCCACTGATTGATCATCCGTCAAAGCACTTTGACACGCTACACCATCTCTAAAACAATAATAAGATCTTAAACTTGAGTAAGGAGGTACAATCAGAAAATGTAATTGAAAATGGATAAATCAAACAAAGCCACATTAAGGGATAACACTAATGCAGTACCAAAGAGACAGACATTCCCAAGTGATTAAAGTGTATAGCGTGTCCTTCTATTTTCAGGACTCTTGGGCAGCAGATGAATCATATCAAAACGGCAAATGGGTAATGGGAGTGGACCAAGATGAGAATTATTCCACATCTGTGTGCATGCCATTAACCAGTTTTTCTGTATGCATGTAAGACATCAGCAACAGTGTAGAACAGAAATGTAAAATAATTACCTCATGTTTCATTAGTAATCTATTTTTCCTTTAAGCCAATTAACATTCCTGATCAATAAACAGATTAAACGATCATATATTAACGTCAGGGTTTCCAGAGCACACACAGACACAATAAACATAAATGAGGGCAGGGGCCAGGGATTTAGCTCAGTGGTTCTGCTGCCTGCCTTGCAAGCGGAAGGATCCGAGTTCGATCCCTGGTACCCCCCCCAAAAAAAAAAACATAAATGAGGGCAGAGAATATTTAAAGTTTATGTTGTGTTTTATGCCACACACACTTATTCATATGTAGGTACAACACGAATGTCCTGCGCGTGTGATGTTCGTGAAGTGGTGCACTCACTATGTGGAACACAGATGGCATCTGTAACCACAGAGGTGCAGGGAGACAGACACAGTGACTGGTTAACAGCAGGCCTGTGCAGGGCTGCCCCGTAAGGCCCAGGTCATGTGGAAGTCAGCACTACGGTTTCTGTCTGGGCGACAAAAGCGGAGACTCTCAATCTAGCCCTACCAAATGAGACTGCCAAAGTCAGTGCAAATGGCCTGCTAATGCATAACAGCGTCATCTTATCCATAAATATTCCGAGTCCAGAAATTTGTCTGACCTCCTAAGACGAAAATTGATTTTCATTGCCATAGTCTATTTTAAAAAATAACATGAAAAGAAGCAACCTTAAAATAAGAATCTGTCCTTTCTACTTGAAACATTTATTATATAATTATTAGATTTTATCACAGCATTGCCTGTCAATATTTTTACATTATGACAAAATAGAAGACTTTTTGATAACTGTAACTGATGTGGTACAATTTCATAGGCTAACTCTAAATTGTTAAAGATGAACACACCGGAAAGAAAAATCAATTAGTGAATTCATGGCAACCTTATAAACATTTATTTTGTAAAAAGTAGTTCATATTTAATTTAATTCAAATATACTGGGAGTATATTAAATCTTTGCCTTTGCACAGGAAAAGAGATCAGAACCAGCGGCTTTATGATGGCATAAAGACCAGGAGCATATTTTGTCTGGCCAGCAATATCTTTAAAAAACTGAACATGAATATATTTAAGTGGGGTTCTCCAGTTTCCTGCAGTGCCCACTGTTCACTCCGGCTCCCACAGGCAGTGGAGTTTGTGTCTTCTTGTAGGAGATGATAACAAGGAGGTCAAGGAGGTTTGCTGACTGACCAGCTATCAACCCAGAAAGTTCTTGTTCCTCGGGGTTTTCAAACTTTCACCAAACACAATTTATTTAATCAAATTGAAATTTATATGGAGTTCTAATAAATAAAATAGCATTATTAGCACATATATATATAATTTACAATAGATGAAACTAATGTACATTAGAAAGGTAGTCAATATACATATATTTTTATTTTCTAGGTTATTCTGATTATAAACTAAGTTGTAGAAATATTTTTTTCCTAACACCTCATCTTGTGATCTTTTGAAGCTGTTCATAAATACTATTTACCTATTAATTCACCAAGTTGTTTTTTTTTTGAGGCTCTTCTACATACCAGGCTATCTATCTGCCAGGTGCAAGAGATAATAAAAACTAGTATGTCTTTTAGGCATCCAGCAGATGATCTAGCAGCCAACCCATCTAGCCTTCAGGCAGCTGTAATAACTTATTTAAAATACTCAAACTGTATCAGCCCTAAGACTGGCATTGTTCCCATCAAGCTCAGCCTAGTGCCTATAGCAAAAAAAGACCACAAACACTCCCCAGTATCCACTTCATGAAACCTGAACTGAGAATGGAGAGGCGAAGCATGTCAGCTCTTTCCTGATCAGCTCTCATTAGGAGTGTTCATGCTTCTCATTATATGCATCCTAATTTCCCTTGGGCCCTGCATTACCATACCAGTACTTATTTCCATGGTTGAGTTAATATACCCAATTTATATGTGTGTATATACTTGCCACGTGTGTCACTGGGATTCTTGGGGCCAGCAAAAAGTCCCTTTCTCCTTCCACATTGTTTTCCTTCCTTCCTTCCTTCCTTCATTTTTAGACAAAGAATTATAATCACATCCTTGCAATAAATTTCTAAGTGCTTCTTGTAGCACTAAAATAATAATTTTAATTAAAACTTACCTCTTCCTGGAGTAAACTCAAATCTTATGTCATTAAGTTCCTTTCTGGAGTTTCTGAAATATATAACAAATAGCACATTAAAATCTAATGAGGCAGAGTTAAATCTACTAAACGAATTTCAATTTTTATAAGATGCTACTAACATGTAGTAACATTTTATAGTTTTAGGTTACCAATTTCCTTGACTGGAAGAGATAGCTATGACATGAATAAAGATATTTCCTTATGTCATTAAATTTACCTTATAAAAACATGCTTATATTACAAAATTTAAAAAGCCAAAAGGTTCATTTTATAAAATCTGCATTAAGTAAGTAACCTTAAATTTAATTTCATAATTTAGTATTTTAGGAGCCTTCTGTCTGTAATGAATTATATCTCAAGCATTTTTCATATTTTTCCTGGAAGAAATAGTATTTTATTAAACAATTTTTAAAGTATAACAAATAAGGAAGTTAGTGCTAATAGTTCAAATCATGCAACAAAAGTCTCAAAACAAAGTACGCATTTTATAGTCAGCAATCTTATAAATTTAGGGACCTCTAGAACATTGTAAAATATGAATTTTTGAAACTTCATTTCAGTAAATATAAAATGCTTACACAAAGCTAATCTATATATACATATTCAATTAAAAATTAAATGACCCTGGGGAGATAGAAAAACCAGTAAATACTTAAAATAAAGTTTTCCATTCATATAAATTTCAAGAAATGATAAAGACAGACAGCAAGCTATAAATGGGCTAGTTTTAAATTTTTATAAGAACACTAAAATATTACAAGTACCTCTCAACAGAGGCTAGAATTAAAGTTAATAAAAACGCCTTAAGAAACTGCATTAGAAGTGATATTTTGAGTAGAATTTTTTTCTACATTATCAACATAGACAGGTTAAACAAAATGTTTGCACTAAAAAGGAAACCTCATTAGTAAACATGATCAAGTAGTTTTTCTAAGAATTCAACTACTAGCTCAGTGGCCAAGAATGTACAAGACAGAGGCAGATATGGCCTGAACACCCCCTCACATAACGCCCTCCTGGGGTGCCTCGGTGCCAGGCAAGGCTAAGCAGACTGGTCCGTACTGCAGCCCTAGCTGGCTGACCTCTATGGAACGTCACTGAACAGTGCCCACACCGGGATTTGACCCAAACCATCAGTAATTTCAAGGAGGCCAGAAAATTGCAAAATACGTGGAACCCACTAAAGAAAGTCTTCCTCGGCACCTAGAAATTCTGACTCATTTTCTATCACCTTCCCACAAACCAAAGAGGAGAAACAAAGGGCTAAGAATTCAAGCAGTGCTCAAGCCCATCACACGAGAGCCCTGAGCCCAGAACTTCACACAACCTTACAGGTGTCTCCTCCTGTATTGTATCAGCACTCCTCTTGGGACAGAATGGGACCAGGGGACTTCTGCAATTCCTGATATATGGATATCAGCAATTCTCAAACATTTTTGTAATGGGACTCCTTTACGTTGTTAAAAAGCATTTAGGGCCCCTAAAGAGCTTTGATTTGTATGGTCTATATCTATCAAAATTTACTGTATTAGAAATTAAAACAGACAAATTTATAAAATATTAATTCATTTGAAGATGATAATAATTAACTCATGCTAATGTACAAAAAGTTCAAAAATCTGTTCCAAAAGATAGATAAATCCACTAAAAGAACACATTATTTTCAACTTTCACAAGCCTCTGTAATGTTTGGCTTAAGACATCTGAATTCTTCCTGATGGAGAAGGTAGGGAAGAGGGATCAAAGGGATTGAAAATGATTAAGATATGGTATATGCACCTGCCAATTCCCCGAACAAACATCATTATTCTGTATTGCATACATGCACTAATAAAAACTTAAAAATAGAAAAAATAGCTGAATGCTTAGAGTGCTTCTGTAATCTGTTGCAATGTTGGATATTACATAGAAAGCCACAAAAAAATCCTACTGGACATGTGAAAGGATAAGAGCAAAAAAGATGAAGAATTTCTTAATATTACTATAAAATACGTTTGCCCAGCTAGGCACTTTGAAGGGTCTCAAGAACTCCCAGAATGGCGCATCATACTTAAGCAACACACACACACACACACACACACACACACACACACACAGAGGAGTGGCGAGTTGCTATGACTTATGTCTAGATGTCTCCCCAACACCTCATGAAGTCACATGTGGGGCTTTTTGGAGGTGGCTGGAATTGATTCATGGTACAATGCTAGGCTCAAGGGCATTAGGATTAAGGGTGTGAGTGCTATCTGCCCTAAGTAGCACAGATAAAATAAAAAGGGCAGAAAGATGCTACTAAGGCCCTTTGCTTGTTGCTTTTGCTGTCTTTGCAGGCAATGAACTGTTTCTCCTCTGCGATGCCCCTTTTCCACATGCCACTCCACCTTGGAGCCAGGTTAACTGTGGACTGAAACCTCTACAAACTGTGGACTAAATAAACCTTTCCCCCTTTAACTTTGGGTGTCGAGTATTTTGTCTTAGCAATGAGAGAAAAGTAACTAACACAGGAGTGAAGGCACTAGTCATCTATATTCACAGGTTTTGTATCTACAGAGTCAAACAACTATAGATCAGTAATAAAATACACAATAACAACTATTTAAATAGCATTTCTACTGGATTAGGTATTAAAAGTAATCTAGAAATGATCTGAAGTATACCATAGAATGTTATATAAACATACTATGTCTCATATATATATATATATACACACACACACACACACACATATATATACACATATATATACACACACACATAAATAACTTGAGTAACTACAGATTTTGGTATCTGGAAGGTGGTCCACAGGCTAACTATATATGCTATATCACATACTGTGCATGTGTAGATACAGTCTGCCAAAAAGTGTACACACCCTTCAGGAAAAGAAAAACTTGCATAAATATTTTAATAGTAAATTTATCAAGACATCATGAGATTAATGCAAGTTACCTTTGGCCTGTACAGTTATAAGAGGTGCTCAAAGTAGTGACCATTAGCTTTCAGACATCTGTTATTTTTCTTTTCCTGAAGTGTGTATATATTTTTTTGGTGGACTCTGTATATGTACATATATACCTGTCTATATATATCTATAAATATATATGTATATATACATATATAAACTCTCATTTGATTCCAACAATCACCTTTGAGACATTCAAAGAGGTGTTGCTTGTTGCCCACTCTTTATTTTTTCTGACTCCATGCCCCTCCCCAATTTTTATGTGACTACATTCAGTGATTTTTCCAACTTTACAAATTTAATGAATGGCAGAGTGAAAACGAACAAATCTATACTGGAAAAACCTAATACAAGCAGAAATGCTTAACTCCTTTCATTTTAAAGAGAAAACAATATTCCCCAAGATTTTGCATGTTAGCATAAATAATCATCAAATGTTCACTTCTTTAATACTCTTGGTAGCATGCTGTATATGACCAAAGGTTAAATTAGAACTAAAACAGTCAATAAGAAAAAACAACCACTAGGAAAGTAAATACTACTGACATAATTAATAGTGAAATGACATAAGGAGAAAAAAATTACAAAATAATTTGATTCAATACTAATTAATGTCACTGTTCTTTTCTCTCTTTTGATTAGTCTTTAGATTAGTTTGTTCTAAGACCATAGTAAGAGGTGTAAGAACTGTGCCAGGAATATCATCGTGCACATCTCGATGCTTTAAATATCAACACCACAAAAGTAATAACCAACACTCGTGATCTACACCGATATCCACGGTGGCTCAAGTCACAGAGACTGCCTAGTCAAGTCACTTTTTCACGACTCTGAACCTAGAATATTCACCTGACAAGATTACAGTGATTGATTGTGAGTAGTAGACTTGTTTCATCAAGATGAAATATAGTTGGAAAAATGCCTAATTGGATCTAACTACTGAAGGTCATCCTTTTACAAAGAATTAATCTTTTCAGGCTTATACTTAACACCTCTAATTGAAAGTACATTTACTTTAATTGATATCACACAGGACACTTGATTTCAGGGGAGTTGAAAATAGGCATGATTTAAAGCCAAAAGCTAAGTCTGTGCAACTTTACCGAGGAAATCATAAAAATCTGAGCAGACTCAGGCTGTTTTTCCTAACTCTTATTAAAAACTCTCTTAATCTTAGATTTGTTAAAGGCATGCTATGATTTATATCTAGATGTCTACCCAAAGCCTCATGAGCTCATAGGTGGGGCTTTGGGAAGTGCCTGGAGGAATGATGCTTATCAGTGGATTAGTGACACAGGAGGAAAATTATTTTGGTAAAATAGGTAATAAAAGCCTATGGTTTTAGAGGCTGAGGGAGAAGGATCAGAAATTCAAATCTGGCCTGTCTCAAAATTTAAAAAAATTTGTAAAGGGGATAGGGATTGTAGGCCTGTGTGAAGTCCCTGGGTTTAATCTCCAGTATTGGTGGTAGTGGTGGTGGGGTCAATAGTTATGATAGGGTGTACTGTGAAAATTAGCTTCCCCCATCCAAATAACTGATTCCCCTCTCAGAAGCAATAAACATTTTAGACTTTTTGTGTATCCTTCCTGAGATGGCTACGCACATACTAGCAAATATACACATTTAATACAAATGGTAGTATACTATATCCACTGCTCTGTACCTTGCCTCTTAGAATAATACATCTCAGAATTTCCCCATAGTAGTTCACTGAGCGCTTTCTCATTCTTTTCTGAATACCTAGTTTCCATTGTATGCTATATCTTTTTTGAACCAGTTCCTGTTCTATAAACAGATTTTTTTTCTAATCTTTCACTCTTATAAACAATACTTCAAAGAATAACCTTGTCCTAAGTCATTTTCTAAATACATGAGTATAAAAATGAATTTCTAGAAGTGAACTGCTTAGTAAAAGGATATACACATTTGCAATTTCATCAGTATTGTTAAATTCCACTTTATTTAAGTTGTACTATTTGGCAATTTTTAAGCTCCATTGTAGGAACTGAGTGTAAGGAAGGGATTGAATTAAAGAACAGGGAGACATGGGAACCCTGCTAGTAGGCAAGCTCATTCCCCATCCAAGGGAAGCAATAGCTACACACAACTGGCAGGTTATGGTCAAGCAGGAATTTAGGCTGTTGCTAAATATTCAGATTCTTCACAAAAACAAGAAATCTGACATTATGAATGAAATTTCAGGCCCGAGGATTTAGCTCAGTGGTGCCTTGAAAGCACAAGGTCCTGAGTTCGATCCCCAGTGTTAAAAAAAAAAGTTTCAATTGTTGATGCGCAATTTTAAACTTTGACACTAATATGTGAGCCAGATTTAGTCTATTGTTATTCATTAGTAAGGTCAAATGTAAAACATAATTTCTGCTGATATTAACACACAAGCTGTGGGCAATAAATGTACATAAAATTTTCTGGAATGGTAAGACTTTGATGTTATTTTTAAGGATTTAGTAAAAAAAAGTCAACACATTGGCCCACAGACTGAGAGCATGGGAGAAAATAATCATGAGAAAGAAAAATAAGGCGATGGGAATTTAATGAAAAGAAAATATAATCTACAAACTTGGAAGTGATTTCTAAAAGTTTTTTAATAATTGCTGTTTGGTACTGACAGACTTTTTGTTTTTTGTTATGTCCATTTATAATGAGAAGTTTGGAGATAAAGATTAGCGCACATTAAAAGTTTTTCTTCTTGTTCTTTCATTTCATCCTCAAGTGACATAGTGACCATTCAAATGAGGCAAGTGGCTAGGAAGGTGGCGACAGGAACACATGAAACAAAGAACACTCCCTGGTGTGGAGGAGCAGGGGCCAGTGCAGCTGAGGTGTGGATTTTACAGGACGGAGCAACATTTACCTGGACCTCTGCATGTACTGGTCAGTACCATCTGCACCAGCTCAGGACTGTCTGCATCCTTCAGCTTCACAGGAATGTTTCTTAGTCCATGCCAGCAGAGATAGAGGCACATGCACCCCAAAACCAGACGTGACTGAGAGGCACACAAGCCCAAAGATCACTTTGTCAAAGAGTTGTCAGAAAGACTACCCATTATTGGCATTTTGTGCCCTCTAGCACGGGGATGCTTAAGAGTAACGATAAAAGCCAACTGTTCCTGGTGCTCTGAGGTCGCAACAGCTCTCAGAGACCGTGTCGGGGCAGCAGGCACCCTGTTTCTATGGGACACAGAAGCAGCCCCTCCCTCTAAGCAGCAGAGAGTGACTTGGACACCAGGCCTTTTCTTCTCTCCTTTACCTGACATGCCAGCTGAGGGTGAAACTATTGGTGTCTGGGGGTTTCCAGAGGGACCCCTGTCAGGGACAGGATGGGGATGTGACACATGGGCTGGGGTCAGTTTGGATGCCATTTTTAGTTCAGCTCATGCACTGAAGTGAAGTGCATCCCTGCTGGTTGAGGAGGAAAAATGCCCTTTTACAATGGGATGTCGCAGTGAGAAGACCCTCGCTACATACAGGTGCTGGATCTTGAACTTCCCAGTTCCAGAATCTTGAGCCAATAAATGTCCGTTCATTATCAACGAGCCCGTCTGTGTACCGTCACAGCTTCACAAAGTGAACCGAGACAGCAAGGCGTACCATGTGCTGGGATGAGCTAGGCGTTTTAATGCGTTACTTCACTCCGCGCTCAGAACAACTCGAAGTAAGGACAACTATTATCCCTTGTTATTTTACAGACAAAGGAACGATCCTTGAAAAGGGCAAAGGACATACCAAACTCATCTGTCTGAACAGCATATCTGAACTAAACCTAAGGGTTGATCGCCGTGCCATGCCACCTTCTCTAGCGCAAAGGCCTCTCCTCAGACACCCCGTCCTCCCCTGAACTCTCATCTGCGCGAGCTCCGAAGGGGTCTCCGCCTTTTCACTCAGATCTGCACTAGAGCTCACCAACATATGTACCTAACCAAATCATGCCACCCTGTGCTTAAAACCTCCATTTCCTTCTTCTTGTTATTAAAACAAAATCCAGAATCCTTCAGCAGGCTCCTTCCACGTTGGTCTCACCTCTCTCCCCCACGCCCTTCCGCTCCTTCCCAGCTTCCAGTTTGCCATCGCCCACTGCAGTGTCTCGGGGGAGCGGGCTTCTCCCACTTGGAAATCTCGCCCCATTCCCCTCCACCTAACTGGCTCCAATCCCGCTCTGCGGCCTGGCCAGGTCTTCTCAGGGAGGTCAGGCAAGGAGGTGAGATCAGCTGGAGCTCTGCCAGCCCCAGGCCTGTGCTTCCTACACCACATTTTGCACAAAGGTAACCACTGCTTTAACATCTGGCTCAGCCACCAGACAGTGAGTTCCACATCCCACTCCCATTCGCCTTGTTCAGTATTCTTCCTCAGCACCCCACACGCTGCCTGAGAGCATACAGATAGTATTTGCTGGATGAATTAATGTAGTATACGAGTCTGGCTTTTATAAAGTGCCTCTCCCGTGGCTTCTGATACATTTCCTTTTTCTAGTTTTCCCCAGTTCCCTAGCTGCCCTTTCTGATCAGCCCAAACTCTACTCTATCTCTGTCTGCCTGTCTTCTCAAGATTTATGGCTCCATCCTCTACCAAACTCTCTACTCATTCCCTCCCTGTATGATTAATTCCAAATCCATAACTCAATCCCAGGTACTTCCCCAGAGCTCTAAATCCATTATCCCACTGCCTATATGTGGTATCTCTCCATGCAATGTCCAGTCACCAAAACACCCAGCACACCCAAAACAGAACACATCACTCTTCCTCTCGAATTTACTTTCTGCTGCTGCTTTCCAGCCAGAAAATGACAGTGACAATCAACCACTAAGACCTGTGGGCTCTTCCTCCTTAAGAATCCTCAAATCATCCACTCCCCTATAACTTCACTCTCCCTGACCAAGGGCAGATCACCACCATCCATCAAAAATTAAAATCAATGATTTAATGAACAGATAATACTTTATACACACAACGTACATATACACATACCCAGAGTGCTACTATGAAAGCTAAAGATGTACAGAGAAAAGGAAAAGGAAAAGTTTGAGGGAGCCATTTTTCAGGGTATAACTCTTGGCAGATGAATATGTAGCCCAGGATGAAAATTGCTGTACTTAATGAACATGGAAAATTGCACTAATGTAAGGATAAACTGAGGGAACCTACAACATAGGTCAGAAACAAGAGAACCAGGAAGAAACAGTGGCAGTGTCCTGCGGCCAAGCCCAGGGTGGCACAGAAGTGATGTTCCTATCATCTCTGGCCTTCCCTTAAGGGATGACTTTAGATGAGTGAACTAGGAAGCTTTAGGAACTGGAGCCTCACATCCTGAGACTGGGCACCAGAGCTCAATCTGCAGTTCGGCTACTCACCAGCCACGGTGCTCAGCAATCCACTTCACCTCTAACTTCCAGCTTCTTCTGCAGTGAAAGGGGGAAATATGCTTCCCTCCCAGATTAAATGAGCCGTGTGATAACAGTGTGAACTCCCTGGTACAGCTGGAAAGCATTATTATGACTTATATTTTGAGGTTCACAGAAATAGAAGGAAAAACAAAGTCATAATTCCAGTCTGAAAAGTTTATAATCTCCTGGGAGGACAGCTGGCCTTGGTAAACTACACAGAAAACTCCATGTAAATAAGTGCTTTTAAAACAACAGCAGAGAAGGAAACATTAGCCTGACTGAGAGAAAGGTGTATTTCCCTTCTTTGGCTCTCACGCTCATCCATCCTTCACTCTCCTGTCAAATTAATCTTCCCCTGAGGTAAAGGGCCAATCACAGAATTGTATAATTTTACAACTGAAGAGGCCCTCAGAGGTCACCTGATCCATTCCCTTCATTCCTTAGGTGAAGAAATTGAAGCCAAAGAGATTAAATGGCTTGCCTAAGATTACACAGCTAGTTAATTCACTCGACACTCCATAAATCCTTATTGATCACCTACTAGGTGTCAGGCCTATGCTGGGAGCCATTAATGGCAGAACTGACACTCACACCTGGGACCTGAGACTTCCAGACCACTGCTCTTTATTTAGATGGGTAGCTCTCAAACTGCAGGTAGGGCGAGCAGAGGTGCACTCTCGAAAGAGCAGTACTCCCCCCAATATGCCCAACATTCAGTTAAGAATCACTACAGGTGAGTTTCGGACCATAGCAGTGTAGAGGGACCAGCACTCACAAATGGCTCCCACGTGCCCACCAAGGTCAATCAATGTACAGGTACAGGAGACAGTGGAGACACCAGCAACCAGAATACAAATTATACAGAAGGGTGGACAGGTGAGATACAGTGTAAGAAGTGAGGCTGCCCCCAACCCAGGTCCTGCTCTCAGCACAGGTCTGGAGGATGTGCCATTCTGCGAAATGCACAAAACTTTAAGAGAATGGAGCCGGGGGTGGCCGCAGCTGGGCATTCATCCCAGCCAGCCCTACCCTCAGTGCCCACTGAGCTATGCAGTTCCCCTGGCAGGACACAGCCCGGTCGGTGTATGAGATAATAAGAGGAAAGCGCTTCTCAGTCCACAGGCTCTGCTCCCCATGCAGGTCTGGAGACCAAGCCCTTCCATGAACCAAACTTTGAGAAGAAGTAGCTAGGGGGCAGACACTGTCTGGCACTGAGTGCCAGCCCAGCTGAGTGGTTCTCAACAGGACATGCCCCGGAGCCAGCGATTATAACCAGAGAGGCCCCTGTTCATGGAGACCACAGGAATTGCAAACCAGACCGGAACATGGAGGGCTGCAGAGGGGCCGGAGTGGTGACTGCCAAGGCAGAGTGAGAAGAACAGGCTTCACGCTAGGCCTCTGTTCCCCCAGCACTGGGCCCCGAGGGACATAGGCCAAGAAGAGTCTCAGCAGACTGAGTCAGGGCTGGTGGCTTCGAGTGAAAACCGGACAATCTTAGCTCCAGCTTCTGCTTCCCCAGTACCAAGCACAGCAGGAAGCAAGTGCCAGAAAGAAAATCAGAGGTCTGTGGCAGCTGGGACAGTCTCCTCCCTGACCCTGGATCACACTGAAATCACAGGGGTCTAGACTTGCTGAAACTTCCTGCCAGGTTGTGGCAGGGAGCCCTGGGGCTGAAACCCAGTGGAAGGACCATCTGACCCTGGGAGCATCAGAAGACCCAGCACACGCTGGGCCAAAAACAGCAGCAACCAGAGACTGTCAAGGGGCACTCACCCGAGTCAACGAGACAGGACTACTGCACCCTGGTGTTCGGTCCCTCTGTCCTTCCATCATTTTGAATTACAAGGGTCGATCTTTCTATGTGTGTGTCTAGGCACAGTTGTACCTGTTCCCTCTTTGCACTGTGACACCCTCCCTTGTTTTCTCCTACACTCTCACACCAACAGTTGCTTCTTAGCGATATCCAAATTCGTTTGGCTGTTTTACCAAAAACTGATACAATCTCCTTTTCTACTCTCTCATCTCTGATTGACACCATAGTCCCTTCCTTCCCCTACTGTCATTTCCCTCCCCGTATCTGCTTGTCTCTCTATTCTCCCCTTCTTTTTCCTTTTTAAAAACTGTACTGTTATTTCTTCATTATTCTTTTTTTTGTTTTCTCCTTTTTCCCTTCTATCTCTTCCTCTCTTTTATCTATCTACACACTATGTAAAACAGTTAGCTTAGGTTTCTCTAGCCTACTGTACCATATTTCTCTGTGTCAAGTTCTTAGCCATCAGATAATGCAGGAAAGTAAAAGGTTAGCTTCTCAAGTGTTGAGGTTCCTGGTAGTTATTCTCTCCTCTCAAAGGAGGACTAGGAGCTGATCCTAGCACTCAGAGCAAAGTGGAAACTCACATAGAGATGTACTCTCAACCCAGGACATACCACAAAAAGAAAGCCACTTCCAAATAAAAACCCCACTCTACCTTGGCAGATACATACCATCCAACTTTTCTATAAACCTCTATACAGAAACAACTAAAATGAGAAAGCAAGACAACTAGATGCCTCCAAAAATATATAACTCCCCAAAAGCTGATCCCACAGATAGCGAAGTGGATGAAGAAATTCCAGAAAAAGAATTTTTAAAACTGACAGCTAAAATGATCAATGGGACCAAAGAGACAAATAAGTAGCTGAATGACTCAATTACTAGAATTATCAATGAGCTATAAAGAAGATACAAATAAGCAGCTGTTTGAATTAAAGAAGCATATATAAGATATGAAAGACTACCTCATTAGAGAGGTAGAAGTTCTATAAAAGAACTACACAGGAATCCTGGAAATACAAACCTCAGTAAGTCAAGTAAAATATGCAACTGAAAGTCTAGGAAATAGACAAGAGCAATCAGAAGAAGAATACCAGGAGCTGAAAACAGATGTAAGTGCCACAATAATCAAAGGAATAAGAAGCCCTGAACAGTAGGTAGAGTTCCTGGATAAATCTAAAAGAAATAACTTAACAGTTATTGCCCTCGAAGAAGGTGCTGAACTATAGGCTAGTGGCTTTAAAAATCTACTCACTGGGGCCAGGGATTTAGCTCAGTGGTTTCGTCACCTGCTGCGCAAGCGCAAGGACCGGAGTTCGATCCCCGGTACCAAAAAAAAAAAAAAACAAAACCAAAATCTACTCACTGAGATTACTGCAAAAACTGGGGAATCAGATGCATACTCAAGTAGATGTGACCAGAAAAGAACTTCCCCATGACAGCGCAAAATCAAATGCCAAAAATTCAGAACAATTCAGAGCAAACAAACAATATTAAAAGCTGTTTGAGAGACGTAATGAATCTCATATAAGGACAAGCCCATCAGAACAACAGCAGATTTCTCAACAGATACCTTAAAATCCAGGAAGGCTTGGAACAGTTTTTCAAGCAATGAAAAAAACTGCCAACCCAGATTACCATATCTTGCAAAGCTATCCTTCAAAACTGAAGAAATAAAGACCTCTGTGCTCAGTATAAACTAGAGAAATATATGACAACCAAACTAGTATTGCACAACATACTTGAAGGAGTCCTAAACACTCCAAGAAGACAACTACATTAGGCAAAGGGAAAGAGTACACCTCTTTCAGAGTACACCAGAGTACACCTGGGAGAGAAGACAAATGAATGAACAATAGAAAGGAATCAAACACCAGAGAAACAACAAAATGACAGGAATTAATACACGTCTTTCAATAACAACATAATGTTAATGGTCTTAACTCTCCAAATAAAAGACACAGATGGGCAGACTAGATCAAAAAACAAGACCAATCCATATGTTAACTGCAAGAAACTCACTTTATCTGAAAAGAAACACACAGGCTGAAAGTGGAAGGATGGAAAATGATACCCTGAGTAGCTATAGCCTGAAAGCAAGCAGGGGTAGCTATTCTCATACCTGACAAGGTTGACTACAAACTAAAACTGGCCAGAAGAGACAAAGCCACAATATACTGGTACAGGAAAGAAATCACCAAAAAGAGTAACAATCATAAAACATATGCACCAAACATTACCACACTCGATTTCATTTAAAAAAAAAAAACTCTACTTGATATAGAAGGACAGATACACCCCAATACAATCATAATGGAGGACTTTAACACCCTCCTAGCAAAAATAGGTCAACTTGAAAAAAAATCAACAAAGAAATATCAGAATTAAACTACATTACAGATCAAAATACATCATATTTTAGGCAACAAAGCAAGTCTCAACAAATATGAAACAACTGAAACAATCTCATGTATTCTATCCAATCACAGTGGTATGAAACTAAAAATCAACAGCCACAGAAACTACAGAAACCACACAAACACATGAAGATTGAATAACATCCTCTTAAATGATCAATGGAGCACTTAAGAAATTACGAAATTTAAAATTCCCAGAATCAAATGATAATGGAAACACTACATATCAGAATCTGTAGGATCCAATAAAAGCAGTTCTAAGAGGGAAATTTATAGCTATGAGTACCTACGTTTGAAAAACAGAGTGAGCTCAAATAAATAATCTAATTATGGATCACAAAAAAACAAACTGAGAGCGGGTAGAAGAAATAATAAAGAACAAAGTAGAAATTACAGTAATAAAATTAAAACTAAAAAAATACACAGGATCAACAAATCAAAGTGTTGGTCCTGCGAAAAGATTCACAAGACTGATAAATCTTCAGCAATTTAAGAAGAGAGAGAAGGCTCAAATTAATAAAATTTAGAAATTAAAAGAGGGAAGTTACAACAGACACCACTGAAATCCAGAGAACCATCAGAAGTTATTTTCAAAATATTCCATCAAATTAGAGAATCTAGAAGAAATAGTTAAGTTTTTAGATCCATACGACCAACCTAAATTAAACCAAGAAGACATACAAAATCAAAACAGATCAGTAATAACCAATGGGATTGAAGCAGTAATTAATACTCTACCAACTAGGAAAAGCCCAGAACTAGGTATATTTACTTCTCAATTCTACCAGACCATTAAAAACTAATACCAATGTTTCTCTAACATTTCTATGTACTAGAAGGAGAAAGTATCCTTTCAAATTCATTCCATGAAGCCAACATCATCCTAATAATGAAACAAGTTAAGGACTTAACAAAAAGAAAAACTACATGCCAATATCCTTGATGAACACAGGTGCAAAATTCCTTAATAAGATCCTTGCAAAAAGAACTCAAGAATACAAAGAAGATTATGTACCATGACCAGTTTGTTTTTATCCCAGGATGCAAAGATGGTTCAACATCAATAAATGTAACACACCCTATAAATAGAATCAAAGATAAAAATCATTATCATCTCAATAGATGCTGAAAAGGCCTGACAAAATCTGATGCCCTTTCATAAAAAAAAAAAAAACCTGGTGAAAATACATATGGAGTCATATTTAACAAATCCACAGTCAACATCATATTACCTGAGGAAAAATAGAATTCCCTCTAAAGTCAGGAACAAGACAAGGGTGTCCACACTCACTATTCCTGTTTAATATTGTACTCAAAATCTTAGCCAGAGGAATGAGAATGAAATAAAAGGGATATGAATAGGAAAGGAACAAGTCAAATTATCCCTATTTGCAGATGTTATGATCTTTTACAGAGAAGACTCAAAAATCTCCATTAAAATACTTTGAAGGGCTGGGGATTTAGCTCAGTGGTTTTGCTGCCTGCTGCGCAAGCTCAAGGACCCGATTTCGATCCCCAGTACCAAATAAATAAATAAATAAATAAATAAATAAATAACAAACTTTGATATCTGATAAATTCACCAGCAGTGGCAGGATACAAAATCAACACACAAAAATCAATTGTGCTCCCATATACCAATAACAAATCCATCAAGAAAGGAGTGAAGAAAACAATTCCATATGCAATAGCTTAAAAAAAATTAAAATACTTGGGAATCAACCTAAGGAGATAAAAGATCTCTAAAATGAAAATTACAGAACTCTGAAGAAAGAAACTGAAGAAGGTATTAGAAGACAGTTACCCACTGTTTTGGGGTTGGAAGAATTAAATGGTCAGATTACCAAAAGTGATGTATGCATTTAATGCAATCCCATTAAAACACCAACGACATTTTTTAAAAAACTAGAAAAACCAATCTTTAATTTCATTTGGAATTAGAAAAGACCCAGAATAGCTAGAGCAATATTGAGCAAAAAGAGCAATGCTGAAGGCATCACTATGCCAGACTTCAAAGTATACTGTAAAGCCACAGTAACCAAAACAATATAATATTGGCATAAAAGCAAAAATGTAGACCACTGGACTAGAACAGAAGGTACAGAAACAAACCCAAGTACCTATAGCCAGCAGATGTTTGAGGAGGAGATCAAAAACATGTGCTTGAGAAAAGACTGTCTCTTTAACAAATGGTATTTTGAAAATTGGATATCCTCATGCAGAAAATTTAAACTAGATCCCTATCTCTTACTCTGTATGAAAATCAAGTCACAATGGATCAACAACCTAGATATAAAACCAGAAACATAGAAACAGCTGGAAAACAACTTAGGAGAGGCAGGTGAACTCATCGGCACAGGCAAAGACTTCCTGCACAAGACTCCAAAAGCACAGGAATCAACATCAAGAATTAACAAATGGAATTATATCAAGTTAAAAAGCTTCTACACAGCAAAGGCAACAATAACAGAGTGAAGAGATAACTCACTGAACAGGAGAAAAATCTCTGCTAGCTACTCCTCTGATAGAGAATGTCTAGAATGTATAAAGAACCCCACCCCAAAAAACTCAAAGAACAATGAACCCAATAAAAAAATGTTCAACATCAGAGAAATGCACATTAAGATGTGTTCTGTACATGTACCAGCTCATGATGAATGTAATAGGTATGTACTTCAAATATGTACTTATAAAAATTACATTGAGATTCAATGTCATCCCAGCCAGAATGGTTTTCGACAAAAAGGGAAAGGGAGTGGAGGGGAGGGGAGGGAAGACTGGTAAGAAGTGGGTGGGCTTCTATGCTGTTGGCGAGCATGTAAACTAGTATAACCACATGGAAATCAGTATGGAGAATCCTCAAAAGACTAAACATAAGAATACCATTTGATCCAGCTGTACCACTCCTGGGCATATACCTGAAAGAATTAAGGACTGCACACTATAGTGACACATGCACACATGTTGATAGCACCACAACTCACAATAGCTATGCTCTGGAAACAGGCTAGATCAGTGATTGCAAACCTTTTTGAGCTTTCAATGATAACAAACATCTCGCTGTGGCACACGTGCCATAGGTACACCACCACTGGCCTAGAAGTTCATCAACAGATGAATGGATAAATTAAATGTGATATATATATATAATATACATATACATGTATATTATATATATATATCAATAGAATATTACTCAGCCATAAAGAAGAATTAAATCATGTCATTTGCAGAAAAACAGATGGAACTACAAATCAGGTTGGGGGAATTAGCTAGACTCAGAAAAATACATATTGTATGTTTTCTCTCATATGAGAAATTTTACAAACACAAAAATTGATAAATAGATAAACAGAGGAGAGATGACAGGAAATGATCAGGAGGTAGAATTCTGAAGAGGGGGATCAGTAGAGGTAGTGAGATTGAAACTGACTGAGATATGTTAAGTGCATGCACCAACTTAAAGCAAACTTCACTATGTAATATGAACATGCACCAAAAACTATAATTTTAAAGGAAGAATCACTATAGGCAAGGAGAAATGTTGTAGATAGAAAAAAAATCACATGAACAAAGTTGAAGAAATGAAGGTTGAGAGCCACTGCTGTATCCATCTACCCTATCTCTGCCTGAAGTCAAGGTTCTCCTAGGTGTATGTATCTTCATGTATGATGTGCCATATGTGCCAAGAAGGTGAAAATAATAACTGAACCAAAACCCTATCCTTGGGACCCTTTTCCTTGCATTTGATTTGCCAAAAAAAAGCTTTTGGATCAGTGAGCCTTCTAAAAGGTGAAAATTCCTTTTGCATTGTAGCTCCATACACCCTAATGTATACCTTTGGTCTCAAAAATCAGAGGTTGGTACCATCCATAATTCTAGTCTACATCAAGCCATCCAGCTTTACACAGCCCAAGATCAAATGTTAAACAGATCAGAAAATCACACTGGTTCCTTCAGCCAAAAAGCATGAGCAGTGCCTGATTACCACACATACACATATGTACACACACACACACACACACACACACACTTTTCCTCACATACAGTCAGTATCCTGACATCTCTTAAAGAAAATGGCTTTGTGCACCAAATTTCTGCAGTGAATATGTTTATATAACATGGAATATATATTTTTATATGTGTTTATGTTTTATATATGTTTATATAAAATAGAATGATTGATTAAAAAAACAGGCTCATGTAAATCCCTGTTGAGAGCAGAAACACAGTAGTCTGGCCAAAGTGCACACTTTTTTAAGCAGGAAAAAATACTTTGCATGCTTATTAGGTAGAGCTCTTTATATATGTGTCCCTTTAAAAATCAGCTGATATCACTATAGAACCAGCCTTAATTAACATCACTTAATTGAAGTTTAGGGTGAGTTAGGTTTTGCTGCAGAGGACTTAGAGACTCATCAACTTGTCCATGACTTCTCTTCAATGGGTTAGGTTTCCAAGACAACAAACTAAGCCCTTAATAAAAGAAATGTAAAGGATATTCTAACATGTGGACCAAATAAACATCCACTTGGTTTCTGGACATCGTGTCATGGTAGATGTGTTTATACATATTGATACACTGGGGAAGTGGGGAGAGCTACACACCATTTGCAGTGTTCCAGGATGAGTCTATTTTTAAGAAATGGAAACTCGGTTCTTCAGGGCATAAGCCATTACAAACTCTATTATGAACAGTTATCATCTTCTCTGCCTACTATTCATTTGGCTTAATTCTTGAAAAATGGATATTACATCATTCCAAAATCAAATCAAATGTATAACTGAATATTTGGTTATTAAAAATAAGGGATATGTGGGTGCAGCTCAGTAGTAGAATGCTTAGCATGCATGAGACCCTGGGTTCAATCCTCAGCACTACGAAATAAATAAGCAAACAGTAGAAATTTTTAAAAAGTTAAGAGATATTACCACATACCCAAGAAGCCAGTTGTTCTAAATAAGTGCAGAAGTTAGCTTTGCTTGCTTGCATCTAAAGCAGAAGATGGAAAAGCACACAACATAATTCCTACTTTTCAAAAAAAAATTGTAAGACAGATTTTTTTCCTTGGTATTAACTTTGAGAAATTTTTTATTGAAGCGCCTTTATAAGAAACACCAAGAAGTGTCTCCAACTATGTTTTAAAAGCAGAAACTTTTTTCATATAAATGTCCCCAGCTACATGGGGCAAAAAATGGAGATTTTTTTCTCCCACGCGCTGAAGGCACAATATTAAATCGCACCTGACTGATGGCACTGTTGCTGGAAGCTGAAGTAATACAGCTGAGGTACATTGTTTCCTGGTGATTTACCTGAACAGAGGAACCTGAAGAATGAGGAGAAATGAAGGCTAACACAGATTTCTTCCTGGGGCTCCCTAAGGGTCTGTGTCAATCTCTACAAGGGGTGATTCCGAACTGTGTTTTCTAAGGAGCGTCCGAAAGGGTCTGAAGTCTATATGCTCACTGAACATAGATCTTTCACATTAGCTGACACATCCGTGAGCCAAGGTAACACTCTACTGTGAACATGTAGGAAAGAGACTGAGCAAGCAATTTCCCTTTTGTCCTATTTTAAAGAAATAGCCTATGAGTGAATGCATTTACAATCCACAACCCTTGCTCATTCTCATATTGTTAAATTTAACTATTTTAACAATACCATGTGTGAGAAAGCCAGGGAGGATTTTCTTCCATTTTTAAAATAAGTATTAACACTTTAAACATCCATGGATGGATACCCTTCACAAAGTTAAAAGTCATAATATATGCTAGTGATCAAGTTAGTTAGCCATAAGAGAATTTTAGTATAACTGTAACTGTATCAAATGCATGGACAATAATAAATTCTTTAAATGTTAGCCAGGCAATCATGAAGCAGCAAGAAGCATGCTTTATTTTAACTTCTCTAATACTATAATTTTACTATTAATTTATGTGTAATTAAATCCAAGGAAAGCTATATAAAATTAGCAAATTTAAACAAAAATAGTTTTCAGTGAAGTCTAAAGTATCTACCAGAAAAGGAGAAAATTATGAAGGACTGATTAATGAGAAATGTTGCTATCAATGTCCCCTAGAAATACAATAAAAATCTCCCTGAGTTTTCCACAAGTAGTAACATAAAACAAATAAATTTAATAACAGGAGGATGAGCAGGTGCTTCCTCCTTTGGCTGTTTCAGAGAAATGGCCTGTAAGTTACTAAAATGCACTTTCTATCTAATATGGTTGAGCCTTGAGCAAAGATACCATAATTCCTTAAGTTGGACTTTCCTGAAATTGCTTCAGGAAATGGTTATTTATACAGCTGTTCGGAAAAATAATTGCTACTAGACTGATGTATGGTAGGTTGCTGATGTGTGTTAGAAGGAAAATATACACATGACAGCACAAAAGGGCATGCCTGTCAGGAGGCTGGGGGTAGGACAGGACATTTATTAAGAATAATGTCAAAACAAAATCAAAATTTTAAAAATTTTCTCAAGGTTAAAAAAAGCAACATCAACTGACCTTTGAAGCTGGGGGTCCTATGATGCTCCAATGAATAATGCTGCTGTGACTCGACCAGTAAACCTGGGGAGCTTCCTGCAGTTACCAGAGCCCAGAACGCTAAGGGTACATGAGGGGTATGATTTGCATGACAGACTTAAAGTGAGGACTAGTGCTCAACACTTTTCCAAGTAAGATTTTACTAAATATATTGTCTTTTGAAATATTTAGATTCCCACAAGCCAGAGGAGGGAAACCGAAGCTCTGCCTGGGCAGTCCCCACGGACACCCTCTGTAGGCCCCACCACTGTCTGACTGCACAGTTCTTACTACTACTGCGAATTGGGGCTGACAATGTAGTCATTGTGTGGTGCCTTTTCCCTTCTTATCTGTTATGGGTCGAAATGTGTCCCCCAAGGTTTTTAAGTTTAAGTCCTGATTGTCAACAGCTCAGACTGTGCACATATTTGGGGAAAGAGTCTTTTAAGAGAAAGGGAGGTCAATGGAGTGAGCCCTAAGCCAATCCGTGGGAGATCTCCTCATAGGAAGAAGAGATAAAGGACAGACCTGCACATGCATGAATAAGGAGAGACCACGTGAGGACATCATAAGAAGGTGCCTTTGTGGGCCGGGGATTTAGCTCAGTGGTTCCAGTGCCTGCCTTGCAAGTGCAAGGACCCAAGTTCGTTCCCCGGTACCAAAAAAAAAGAAGAAGATGCCTTTCTGCAAGCCAGAGGGAGAGACCTGAGGGGAAACCAAACCTGCCCACATCTTCATCTTGGCCTTCTAGAGTGAGAAAATGGGTTCCTGTAGCTTAAACCACTGAGTCTGTGGTACTTTGATAAGGCAGCACTAGCAAACTAATATACCATCTGATGCTAACAAATCTTTAAAGGTCACTATTTGTTCTTTTGCTAAAAACTTAATTGGTTCTCACTGAAGCACTGATTTATGACATGCATTATTACAATGGTTTTGGAGAAAACTATCCCTTTAACAAATAAAGTAAATAAATGATATCAATCACTTGGCATAGAAATCAACTCATCCTAAGTGGAAAATTCCAAGTACCTCACGTTTGCCAAAGTGGAAAAACCCTGGTCTTGCTTGTTCACACAGCTCAGTCTGCAGTGGTGCAGCATCACCTTCTCCATGAAGGGAGCATCTGGGAACAAGACTCCACTGCCGACCGTGTAACAATCTCACTCCAAAGGCTCAAAGCTTTCGATTGCCTGTGTTTAAACATGCGCCATGTGGCTGTCAAGTAATGACATTGATTCTCATCAGAGTCATGGAATCCATGTTTTACAACCATCGCCCTATATTTCGATAATTTTGAAAAACATGCTTCAGAATGTTGAACAAGAAACTCCCAAGTGTGCAACTGTATCTTGGAGTGAAGGACTTAATGAGACTGTGGGATACTGTGCTTTTCTTATCTAACAATCATTAATAAAAAACCATACACTCAACAATTTCCTTCATGATTTTTTTTTCCAGTGACTGATCTTTACACCCAGGGGGGTGCTCTTTAACAAGTGCAACCCACAAATAACACACAGTCTTCCTCTTTACAGTAAATTGATAGTTGGGGTTTTTCACAAAGAGGGTGCCAAAGATCAGTGCTCCTGGGACAAGACCCCAGCTGAGAGTTTGAAAGAAACAAAGAGAGCCAGGACTGATTTGGTAATCTTGATAACTGTCAGAGAGTGAAATAAACCTATGAGAATTGGAGAATACGCTTGACAACCAACCCATCCTTCTTTCCCTTATAAATAATTTAAATACTTGGCTTTATTTGTACAAATCAAAGATTGTAGTTTATGTGATCATACCTACAATGGTACACAGCTGTAATCCTAGCACTTGAGAAGCTGAGGCAAGAGGACTGCAAATCTGAGTGACACCTAGGCATCTCAGTGAGACCTTGTCTCAAAATAAAAAGCGCTGGGGATGTAACTCAGTGGCATAGTACCCTTGGGCTCAATCCCAAGTACTGCAAAAAAGGGAGGGAGGGAGGAAAGAAAGGAGCAAGACTGAAATATACTACAGAATCTGGTCTGTCTCAATCAGAGAATGCCCTGAGAAAGACACAAGAACCATTTCACGCACGGTTGGCTAGCACTGCTGGTCACCTTCTTCCCATGCACCAGTCAGGGCCCACATGTCATTGACATTATATACTCTCCACCACCCTAGGCTTCTCTGGACTCAAGAATGCCTAAAGGAACAATGCCCCAAACTCAGGCTACTATCTGTGATTCTCATCATCACTGTTATTATGGGTCTGTCACTCAGGATTGCTCTTGGCTATCAGTGACAGAATGGAGCACACGAAGATGACATTTCCATGTTTTGTATGCTGAACATTAGATATCAGTCTGGTTTGCCAAATGAGCAGCGGGTACCATGCTAATTATATAACTTTTTAGAGCACTAATAGGCGCTCTGACTGAGCCAACTGGGAAGGAAAAAATACAGTACTCATTTTTATCTGCGCTTCAGCATACTGACCTCTTCCCTCAGCCTGTTGATGTGGCCATTAATAAAACATTTTTAAATGACCTGAAAGACTTTTTATGAGCTAGAGTACAGATGTGGCTGCCAAACAGCTGTGTGTCTGAAAGAACGTGGAGCCCCTATTAAAGTTGGCAGCTGATGACTCAAGTTTGATCTGGGACCCTCCTGCATCCAGAATGGTTGTTGGTGCTGTTGACTGGTCACAAATGAAAAAGGATTTCTGCTCTTCGGGAGTCTTAAAAGATGGAAATAAGGATTGTTTGTAATGTTCATCTTGTTTTTCTTGAGTCATAAAAGGCAGTTTAATTTCTGTGTCTGAAATATGATCACTAACACCTTCTTACAAACTCCTTTTAATTTTAGAATAGTTATTAATGTAAAAAATATTTCTACTAGTTCAATTTTAAAATATCCTAATGGGTAGTTCTTGAAAGCAAATCCTTTCTTACTTTTTCCTTCCCTTTTCTAATAAAATAATGTATACAAAAATGTATATCAAGCATAATTCTTTAAAGTTCAACAAAATGTACAATGGGCCATTTAATTAAGTAAACAGGGTGAAATCTGTGAAGACAAATGCTAAACTGAAGAGTGAGTTAAAAATGAAGCAAGCGGAGGGCCAGGGATTTAGCTCAGTGGTTCTGCCTCCTGCCTCGCAAGTGCAAGGACCCGAGTTCGATCCCCGGGTACTAAAAAAAACAAATAAATAAAAAAGAATGAAGCAAGTGGAGACAATCACTCATTCAGCTGGGATACATAAGGACATATGCTAGGGCCAAGGCAAGTTCTGGACTTGAAGAGAGAACACAGAGAAATGAAGTAAGGAACACACTGCACTCAATGAGCTTATGAACAATCATAGAATTCAGAGCCAGAAAGAAACTCCATAGATGAGAAGATCAGGTACAAAAACAGTGTTTGATGTGCCTTCCTCAAAAGAGTTCTCCTCCTGGGTACTGACACCACAAATGCCTCTTTCTTTACTTACAAAATTTCTACCCCATCACTGGCTGCAACTCCTACTTCCAACATGCTACGAAGCAAGCAGAAAAGAGGCCAGGTCATTCTCAGCCTTCGATCTCTCTAATATTATCTAACCAAGTAAATGCTTAGCACAGAGAAAAGTCAACTCTGTTAAACTATTAAATTGATAGAAAATGACTAAGGAATTTCTATGTTCCTTTAGATTCCTACATTAAGACAGACAAGGATGGGCTGACCAAGAAAATGTGTAACTCAAAATACTTCTGTTATATTTGCCCAAATCAGAGTGGCCAATTTGACAACATCACAACTGCAGGAGCATAAGGCCGTGCAGGTAAAAAACTTGCCATCATGGTTATATGATGGTCAGACTGGTGAAGAAGGCTCATGGGCTGGTTCACCTGCATTCATTCTGGTGCCCTTTACTAAATGAGGTTGCACTATAGGACTCTGTCAGACACAGAGGCAAGTAATCATGCGCCTCTGGAAGAAAATGAGTACCACATTCCTGGTTATGTCCTGGCATCAAGCAAGCCTAATTTTCCCAGTATATCTTCTCTCCGGCTCTAGGGGTGAGAAAACAAAAGTGCTCCAACAGCTCTTCTATACTCTCTCTACAAACAGGATTCTTGTCCTTGGACGAGAACAAGAGCATTTATTCGGATAATTAGACAACAGGCTTGGGAGCAGGCTTTATAGGGAGAAGGTGGCATTTTTTTCCACTCGGGCATCTCTGGCTGGTCAAGTGGCAGAAGAGCAGCACCCACTGTGTTCTCAGAACACAAGGGCTTCACTCCGAAACCCATTTCCACTCTCTGAGCCTGTAAGGAAACCTAGCAACAGGGTAACTGGATTCCTCCTGCCTGCTGACAGAGCAAGGGGAGGCGGCAGCACACTCCGCATCTTCTGAGGGAGAGGACAGGATGAAGAGACAGACTGCTATGAAGAGGCTGCTCCACAGCATGTCATTATTAAAAGGATTAACCTGAGTACTCTAACGAGAAAATAATGAGCACTGGACTTCAGCAGCTAATCATTAACAACAAATACGTTCAAAATAACCTAATTTCTTTCTCTGCTATTATAATAAACATTTTCATTTTAAGGGACAGCCTTAGGCTTGTTCTGTTTAGACTAAGGCACATGTTGGGATATGGTGTGAATTCTTTTAAAGTAATAATAGAAATATCAATTTCCCCATAAGTGCATACAATATTCATGTATCATTTTTTAAAACATAAATTTAATTTTTACATGGGGATGAGATACTGTACTCAGCAGGAAACTCCTTAACTATCAAAAGGTCTTTTATGCAATGCCCTACTTTATCCACTGGGAATTTTAAGATTTGGCTCAGGGGAAATACAAACTTACATATTCAATCACTTCTTTCTAATTACCAAATTAAATTTGCAAAGATTATAAAATGATTATAGAAAACAGAAATTGTTGTCAAAGAAAAAGTCCATTAGACTTTTCTTCCATGTTTTCAGGAGTATAAACTGATGTATTACCCTTTACAAGTGCTGTTTGTCAATAATTTCCAAATTTCAAAAAGGTTACACTCCTTGACCTACCACTTCTACATTTATGAATCTGCACATGGAATAAAGTAGTAATTTAACAATTTTCTGCATAAAACCAGTTTTTAGGGTATTGTTTATGACAGCAAATATCTGGAACAAATTAAATCTCCAATGATAGAAAGATAGTTAAATTGCAGCAAAAAACCGCAAGATGCAGTATTATGTAGCTATTATAGAGGATTTTTAATGACATGAGAAAATGGTTACAATGTAATCCTAAGTATAAAAAGCAGGAGAAAAATTTCATTCAAAGTAATTGGAACAATAAAAAATACATGCAATTTCCTCCTTAACATTTACAAATACATTTACAAAAACATGTAAATACTGTAGGTAACAGCAATCTAACTTAGCCAAAAAGCAGCTTTTATTTTCCATTCTATATATAAATAATGTAGATCTCTTTTTTTTTTCTTTTTTGGATTCTTTTTGTTTTGTTTTGTTTGTTTTTGAGGAACTGGAATCTAATTTCTAATATCTTAAAAGGGAATAACTGGAATAAAAACTTAGGCCTTAGCTTCCATGGTGATTTTTAGTCTTTTATACAGTAATAATTGTGATGCTATTTGTCAACTGGATATAAATATATATATATAATTTTTAAAAGTCAAAAGTGGTTTGTTTCTTTGTTTATAATTAATGTAATTTTGTGCTTCACCCAAAGGATGCTGCAGTATATTAAGCACGGGGAAGCTTCTGATGTACACAGTGCTATGAATAAAACATGAAGAAGCTGTGTAAACAACAACAACAAATATATATATATATATATATATATATATATATATATATATATACACACACACACAGAGTAAAAGGAATATAAACTCCAAAATGTTAGTCATACTTATTTCTGAGTGATGGCCCAATGAGTAACTATTTTCTTCTTTATAACTCTGTACTTTTCAAATTTCCTGTAATGAATATGAAAGACTTAAAAAAAAAAAAACTGAGCTAAAAGCTTAAAAAATAAAAGAAGCTTCATATGTTTAACTGAGCAAATTTTTATAATTCTTAAAATAGGATCATCAAGGATTTAACCCACCATATTAAAACAATTTTTGTAAATGCCCATCTATGGATTCTGCAAAGAGAAGGGTCATTTTTTCTTGGCACTTAATACAACCACTCTTTCACTACTGAGCAGGTAGGTAAAAAGAATTTGCTGAACTGAATAAAGTGATGGCAGCTTATTTTTTGAATACAAGGAACTGGTAATCCATAAAGTTGCACATGTCCTAAGCTCACACTTCCATAAATTTCATGTATAATGGGAATCAAGAGAATATATCTCCTAGTATATTCTCCCATCAAATTCTACTTTCTTTTTTTCTTTTTTTTTGGTACTAGGGATTGAACTCGGGTCCTTGTGCTTGCACAAGCAGGCAGCGAAACCACTGAGCTAAATCCCAGGCCCTCAAATTCTACTTTCAAAAGAGCTGCTTCCAATTTTCCTTTCATTACGTGTATCTAAATAATTCCGCGGTTTTAAATTAATGGTGTTATGCCCATTTAAGGCAGCACCTGGGAAGGTAAGAACCTGCTTCATTTATTTTTAAAACAAGCTCTCTCTGCTAGTAAGTGTGCCAAGCACAGAAGATACAAAGTGAACAAAACACACCTGGTGGTTGGCCACTGAGCACTCACAGTCTGGTGAGTCTCTGATCTCACCTCACCAGGCATGTCTATGAGCAGGTAGCTGTCCATTTTCATGTTTTTAACAAATGGAATATTAACATGCTAAAACTAGTATTACTGTTCGTGATAAATATTTCTTAAAATTAAAACAAAACCATGCCATCTTTCTAACTCTTGGGAAGGCATTAAGAATGCAACATTGAAAATAATTTTAAAAGTTCCAAAGGATGTACCTATGTTTATGGAAGAGGAAGCCATTTTTCATACCTATTTGAAAAGTATTTTGCTCAGGCCAAACTCATTTCTATATTGTGTGGTTTAGAACTATGGTGTCCACTGAATGTTCAAAAAAATTTTTTTCATGCTCTACCCACCAACACATAATGAATAATGGAGTAGAACTCAGCTATAAACAAGGATAAATCTGAGTCACTTGTAGGAAAGTGGATGGCTCCTGAGACCACAATACTAAGTGAATTAAGTCAGACACCGACGACTAATACCACATGCTTTAATGTGAGAGACCCAAAATATAAGTGATTTAAAGAGTAAAATAAAAAAGAGATGGTAAGAAACAGGAAAGTAGACTCTGTGGAGGTGGAAGGGGGTCTGGGAAGGAGGGAGAGGGCAGTGCAGGGGAGGAAGGAGGAGTAAAATGATCAAGATGCAATATGTGTTTATACTCATTCCCCAAGGTGATTGTAATTACTATGCACTGCAAACATATACTAATAAAAATGTTTTAAAAACGAGTTACATAATCTTTCACCATATCTTTTTTGCAGCATATCTAAAAGTGAGGAGCTCCTTTCGTCTGGGTAACACAAAATTCAGAGGTTTGACCTCTCGTAGGAGAGTGGTAACATTTCCAGTTGCTCAGACGCAAACAGGAATTTCCTTCAGTCAACAGCAAACAGGCACCTTGAGTAGCCATCAGAACTCCTGTGTTGGACTAACTGCTGTCCTTTCCCCACCTAAAGCATTTCCTCAACTGAAGCTCAGTGCCCTCTCACAGCCCATCAGTGTGGAACCTGTACCTGGCTTGGGCCCTGAAGAAATGACTGAATGCTGTAATTCAATTATGACCTGGCATTGACTTCTAAAAAGAGTCCATCTAAGGAAGAAGAAATTTAAGAATAGTTTTGCACCTTCTGCAAAAATACTGTAGGCCAAGTTTGCTGCTATTTTATCTCAGGCTCCTTACAGAAAGAACAAGGAGGTAAACTCCCCCTGCATTTAGTTTCAAGCAGAAGCTTTCCCTCTATGTAATCTTTTAATCTATAGGTTTACTTTTATCAAGAGAAGAGAACTATACAGACAACTCTAATTTCCCTGTTGCTAACTCTAATTCCCTGAAAGCAGAATTTCCTTCTGTGATTGTAATTATATCACGGTGAGTTCCTACATCAATTTTTCCCCTCGCAAGACAGTTCTGAATTTTCATTTTAGCTTCATTTTACATCTCCTACTTTATATTTTCATATGCTACAGTGACTCAAATCTTCCCTGGAAAAAGGCAAGGTGGAAGGAAATCATTTGCTTATAGCATGTGCTTATATCAATGTTTATGTGCTTCCAATCCCTCTAGATATTTCCACGGTGCATCTCATCAATCTTTTTCCCAGGTCATTATTCAGTATGTGCTTTCCCAAGCATGTCACAAAGCTCCTCTAGTTAGGCAATTCTTGCTTGGTTTAACGTAACACAATTTAAGTCAGGGATTGGTGGCACCCAACTGTAATCTCAGTATTTGAGAGGCTGAGGCAGGAAGATTGTCTGAAGTTTGAGTCCAGCCTGGGCTACACAGTGAGTTCAAGGTCAACCTAAACTACATCACATGACCCTGTCTCAAACAAACAAAACATCACACCAATTTAAAAATGTTTTTCCAGAATGTTTACTCCCCATTTTCAATAGGTTGTATATTCTCAAAACTGCATTGGCGCACACAGGCCTTGTCGTATTTTACTCTAATTATATGTTGAAGTCCACTAGCATCCCTTTACGGAGAACCTGGGGGCAGCCATGGAGGACGTTTCAGAATCATAGAAGGAAGCAGTGCTGAGAGATGCACAGGAACCAAAAGAAACTTAACTGAAAATCCAAGGGAATCACCAAGGCAGATTACCCAAAACAGATACAGACTCCAGAGTACAGCCTAGGACTCAGGGACAGAGTGAGGCAAGCAAGTGGGAAGTGAAGAGCCAGCAGGGTGGGTCTGGGCAGAGCCTCAGATGAACGCTGCTGCCTGAAGCTTGTGGAGCTTCTGTGGTTCAATGCATGGTTTGGTTTGTTTGCTTCTGAAGTGCTGGGGACTGAACCTGGGGCCTTCACTGTGAGCTACAATGCCAAACCCTTTCTTTCTTTTCAATTTTTTTTTTTTTTTTTTTTTTTTTTTTTAAGATAGGCTCTCGCTATGTAGTCCAGGCCAGCCTCCAACTCATGGCAATCCTCCTGCCTCAGCCTCCCAAGCGCTGGGATTACAGGCATGCGCCACTGCACCCAGCTCTACTTTTGGAGACAGGGTCTTATAAAGTTGGCAATGCCCAGGCTGGGCTCAACATCGCAATCTTCTAGCCTCAGCCTCCCAGAGTGCCTAGGCAACATGGTTTCTATTAAGGTTTTTAAATCTCCTTTCCTGTTTTATGGCTTGAATCAGTCGTATCTCCTCTCCTGCTCCATTTCCCACAAACACCTAATTATTTCAATGAGCAATAAGCAGAAATTAAAACTGCACAGGGATCATGTGCAAAGACATTGATTTTCTGAGCATTTATGGCAGTTAACATTTTCTCCTCGGCCACTGGATTAGGACCACCCCACATATGTTCATCTATCTATGGATGAGTTCTCATTTTATAAATCATCTTTGCACACAGCCTACGCTTCTGCAGGGATAAACAATATTCCTTCTAAAAATAGTTACTCTGTGACAGTTTATATTTTGAGTCAGGTGAACATAGTTCAAAGGCAGGGGTCACAATGTAACAACAAGTTTCAAGGTTCTTAACTCCAGCTCTGTTCCTTCTAATTTGGGAGCTCTGTGAGCTGGATAACAGATTTCTGAGGGTCCTTAAACCTGCCTCTACTGCAGGCAACAAAATGCTACATAAATGTCAAATATGCACTTGGACAGAGGGAGGGGCTAACTATACAGCTTTAATCCTATTTTTAAGCCATAATTAGCCCCCCAGGGCTTAAAACTATTATCTTTCTAACTCCCATCCCAGTGCCTGACTCCACCCAATCAGTCTTCAACTACAGACAGCTGATCACAAATACAAACTCAAAGGCCACCTTGTACTAAAAGCCAGGGTTCATTTCCTTATCATTTAACTTGTTTTATTCATTTTTTTCATACCTCCAAAACAATGTTTGATATACGGTAAGAGTTTAAACAGTGTTTATTGCACAAATGGAATTAATTAATCTGAGTTGTATTTATTACTCACTGATAACAAAGGGAAAAAACCTCAAAAATAACTAAGTTGCAAGTCTTATTTGGAGGCTGATGATTCCTAACTTTTTAATTGAAAATAAATAATAGAAACCACAGCAACAGGAGCAATTAAGTGTGTACATACAGAAAAAAGGCCAACAAACAACCCTGAAGAAGTAGCTAAACAGCATTTCCTTGCTTGACTAAATTATGTCTGTGAATGCTCTCTGCAAAGTTCCCTTGCAGGAGGGGGTACCACAGCACGAAGGAGTACACCATACTAAGGGTGAGTCAAAAGCACAACACAGGCACAATTTCCAGCCACTGATAAGGATTTGGGGTGCTGCAAACACAACCCAACCGCGTGCTCTTCCGGTCCTCTCCCTGCTTTCCGACCTGAACTGAGTCACATATTACTCCGTGAAGGCTCACCATTTCTGACCCTGTACTTTCCAAAGCATTATTATGTATACTTTAAATAGAGGATTTTAATTTCCATTTTTTATTTGCACTCAGAAAGCTGAAGATTATCCAGTATAGAAATCCCCTAGCATGAGTTTATCTTTATATAAGAAAATTCCCCACACTCAATTTTTTATATCATAGCAATAACAGAAGTGGGCATTATTCTGAGGATTTGGTTAGTGGAAAGTACTCTCAGAACAGTATTTTATAGAAATAATTATTCTCCTCCCTGGGGAGACTGTTTGAAAATTGTTGTTTGTCTCTGAAACATGTTAAAATGTTTTTATATGAGTCCTTTCTTCTGAGTCATGCAGGGACGTAAGTAAATAACAAAGCTGAATTTTGGATGACAGGGGAAAGGTCCTTGCAATACTGTTGAGTACATCAGGGGAATTGTCAGTTTAACGACAAAGATAACCTCCCTTTAAGGTAACCTTAGACTTAATGGACCTTTCTGTAGCTTCAACACTAGTAATATAGTAGGGTAGGAATAGCAATATATATGCATCCTTTCCTTATCACTCAATATGCAACTTAAAGTCCAAGGCCACGATGATAAGGTCTTAGTCCTTAAACATGGTGATTTACTGAATGACAAAGTCAGTTTCAGCCTAAAAGAGGCTACAGAGCATCCACTTGATTTGTCCTTAAAGTAATCTTGATAAAATACTGGAATATGACCCAGAGGCTATTTATAAAAAAGATGCTAACACTGAAAAGAGTAACCTCCAATAAATTCTCTAACAGAAAAGAAAGTAGAGAAAGACTAGTAGTTTAGAAAGATAAAAGGATGCGAGCCATGTGGTGCTAGACCAGGGTGGAGGTCGCAAATCCAATGAAACCAAGGAGAACTTTCTGGAGTGGAAGAGGCCACAAGCATTCTGCACCCAGGCCAGGGAACTCAAGGGGAGGGGACTGACCACAAAATATATAAGAAGGCATTTATTCCTTTCCAGGGAATACAGAAAATAGCACACTAAAATCACCTTGATAACTGAGAAGAGAAAAAAAAAGAAGCATTCAGTAAACAGAAAACTCCTTACAGCTTCTACAGAATACTTTACAAGCAAAGGCATGCTCGGTTCAGTGACATGTGGCTCTAATCCCAACTGCTAGAGACCGAGGTAGGAGGGTTCCAAATTCACAGCCAGCCTGGGCAACTTAGTAGGACTCTTGTCTCCAAATAAAAATTTTAAAGAAAGAGCTGGGATGTAGTGCTACAGGACTTGCCTAGCATGTATAAGGACCTGAGTTCCAACCTCAGTAATGACAAGGGGTAGGGGAGAAGGATAAAGGCATAATTTTTAAAAATTACTTATACACTGAGCATAGCTACTCTGAAAATCTGAAATCCAAGATGCTCTAAAGCCTGCAACTGTCTGAACACCCACAGGACAACAGAGACAGAAAATTCCACACCTAACATCACGAGATGGGCTAGAGTCAAAGCACAAGGGCGCTAAGCATACTGTGTAAGATTACTTGCAGGCTATGTGTGTAAAGTGTGTATGAAACATGAATGAATCTACGTTTGCACTTACCTCACTGCATATATGTTAATATCCCCCAGACCCAAAAGAACCTGAAATCCAAACATCTCTTGCTGGAAGTATTTCAGATAAGGAATGTTTAGCCTGTACTCATCTTAGAAACTGTATAACAGACAAAAATATTACAGGCACGAGTGAAGTGAAGCTATTTCAAAATCAGCCTAGTTAAAAACAAAAATCAAGTGAGTCCTAAAACTTTGTGTTGGTACTTTTTTACACTTCTTCCTCCCCATCCCAGGTGTTTCCTTCCTCTGATCCAATCCCACAGAACACAGCCAGAACCCACTCAGGGAGGGGAAGGCACTGGCTAGGGCAGAGACTCCTAGCTGCCCCCGCCCGACCCCGCTCCCTCCATAGCAGGCCAGCGAGACCCTCGGTGGGTTCCTCCAGATCACACCAAATTCAAAAAGCTACACCACCATTCTTAATTATATTTCCCTGAGTGAGTCATCATATATTGCCTTATGTAAGTTATTCAGCATATTTAGTATTTTCTATGCTTATAGCTTTATTTTCTTAAACTAAAGTATAAGAAATACCACACAAACTGAGGTTTATGTTTCATTATTTTCCAGGGTAGCTTGCCCAAAAATGCAATGCACAAATGACTGTGCCACTCAATACTGAACCTTTTCCTGTTGCCCAAGAAGTGGTTCCTAGAATGCTAAACTGAAGGAATCAGGTAGCCCATATTCTAAAGAGCATGACAATCATTAGAGGTCAGCCACTCCTTCAAAGCTTATTAACCACTGACCAAAATGGCTATGCCAGCTTCAATCAAGACCTGTAACTCCCTCAAACACTATCTATATAAAGAAAACATGGGGTTTGTGGAATGACAGCATCATCCTGAATTATGAGTCCAGGGAGTATGCTAAGGCTCTTCATGCAGACCTGTGGTGGTTAACTATGGTTTCCACCCAAATGCAGTGTCCCCCCAGAGCATCATTCCGTAGATCAGAGGTGCCAGCAAGGAGGGAAAGCTGGCATTGCCCTCCCCATATGGGTTCCTGCTTAAGGTGAAGACTTTGCCATCAGCCCTAGGCCTAAGCACCTAAGCAAAGAAAAGAAAACTAGAAAGAGATAGCAGGGTGCAAAGAAGCAGCAGCCTAGAGCACCACGCACACACACTCCTGTAGCTTGGTGTGACAGAGGAGCTTCCTGGAGGCGGACATATTCAGGCCACCTTGCCATGACCCCACTCCAGAAACACAGCTCCCCTCCCCAGGTAAGAAGAAGCAGAGCTGGCCTGGAGGCTCCCATCTTGGACCTTTCAGAGACCCAACTTTTGGATGCCAGCTCAAAGGACAGTGGCAGCCAGTACGTCTTAGTGAAGCTGGGACAACCAAGAAGAGAATCCACCCAGAAAAGAGAGAGAGAGGAAAGGAATGAAAGAGCTCTGAGCCCTGTTCAGGTAGGGGAACACGAGAGTGAGGGGAGAAGATAAAGGTTACCTTGGACACAAAGCCTAAGTTTAGACTAGACTCAACTTCCTTATATCCTAAGTAACTGGAAAGTATGGCCTCATGCCCAAGATGCCATTCAAAGATGAAAGGACTGAGAGGAAGCTTCAGCAGAGCTCTCTTGAAGGCAGTGACTAAGGAAAAAGAAAACTCATTTGTTTAACCCCTGGAGATATAGACTGTTCGATAAACTGATTAGAAAAGAATAAATGAAAGGTTATTAAACATCTTTTAGCCCTGTTTTTTTAACTTCTCTCTTTTCTCTTTGACCTTCTAGGACTGGATGGGTGAGGGAAATAAAATGGTCTGAGAAACAAGAGTCTTCTTAGCTACTTGGACAATGCTAAAAATAAGCAAACACACATTTCCCAGCATCAGAGCAGTTAGGCTAATGCAGTCAAAAGGCCAATCTGACTAGGATCCTTGGTGTGATTTACAATGTGAGAGTTTAAAGTGGTGCAGCCCATGCTGTGGTAATAAACATTCATTCTGAGCCTCTGAGAGGACTAATACTTCATGTGAACATTCTCAGAGAAAGCCTTTGCTTTCAGGGAAGGGAGCAAAATGGCGCAATCGAACATAAAAGGGAGTGGATCGAAGACTGAAAACCCCATCAGCAAGTTTTTGACGGAGCTGGCCTTGTATCTTCTGCTCTACCAAAAACCACAGAGCCAACCCTAGACAAACATGTAGGCTTTGATTTCGTGGAAATCCCAGAGGTTCTCCATTAAGGTAACCAAGGCAAACAGCTGGCAGGATGGCAGATGTCCCATTTAGAGCCTTAAGGAGTCATCATGAAGCACTCACTGCAGTGTGCTCTGACTCACCCCCCTGGCACAGATGAAGGGCCCCTAACTTACCTGCATGGAAGACCAAGCCCTCTTCCTTGGGGCTCCCTGTCTCAGAGAAAGTGGGCTGCTTTTTTAGCTAAGCCAGAAGCCTTTCAGTACTTTTTTTCTAAAAAGAGATATAGCTCTGCATATAAAAATGGACCACATGGGTTTTAAAGAGGACACATAAGTAGTTTGTGCCCAGGTACACTACGGAACCTCCAATATCCAAATTCATTAAAAACTCTAGCAAAAGTCGTCTTTTCCTTTTGAGATTAAAGTTCCCTACTTAAACTCACTGGGAGAATTCACTGAGTTAAGCAGATTACCAAGAGAGTGTAGAATTTTATTTTCTAAGAAAATTTTAAAAGAGTAGTTTTTATATTTGTGTGATAGTCTGATTTCTACACAGCCTAGCAGCTGGAACTGTAGAAGATAATCTCTAGTTAACTCTAGGCAGCCAAATTCTGATTAAGACTCTTATCAAATGATGGATTTTTATTTTGCCACAGTTCCCAAAGATACAGTGGATATTTTCTACCTTTTTCTCAGCCTATACTTTTTCAGGTAAGTTAATGTTCTTCATCTCTTTCATAAACACTGGACCAAGCTTGGCCACTTCCCAGAGGCCATTTCCAGGCCCAAGGCACAGGGCCAGGTAAATGAAACCTGCCAGAAAACAGTATCCAAACTGCCCAAGCCTTCCAATAAATGGCTCCTCCTTTGTTCTTTAAGCCTCCTTTTTTGTTGACTCGATATTCTCCAGTTACACCTCAGCCTTGTCCTTCTAGCCTTACTACTACCTGACTACCAGATAGTGGTATCCAAACTTGGTACCATATACAGGCACTGATGGCTGGCATCAGTTTTTCCCAACTCTGAAATTTCACAGGGAATTTCTTGGGTAATGCTGCTCCCCAAAAGATGTGACTCCAGAGCTTCCTTTACTCACATAACCACCTCCATAGAACCCCCAAAACTAAATATGGGTAACTCTAGCAACATCCTAATGTGTCATGCTATTTGCAAATGGAATGACCAGCAGTAGCCCTAATACCAGTGGTCACTGAGTAAACTAAGGCATTAGGCCCTTGTCCACATGCTCTTTGAAGTGTCAGTTGATGGACAAGGAAAAACTGTGAAAAGGGCTCTACACCGAGACTCAGGAACTATGAGAGTGAACCAAAGAAGATACCAACTCCCCTGAATTAAGCAGTTCCTTCCTCGCCACCAGCCACCACATAACATCTGGAATCCATGACTAATTTTGGATAATGACAGGCATGGAGGCAGGAAAATAAACTGCTATTTCTGAGTGAGCAAAAGCCCTGATAATTCTCTTACCATGTTGCCTCCAAAACATTTTTATTACTTATCATAAAGTTAAAATTCCATTGCATAAAAGTCATAACCTAGTCTCTATCAATCTATCTTTCTGGACTTTTCTTCCCTTGCAAGCTAGACAGGGTAGTGTTTAAATGAGGATCCTTCAGGATCAGATAACACAAGTTGGAATTCCTGTCTACAGATACTAGGGTGTGACTCTCAAGGCAAGAAAATTAACTTCAGAGCTTTGAGTTATTTTATCCATAAATAAAAATAGTATTAGTATCTATTGTACAATGATTTTAGAAATTAAATAAATAAGGCAAAGGGCATTTAACACATTGCCCTGAACTGGTTAGCAGGTATAAATGCTATCTATAATAATTACTAATCCAGGTATCAAATAAAAACTTGCAATTCCTTGATCTGTGTCTACGTTCACATTCTTCATTGGGAAATGATCACCTGCACTGTTTATAGTAGCAAAACACTGAGAAAATCTACATGTGCACCAGCAAAGAACCAGGCATTAAATTCTAAAAAGGGGATTACGTGGGAGCCATGGATTTGGCCCTCTGCCCCAGAAGCATCATAAGGAGGCAGACCTCCACAAATTACCTTGCACTTTTACACAATCCCTCTCATCTTCTAAAAGGGATGGGACAGGGAATTACATATTTCCATAGCTTGTCTCTAATATATTACAAAGACAGAAAAAAGATTCACTCTGTACACATCTATCATCTTTGTAACACTTGGCAGCCTATAAGTGTTCTGTAAGGATAACTTGAGGTCTTGAAAGTTCACTGCTCAACAACAAGGGATCCTGAATGTTAAGAATGAGGTGGACACTGCATTCAGTCCCACGAAATATGGGACCAGAAAGTAAGTACCACAAAAGTAAATGATACACCACAAATTGAGGAGAGCGCCTTAAAATCTTTCTTTACTATCAGAATAATGCCCCCTCAACTATCTCTCTAGCTAAATCTCAGGAGGTTGTACATGTTACCTTATGTGTCAAATGAGACTTTGTGATTAAGGACCTTGAGATGGGAGATTATCTTGGACTATCCAGGAGGATCCATTATAATCATACAAGTCATTAAAAGCAGAGAACCTTTCCTCACTGTGGTCACAGAAAGAGATGCGATGGCAGAAGTAGGATCAGAGAGACGTTAAGTTGCTGGTTTTGCAGATGGAAGAAAAGAGCCAGAAGCCAAGAGATACCACAGCTTCTAGAAGCTGGAAAAAGCAAGGACTTCCGGGAAGGAATGCATCCCTGTTGACACCTTGATTTTAACCCACTGAGACTCATGGTGAACCTCTGACCTGCAAAACTGAAAGATAATCAATTTCTGTTGTTTCAAATACAAGGTTCATAGTAACTTTTTATGGCAATGATGGCAAACTATGCAAACCAATGAAATTCACTGGGCAACACAACCAGTTAACAACTGAATGGATTTCACCAAGGAGAACAAAGTTTTCTAGTACTTTGAGGACTGCAAAATAAAGTTGAAATTATATTTCAGAAGTCTAGTTTCAATGTGGAAAGAAAAGTTAATGCAAAGAAAGCCCCCAAAGTGAAATATGCTTGTTACCTTTCCAAGATTCAACATTTGAGAAAGAAATTGTACCGTTCATTTTCTCCAGGGAAATGGTAACCGAACTGAAATAACTTTGCAAACAGTCTCTAGAATTATTCAGCTCTGATCAAGAGGACAAGTCCTAAGAGACAACCTTCCCTGATAAAACTGGAGAGAAGAATTTTTAGAATGCTAAGAGCAGCAGGTTACTGAGTCAAGAGCTAGGAAAGGTGGAATATAAAAAAGGAGAAAGGGGACAGGCTTGGTGGAGTCGCAGAAAGGTTAACAAGAAGGCATTTGTTAAAACTTTAGGCTGGTTCTGTACCTCTGACAAAGGTCTACTATTGAGGATATATAAAGAATTGAAAATAATCAGACCCCCCAAATTCAATGACCCAATTCAAAAATGAGCATCCGAAATGAACAGACATTTCTCACACAAAGAAGCAGAAATAGCAAATAAATATATGAAAAAATGTGAACATCACTGGTCATGCGAGAGATGCAGATGAAAACAACACTGAGATTCCACCTCACCCCAGAAAGAATGGCTGCTATCAAGAAATCAACCAATAACAAATGCTGGTGGGGGTGTGGAGAGAAAGGAACCCTTCTCCATTGTTGGTGGGAGTGCAGACTGGTGCAACCACTGTGGAAATCAGTATGGAGATACCTCAAAGAACTAGGACTAGAGGTCCCATTTGACCCAGCTATTCTCCTGCTGGGTATCTTCCCCAAAGAATTAAAAGAATCATACCACAGTGATATATGTGCACCCATGTTTATAGCAGCACAGTTTGTAATAGCTAAAGCTTGGAAACAGCCCAAGTGCCCATCAACTGGAAACTGGATAAAGAAGATGTGGTTTTTTAATATAATGGGAATACTACTCAGCCATAAAGAAGGAGAAACTAGAGTCATTTATAGCTAAATGGATGCATACTGAGGCCATACTCCTAAGTGAAATAAATAGGACACACATGTATAAATACCGAATAGCGCCACCTGCTGCGCAAGCGCAAGGACCCAAGTTCAATCCCCGGTAACAACAACAACAACAAAAAATACTGAATAGTTTCTCTAGTATGAGAAACTGAAAGCGTAAATAAGGATTAAAATGATTAAAATGAATAATTGATAATTTGAAATAGGAAAAGGTCCAAAGGTGTAGTGGTGGTAGGAGGGGAAGGGGAAAGGGAAGAAGGGAAAGGAAAAATTATGAGAAAAGAAAAAAAATGGAAATGAAATCTATGTAAATAGGGAAGATGGAGGAGTGAAGGGTGCACAGGTAATGGGGAAAAATAAGAACCAAGATTCATCATGTACAGGTAGAAGCACCCAATGATAAATGTAAATGTATTGTATACCTATAATGTACCAATAAAAGAATTAAAAAAAAACTTTAGGCTGTTATCAGACAAGGTATTAGGTAATTAACATTGACTTAAATGCCACCAAAGCTTTTAAGGCACCCATTACTTTTAAGATATTTTTTTCCTTCATGCTTATCAATGCAATAACACGAAAAGGCCTACAAGTTCACAGAAGATGCGTGAGTTTCAGAAATAGGGGGCCCACTGGATGGGTGTGCACGGCCAATAGCCAGTCACAGAGCAGTGAACTTGGGATGAGAGGACAGCCAGGAGGCTGCCCACCTGCTCTACTCTTGAGGCTGCTGTTGGGGTTCAAGTCCTAGCACTTGAGACTGACACTGCGTCATTCACCCCACTCTTCTGCCATCAGACAAGTGGTCCCCTGACAATGTTCTGTGTCACAGCTACAGCAGGGGCAACCTTCAGACAGGGGTGCCAGCTTCTCTGTGTTAACTGCCTACAGGTGCCTGGCTCCACTGTCCTCTCAACAGGGAAAGGGAGGATCGGGGAGAGATTTTTAACAGGGAACATTCTGCCAAGAGGATCTGGGGAAAGAAGCCCACCACTTTGGCACTATAAAAGGTGCACACTGAGACTCGAGACCCAGTAGGCAGAGCTGACAGATGCGGGTGAGGAGTCTCAGGAAGCAGTCCAAGCTGGTGTGTTGGAAGGGCGGAGTGCTCCAGGAAAGGCCACACTTAGCATGGCTGCTCTTTTATTTCTGCCACACCATCCTTGCAGCAGAGTCCATATTTATTTTAAAAGCAAAGTACTTAAGAGAACAAAATATAAAGGATATGCCCCAAGTATTAATTTGCTTGAGAATTTTTGTAGATGAAATCCAGCAAAGAAGTATTTTTATGCATTTCTTCGTAATGTCAAAAAGAGAAAGCTCCCCCCCCAAAAAAAATCCTGTTGGATATCTAAATATAAAAAGTTTGTGAGGTGTGCCTTTGTTAACAACCACTCAGTTGGGGTTTGTGTAATACTCATTTATTAGAAGTCTATCATGTATGGGACATTTTATGAGACTCAAGGAACATAAAGTCAAGCTCTCATCTCCTCCAACTGTCATGCTCCCCAAATGTCACTTCCTCTAATCCCTGTGTGCTCACAGTGACCAACCAAGGAAGGATTCCTTTGAAGACATTTATTAGGGGATCTGGGAATTTAGCTCAGTGGTTTCGCCACCTGCTGCCCAAGCTCAAGGACCCGAGTTTGATCCCTGGTACCAAAAAAAAAAAATTTATTAGGAAGAAGAATGCAAAAGAAAGACTTCCAAATGGAACTCTATCTTTGTGTTCTATTATTGGTAAGCAAATGTCAACTCAGCAATCACTAATATTTACAGCTTTCCAGTGCAAGGCCTTGGGTACAATCATGCTCTAAGAAAAAACTCAGTCATAAGACAGTTTAAGAAAGCAGGGATGCGGATGTGGACAGCCTCTGCCAACCCAGGACCCACAACCAGCCCCCAAGCAATCCCGGTGTACGAGGATGCTGGGCTGCTTCCTCACTTACCCATCTTCAGAGTTTTCAGTCCAAGGGCATTTTGAGAAGGTCAAAATTTAGTGGTAATAGGTATTTTCTACTAGGCAGTTTTCAAAACATCATTTTTGAATAGTCTAAGTTTTTATATGTTGCCAGATTGAAAACCTTGGAACTCCCTAAATATCCCATAACATTTTTATCGCTTTTGCTGTGCTGGGGATTGAACCCAGATCCTAGTGAATGATAGGAAATGATCTCCCCCTGAGCCACATGGTGAGCCCCATTCTTTTTGTGTAATATGTTTTGGCACATTCAATCAAACAGTAGAGCAGTCATCAAGTAGGAAGCTACAGATTTACATTCCTTGACATGAAAAGATATCTAAGAAGTATTACAAAGCAGATGAAACATATTGTTTTACAATAAAATGTTTATGCAACAGTATATTTAAAATTTAAAGTTTCTTTAACATGCATGTAGACAAAAATCTAGAAGAATCTCTTCAAGGAAGCAATAATAGGGGCTGGGGATTTAGCTCAGTGGTTCCACTGCCTGCCTCGCAAGCACATGGTCTCAAGTTCGATCTCCAATACCAAAAAAAAAAAAGAAAGTAGCAATGATTCATCTCTAAATAAAGAGTATGAATGATTTTATTTCCTGTTCCTTTTTTATCTTTTATTTTGATTTTCTATAGTTCTAAGATAACAGTATTTGACTTGAAAATAAAGAACTAATAATATCTTTAGAGGTCTCCATACATCACCTACAACTGATAGCACTTGTATTCACAGTATCTTTTCATTCAAGTATTGAAAAACTGACATCTCAAAACAAGTGGTTTCTAATTCTTCTATTTTCTTCTCCATATATTACCAAATCTTTCTGAACCTTCCCTCCTTTAGCTTGTTAATCGGTAGATGGGTTTTATATTTATAAAACATCCCACATTACACTACATGATGTACACTTCCATTCTCTCTCTGTACCACCATCACTAACACTGGATCTGCATCAGGAAACCCAGGTGCTTGCCAGCCTAGGCAATTAGCTCTGGGACTAAAGTCTCCCAACCTTTCCTCTCCCACCTAATGTCTCCAGCCTTTCTTTTTTCTCTGATGGTAGCCAATGTAGGATGGGGGGGGATTAAGTCAGGCAAGTGATGTGATAATGCTTTTAATATTATGTAATACCACAAATGCAGTTGCTAGTTGAATCATCATCTTACAATCTCCTCCAAGGAAAATGTTTTCAGGTATTCCTGTCACAATATTTAATGAGTTTACCAGGAAACACTGTTAAAAAGAGTATGTGAAACAGTAATGAGAAGACAAGCTACAATATGTAAAAACTCTGAAAGCATACGGGTTTCTTGTTGCACTGAAGAAGGAACTGAATAAAGTAAGGCCCCAGGGTCAAATGGAAAAAGCAAAGACTAACATGCTAATCAGAGGTGGTCCAAAACCTATTTCTGCTTCTTACTGGCTTTACAGTGTGGGATGAATTACTACATGGCTTTGACCTTAAATTCCTCACCTGTGAAATGGCAGTAACAGTAGTACTGATGTTGTGGTGGTTTATGATGAGTAACAAGACAAAGCATATCACATGCTTATCACAGTGTCTGGTACATAGTAGGTACTTCTTTTGAAGGACATTACTAACAATACACCCAAGAGGTACAGAAATTACTCCACTTTTTAAATGAAAGAAAATAATCAAAAAAGAACATCCAAAAAGTTATAAGTAAAATGCCAAATATTTTTAAGACTAAAGAACTGTATTTCTAATAGTCAGGCACCTACCTAATAATATCTGCTGCTCTACTGAAAAAAAACATGGTCTTGTCAGAGCTCCTTAACAGAGTCCACAGCCTGACACTGCCCCCTGGACTCACCCTGCCCATTACTCTTCTCAAAATGTGGTTACTGAAAAACATAAACACTGGTTACTATGGAAACAAGCAAACCAAAGATAACATCCAGACAAAAGGGCTCTCACCTTCCTACACTACCCAGAGCTCTTCTTTTTATCTGTTTTCTTATTGCATTTATCACTTTCTACCTTGTATTAGAGTCATTTGTGTGGGACCTGATCTCTCCGCCTACGTGGTAAGCTCTTGGAGTGCAGAAACCTTCTCTTATTCATCTTTGGATTTTCAACAAAGCCTTGCACAAAGAAAGCAGTAAACAAGTAGTTTATTGAGGGGGAGAAGAGAAGAGATGTGTACTAAAAAGCACTGCACAACTGAATAATATGCCTATGTCATTTAACCTTTTCAGGGAAAAAATTAATCAAGCCTCCTGGCCACTTGACTGGTAAGAATTATGCAATTAACCCTATTTTACAGGCTGGAGAAGAGTTTAAAAATTCTAATTCCTCCTGAATAATGATATGATGGAATTAAAATTCAGGCACAGGAATGCAAAAATAGTGATCAACCTTATTTCTAACAGATTTAGTTTTCTTTATAAAATCACAATTTACTAAGTTTATTCTTTACAGCACACCTTTTAATAGAGAAATTGAAGTAATAAGTCAAATTAGGCAATGACTATTATGTTATGTTGAAGGATTTTTGTTAAATAATCCAATTGCAGAGGTCATTTCCCACTAGGCAGGAAAGCTACATGTTCACCTGGGGTCTTTAACTGGGCCATCAAGGTCTAATGATGCTGCTATATAATAACAAGGCAAATTCATTATAAGCACGTTGATGGACAAACCATATCAGACTACCTATTATGACAATTTTTATGGCTACCTGCAGCAAAATTGTAAATGCAAACCACAGGGCTAAGCTGTCAAATGCTGAGCAGCACCAACACAAAGGAATTAGCACTGTAACACCAAAGTTTACCATTTTTCCAGGTCAATGGCCTGATTCTAAAAAAACACACATTTAACGTCAAATATGTGACTATTTTTATCTATGAAAAATATACTAATGGTGAAATATTTGTACAATGTTTGACTCACGCCAGAAATTTTATTACAGTGTATAAATTACAAGGTGGTACTTGATATTTGTCTGCTGAGGTGTGTTTAAGGATATTCCCTTATCTTATAACTGACTTTATGATACTCAATTTTTATATCATAGGTAACATTACCATAGACAAAATAAAGAACATTTGCAGAGTATGCAAAAGAAAAATTAACATTTGAACTATCTCAAGCATTTAACATTGAAACCTACAGTTTAAAATCTATTTTTTTCAATCTTACAGATAATAAGCCAGTTTTAAAAGCAACTTCAAGCAATAATACATTTTTTCAAGGAAGGAATTAGCTGTTTGCCTCCTTAGTCTTTTGTTTATGATGCCCAGAAATGAATGTACAGTATAATAGAGATTTGTACTACCTATAGCCAGTATGTATTTGTCTCTTCATGCAATGCAATATTTTCAAAAATAAAATATTTTCCAGTTTCCTACTCACTCTAGAATGAAGGTGGGCTGAGGGTGGGTAGGGGCAGAGTGAGGAAGGAAGCCATGGGCCTAGCAGGTAGATCTGCAGAGGCTAAATCAACAGGAAAGTCAGAGTGCCTTTTCCATGAGATGGAAGGCAGCCACCTGCATAGCATTAGTTAAGGACTGATGAAAGGCTGGTTCCAGCTGAAGTCTTCTGCTCACTCATCTGTAGAGCACAACACACATGAAGGCCATGCCCAAATAGCCTCAGGGGGTAAAGAAGGCAACTTCTGGATGTCTACACACTGTGTAGGCCAGTGATTCTCAAGACAGAGTGAGGGTATATATAAATGAATGAATGAATTGAATGAATGTATATGTACATACATGTGTGTCACAGCTTAGATCTGAAATGTCCCCATAAAGCTCTTGTGTTCAAAGATGGGCTTTGGAAGTGATTAGATCACGAGGCCTTGAATTTCATCAGTGGATTAATCCATTGAAAAGATTTATAATTTCATGGCATCACTGGAAGGAGATGAGGACTTTGGAGAGAGTGGTTCACTGGAATGTGACCTTGGGGACTATATCTTGTGCCCAGCCCCTTCCTCACTGGCTCTTTCCTCGTCTCTTTGCTTCCTGGCTGCCTTGAAGTGAGCAGATTTTCTCTGCCATGCCCTTCTACCATAATGTTTCTGTCTCACCTCAGGCCGAAAAACAATGCAGCCCGCTGACCACAAGCTGAAATCTCTGAAGTCATGAGCCAAAATAAACCTTTTCTCCCTTAGGATGCTTACCTTAGAGATTCTGACACAGTGATGAAAAGCTAACTACCACAGTATGTGTATGTGTGTATAAATACATACACACATAGATACACCAGAATCTTACCGTGGTAACAGAACTGAATGCAAATGCTACTCAAAAGGGCCTTGGTTTGTTTTCAATCTGTAAAACACTGGCTGAGAACAGCCTTCCAGCTTCCTATCACACAGGCTAGTTCAGGAGATAGTTGTTTGGGCCCAGAGGTGATCAAAAGATCTAGAGTAAATTTCAAATGGAGAAGCAGGGTGTGAAGAAACTGTGTGGTGGGAATCAACACTGGATCGCAGATCTTTGGTTTTCAAAGAGTTTATGGCTTTGAGGGTTTTAAGGGAAGGAAGTTGTACCTATAGGAAGGAAGTTGTACCTATCAAGGGATCTGGTGGTGACCGCCACTCTGCAAATGAGAGATTATTATTATTTTTTTTTTTTTTTTTTTGGTACCAAGGATTGAACTCGGGTCCTTGCACTTGTGCAGCAGGAGGCAAAACCACTGAGCTAAATCCCCGGCCCAATGAGAGATTATTTTGATGGCAATTCTAAAAACTATATTCATTTCTTCTTTAAACATGATCCCTAAAACCAGGGCTCATGGAATCATTATGAATATTTTAAAATGTGATTTCACGTAGGTTATAATCACACACACACACATTCTGGGACACTATGACAATGTCCACTTAGAGGACACTTAAAGTTCATAGGTATTAACCTCAAGTCCTCATTGGTGTGCCTGTTAATCTCACCACTTTTCCCTAATAAATTTACTTTCTTGCTCTCCTACACACATCGTTATTTTCCTCTTTCCTCAAAACTCCAATGACTTCTTTCCCTTCCTTGCTCTCAAACGATGGCATCTTTTATCTTACTGTGAAAATAGAAACAATACAAGAGGACTTCCACCGCCAACCCCCAAATCTACCCACGTCCTTACACCTCTTGCCTGCATCCTCTGCCTGCTGCCCTGTTGGTGGCCAAAGTCCCCACCACACGAACTCTCCATCCTCCTCCGTAAGGCTGACATCTATCTGCATGGGTGCCGGCTTCCCCTGCTCACTCATTTAGAAACACCAATCTTGTACCGCCCTCTCTCGTGCCACTCTTCCTTCTCTACTGGATGATTCTCATTAACTTATAAACATGCTTTTTAAAATCTTTCATTGGTCTCTATATTTTCATTGAGTTACCACTCTTCCCCCTCCCCTTGTACCAGGAACTTCTAGCAAGATTTATCTGGACTAACAAGTTTTCTATCCTTGTTACTCTATGTTCTTCCATCATATTGTCTTGTACTCAGTTTGATCAGTCTTCTGCCCCTATTTGTTCCACTGAAACAGTTCTTGCCAAGATCAAGAATACATTCCATTTTGCCAAACACAGTGGTAAGTTCTAAGTTCTTCTCATCCACGCTCATTAACAGCACTCGATGCAGCTTTTCCATCCCCATTCTGGTAATGCTTCCTCCGTTTGATTTACAGGACCAGCCCTCCCCAGCCTCTTCATCTCTGTCTGTGAACTGCTCATCTGTGCACCACCTGTCAGAGTGCACCAACCCTCTCCCCTACCTTCACTCCCCTCCTCCATGAGGTGTCTGATCCCATAGCTCTGAATGCCACATTCACTAACAGTTCTCAGATTTACATGTCTAGCCCAGATATCCTTGAAACCATGTGTCCAAATGCCTGCTTGACATCTCCGCAGAAATGGCTCAAACCCAACATGACCAAAATGAAATTCTTGATTCTATTCTACTCTGTATCCCCTACTTTCTTGCACATCTCAGGAACAGCAAATCCACTAATCCCTATTTTCAATCCAAAACCCTGACTAAATTTTTATTCACTCTCCCTGACCCAATAATTGTTTACCATTGCCACTGGTCCCCAACAAAGTCCAAATCACATCATTACTCACTGAGTCACTGCAGTCACCATCAAGGGACTCTCTCTGCCACTCTATGGTCTCCATATGGCCTATACTCTATAAAGCAACTGCAGTGCTCTTTTTAAGATTTAACTCAGATTATATCATTCTCCTGTTCACCAGCCTCCAACGACTATCCACCCTCTTCACCACAAGCTATAGAGCCCTACATGATTAGGCCCTTGCACTGCATCTCTGACCTTATCCCCTACCACTCTACCTATGCTGGTTTCCTGGCTATTTTTAGAACAGCTTATGTTTCCTGAAAAGAACCATTGCAATCACTGTTTGCTCTGCCTCATGGCTTGCTCCTCATTTCCAACAGGGTCCATGTGCTCCAATGTCACTTTATTTAGAGAATGCTTCTACATTCAGGCAAGCTCTAGCACAATTCTAGTAGTCCTGTCCCCTGGTGAACACGTCCAGCACAATGCTGTCCCCTAGAGTATAACAAAATTTAGACATAGGAGAAGTCATTCTTGGCACTGAGTTATATTACAAGACAAAGGTAACAGGAATTTGCAGATGTAAGTAAGGTTCCAAATCACTTACTTTTGAGTTAAACAAAAGGCGGAGTACGCTAGGTGAGACAGGCTTTAAAAACAAACAAACTTTAACAGAAGGACTGAGGTGAGGCAGGTGGAAGCCTGAGGTCTCCTGCTGTCCCCATAATAAGTAGTCATGTGGGATTGCCTATGGAGGGCTGGCCACAGGAACTGTGGGCTTTGGGCTACTACTGTGAGGAACTAAATTTTGCCACCTGCCCCGGTGAATTTGGAAAAGGATCTCAAGCTCCAGCAGAGCGGACCTTAATCTTAGCCTGCTGAGACGATGAGCCAATAGTCCTGCTAACCTGTGCCCAAGCTTCTGATCTACAGACGCTGTGAGATAACAGGTGGGTGTTGATTTAAGTCACTAAGTCTGTGGTAACTTTTTATACAGCAACAAAAACCTATTACAACTAACTTCCATAATGTAGAACAGTATTTCTCTGACTTTCTATCCCACTGATATAGCTTTTCTTTTAAAGAACTTGATACATGAAATATGAATGCTTGAGGTTTTCTCTCTGGCTTATAATATAAGCTTTTTTTTTTTTTTTTTTTTGTACTGGGGATCAAACTCAGGACCTTGTGCTTGTGAGGCTGGTGGTGGCACCACCACTGAGCTAAACCCCTGGCCCTAAGCTTCTTGAGGGTAAGAAATTTATCTTTTCTGTTTGCCATAGGTATATCAGAACCTAGAACAGTACTATGGACATGCACATAATAGGCAGTCAATAAATATGCAATATATTTAATGTTTCCATTTATCACAGAATGATCACAAAAATAACTCAACTTTCAAAGGTTATTACTCAAACTGAAGTACAAGGACATCACTTTCAATATTACTAACCATTAGGGAAATGTTCATCAAAACCACAATGAAGTATCACCTCATCCCAAGTTATAATGGCTATTATCAAAAAGATAAAAGATACCAACTGCTGGTGAGAGCGTGCAGAAAAGGGAACCCTGACACATTGTTAGTGGGATGTAAATTAGTACAACCATTATGGAAAACAGTATTGAGGTTCCTAAAAGAAAATGAAAACAGGGGGCCAGGGATTTAGCTCAGTGGTTCCCCTGCCTGCCCCCGCAAGTGCAAAGACTCAAGAATTACCATATGATTCAGCAGTCCCACTACTGGGTATATATCCAAAGGAAAGGAAAATAAGTACATAGAAGAGACATTGCCACTCTCATGTTTATTGCAACACTATTCACAATAGACAAGATGAAAACAACCTAAGTGACATCAGCTAATGAATGAATAAAGAAAATATGATACACATACACAAGTAATGAAATACTATTTCAGGCATAAAAATAATGAAACCCTACACCTGAAGCACTATGGATAGAACTAGAGATCATTATGTTTAGTGAAATAAGCCGGATACAGAAAAGCAAGGACCACATGATCTCACTGAAAATGTAGAAGTTAAAACAGTGGATCTCATTTAATGGTGACCACAAGAAGTCAGGAAAGGTAGGGGATGAGAAAGGGAGAAGAGAGGAGAGGAGAGACAGACTGACTGGATAACAAGTCCCAAAATACAGTTAGAGAGGAGGAATAAGTTCCAGTGTTTTATAGCACAGTAGGGTGAATATCATTTAATAGTTACATTTATTACACATATCAAAATATTTAGAAGGATTCTGAATGTTCCCAAGAGAAAGAAATGATAAATGTTTGAGATGATGGAAATGCTAATTACCCTAATTCGATCACTCCACACTGCACACATGCATGAAAATATCGATTGTACGCCCAAAAATATGAACAATCTGCATGTATCAATTAAAAGTAAAACATTTAAGTGAGTGGTTTCTAACAAATGCCAGAAGACTGTCCTCCTTTACACTACTGGGCACATTAATCAAGTGTTTTGGGTGAAGATTAAGAAACAGGTTTATCAAATTAGAAAGTGACATTTGTCCAAACACTATAACTAATATGACATGCTGACAATAACTGAAATATATACTGGACAAGAAATGAACCAAAACTAACAGGCATTTAATTATAGTGCTAAATAAGTCACATATAAAGTTTTAAAACATGCTTCAGTTCAGAAATGGCCTTAGAAAAAAATGAAGTCAGCTCTTTTAGTTGCTGAGTCACACTGAACTTATCACCCCAGTGCCTAGATACCTCAGAAGACAATGAAAACAGGATGTGCTGATTCATGACAACTACAGAGTATGAACTGCAAAAAAATCACATAACCTTACTATTATCCCAGCCTGCTCCGACCTCATCTGGAATCCTGTATTTAAATATGGGTGCTAGACTCAAGGGGGAGAAGATTAAACCTGGAAAATACTTGTATGAAAAGAGCTCTGAGGTCAACAGGATTTAGCTTAAACAAAGTTAAATTCCTTTCCTGCAAAACTTCTTAGAGTATTTATTACATTTAATCTTCCTTACAGTTTCCAAAAAGAGATGCATATATGTATTGCACGTGCACACCCACACACACACAAATGCACATATCAATGATAGAGAATCTTTTAGCGCTTTCAATGATACCAACAGCCCACTGTAGTACGCGTGCCATAGGTTTGCCACCACTGGCATACATTATAGACAGACAGATGAGTAATAACCATTGTTTCTCTTATTGAATACAGAGCACTTTCTTCAGGGGGCATCTTGTAGGACTAGCTATCTAAGCCACACACATAAAAATGTGACAATCTATACTCATGACAGAAAATGTAACCTGAGCAAGCACAGACAAAATATTAAAACAAGTGATCAACTAGAATTGTAAGAACAGCACAGAAACTATGAGAAGTAAAGCAAAAGATACTTGTAGTATATTTTTTTCTTAGAAGAAAACAGGAATGAGCTCTGCAAATATACAAATGGATCTTAGAAAAATGAAATAATACATTTGTCTTATAGTATTCTAGTATCTGGAACAAAACAATATTTGGACGTAAAGATTAGGAATATGCATTTTGACACATTCTCCACGCCTTTTATCCAGAGAGCCTGAGATGTGCTTAGAAGGGCAGAATTAAAGCCCACAGGAGCCTAGAACAAGCAGGTTGGTTGGATCTTCAGAAGGAAGAAGAATCAAAAAACCTCTTTGTTATGAAAGAGACAACCATGGAGAAAAAAGTGAGCTGATATGTGCTCAGAAGCCAGGTAAAATCCAGGAGGAATGCTAAAGAAATGACTTCTGTATATATAAAGCAGAAGACTTGATTAGCAGATTCTAAAGGTCACTTCCTACATGCCACAATGCTTGCCTCTCCTGGAACATCAACAACAAATGCTGGACCTCTGGACCTGGCCCAGAGCCCCTGGGACTGAGCAAGTTCCTCACAAACACTGGCTGAATGAATGAATAAACTGAACAAGTTAAAACAAAACAAAAGCTAGAAGTATCAGGTTACAAAAATAAAACAAAAAGTGTATGGACTACTTTGTTCTTTGGCAATAGCTAAATTCACTAATTATGAATAATAATCAAGGCTATTTCAAATACAAGGAAAAAAGGCTGAAAAACTTTCATTTCTTGGCTGGGGAAATAAGTTTGAATTAAACCACACCGAGGTTCACATTTTCCTCTGTGAAAATGCACTGCGGACAGTAAATGACCATCAGAAGTAAGGGGTGACTGTGGTGACAGTAATCTGTCCTGAGGGATTATAACTCAGAGGGCTGGAAACTAACCTTGGTGATAAAGCCAAGTTTTGCAGCCCCAGCTCTGAGTATGTCCACGAGACACACATGCTTTACTCTGTATAACTTCAGAAGGAGAATATATATAAGTTCTTTTAAACACTTAAAAAATGTCATAGAATTCTGATTGACCTGGTAAATTAAGCTGTTTATGATTACATTTAAACAGTTTTCCTTTCTCTTGAGATACCAAACTGAGTATCTGCAAAGACTGACCTTTAAATTAAAAAATGCTTAAACCAGAGACAGCTTTCATTCACTAGGCTATCAACTGTCAGAGACCATATCTGCATCCATTTCCTAGAAGAATGAAGTTTCTTTCAAAATATATCCATCATTCCTCCACAGTAGCTGATCAAAACTGCCACTGAAAAATGTTCTGAACAGGCAACTTGTAGTACAAGCATGGTTTATTTCTGTCAGACTGACTGCTGGAGTGTGAAAAAAACTCATTAAAAATCTCTTACTGTGAGCTTACATTGTTAAAAATAAAAGGGAAAGAAAGGCAAGGAAAAAAGTCTTAATGAAGGGAACACTAAGCCTGCAGACACTCTCATATGGTGCTTTTCTTTCTTCTTTAGCAAGCAATTAAAAGAGCGCAATTAGTTCTGGGAATATGACATACACTGGTTGTTTGGGGAAATCAAATAAGTTAACAATTTTATTTTATGCTAATATTATGAAAAGTTAATGAAGGAGAATGAGTATTATACTATGGAAAAATGATGCAAAACAAACAATAGCATTGTTTACCTTAATCTTAAAACAAGGTTCACAGCACAAGAAGCTTCCCTGTAGTCATCACTAGCGTTGGGCTGGCCCTTTAAAAACAAAACAGAAAACGTTGCTGTAAATTTTATCAGGGAACAAATGAATAAAATCACAATATTCCTCCCTTAGTTTCTGGAAATTCTAAGACTAGCGCTTTACACCTCCAGGTCTTCTTTGGCCTCAGAGCACCTCCATATGAGAATCAGAATGATGGCTAGTTCCCAAGTTTCCTAAAGGGAGCCTCGGCCATAGAATGGACACTGTAAACAACTGGTACTAGCTGCAGAAAGTGCAAAGGAAAGACAGCCATCTCCAGTGGCACCTTACAACTGGAGTAACACACTGCCATCCACTGGGATGCACAAAGTCAAGGCCCCTTAAACCTCAGGGTGCAGGGAGAGGTAGAAGCCAGTGCACCACACAACCATGTATCCTTCCCGCCTTTCTCACCTGCAGCCCACTTCCTTCAATATAGACTATCAACCGTGACTACCTACCTCTACAGCACAGCCCCAAATCCCTGGACACAAGTAGACCTCCTTGGCAGAGTAGGTCAAGACTGACCAGCTATGGGACCATGCACAAGTCATTCTCTGAACCTATTTTCTCATTCACAAAATAGGATTGACTCCTGCCTCAAAAAACTGTTGGGAAAATAAAATACAAAAGTGAGTCATAAACTATAAAATGTTAAATACTAGTTATCCTGATCCCCTTTCTGTTTCCTTTATTCTCTTTACTTTCTGACCCATAATTATTCCTCATTTCCTTCTATCCTTCAACTTTTCACTACAGTTCATCTGAATTGGCTGATATAACATAAAGACCTAATCTGAATTTCGATCTTGCCTCTGACCAATGGTATAACCTTGTACAAACTACTTAACCCCTACAAGTCTTTGCTTCCTAAGCTATCAAATAAAAACAAAGGACTAGTTATTAGGGCTCCAACAGGCTTCCTGTAGCCATCTCTCTAACCATCTCTATTTGATAAGACAGATCAGGTAAAGTAGAAATAAATTTATATGGAAGATACAGATTTAGAAAAAAGTTTGTGATTCTAGGGCTGGTGATGCATTATATATGTCACAATCACTCTGAGAACAAAAAAGCTTGCCTACTAATTATACAGCCAAACTAGAATGTGGACCTGCACTGTGGCTCTATGTCCATAGCTCTTCCCGGGATTGCACACAATCTTTTTATCACCATCCAATGTGACTCACAGCACAGGTCTTCTGTCATATACTGTTTATAATTATGCATTATAAACACATTTCTCAGTCGCTGAACTATTATTCTTACAAGGCAAGTTATAGAGATGAATTGGCCCATAAAATTTAACAGTAAAAGAATTACAAAAAATAGTGATAGAAATCCAATCAGGAGCAAAAAAGAAATGTATCAATTAACCACAAGGTTTTGTGGCTGGAATATAATAGAATAGTGAGTCTCTTTTTTTCCTTTGCTTATTTTCCACCAGACAAGCAATTTCAGAAGCAATCTGGTAATATACACTTGCTCCTGAACCTATCATTTAAAGATTGGAAAGGCTGAGGATTTAGCTCAGTGGCACCGTGCCTGCCCTGCAAACACAAGGTTCTGAGTTTGATCCCTGGTACCCCCAAAAATAAAAGATAAAATAAAGATTGGAGATCTTGCAAAGGACAGTTAACAGTAACAATAATCTTTTTCTCTGTATCTATTTAAAGAGAGAGTTTATAAGCTCCTGATTTGGACATGCTAAAATGCTACCCTCAAATTGCCTAGATATCTAAAATGTTGGGTATTTTCAAGGTCTATCCACAAAGCACCTCAAAGGGAAATGGCTGGAGAGGAACATACCTGAGAGTCGTGCACAGAGAGGGACTGTATTTGCTCGGGGATACTGCTAGCATTCACAGAGATCTGTTAAGAGAACCACCATTATAGTACTCAAGGAAGCCAAAGGAAGACACCATGGTCACTATGGTTATGCTATATCCCAATTACCAGAAACAATAATTTTCAGAAGATGTTGAAGTAGTAGTGTAGCCCAAACGCGTTTGACTATCTAGAATGGAATAACCTAGGACATGTGCTAAAGATTTCTGGGCCCCCTGGCCTATGGCTCAGAATTTTGTGAAGATGTGAGGAATCTGTATCTTTAACAAGTTGCCAGGGTGACCCATATACTTTTAGAGAACCACTCACCTAAAGTGTAAAGGCGTGGGCTACGTGATATTTCAAAATTAATAATAACTTTTTCTTGTATAATTTCATCTAAAGTTCCAAGAGATCCTTAATGAAAGGAGATCATGGTCAGTTAAACTTACCTCTTTAATCATTATTTTGACTAGTTATTCAATGAATTTCAAAAATGTGTAAGGGTAAATGGGTTTTTAAAAAACATCTTTCTCAATAGAAATACCAGAGGGATGGGTTATATTTTTCTCTCAGAGTTAGAATTTTGATCCTAAGGTGACACCCAAATTATTTTTGCCTCAAGTCCTACTTTTGTGAACTCTGCCCTGGAGTAAAACTTGAAAGACAAAAAACTCGAAGAGAAACAGCAATGAAAACAAATGAAAAGAATCTCCTACTTCTAACTTACTACCAATTCTAAAATAATCAAAAAACATCAGAAATTCTTTGTGGCAGAGTTCTCCAAAGTTTAAGAGAATAAAATTGTTACTCTGTCTGTGCTTCCTCAGAAATAACCATGTTAGCGTTGAAGTAATAGGGAGAACTGTACTGATGTCTACAGTTTACTTTGTATTGCACCAAAAAGCTCAAGTAGACAGATGGATAAATAGATGGACATGGAAGATCATGGAGAGTTTCAAGCCAACCTGGGCTACACAGTGAGTTTGAGGCCAGACTGAAATACATAGTGAGACTCTGTCTCAAAAGCCAAAAAAAAATTTTATAATTAATTATTGGGGGAAAATGAGGGGAAAAAATGACTATGTTAGATGACCAAACAACCTTTTTAACCAGCCAGAGGGCCAGGGCCTATCCAAATGAACTCTTGAGATGAATGGTTCAGGTTGATTTTACAATCTGAATTTAGGTTTGTGATACAACCAAAGACTACATCAGCACTTACATCATATCCTATCTTTAGTCAAACAGCAACAGTAATCTAAAAAGCCTTACTGGCATTTACTTCTAGGAGACAGCTTCTCTTTCCCTTGAGGGTGGAGGAGGAGGCAACTCCTGACCTGCTCCCTTACCATGGTCAATCAGTCATTAGGTCAGATAGCTGGTCAACCAGAATGGATAAGGGCACTCCACAGACACACCCTGCAACCTCACTGTGCAGGGACTACCCTGGAGCAATGCAGACGAGTCCTCAGAAAACACACAGAGGTGCACACAAGTGCTGGAGAGGGAAGTTGCCAGTACACATCTTCCATGAATGACAATCAAGTACAGTTCCCAAGTGTGATCACTATGGATATATTCTATGGGACTAGGCCATGGCCTTTTGAGTATAGTTTTTTTTCATTAAAAATATACAAAAAAGCTTACATTAAGCAGCTCTCACTTATCAACTGTACAACAGAAATTTATCAGATTTTTTTCCTTTTAAATAGTTCATTAGAAAGAGGGATTTGAAAGAATGAATGTTTTGATGGGAAAGGAAGAGAAAAATAAATCAATGTAGGACATCACTCTAGAAATAGATCTGGGACAGAGTAAGAAAGAGAAAAATATCTCAGAATCGACAGAAGGAAGAGATGCTTGCTTTCCAACTTTTCATAGAGCTCTGCCTAATCTCATTTTCCTATATTTTAAAAATACTGTAGCTAACTGTAATATATTATCCTGTACTGAAATTCTGGAACAGAGAAAGGATGTTAGTGAATAAACCAGTGAAATTTGAATAAATCCCAGGGTTTGCATACTTGATAGTAATGTAGCAATACTGGTTTCTGAACTGTGATAAATATACCAGGATTATATGAGAAATAAACAGTGAGAAAAACCAGGTGAGCTTATATGGGGACTCTGCACTATCTGCAACATTTCCATAAATACAGAATCACTACAAAATAAAAAGTTGATTTTCAGAACTATAGCAGTTTTCTGATCATAAATTTAGGCCAGTCACCTGCACTAACAACACCTTTAATGTTAAAAATACCTAGCTAAAGCCATCTGGGATAACGAAAGTTGACCATAATGAATTTAAAGGGAGAAAGCAAATCTTTCTTTCCATCCACATATAGGTTTAAAACAAGCATGTATGCTCTGGTAGGCATTTGGAAAACAAGTTTTCATCAGAAATAATTTTTAGTGGCAGTCTAAAAACTATCAGGCAATAGCAATGAGCAATACAAGCAATAAATTCTGCCTTCACATTGTCTAATCTCTAGTAAAATTAACTCAATCTAAATCGACACAAAATGTATTTTCTCCTCAGAATAAGATCCCAGAGACTAGGGCCAGGGATTTAGCTCAGTGGTTCTGGTGCCTGCCTCGCAAGTACAAGGTCCCAAGTTCGATCCCTGGTACCAAAAAAAAAAAAGAGAAAAAGATTTCTTCAAAAAAAAAAAAAAAAAAGATCCCAGAGACTAGAAACACAAGATTTTTACAGTTAACCTAGACTAGATTCTCCATAAGAAAATCTTTTCAGTACACCTCTTGGGGGTCCCACAGGGCTTCAGCCAAGAATCTTTCTCCTACTGTATTATACTTAGGTTAAATAAGGGCAGCCTTTCCAAGAGATTTCCGAAATCTTTCTTCTTCCTCTCTCTCCCTCGCTCTCCCTCCTTCCTGCTCTCCGTCTCCTCCCTCCCCTCATTTCTGACAGGAGGGTGTTTAGAACACAATCTTCAGGAACTCCAAGCACACAGTCTTCCCGGATTCCACTCTGTACTTGGGGCTTCAGAGCGATCTGGGCAGTTGTCCTAGTCAATAGTCCTTGATCTTAGCCACAAATCAGAATCATGTGAGGAGTTTTTTTTAAAAAAATCAGAGTTTCCTATCACTCGGCCTTTTGGCTAAGATCAAGTGTAAAAATCAGAGTTAAACTCCAAATTAGAATCTGTGTGCTGAGTCTAGGCACCCGCATTTTTAAAGCTTTCACTTTGCTCGATATGGAGCCAGGGCTGTGAATCCTTTATTTCCACATCACCTAACTGACATGTCGCAGTAAAAAGAACACTGCTTTAACAGATTTCCTAGTGAACATCCTCTTCAGGTAATGAGACCAAAGATAAAAAAGATAAATTTAAAGATAGAGTCAGTTTCACTTTTTATATAGAAAACTAGAGTATAATGCAAAACTGACAGTCAGAAAACAAGTACACATTATTTCAGAGCCTGATAAAAATCACCGGTCAAAAATTTCCAAAATTTCTGGTCAAAAGAAGATCAATAAAGGGATAATAGTTTTAGGTAAAAAGGTATATAAACTAGGAAACACTACCTAAGGAAGTCTTGCAATTCCTCCTTCCAGAGAGATGAAAAGCTTCCAGAGAGCAGGCTTTTGTCTCTTTTTGTATAAGTCTCATAGTGTTTAATAAAGTTTCATGTGGATTAGGCACAGATTAAGTATCTGCTCAATCAGTTATTATTAATATCAGTATGATTAAACTGTGGCCTCCAAAGGCTTCCACCATCCAAGTGGAATAAGATGATAAATAAGAGGAGGATGAATTATTTACTTGTGACAAATTATTAATTACTACTGAGTGACTAATAGCTTGTAAAGTTATTTCTAAAATATTAGATTAGGAACATAGGACTAATTTTTTCAATATGCCTGGCTATTAATCTCAGGATAAATGGTCTAACTCAGACACCTTACTGTTGGATGTAGGAGAACCTCCAAATATGGCCCAGGATGAACCACATCTCCCCAGGTCCCTCTGGCGAACGTTCCCCTCAGGCTTTCTCCATCTTCTTCAGATAATGCCGAGATACATTCTAGCTCAGACTTCCTAGGAGGCCAAATGGCCCTGCAGAAGTCAAGCACCTCTAAAATACCCAGTATTTACTGCAGCATCTTACTCCGTCTATACATGGTATTACTGAGGCTACTTTTTCTGACGCCTCAATTATAGTATCTTGTGATCTTTATCTCCACTTCTGACCATCTCATAAATACTCTGTGCTTATTCATGCACTTGTTTCATGTTTTTATTTTAGTGCATGGATATTTGTGTTAAAAACAAACATATGTTATATGTCTGTGCCTACTAGATGCAAAGGGAACACAAACACATAAAATACCACCTCAGTCTTCTAGAGGCTTATGTGAAAAAATAACTAAACTGCTATTTAAATGACAAGCATAATTCAAAAACTTACTAAAATATAAATAATCTGGCATTTAAATATACCATTTGGCACAGATAAACATTTTCATTTTCAAAGAAGTTTAAAAGTATAGGTACATTGCCAGAGGCCGTATACATTGGTACAGTTACTGATAGCAGCTATGAAAGTCCAAATCAGGAGAAACTTCAACAAAGCAATCGTAACTCTAAATATCTAGACTGTGCTGTATTTGTGTAGGTGCACCTTAATGCATACCCGAGAAAGTTAATGGAATGTTTGTAACAGCATCCTAGGTGACTGCCAAGAAGGAAATGGTTAAATAACCATTTCCACCCATTCAATATAATACTCTAAAGCAACTAAAAATAAAAGGGCAGATCTATAATATCTAATGTGAGAGTTCTAAATAATAAGGTAAGTTACAAAAATGTATAGTTTCTACAATTTCATTCATATTTTTTTGAAAATAAATGATGTATATTAATATTAAATTTGGTAGGAGTTACTAAAAGTTGTATATTCTGTGTGGGCCAAACAATGTATCTTGGATCTTGTCACAGTCTCACTAATAAAAATTTACAAAGTATCCAAGTACTATTGCAGTGTATTCTCATGCATGACCAAATTCATGATTTAAATGTCCTTTGCTTTTCAAATATATTGTTTTGCTCAGCAATGTTTAGTATTTCCAGAAATTACGCAACTACATTATTGTGAATTTAGAAACATTGTCTTTTGCCTGGGCCAAAGTAGAAACAATACATAGGCATTGCCAAACAATGCATTTACAAAAAGTATTCTTTAAACAAAAGCCACAGAGGATATGAAGCCAAAAGGCTTGGGATTGAGTTTGGATCCATCAATTACTGGCTCCAAACCATTTCTTCCATATGTAGATAATGGCAACATCACTATCCACTCAGTACTTCAAACTTGGGAGTCTTTTTTTTTTTTTTTTTTTTTTTTGGTACTGGGGATCGAACTTGGGTCCTTGTGCTTGCAGGGCAGGCGATGGAACCACTGAGCTAAATCCCTGGCCCAAACTTGGAATCTTTTGCTCTTCTGTTTTCCTTAACCTTCTAAATCCAAATGATCACTTAGTTCTGACAAGTCTGACTCCTACTGCTTCTTAATTCTTATTTCTTCATCCTCACTTTGTTTTCATCTTCACTGTTTCTAGTCCAACAGTTTTCCAACTAATCCACTTTCTCCACTGTGGCTTCCTCATTGGCTCCCAAGCACAGCATGGAAGGGCTTGCTGAGGGTTATGAGTGTGGGCTTTCTGGATACCTCTCCTGCTGTGTCTCACCAGCTCCTTCGCTGCCAGCATCCCAGCAGTGATCATGACAGATTGGACTAGCCGTGGCTCCTGGGGCTGGTTGTCTTCCATGTGCTGTGCCTGCCCTCACCTACTTCTCATCCCAGAGATGCAGACTACAGATTGGTCTCTTTTCCTATGTCTTGTTGCTTTAGTCTATTGAGCTGAGTACATCAATACTGTGAAGTGGTGGTTGTTTTCCAAAACCAGTATTTTGACTCAAGGGGAATGACTGTTTCTTGGTGCCACTGTTGCTCAACGCCATGATTGTCATGCAAGACTTTGGTGATGAATGACCTGGAGAACCTCTGACTAGTAATCTCAGTGGAAACTCCAAAATGATATAGGGGGGAAGAGATATAACTGCCCAACTTATTAAATGTCCAAAACGCGAGTTCATGTTCTCTAAAATCCAAGAATGAATTCTAGGAACAACAGAGGTTAAGAGTAGGAAAAATCTATTGGGAGAAAGAAAGTTTCTGACTAAGAGAGACAGAAGGAGGACCGGAAAGTGGGTTGCCTTCATTCATATTTTAAAATGATATGCTAGATTTCTTTATATACACCCTTATATGCAAATGAACAGGAAAAAATTCTGGAAGAAAACAATGTAGACAACCTCTATGGAAAGAAACACCAATCACAAGAGCAGTATGGGTAGTTGCATAGAAACTGACTTTCAGTTTTTATTCATTTTAATTCTCTTACAGTTTTTTTTCAACCTTTACATTCTTTTTCAATAAGACCTGCCTAACCAATTATCTAAAAATTGCAAGCTCCTACCACATTCCCTGTACCTTCAATCCCTTCTGGTTGTTTTTTGTTTTTGTTTTTTTGGTTTTTTTGTTTGTTTTACTGCTCCCAAGTCACAGTAGCAAATCACATAATTTACTTTTACTCCCAGGAGAATGTAAGCTCCATAAGGACAGAGATTTTGCTCTGTTATTCTCACTGATACATCCCCCACTCCTTCTAAAACAGTGCACACAGTAGGCACATGTTACATATTCACTGATTATTTACACATTCAACACTTTAATTTCTTTTATAAGAAATAAATAAAACACATCATCCTTCACTTATAGGAAGCAGTTTGTAGTGGTAGGAAAATCAGAGGACTGATGTCATTAAAAGCTGAAAGGTCACAGGAACCATCTTTGTAGCCCCTGTTAACATAGTTCAGGATACTGAAATGACAGCCCTGCCAAAGGGAAAGTGTCAAAACACTGGCCTGGCCTGAGACGCTGCGGAACAGCAGGTGCAGCAGGTTATTCCTAAACTTGGGTGGGAATGTCTATATGCAAACAAATAAATCCTTTTAGAAACAAGAAGCCTATTCACATGCTTCGTTAAATGTACACCAACGTAAGAACAGACATTAGAATGAGAAAGTGAGCAAAGAGAGGGCAGAGTTCATGACACTGGTTAAGATCATTCTAAAAACCTAGCACAACATCTGTGGAGCTAACATGTCCCATTCAGGGCTCATGTCTAGAGGACAACAGCATCCTGAATCAAAGCTGGCATGTGATACCACAGCATGTCTTTACCCTACATCTCCAGTTCTGCGGTAACAAGAGTCAAGGCCTACTCCCTGTGACATCTATCCACTTCTTCCTGTTTTATTTTTTGAAATGTGGTCAATTTATATTTTTTCCTAACAATAACATTGTCTTTTTTATTTTCTAAGTTTGAGATGTGACAAATTTAAAATTGTATACATTTAATGTGCACAACTTCATTTGATATGTATACACTGTGAATTAAATGTTGCATAATTACAAAACCAAAAAAGCTTGCCTGTGCTATCACATGAGGAAACAGAAGAAGAGCTACCTCTGGGAGAAGCATAGCCTGAAAAATCCGAGGAAAGGGCCCACTGATGTAGCCAGAAAGATGAAGAGAGAAAGAGGGAGGAAAAGAGAGAGGCTTGTGGCTCTGCAGCCCGTCTCTTACAAGGCCCATCTCTCTAATGCCACTTAAAACCCATGATCAAATTTGCTGCATTTCACCAAAAGGAAATGTCTGCTAATTTTTAAAAACTGTTGAGATGGATATCATTTGAAGCCCAGAGTTTTCCATTTTTATAATGAGAATTTCTCACGATACATATTAATTGCTAAATCTGTAAAATATCTGGAGCTATTTAACTATGCTTAAATTTCCTCTAGGAGAATTAGTGAGCTATAGTCATCATCAGGCATTAAGACATTAGGGTAATTAATCACACGGAGGAAGTAAATCAAAACTCATCTCTTAATCAAAAGATGACCAGTTCTCAAAGGGAAGCTGCCTTTATTAAAAGATTCTTGCTTGACTACCAAGTTTCCCCGAAGATTTAAAAATAAAGATGTGTAGGTTCAACTGCAGCTGTTTTATTATCTGCTTTATTGTAAATTTAAAAACCTGAAATTTTAACTGTATGCTCACTAATGTTTTCTAAATGAGAATAATACTAAGAGATAAAAGTATAGTTACCAAGTTAGTAACAAGAACTCCATTGAGTGCTCTACATATGGGATTCATCAAGCCTCATGGCAACCTTGTAAGTACTATGATCATCCCATCTGACAGAGAGGAAAATTGAGACTCAAGGAATGTATCAATGTGCTGTGATTTGCACAGTGCGAGGTAACTCAGACAGAATCAGGACCGACAACATCTATTTGTGGTCTCTCCCAAATGGATCAGACTCTGATATACAATGGGGGAATGAAGCATGCATGGATGGATGAATGGATGGATGGATAAATAAATAAATAATAAATGCTGCTCACCTCTGGATTTTCTTCTTTTACTCTTCTTGACTGTAAAACAATTATATATCCATTATTACACATACACAAAAGAAAAGGTCATAGAAATACAACGCATACAGATCCGCCAATGGTCACCAGTGTCATTTACCTTTTCCTGAGAAGCAGCTGCCTTCCCCTCTTCACTTTTCTCATCGAGCTCGTCGTCACTCCACTCCCAGTCACCGTCTTCAGTTTTATGGAGGTGACCGCTTGACCCTGGAACTCGCCTCACCTGAATAAAAACAAGCATATACCATCCTTCACTTGTTGGACTTACACAGTGCTCTCCGGTGCTGCTACACAGACACACTCTACCCTGCAAATAGCCTCAGTGGTCCTTTACTCAAGGACAACTACACATTAATATCCCAAACCACCATACAACCTCCCAACTCTCACACTCACCCTCTTTCCAAAAATATTATGTTCTTAAAATGCACTACTAGAACAAAATATTTTTGAAGAACACTATATACACAAGCCCCTGAGGATTGAGCTCGTTTTTCACTTTTACTCAGTTAACAGCTCTGTTAGTTACTAGATAAACAAGGCCACAAGGTCAGCTTCAAAACCACTTAAGGAAATGTGCACAAGCAACTGACAGCTGACTGGGCAAGGACAGGGAAATCAGGAAGCCCACTGAAGCATACTAGACTAGAGGTACTGCCATCAAAAACCTATATCCATAGAACAAATACCCTCTGCTGCCACTTTGCTGTTTTTCAGAACCTAACATCACACTTGAATTCCCAGGATTCTGTTCAACCTATGTGAGCGAAATAAAATGGCACCAGACTATTTCTAAGACACTGTGCAGCACATTTGACACTTATGGGATTGTAGGAACACAGCATGACTGTCCACAGCCTTGCCAGCATTTATGTTATAATCAGACTTCCTTAATTATTTCCTTTTTTTAAAAACTAGGGTAGAGTTGTAATCTACAGCGCATGCTTTCCAAATGTCTTTGTGAAGGGGAGAAAAAAAAACTTTTCAAAGGACAGTGTGACTGAGAAGAAGCCTCTGACCACAGTCAGCTGCCTTTTAAAAAGTACTAAGGCATAATTAAATGAAGCACTGTAGCGGATGAACAGGAAGTGAACATCAACAGCTAGTGTTCCATGATTCAGAGAAACTGAGTGGAAAGGGAACTTTGAGAAGACCATCTAATTCAACACCTTCAGTTTACAGAGGAGGGAGGAGAGGAAGGCCCAAAAAGTGGCTCAAGATCGCTATGAGGGCAAAATCAAAGCAAGATCCAAAGCCTTTGGATTCTCATTCTCTTTATGCCACTACGTAGCAGAAAGAAGCTGTCTGAAAATGTCCTGTTAAGACTGAATACCGTGATGTGAAGAAAGACTATTTTCTATAATAGATACTATTTAGTTATACCATGAGTACACTTCATTAAGTTAAAGAGAAATACCAAAAATGTAAACTTGAAGTATTTACACATGTCAGAACAATGTGAAGCCATGAACAACATATGCTAGTGGTTGAGCTGGATTTCAAGGCAGTGCCATGTAGAAGCTGTATGAGTAACCCTGATGAAGTGCAAATCAAAACTACACTGAGAGTCCATCTCACCCCCATCAGAAGGGCTGTCATGAAGTATTTAAAAAACAACAGACACTGGGGAGGATATGGGGATGGGGGCAAGGAACTCGTCTACACTGTTGACAGGAATGTATATTAATAATTAGTAAATTAGATTCTGAAAATCAGTATGGAGGGTTCTAAAATACTAAAAATAAAGCTACCATAGGACATAGCTATACTACTCTTTGGTACATTCCCCAAAGAATTGAAGTCCACATATTATAGAGATACCTGCTTAGTCATGTTTATTATAGCACAATTCACAATAGCTAAGGTAGGGAAAGAGCCTAGGTGCCCATGAACATATAAACATTTTTTAAAATGTGGATTTAAAAAAAGACACACACACACGCACATGCACACACACATACACATACACACAGAATGAAATGGTGTCATTTGCAGGAAAATGGATGGAACTGGAGATCATTACGTTAAGTGAAATAAGCCAGACTCAAAAAGTCAAATAGCATGTTTTCTCTCATAGGAAGAATCTAAAAAAAAATTTTTTTAATGTTAAAAAGAGAGATGATATGAAAGTAGAAGGGAGACTATTAGAGAAGAAGGAAAGGATAGGAGGAAGAAAGGGGAAGCAGAGCGACAGGGGAAAAAGCAAAGTTTGTCATATTTATGTACAAATATGCCAAAATGCAACTCACCATTTTGTATATCCAATATGCACTAATATAAAAAAAGGATAATTCTGACCACTTCTTCTAGAGGAGCTCAAAATGAGAAAGTTTAAAAGCAAATAAAAAGTTGTTCATAATTACAAAGAATATAATTTTTTTAAAAAATGTTTTCCACTTCAAAAATATTTTTTAACAAATTCACCTTTGAAAGAGTACTTAGTAAAACCTCTACTGTGCTTAGCATAAGGTGTTTTTTCCACTTGGATTTTGAGTTGCTGCAAAGACCTATTGTAATGGCAGTGATTTTAATGATGCTTACAGAGGTTGGCAAAGTACCATAGAAAAAAAATGCTGAAAAGCACTTCAGGAATTTCAGACAGATTGCTCATTTTAAAGCTACAAAGAGAAGACAAAACAATTTTCTGTTGACATATACAATAAAATCAATTGTGTTTCTGGTGGTGCAAATCATGCTGAGGGGCATTTGCTAATGACTACATTTAAAAAGAAAAAAATTTAAAGCCATATCTATCACAAAACATACTGTTAACTAAGAAGTAAGAAAACGAGCAAAATCATGAATCAGAAACAATACATCTTTAGTGAAATTGTAGAAACCAAAGCCGCTGATGAATTAATATTCTTTAAGAGATTACAATAAGGAAACCCTCCCTTCCTGGAAATGGTCCAACTTTACACCCTAACATTTAGTTCACACCCCTTCCCTGACTCTGCCTGCCAGATCTGTCAGCTTCATTTCCACAAGCAGGATCCAACTACAAACAAACAAATGGCCATCCTCTTGCATTTCTATTTTATTTTACAACCGTAGCTGTCCCTCTCTGTTTTACTTGCTGGAAGAAAGCAAAATAAACAAAATGTCTAGGATTATAACCCTGGATGTCGAAAGAAATGGTGGAATGGGCCTTTGTGCAACATGGGCCCATTTATACTTGGTTAAATAAGATAAAGGTCAACTAAATTAAGACAAAGAACATTCAAAAATCTAGGTAGGGAAAAATATTGATATAATATAGCAAGAATGATAAACTATGTTTGTATTTGAGAATGTCTCCTTAAGCTTTCTCTTCAGAATAACCTTGAAGCAAAATCTGAAATCCAGGTTTCATGGTGTATTTATGCAACACTGACTTCTAGTGAAGAGGCCAGAAATCAATTTTAAAAAGTTGTATCCTTATAGGAAGTTTACAGAGAGAAGAAACAGCTTTTATGTTTTAGAGTCAAGGAACCTACCTTTCACATAATTTAACAAGTGGGCTGCTTATTCAGGAACAGGAGAGTATTTGGAAAGCAAAAACTTCCTGAAAAGCTATGTTAAAAGCTTCTATTCTCATCCTAGACCCCTACAATGATGACAAGGGAGGTTATCAACCCTTAGAATTTGGACTGAATTATTATTACCTCGCTTCTGTTCCATTAAATAATTTGCTCACTTAGTAAACTCAAGAGGGGGTAGAATGAGTTTATTCTCTTATTTTTGGTTGGGAGTTTTTAGAGAAACTCAGTGCTAAGGGATATCCAGAGAAAGTCATAATCCCACAAAATCCTCAAGTCATCACTGGCAAGAGCGAGGTTTAAAAACAGTTTCACTTGCAGTACTGTTTATTTCCAAGACCAAGAATAGAATACAATTAAGCAGTTACATTTTTTCCATACTTGAAAAAGAAAGTAATATTCTCACTCTCTAAACATCATAAAAATCCATTAAAGAAAGGAATCAAAGTTATGATTCTCACAGGAAAAGACAGCCACAGACAGACAGACAGAGAGGAGCCATGAAGCTCAGTAGTCAGCTCTGGTGGCCCTTGAGCAAGATGCCTGTGCCAGGGCTGGCACACAGCTGGCAGGGGGCACAGAGGACAGCACGGTGGGGAAAGTCACCAGAGCTCTTGGTAACCATTCTAGCGGAGGCTCACTGAGCAGAAGCTCTTGGTGAACATGAGCTGTTGCAGCTCAGCCCAGCATACTCGCAGGGCCGCCTGGCTCAACACCAACAGAGAGGAAGAATCTGAAGGAGAGAGTGAGGGAGCCAACAGTGAGCGAGCAGGCTATCCAGGGCATCCCGTGGAGCATACTGCTCAACACAAGATTAAGATGACAAAAAAAGAAAACATGAGCAAAGTTTAGTGGAGTCTGTCTCAGGCTGATACACCTACCCACTTCCAAATCACCTTTCGGGTCATCCACTGCCACATGAACTTCTCCTTGGACATGGGCTTTCACAATCTCATTGGAAAGGTTTCTCCCCTCAGGAATTCTGCCCTTGGCCTCTCCTCCACCTGTGAACACACCTGTGCCAAAGCCCATGCAGGGTCACCCACCTACCCTCTGATCAGCGCACCAAGACACACTGACAGCAGAAATCAATGCACATCACACGTTTCTGTGCTCAGGCATTCTACCCACTACAAGTATAAGCAAGTGATTCTAATTACTTGCTGTTTATAATGTAGTTGAGATACTGCCAAGCAAACAAAAAGCCTTCTAAATTATCAAAAATCAACAAACAAAACGAGGCTCAGTAAGGTGTTAGCAGTAAATGTTTTACTGTTTCCACGAGTCAGACTCCGGCATGGGCCCCTCTGAGCACTTCCACCCTGCGCCTGCTTCCTGGCCTCACTGTCCCCTCCAGCTGAAGTCGTCCTGCCTGTCAACTTTTACTCCATATCGTACAAGGCTGGGCCACGGCTGACTCCAGATGCTGCACTCCACGCCGCCCCTCCTATAAAACCCCTCCACCATAAGCAACACACCCTCAGCTCACTGACACTCCTGCTGACTGAACACACCTTCTCCAAGGCCTCCCTCCCTCACCTAAACTGATGGCCTTGGGAACTTTGCCTCTTAGTCTTCTCCAAGTGCTGAGTTGGATACGAATATCTCAGCAATTGTTCATATTTGGGTTTGCTACCCTCGACCCATCTGTTCATCCTCCATGCCTATTCTCATCTGATACTAAGTTAACAACCTCAAATGCCTCCCGCACACTGCCACCTTCACCACCACCCCCATCATCATGACCCAACCGCAGTCATCAAAGCTCCCAGTATGATTCTTGCACATAAGAAACATTCCAGACACAACAGGGGATATTATTAAGGCATTTCATTTTTCGTCACACCCAAACATATCAAACATTATACTATTCTGCACATTTCATCTCCTCAGGTGAAAATGAGCATGGACAGGTCCTCCTCAACATTGATCTCTTGCCTCTCCTGTTGAAAGGAACTGCTAACCAATCTTCTCTAATCTTTGGAATATTTTGTTCTTCATATTGCCACTCGGCATACACAAGCACTCATTCAAAAAAAAATTGAGTAGAGTTCACTACTGTCTACAGGATGAGTCCAGAGTTTTTAACATTCAAGTCTCTATCCCAAAATCATATTTTCAAGACTTATTTCCTACCACATCCCTTTAGGTGCCCTGTAAAATCCAGCTGTGAGGAAATTATATACTTTCCTGGCTCTACCACTTTAAATATACATTATGTAGATTCCTTGGCCTGATCTGCCCTTCTACACTTTCTAATTATCTTTTGTCCCTAATCAAAAAAGTTTTTGTCAATCCTCCCATTTGGAAGTCTGTCTGTACCTTTGAGTCACTTACTATGCATTACCTTTGACAGATGACCTATCAAACTGTATACTCCATCAGGGAGGAGAGCTCAGCTTAGATACTTCTAAAAATCACTTTTGCATTCATTCAGTCAACAAAGTTTTATTGAATACCAACCTTTGTAATAAGTTCTAGATTAAAGACAAAGAAAATAAAAACCAATACCTTAGAGTACACTCAAATTCCAGAGACATATAACCTAACAATTTCAATAAAATGTAGGAGCTGTAACAAAGACACAAACCCTGTGAGACTGCAGAAGAGAAGGAGGCTACCCAGGGACAGTGTGGGAGGCTGGCTGTTAAGGATTAGCAAGGCTTTGGTATGCAGAGAAAGGGAAGTTATTCCACCCAGAGAGAAAGTAAAAGCTCTTCACTCCTCTTGACTTTTATAATGTGGCTGAATCACAAGGTACTAGGATCAGAGTTTAGTTTAAAGAAATGGCTAAAAGCATGGCCAGAAGAGCTGTGTAAAGAACCTTGTAATAGGAGCAGAGCTTCCCCCTGTGCAGAGGAGGTGAACTTTCTGGTCCACTGTACCACCTCCCCGAGTGCCCAGGAGCACAGCTGCCCCTGGTGCACAGAAGGCGAACATTCTGGGCCACGATACCATTGTCCCCAAGCCAAGGAAGAGAGCTGCCCCTAGCACAGAGGATGTGAAACTTCTGGGCAGCCATACCACCGCCCCCAGTGCCAAACAGGTGAGCTAAGCAGGCACCAGCATCACACATCCCTCCCCCCGACCCCTTGAAATTAAAAGACACTTAAACAAGTCTCAGAACCAGACTTCCAGATCACCTAAAGCAAACCCAAAGGAAAATGAGATGGAACAATCTGATACTCAACCATATGGACTCCTTGAACTGGCAACAAAAGAGGATCTGGAAAAAATGAAACAAGAAATAATTTCTCAGATAATAGCAGAGATTGTACCCATAGTGCAAGACATGACTAATAAATCTAGAGAGGACACAGAAAAAAAAAAAAAGAGAGAGAGTTCAGGAACATGATGGAATCCCAACACAGGAAACAAATGGAATCCATAAAACAGATGCAAACAGATTTCCTGGAGATTAAAAACTCCATTGAAAGTTTACCCAGCAGAATGAGCCAATGTGAGGACAAAATTTCAGATATAGAAGATAAGATTGCAATTAATGACCAGGAAAAGAAAAATTTCTTTAAAATAATAAGGGGCCATGAGAAATCAATCCAGCAACTGCTAGACAATGCAAAGAAGAATAACATAAGATGGATCGGAGTCAATGAAGAGACAGGAGAGAGTACAGATGACATAAAAAAAACTGTTCATAGAAGTGATGTCAGAAAACTTCCCAAGCAGGGGAAAAGATCTTGACATACAGATAAGGGAGGCATATAGGACTCCAGTTAGCCTTGATCAAAAAATATCTACATGTAGGCATATAACAGTTAAGATTCCAGAAACTCAAAAAAGGAACGAAATTCTACAAGCAGTTAGAGAAAAGAAACAAATCACATACAAAGGAAAGCCCATCAGAATCATAGCAGACTTCTCAAAGCAAACCCTCAAGGAAAGAAGAGCTTGGAGTGATGTATTTCAAGCCCTAAAGGAAAAAAGCCTCCAACCCAGATTGATGTACCCTGCAAAACTATCTTTCAAAATTGATCAAGAAATAAGATACCTTCATGACAAAGAGCACCTGAGGAACTTCATGAATAGCAAACCAGCACGCCAAAAATTTTTAGAAAACATTGTAGGAAAAGACAATGAGGATCACGACCCCAGAAAGCCCAGCAAAATGAATCTATTGGGAATGACAAGAAATTAAACGCAAAGGGGGAGAATCCAACAAAAAGAAAAAGTCATGACAATGATGTCAATACATATCAGTTATAACCATCAATGTTAATGGTCTCAATTCACTAATCAAAGGAAAGAGACTGGCAGAATGGGTCAAGGAGCAAGATCCAGCAATATGCTGCATATAAGAAACACACTTAATTCAAAAAGCAACTCATACACTGAAAGTTAAAGGGTGGAAAACAATACTCCATGTGACAGGACCCCAGAAAAAAACAGGAGTAGCTATCCTCTCTGTAGATCAAGTGGATTTGAAACCAACCCTGATTAAGAGAGACAAAGAAGGACACAACATCCTTATAAAGGGAAAACTCCAAGAGGAAGAGATGACAATCATAAACATATATGCACCCAACACTAGTGCGCCCAACTATATAAAACAAATACTATCAGACATGAAAATCAAATAAACACTAACACAATACTAGTCGGGGACCTCAATGCCTCACTGTCACAAATAAATAGATCAACTAGACAAAAAATAAGCAACAAAATACTAGAACTCAATCAAACTCTTGAAGAAGTGGACTTAACAGATGTTTACAGAGTGTTTCACCCCACAAAATCAGAATACACATTCTTTTCAGCTGCACATGGATCATTCTCCAAAATAGACCATGTACTCACACACAGAACATGTTTAAGTAAGTGCAAAGGAATTGAAGTTATCCCCTGTACATTATCAGACCATAGTGTGATGAAATTGGAGATCAACAACAAAAGAAACTTCAAGAATTTCATAAACATGTGGAAATTGAACAACACAATTCTGAATAACCAATGGGTCACACAAGACATTAAAGAAGAAATCAGACAGTTCCTTCAATTAAATGACAATGACAATACAACATATCAGAATCTATGAGACATAATGAAAGCAGTCTTACGAGGGAAAGTGATAGCAGTGAATACTTATATTAGGAAAACAGAATGAGCTCAATTAAACAACCTGATGCTGAACCTCAAGCTTCTAGAAAAAGAAGTGCAGGACAAAACCAAAGCTCATACAAGGGAGGAAATTATAAAGATCAGAGCAGAAATCAATCCAATGGAGGCTAAGAGAACGATACAAAAAAATCAATGAAGCCAAGAGTTGGTTCTTCAAAAGAATAAACAAAATTGACAAACCTTTAGCCAACCTTATCAGAAAAAGGAAAGAAAAGGCCCAAATCCATGCAATTAAGAATGAAAAGGATGAAATTACAAAGGAAACAGCAGAAATCCAGAGGATCACCAATACCTACTTCAGGAACCTATATGCCAATAAGATGGAAAACACAGAACAAATGGATAGATTCCTAGATACACATGAATTACTAAGTTGAAAGAAGACCTAAAAATTCTAAATAACCCAATATCAATCAATGAAATTGAAAACATAATTTTAAACTTACCAACTAAGAAAAGCCCAGGTTCTGATGGCTTCACTGCTGAATTCTACAAGACATTTAGAGAGGAACTACTGCCACTACTGTTTAAACTCTTCAATGAAATTTAAAGAAAAGCAATACTCCCAAACTCATTCCTAGAAGCAACCATCACCTCAATCCTCAAAGCAGAGAAAGGCCCAACTGAAAAAGAGAACTACAGGCCAATCTCACTAATGACGCAGATGCAAAAATCCTTAATAAGATACTGGCAAATAGAATGAAAGAGATCATTAAGAAGATCATACACCCTGATCAAGTGGGATCCATCCCAGGGATGCAGGGATGGTTCAACAAAAGCAAATCAATCAATGTAATACACTATATCAATAGAGCCAAGGACAATAACCATATAATCATCTCAATAGATGCAGAAAAAGCATATGACAAAATCCAACATGCATTTATGAGAAAAACCCTACAAAAAGCTGGAATAGACAGTTTCTCTCTCAATCTAATAAAAGCCATCTATGAAAAACCATCAGCCAATATCATACTAAATGGTCAAAAACTGAAATCCTTCACACCAAAATCAGGAACAAGACAAGGATGTCCACTATCACCACTCCTGTTCAATATAGTTTTGGAAACATTGGCCACAGCAATTAGACAAGAGAAAGAAATAAAAGGAATGAAGATAGGAAATGAAGAAGTCAAACTGTCATAATTTGCAGATGACATGATACTCTATATAGAAGACCCCAAGAACTCCACCAAATGTCTTCTAGATTTAATAACCAAATTCAGTCAAGTAGCTGGTTACAAGGTCAACACACAAAAATCAATAGCTTTCTTCTACACAAACAACAGACTCACTGAGAGAGAAATAAGGCAAACAATTTCTTTCACAATTGCATCGCAAAAACTGAAATACCTAGGAATCAACCTAATGAAAGAAATCAAAGACTTCTTCTTTGAAAACTATAGCACTCTGAAAAGAGAGACTGAAGACAATGTCAGATGCTCCTGGGTAGGAAGGATAACATAGTGAAAATGGCCATACTTCCAAAACTGTTATACAGATTCAGTGCAATCCCAATTGAAATTCCAGCAGCATACTTCACAGACCTTGAGAAAACAATCCAAAATTTCATTTGTAATAAGAGACCGAGAATAGCAAAGGCAATTCTAGGCACCAGAGACATGACAGGGGGTATCACAACCCCCAAGATGAAACTATACTACAAAGCTACTGTGATTAAAAACAACATGGTACTGGCAAAGAAACAGACTGGAGGACCAGTGCAACAGATTAGAAGATGAAGAAATAACTCCAGACACACTCAGCCACTTCAACTTCGACAAAGGAGCCAAACACCCTCACTGGTGGAAAGATAACCTCTTTAATAAATGGTGCTGGAAAAACTGGGTTTCAACTTGCCAAAGATTAAAACTAGACCTGTATCTCTCACCATGCATTCAACCAAAATTGAAATGGATTAAAGATCTAAACACTAGAACAAAAATGCTGAACTGGCTGGAAGAGAAGTTAGGTAGAACTCTTGAAGACATTGGTGTAGGAAAAGATTTTATGAACAAAACCTCAGTTGCCCGTGAAGTAGCACAAACAACCAACAAGTGGGATCTCTTCTTATTAAAAAGCTTCTGCATAGCAAGAGAAACCATCAACAGTGTGAAGAGACAACCCACAATGTGGGAAAAAATTTTCACCTGCTGTTCCTCAGACAAAGGTCTACTATCCAGAATCTATAAAGAACTTAAAAAAATCAGACCTCCCAAATTTAAAGACCCAATAAAAAAATGGGCATCTGAAATGAATAGACATTTCTCACACAAAGAAGTAGAAATAGCAAATAAACATATGAAAAAATGTTCAACATCACTGGTCATTCAAGGGATGCAGATGAAAACAATGCTGAGATTCCACCTCACTCCAGAAAGAATGGCTGCTATCATGAAATCAACCAATAACAAACGCTGGCGGGGCTGTGGGGAAAGAGGAACCCTGCTCCACTGCCGATGGGAGTGTAGACTGGTGCAAGCACTGTGGAAATCAGTATGGAGATACCTCAAAGAACTAGGACTGGAAGTCCCATTTGACCCAGATATTCCCCTGCTGGGGATCTTCCCCCAAAGGATTAAAAGTATCATACCACAGTGATATATGTGCATCCATGCTCATAGCAGCACAGTTTGTAATAGCTAAAACTTGGAAGCAGCCCAATTGCCCATCATCTGGAGACTAGATAAAGAAAATGTGGGGTTTTTTTTATAAAATGGAGTACTACTCAGCCATAAAAAATGAGAAATTAGAGACATTTATAGCTAAATGGATGCACATTGAGGCAATACTCTTAAGTGAAATAAATAGGACACACATGTGTAAACACCAAGTAGTTTCTCTGGTGTGAGAAACTGAAAGTGTAAATGAGGACTAAAAGGTATAATAGATAATGTGAAATAGGAATAAAAGGTCCAAAGGGGAAGGGGAAGTGGGAGGGATAGCGGAAAGGAAAGAACAGAATGGAATTAATATGAGAAAATGAAAAAGTGGAAACAAAGTCTTTGTAAATAGGGAGGGATGAGGGCTTGAAGGGAGGGCAAGGGAATGGGGAAAAATAAAAACCAAGAGAGATTATTTAAAGGTGCAAATTTCCAATGATGAATGTCATTATATTGTATACCTAAAATGTACCAATAAAATTAATTTTTTAAGAAATAACCTTGTATCATCAGGTGACAAATCCAAAGGCTATAGCAGCTAAGCAGAAGTGTAATGGGGAAAGGCAGCCAAGTGATGATGTGGGCGACCTGGGGAAGCCTGTCCCACCATAAGGACACCCAGACTGACAGACAGCTGTCACAAGCTGGCAGCCCCAGGGCTGCCAGATCTTCTGATTCTTCTGAAGAAGTGGATAATTTAGATTTTTATGCAAATGTTCTTGATTTCTAAAATGTTAATGAATGTTCAGCCTGAAAATGTATGTCTGTGGCACAAATTTGGCCTGTGAAGTTCACTCCTTCTGCTGTACACCCCATCAGAGTTCGAAACTCAGACAATGAAAAAAGCATTCAAGCAACTAAGGGGACAAGGGAGAATGGTCGGATTTGGGTTTCTGAAAACACAGTGGAAGACATAGTGGGACTTGGGGGTAACAAAGCAGGAAGCAATCAGTATGTCAACTGCCTCAGTCACTATTGACACCTAAGTGACACTGAGCGACTTACAGCCACAGCCACCACAGGAACCCACAGTAGTCAGCCTCGCTTCCTTCCTCAGAGGTTGATAGAAAGCACAGAGAGACAGAAGTTAGGACAAGTGCTTTCCAAATTCCTGACACACAAAAACAAGGCAAGATAATGAAATGACTGTTGTTTTAAGACAGTTGTCAGTAAGGGCTTAAAGGAAAGGGAGGAGGATATTACTGGAAGCTATAGGAAAGGAGAGCCTTGTTATACAATGACACTGACATCTATGGTAAAGAAGGAAATAGAAATGTTCCTAATGAACTCAATGATCCAGCTAAAGAGATTTCCAAACAGAATACTTTGATAAAATGTGAGCTGAGAGAGATGAGCTAAGGAACAAACACTATTAAATATAAAACTTAAGCCAGGCACAGTGGTGCAAACCTATATCCCAGCACTTAGGAAACTGGGGCAGAAGGGCTGTGCAAATTTGAAGTCAGCCTGGGCTACATAGTGAGTTCAAGGTGAACCTCAACTACCCAGCAAGACCCTGTCTCAAAAAGCCAAAAACAATACGAAGAATACAATTATTTCTCACTTCCGGTCTCTCCAGACATCAAATAATTCTCGAACCAAGAAACGGCTTCAAGGCAAGGACCAAACCCAGGGTCCCTGGGTTAAGACTTCAGAAGATGTGAGGTGGTATTTCACCAGTACTTTCACACACACCTAAGGCTGTAGAGGATCTGAAGAGCTTGCCTGGCAGAACCTCTGCATTATAAAAGGGCTTCTAAGACTCTTACAGGTGTTGTCCCAAGAGCACCTCACAGGGACATGGTAGACTACCTATGCCTGGCATGGATTTTCTCTAATGGAGTAAATGCAACAAGATTCGCAAAAACTCCACAAAGCTTTTTATGTATTTATACCACACTGCCAGGTTAAACTAAAAGAAAGAGAGTACGAAGTGAAAAGGGGCCTTCAGGTCTCCACTTTTGTGGAGAAGCAGCAACCTGAGAAGACTGCTAAGAGGCAAACACCACCTCTTTCCTACAGAAAAGGAAGGATGGCTTAACGAGTAAAACTAAGAACCCAGATAGCAGGACCCAGAGCCACAGAGAACAGAGCTCTGGGCAAGAAAATGGCTCCATGCACCCTGCTAGATTCCAGAATTGCCAGGGACTAGAGTCCTTTCTATCTGCCTGTAAGATATGCATAACACTGTCATATTTTGGGTGGGTATCTGGCAGCTATGTCTCTTTAGTGCATGGGGCTTCAGATCAAGAATGACACTCGAGGTGCTATGTCCTGATCCTGAGGAGCCTTATGGTACTAAGTCCTGATTTAGATGACAAGGTCCTTTGCTTTGAGCCTCACAGCATTAACAAGATGAGACTTCTGGAGGGTCTTGGAGCATGAGAGTATATTCTGTACATGCAAAGATGTGAACATTCCTTGCCAGAGGAAAGATAGAGGGCAGATTTTTTTTTTTCCAAAAATGCCCTTAACAACATCTTTTCTCCCACAGGTTCATCTAGGATTTTGCCACCCTGCTACCTGCTTGAATCTGGGTGGATTAGTGCCTTATCTATAGCCAAAACAACACAGAAGAAGTGAGCCTGGACCAGAAAAGGCCATGTAACTTTCACTTTGCATCCCAACTGCTCTGTGGCCTCCAGGCTGCCAGGCAGCTCCAACAAGCTCCATGAAGAGGGGGCCTGACCATCTATCTGCAGCTGCATGAGGCCTGAAATCAAGCAGCCAAGGCTTTCCTGAATCCCTGACCCAAAAAGTGGGAAACCTAAGGAAAGAACTGTTTTTGATGTTCTTAGGCCACTAAGTTTAGGGTGATCTGTTACATGGAAATATGTAATCAAGACAAGGCCTGTTGATAGAGTGATCTGTTGAATTTAATTTCATGTCTGTATACTTAGTAACTCTTTGCAAATCAGCAGGTTATACATGACACCCTTGCCATGTCAGAAGCAAGTCTACACACCTTGGTTCTTGGTCAGTGTTCTCCATCTCTAGACGTTCTGGGCCTCTGAACATTCAGGTTTTAATCTATACTTGCAAATTATTTCCAGCTGACTATGTTATTACACATTAAAATATAAAGAAGAAAAAATCCTATTTCTATTCATCATAGGTAAGTGGCTTCAGCTAAACCTTGGGCCTTTTAACCAGTGATTCCCATTAACATTTTTTGCCCTCTTGCTTATCTAGTTCGGCTAAAATCTGGCATTCTCTTCTCTAGGGTACAAAAGGGAAGAATAAAGATATGAAATTATGAAAAATTTCTACAATTAGAAAAAAATTCTAGAGAAACAAGAGGCTTTTATAAGTTCTTAAGAAATGATTCAAAACACTGGGCTAGTTTAGTAAAGTATACTTTGTAGCAACTTTCTTATTATGCACTACCATTTTCTAATGTGAAAAAAATCAAATTTGATAATTGTTTTTCTTCGGATACTGACACTGGAATTTTGCAACTTTGGAAAACTACATGAAAGGGCACTGGCTCAAAGAGAATGTTCTGGAAATTGGAAGGGAACTCTTCTAAAGAAACAGCACAAAGCATAGAGAAGCAATTAGATTTCTTATTCTGTTTCAGTCTTATCAATTCTACAATATGGCATTTCCCCAAGTTAGGGTGACAAAGAACAATGACAACAGCCACCAGCCAAGAAAGCAGCATTCGATTTTGCAAGTATTGTCTTTGGGAACTAAAGCTCCCGCTAGATTGGGTGCCAAGCTGATCTGTAACTTTAGCTAATAAAGAAAACAATAGGAAGGGTCTGTCCTGATAAGATAAATAATCCAGATAAGAAAACACACTTCTCGTAAAACCAAAGAAAAAAAAGAAAATAATATTTGGCACTGGAGCAGAGCCGAAGCTGCCGGGCTACAGCAGTAAGTTATGAGATAATTGCAGAAGAAGGAGAGGTGGAGAATGCAAAACAAAAGCACACAGCCAAGTGCATATGGCTGGGAGGACTGAGTGCTGGAACTGGGAGAAATCTAACAAGAAACAGAGAAGCACAGGGTGGGGGTCAGTTTCAGGGTCAACCTGGCGAGCTACAATCCATGGTTATTCAATCAAACCCTAATCTAGCTGTAGCTGTGAAGATATTTAGATGCAATTAAAGCCCATAATTGACTAGACAGGAAGGGAAATTATCCTTGATAATCTAGGTGGGCCTGATTCAATCGGTTGAAAAGCTTTGCAAACTGAGCTGAGACTTCCCTGGAAAAGGAATTCCATGTGAGGACAGGAGGCTGCACCATGTCCCAGAGTTCCAGCTTCCCCTCCCAACAGCCTGCCCTGCGGATTTCAAGCTCACCCAGCTGGCCCCACAGTCTAGCAAGCCAGTTCAGTGCAATAAATCTCTTTATAGGTCTCCTACTGGCTCTGTCTCTCTGGTTGAAGCCTGACTGATAACATTAAATCCAGCAGCCTCACTATGAGTATAAAAGGCAAATTATCTAGCAGAAGAACAATACCAATAACATCATCCACTGGGTTAACGGAATATGGTAATGTTTCCAAGTGAAACAGAGGAACTGAACAGAAAGGACATTAAGATGAAAAGCAACTACAGTGATATGAGCTATCGTAACAGAGACTGGATTCTTACCTTGAAAAGACACCTAACACCAAGATTATGGGTTATTGGTTAAAACACCACTTATGTTAAGTTTGAGTAATAGAACCACCTTTATAAATGTCCTATCAAGACCTAACTCTCATTAGAGAGTAATGACCCAGGAAAAAAGCTTGGAAAAATACTCAAATGCATTAATTTTTGTGGGCTGAAAACTGTATCCAGACTCAGCCACTTTTACATAGAATATAATACAGAAGACTGTTGTCATATTATGATTTCCCTAAGATATCTAATTTTGAGACATATACATTTCTGCTATACTTTCAAATAACTTTTAAATGTCTGTACCAAGAAGTTTCCTCATAAAAATTATTGCTAACTACCCTACAGATACATTTTAGTTATTATTCAGCTTGCAGCACCTGATTAAATGACAGAAAAGGTGCACCCACATACAGTGAATTTCCAGTGTGTTCGCCATTATCTAAAGCCAAGTGTTATCAACTGCTTAGACCAAGATACATAACATGTCTCTTCCATATGAAAAAGAAAGCCTGGAAAGCAGCTGCCATCCATGTCCCTCGTAACAGAATTCTACAGTTTCTTGCTTTTTATAAGGCTGTGAGGCTCAAATGGAAGGTTTATTCTTTTTGACTACAAAATTAATACACTGTGTATATCCAATTAAAAGCATCAAGTGGACCATCAAGATATATCATAAGTAGAAAAAGCTAATGGAGAATAACGTCCATCATTTTGTAAAAGAAAACAGAGAGGTACACACGCCCACTTCTAGGCAAATCTGTATATGCAGACAGTATCTCTGGAGGGCTTTACAGGATGGGGTGACAGCTGCTGGGCTGAAGGGGGACTTTTTTTCACTGTGTTGTACACAGTTAAAGGAGCCCCAACAGAAAACACCTTTCTCCTTAGTTCTGCACCAAGTTAAAAATAAGACCAATAAGAATATTAGGACCAAAATTATCACCTTGAAGGTGATATTCAAGAATGTGGTTTCACCACTGGGTAAGGGGCCTTGCTTCATGAACTGAGCGCTGGATTTAGAGACTCACCTATCTGCCCCAATGCAATGCTGACCAGCACATTTCTCCCTCACGCAGGCAGGACCATGGTGACCCAATATCCTGCAGGAAAAAGGGAGGAGGAAGGGAAATGGGTCTTTCTCCCTCCAAAGTCCCAACCAGGTAAGTCCGTGGGTACACAGAGGCCAAGAAGGGATTTGCGGGAAAAGGCAAATGAAGAAGATTCTGTTAGTTTCTGAAACCCTCACAAGCTCCTCAGGTCCATGATCCCCAGAACCAACATAAGCGAAATCTGCTGCAGTGACCAGAAAGCCCTGCTCTGTGAAGGAATCCTCAACTCTGGGGACCAACACCCAGTACTGGTACCAGATAGGTCTTAAGAGTATTCATGGAGTAAAGGAAGGAATGAAGAGTCCTAGGCTAAAACATAAGACACAGGATCTCCTGGGCCAAACTACCTCACCATGAGATCCAAAAGCATACTATCACATACTCAGAAAACAATCATCCTCTGCCCTCATGGATCCTTTCACTGCAGCTAATAGGGCTGAGTTCAGGGAAGTTGAAAGGCTTAATTTATTAGATCTGCTTAAGCAAAGCAGCAGCTAGTGTCAAGCAAACTCTGGGCCTTCCTCTCAGCACGTGAAGATCCTGAGAGGAAAGGCACAGTTCTAAACGCCCAAGTAACAGTGGAGCTGATCATGGAAAGGAATAAACCCATCTGCCTCTGAGAAGACATATTAGCATCCTACCACACTGGGAATAATTCAAAAAAGCAAACAGGTCTGTGTTGGTTCGTGGAAACCTTTTCCTTTGCAATCACTTCATTTCACTACCTTGCTCTCTGTGAAGGGCAGAGAGACTTAGTTAGATGTGAGGTTAGTTAGAAGTTAGAAAGTGCTCGCATGTGCACACACAAACACACACACATAGCACTCATTTATACTTTGGTTTGAAAAGGTGGAGGCTCTGATTACAGCATAAATGTGAACTCCAAAGAGGAACCCAGGATTCATCACAATGACGCTACTCAGAAGCATGGCTCATATTTAAAGTTCTACTGTCTCCTCTTCCTGCTCTCTTTATAGATCACTCCTCCCAATTTCTCAACCTATATCTCACTCTTTCAAAAGTCACAAAAATGTGAGGAGGCAAGGAATTCTCAACATTCCCATTTCCACTGTAGGCTAAAGCCTCTGCAGAGGATGAGATTCAAGCTGCCCAGAAAACTGCCAGAGTCTGAGTGGGATGGCCTTAGCATCACCCAAACACAGTTTAACTGCAGAGGCGTCACCTTGCGTCGGGCAGACAGCAAGTTGTCTGTCACCACTGGGCAGGGAGAGTGACAAGGGCCATACAGATGTCAAAAATGGGAGAGACAGATCTTCAACACCGCCATCTTCTTGGCTACCACCTGCATTTTGGCTGAACTTTTCTTTAATGGAAATGTTCGTAAGGGGAGAATAGTATAGGGCACCTTATCTACCCACCTGCAACAATTATCAACACCTACACCCCAACTCTTTCTGCCTCACCATTTTTAAAGACAATCCCACACTTCGTATCATTTTTACCTGTAAATATGTGAGTATGTATCTCTAAAGACAAAAGTTTTCAAACTTGAGCAAAATTATCAACTTCACATCCTACAAATTTACCAACAATTCTTTAGGAGAATGTACAATCAGTCTATGTTCAATTTTGTCTCCCTATCTTAAAAATGTCTTTTTCAGTTTATCTATTCAAAATAGGGTCTAAATAAAGAATCCAAGTAGTCCAAGGAAGCTGCCATCATATTTGTTCAAGCAACTTCTGACTGAAATGTTATTTTTTTCAACCTAAAGGACAGGCTAAGAGCTTCACTGTTTTCCTATTGCTAACAAAACACATTACCTCCACAATGATAAGACTCCTGCCCTTTGCATCACGGAAAATTAATTCTCAGTAATAAATGAAAGCTATGTTGCAGGCTCCAGTATAAAAAGGCTCCAGACAGAACTTTTATTTCTGGGGCAATGTCTCAACTGTGCTTCAATTCAATACTCCAAAGGGCCATCAATTCTACTTTTGCTAATTTATTTCATACTAAAAAGAGATTGCCAGAGCAGCAAAATAAATAATATAGATTTCCCTGTAAAAGATTCTAGAAAACCATATATTCTAATTCATGTGTTTTCCTAACAAAGACAGTATCTGACCAGCCACTGATTTTAAAAGAAACCAAGAAATAGCATAGTCATATATTCATATGGGGTTAATAAAAGTAAAATACATTTTAAAAATCAAAGCCTCAAGGGTCCACGCTAAGGGCTTGGGGAGGGGAGCATAAAAGTGAGTTTCTCAAGTAATCCAAGCCCCACTACTGGATCTAATCCTCTTCTTAGGGTCTAGTCTTCATCAAGGATCTGCTAAGCAATAACAAACTGTTTTGCTGTGTTTTTCCCTAACCACAGTAACGGTTCAATTGCCAAACTGTAGATGGCTAAGAAAAAGACAAGATACTCAGAAAACTGAACGACAGTCCATTCTTGAACAAAGAGGCTGTGTGTTTGCTAAGCTCACAGAGGTGACAGCTCCTCTCCAGTGCTCTGGGCGTCCAGATTTCTCTCTCCAGGCCGTGCCCTGTGGCGGTTTGCAAACACTGTACCTGCCTGCTGGGCTTTTCCATCTGGATCTCCCATAAGTACTTCAAGCTCAACACATTCAGAATATTCCTCATCTTTTCAGAATGATTCCTCCCACCTTCCAGTCTCTAAGTTAGAAGTCAGAAAGCCCATTTAGTTTTTCCACAAATTTTCACCTGTCTTTCTTCCCCCCTGCCCCCAACCTCTGATGTCCAGGAAAACCTTTTAAACCTAAGTCCTGTCAACTCTACCTGCTAAATCTCTCTCCTGCCTATTCTCTGCCTACTCCACCCAAGTTCCTTCCAACTCTCAGTGACACTAGACCCCAGTCTACTGGCCTGCCCACTCTTGGTCCTTACCAACCAGCACCCTGCTGCCTGGAGCTCCTTCTATAGGCAAACTGGAGCATTGTTTGCCTGTGCTTAAACTCTTATCACAATTCCGCAGGGCTTTCAGAAAACAAAACAAAACTATAACAACAACAAAAGCCACGCTCCTCATCAAGATACGCAAATACTTTGTGTTTGGCTCCTGCGACCCCTCCAGCCTCATTTCTGCAAGTCTTCTCTCTGTCACCATCACAAAAACATGACTTTACTAACCCACTTGTAAGTATCTGCCCACATTTGTCCCTCCACCTGAGATGAGCTTCCTTGCCTTCTGGAGAAGGGAAACTGCCATCCAACCTACACTCCACAAAGTCCTCAACCACCACACCCTGTTCCCTCCTACACTCCCCATCATGCTACACACCATCTCATCACAGCACTGATCCTGATGCTTGTTTGTCCTCCCGTAATCTGTGGAGCCATCATCCTCCCAGTCACCCAGACTCAAATTCACACCATCAACTTTCATTCTTCTCTTTCAATATTCACAGGCTAAGATCAAGTCCTATCCCTATACCCTTACCACAGTCCTAGCACTGCTGTGTGAAAGAAATCAATGTGTATCAAATGAATCAATGCATTTGTGAACCACCGCCCTCTAGAATCCTCCATAGCTCACACTCTAGCTTACTCATCTGCAATGTCTCCTCTCCCCCATAGTGAGCTTTTAGATAAACACTGACTCCACTGACCTCACAAACTCCCACACATCCTAAGCTGTGACTCTTCTTCTAGCCCTTTACATCAAACTTTGACAATTATCCCACTTGCACTTCCTCACCATCTCTTCACTCATCTCAGACTGTCCAGCTTCTCCCCTGACTATGAAAGTGAGCCAAATCCAACGCCCTTCTGTAAGCCCTCACTGTCCTTAACCTTCTGCAGCACTCAGAACCACTGACTACCTCTGATTCCTAAGTTCCTGTGACAGCATTTTCTTTTTTCCCTTCAGCAGCTCTCTGCATCCTCCTCATTCCCCAACCATTCTCCCAGGACTTCATTGTTCTTTCTGTAATGTCCTCCATGGCAATCTCATCATCACATGGCTTCCATAATCACCTCCATGGGGAAAACTCCTAAATATAACTCTCTCAGTCAAAGTCTCTCTCTAGCTACACACCTGTCTGCCTACTGGAGACCTTCAAATGGGAGTCCCAATGGAACTTCAAACTCAGATGCATGCTCACAAACACCTGATCTCTCCCCCTCTGGTTCACACCACCTTAGTAAAAGGTGCTGCCGTCCTACGGTCTGTGCAGCCTCCATCTCCTCCTGTAGTTTCCCCCTCTGCCTATCCCCACATGTAGTCTTCTACTTAGAATTCTAGCACTTCAATGTCATTACTTCATTCCTCCTTACACTTTTGCCACAAGTTGGTTCAGACTTTGCTCCCTCTTGATTAGATGTCTTCACAGCATCTGCCAGCCTGCACCTCTCCTTCACATTGTTCCCTGCTCCCACTCCTTCTTACCTAAATTCTAATTCTGGTCTTCTCTGTCTTCAGAGCACCCATCACAGGTTCCTCACAATTTGGAGCACCATGTCCCATGTCCCACAGGGCCACAGCTTACGAGGTAAGGCTCTTTACATCCTGGACCCAATCCAGCATTACCAGCTCACTTCCTACTGCTTCCCTTCAGGTGGGCTTTTTGTTTAGCCCAGAAGTTCTCAAATATGCCTGGTCATAAAGCTAACTACGTCATTTGCTAAGAAGGCAGATTCCTGGGTTCCACCCAAGAGTCACAAAGGCAAACTTTCAAGGGATCTTTAGGTAAATTCAACAACAGAAAAGAAGAGGCTTTTGTGGGAAATGGGGTGGCCTTATGGAGAATGAAAGAAATTATCTTTAAGTGATTCAATTATTTATGCCATCCATGTTCTTTCCTCTTCCTTTACTCATCATACTTCCTCAGAAATCACCTATGACCTTCCTAGAGGCAAAAATGCCTACACTAAGATGAAGGATGTGAAAAGACAGTTCTCTAATTGTGTTGACAATGAACTACGAGAATCACTCTAAAATCTGGTACAAAAGTCTTAAATCAATACATATTATTTTCCTTAAAAAAACTGAAACTAAATACTTGTATGTCTCTTGTATTCTTAAGAATTAACTATAATATCTATTTACTGTAATTGCTAAGCATAAGGTTATAGTGTTCAGGCTCACATTTATATTTTCACACTGCATACAAAAATGTTTTTAAATCTGTGCTACATGTATTGTTATATTCTTTGATATTTTAACATATAATCGATTCATACTAATTATAGAAAATTTGAGAAATAAAGAAAAGAAGGAGGAAATGAGAATCCTTCCAAAGGGTGACAGTACAGTACAGTGGTTACCCTCACAAAGCCTTCTGCCTCAATCAGATGTGAAACTAAGTTTCGACATGACTGCCTCTTAGTTGTCCTTACTTAATCAGTTTCCACATCTGTAACAGAGATAACTACCTTGCTAGGTTATTAGATAGATGGATAAAAATAATGTGAAACATTTGGTCCACGGCCCAAAACTTACAGTATATGATCAAAAATGCTTATTTGTACTGAATTCTAGTCTGGAAAAAAACAAAACTGAATGCATCCTCATCTTCAAAAACTCCCAGAGAACAAATTAATATGCAGAATTTAAAAACTCTTTATCTATTTTCCTTGAAATGGGCAGCCTAATATAGCTATTTTTGGATATCTGAGATCATCATTATGAACACTGATGATGAATGGATGAAGACGCCACCAGGCCACAGTTTTTCTCTAAGCTCTCCACATAGGAAGAAAGATGGGCACTCAGGTTATAATGTTATAATGAGATCTAAAGCATTAATGATATAAAGTCTGAGTTAAAAGATAAACTTCCTTATGAGATTCTTTTCATATTCATATTCTGAATTATACTCTTATGAATAGAAAGGTTGAATCAATGAGCACAATGTGGACGGAGGGGCTTACAATAGGTGTAATTGTATCCAAAAGAATATAGGGGAGAGAAAAGGATAAACTTTTAACTTATTAATCTGTGATCTTTTCTTACTACACACTACTATAGGTGCCATTACTAAAGTTGACTTTCTAAAAATCAGCCAGGATTGAAGCTGACGAGCACCACCCAGTAGAGCACCTTCACCAGCTCCCTGGCAGCATCAGGGAATCATCCAGAGGTGATTTCTTTGAGAATGCCAAAATTCTACCACATCGTGGCTTTTAGTCACTCAAACTCTGAACGCTACATCTGTCTGAAATATTAAAGTGGCCCTTATGAAAGTGTGAGATTGGTTCATGTTATCCATTTCACCTTTTCACCAAGTCTTACACATTTCCACATCTTTTCACAGAGAAATCCTCTTTTTGTAGGTGGTACAGGACAGGGATTTTGGTTCATCCATGAGGCCCAAGCACCTGGAACACTAACCAGGACACTCTAAGCAATCTATCAAGATTAGTGGAATGAATAAATGCACAGAGTCATTCAATGCTTAAAAAATTATACAAGTACATTATATGACTATAAGTGAGACTATATGTTTGAATCACAATCTATAAAAGAACTGAAAGTAAAAGTGATATTGAGCATTTACTAAGTACTTAGTGTGTTCTTTTTTATATTATATATAAAATGTTTTATATTACATATGTGTCTTAATATCTATAAGAGCTATGCAGATGAGCATTACTGATAGAGTTGATTAAAAGGACTTGTAGACACTACATGATTTTCTAGAAGCTTCACAGCAAACTAACACTGATTCTCAGAATTTATGTGGGATAAGTGAAATGACTGCATAAACTGATGCTGTGTAATGACTAGATTTACTCCCTTTCAGTTTTAGTCAAATATTCCAACCTAGAATGCTGCCTAACATATTATGGGTACCTCATAAATACACAACTTTTAAAATCAATTGTATATATTATTAACAATCAAAACAATTATCCTTTGCAAGGAACGGAGGTGGTGAGAAAGGATAGCCCTAAGCATCCATGTGTGTCCTCATTCAAGACTGGCACAATCATTTCCACTAATATCCTTTCTTTCTCCTCAAAGGGAATCTAAAAATCTGTACCACAAGGTGGTTTTGACCCTATACCTGGTACACTTTTCCATATGCTATTCTGGCTGACTCATTGTAGCAGCTGGAGCTTGGACTCAGTTTCTCAGAGCCTGAAAGTGAATGGTTAATGCTACGCAGTTGTGACAGGGATACTGTGAAGGGCATGAGCTCAGTGCATCTCCAGTGACTGTGGCCCCAATAAGCACCAGGGACACCCTACTTACCAGGGGCTGTTTGCCATGCCCCCTCCACATCTCCACCTGAACCGTTTTATCCCCTGCTTTTATCTTCTGCCATGTAACTTGCCATATACTGTGAAACCCTGGGGCTCTTCTCCTATTTCTTGTCTCTTCCTCCTCTTACTGCCTTTTACTAAAAAGGTGACTGCACAGGCTGTGTTCCAAAATGGGTAACCCAGTCACTACACAGTGAGAAAGAGAGGCCTCATGGGTAAGGGGCAGGTATGGCACAGAGCACTCCTCTCAGTTACATTCGCAGGAAATCACCATCTTCAGTGGCTTCCGGCCAGGCAGGGAGGGGAGCCTAGAGCCACCGAGCTGGGTGAAAGCATACCGCAAAACTATGGGAGACAATAAAAAATGAGTTCATCAAGTAAGTTGGGGTGACTGATACCACAGTGATAGCCAGCACATAATAATCAATAGTAACCTAACATCTAACAGTATGTTTCAACAGCTACTAAGTGAAATCACACTTGAAGAGTCGACATCCTCATTAGCTTTTTATTAATGTTCATTGCTTGGTGGCTACTTTTATGCTCCAAAGAGGAGTTCTAATGCTTTATTCCTCAACTACTTGAAAGAAGAGAGCTATCCTAGAAGCCTAGGTATTCTTGAAATCTAATTTTCAGAAAGTTTAAAGGTCCTCATGTACTTATCAAACCCTCAACCACATCTTCTAAGGCACTAAGCTTTATAAAATTGAAGTGAAACATTCATATTTCTCAATGAATTCAAATAATAACTGGTGTGGTTTGTGTCTTTGAGGTGATGGGGACCAAAGTGTAAGCCAGGAGTGCTCTACCACTGAGCTACATCCCTACCTGATAATTTGTATGTTTCTCAACATCAACCTGTAGCAAACCAATATAATTTCACTATACAAATCTGGATTTCACTGAATTAAGAGTATCAGATCGATACCGATCTTCGTAGTTTCTTTATGTGATAAAGAGGTGGCAATGAACAAATGCAGGAGCCAAGAATGCATCTTTTTAAATACCATACCAAAAACTAGAGTAGGAAACCCAAATTTTCCTTCACCCCAATGAAACAATTTTGAAAGTTATGCCAGATTTGCTGCTGTGAAAGCTCGAGAGACAAGTGTTTCCACTGCTTTTCACTCCAGCCTTTTTTCAAGTGAAGAAGTACAAAAGAGAAAGGATGAAGCACAGGCCATGTGGAGAAAAGGGATGAGAGGAAACTCCTGGGGAATTCTTGGATGGGCTGAAAAGTCGATACCTGGGAAAACCATGAGTTAATTCTTCCAGAGGTTTATTCTGGCTAATTGAAAATGTTGCTATTTCAAGGTTTTTACTGTATCTGCAACTGGAAAACTTAAAAATTATTATAATAGAAAGATTTAAGATGAAAAGAAAGCCAATGAAAGTCTTAACTACTGAGAACCCCATTAATAGGGGCAGCAGAGTCCACGGTGGCCTTGGCAGGGCTCTGCTACAGGGGGAGGCTGCTGAGTTAAGGCTCCAGGGACCTGGGTTCTAATTTAAACAAAGGTATTGACATGATCAGGATAAGTCAGTTTCTTAATTGTTTTAAAGCCTATATTTATTGGATGTTTACTTAATATACTTCTTATTGTACAATACTAACAACTGTGCCCTACATTATGTGTCTTTTAGCTTTATTGAGACATGATCACCTACCGTACAATTCAATTTCTTCAAGTGTACAAGTCAACAGTTTTAGTATACTCACATAATTACGCAGAAATCAGCGCAATTTTAGAAAAATTTTATCATCCCAAAAAAGAAGCCTCCATGTCTATTAGCAGTTACTCCCCATTTCCCCCTGGCCTCTAGCCCTAGGCAATCACTAATGTGCTTTCTGTCTCTATGGATTTGCTTATTCCAGGTATTTCATATATGGAATCGTACCATATCTGGTCCATCTTTCCATTCACTAGCTGATGACAGATGAGTAATTTCCATTTTGAGCTACCATGAGTAGCACTGGTATGAACACTCACATGTAAGTTTTTGTGTGTACAGACCTTCTGACTTCTCTTCAGTATGTACCCACAGTGGGATTTCTGGGTCATGTGTTAATCTTGTAAGGAAATGCCAGACTACTTTCCAAAGTGACTATACCACTTTATATCCCCATCAACATTGGATGGGGGCTATTACAATTTCTCCACATCCTTGTCAACACTTGTTATTGTCTGCCTTTTTATTATGGCCATCCTGGTAGGCAGAAAGAGGAATCTGTGGTTTTGATTTGCATTGCTCTCCCTTGCAATATCTTAACAATCCTAATGACAACCTTGTAAGGAAAAAAAACGAATCCTTATTCCTATTTGGCACACAAGGCAACGGTGCATTGAAGAGGTTACGTGCCTGACTCCCAGTCAGTCACTGCCCCCACCAGAGTCCTCTTTACTGTAGAGCACAATTACAAGGCCTCGCTGACCCTAGGAAGGCTAGAAGGAGCTGACCCCTTGAGGTCCTTCCAGCTGCAACATTCTCTAAGTTAAAAATCTCTAATTCTCTCTGTGACCTCCATATCAGGAATATTTGGGCTTCTTCTGAGTACAGAGTTTGTGTTCTAATCATAAAATCAATAAGGCTGTATTCCCACCATGCCAAGCTCAGGACCAAATCTGAGGTCCATGTTGAAGAGGTCTGTAAGACTTAAAATTGCTGCTGAAACAGACAAAATCATCTACATGCCAAGGCTGCGGACTATTAACCAAGGTAATTCCATACTCTCCTGGTTTCCTGTTTACTTTCCTACCTTTATGTGACTTTTACCTTCTTTTTCTCATCTAAGAAATTTTATCCAGTTACACCGTGTACATCTTTGTAACCCATGTCAAATCTTTTCTGAAATAAAGTGAAGTGGGAAAGAAATAAACACACCAAAATGTTTTCAAGTAGGCTTCGAAATAATCCATAGCTGCAGGCCCTTTCATTAAACCTTGTAGTTTCCTAAGCAAACTACTGTCCAAGAAGTAGAAGACACTGGTCTTCTCTGTACCTTGGCAGGAAGGAAAAGGCTTTTGTAGTATTTTAAATTAGACAAGCATCCCATAGTAATTTGGGGACAGAGAAAGACAGGTAGTTAGTACCCAGCAGGACAGAGGGAGACAGCAATGATCCTTTTTACACTCACGAATACATGCAAAGGTTATTCCCCCAAAACAGCTCCTTAAGATTTTTGTTCCTTTTATTCATGTGTAAAATTTCCTGATACTTTCGAGAGTTGAGTGGTGCTACTGAAGGCCATAACTAACAATTTGAATTTCACAGTTTCCTAGAAAAAGTACTCAACATTTCAGTAAATTTTCTCTTCTTTTATGAGTATTTCGAGTCCATGAGTGTCCATGCTTTAATTGGGTTTTTTCATTTTTAAAACTTTACTGTTTTAGAAAGATCAAAAGACATATCACCGAGACAGAAAACCATAAACCACAAACTTCAATCAGTTCCACACTAGGACATAACCTATGCTATGTCCATATTAACAACTTTACAGTCATTAAGAATTGCATGGAAGCATGCTGGTTGACATGGAAAAGGGGCTAAGTCTCTTACTGAAGAAAAGTAAGGTGTCCAACAGTCAGAATAGTATAAGGTCATGTGTTAAAAACATACACACATCCATCTGTGTACATATTACATCTATGTTCACAAAGACATAACTGTTAGGGTGTGTCACAAAATGCTGATAGTAGCTATACCCAGATGCCAATATTTTGGAGATTTTTAAATATCTGGGCACTTCTCTTCACCAATTGAGTTTTCATAGTAAGTATGTATATTGTTCTTTAACCAAAATAATAAATCTATTTTCCTCATATCCTTCCTTTAAAAGCCCACAATGTACAAAGCAGTAACCTGAAGTTATCAAGAGGGAACTCAAAATGAGAAAAAAAAAAAAGTGGCAAAAGAAACATTTACTGCAGGCAGCATAAGGTTGAGTGCTGGCCTGACCACTGTGTGTTTATGTCATTGAAACTCAGAAGAAAAAGTGACAGGAACCTTGCAGCTGTGAGTCCATAAGAACTCTGTGTGTGTGTGTGTGTGTGTGTGTGTGTGTGTGTGTGTGTGTTCACATGCAGGTGCTGAAACATCAATGGAATTTGTGAAGGATAAACTGGAAAAAACTTCAGGAAGTAATGCTTTCAGAAAACAAGTGCGATGGTCAAAATCTTTTATCATATTTTTGAGGGTCAATCAAGTGTTCGATCTAGCTGAAGTTTAGCATTCTCATCAAAGAGTAGTAGTGGTGAAGATTTTTAAAAATCATGACATTCAGGAAGACAATTTGGGAGTATACCTAGATTACTAGTGTATGTATCCTCTGACCCTGAATTTCCAGTTTGAGTATTTACCTTACTGAAAAACTTAAAATACCGGCAGAATGACACATATACAAAATTAATGAAGAAATGTTTGTAATTTCAAATATATGGGAACATTCAAGTTTATAACAACAGACAAATTGTTATGTCTTAAAATACTATGCAGCAATAAAAAAGAGCAGGGAAGTTGTGTGTAGATGTGGAAATATATTCAGTGAGAAAAAGCAAGACAAAGAATTGCATAATATGTTATCTTTTGGGGTTAAAAATAATAAAATCTAAGACTGTATGTTCATATGTGAGCAAATACACAACATGTGAAGAACAATTTCTAAAAGGTAAACCTGGCAGTGGTGGGCAGGTTGAATTTTCTTTATTAGAACTTCTAATATTTGCCTAAAATTTTGTCAGATGAAAATGGAAGAGAACTCAGTCTCCACTACTCATTCCAATAAACGTCACCACTTTCTCACACTGTCCTGCAACCTATTACTCACTGAGAGCAACAGACGGCCCATGCTGTCTTAGGAACAAAGTAACTGAGCAAAGTGACAACCAGCTCTGAACTGTACAGGTAATTTGAAGTCATTTTATAAAACAAAAAAGGAAGCCGAATCAGACGCAGTGCAAAATGCAGACTCCCTTGTTTTTCAGTGGGCCCATGTCAAAAACTCCCAAAATGCACTGCTACCTAATTGGCATAGAAGTAAAGGGTCTTATAAAAGGGAGCCTGGATTAGTAGGTTAATTTCAAAGGCAAGCTCAGGCTGACAATGTGCATTTATAAGTCCTGGAAAATTAAAAGAAAATCCTTAAGTGAGCAAACACCATTTCTTGGAGAAGCTTACATTCTTAGGAACTAACAATTGTATCTGAAAAGAACTGCCCAAGCATTTAATTGTGATTTTTTTTTTTTTTTTTTTTTGCCAGTGGTAAGAACAGAACGCAGAGCCTCACATGTGCTAGGCAAGAGCCCTGCCAATGAACTACACCTCCAGCCCTAATTGAGATTTCTAAAACCTAGACTTCAGGATTAATACCCAAAAGAGCAAGCTCTTTGTGAAAAATGACTCCAACTCTGAGAGAAATTGAATTGGTTATGTCCTACTGATGGGCTATATTTATTCCAGAATCTCAATTTAGCACGGAAATTCAAGATAAGAATTGTCTTCCTACAAAAGACAATGGAGGTTTTGTTGAAAGCAGTCTTACTTTTCAGACCTAGTGCACAAAGCCCGAGAACAGTAATACAGTACATCGAGACTCCAATATATTTTTAAGATAATCACACTCAGTTTGGAGGAAGGATGGTATAATATTTTAAAATATTAGCTTTGGAGTCAGGCTAACATCCTAACACTTACCAGATATGAGACTCTGGATAAATTGCAATCCTTTGTCTCCATCTCAGTCTTCTCATCTGCAATGTGGAGACAGAACAGTGTCTGCCTCATGTGAAACTCTGCTGACTCAATGAGAAACTAGTAATCAAATACTTGAGATGGTGTTTGACCTAGTTTCATTTCAATAAAGATTTCCTGGTACTTTTATTCCTCTTGTTACTATTATGGTTGTTATTAACATCTCTTCTTCTATTTTTTGTACATTTATTAGATTAAAATTTTTAAAAAATAGATTATACCCCAGATTAAGTTACATTTGGGTTAAAGCTTTAAGTATAACCCATAATTAAAGAGAATACGTGATAACGTAAAAGCCAAATAAAGCTCAAGGAATCATTTTGATGATTGGCTATTTTTATAATAGAATAATCACCTGGAACATGGTGTTGCTTCATATTGCTGAATTTTAAATTTAAAAGATTATCTCAGTTGGTTATTGTACCATAAGACATCTATTATTAACATTAATGGCAATGCTACAAAATATCACATGCTTTTAAAATAATCATTTTGTAGCTATTAAAATGCAAGTCAGAGGATGAGTGAGATTTCTGTCCTTAAATTTAGTCTCGAATATTCCAAATTTTGCTTTTTTCTGATTCTAATCCCCATACAAATAACATCACAACATGATGAATGGTCCTTGGAAGAATACCCCAGTCTGGAATTCAAAAGCTTTTCCATAACATAGTTCTCTGTAGGACAACATTTTGAAAGGTTTTGGGAATCTGAAGCTTCTGGGAAAGATGTAGAACCTCGCTTATCACGTGCCTAGTTGAAAGAAGAAACCACTGGTCCTACAAGACACTGAGATGATTATAATGAGTGCATAGCAAGCAGTGTTTCTGTTCGCCAGCCTCTATAAAGCACTAACACATGTATGTGAAATTAGCATAAACATTCCTTATTAGGTAGTTGCTAACAAATAAAGGAAGTCTGTACTGTGATTCACTACTTGACCTTAAAAACATCATTCCACATCAGTGAGCCTGCATTTAACTTTGTAACACATAGAACTGCCTTACCAAATAGCTGGCCTTTTCTTTGCCTCACAGGTACATTAAATAGTTAAATTAAAATGCTTGTGAAAATAACCCAAACTCTGGGACATTATGGAGAATTTTACACATTTTCATATTCCTTATTAATCCAACAAATGATACTCACTACTGCAACACAGTTCATGATGACTATGTCCTATGACCACACAGAATAAAAGAGGTTTATATTTTCTTACCTTTGGGGTAAAAATCCCAAGAATCACTTATTTCATAGTAACTCCTGTCCTAGCCATTTTTTTTTGGTACTGGGGATCGAACTCGGGTCGCAGCAGGTGGCGAAACCACTGAGCTAAATCCCCAGCCCTCTAGCCATTATTTTAAAATCCAATTCAGTGACTGTCAATGTGTGCAATCAAAGCATTTCCAAGCCCACAAAATTTTAAATGTTCTTTACCCATTCACGACACAACTCTTTCAGCAACCCTGGCAAAATCGACTGACTACAGAATGTACATGCCAATTTAAATTACCCTCTGGAATCACACACTTTCTAAAATGTCTTCTGGTATTACTGAGCCTCATTCATAATGCTGGAGTTCAATGTGGTTACTGCTAAAGTCAAGAAAACTGTTGGAGACCACAGTGTAACAACCTATGACCCACTTTTGCAAAATTGCCTTTCTCTGATGTTTTCTCGCTGCAGAGAAGAAACAATGAAGTATTTTGCCAATGTTTCAAAAATTAAAAGACTTGGAGCCATAACGAACATTCTTCCCTACAGAAGGCTCTTTTTTAGTCTATCAGAGGTAAAGTATCACTATCAAACTTTTATCCCTCAGAATAAATAAATTTCTAAATTCATATTGTGAACATCTCATTTCTATTATACTGTCAGTTTAAAAGTGCATTCATGTGGGAATGCTATTTTAATTCTAGGTGAAGTATATAGCATCACACATCACATTTTAAAAGAAAGGTAATGAATTAGCAAAAGTTAAATTTACTGCACATTTAGTCTGTGATATGTACTGTTATGGTCTTGATCTAGAGTATGGCCCAAAATTCTATATGTAGAAGATGATGGAAACTCTATACTCATCATGAGTGATTCATTCTCTTCTCTTGTTGCTTCCTGGCTGCCATGAGTTGAGTGCCCTTACCTCCACACTATGCCGCTCTGCCATTCTGTTTTCTGCTTCTCCGCCATCCTGTTTTCTGCTTCTCCGCCTTTAACTTATGGGTATTGGTACACAAATATGGTGTCTAGTGACTACAATATTGGTACCAGGAGTGGGGTCATTGCTATGGCTAATAGTGTGGTTCAGAAGCCTTTGGGACACTTTTGTGGGAGGAGTTCGGAAAGACTTGGAGATGTCAACTAGAGAAGCCCTAGAATATTATAAGCTAAATTTGATGGGAGATTCTGGTCAGAGCTCAAAAGACCAAAATGCTGATAGGACTGCTGACAATAAAAGCCACTTTGAGGAGGTTTCAGTTGGGAATAAGGCATGTGCATTACAGCCTGGCAGAAAATTTGTCTTCATTTTGCCCGATGAGACTGAGATTAAAGGTGGTAGACTAAATAATGTGGAGGTGGAATTTTCAAGGCAGCCCAATGTTCAGCCTATGGCATGGGTACTGGTGGCTGCTTTTAGCCATATCTACAGTGAGAAGCAGGAGTAAACAGCAAAGCTGAATGATTTGAAAAGTTTTCAATTTCACCAGAAAAAAATCACTGACAAAGTTGAGGCAAAAACACCATGGCTCCTGGGCCAGAGATTTAGCTCAGTGGCACCACACCTGCCTCACAAGTGCAAGGCCCTGAATTCAATCCCTGGTACAGAAAAAAAAATCATGGCTCCTAAAAACCATTAGCACTTTTTTTAAAAAACTAAGTACTTTGCATCAAGACAACAGGAAAGATTATTTACCTCAGGAATCAATAAGACCCTACCGTTAACAGGAACAGGGGTGCAAAAATGTGAACCTTTCATTTGAGAAGAAAGCCCCAGGTCCTCTGTTGGAGAAGGGTAAGCTAGGGAATTGGCTCCAAAAGATATGTTTCATAGTGCTCAACCATCCAGAGGACTCTGTGGCCATGATCTAAGGAGGGTTGGCTACTGCTTGAGCTGAGAACATACCCTAGTGTCACCCACATGGTACTGATTTGCAAGCATGCAGAATGCAAGAGTTATGGGATCATGGAGGCTTCTACCAAGATTTCAGAAGAAGGCTTGAAAGGCCAGGCTACGCACCCTGAGAGGGCAGTGAGAGAAACTGTGAGACTGAAGCTGAAACTGCGATGGAGACCCTAGAAGTTAGAGAGGCCAGGCATGTGGAACATCTGCTGAGGAAAGCCACAGGCAGTAAGCAGATCTACCCCAAGGCAGTGGCCATGGGTAGGTACAAACAGCAATGCCAGAAGAGCAGGGCTGTGCAAGCCCTTCGGAGTTCACATCTCTCCACAATTTGCCCCAAGTGATGGACATACAACTATAGGATTTAATGTTTTCCTTGCAGTGTTTCAGTCTTGCTTTGGTCTGATTCCTTTCTATCTTCCTATTCCTGCCTTTTGGACTGAGAATGTTTACCTGTGCCATTGTATATTGGAAGTAGTTAACTTTCTTTTTGACTTCCACATTGGTTCATAGCTAAGGGTTTGCCTTGAGTCTCAGGGGAGATTTTGAACTTGGACAGTTGGCAGCTCAAAGAGATGGACTAAATGCATTTTGCATAACGAGATGAACATGAGTCCTTTAGGGACCAAGGGTGGAATGTTATAGCTTGGATCTAGGATGTTTCCCAAAATTCTCATGTGTATGCAAGATGATTGGATCACAAGAGCTCTATACTAATGAATTTTGGATTCATCCATTGATGAATTCATTCAGTAGTTGAATCTACTGATGAGAGGTGGAGCCTGGATGGAGATGAGTCACAAGAGCCATGACCTGGAAGAGTGTATCCTTGTACCTGTCTCCTCTTCTCTCTCTGCTTTCTGCTGCCATGGGTTGAGCACCTTTTCCTCCTCCAAGTCCATCTACCATACTGTTTCTGCCTTGTAGACAGCCAACTATGGACTGAAACTGTGAGCCAAAATAAACCTCTCCTCCTTTAGTTGTGGGTTTCCAGTATTGTGTCTAGTGACAGGAAACTTTCTAGGAAAGGCTGTTATGTCTTGTGTCTAGACAGCCTCTCAAAGCTTCATGTGGTCATAGATGGGGCTTTTTTCAGAGGTGGCTGGAGCTAGGGTATGTGATGCCAGGATTAAGGGTGTGTGACTACTAAAATAGTCCGTTGATTGGTTTGGCATAGTTCTGGATGTGGATAATGGGAAGGCCCACCCTGGGTGTCGGTGGCACCACTGAAAGAGCAGGTAACCTGGAAAGGATAAAAGGGAGAGGCAGGCTGCCAAGGGTGCTGCTGCTTTGCTACTCTGCTGTTTTGCTGCCTTCTGCCTGCCCTGCCACACCATGGACTGCTTCTCCTCTGCATTGCCCCTTGTCAAGCCACCCTGCCTTGGAGCCAGCCAATTTTGTACTGAAGGCTCTACAAACTGTGACCCAAAATAAACTTTTCCTCCTTTAACTTTGGGTGTTGAGTATTTTGTCTCAGCAATGAGAAAAGTATATAACTAAGACAAAGAAATTGACTTAAGTCTTTTGGAATGTACCATTTAGCACTCACAAATTAACAGTATAGGTCCTATTCCTACCATTCCATTTTTCAGTTGAGGTCACCAAGTTTTGAAAAGGATGGGTAACCTGCCTACTATTGAAACCTTAGTGAACAGAGGTACCATAACTGGAGCCCAGGAAGTCTAGCTCTTTAGGTTGTGGTTATATAGTATTTAATATATATGGCCAACATAGATTTCACATATGTAAGTTTGAAGCTTAAGAATAATACTGAACTTAAAATATTGCTACAGTGACACACATTCCCCTCCATGATCCATCCCAACCATTACTACAAATTTTGCATTTACCATTTGCTTACATTTAAAAACTATTACCTCAAATGCATATCCCTAAGTATTATATCATTTAGTTTTGCTAAATGTTTTTAAGACTTTTAAACAATGGTATTATTCTGACTATAGTCTTCTGCAGTTTCTCATTTTCACTCAATATAACATTTCTGAAATTCATCTACACTGTTCATTTTCACAGCAATACAATATCCTACTGTGTGGATATACAATATTTATTCATTTTTTGTATAAGTTTATCAGAGTAATTTTCTTGTATTTACAATTATAAACATTCATGTTCTAGACATTCTCATGAATGTCTCCCAGCATAGTGTGCAAATATTTCTCTGGATGTGGCATTTCCTAAGTGTAGAATTCCTGTGCCACTTTTTCACTCCTACTCACTGTTCATATGAGATGCAAAAGGTCTATACCCTGACCAAAACATGGCAGTGCCAGGTTTCCTAGTGTTAGGTAACAGCAATAAAGTGGTACCTCATTGCTTTATTGATTTATGCTTTGTTGAGTACTGGTGGTGTTATGGGTCCTTTGATATGATTATGAGCCATTTCTTCATGTAGGAAATACCTGTTTTTGTGTATTTATTATGTTCATTTTTGTTATCTTCATTTTTCTGAAGTTCCTTATATATTTTAGATACCAATCACCTGTCCATTGTTACTTCTTAAAAATATTCTTTCCCAGTTCAGGATTTGTCTATTACATTAATGGTGTCCACTGATGAACAGTTGTCCTTAACTCTAATGCAGTTGACTTTTAATACTCTTTTCTTTAATGGACAGAGTCTGAATTTTATTTTTAAAAACTTTTAAAAGGCCCAAGATAATATATTTTCTTTTTGTAAAAGGTTTAAAGTTTTAAATTAATTTTTTAATGGCAGTGTTGTATATGTGGTGTAGGATACATTTTTTATATGGATCCATATCTTAGGACTATTACTTAGTAGAATAATTCCTCCTTTCCACACAGATCTGTAATACATCTCTGTCACATGTCAAGTTTAATATCTATATCTATAGATAGATGTAGATACATATATGTCTATTTCTGGGTTATTTCATTGATCACTTATCACCAAAAACACAATGTCTTGCTGTGCTACATTGCACAGTCTTTTTTTTAGTACATGTTTGTAGTACATGCATTTTACACTCAGCTTGGGGGGTTGGTACATGTACATAATACAGCTTTTTTTCTTTTTAATCTTCTTCCCTCCTCCTTTAATCCCTCTTTCTCCTTTTTCATTCTTATTGATATTATTAATCTTATTCATGGTTATGGCCTCAGGCTCAACTTTTCATACTCAAATTTTAAAGTCATTAATTAAAACACCAATATAGGAACTAAACAACAGATTAGACACACTCTCTCCCTCTGGTACAGAGCGAACAGGGGTGTCGGTCCGCAAGCAATCCCACACTTCACATGTAGTATGCCATTCTATTTCAGCCCTTGACTTTTCCCTCCCACCATCCCTTCTTCCTAACTCTACTTTCAATGAGATCAGAAATGCTATATAAAATATCAGTATTGAAGACAGAATCTACCACAAAGCGAGAAGCAGAAGTCCTTGGCTGAAGTCACACACCTAATGCTGAAGAACAGCTACAACGTTTTTGATAAAATAATCAACTTATTTTGTTTCTCACATGTACAGTGTAGGGAAAAATAAAACAAGCAAAATTCTTTATTTAAAATGAGCAATTTTCTTCTTATAAACTCAAAGAGAAGTTTTCAATAACTATTTGAAATCCACTTTTCAATTCACCTGATCTAAAGCTCTTGGAACTTTAACTGCTGTGTAGCTGGGCATGATGGGACATGCCTGTATTCCAAGCTTCTCAGGAGGCTGAGGCAGGAGAACTACAAGTTTGGGCAACTCAGCAAGATGCTGTCTCAAAATAAAATTTTAAAAAGGGGCTCAGGGGGTAACTCAGTGCCAAAGCACTTGCCCAACATTTGTGATGCACTAGGTTCAATCCTCAGTGTTGGAAAAATAACGTAGTATGTAAGAGCTTTTCCTACCTTCAATTCCTAGAGGAAAAAAAACCCCTGACCTCCAAATGCTAACAAGACATAAGGACATCACTGAATCTTTGTTGGAGGAGCCTTGAAACAACATCCCAAACTCCCACGTGGACAAAAGAAGTCCCATCACATTCATTCCTCTGGCCAGCATCACCTAGCACTTGTTTTACCACCCATCACAATAAGCACTGACAACAGCAGACTAAACAGGAGAAGAGCCCCTGCTCTTCAGTGACTCACAATCCACTAATTCTCACTTCTGTCATGTAGTATTAGTTTAAGTGATTTAAAAAAAAAAATCACTGAACCAGGAGTTAAAAGCAGGAATACAGGTCTTAGCAGCTGATTAAAAATCCACTCAATCTTGGTGAACCTTCTGGGCTGCCGTACCACTGTCCCCAGTGCTGAGGAGGTAAGCCTCTAGGGCACCAGCAGTACACATACCTCCCGCCCCCTTGAAATGAGAAGACACTTAAACAAGTCTCAAAACCAGACTTCCAGATCACCTAAAGCAACCCCAAGGAGAAACGAGATGGAATAATCTGACACTCAATCATCTGGACTCCCTGAACTGGCAACAAAAGAGGATCTGGGAAAAATGAAATCAGAAATAATTTCTCACATAACAGCAGAGATTGTGCCCATAGTGCAAGAGATGATTAATAAATCTAGAGAGGAGCTGAGGAACATGATGGAATCCCAACATAGGAAACAAATGGAATCCATAAAACAGATGCAAACAGATTTCCTGGAGATTAAAAACTCCACTGAAAGTTTACACAGCAGAATGAGCTCATGTGAAGACAGAATTTCAGATATAGAAGATAAGATTGCAATTAGTGACCAGGAAAAGAAAAATTGCTTTAAAATAGTAAGGGAACACAAGAAATCAATCCAGCAGCTGCTAGATGATGCAAAGAAGAATAACATAAGACTGATCGGAGTCAATGAAGAGACAGGAGAGAGTGCAGATGACATAAAAAAAACTGTTCACAGAAGTGATGGCATAAAACTTCCCAAGCAGGGGGAAAGAAGCTGACATACAGATAAGGGAGGCATATAGGAATCCAACTAGCTGTGATGAAAAATCCACTCAATCTCCATGGAACTCAACATCTCCTCTCCATACCAGGAGAGCAGGATCAGACCAGTGGTCTTCATAGTGCACCCTTTGAAATTCTCAGATGCCTTAAAAACCCCTACACACAAAATTTTGAACTTCCAGGTTTGGTTTTTATGATGGTTCACAGAATTTGAACACCAGTGGCTTGATTCATTACCTCACAATCTTGTTCACTTTGTGACACGTACAGAAAATAGTAATATTTACACAGCATACTGGGATAAACCTATGAAGCACCTCACATCACCTGGCCCTGTCCAGTGCCTGGAGGGATGAGGGCATCAGCACCCTGCTCACCATACCCATGACTCCCAGTCTCCCAGGGCACTGGTCACAGCTAGGAAGCTCTGCTTGAAATCGCAGCTAGGGTCTCTTCTAGGGTAGAGGTGTTTTATAATCTTAACTCCAGTCCACTTAATGTCTGCATAGTTTCCATGAGAAATTTTCCTTTAAGCCCAAAACCATTTCCCAACCTTTTCTTCATGGTCCACATACAAGCTCTCCATACCACTTTACTTCTACATCAACAGGCTACTGTCACATACCTTCCTGGCATTATATAGAGGAGAAAATTAGGACCTAATTTAAAAAGCCAGGAAAGAAGTCAGCCACTCTGACAATAGATACACCAACTTTACTAATGAATATAAGAGCTACTAATACAAAAGAAGCCATGCTTTAAGAAGATATTGCAGCTCTGCCTCAACCTGGCTAGCAAATAAGAGCCATGTCACAGGCAACAACCAGGAGTGGCTACTCCAGTAATGAAAAGAGGAAACTCTAGGGGACAGTGAGGGAGGAAGGAATAGCACTGCCTCAACGCCAGAGTAAAGAAGAGAAAAGCAGCAGATAAACATAGGCATTTCAGTTAAAATTATACAGTCATAAAACAATGCTATCAAATGAATAAAGCTCACTGTCAAATAAAGTGACCTTAGCAACATGGCTTCCTTCCATCCAGGGGACAGAAGTCTGTCTCAATCATTTGCAGCACCTGGCCCACTTATTAAAACTAAATCCCCAGGTGTATTAGTTGGCTTTTCATTACTGTCACAGATAGCGATATAATGAGCTTAAAGAGAAAAGGGTTGTTTCGGTTCGTGGCTTCAAAGCTTTCAGTCCATGGTCACTTGGCCCTGCTGCCTTTAGGCCTGTGGCGAGGCAGTGCATCATGGCAGAAGAGAACAGGTGGAAAAGAGCTGCTCCCCTCACAACAGTGGAGTGACAGAGAGAAGAGTGGGGCAGAGAAGGAGAGAGACTGGCTTCCTACAACCCCCTTTGAAGGAACACCACCAGGGACCACAGGGTCTTCCTGCCCTGTAAGCCCCACCTCTTAAAGGTTCCACCACCTCCCAATAGCACCATTCTGGAGAACAAGCCTTTAACACACAGTCTTCGGGGGCAATTCTAGATTCCCACTGTAGCATGGGTCACGTCCCCATAACTGTTGCATGTGGCTTTCTGGGCACAGGGTATGGTTCTCAATCTGCACAGTAGGTTTCAAAACCACTGACTTAGGCATTGAGTTTCCTCAAGGAAACGAATACAGGTGAGTATCTTGGGAGGAGGTTAGTAAGAGAAAACTGGAAGGAAACCCACCGAAATAACATCATATCACAGCAAACTGTGGTGAAGAGGGGCTGCTTCACACGTTCATTACTGAAAACTTTTGCTTTGTCCTAACAGATAAATTCACTGTAACTGTTAAAAAAAAATGCACATATGTGCTAAACAGGCAGCCTCCCTAATTACAGCTTAAACATTTGTCAGTAAATGAAGAAATCAGAAATCTTATGATTAAAACAGAAATAGTTTCTAAATAAACCTCAGTGATTTAGAGTCTTTAAGGAAACTACAAAGACTATGTGTGCTGGCAAAAGAGCAAGAGTGAGCAGCCTCATCTGAAGAACAAGGTTGCTGTTGGGTTGCTGTGCTCTATAGACACAGGAAGAAAGAATGAAGGAGCAGGATGGAACTCACCAACCTCAGACATTAATTTCCTTAAGAAAATAAAAGGCAATTCTCATGTGACATTTAAATGGTTCCTTACACTCACCTGTGTAACACACAGTTCCTCCCTTACAAAATGTTCGCTGATTCACAATGAGAGGAGGGAGAAGAAAGTCAAAAAAAACAAAAAAGCATTTATGGAATCCCTGTTGCAGTCCAGACGCTGCTACAGAAATGTTCGCTATGAACTGTCACATTTCAACTTCACAGAAGCCACTGGAGGTTGAGGAGGTGGGAAAATCAAGGCTCTGAGAAGCTGGGTGACCCGCCAAGGTCTGAAGCCAGCCAAGGGTCAGTGAGAATGGAACTTCGACGTTATACTTTTAAAGGTTATAGGCAACGATCTAGGGGGAAAAAAAGTGGCCTTTTGGACTCTAAAAGTTACAAATGGCTTAAGATCATAGGGATACTAGTATGTAACCAAACCAAATAAAAGTGGCAAAGTTCAGCGTCGAAACTGTGTGGTGCTAGCCAAGACCCCGGATGCCGGTCCTGCCCAACACCTGGGAAGCCCACGTGGCTGACACGGAGCCTCCATTACGAGCACATGATTGTGACAGAAATGGCTCAATCACTGCTTTCAGGCTGGCAGCTCTCGACATTTGTTTGCTCTGGACAGAAGAGATTGCAGTGACAGAGTAATGGGGAAAATACCTCAGAACAGCACACTCAGCCAGCCTCACACTGAAAAGGACTCCCTGTCCAAGAGCAGGCTGAAGAACCAAAGGGCTTCCGCACCTCTTACTACCAACAGCTCTTTCCTAATGCCTTTAATGGCCCTGTGAGTTCAGAATCCCAAGTTGGGATGGACATAATAGCCTCCCTATCGATCAGCTTTAGTACATAGTACATCCTAATCTCTCCTGGAGTTACTGAAAGTCTCAGGGTTTCAGAACTGCCAGAAGATCTAGAATTCTCTCTACAAAATAGCTAACTGCAGACCTAGGAGGAAAATGAAATAAATGCATATAGATGGCATTTTAATACCAAAATCAAATAATATTCAATATCATATTGTAAACATTGAATTAAGCGCACGCATGTGTGTGTGTGTGTGTGTGTGTGTGTGGTTGTGTGTGTTTAGGAAACATTATTCTACAGATGTGAGAGCTGAAACTAAGGCTTGGATTTGAAGTACTCCTGTGGTCCTGGCTACTCAGAAGGCTGAGGCAGAAGGACTACTAGAATCCAAGAGTTCAAGACCAGTCTGGTCAACATAGAAAGATCCTATCTCCTTTTTAAAAAAAAAAAGTTATAAGCCATATATTCTTTGACCAAGCAATTCCATTCCTGCAAATATATCCTAACAAAATAGGTAACGTTTGTGCAATAATACATGTACACTGATATTCACCCACTGTGGTAAACAATAATCTAAATATCAATCCAGAAAGACTTTTACATTGTGGTTCTTCTTGCATTGGAATACTATACAGCCATTACAATGATTATATAAATTTATCTGACACAAAAGATATCCATAAGTAATCTGCAGTGAAACTGTATGTGGATTACAGAGCAATGGGTACTGCATGAGTCCACTCCTGTTTTCTGCAGAAGTGACTCCTTAAGCTGAAATGAAGGTCTTCTGAGGATGGACGGGGTTGGCACTCCCAGTCAGAAGGACCAGCAGCATGTACAAGGACCAAGGGCAAACAGCCATGTGGAGAACTGGGGTAAAGGGTACCAGAGAAAGTCCAAAATGAGAATGGGACTAGACCAGGCTGCAGACAGGAATCTCGCTGGGTTTCTGGGTTTCCCCCTAGAAATCAGTGAGATTGCTGCACATCACGGAGGAGGCCTAGGAGGGTGCAGCTGCCACCCAGAGCTGCTTTGTGGGTTTGGGTGGAACCACGCTCACTGCGGTCTATCTCAAGAGCTGGGGCTGCTCTTAGCCTTTGAGCCCAGACGTGGCGGTCCCAGCTCCTTCCAGACCTTTCCTGTCAGCCTCCTGCGGCTGTCCACAAAACTAGCACTTTCCACCCACAAGGGGCCCTTCCTGCCTTAATAAAACAGGATGTTCCCAGTTCAGCCCCAATCTCCTTACTTCTGCAAACAATCTGGTTACATAAAGCCGAAATGACATCAGGTAGCCTTTTAAATTTGGGTTAAATTAAAAGCTGTTGCTTGTATTTCTTAGCTTTATTATTGCTTTGTAAGCTACCAGAGGGCTCCTTTACTGCGAGAAAAAAAAATACATAAAAGTCATTAGACACTTTTCTAAATCAGTATTTGAAACTGTCAGAAGTAATTCCACAGGAAGCCTAATCAAAGTGCAACCTTAACCACGTCCCTTCCATTTTAATTTGTGTTAAAACTACTGAATGACAACTGTTTTTAACTTCTGTTTTTAAAAAAGCCAGAAATATTTTCTGGGTGCAGTGGCACACGCCTGTAATCCCAGCTACTCAGGAGGCTGAGGCAGGAGGATGGCAACTTCAAGGCCAACCTGGGCAACTTGGTAAGAACCTGTCTCAAAATCAAGAGGGCTGAGGATGAAGCTCACTGGTACAGTGCTTGCCCAGCAAAAACTGCAAAAAAAATTTTTTTAAGTGGCCCAAAACAAGCAGAGCCCCTACTGTTCTGATCTACAAGTGGACAGCACCCCTGCTGGCCTCAGCACACTGCCAGTGACCCCATAGAGATGGCCGGGGAGGAAAGAGGGAAAACGCTTTGCTTCCTTCCACCAAGTGATTTCTTCATTTCCTCAGGATGCACAGGGTCCACTATCTTCCATACTTTTCTCCTTCCCTTCTCCAAAATGTCTTACTCACTTTAAAGATTTACTGGATCGTGCTATAGGAAGTTTAGAATTAGGTCCCCTAAAGAAAGGGGGAAGTAAAAAGCAATCCAAAATTAGAGAGTACTAAAATGACTTTCAATCTATGGATTTAAAATACCTTTATTTTACAGATTTGAAATACCTTATTAATTAAATATGGGAATTTAATTTAATTTTGGGAAATGAGAAAATTTTATGTGACCTTGGCTAAGAGAAGAAATGATAATAGAGAATACACCAAGTGGTAGGACCTAGATTTTTACTGCCAATCAGAAGTGCATAATTCACAGAGATGCAGTATACAGTAAAATCTAACCATTCTATTTTAGGATCAGATGGCAAAGGTGAATCAAGCTAACTGGTCCAAGATTCTCAGAAAGTTGGTGATGATAAAGAGTTTCAAACCTAGGATCAGCTACACCTTGAGTCCCAGATGTGAAATGCAAGAATACAGGACCAACTGAAAAACACCTTACCACTGTCCTTTAAAACCAAAAGTAGACTTGCTTTATCCCCTTGTATTCACACATCAATTCCTACAAGGTTATTCCCATGACTCCATAACCCTGCTCCCGAGCTTCAGTTCAAACAATAGTTACTGATTGACCAGGCCAGTGCCAGGTGCAGAGGACACCAAAAGAAAGGCTGCAGAACATACAAGAAGTGATCAGAACATACAGTGAATGTTTAAATTTTAAAATATTTATTACAGTAAAGGACACATTGCCATTAATCCCCCTCAAAATACTCCCCCCTCACTTTGAAGCAGTTCTGGAAGGCTTTTTTGTGCCTCGTTAGTTGTACTGTCATGGCTGCCTCGATGTCCTAAATTGATTCAAAGTAGTTACCTTTCTTGGTCATTATGACTCTGGGGAAGAGCCAGAGGTCACATGATGCCAGTCTCAGTAAATACGGTGGATGTGAACACACGGTACTGTTTTTAAGAGCCTGCCTTTCAGCTGGATGGCACTTGGCAGGAGTTTTTGATCACACCTTGTAAAGACACTCAAGAAACAGGACTTCCAGAACTGCTCCAGAAAGTGGCAAGAATGATGGGATAAATGTGTTTGAAGTGTGTGTGGGTGGGGGGGGGGGTATTTTGAGACAGATTAAGGGCAATCTCTTTAATAAAAATGTTTCTAATTTAAATTTTGATCACCCCTTATAGACCTCAGGGAACCTTGCCTGGCCCCTACCTTCCAAGTGGCATGACCTCATCGAGTAAGTGGCAAGTTTTGAATCACTGAGAAAAAAACTACTACTACATTACAGTTTTAAGTTCGAAAAGGCATTTTTCTTATTATTTCATACCAGTTTTTCTGCAACTCTAGCCAAATTCCTTTCCATTCTTGGTGGTTTATGTACCGTCAGAAAAAATGGCATGTGAGGATTAGGAGCTGGGAGGCTGTAGGAGGGGCAGCTGCCTACCTGGCCACCTGGCCCTGAGGGGTGAGTTGCTGGGGATTCTCGGGAGCACAGAGGGACAGCTGGTGAGGTGCACAGGCAGCTGCGAGACTGCTCTCAAAACACACGTGCAAGTCAAGTTTCAGACAAGCTAGCTCATGTACACACGCCCTTGGAAAAAGTTAGCAAATTTCCCAAAGGTAAAAATAAAGCACATAAAGATTTGAATATGCAGACCTCAAACTCCTAGCTAGATGTAGAATAAGGTCACCAACTCTGCCTGTTCCTTTCCAGTAACACAAAAAAATCAGCCCTCCCCAAACAATGCTGTAAAAATCAATATCTCTTAGAAAACTTTCAGAATGTCTATCATTGTCTCTGAATCTCCAAAAAGTCAACTTTCAAAATCTATGAATGTTTCCAAAGCTTGGTGTCTTTAAAAGATAACCTCAATCAAAAATTACAGACATTTCTCCGAAATCAGAACCAGCAAATCACAATTTCCAGAATGGATCCTTTCGGCTCCCAGTCAAATGCAACCAGAAAGGGGTCACTATCCCACAGTATGCGCATCTTTTAAACACCTCCACTCACCTGTTGCATTGAAAGCAATTGCCTATGTTTTCCCACCTTGTCCTTTCCTCTATCCTGGCTTCACCAAACAGTCCTCACAGCAGACACGGGACTAAAGGAAGAAATCTATAGCCTCAAAGGTTAGGACAAAGCTAGCAAGCAATTTCCATCCAGCCTGAAATGAACTATTCTGATAGCACCCCCTAGTGGCCAAAGCATTGTTCTCACCAAATGACCTCTGTTCTAAACTGACTAAAAAACAATGCATTTACATTTTTTAAATTAATGAAAGCATTAATGAGCTTATACTCTTGAGATAGCTGTCCCAGTTACAGTCCTGGTTAAACCAGTAACTCTAACCTCTCTAGAACTGGGACACAGTTCTGAAATTAAAAAAAATAACACCCTCAACTACCACTGCTCTTCTCCTTTTGAGCTTGTGGGCTCCTCAGCACACAGGGCTGCTTCCAAACAAAAGGAAAAAAAAGAAACACAGAGCTGGGCTGGGGGTTTAACTCAGTGATTCCGCCACCTGTCTCACAAGCACAAGGTCCCAAGTTTGATCCCCAGTACAAAAATAAAGAAAAAAAAAAAAAAAAAAAAAAAAGAAACAGCTGCAAGAGCACTCCAACTCCAGCCCACTGAATTACCAGGGGATTTTCTATCACACCTGTAGTATGTGAAGTAATAGTCACAGAGGTGGGCTTACCGCTCCTTTATAGTTACCACATACTTGACTCCCTCCTTCCTCTATTTACCCAGCTCTCAGAACTGCAGAAGCCAAAAAACATTATAAAAATAGCCTGCCACCCACTTCAAAATTTAAATTTTGAATATTTTTACATTCCACAAAATATTGGAACTATTAATTTGTCCACAAAATACAAAATACTGAGAGCTCTCCAACCCTGTCTTCAAAATTGAGACTTTTGCTTTTGACATAAATTATGTAAAACACAAATGTCAAATTACTGCGTTACTATAAAATATAATACAAAATAATATTTAAAATAAAATGGTAATAGTTAAAAGTACTTAAACCATTATCCTTAATCCCATGTCTGATAAAATAACAGCACTGACTAAGGCAGCCAGTGCTCATGACTCAGTAAGGACCCAACATACCTTTGATTCTTCTACTAACTAGTCTGATACCTGCAAAAACTTTTTTTCCAAAACTTTTGCTCAGTCTGACTAAAAACTCACTGCTGCCCTCTATTGGGCTAATTTGAAACAAGCCTAAAATCCCTCCATGGAGCATCTGAAATCATCTAATTTCTTCTCTGGTTTCTTGAAAGCGCATAACCTTCAAGAGCTTATATACTAATTCTAAAATTTCAGAAGGGAGGAAGAAATTCTGCAGAAACTCAGATGTAGTTTCCCTCTTTTTCAACTAAAAGAGACCAAATAGGGAACAAGTAAGGAAGGAGACATGAAAGTGACCAGAAAGTTGTGAAAGGATATTTGCTGTGTGCCTTCAATTCCTACCACACACACACACACACACACACACACACACACACACTACAACTCTCAGGCAGACAGGGCTTGCTGCAGGAGAGAAAGCCCTGGTTCTTGCCCATCACCTGCAACTTGCTGGGTCAGGAAAGAAAATATGAAGACAGCTGAAGAAGTAACAGCAGTGAAATCGTGACAGTAATTCTTTTCCTTCTTTCATGGGCTTCTGTGGGCCTCTTCTCCTTTCTATCCATCGCACTAGCACTAGGGAAATGATCTCCACCACCACTCCCCCGCACCTCACCATCAAGACACCATTTATTCTCGATTTCAGGACACACTTGTACAATGTCCAGCCTGCCGGAGCCCTGGTAACCTTCTTCTTACTGACATGATAATCACAACATCACTATGGGCTGCACATTTGCTGCGAGTCCACACGGGCAGACATCCCGCAAGGATCAGTGCACACTGCACACGAACACGATGTAAGTGTCATCGGCTCACTGCACTGACTGGGCGCACCCAGAGGGCATCACAGCTGCAGCTATTGCTGCTTGCAGCCTAGATGCAAGGGCTGGAGCAGCACCATCTCAGCCTCCTGCCTAACCCTGCCAGCAAAGTGCACCTTTGTGCAAGACTGCTTACAGAGCACAGGAAATCCTGTCACTGACATGGTATGAAGGCACAGCCATAAATAGGAGAGCATACATATTTCCTAGAAAGATGAATGACCACCCGAGTGAGTACATTCACTTTAGCTTCTGATGTTCATCGTAATAAATAAGGGTAATGTTAATGGATCTCTCCTATTAAGGAAAAATACTTGTGTTTACAAGGAAGAACCTGGAAGGCGCCACCTGAAACATGACCTAAGTTAATGTCATCATTGAATCATAAGTCAGGGTCATGTGCCTCTTCCTGTGATCCACTGAGAAAAACACAACATCACGTCTGAGGTCTCCTGTCACAAAATGCATAAAGTGAGTCTTCAAAATAACTGGCTTATGGTCCAGGGATTTAGCTCAGTGGTTTTGCCGCCTGCTGTGCAAGCGCAAGGACCCGAGTTCAATCCCCAATACCAAAAAAAAAAAAAAAAATTACAAAATAACTGGCTTATATTCCCCAAAAGTGTCACAATTGTAAAAGAAAAAAAAAAACAAAAACAGACTGCTGTAGACTAAAGGAGACAGAGCAACTAACTCATTCTGGATTGGGTCCTGCACCAGATAAATGACATCAGTGAGAAAACTAACAAAAGTAGCAAAATTTTGGTTAAGATCTAAAAAGTATATAATAATACTGTATCATTAATTTCCTGATTTTGATAATTATATTACTGTTACCTATGAGTGTTCTTGTTTTTAGGAAATTCAGAATGAAGTGGTTAGAAGTCAAGAGCATCTTGTCTGAAACTTACCAGTTCTCTAACTTTTTTGTAAATCAGAAGTTATTTTTCAAAAAAGTAAAAACATAGGTCAAATCATCAATACATGGTAATATATAAATGTGAATTAATATTTCTACCCATTGATTCCTAAGCACATAGGAGGATCAAACAGGAACAACAGCCTTGGATCCAAACATGAAACTGATTTTATAGGCTAATACAAAAAATTCTGGGCCTTATAAATAATGCCCTGATATTTCCAATTCACAATGATTTTACCCAAATGTAGCACCAATACAATATCCCCTTCTCCTTGAGATACTGACTAAGCATTTTTTAAAACTTTCCAATGTGCTTTCTTTTTTTTCTTTTTCTTTCTTTTTGGTACCGGGGATTGAACTCAGGACCTTGTGCTTGAGAGACAAGCAGCAGAACCACTGAGCTAAGTCCCCAGCCCTCTAATGTGGTTTCTTTGTGCATGCAGGGAAAAATTCTCCAACAGTCCTACTTCCCATGAAAACACAAGCAACCACAATAACTGTATACTGAGTTTTCCTACCACATCCCTTCTCTGGCCAATATGCTCTTTGGTGAGGCAGCTAGGATTTAGACAACTGTGTAGCTACTAGCCCCTTGCCCTTTGTCCTGCCATATGTGGGTTTTAGAAAGCCAGAGAAAGTCTGAATGTGGTGACTCAAGGTTCATATCACTAGCATAAAGCTTAGACATCAGCCAACTCTGAGGATTTAACGTTCCTACAGAAGATGCACACAGTCCTTCCTAGCATCTGCATTCAATTTTAACAGAATTCACCTAATTAATCCAGTAGAGAACAAGATGGAACACCACATGGTTAAGCTTTCATATCCTAAAAGATAGCTGGAAATGTGCTCCTCAAGAGTCACATAAGGGAATAATGGCTAATGAAGCCTTTTCTTCTCAAGCACAGGATAAGTGAAAAGTTGAAGTTACACAGCTGCACTTAACTCTGTTCTCAAGTATCACTGTTAGCCCGTTCTCATCTGTGGAACACACGGAGTACCATGGGATCCAGAACACTGAATCTCTCATTGTCCTGCAGTACGTGCCTTAGGTTGGACAGAATTTCCATTTCACAGATAGAAAAATTAGTTTCAAAGAAAATACAGATGATACCTAAACAATATTGTCTGTCAACAAAAGGACCAAGAATTGACTACATGTTCTATAGGAAGAAAAGATATATCCCTAACATGTAAATTACCACACATGGAAAAAAGTCATTTTATATCATTAGATATCAAGGAAGCCATGGTAGTCTGTTTTCACTTTTTTAAATTCACGTATTTATTTATTTATTTATTTATTTGGAAATAAGAGGAGTCAATCCAGATGAAGACAAGATCACCCATCCTCATGAAATTATAAGGCTCCAAACCAAGGCCTCCTACTCTAGCTAAACAAAGTTGTGATGGCTTCCAGCTCTCTCAGGGAAAGAACAGTGCTAGCAGGGTCCATGGCACTTTCTGAGAGCACCTACAACACCAGCCACTATCTCTATTAACTATGAATATCATTCATATTAGAGTAAAACATCATAAACTTTCGTTATTATAAGAGAGGAGAAGAAAATGCTTTTCTGACAACAAATTTCCAATCAACATGGTTAAACTTTCAAAAGCTTCGTCAAGAGGCCCAATTATCATTTAAACATTGGTACATCGATGGGCTGTTTCTACATGAAAAATAACACTGAGAAGAAGAAATTAAAGTACTAGCATCAAGTGGTCACTGAGGAATAAATCCATCCCATGGAAGTCAGAGAAAATCAACTAGGAAATAACACAGCAAATAGGAAGGTAAGTAGCAGAGGAGATCTCAATAAAAAAAAAAAAGTCCATGAATAAAAAACATGAATGACACTAAAGATCCAGTTCCAACTTTTCAAAAGAAATTACTGAGGCACTGTAAAAACCAAGGAAACATGAAGCCATCTTATGATAAAGGTCTTCGTTGCATATGGTAATTAAAATAACATCTAATTCGACATTTCCAACAAAGAACATCATGGTTGCTTACCAACATCACAAGATAGCAGCAAGGAGAGAGGGAGATTCCCCACTATTATCAGGAATCCTAGAAGCAAGCCTAGGCCGAGCATCTGGGGGACTTAGAGTGAGTGAAAAACAGTTCCAAATGGCCTTTCTTTGATACACTCAACAACTTCTGATCATTCAGTCAGCAATCATTTCTGGGGACATACTATAAAAAAGAAATGCATTATGATGGTGCTGTCCCAGGCAACACACTGCCAAAAAACTTATAAGGAAGGAGTATAGTAGAGCTGGTAACCGAAGTGCACTTGATGGAAGAAGTGCCAATTTTATGAATCTAGAAGCCTGGACAACACTGTGGCACTCACTTTCCTTCAAGATGCTTAAAGAACTACTGATATTCTCCCTTTGCTACTCTATGGCACTATTAAGATGCACAGCGGGGCTGGGGATTTAGCTCAGTGGTTTTGCCGCCTGCTGTGCAAGCACAAGGACCCAAGTTCAATCCCCCATACCAAAAAAAAAATAAATTCAGCCTGGAAACTGGATAAAAGAAGATGTGGGTTTTTTTATAAAATGGAGTACTACTCAGCCATAAAGAACAAGAAACTAGAGACATTTATAGCTAAATGGGTGCATATTGAGGCCATACTCTTAAGTGAAATAAATAGGACACAGGTGTAAATACCAAATAGTTTCTCTAGTGTGAAAAACTGAAAGTGTAAATAAGGATGAAAATGATTAAAGTGAATAACTGATAATCTGAAAGAGGAAAAGGCCCAAAGGTGGAGGGGTGGCAGGAGGGGAAGGGGAAAGGGAAGAAGGGAATGGAAAAATTTTGAGAAAGAAAAAAAAAATGGAAACAAAGTCTATGTAAATAGAGAAGGGTGGAGGGGGTGAAGGGCACACAGGTAATGGGGAAAAAATAAAAACTAAGATACATCATGTACAGGTACAAATACCCAACGATAAATGTAAATGTATTGTATACCTAAAATGTACCAATAAATATATAAATAAAAAAATAAAAAAAGATGCACAGCCATTTCCCATTTGAAGAGTGGATGACAAAACAAGCCCTAGGGCTTAAGCCTAAAATCAAGGAGCCGTACTATCAGATGAAGATATGATTAGAAAATCACATCTCTCAAAAAGAACTCTAGCTGCTTACTGATTAAGATACCTGCAAAATAGGGCATGGAACACACAACACGCTGACTTATGGCTTGTATCTGGATGTCCTCACAAAGCCTCATGCACTCAAAGGTAGGGCTTTTTGGAGTTGGCTGATCTAGGGGGTGTGATGCTGGGATGAGGTGGCACACCCAGAGGGCAAGCAGCCTGGATAGAATATAAAAGACAGAAAGAAAGCAAGAAGGCAGGCTGCTGCTGCTTCTGATGCTTGCTGCTTGCTACCTTCTGCCTGGTCTGCCATGAACTATTTCTCCTCTGTGACAACTCGGCCACACCACCCTGCCTTGGAGCCAGCTGAGTACGCACTGAAACCTCTACAAACTGTGATCTGAATAAACTTCTTCCTTTAACTTGTGGGTGTCGGGTATTTTGCCTCAGCAACGAGAAAAGTAACTAACACACACTTATACATAATATATAACATAAATTTAAAACAAAAAGGAAAGAAAGTCACAGCCTGAACAGATTCTTCGTTTTCTCAAATTGATAAAAGTCCCAAAAAAAGAGTATGGGCTACGTAGTGGGAACTACAGATGGCTCAGTTTGGCTGGAGATTAGAATATAAGGCTGGAAATTTAATTGTTCCATAAATTCAAAATTAAGGAGTTTAGCCTTCATAAGATGGGAACCATTTTTCACATTTCTATTTTTTTATTTACTCTTGTGGTTATCTTTAATTTTAGAAACCATTCTTGTTCCCAGAGAGTTAATCTTATAGAGTATATAAAGAAGATTAAAAAGGAGAAATGGAAATTTTTAAATCTATTGCAATTGTTCAGTTGAAAACAGAGAAGGAGCCAGCTGTTGTACACACCTGTGATCCGAGTATTCAGGAGGCTGAGGCAGGAGAGTGGGCGTAAGTTCAAAGCCAGACATATGTTACGTACTGCATGGTGAGTTCTAAGGCCACCCTGAACTACATAGTGAGACCCTGTCTCAAAAACAAAACAAAACAGGCCAGGGATTTAGCTCAGTGGTTTCACTGCCTGCTGCGCAAGCTCAAGGACTCGAGTTTGATCCCTGCTACCAAAACCAAAACCAAAAAAAAAAAAAAAAAAACCCCAGAAAATAGAGGAGAAAAAAACTTCCCGGTGAAGTGTTGGAGGGAAACATGAAGAGGACATAGCAAATGATCAGATGGGGCAGATAAGGTGGATGAGGTCTTAGGGTGTGAGGCTGGGGATTCAGAAGAAATGCAGAGCACAAGAAGATCTGGCTTGGGAGGGAGTCAGACTGTCCGCAATCATGGTAACTGAAGAACCTGGCAGGCTGTTTAACAAGGAGCTGGAGGAGGTATAAAGGTAAAGATACGGAGAGAAAGCAGACCTCGAAAACCACTCCAGCTATTAGGAAACAGCTAACAGGATGAAACTTCCAGGGGAAAAAAAAAAACATATATATATATATATATATATATATATATATATATATATATATATATATATATATATATATATATATATACACACATACACACACATTTACAAAGAAGCAAACAAAACAGCACAGCCCTCTGCAAGAGCACATGATACAAGCCGAGAGCTAACAGCTCTTTCCACCTCTTGCTGATGTCCTTAGGCATGTGGCCTGTCTTAATAACTTTTCTCATTGCTGAGACAAAAAATGCCCAACACCTAAAGTTAAAGGAGGAAAGATTTATTTGGCTCACAGTTTGTGGAGGTTTCAGTCCATAATCAGTTGGCTCCAAGGCAGGGCGGCATGGCAGAGGGGCATGGCAGAGGGGCATCACAGAGGAGAAACAGTCCATGGCAGATAGAAGACACCAAAAGCAACCCAGCAAGCCAGCAAGCCCACAAGCAACAACACCAGCTTCTTTCTGCCCCTTTTATATTCTATCCAGCCTACCTGGCTTAGGGTGGACTAATTTAGCAATCACACACCCTTAATCCCAGTGCCCTTAATCCTAGCAATGCACCAGGAATCAATCCCACTGTCACACATCCTAGATCCAGCCACCTGTGGAAAGCCCCACCTATGACTGCATGAGGCTTTGGGGGGGACACCTAGACATAAACTATAACAGGATCAAAAGGCCTAGAGCCAGACTCCAATGCCCCAGAAGTGTCTCCAGGCTTCTCCCATAATCAGCTGTCAGGAGTCCCCAAACTCTGGTTGGGCAGCTCCAGATTTTAATGGGTTCTCTCAGACAGAAGCTTTGGCCTCTCTATGCTTCTCCTTCAGATGCACCACTCCGTGGGCCATCTTCCCTCAGCAACATCTGGATGACAGACTTCTCCAGATGAATGCAATAATCCCCCCTCCCGGGCCCAGTGTTAATAGTTGAGATCTAAAATGGCCCCCAAAAGTTTCAGGAATGCGGAAGGTAACTGGATCATGGGGCCCAATACTCATCAGTGGATTCATCCGTGGAGCTTTTAGCTCAGTGTGCTGGTAGGAGGCTGACTGGAAGCGGGTCACTGGAGGCATGACCTGGAAAAGCTTACTCTTGTCCCTGGGTCCTCCCTTCTGGCTCTGCTTCCTGGCAGCCATCAGATGAGCAGCTATACTCCCCCAGGCCCCTCCACTGTATGTGGCTGCCTTGCAGCCAGCAGGCTTGGACTGACCCACTGGAAACTGTGAATGAAATAAACCTCTCCTCCTTTAAGAGTTGTTGTGAGGAATTTTCTTCCAGTAACTAACACACCCAGAAACCAGCCCATCCCACAGAACTCTGCTGTTCGGGTAGAAGAACTCAGATACCTTGTACACGGGATAGGGTGTCATGAAGAATGTTTTGAAGTCTGTTTAAAACAATTCTGAAGCATTAGCTAAATATATCTGCTACACAATGTTTTAGAAAAGGCAATGCCTGGAAGTTAACCTTCAGTTATTTATACCTGGTTGTAGTGAGATGCAGTCTCTACAACACATTTCCTTGCCAGATTTTATTTAGAGGGCAGACAATTCAGATTCATAGTACCTTTGTCTGTAACTTAAAAATATGGAAAGGAGAAAGAACTTCCCTTTCTCAATCTATGACTTACAATAATTTTTATTTGTATTTAAAAAAAAACAATTTAAAAACCAAACTAAACCAAACCAATGATTCAGTTTTTGTTAAGTTTCATAACAATGAACTCCGTAAATAAACACACTCACATGTACCATTTAAAATGTAGAATGGCAAATTTTTCAAGTAATCATGAACATAATTTACTTAACGTAAGGTAGACTACAAAAGGGATCGGGGTTCTTTTATGAGGAAAGAATTATATTCCACAGGTAGTCAAATTACCATTAAAAACAAATGTTTTCAATTTATCATTTCAAACTGTGTTTAAAAACTGACCATCCTAGGGCCGGGGATTTAGCTCAGTGGTTCCACCGCCTGCCTCGCAAGCACAAGGACCCAAGTTCGATCCCAGATACCAAAAAAAAAAAAACCCGACCATCCTCCTTTGTAAAACCTAGAGTGAAGCTTTTCAAGTATATTTTACCTTGCTAGTATTTCAACCTCATTCTATCCCTCTTCTGACCTTTCTGCAAAGCTGATAAATGGAAAAATGAATCATCTGAGTTTCTCACTGATTCCACAGCCAAACACTCAACAACAGACTCAGATAACCAGAAGGCAAAGACAGGGTTTCTCTGAGTAACACATCCTAGGAAATTTTTTTTTTTTTTCCTCTGGGTTTCAGTTCCATGGGGCAGCACCAGATCCTGCAGGGTGACGAGGACTGGTGGCACTCACCTTCTTGGCTCTTTGGGCTATGTCTGGTGTTCTTGTGAGCAGCTTCTCAATCAGGTACTCTCTGTTCTGCAAAACAAATGATCCCAACAGTTTAACACCAAATAGGATACATGTAAATTCATACTGATTTCAAAATAGCAGATTTACTTGGGTTTTTAAGCATGTTACCTTGGCTTTCTGGAAGAATTTGCATTTTAAAAGTTCTGCTGCTGTGGGCCTGAAAGATCAATAATAAATTAGAGTTGAAACAATGACCACTTAATAAATACACTGCCTTGACGATACAACTTAACTTGAGAGTCTTTCTGGAGCACCAATTTTAGGACTAGCAAAACCAGAAAGTAAATCAGTCATGAGCTGGCACCAAATAAAACAGTGCCAATTTTCCAGTTCTTTCTAAACAGCTCTACTGCCAAACACATAAACTCTTGTAAGTTAAATGCTTGAGGCATGATCAATTTTCCATCCTTCATTCTTACACTTCACTAACTGAATTCGGTGTTTCTGAAAGGTGGCAGACTAACACGTTTGGGAGCTAAATTCCTGTGTTTATTAAGAAACACACAAGCTGCAATATGACTGTGTCACACACACCATATAGTTTCCTGTGCTCTGTGATCAACAGGAGCAGCAGTGACTGCAAGAGGTCTGCATTTCCTGTGTCCAAACTCAGTCTGCCCTGGGAACAAGCCTGACCCAAGTGTGTGTGGACTTCCGTTTCTCAGCAGGAGATAAGATGTGATTAATAAAATGCAAATTCACTCAAAAGCATTGCTAGACAGGTCTGATTGCTTCCCCGAGGGGTCATGTAACTCGTTTCTCTAGCACTTATTTCAGTAAACTAAAAGTCAGGCCAAAAGGCTTGGTTAGGTTTCATCAAGCATCTGAGTGCTGACATGATGCTCAAGATGTCTCTGACTTTGGAGGATTTCAGGTTTGGATTTTTCAGATTCAGGATGTAACAAAGTCTTCAAATATGCCCAAGTCTAAAAAATCCAGAATCTGAAACTCTTCTTGTCCCAAGCATTTTGGATCTGAAACACTCACACTGTGCCTCACAAGAAGTGGCACGCACTTCTGACTGCAGCATCACAGAGGCGGCTTTTGCACTGTTGGTGACACCCGAGTTTAACAGCTTGGTCCCCAGGCTCCAAAGCTCTTCTTCATAAAGCTATGTTTTCCCCACTGCAATTAGCAAGTATTCTGCTGGGTAATACGGCTATCATGTTCCTGAAAATCTTTCCCCTAATGATTTTAGCATCTTTGCCTTAAATAATTATTTCATAGGAGGTGACAGAATACTAATTTTCTACTTCTAGCGTTCTTTCTATGTTTAACTGGTCTTTTCCATAAAAAATACTTTCTTTTACCAATAGTTTCCTCTAAAGTCAGCCATGTGAGGCCAGGATGAGGTTCAGTGGTAAAGTACTGGCGTAGCATACACAAAGCTGGCTCCAATCCCCAGCACCAAGCACACGTGCGCATGTATACACACACACACACACACACACACACACACACACACACACATGCCATCCAGAAAAAATAAAAGAAATCTAGAATATAGCACAGTTAGCAAATAGGCCTGATATCTCCCAAAGGGGGAGAAGGGCAGACATGTGGTTCAAGACTATGACATTTGACTGAATGCCAGGTTTGGAAAGGAAGAAACTACAGAAGATAAGATATCTAGAAATAATTAGACGTGTGAAAAATATACTACATGGCAGACAATTTTAGGAATTTTACTATCCGTTTTCTTTCTTAAGAATTGTGGTTATTTGGAAGTGTGTCCTTATTTGCAGGAAATGCAAGCTGAAGTACTAAGTCAATTATTTACTTTCAAACAGTTTAATAAAATGTAGGCAGAAAAAATAGTTAAAATGTTAATAATTACTGAATCTAGGCAATGATACAGAAGTCAGCAATGTAATATTTTTTTCACATTTTCTTATGTTTTAAATTTTTCATAATCAAAAAAAGAGGGGAGAAGGAAGCTTTACTGAATATCATTAGGTTTTCTCTCAGGTAGCAACTACAAAAAGTACAAATAGTACCATATTATATTGGAGCAAGGAGTACCAGTTCAGAAGGAGTCCTCATGTTTGGAATGATCAGAAACCACTGCTTTGGAACCAGGAAGCTCCACTAAAATGTCCCCAGGGACCAAACCCAAACACAAGAAAGAATTAAGAAAGCATCATTAAGAACATTAAGTACAAACTGTCTCAGTCTACAGGAGCCACAAACTGTATCTGTGTGCAAAGAAAATTTCCATCTAAATTGCTTTATTTTTTTTTTCTGCAAATTTCAAGTCGAACACTGACTACAGGTACCTGACAAAGAACCCAGAGTCTCCATCTCCACTGCAATAAACAGCTGCTGACTGCTAACTGTTTTGAGTAAATAAACGCCTAACAACAGGTGGGCCATATCCTTTGTTTGGGAAGCCCATTAAATTCATGAATTTGTACCTTCTTTAAAAAGCAAGAACTAAAAAATTCAAAAGGATCTAAACATTTAACAGGATTTAATTTTGATTGCTATTTTAATGTACAGTCTTCCTGATCGTGTGCAATGGTTTTGGTCTCCATTTACTCTGAATTCATCCTCACATTCTCTCAGAAAGTATTCACTGAGCACCTGTGATTTGTCAGGCTTCATGTCGGGTGCAAGGTATACGACAGAGAATAAGGACAGAAGGAAACAGTGCCTTGAAAAACTAAGCCTGGCCAGAATGAGTGAGTGTGCCCTTAGGCTTAAGAGTATAGCAGCAGCACACTCAGATCTTCAAACTCTGTCAGGGTGTGACCAGAGCTCAGAGAGAGCAGGAGTGGAGCCATTGTGCAATGGCTCAGACCTCGAAAATGGAATGAGAATTTTAAAAACAAAGAAGCTATCCAGTTATGATGGTACAAACCTGCAGTCCTGCCTACCCTAGAGGCTGAGGTGGGAGAATCTCAAGAGCCCAGGAGTTCAAGGCCATCCTGGGCAACATAGCGAGACCCTATCTCAAAGAAACAGAAACAAAAAACAAAACAAAAACCAGGAAGTCTACAAAATAATTAAGATTTAATTTTTTTAATTAAAACCTTTAAAAATCAGGATGATTGAAATCACTGCTTTGTCTGCAAATGGCTACATCTCTGCCTAGTACAGTTCGAAGAGTGGCCCAGGCAGTCTCTTTGCCACTGCTCTCCTCATTCTAAATCGTCATCCACAATGCATCTTGAGTAAGCTAGTGTGTGCAAGAAAGAAGGAAACTCCTAGCCCTTTCTTATCCATCTTTATGATGTCAGGGGGCCTAAGATAAAAGCAAATTTGCTAGATCCTTACTCCTCCGGCCTCAGCTCCCTCATGCTCATCTACTCTCCTGCAACTATTATGCTCTCACCATCTCAAGCTCTTCGGTGACAGAGCACACACTGCTTTTCTTGCTCCAAAATGTTTCCTAACCACTGGCACACCTCACTCAACAGCCAAGACATAAAGATGCCTCTCCCAGCTTATACCAGCAGAATCCACTGCTCCCAACTCAGTGCTCACAAACTGTGCCCACACTCCCATTCTGAATTGATCTGTGCCTAGGTCTTTCTGCCTCCACACTACTGGGTTCTATGGCCTTCCTAGGCAGGGACCATACAAGATTCATTGATACACTCCCAGTACACTAAACTGCTACAGCTCAATTTCATGCTATGATCACATAGGAGGGGAAAGTGACACTGCCCTACACTGGGACACAGTACTACAACTCCTTCGGCATCAGAGTCTCAGGACTGTTGGTGTAGTGGGAAACAGGAGAAAGATGCCATCAGAAAGAGCAGGGGGTCAGTGCAAGTGCCTCCCCTCTTTCCTCTGCCTCACCCCCACTCTCCTGCACACTAAGGGTCAGGTGTAGGAGTGAAGTAGAGAGAAGGCTGGGAAATGCCAGGCATACTGTGAGACACAGGGCTGGGAAAATGCTTTCCTGTCTCCCAGCAAGGTCATTTCTATGGTAACCAAAAGATGAAGGGGAAAAGCATGCTGCAGAGAAAAAACCCCTTTCTCTGTACTCCACTCTACTCACAGGGTTTATCAGCAAAACAAAAACACAGTGATGTAAGAAGTCAGAAGTGACTTACAGAGCCTACACTCACTGTTTTTTACCAGGCTTAAATGTTAAGTTATAGGTCATCGCAACTCTCTACAGAGAATAAACAGCAATCAGTGATTCCTTTTCATGTTCAGGTTAGCTAAAGTGTTTATAGCTTTGGGGTAAAATCCCACAGGTGCCAAAGTATCTCCAAGAGAAAGTCTGGGGGAAAGGAACCAGGAGAAATGAGGGAAATAACACAAGGAAGAAACTGACAGTGGGTGTGAGAAAAGCACAAGTGCCTGCTGCCCATTTGATCTGGGGATTTATTGTTTTGGCTTTTGTCTATTTACTGATTTTTTTTTTAGTTTAATATCACAGTAACCAATAAAGGGTTATTGTGGAACCATCAGTGCCACCTGCATGTTAGCGGAATACCACAAGAGAAAGGATTCTGCATGGCCACGCCTCACATGGCTGCTAACAATCATCAAGCAGTACAATATAATACAAAAACAAACACTGTCTTACATGAAACGTTAAAATACTGCACCTTACATCTACCAGCAAACAACAATGGCCTGGGCTTAGAGTGATGACTCAATTTTAAGTCCTTTAAAACAATGCAGTAGTCTGCAAGTACCAACAACATTCTCAGAAGAAAATCTCTTAACAGATTCATTTAATGCATATGGATGAACCAAAGTCCACTGAGACTTAAAGTAATTCTCTAAGGATTCAGAATAAATACAATATAGTTTAAATACTTCCAACATCTTGCATTAATAAGTTCTAACAGCTCACTGACCTAAGGCACAGCTGCTTTTCTCACTCCACCCTCCCCCAAGAAATATCCAAGTCTTATTCATTTCTAATGGATTAATCTATGCAACACCCACCCTCATACTGCTAAAAGAAAACCCTGGTTCTTTTAACACATTGACATCCATACAAAACATGTAATCTACGAGATCAAGGCTCACTATTTAAAGAAATAGCAAGATGTTCTGCTTGGCATATCAAAGTAACTCTTTGTCTATCCTAATGCAAAACATAGACCTCCATGAGACAAAGGGCTCCAATGAACCAGTTCTCTCTTATGAGGAAAATCCCATGACCTCTCGTATTTGACAAAAAATATATCCCCTTCACGATAAGCCTGAGAGCTCCTGCATAGGAGCGAATCTGGTTACTATTCCCTGTGGTATTTTTTTTTCATTCATTGCTCACAATGTTCTCAGCAATACCAGGGCTTTGGTACCCATCAACTGTTTTCAGATAGTAGGTAGATGATCCATATGGAGGCAACCAAAATAAAAATAAATAAAAATGAGTTTATTTTCAAGGATTTCCCCAACTGACATGAATTTAGTTTCTGTTTCTGAAACTCTTCAGTGGATTAAAATAACCCCCAAATTGTAAACTCCCAATTGTCTCCAGGTCTTCAAGAAATAGTACTGATTATGCAAGACAGACCAGACACTGCACACATGAAGATGAGTGGCACCAGTCCTTCCTCTAAAACACTTACAAATTCATGAGCAATTTGGGTGTGTAAGTCAACAATCGTACACAGTGAAACAACTGCAACAAAACCAGTACCATCTATAATTATTGCATAAAATTAAAACACCTCCACTGGGTCGGGGGGGAAAAGACAAATACTGGATGGCAATCCCAATTTCCTGACCATAGCAGGATGCAGGGCACCATGCTGTCTGCTCTAAGCTCACAGTCCCATCCTCAGAACAACTCCGTGAAGAGGTCTTAAGAGGCCCACTGAACAGACAGACAAGGAAACCAAGTCTGTCTATAAGACGAGGGTAAAGTAGAGATAGAAGTCTCACCCAGATGAATCCAACTCTAAGAAGATGTAGCATCTGAACTAAGCACAGAAAAATGATGAAAAGGAGGAACGAACAAGAAGCTCTGAATGGCATGAGCAAAAAGGACTAAATATATTTTAGAAGAGTCACAACTTCAGAATAAAGTGCTTAGGTATCAATTCAGTAATGTATTTATGTATTAATGTAAAATTACATCCTATATAAAAATGATTTCACAATATTATTTTTTCCATTCTCATATGCCATGAATCATGTTCTTGTGTTTGGGTTTTTTTCCCCAAACCTCTCAATATCCACAGCTTCTCATTAAAAGAAAGACCCACCCAGGAAGACAATACACACTACCAGTCTACACTGTTACAGAGAACAGCTACACGATTGTAGGACACTTTAGGTTACAGAGAAAATACCTAAAAGAGGCCTTAAACTATTAACGCTTTGTACACTAATAATGTTGTTAAGAGAATACAGTGAGAGAAGGATTTCATAAGAACCTGAATTCCTAAGATGTGGCTCCTTTCTAAAGGAATTTTTATTTATTATTAGTGTTAGTATTTTGGGGACATGGGAGGAAACCTGATATTTGAACTCATACAATTCATAAAACATGGAAAGACTTTCAAGATTATTAAGAAATAGAAATTGTTTGTAACTATATTGTATGTCAATCTAATTTATTTTGGCCGTATTACAGACCTCCTAAAGAAATAAATTGTTCTATGATTAATTACACTACACAGAACCACCTTCTTAACAAGCTGGAACTGTGTGACATTACATAGCACCACCACTAGGTGGGATCGCAACCGGTTCAAGCATCTCAAAGATCCCGAGTAATAACCCAGAACTGGCAAGGCAAGACTCTCACTGGGCAAAGAGGATCTTGATGATGTTAAAATTTTACTTTTGACAATGACACCAAAAACAGGGGAAAGACAAGGAGATGCTGAAGAATAAAATCAGAATCTAAGAGCATTTTCACCCAAAAGGAAAGTGAAGAAATTATCTCCATCCACAATGTAGTAACACCAGAGGAAAAACCAGCCCTAGAAATCAAATATAAAGGGTAAATGAAGTGTTTAAGCAGAAATAGTCTGTAAGTATTATTTATAATACATAATTTCAAGATGCTTCATAGCCAAAAGAAATCATGAAAGTTGTGTTTAATCTAGAGAAGGGTAGCCTAACTCAAAACAGTATTTTACTGCGTAAAGTTAAAAGCCTTAATGAGTTTCCTAAAGAATTTAAGATAAAAATAAAGGAATCACTTCTAACAGCAGAGACTTTTCTTGAAAAAGAAAATCTCAGAAGAGTGGTACCATGTTCTCAAATGCAAGTATAAAATGGGACCCTGGGAAGGGCAAGGGTGGGCAGAGGCCTTTCCTTGACCCCCCCCAGGATGACACCACACCCAACAAAGTTCCTGCAAAGTTAGCTGAGCCAGGCACGGCCCAGGAGCAGTTCACACCACTAACATTCATTCTCCTTCAAGCTATAGAAGCACACTGGCCTCCTTGATCACTACCTGGGGTATTTCAAAGTCTTGGAACTTAAGAAAGAAGAAGTGAACTCAGAAAACAGACACACAGGACAGGGCAATAACCCACAAATAAACAGGAAATGCTAAAGTTAATTTAAACCCTTTGCTTCTGTTTATATGATTAATTTTTCTAGGTAAAAAAAAAAAATCTCCTGAATCTTCTTTACTGATAACCTTTTCAACAGCACAAACAACTTGTGCTGCAACTAAAGGGAAACTCATGCAAAATTCAATAGCTCTGCCTGGTTTAGACTGCAGCTAGCCGGATATTCAAATCCTGAGAGGTCACTCAACCCACACAGTGTGGAATATTAGCTCAGCTTCTGAATGCAGCCCTGCCAATTTCTCCTGGTTTCTGTTTAACTTCATTTCCTTTGATGACAGAGCCCACACCTAACAAACACAGTGAATCTTACTAACAAAAATTTTCCTCTGGTTCCCCCTGGTCCTTTACCCTCTTCTTTCCCCTCTGGACTTATGCTGTCTTCCACTAACAGGATGGAAATCTGGGGGCTAGAGCAGGGGTTCCCCCAAGACTGTACGTGCCTTTCCAATGTCCTCAGCACCTTCTTCCTCCACAAACAAAGCTTTGTCAGAACTCAAACCAGGTCATTAACTCTTCCACCAAATTCAACATACCTTTTGGAAGGATCTTTCTGAAGACACAGGGAAAGTAATTTTCTAAAGGACTTGCCATACTTTTTCATCATTTCTTTATCCTCTACTCCCGTTTCTAAAGTGGGTGGATCATTTTGCAAAGTCAACATTAACACCTGCAGTGGAAACAAACATGAAGACAAAATCTCAGTTTCGTGATTGCTACAACAGTATTTTTAATTTTTTACAAAGGCATCAAGGCTTTTCTTTGATTAGGTACAAACATGCTTTCCCATGAGTTTTAACTTTCCAGATACTGTGTATTGAAAATATTCAGTTCCCTTTGCAAATCTGTTCATGTACCCTTTAACCTCTTTGTTATTCCATTGACAGAACTTGAGAAATTCACTCTGTGTATTAAGAACAATCTCCCAAAACAACAGAGAGAGCTTTCTGGGAAATGGCTCTCACAGGGCCTCAAGGAGCACGTACCTCCCCCAGCTGGTTGGGAAAGAAGCAGTGGAGGGGAGAGAGAGACGTTCATGTGTGCAGCCCATTCCTAAGTAAGGAACTGCCTGTACTCAGGCTCTGTAACGTATTACCAACCCTAAAAATAAAACCGGAGCATCCCAGGAGGTAACATGATTTCCTTGTAAAAAAGAAAAAAGAGAGAGAAAACATGCAGAAAATTGCTAAAAAGGCTTGGAAAAACTGAAACAAGAAGATATTGAAAGATAACCAGACTATAACTAAGTTACAAAAAAACCACAATCTGATCAAAAAGCCATGTTGCCTTAGAGGGGACAAAACAAAATAAAATAAAACTTCAAATCAAAAAGGTAAAAATCCCACTTTCACACTAACATCAAAATTATTTGTTTCAAAAAATGTAGAATGTATAATAAACTACTGACCTACAAAATGAATAAACCTCATTAATGCATAAATCAGCCTTAATTTATGTAAATGCTATACATGTCAAGACTCTTTTCAGACACTTTCAGATGTGTGAACAGATGAAGGAGAGAAGTGACAGTTTATTATTTGTGGAGGATAATCAGCAAAAGGAAAATGTGGGAGACTGCAAACTCTGAAGAAATAACCTAAAGGACCTAAAGGACGTCAGGCTGGGACAAGCAAGTGCCACTTTAGATTCATGTGGGAAATTCTAAGAAGTGGAGAATGAAAGAAAATAAGAAAAGCTGGATGCAAGAAAAAGTTCTCAGAGTTACTTCACAGCTTTTTCTCCAAAAGATCATTTCTGCTGTTTACACATCAACTTTTACATTCCCTAATAAAATCTAATATGTTTAAAAAGACATAAACACGTATATGTACATTAAAATCTTAACTAAAATGTTAAAAATATATACGGAAATATACATACAAAAGACAGTGAGAGGCCGTGGGTACAGCTTAGTGGTAGAGCATATGCTTAGCATGTGAGAGGCTCTGGATTCAATCCTCAACACAAGAAGAGGAAACAAAGAGGGGGAGAGAGAAGGAAGGGAGGGAGGAGAGAAAGGGAGGAAGGAAGGAGGAGGGAAAAGGAAAAAGGAGAGGAAAGGAAGAATAAGGAAAGGAAAGAAATCCACTGGGACCTTAACAGAGATTGTTGGTGGTTGGTAAGATTATGGGTGATTATTTTTCTTCTTTATTCTGACTTATATTTCCAAACTTTCTGTAATAAGAAAGTATTATTTGAGGGGGATAGAGGCGTACAGGGGATCATACCCAGGCCTAACACTTGCTAGGCATGCATTCTACCACTGAGCTACACCCTCCAGCCTATTAGTTTTTTTAATCAGTAAAACTATTTACCTTTTTTAACTTCAAGTTTTAATTCTTTAATGCTTGTAATTTTTTCCAACAAACATTAACAACCATAGACCATATATTGAAAAAATACTTTCAGAATTTCAACTTAACTATTTTAGTCTCAAAACAAAATCCAGTTGGAGAAATTAGCTCTAATGCTACCATCTCAGAACTAAGAAAAATAATGAGGTAGGCCAAATAAAAGAATAATAAAAACCTGAAAACAGTACCCAAAGTGCATGTTTCTTCTAAAAATACTGTGACTCACTTAGATCAGATGAGCCACCAACATTACACTCAAGCACAGGGGTGAAAATGGTATAGACTATTAAAAAAAGAAAGATGAAAATCTAGGAAATCCCTCTGCAAAAATGACATCATTATAATCTATTCTTTTTTTTTTTGGTACCATGGATTGAACTCGGGACCTTGTGCTTGTGAGGCAGGCGGCAGAATCACACTGAGCGAAATCCCCGGCCCTCTATTCTTACATTTTCTTTGGGGACCTGGGATTGTTCTGATCTCAAAAGAGTAATGACCAACATTGGTCATAGCTATCAACTTTCATCAGCCAATCTGATCACACCCTTTCCTCAACTCTGTGCCAACGATGTAAATCAAGCTTCGAAGCTGGAAACTGCACTACTTTCGTCCTTTCTGTCCACTGAGAAAACCAGACATTTGACTTGGCTCCATCCCCATTAATTCTCAGGGCTATGAGAAAGATGAGTGTGACCAACAGAATTGGAGAACATGGGCTGTCCAATCACATTTCAAATCCAACACATTATTTCCAACAGTAATTACTTTCATGGGAGGATATTTGTGATAAGGCGCTGCTCCTGTTGCTAATTCAATGGCAGTTATTCCAAAACTCCACATGTCAGCCTTGAAGTCATAGCCTCTCACCTAAGAAAGAAAAAAATCAGAAAAATCACAATAATGAAAAAGGCAAAACATCACAAAGTTTGTATTTGGTCAGAAATCCAAAGCTGTCTATGCACAAATTTCAGTTCATTTCCTAAGAGACAGCAGCAGTTGTAAATTTAAGTTACACGATGCATTCTTCTACAATGACTGATTTGAGTGAAATCTTAGTGCTTAAAAGTGCATTAAAATGATATATATTACTGTATCACATCAATCGAGGCAATTTTTTTACCTGTTCCATGACTTCAGGGGCCATCCAACATGGGGTACCAACAAATGTCTTCCTTACTTTATTCCGCGTAACATCACCCCCTGTTGCTAAGAATGCACTTACCCCAAAATCTGAAAGGGAAAAGGAATATCAAGACGTTATTGCTTATACAGTCTTACTTTTTTTTTTAACACACCTCTTCTTCAAGAACGCTACGTGGCTTTCCTCATGATAGCCCGCCCTGTGTCCTCCAGGGTGTACTTTGCTCTTTTTCCTTTTTTTTTTTTTTTGTACCAGGGATCAAACTTGGGTCCTTGCACTTGCGAGGCAGGCGGTGGAACCACCGAGCCAAATCCCTGGCCTCTTTTTCCTCTTTTACTCAGCCCCAGCTCACTCTAAAAAGCCAGTTTCTCCCTCACTCTTCACTTTTACTTTTTCAAATAAGCTTCGCCACTCCTTGTTGCTCGTTTTGTTCAATAAAAAAAAAAAAAAAAGAACTCTGCAGTGGTGACGAATTGCTGCAAAGTGTCCATGGAGCTCTCTCAGGCGTGTACCACAGTGGTCCTGCCATGTGCCACACCCGCTGTACTACAGAGCACACAGGTGATGGTTGGCCAGCCTACCAGTCCAAGTGCTCAGCATAGCAAATTAATTATCTTTTCTACTGAAAGAGTAGCAAAAGTCATCATTACTCATAAAGGATTATAACACCATTGAAAATAAAAACATTCTAAATGAATATAAAATGCCTTGTCTTTTAGCCAAGATTCATTTTAGCAAATCATTTATTAAAAATATCACTATAGAAAGTAAAACTAGTATGTGGTATAGTTTCTTTTTATATTTTTATTATGATTTTCTAGCCCCTTAATTCCAAGTTGTTAATGTTTGGACAGTTTTTTTTTTTAAATAAAAGATGAACAACACTCCACATTCCCATGTCCTTGACTAACACCTTAGCCAAAATCATAATAGCAAATCCACTAACCCAGGTACACAAAGCCAACATGACTACATGCATCTTCATGCAGCTATCAACACAAAGGAAAAGCTCAGTCAGCAAAGACTGGTTTTTTCTGAGTCTGCTTTCTGGATAATTTTTATAAGTACAGATGGACTGGTTTGCAGAATTAAAACAGTACTCTTCTAAACACCCATTATTTATTAGAAGTTCATTATGTGCAAAGATTAATTAGGCACACTGTATATTCACACAGGCACATATGCATGAATTATCTCTGTATATGACTCTAGAGACGAGAACACCTGGCGTTTGTTAATCCATGTGATCCTACTTACATTTTTCCAAAAAGGTTAAAAGTAGTTATTAAGTTAAAGTGCCAACTATACTCAGGACTAGTATACTTATTGGTAACAGCCAAGTTAAGGACGCCAAATTGGTGAGCTTGTAGATAGTAATTTTAAAAAGCCAGTCAATGCTTAAAATGACACAGAACACTATGCTATGTGGCTCTTGCAAACTGCTCTAATATAGTTCTCCTTTACTGACTGTCAGAAAGACATCAATGACCAAAGAACAGCCCCTAGTACAAAATGTAGTAACATTTGCCTTCGGTATTAACTTATGCAACCATGTGACTTAATAACATTCTAAATACTTCCCCACATACAAATACGTTGACTGTTTCATTTTAACTACATTTAAATATTGTATTCTCAACTCCAAACAGGATTTCAATTACAGGCAAAAGAAATTAAGATAAATTAAGTCTGTTGCAACTGCTACTCTGATGTTAATATTTAGTAGAAGCATATTCTAAAAATTACTATTTAATTTAATTCATATATATGGGTCCAACTCTAAAATTCTTTGAATTGTCATACTACAGTCAGAATAGCACAGCCTTGTGAAAAAAAATTTTTTTTCTGGAACCAATCAAATCTCTTATGGGTGGAAAAAGACACAATTCATTCTCTTATAGAAGAGTTAGGTGAACTAATTCATTTGAAATCATCTGCTGTATCTGGCTAAAGAAAATACAAGGCTTCTAAAAAATAAATTTCAACTGAGTTTATATGTATAAAACTTAAATAATGAATTCAATATTCATTTTTGTTATGATTTTGTGATAAAATCAAATAAATATATCATCTGTAAATAATTACAAATATGGATAAAAGCTGCTTTAAAGAAAAACAAATTATTTTAAATGTAACTGAAACAACTCGATACTCCAAAACTCTTCCTAAAAGACATCATCCAGATAAAAATCCATAGTTAACATTAGATAATTTTTTCAATTCTTTAGAGCCATTTTAAAGGCTGGAAAAACAGCTGAGAAAGATGTATGATACCAATCCCTTACTGACAATATCCTTTCAATATATCTTTCATGATTCACATATTTATTCATAGCCTCCACTTAGAACACTCACTTTAAAGTTATAAACAGATGGTTAAATGTCTTTAAAGCTCAGAACAAAAATTCCAGAAGCAGAGAACACCAATACTAACATCCACTCACTCTTATGACTACAGAATAAATACACAGTTTTCTCCTATGTATGGCTAATGTGTATACAAGAGATTTATATGTACTAAGAAACAGAACATTCTGACCAAGGTACATAGTGTGCTTATACAAACAGGAAAATCAGTATATTCTAATTGAGACAGGTCACAGATGACAGTGAAAACAGAAAAGTGAAAAGCTTCCCTTGTTTCCTAAGGGGCACAAGCCAAAGGGAATGGAGCCGGCTACACTAGGGTCAGAAACCACAAACATTTCTCTGGCGATATGGATGCAAAGGCTCATACAAAGTTTGTCAGCCTAGCTTCCTGTCTGCAGGAATAACGAGGATATGAGTAAAAGCTGCTTTGAGGAAAAAGCCAGAAAGAATGCTGTCATCCTAGTAACTAAAGGCTCTAACATGTTTCAAATCCATCTACTTCTTTCCTCCCCACAGTCACAGCCTCGGTTTCAGCCACTATTTCTTCTCGCCAAGATTCCTGCGGCAGCCTCCAAGTCCTCAGCACTTGTTCTCCCCAGATCCAGGCTCCAGCAGCTGGGTCTTTTGATCACAGACACAGCCTCCTTACAAGTCTATAATGGCTCCCTGTCCTCTCGGGATGAAGTCAAATTCTGCAGCCTAACATAGTTAGCCTGGTTTCCTTTCCTCTCCCCCATCGTCTGTCCCTACTCCCAGATCCAAATATTGAGCACCAGCCCCCAAACTGCGCACTTGTTATTCTTAATCATGTGACTTCCCCGGCCTCAGTGTTGCCTCTTAACATGATGCTTGCTGTCTGAGCACATCATCCCCTCCCCTTTGGACGGGACCATCACAGAAGGGGGCATCTGCCACGTCCTTCTCGGTGACAGATGCAGCCTGACATCCCGATTCTTGTAATGTGATGAGCACCCATCACCTTTGCCTAATTTGTGAAGTAATTCTGGTCATCGCCTTATTTTGATGTGTCAATGCTGAGCCTCACGGAGGATCTGCAGGATTTGGGGGTCAGTTACCAGATTTGGAGAGTGGTAGATCTATGAACAGGCCAGAGCTGAGAATCACAGTGGTCAGGCCTAAGACAGACTATTTCCCAACCATGTGACTCCACAGGGACTTAACCTTTATGGGCTTCTGCTTCTCATCAGTCTTCTCGTGAGGCCTTTTTTTATGTGACTTCACATGCATAAGACTTCCCTACTTCTTTTTACCATACATAAATATTCTGCACAATAACTGGTAGGTGGAACCATAAGCTACATTTCTTTGCCCTTTAACAAATGAGGCAAGTGGGCTAAGAGGACAGCATCAGCATTTTACAGCTATAGATAGAAAATAAAAGAAAGGCATGTTTCCTTACTTTAAGAATATTAGCTTCTCAGTAGCATAAGACCTGGAATAACAGACAGCAGTAAAATCAAATGCCACCCTGTCTCCGTAGAGGCAGATGGGCTGTGACTACAGTGGTCGTGAAGGACTGAAGCCAAATTGGGCCTTGGACCAGGCCTTGAAAATGAGGTGAAGATTTGTACAGAAACAGATTCCTGACAAAGCACAGCTCGAGCAAGGCACAGGTGTGCAGCCAGGAAGAAAAGCTGCCTCACAGCTGCCAGGGTCAAAAACTCAAATACCTACAGGGCCAGGCAGGAGCATAAAGGAGGGAGGAGGGTCCTGAAAAGCAGCAGCACAACCTCAGCAACTACGTGCATGAACTATGTGCATGCCACACAGCCTCTCTGCTGGGCGAGCCGGGCACAGGGAGCCCCGGCTCACACTCGGGGCCACGCTCGGCCCTACGCAGGCTTCTGCCACTCAGCTGGGGAAGAAAGCCACTGTGGGGTAAATTTGGAGCTGTTGGGCTCTTCCATTTTCCCAGAGAAGCCAAACCTCAGGATCGTTATATAAAAACTCCCTTTGTTGGTTCTTGGCAATAAATCTATTAAAATAAAAATTAAAAATTGGAAAAGCAATTCCTCCTATCTTATTCAGTCTGCAAAACTAATCTGTCAACTATGTTATCATGATGACTCTGCATATGTGTGTGTGGTGTACTGAGGACTGAACACAGGGCCTTTGCACTGAGCTATGTCTCCAGCCCTTTTTCATTTTGAGACAGGGTCTCACTAAGTTGCTAAGTTGCCTAGGCTAGACTCAAATTTGCCATTCTCCTGCCTCAGCCTCCCAGAGTACTGGGATTATAGGCATGCACTATGATATCTAGATATGATGTCGAAAATTTACCTTAAATATTTCAACAAATACTGTGTGATATGTTGCGATACCACAACCCCAGCAGTCAGCTGGCCTTCTAATCAAGAATGCCCAGTGCTTGGAAGGGGTGTGGGCAAGGCACTTGATGCAAGATACTGGAAACAGCTGCTACAAGTATTTCTACTGTCTACATCTAAATATAGATTAAGTATGGGCCAGACGACATCTCAGCAAGGGTTATTATTAAGGAAAACAGTGACCTATTGAGCAGTACGATGCTATAAAAGGATATCCCTGGTAAAAATAAAAGTTTTCAGCACACAGAGAGTAGATAAAATATTTAAAATATTCTCCCCACCCTTTCATGAACAGAATAAAAAAATCCAGTCAGGCTCAAGTACAGATAATATCCAACCAGTTCTACGTGTATTTGGATTCCTGATACCAAATAGAAAGGCAAAAGAAAACTGCATCTAGAATCTTGGTGTGCATGCCCCAAGTGAATTTTTCTTGCACCTACAAAAAGAGAGAGCAGGAATGTCCTTGAGTTCACAGAGTAAATTATGAGAACTTGCTTGCTAATGAATGGCAAAACTAGTTTGAAAATCAATTTCCTTAAGCATAACAGGGAGCTGTAAGTAGCCAACCCTGTCCCACTGCAAAATTCTACAGTGTCTACTATTGTTTTTAACCAGAACCCGAGTTGTGCATGGGAAAAAATGGCCTTTGGGTCAATTCAGCTTTGGATTAGAGACTAACAGAATTGGTCTTTGATAGTTCAGAGCCCCCTAAAATGTCTTTACAGTGGGCTAACACGGATAATGATCCCTGCAGAGCTCTGAGTGGCTGGTGGGAGGCAGAGGGAGCCCCCATTGCTTTGGGGCCCCAAGCGTCTGTGTCTTTTTTTCCAAAAGATGTGATTTTATAAAGCTGGGAAGCACAGGGTGAGACTGCTGAGGAGCCCAACCAGAGGATGCGAGAATCAGGAAGGAAACATGCACCAGATCCAATTCGAGGCCAGCACTACTGCTGCTCTCTCTCTAAAGAAGAAGGAAATGTGGAAAAAGTACCTGCAGAGGGGCTGTTCCAGAAGGAAAATGGGCTGGGAGCAGGCAGACCACAGCCATTACCCAGCAGTAAAATCAACAGGGCCAATATGCACACAGATTCTGGAAATGGGAAGGATTACATAAATTCTAAAGAGAGCACAATGGTTTAGTGGATATTGTATGTGAAAAAAAGGAAGGAATAATAAAAATAATAAAAAAGATTAAATGACTTGCCAAGAAACACATAGCAAGTTATTGAGGGTCTAAATAAAATCCACAGTCCCTCACAGAAGGACTTAGCCACTTAGCCACAGTCTCCTTTCCAGGAAAATTCAGAGCTGATTTCTCTAATAAAAAAGGAAATCCAAAATATAATAATGGGGTCAATATCCCATGACTCCTAAACTCTTCCTTGAGTAAAGATCAAGTTGTGATTACTCAACTCAGAAAAGCTAGTTTGAGGTTCTCTGGTTAATCCTAAATGTCATATTTATATCATCAAAAACAATACCCTTATAATTTGGTTTGATTCCCAGTTGGGTTTTTTCCCCCTCGTAGGAGAGGCTCAAGGCTTCTCAGATGAAATGAAATGCACTGAACACCCAGGAACACCCTCAGTGCTACCGGCATCCAGCTACCCTGAATCGCACAAGTTTCGGTAGAATTTACACTGCCAAGAAGCACACAAAGACCAACACTGTAACTTAAATTATGCAAACTGCATAATAATAGGTACAGAGCAGAAGCAAAGGTTTTCTTAATTCTCTTAGGAACAGATTATAGAAATGTTTTTAACAATGTATGTCAATCTTTGTTTTTTCTTAAATTCTTTTACTGGTACATTTTAAGTATACAATACATCTGCATTTATCATTGGGTGTTTGTACCTGTACACGATGTATCTTGGCTCTTACTATTTTTTCGCCATTCCCCTGCCCTCCCTTCAACCCCTCCACCCTTCCCTATTTACAAAGACTTTATTTTCATTTTTTCCTTTTCTCCTAATTTTTCCTTTCCCTTCTTTTCTAAGCCCTTCCCCTCCCACTTCCCCTACCCCTTTGGACCTTTTCTTCCTATTTCAAATTATTAATTATTCATGTTAATCATGTTAATCCTTATTTACACTTTCAGTTTCTCACACTAGAGAAACTATTCTGTATTTACACGTGTGTCCTATTTATTTCACTTAAGAGGATGGCCTCAATATGCATCCATTTAGATATAAATGTCTCTAGTTTCTCACTCTTTATGGCTGAGCAGTACTTCATTTTATTTAAAAAACACACACACACATCTTCTTTATCCAGTTTCCAGTTGATGAGCACTTAGGCTGTTTCCAAACTTTAGCTATTACGAACTGTGCGGCTATAAACATGGGTGCACATATATCGCTGTGGTATGATTCTTTTAATTCTTTTAGGAAGATACCCAGCAGGGGAATACCTGGGTCAAATGGGACCTCTAGTCCTAGTTCTTTGAAGTATCTCCATACTGATTTCCACAGTGGTTGCACCAGTCTGCACTCCCACCAACAATGGAGAAGGGTTCCTTTCTCCCCACAACCCCGCCAGCATTTGTTATTGGTTGATTTCTTGATAGCAGCCATTCTTTCTGGGGTGAGGTGGAATTTCAGTGTTGTTTTCATCTGCATCTCTCGAATGACCAGCGATGTTGAACCTTTTTTCCTATGTTTATTTGCTGCTTTTACTTCTTTGTCTGAGAAATGTCTGTTCATTTCAGATGCCCATTTTTGAATAGGGTCTTTAAATTTGGGGGGGGGGTCTGATTTTTTTCAGTTCTTTATATATTCTAGATAGTAGTCCGTTGTCTGAAGCAAAGCTGCTAAAAAATTTTTTCCCGCATTGAAGGTCGTTTCTTAGCTCTCTTGGTTTCTCTTGCAGTGCAGCAGCTTTTTAGTAAGATGAGATCCCAGTTGTTGACTCTTTGTGCTAGTTCCCGTGTTACTGAGGTTTTGTTCATAAAGTCTTTTCCTATGCCAACATCTTCAAGAGTTCTACCTAACTTATCTTCCAGCAAGTTTAGTGCTTCTGTCTTAATATTTAGATCTTTAATCCACTTCGATCTAAGTTTAGTGCATGGTGATAGATATGGGTCTAGTTTTAATCTTTGGCTGGTTGAAATCCAGTTTTTCCAACACTATTAAATAGGCTATCTCTCCTCCAGTGAGGGTGGTTTGCTCCTTTGTCAAAAATAAGGTTGCTGAGTATGTCTGGAGTTGTTTCTGGATCTTCTAATCTATTCCACTGATCCTCGGGTCTGTTTCTTTGCCAGTATTACGCTGTTTTTATCACAGTACCTTTGTAGTGTAGTTTCAAAATGGGGATTGTGATACCCCCTGCCATGCCTCTGTTGCCCTGAATTGCCTTTGCTATTCTAGGTTTCTTCTGTTTCCAAATGAATTTTTGGATTGTTTTCTCTAGTTCTGTGAAGTATATTGTTGGAATTTCAATCGGCACTGCATTAAATCTATGTAGCAGTTTTGAAAGTATGGCCATTTTCACTATATTGCTTCTTCCTACCCAGGAACAAGGGATGTCTTTCCATTGTTTTATATCCTCTTTGATCTCTTTTTTCAGAGTGCTATAGTTTTCAGGGTACAGGTCTTTTGCTTCCTTTGTTAGATTGAGTCCTACATATTTCATTTTTTTGGATGCTATTGTAAAAGGAATTGTTTCCCTAATTTCTCTCTCAGTGAGTCTGTTATTTGTGTACAAGAAGGCTATTGTTTTTTGAGAGTTGACCTTGTTTGTATCCAGCTACTCTACTGAATCTGTCAATTAAGTCTAGAAGTCTTTTGGCGGAGTTTTTTGGGTCTTCTATGTAAAATATCATATCATCAGCAAATAATGACAGTTTCACTTCTTCCTTTCCTATCTTTATTCCTTTTATTTCTTTCTCTTTTCTAATTGCTGTGGCTAATGTTTCCAGAACAATATTGAACAGGAGTGGTGATAGTGGGGATCCTTGTCTTGTTCCTGATTTTAGCATGAAAGTTTTCAGTTTTTGACTATTTAGTATGATGTTGGCTGTTGGTTTTTCATAGATAGCCTTAATCAGGTTGAGATAAAGACCTTCTATTCCAATTTTCTGTAGCATTTTTAACATGAATGGGTGTTGGATTTTGTCAAATGCCTTCTCTGCATCTGTTGAGATGATCATATGGTTTTTGTCCTTGACTCTGTTAATGTAGTATATTACATTTATTGATTTACTAATATTGAACCATCCTTTCATCCCTGGGATAAATCCGACTTGGTCAGGGTGCATGATCTTCTTGATGACCCTCTGTATTCTGCTTGCCAGTATCTTGTTGAGGATTTTTGCATCTATGTTCATTAGGGAGACTGGCCTGTAGTTCCCTTTTTGGGTTGGGTCTTTCCCTGGTTTTGGAATCAAAGTCACACTTGCTTCCAGAAATGAATTTGGAAGTATTGGTTCCCTTTCAATTTCCTTGATGAGTTTAAAGAGGAATGGCGATAGTTCTTCTTTAAATGTCTTGTAGAATTCAGCAGTAAAGCCATCAGGACTTGGGCTTTTCTTTGCTGGCAAATTTATTACATTTTCAATTTCACTCATTGTAATTGGGGTGTTTAGAATTTCTATATCTCCTTCATTTAACTTTGACAATTCATTTGTATCTAGGAATCTGTCCATTTCTTCTGTGTTTTCCATTTTATTAGACTACAGGTTCTCAAATTAGGTACTGATGATCCTCTGGATTTCTGCTGGGTCGGTTGTGACTTCACCTTTTTTGTTCTTAATTGCATGGATTTGAGTCTTTTCTTTCCTTATTTTGATAAGGTTGGCTAAAGGTTTATTAATTTTATTTATTCTTTCAAAAAACCAACTCTGATTCATTAATTTTTTGTATCGTTCTCTTAGTCTCCATTGCATTGATTTCTGCTCTGATCTTTATAATTTCCTCTCTTGTGTGGGCTTTGAGTTTGTTATTCTCTTCTTTTTCTAGGAGTTTGAGGTTCTTCCTTAGGTTATTTATCCGAGTTCTCTCTGTTTTCCTAATATGGGCATTCAGTGCTATGAGCCTCCCACGTAGAACTGCTTTCATTGTTTCCCATAGATTCCTATATGTTGTACTGGCATTATCATTTATTTATAGAAACTGTCTAATTTCTTCTTTAATTTTTTCTGTGACCCATTGGTTGTTCAGGAGGGTGTTATTCAATTTCCATGTGTTTGTGGGGGTTTTGCGGTTTCTTATGCTATTGGTCTCCAATTTTATTGCACTACAGTCTGATAATATACAGGGGATAACTTCAATTCTTTTCCATTTACTTGGACATGTCCTAGGAGCTAGCTTGTGGTCTATTCTGAAAAATGACTCATGTGAAGCCAAAAAGAATGTGCATTCTGATTTTGTGGGGTGGAACACTCTGTAAACATCTATTAAGTCCATTTGTTCAATAGCTTGGTTCAGTTCTAGAATTTCATTGTTGACTTTTTGTCTAGATGATCTGTCTATTTGTGATAGTGGGGTACTGAGGTCCCCCACTACAACTGTGTTAGTGCTTATTTGGTTTTTCATGTCCATTAATATTTGTTTCATATAGTTGGGGGCATTCGTATTTGGTGCTTATATATTTAGGATTGTCATCTCTCCCTCTTGGACTGTTCCCGTCACAAGGATGTAGTGACCATCTTTGTCTCTCTTAATTAGTTTTGGTTTGAAATCTACTTTGTCTGCAAATAAGATTGCTACCCTTGCTTTTTTTCTGGGTTTCTGTCACGTGCAGAACTGATTTCCATCCTTCTACTTTTAGTCTATGAATTTCTTTTTGAGTTAGGTGTGTTTCTCGTATGCAGCATACTGCTGGATTTTGCTTCTTAATCCATTCTGCCAGTCTATTTCTTTTGATTGGTGAATTGAGGCCACTGATCATCATAATTGATAGATATTGATTCATCCTTGTCATGATGTTTTCCTGTTGTTGGGTCTTTTATTTTTTATTTTTCCCCCTTTCCCTTTAGTTTCTTGCCTTGCCTGGTGTCTTCGCTCTGTTGGGCCTCATGGAGTTGTGACCTGCATTGTCTTTTTCTAGGATATTGTTTAGAATTGCTTGTAGTGCTGGTTTGGTGTTCATGAAATTTCTCAGGTGTTCTTTGTCATGGAAGTATCTAATCTCCCCATCAATTCTGAAAGACAGTTTTGCAGGATACAACAGTCTAGGTTGGAAGTTATTTTCTTTTAGGGCTTAAAATACTTCACTCCAAGCTCTCCTTGACTTGAGGGTTTGTGTTGAGAAGTCTGCTGTGATTCTGATAGGCTTTTCTTTGTAGGGGATTTCTTTCTTTTCTCGAACTGCTAGTAGGATTTTCTTCTTCTATTGGGTTTCTGGGATCTTGACTACTGTATGTCTATGTGTAGACTTTTTTTGATAGTGGCTAGTTGGAGTTCTATATGCCTCACTTATCTGTATGTCCAATTCTCTACCTCTGTCTGGGAAGTTTTCTACTATTACTTCTGTGAACTGTTTTTTGTGTCATTTGTACTCTCTCCTGCTTTTTTGTGGACTCCTATCAATCTTATGTCATTCTTCTTTGCATCATCTAGCAGCTGCTGGATTGATTTCTCAAGGGCCCTTACTATTTTGAAGAAATCTCTGTTTTCATGGCCCTTCACCGCAATCCTGTTTTCTATATCTGATAGTCTATCTTCACATTCCCTTAATCTGCTGTGCATACTATCAATGGAGTTTTTAATCTCCTGGATATCTGTTTGAATCTGTTTCATGGATTCCATTTCTTTCTTATGCTGGCATTCGTGGCTTCCAGCATGGTTCTGAGTTCATCTATTTTTTTATCTGTTTCTGTTCTAGAGCCTCTAATCATGTCTTTCACTCTGCTCGCCATCTCTGTAGTTATCTGGGAAATTATTTCTGTTTTGAATTTTTCTAAAGCCTCATTCATCTGTTTTGTTACTTCCTGTGGTATCAGTTCAGGGTGTCCAGGTGGTTGATTATCAGACTTTTCCACTGCTTTTTCCCCAGAATTTGTCTTTGGTGGGGTGGAAGTCTGAGTCTGTCCCTTGCTTAAATGTCTTCTCATTTTTGTTTTTGGTACTGGCCCTGGTTTAATTTCTGGGTTGATATTTCAAAATTGCTTATTGTAAGTATATTTGCTGCTTGTATTTAGAGCCCTTATGAAGTGATTGCTTCTCAGAGGTGTCTTCCAGGTATTTAGGTTTTGAGCCTCTAATAACTCTCAGGCTATCTCATTTTCATATACCAGAAAGGACCACTGATTAGATCAATCACAACACCTTAGCCCAAGTGATACATTCAGCAACACCACAGCATCAAGCACAGCTTAGAAAATGAAAATTTATGGTAGTTATTAATCTATCACCTTTAACTGTGTGAATTAAATCAAAATCGAGGACCAGCCCAGCATATGTTTATAGTGAATAAACTCTTCAATATAGCAACTTTACCCTTCAGGATGAGGAGGTAGAAGGAGTTGGGAAGGGAGGGATAGATAGGTAGAAGGATAGGGAAAGGTTAGCAATGAGGCCAGAGGACATAGGAAGATGACACAAACCCTAAGAAACTGCTGAAGACAAGAGGAAAGGACAAAATGAAAGAACAAACATGAGAACAGAACACATAACAGCAATAGTGAGGCTAGAAACTGCATTTACTTTCCTTTAAAACTAATGACAGTCAAGAGAAGGAAAAAGAGAAGAAAAATAAAGAAGAAATCTGAATTAGGGCCAGAACAGGAACAAAAAGGGAGATGAAGAACAATGTGGGACAATGAGAGAATAAGTGAGAGAAAGAAAAGAGAAAAGAAAGAAAAAAAAAGAAATGAAAATCTGAAAAGAGTAGGAAAAAAATAAAAATTAAAAATAAGGAAAAAAATTGTTTAGAAAATAACAAATAAAAAATAAAAATGAAGGGCTCCTTCAGGGTATGTCTCTGCTCTCACAACAGACAATGTGGGCAGCAGTGTCCAGATATAAGTCATTGAGTCTCAGCAAGCCAGTAGCAGACCTGTGAGATTCAGGCAGATTTCTGCCAAGTCCCAAGTTGAGCTCCCTGCCCTCCTGCAAGGACTGCAAGGTTGGACTCTGCAAGGTTCTACTGCAGGTTCCAGCTGCCCTTTCCCTGAAGATAGTCCAGGTTCTGATGGGAAGTGATGATCCCTCTAACTTACCAAGCACAGTAGTCTGGTGTGCCTTTATTGCAGAGATTCTCTTCACTTTTCCAGTGGACTTCAGTTTTCATCAAGGAGCCTGAGAGAGGCCCTCTTTCTGTTGTTCACTTCTGCTCTATCTTCTGGAACTCAGGACAATAGCCTTTATGAACCCCTGTTCCTCTGTAGGCTGGAACCAGGAAGCCTCACCGCCAGGAGGCCAGAGGCCGGGGGGGGGGGGGGGGGCCTGCAAGTAGCTAGGGGCGGGGTGGGGCGCGGGCTGGAAGGAGCAGGGCTCTACCCGGAGAGGTTTTCACCATCCGCAGGCTGGTCGCTGGGGGGGTGGGGCGCGCCAAATATGATAGTATTCTTGAGGCCACTTCTTCCCTAATCTGTGTGTCAATCTTTCACGCTAGTTTGTACTAGAATGGGTGTCCGCCACACAGCACCAACTCCTGTTCGGCACATCACAGTGTCTAGGTGCAGCCCGGGCTTACGCACCATGGGCTGGAATTACTGGGACCCACACACAATCCTGGCCTTCCAGTGACACCTACCATGGAAAAACATATTAAATCCACCAACTGTTACATGACCTGAACAATGTGCTTAGAAGAAATGCACTCATGGGCTCAATGTGCCACACTCACAACTGTACGTGCCACCTTTGGCTGGGAATTCTACCCATTTTCTTAGCAAAAGAAGGCAAGCACTGACCAGAGGAACCCACAGTTTTTCCAGGTACGCAACAGAAGCATGCCTCTTCCACTGCCACCCAGTCTACTTATTCCATCCACCTTCATCTTCCTAAATTGCAGTTCTGATCACAGCGCTAGTCAAAGGATGCTCACCCCAGACCATAATTCAGCCACTGGCCTCCCACAATGGGTACTGTGTTCTTGAGCTTACAATGCTTACCCAGTTATCACATACTTTGGTCAAATGCTGTTTGCATCTTTAAATGGCCAAATCACCATTTCCCAGATTTATTGTTTTAAATATATAATTAAAACCAAGACTTCATCTACCAATTCTTGTTTATTTTTGTTTCTCAATTAAATAGCAGAGACATTTCACTTTCCTGGAGGCTTGCCATCATCAAAATGTCATCAGAGCTTCGGGCACTGAGAGCCAAGTCAGAGTGGAAACAGGGAACCCATGCCCTCCTTCCTGCTTGCTGGGAAAATCACCTCGGAAGCCTGAGGGAGCCGGGACCCGAAGTGTCCAGGTGGGTGCTGGACCTCTGGAACTAGAGCCCTGCTCAGCAGAAATCAGCACAACCCATGGCAAGTTCAGAATGCAGAGCCCAGGGGGCCAAGTCATAATGAGGCAAAACCTGGGACAGCAGCCACCAGCACCCACTGAGTCAAGTCAGTGTCCTTCTTGAAATAATGCCACTGTTCTTGCAGCGGCATTTCAACACAACCAGGAATGTGCACCCAATTGTCACAGGGCCAAACAGTGACACCACGTTCGGTGTAGTACATGTGGCCCTCATTCAGAGGCATATGATAGGGCCTGACCAAGCATTCCCCTGATCAGGGGAAGAGGACAGGCAGCAAAGGGAGGACCTGATGACTCAAGAGGAGCCACATTTCTACCCTGACAAGGCGCTCTGGAATCAAACGGCCCAGAATGTGAGCCCTAATTGTATTCCCTGCTAATTTACTTCGCTTAAGAAATAGTTTTTCAACCTTTCACATGTGGAATGTAGATGTAAAAGGTTCCATTAGTCCTTGGGTTCTACCCGAGGATGGTGATGTTGTCTGCCAAGTCTCCGGGGACAGACCCCAGGGCTCCGAGCCATTTACTGTATTCTGCTCAGCTTCAGCAGTGAAAGGTCTGAGGGTCTGCCCTAGTCCTGGTCTATGAGATCCTAGAGGGACACAGTGCAAGTTCCTGGGGACTCGTTTTCCTCCTACAGAGAAAACCCTCTGGCCAGGCCCCTTTGATTCCTACTCCCCTTCTTGTGTGAGAATAATTACATGCAGAAGTGATGCTGGAAGCAAGAACAGCCCTGGAAGACAGGTGCTGCCGACTCCACTGGCAGCGCTAAAGGGAAAATAAGAAGCATTCATGACCTTTGCAATATCCCTGGGCCTCTACACTAACTTGAATTCACTGCCCAAACTTTTTGTTCCAAAGGTAAACAAATGTCTTTCTTGCTTAATCTCCTGTCAGACAAGTACTCTGATTTGTACCCAAAGGCTTTGTAACTCTTCTGGTCTCCTGTTTTTCCCCATTCCACCCAGACTGCTAAGGGTTAGTTAACCATTGCATCAGAGGCCAAAGTTGTTGCAATCCTCAAAAAGACTTGGTAAAAATCACCAAGAAAAGTTTAACACACAGTGCAATCTCAGATTTTAAAACAGTTCCAATATTAAGCATGGACTTAAAGCCAGAAGCACAAATCAAAACAAATCCAGAGGTGTCTCAAGGGGGCTGGAGGGGCACATATTGCAAGAAAGGTCTAATTTACTTTTTTGCCAAGAGTAGCTATTTGGAGTAACACAAAAACCTCAAACAGAACAACACACTTCTAAGAAACAGGAGAAAGAAGAATCAATATTCTGTTCTAGATCCTTGCCATTCAATGTGGGGGTCTACAGATTAGAACCATCAGCATCATCTGGAAAGCTCTAAGAAATGCAGGATCCCAGTTCCCTCTCCAGAGCTTCTGGGTCAAAATCTTCATTGTAGCAAGAACATGAGCAGATTCTGTGCACATGAAAATTGCCAAAGCCTCCTAGCAGGTACTTTAAGCACAATGCAATGTGCCTAGAGCACCTCAAGGCACAACCAACTCAACACCTTCTTCTTTCACCTCTCAGATGAAGAGAATCACAGTGGTGAAATGAGAGTGCAGGTGAAATGTATTTGTGTGTACTTGTTCATGTATCTCATGACACAGCAAGCACAGAGGCAATGCAATCCAAAACCTAAGTCACATCTCACAAGAGCTGTCTGTTCCAGCGGCTCTGGGCTGTGTCTAACGTGTCCAGCAAAAAAAAAAAAAACTGAATCCACATATTTGTCATATTATCCATGGACATTGTTATGGCTTGTGTCTAGATGTGGCCCCCAAAGCCACATGAAGTCATAAATAGGGCTTTCAGAGATAGGTGGATCTAGGGTGTGTGATGCTGGGGTCAAGGATGCCATGCTAGGATCAAGGGTGTGAGCGCTACCTGCCCTAAGGGTGGGTAACCTGGATAAGATATAAGGGACAGAAAGAAGGTCATCACTTGCCCCTTGTTGCTTGCTGCTTGAATACTTTCGCTGCCTTCTGCCTGCCATGAACTGTTTCTCCTCTGTGATGCCCCTCTGCCATGCCACCCTGTCTTGGAGCCATCTGATTATGGACTAAAACCTCCACAAACTGTGAGCCACATAAACCTTTCCTCCTTTAACTTTGGGTACTGGATCTTTTGTCCCAGTAATGAGAAAAGTAACTAAGACACACATACTCAGATTTTTATAGAATCTTTTAAAATTTGGGCTGGGGATTTAGCTCAGTGGTTCCGTCGCCTGCCTCACAAGCACAAGGACCTGAGTTCAATCTCCGGTACCAAACAAAAAAAAAAATAAAAAATAAAAATTATATGAAAATCATTTATAATCACAATTCTTATTAACTGTCCATCAGTAACAGTTAGTTGCTCAAGGGAGATGCCATGGCACAGGAAGAGAAGCTGGGGGCAAAGATCATTCTCAGGACACATGTCTGCAGCACAACTTTCTCTCCCACTCATACAAATCTCTGATAAATTGAGAGGGATAACATTATCTTCCAGAGCAATACACCTTGCATCAGTGTACTGATTTTAAGCAAATCAGTAAGTATGTTGGCACCTGATCCACTGTTAGTAATCAATTGCTCACACACCATCTGTCCTGCTCAGGAGAAAGCCTGGTAGCCCGAGAGGGACAGACAAAACCAAACAGAGTCCCTGACAGCCTCCCTCATCACCCAGTCCCCTTTGTCCCTCAAGTGCCTGGCTTTCCTTCTGCTTAGCAGTGAGCAATGGCCTTGCTGGCTCTACTGCCCATAGCACCCATCCACAGCGTAATGGCCAAGGCATCTGCGGTCAGAAAACATGAACTTGTGGAATTTCCTGAGTCTGGGCCCTGGAGAGTCACTCATCAGCTGCCCTGCAGAAATGCACGCTCCCTATTAATTAATAAGGGATGGGCGGTCCTGATTGCTTTTAAAACATTAGAGAATGGCAATTTCACATTTCCAGATGACAAAAGAAGCAGAGAAATTAGAACATATCATTTTATTCTTCCGTAAACATAGATTTTCATCTTTAGAAACAACAGTTGGGGGTCTCATCTGGGTAGATTCCTGACACTGCCGTCAAGTTCCCTTTGAATACCGCTCTCAAAGGCTGCAATACCAGCCAGCTGTGCTGTCAGTCCCAGGAAACACCCAGCTTTCTCAGCTCCAGTGATACAATGATATCTGTGCCAAAGAGATCACTCCTGGGCAACTTTCTATCAAACATGATAATTACTGTGAACCAAAGAAAACAATGATAATCCCCAAATGACCTATCCATCTATTTTTCCAGGATCCTTAGTGGATAAGAGGGATATTTTAAAGATGCTCTGATAAAAGTAGCCACAGAACAGATATTTGGCTTAATCTCTACCCCACGCCCAAGACCATCCTCTCACCTACTGAATGCTTTAAAATAGGACTGAGAATGTCTTTGGTGACTCTTCTAGTGAAGGGTCACTCAGACACATTTAAGTAATACAGGTCCTTAGAGAACATGCTGTCAACTTTCCTTATTTCATAGTTGAAGAACCTGAGCCCTGGGGCAGCTGAACTGTCAAAAAGTAGAGAGTTAAAAATCATGGGGGCCAGAGAGACTGGCAAAGACCAGAAGTGAATTCTGAGGGTATCTGAGAGTGATCTGCTTTTATAACCTTTAGAATGACCTCAAGTACACCCACAGCTGCTCTGCAGTCCTCAGTTCCTTCATCCGTGAGCCCTGCTCTGAGAACTGCCAAAGCTGTGGCAAGGAGACCACTAGGTAAAGCATATCATTCGGGCAATAACATTTCCTAAGCTGAAGGCTCTCCTCTCAAGTCAGCAGGGGCTCTGGGCTGGCCTATCCACAAAGATAGACAGGATCAACTTAGATCAAATATTAATAAGTTTAATTTTCAATGCAATATTTATATACCTGCAGGTGGGCTTTTTCATACAAATCTCCACTTGACTAGCTCTACTATCAATAGCGTCCATTAAGCCACAACAGCCCATCTGTATCTGTGAGATGGTCCCTATGAGAGATGATTAACATAACACAACTCCAGTTGCCACAAGTATTTAAAGAAACAACTCATTTCCGAAAAGTTTTGAGAAGGATTACTGGAGGATAATATAGTCTTCAAAAAATCTGCATGTTTTCAAATCCATGATAAAGAAATCATCATATTTAAAACTCCTAACAATGAAAGGTCACTAAACTAGGAGGATCATGTATTAAACTGTGTTGCTCAGTACTCTTTTAATCTACACTTACTATGTAGCCATATGTTCATTAATTCACTCAACAACTAACTACCAAGTTCTCTCTCAGTGCCATTTCCAGTTCTAAAACTAGGACTGACTGAAAAAGAGAAACCTCTATCCTGATCAAGCTAAGATTTAAATTGGAGTTTTGGAAAGGGGAACAGTAAATATAGATAAGAAGCAAAATCGCTAAGTACCATGTATAGCAGGGCTACCCAGGCTTCAGTGTGTATCAGACTCAGCAGAGGGCTTACTGCTAGCCCTACCTCCACTATTTCTCTCCATTGGTACCAAGCCTAGGCTGCTACTGCTGATCTAGGGGCACAGCTCAAGGGTCCCCTAATGCAGAGCTTGCTGATATGTGCAGCCAGGAAAAGTAGCACAGGGAATAAGAAATGTGGGGTAGAAGGTTTGCAGTATACCACAGGATGGCCTGGAAGGCTCAATGATGTGATATCTGAGCCACGGTCTGAATAAGGTAAGGAAAAGGTAATTCCAGACAGAGGGAATAGCCTGTGCAAAGATCTGAGGCAGGAGCAGGCAAGGCAACGAGGTTATCTGTTTGAGTAGAGGAAAGGAAAAGAAGAAGCAACTGAGAAAGTCAAGGAGATAATGAGAGGCCAGATCCTATAAGGCCTTGCCAGCCAACAGAAGGATTGTGACAGTCATCTGAGATAGGAAGGGATGGGAAGGTTTTCCGTAAAGGCATGACACAAATCAACTTGGTTTAACAGCATCCCTCTGGATGCTGAGGAGAGAACAGACCACGGAGGATGAAGGCAAAGGAAGAAGACCCCTCAGAAGGAAAACAATGCAATCCAGAAAAGAGTGAGCAACGGCATCCCTGTGGGGGCACGTGGTCAGCAGTAGGAGTCCTGGATGTACTGGACAGGTCGGAGGGTATGCATGCAGGAAAGACAAAGGTCAAGGAACACTAGTTTCTGGCCTCCTCAGCAGAAGGGCGATTCTGCCATTAGAGGAAGCAGGAAAGACTGGGAGGAGTGCAGTCTGTTGGGGCCACAAGGGCCCCAGAGTTCTGCACTGAAGTCACACAGTTGAAAGGACACTCCAGAGCCTAAGAAAGTCATGTTACAGGTGACAGAAACCATGACCGGCAAAGGACTTGGCCAAGAGAAAAGGCTAAATTCGTGCCCAAGGGTACTAGATGACATCTGGCTTCATCTCGGGGTCATCAAGGGGACCCCACATACTCAAAGGTTAATTTAAATATCTTGGAATACACATACATATTGTCACTATTTAAATTTCCTAAAAACCTATAATCAATGTGCAATACATGCAGCAACTTATAAGCTATCAATGACCAAAGCCATTCCTGTTTCCAACACATATTTACAATTTAGGCCTTGGACAAACTATTAAACTAGTCTGAATGTGGCTAACTTGAATTCCCCAGGAATAAGCATTTTCCTCCACACACACAAACAGTGGACACTGATTTTGTATAGTTAACGGGTTTGACATCTGTCTCACTTGAACTGCAAACTCTATGGCAGTAGACACAGTGTCTCCAATGCTTACCAGTGTCAACTCAGAGGACTGCACCCAGAACATAGTAAATGCTCGATAAACACCTATCAACTAGCCACTCAAAGGCACACTGAACCCAATGCTCACGTAACCCTCACCTTTTCACCAAGAAAGGGACAGGCTATAAAAAACAGGAAACAGAAAAGTAAATGAAAAAATAAGCAAGTGAGGAACCAAGTCAAATTACTGTGTTTTCAGTCTAAAAGCTCATGTCTTTTACCCAGACATCTGTGGCCTCTGATAACATCTGAATGTAACTTAGTTATGACATTGCAGGCCCTTAATTAAAAGAATGAAGGCAAGAAAGAAGGGAAGCAAGGGGGCAGGGAAGGAAGAAGGGGGGAGAGAGGGAGACTGAGTCCCCACCGCCCATGCCCTCCTAGGCACTTTCTTAAGGCTCAGCCCTGTGCCCACGTGGCCGAACACACACAGCTGAGGACTTGCAGCAGTTCAGACCAGGGTGACTCCTCTCCGCTGGGCTCAACCAGTCAGGCTTCCGTGAGTGGCTGCTCCAACAACTGCTAGCAGCTGTCAAGGGGCAGAAAGCTGCTTATGATCTGCCAAATATCTCTCTCGGACGTGTGCTCGTGAGTTTCCGGAACGGACTACACTCCTACTTCATGCCAGAGGTTTCACCGAACGTTATCATTCGTCAAGATCCCCAACATCAAGAAGCATGTTTTTGTTATCCTTATTTACTTAAGCCAAAAAAGAACTGATATGAGACTTTTATCATAATCCATTCAAGCATAATTCATGCAAACTGTTCCTGAAATGATTCTGGCACTTTGTGCCACCCAAAGATTTTAACTTCCCTGTCCTGCACTCTATTTTCTGGGTGTACCGAACGTCCTTAAATTCATGCTCTCCACCTCTATTCCTTTACCTTATTACTCATTTAATTGCTACCTGCCTAAAGCAAAGCATACTCAAAATCAGAGGTGAAAAATGTTCATTAAAAAACTATTTTCAGCCTTCAAAATTATAGTATATATACCTGATTACTTTAAATATCTTCACCTCCCTCTCTGTGAAGCTAATGTATATGCTCATTTAGCTGAACTTTCAACTATGCCCTACACCTGTGCCTCTGCCAGCGACAGGCGCACGGACTGCAGAGCCTCTCAAAAGAAAGGCATCCCACACGTCTCCACTCCGTCACAGTGACCGGAAGTCCCTGAACACCTGCCGTGATTCAGGTACTACCCGGGGACATGGAGGTGAACAGAGCTCCCGCCTCTGAGAGGTGTCCAGTCTGAGAGAGGAAGGGGCGGCTCTGTTCCGTGTCAGCACAGGGTCACGGAGTGGCTGGCAGGGTGTGGAATGCACTTTAAACCTGTTAGGGTGAGGGGCTTAACTCACTGAAGGTGGAGGTAGTGGAGGAAAGGACTGGAAAAACTTGCATGAGAAATAAATTCCCTTTGTCGTGGAAGATATAAATCAGCGGAATCAAGCAAGGGGACCATGAAGGAGAAGCCAGAAGCTCTGCAGATCCATGGAGGAAACAGGTTCCTCCTCTACTATTACTAGGGAGCTAGGCCTTTATTCGATTACAACAATATTGGGCTTATTTTTATTTTTATTAGTGTACATTTCCAGTACATAAAGATTATACACATCATGCGGAGTTGGCACATGTACACAACACATCTTGATTCTTTTTCTCCTTCCCCTCCCTGCCTGGCCCTCTCCCTGCATCTCGTGGTCCCCTTCCCATCTGCAAAAGATCCATCCCTCTGTTTCCTGTTAGCTATCTTTTATTCTGTTCTTTATGCATAATTTGGGCTTCTCATGCAACAGAAGCCACGTGATATTTAAGCTAAACTACAGTGTCAAACTACCCAAGGGAACCATGTGGTCAGATTCACACAGCAGATTCTACGCTCTGGTGATGCTGGGGGAATTGACTGGGCAAAGAAGGGGGTGTGGCAAAACCTCCTTGGCTGCCTCCTGATCTCTGGGCACCTGGAATACTTAATTAAAAGGCCTGTGCTATTTTTCAGACAAAAGCAATACAGCAACTAATTGTAAAATGGGACATGTTCTAACTTCTTTACTGCACTACTATTTTCTCACTGTACACACGCATGAACTGAGCCTATGTGGCTGCTGGACTGGAAGGGGCGGCACCAGGTTTGAACTAGGCGAGCTAGTGTCAAAGCCCATGGGGCCAATAAACAGGAAGCCAACAGCATCGCAGGCATTGATGCCTCGGGGCTTTCAGAGCTTGGCCTCTCTCATCAGAGGCTGCTTCCACTGTAGACTGCGGCCCGGATTGCCTTGCTCAAAGGGACAGCCTCTCCCCTACCACACAAGAAATACCTCCACCAGCTCCAGCCCTCCCCATCAGAAGCCAAGAACACGAAAGGGCCCTGCAGCTGCGGATGTAAAACTGCAGTCGCCTTGCACCCTTCTCACCTTCACCTTGAGAGCACTGCAACACCAAGTATAGGAAGCAAGTTAAGTCGTACTGTTGCCCTAGCAGTTCAGTCATGGGGTTTCCAGTGTTCAAGACGAAGACTGACGCTGAAAATGCATTCAAGGCTGATGAAGATATAATCTTCCTACTAGCCATCAGAAATGATACCCAAATCATACCAATGTTTCTTAGTGAAAACCCTACAGGTCGGTATGAATGGGCTCAGACCCGTGGAGATACATGTGAGGGTAACTCTCTACAGTTGTAGGATGCTTAACTCAGCAGCAGATTTGATTCCTGTTATAAAACTAAGGATGGGAAATATACGTTTACATCTGTAAGTACTGTCTACATGCATTCACAGTGCACCAAAATACCTTATACTGGGGAGTCTTAGTCACTTTCCCACAGCTGAGACATAATAACTAACAACCGCAACTTCAAGGAGGAGAGGTTTATTTTGCTCGTGTTTTCAGTCCATGGCAGACTCATTGTGAGGAAGGAAGGGCAGGGTGGAAGAGTTTGGCAGTGGAGAGCTGCCCACCTCATAGGGACCAGGAAGCAGAGAGAGAAGGGTAGGAGCCAGGGAGGGATATATACACCATTGCAGGTGATGCCCGCAGCCTCTTCTGACCAGACTGATTTCCTAACAGCACTCTTAGCTATGGATTCATCAGTGGATTAGTCTACTGTGATCCACTCGCCTTCCAAAATCTCCATTTCTGAACATGAGGCTTTGGGGAAATATTCTAGATCTAAACCATAACAATGAGCAATGTACAAGCAACAGAAATTTAAGATAACAGCAGATTCATTCTCTGTTTAGGACCTGTCTTCTGCTTCATAAATGGCCCCTTTTCTATTTGTCCAAACATGAAAGGGGGAAGAAAATTCTCTGAACCCTCTTTGTTAGGGCACTGCTCGGCCTTCATGAAGTAATCACCTCTCAAACACCACACTGTAATCACCTCCTAATACCACACTGGGGGTTACACCTAAAAGCCAGAACTGTGTGAAAATGAGCATGAGATCTCCTATATGTAATACAGTACTATGTGTCTAGAAAGTTATTCAGAAATTAAATGTGTGAAATCAACATTTTTAATAGAATTTAAGAGTTGACATTAATTAACAGAATCCTAGAATAAACAAATTTGCAGAGATCACCCCCAAGTGACTGTTGGATATTAATTCCTACCACATTCGCTTAAAATCTCTTTCATTCCTTCTGGATGAATAGGCTTAGTCACTTGCCAGACAAAGTACTAAGCTCTTCCTTACAATATGAAACAGCACCAAATTGGAAAATAAAATGCTACACCGTGGGCAAAGCATAACTTTCACAAACCCACTCCTCCTTCTATCACATTTTGCAGCAAAACATTTTGCAAGTTTACTATAAGGAAGTCACACACTGGCTTTCCAAGCACAGAGGACAGAGTAGGAAGGAAAGGAAAGAGTTTTCCTTCAACCCAGAGTAGCCAGTCCTCTGGTTTTAATTCATTACCTCAAACCTGAAGTTTGCAAGTCTGAGAAGAGTATGGGTCACTACCGAGCTTAATTCTATGCAAAGTGACCTCTAAGATGATTTCGGATCTTATCTCCTAAAATTTTACCAATGACATTGTGTATTTCAACAGGAAAGAGGGAGAAGGCAGTGGATGATACATCCCCTGACCCAGAGCAGAACTGCTTTACTCAGAGAAGAGAACTGAAGGGCTAGTAGTCACTACTGCTGTTCCATCTAAGCCTGGGACCATTTAAATCCAGATTTAGGGTCCTCTCCTTGGAAAACTCACAGACATGGGCTGACAAGTTCTGGAGGCGGACACTCCACCATTTATCTTGTGTGTGACTTGGGCAACTTACGTCCCCACTCTGCAGTGTCACTTCTCTGTTCACTGAATGAGTGCCAGTGCATTCGGCACCCAAGACCTGGCCTGACACGTGGGAAGCTCTCGGTACACAGTGGACACTGGTTTTATACCCACACCCAACAGAAATGTCTACATTTTACACAGAATTTGTAGAATTTGCTATAATTGGAACTACACATATTAACCTTATTCACATACTTTTTAAGTGCATAAGGCAAGGGTTTCTTCAAGTCTAATCCAGGCCCTTTAATCAGCTCTAGTCTGACAAAATTTTCTGAGGGGGATTTTTATACATGGTAGAATGAATAATTTTTTACCTAAAAGTTGTTATGCTTTCTATTCAGATACCAAAAATACCCTCTCATAAAACAATGCACATAGTAATACTCTCAATGCAATATACATTACATTCAAAAACATAAAAACAAACTAAACTCCCTGGCCTAAATTTTATTAAAAATACAGGATACAAAGGGAAAAGGGCAAGAACAGCCCAGGTAAAAGCAACACATTATTTGTCCAAATCTAACAGGTAGCAACCAAGACAGGCAGTTTCACTCCTGCTCTTGCTATGAGTCTGCTTTCAACACACACACACACACACACGCACACACAAACACACATACACAAACATATTCCACCCTCCAGACAAAGATGCCCCCAAAAGACGCAAAGATTCCTGGTCCTGGTTTTTGTTCAGGCACTGGCCTAACCAAGAAAGTCAATGTCCCATCAAAGGGGACAGCAGTAGTACCCACCTACATACCAAGGAGACATGAAAATGCTTTTTTACAGCAAGAGCTTTATGTTTAACTTTGAAAGTTGAAATTCTAAATTCTGTATGAATTTAATGTTGTACAGGGGTCAGAGAATAAGGAGAGAATTAAATGTGAATTCTGGAAAGCTAGAACTCCAGAGATACAGAAACTGAACTTACTTGAGTTCCTGTTAGACCACCCTATACACCTGGGAAATGGCAATTCCAATTCTTGTTCCTTCCTAAGAGGAAGTCACAGGTACAAAAAAGTTACCAAGGAGACCCTCAGCTGTAACACAAAGTCCTCACTACGTGCAAGTCACAGGAAAGGCACGGTCCTTTACAGACTGATCGCTTAATCCCTACCACCACACCTCATGGGGGCTTCTGCATGTGCCCTTCTGCATCCAAGAGCACCATGAGCAACCTCACCCTGGGTCACACTAGAAACCGCCACCCACAGTGAGGAAAAACTAGAAGCCTGAAATGGAAAGAAACCTTACCTTGGGGGATCCTAACTGAGAAAAAGAAAAAGAGAGTGTGTTCTAGACAGCCCGGGAAAGAGTTCAGATCATTAATCTGACAAGAATAATGGGATGGGGTGGCTGCCTGGGTACCAAGTGGAGGAATAAAGCAGGTTTGACCCACCTTTGCATGTCAAAGGAAGTTCATTGCTCTTTTGCCCCTCTTAGTGAGAAAGGATCATTTCATCACCAAAGAAAATTAGTTATATCTCTTTGTTAGCTTAGTACAAGATTAATGGCAAATTTACTTCCAAATTCCATCATTAATAAGCGTTAACTCTTTGTAACTTATAAATCCTTGAGAGCTGAACCTCTTTCAAGACAAATTTGAGGTACACATGATCTCCAGGCTGCACAAGAAAGAGACATGGTGATTCTTCTGCTATAGTAACACTACTGGTAGCAGCAGAAGCAGCCATGGTGGAGCAGCATCTGTTGATATCTACTGTGTGCCTACTGTGGGCTATCCACTGTTAAGATCACTGGACATGAAGAGTAGCCTTTGCTTTTACAGAGAAAGCTGAGGTGGGTTCTATTTTTATCCCCCTTTAAGGGGACCAAGTCTTAAAGAGGTTCGATAACTTGACCAAAGTCACAGAGCCACTAAGTGGTGGCCTGAGAATCTTAAACCAGATAAAACCAAAATGTGCATATGCTCTTAACATCTAGGCTACTTGAGGCTGGATGGTTCCCAATTTTTGCTCCCAATTTTTTTTTAGTTATTGCTTGTTTAGTTGTATTTTCCTCAAACTGTCTTTAGCCTGTAGGATAAGAAACACTCCCAGGGTGATAACCAAAACACACATACATAAGGCACTTAGACTGCTTACAGACAAAATTCAACACAAATAACGGTAAGACTCCACAAAGTGGTGGTGGGAGGAGTGGATGAATGAAGAGTAGTGAAAGACTGACAATTATGGGAGCTGAGTGATGAACAGGACACTGCTCATCTTCTCTACATGGACTACATTTGCAATTTTTCATAATAAAAGGTTTTTAAATGACTGACTTATTGATAATCTAATGTGTCACTTTCTTTGTTTTACTAGGTCATACTTTTATATGGTTTAAAATTCAAAAGACTGTAAAAGGTATACACTGAACAGTCTCACTCCCACAAGATTATCCTTCTAGTCTTCTCTGTAAAAATACCTACAGATATATTCTTATTTCTCCCCTTTTCTTTCACAAAAGGTAACAAATATCTCTATTGTTTCCCACCTTGTTTTATTCATTTAACCAAGTAGTCTGGCAATTTCATTTTTCATGTCCATGTATAGAGAGCTTTTATTTCTGCTTTACAGCTGGCAGGTATTCTACAATGTGGACATGCCATGCACCATTTTAACCAGGACATCAGAGTTCTTTCCAATCTTTTGCTATCACCAACATACTACGATGTTATTCCCAACATACCCAGACACAGCCAGAGGATAAATTCCTAGCAATGAGGTAGTTATAGCAGTATGCTAGAAAATATTTAGCAACCAACTCTCCGTCTAAAAAGAGAACCTGAGCATTCAATGTGCTGATTCCCACCGTGGCTGATCGCCAGCAATTGCCATGATGTCACTGAAGGTGGGCTTGGAAAGAGATGTGCACAGTGGCTTCTATGAGGTGACTCCAACACCCCACTGTGTCGCTGAGAAAAAGGATAAATGCACCTCTAGTTCTGAGAGATAGGGCCAGATTTCTCCCCACTATGGATGCAACTCTTCATGTTACTACCAACGATTTTCTAAAATGCCTATCTTCTGAGAGTCTTACCAACAGAATAGGGTCATTTGAGATCAATAATTTCTCAATATAGTTTTAATCTGCATTTTCGTTTATAGTAAGTTTGATATAAGTAATGATGTGAGTTTCACTCATAAAGGAACACTTTCATTTTGAGATCAGTAAACTATTTTTGTCCATTTCTCATTTTGTTGGCTGTATAAGGATTTCTTACATCTATTTAATTACTGCAACAACCCCGTAAGCAAGAGTAGGTCCAGGTTCCATGGGACATAAAGTTTGTATCACTTGAATGTTCTCCTTGTAATAGGGAATATAAAATTATCAGTGCTATAACCAGGTATAATCCTTTTAGACATTTAACAAAATGTTTACATAGAAATACTTCCTGGTTGCAAACTGGCTCCCCTGCCCCACCTAGAACACTCTACAGGTCCTAGAAACACACTCTACTCACAGGAACCTAAATCTTAAGCTTCGGTAGCTACAGAGGAATTCAGTATCTGCCTGAAACATAAGCATTATCATCACTATCTCACAGATGGGGAAACTGAGGCTTAAAGATGGAGCAATATGCCCTAAGTCACAGAGAAGATGTTGAAACAAGACTATTTTGGGCCAGGGATTTAGTTCAGTGGCGCTGCACCCGCCTCGAAAGCGCAAGGTTCTGAGTTCCATCCCCAGTACTTAAAAAAAAAAAAAAAAAGACTTTTATTCTAAAGGCTTTGGGCAGAGAGCCTCCCTAGTAGTATTAACACATTCATAACAGGGCTATAATTTGTATGTCTCGCTGCCAGGTGGCTTGAAGCACTTTGTGGTACATGCATGACAGTCCTGGGTATGACTGTACCACTTCTACCACCAATGGTACAAGCTGCCTGATGAGACAGTCATGCATGGACCACTGGTGGATCAAGATGGCAGAAACATGTTAAAACTACTATGATTGAACAAATCTATCTTTTCAAAGATAATCATTTTCATTATTAGTTCTGGGAGGAGAATTTGATTTGAAACAAATTCCCAATTTGATGGTTTCAAAATCTATCTTCCTTACTTTAAAAGGGAAAAAAAAAAGCCTCTCTATATGTACCTAACTTAGAGGCTAAGGTCAGCTTCTTGCTTCTAAGAGGTCCTTTGACACTAAGAGGGACAAACAGCGAATCAAGGTGACTCAAAGTTTAGTTTTGTGTTGGGAGTTTGCTTTCTACCAAACTTCCATTTCTCAGGCCGGGGATTTAGCTCAGTGGTTCCAAAACCTGCCTCGCAAGCACAAGGTTCTGAGTTCGATCTCTGGTACCAAAACAAAAACAACAACAAAAAAAATCTTCCATTTCTCATAAACCTAGATTCTCAGGTTGGGAAACAAGACTGAGACCAAGGACTATGATCAACTGTGATTTAATAACCAGGTGTGTGAAAACCCCAAATCTATGCTAGAAGATGGGATTTTTCTACCCCTATTTGGAATGAAACCAATTAGTCTGATTAGTTATTTGGGGCAAATTTCAACATTCTTAACAACGGAAGTCCACCAGTGACTTTCACCAAGGATGTGGCTAGAAAGGGCTGCTAATAATGCTTAATGCCTGGAAGCCAGAAGGATGCACACACAGCCACAGCAATGCAGGAAGGGAAGCCCAGCCGAATGTGTCAAAGCATCCCCACTGAGAGATGGTGACAGCTCAAAAGATCCCTGACACAGACCAAGGACGTGGTGTAAAATATGCCGGGCTTACAGGTTACCCTGACGACCTGAGATAAAAATGTGAGGCTGCAAGTAAGGACCATGCTCATCTGGTGCATCCATTCGGTACCCATTTACTGCAGCCCCTGCCCACTGGTTGTCCAGAACAGCCAAGTTGGGTCAGATTCAAGAACAAAAATGAGTCCATGATTTTCACAGTTCAAAACTCTTTCAGCCACCACGTTTTAAACTTTCAAGTTCATCGAAATCTTTTTCAAAACTACTTTTTGCACTTACTCCTACTAACCAATCTGAAAGGTTAAAAAAAAAATCAATAAGAAGTAAAATCATTCTTTGTCAAAATGTTCTGTAGTAACTTAGTGTTATTTATCTGAAAATCTAACAAAGATTTACCAAACAGCAAGAAAACATGTTATGCTTCACACCCAAATACGCTGTACATGCGTGTCCTGCAGAACAGGATGGCCCAGGTACATTCTTAAAAGAGATCACATCCACTTATCCACTTCATAAAAACAATCTACATCCCTTGAATCTGTAACATTTCTGTAAACAAGGAAGAGTTCTTATCTTTATCAGCTTTACCTGCTATTTGTACCGAACCATCCTCACCCAGAAGAATATTACCAGCTTTCAAATCCCTATTAGAAAAAAGAAACGGGGAATGAATTATAGAGTACCAATATTAGATTACATTGACTTAGGAAGACTGTTTAAACATAACACAAAATGGAGCTCCTTGACACAGTTACTATTTTATGAATATTAAAATTATATGTTAAAATTTAAAAGTCCCTAGGATACACTGTCATGTTAGGAGTTTGCTCTTGGGCACAGTTAAAAATTTTAGTAATAAATATTTTATGCAAAAACATTATCCATATTTAATTAAATCACTACTCAGTAGACTATTTTATGTTTCAATGTTAAAGTACCCCTAAACTCACTGCACTGTCATTTTATCAAAAATTAAATCTCTACCTATGTAAAGCTTTCTACTCCCACTTAAATTGCTATTCTAAATAATCTCATTGCCCTCTAAAAAGTAAATTGTATTGATCTCTTCCCTGGGAAGATACCAATGATAAATACTAATTATAATATACTATATGATATCCTTTCATTACGTAAAAGCTACACTGAGTAACCCTAACACAAAAAAGTACCATTTTATAAGTTTTATTTCTAATGTAGTATTTCTCTAATTATTGGAAAATATAGTAGGGATCATCAAATACACAGCTCCCTTATGGTTGAGGAGAGGGGAATAACAGTATTATTACTACTGGTAAATGGCTATCTACTTGCAAAAGTTCCTCACATCCTAAGTAACACTAATCTTTTTGAAACACTACACACTCATATTTTATGTTGTTTGGCTATTTAAAGAATTAGAATTCTACGTCACAAAAGTACATGAAATTAGTGCCTCCTCCTCTCTTCTCACCACCATGTCCAAAATAATTAACATTTAAGTTTGTAAGAGTCTTGCTGTATTACAAAGTTAGATGCTATCCAGTTCAACTGAATATACTTCAAGAGTAATTGTGTAAACTAATTTTTTAATGAGTTCACTCAGCACTTTTTATATTCTAACTTGAGTGAAAGCATACAAACCAATCCCAAGGATATTAATATAATTCATCAAAGTTCTGTTTCCATTTGGTTTGGGTTTTTTTTTTTTCAGTGCTAGTAATCGAGCTCAGAGCCTTGTGCATGCTAAGCCCATGCTCTACCACTAAGTTACACCGTTAATCCCTAGTATTTTTTTTTTATTTATTTAGCCTAAATGAGAACGTCAGTATCTACCTGCATACAGTAATTTTCTAAAATTCTTTACAAACCAGGACATATATGTGGACCTTCTGCAGACACCATACCTGTGAATCTGACCATTTCTGTGTAGATAGTCTAAGCCTTCTAAAACCTCTTTAAGAATTGTCGCTATTATTGCCTCTTCCAGAACTCCATTCTTGTGCTCTCCTCTGTTGACAATGTATTTGATGATGTCCAACATTGAACCTGAGTGGACAGAGGAGATAAAAAAAAATAATTTTATGGGCACTTTCATTCTACTTTCAGATTAGAATTCTCTCTACTATTAGAACATTAAATAGGAACATCAAAATAGTATTTTGTTGATTTATTTAAAGCAAACATCCCCAAGACATACTAACAATTGAATGGTAACCCCATAACCAGAACACTAATTCCAAATTTGCCAGGGCACTTTTATTGTGAATGTGAGAAGGGTTCTTGGGCTAGGGTTGTAGCTCAGAGTTAGAGCTCTTGCCTAGCAGGGCAAGGGCCTGGGTTCTATCAGCAGCACCACCACAGTAAAAAAAAACAAAATGCCACACCCAGGCTCAGTGGCACATGCTTCTCAGTCTCAGATTCTCAGGAGGTTGAGCACAGGAGTTTGAGACCTGCCTAGGCATCATAGTGAGACACCCACGGAATATAAATTTCAGGAAGGGTTCAGGAAAGCTGAACTGACAAAGAAAAGCACAGAAAGCCAGGGGACAGACAGCAATAAGCTGCCGAGAGGGAAAACAACAGCTCTTCCTTATCACCTAAAACACAGGTCAGAGTTAAGGGAAGGATGCTGCCTCTAGACCTACCTCTGCTTAAAACTCAAAGATTCCCTTCTGTGCATCTCTGCAATCTTTATTTTCATCTTCCTGATGCTCCCTGTACTGACTTTTATAATAAATAAATGTCTAGTACTTTGTTAGAAAATACAGGTGGCAACCTTGGCACTGTGAATCCATGTTTCAACACATATTAATTAATATTCCAAACCTCTGGGTCATTGTATAAGCCATAATTACCCGGAGGGGGGGGGGGTTCAACATTTCTGAAGAGTTAACAAATGGTTTACCTCAGGACCTGAATTTGGCTCTGGGCTCCGTCTGATTAACTAAGAGGACCAGACTAGCCGCCCACCCCTCATTAAGAGATCTGATGTGATAAAGCGCTGTGGAGGAAAATGAATGCACATCTTTCTCCTCCAAGAGAAAAAGAAACCCGTCTATTTATGTACTGCCTCTTGGATTTGGGAATCATTTAGAAAACAGTAATTCTAAAAATCATTCTATTCTTATAAGGATATACCTTAACAGGCATGTATGTATTTCTGGCCTGGTGAAAGAGAAATGACCAAGAGTCCCTCAGTGTCCATGTTCCCCATAGGTGCAGAAGCCTGTTAGAACCTAATCCTCTTCCTAAAGCCCTGAGAGCATGGACAGGATGCTTTTAAAGACAGTGATTTCTATTGGGCCCGCAGAACAGAAGACATGACATTCTCAAGTTTAGAAAAGTGAAAAGTTAACTGAGGTCAAATGGTCAACTTGAACAGTGTATTTGGGATTATTCAGGGCTCTGGTCACCAAGTCACTTATCTTCTTCAGCCATGGTGAAAATCCACAAGAAGAGAATGCGGCACAGGTCAGAATAACTGCAATCCCAGCACTCTAGGAAGCTGAGGCAGGAAAATTACAAATTCAAACCCAACCTTGGCAATTTAGCAAGACTCTGTCTCAAAATCAAAAATAAAAAAGGGGGTGCAGATGTAGCTTAGTGCAAAGATCCTAGGTTGACTCCCCAATACTGAAAAAATAAAAATGCATGAATAAGAAGAAGAGAACTGGTTAAGTTTCCGAGGTCAACTTGGCAAAGTAGGGTCCTCCACAGAAGGAAGGAGCAGGCCCCAACTCTCAAAACAGCAGTTCAACTCTGCCCAGTTTCCTTTTCCTTTTTTCTTTCCTTTTCAATTAAAAATCAAAGTAGGCACTCAAGAAAACAAAGACTAACAGACTGAGAGCTGGAAGAGAAGAGAACTAAGCTCTCTGGGCTCCCTACTGAGACTTACACAAGGGGACTCAAGGCAATTACAAGGCCTTTGTCATCTCATTTCTGGGTCTCTGCTGGAGCCAACAGAGTTTCTTTTTAAAAAAAAAATAATAATAATAACAAGTTGATTAAAATGCCTGCACCTTAGCCGGAACTGGGTCTATAGATTAAAATGGACTCTGGCCTAAGAATTCAGCTACACCAGTTTCGGCTTTGTCCAGGCACCAGCAAAGATCCTCCTCTGCTCCTAAAGCACACTTCATGTGTTCTAACAATACACAGCAAGCGACACACTAGCACCCTGACATGGGAGAGCTGCAGGTTTGCTAAGGAAACTACTTGCACCTTCTAAACTTTAACTTCCAGGTCTGCAAAATGAAAGTGATGTTTATAATGTAGCATAGTTTTTAAATCAACAACTCCTCCAATCAGAAATTCCAGCACCAACAGTTACTGCTATGTCTACTATGGGCAAGGCGCTTAACTCCCTTAAACTTTGGTGTCATTTCTGAAAACCAGAGATAACCACCAGCCATTGAGGGATTTCATCCAGTTCAAATGACATAAAGTAAGTGAACTGTCTGGAACATGATCTAGCCATTAAGTGTTCAATAAAGTTAATGGTTATTACTTTCATTCCCCCTCTGTTAGAGATATTGAAAGATTTTTAAAAATTAACTGTACGGATATGGAAGGGCCTTGTAAATTAAATTGGCAATGACTTGTATAATTTGAGAGATATGAGGCTAGAGGGAGAAAGTTACTTTCCCTTGCCATGCACATCAGGATGAGAATAGTGCCACTTCTGACCAAGTCCACAAGCAAATAATTGAGCACACATTTCTCTCCACGTCAAATGAGTGCCTGAGATAGCAGGGTCATTAGATAGTTTTTTCTTCATGATGTCCACATTCTAAATCTGCAAGGTCTGGTATGGTAGCCACTCACAAATGAGGTGATTTAAAAGAGCTGAGTAAAAACTGAAGAGAAACTCAGTCCCTAGGCACATGGGGCAGGGGGTAGAGCAGGATTTCTTTTTATTCCTTGTTGCTTTAAAATGGCTAATCAGAATAAAAAACAGATGGGCCTCTGTGTGGGGGTCAGAACCCACTGTCCCCTGTACCCAGCACCATACCAAGTAGACTGGAGGTGACCCCCAGGAACAATGGGAGGGGCCCAGGCCTGCCGCTCCTTCTCTGTATCCTGTTTTTTGACATGTGATTAAAAATATTGCTTTTCGGATTCTTTTCTCTTGTCCTTTGATTTTAAAATTACGTTAACCATGTAGGCTAGGGGGTGACCCAACACTGCGGCTCCCAAGCTCTGCGCCCCCAACCACCACCTGAGCCTGGAGCTCAGACCCCTTCTTGGGGGGCTGGATGCCGCCCAGCCGAAAGTCCCTCCACCCTCTCCCACCCAGGGCCCCAGACTCAGCTCCCCAGCTCTGTTCCTCATCATTCAGCACCAACAGAGTGCTGGATCCTAGGTCAGAAACTGGGACAAGGGGAGCATGAGAAAAAGGAAGAGTCCGTGTCTCTCTCCTGCTGGTCTGAGGAGAGAAGACTAAAATCTCCCTCCTGTGTATCTCCCTCCCTCATCTTCCCATCCCAGGACAGATATATAATTTCTTTGATATTTATTTTATATATATATATATATATATATATATGTATATATATGTACACACACACCTGGTACTGCAGAAGAGGAAAAAAATAGAATCCATAACAACAATAAAAAAATTATTTCTGCTCAAGAGTCACATGTGACTGGTAGAAAGGACACAGCACAACTATAAAACATTCCCTCAACACAGAAAGCTCTAATACTAATAAATAATGATTTGGTATATTTGGTATAAATAAATATTGGTATATTTTGATATGTTAAAAAGAAAGTACTGCTGGGGATTTAGCTCAGTGGTTTCATCGCCTGCTACACAAGCGCAAGGACCCAAGTTCGATCCCCACTACCAAAAAAAAAAAAAAAAAGGACTGGGCTAGGGGTGTAGCACAGTGGTAGACAACTTGCTAAAAGAAGGAGGGGTAAGAAGGGGAGAAGAGAAATAAGGGAAAGGGGGAGAAAGGGAGGGGAGGAGGGAAGAGGAAGTAGTAGCTGTATAGAGGTGACCTTTCAGAGCTTGAGCACGCGGAAAAAGAACATCTAACACTGAGAAGCACAGGGAAGGGCCCAGAGGCATCAGATGACATAAGGTATTTGGAGGCCTGGGCCTCACCTAACCTAGGTCAGGTATGTTGTACATGGGGATGGGACATAGTAAGAAATCTGGCCCTTATTCTGTAGCAAGACTAAACCACACAAAACCCAAACACAGGAATGAGGGGATCAAATCTAAAGTCTTATTCACTATGCCGGTTCCTACAAAAGGGGGGAAAAATAAGCAAACAATAACAAAACCCACTTACCTCCACTTAGTAATTTCATGACCAGCCAAAGTTCATCTTTTACCACAAAAGAAGTATAATAGGTGACTACATTGGGATGGCTGCACTGACTCATGGCTTGAATTTCTTTCTGCAAAAAAAACAAAACAGAACAAAAAAAAGAACAAAACATGACATAGTTCCACAGGGTACAAAGTGGAAGGCAAAATGCAAGTGAACTGTAGTTCACTTTCTTCCTGGAAAGTATGGGCAGGCAGCAATTGGAAGAATGAGGAGGGAGAATGAGGCAAGAAGACCACAAGTTCAAGGCCAGCCTAGGCAGTTTGGTAAAACCTCGTATCAAAATAAGATTCCTTAAAAGGGCTGGGGAGATAGCTTAGTAGGAGAGCATTTGCCTAGCACAGATTCAATCCTTGGTAATGAAGGGAAACTAAAGTATACCAATGGGGGGGGGGGGGTCCTGTGTGACCCTCTGCCTCTGCTCAAGTCCTTGCCCTCACTTCAGTGAAGAATGGAAAAGTGGGGCTCTTCACAAGAAATGGGAGCACCAAGGCTGGTATATAGTGGGAAGTAAAAGTTTATTTAAAGTGTGGCAAATGCACAGAAAGCAGAAGAGAAACTATCTCAGCAGAAAGGTGATGCTATAAGATAGGGGGCATCCTGCTCAGCATGCCCGGTGAGTATGAGATGTGCTTCACACTCATAGGGGTCAGCTGGTTTCTAAAAATAACTCTTTCAGTGATTGGTGGTCTAGGCCATTTAGGGTCTTAGCCTTTGTTTCTGGGAAGGAGACAGGTCAGCATAAATAAATGTGAGTAACACTTTCATAAGAATGCAGTAGGGTACATTTTCTCAAGTACGTGGTACATGATAAGTATGTGATGATCTTACACTTGTCAGCCACAGATAAGCATTACAATCATCAGCCACAGATAAGCATATGATGATTTTACAATGTTAGTCATCTGTGTTTTCCCCTGGGTTTTTGTTTGTCCCTCTGCCCTTACACCAAGGGAGGTACTTAAGACATTGTTTCAAAGAAGTTTCACAAAGACTCAGTTTTGTCAAGTGGCTAATTAGAATCTGGAAGTCCTCCACAGACCAGCAGCCTATGGATTGGCCACAGGACAGGAACTTCAGGTTAGCATGTCACCCAGATGACCCCTACTCTACCAGCAAACAGCCCTGCTATTTAGGACTAAGTGCCTGCTACCTCAACTGAAGCTCTCAGCAGTTATAGCAATGACTGGGTGAGCTATTAGGAGGCTGGGTCCTGGTGCCAACCTGAACTCTAGGGAGGAATTATCTCTTTCTTTATCCAAAAGGAGACAGAAAAACTGTCTCTGCTTCTCAGGAATGCTGTGATGGCTAATGAGAAAGTTCATGTGAAAATCCTAGAATATCATTCCCCAAACTATCTTCCATGGTAGACATACACTCTCTCCAAAAAAGGGGGAGTGAGGGTGGGGCAGGCAAAGTAAAGTAACTTTGGAAAACATCAGATACTGCATCTCACTGTGAGTCACAGGGAATATTAGTAGTGTCACAGGCTCTGAGAAGTCCTATGGTAGATAAACTACTGGTTTAATCCATTAACATAGCAGAAAATGGGCCCAGGGATGTAGCTCAGTGGCACTGCACCTGCCTGTCAAGTGCAAGGTCCTGAGTTCAATCCCAGGTACCAAAAAAAAAGCAGAAAAATAATGGTGTATGGGTCATATTTTAGAAGCACTGCTATGGAGCAAAAGGTCCTATATAAAGAAAAAAAAAAAGCTCTGAAATAAAACAAACGAGAACCTTCAATAAAGTCCTTTTTTTTTTTGCTCACGATCATACTGGTTTTGGTTTGCTGTTTCAAGGCACTGCCAGAAGATTCCTATAAAACTGCAGACTCATGCTAACCGTCAATTAAAGGTACCAGACCATTGCAACTCACTTTCAAGGTGCTACCCCAAAACCACAAGGACAGCCTAAAAGTCGTCAAAGCAACCTCATGAATGCTATTATGTACTCCTGATGGAAAAAGTCCATTTATGCATTCTACAAATATTTTCAATTTTAACAAACTTCTACTTAACTTTGCGTTAACTGAGGTACCTGACCAGCACATTCCAATTTGGGCTGCTATCTTAGCACATCTAGTACTACCTAAGCCTCAAATTACTAAGAAGATCCCATATATCAGATAACTCGGCCAAAATACTACAGCGTGTAATGCATACAAATGCTTTAAAATAATACATCTGTTTATTTCAAATGCTTCCTACCATGAGCAAACTCCTAAAAAATACAATTCTTTTTTATTTTCTTTTCATGATATATACATTTTCCCTTCATTATTTGGCTTATCCACTTAACTGATGACAGTATTTCTAGAACTGACACTTTTCATTTGGACAACTCCCGTCATTTAAACAAGATCTGAAACGTGAGGTGCAGCTTCCATCTGCTTCTGGTGTTAGGTTCTGATACCATGAAATGCTGCTGAAGGAGAAACAGAACACTGCCCAGGTAGTGCCTATTTCAAGTCACTCATATCCACTCAGTGGGGGGAGAGCCCACTAGGATGGCCTATAGCAGCTGGAAGGGTCTAGTTTGAACAGATGCCGCCGCTGGCCATGGAAATGAGAACAATGTGTCCTGAATGGAGGTGTGCTCTGAATTTTCACCATCTTATGTTTGCATGTCCACCTCCCTAACTCCAAACTTTTAATCATTAATCAAAACATACAATGATCATGGAAAAGGAAGTACTTTTGCATCAAAACAAGGTTAGGTCAAAGTCAGGAAAAACACATTTTTTTAGCCCTTCACATTTAGATGGTTACAGTATCACTTCCTAGCTACCCAGAGTGTTGGGTTCTCTGACCTCGCAATGAGCAAACTGCGCACGCACATGTCTACATCTGTGTCCGTGGGTCTGTGTGTGTGTCTCTTTTAGATAACCTACAGGTACAACTTCGCAAACTCTTTAAACTGGGTAGGGACTGTCACAGACAATGCTCCTCCCATAGCAGCAGGGTAAAGCTGGATCAGAAAAGGGGTAGGGAACCTGGGAGTGGATGTGCATCAGTCTGAGGGCTCACAACCCCATGGCTCCCTCCATGCGCTCTGCTGTCATTGGGTGCCTGGCTGGGAGTCCCTATCTCCAGCTCCAACCCCATGTGTTTCACAGCAGTCTCCCCACGCAGCAGAGCCTCTAACGCCTAAGGACATTAGGAAAGGTGCCTCCAGGAAGAACACGTGTCACTCTGTCCTAGGATGTGGCCTGTGTGACCAATGAACCCAAACTGGGACAGAAATACATTTAACAGAAAAGAGGAGGTCTCTACAAGCCTACCAAACCTTAGTTTATATATTAACCTTTTCTTTGGTTGCCTTCTAGAGAGATATAAAAAAGTAAGACCTTTAAAATATCAGTGGTTCTTGAATCAATGTTCTTTCCACAAAATGATCCCCTGCAGGGCTGGGGTAGAGCACATAGGATAGTGGCACCGCATATGCTTAACATGCATAAGCCCCTGGGTTTGATGGCCCACTCCCTAAAAAGATACCTTCCATTAATTTTTAAAAGAGCGGTCAAGTTGGTATTTTAATCCTTGGTAACAAAATCAACTAAATTATCCCAAGCTTTTCCCAATGCCCTAACTTCATTCAATGGTTAGGGAAAGACATTTATTCCCAAATACATTCATTTGTTCTTAACTCCAAAAATAACTAAAGTTTTGCCCAAAGATGTGCAAATTGATGTGAGGACTTTTTATCAAAATCTTCCCAGGGGAGGAATGGGTACTAGTTCCCTTAGCCAGGACACAATCTGTGCAGAAGTTAGAGTTGGAACTGGGCCTCTCCAACTGAACTGTGGGGAACCTGGTAAGGAGCAGGTTCGGTTTCAGGTCTGGATCCAGGCCTGAGAACATGCATCTCTAACAGGCTCTGAGTGGTGTTGATGCTGTGAGTCAGGAATCAAACTCAAATGGCAAAGTGATAGACTGAGCTTTGGAGGAAAGTCGGGAGTCACAGGAGCTGGGGAAAGGTACGAGGAAGAAACACAAAAGTCAACAGCGTTAAAAGGGCTAGGTAGGAGGACAGGCCCAAGCTCACCTGAGGACAGGGAGGCTAGAAGCAAGGGTGGAAATAAGGGAGATTGTAGCATTGTAGCAGCTTGAACTTGAGACAGGACGGGAAAAAATTCAGAGATGGAAAACAGGAGGACAAAGTTGGAAGGTATCACAGAAATGTGATAACCAGGCAACACATCTGCCAAAACTGTAGTCAAGGAATCCCACACAGCGCTCCCTTAGAAGTCCAGTGAAATCAGACTCAGACATCTCATCGAGTGCCAAACCACGCTACAGCACATGATATAATCTCAGCTCACATGGCTTCATCTGGAACACAAGTGAAATTTCACAAGAGGAGAAACACTGACCTAAAATTAGGTAGCCAGTAAAGTGCCTGACCCACCACTAAAACTGAACAGGCAGCCACAGAGAACCCTCTGCTGGGGCCATGGAGGGGGAAGACAGATCAAAGGACACCCACACCCTGCTGCTGTAGCAGCCAGCAAACTCTGCAAACCACAAGGTGGTGTGGGTCTCTTGGGTGACTCTTCTAAGGTACCCTTCCCTAGAAATATGAAGGGTTTGGAGAAATTCATCCCCCTGTCAGAATTTTTTATATTGCTTTATGGCTTTTGTTCTATCCCCAAAAACTTACTTCTCTGATAAATACTGGAATGGACAAGCAAGAACTAAAATTAACAAGAACCTGATCCTCTAAGAACTTTATAAGAAAAGCTTCACTAAATTACAGCTGGCTCTGAAGAAGTAAATATTGAACCGGCTTATCACCCAGGCAAGTTATCCAGCCTCTTTGAACCTCACTTTCCCTTTCTGTAAAATGAGATTAATACTACCATCTATACAGGAATACTGTGAAATGAGCAAAAGGACATCTGGTATGAAACTCCTTGCAGAACGCCTGGCACGTAACACAAATGTTAAAAGTTAATTTAGTGTCTCAAACGCTAATCGGTAATCTGAAATTTGCCCAGTTCCTAACTCAGCCTGAAGGCAAAGGGAGATAGATATGGGCTCTTACCTTTTTCTAGTAGTACATGCGTAAGTATATACCAGCTTCACAGAGAAGGGTCATGTGACACGATCACTGGCCCTGCTGGATCAAGGAGTTTTCTGTAATGCAAGCTGGGTTATTTGGCCATGGTTTCACTTATTTTGTTGTGGTTGTTCTGAGAATCAAACCCTGTCCTCCACACAGAGCTACATCCCCAACCCTTCCTTTCTTTCTTTCTTTTTTTTCCCTTTTTTTTTTTTTTTTAAGACAAGGTCTCATTAAGTTACCAAGTTGTCCAGACTGGACTCAGACTTGAAATCCTCCTACCTCAGCCTCCTGGAGCACGGGAATCACAGGGTATTTGCAACCCTGCCCAGATTGACCGTGAGTTTTTAGCTTCCCTCCAGTCTACACTATTCCCATCTCTGTTTTCCTAGTTGTAGCAGCCTGTTTTTAACTTCTACTACACCTTGTAGTGTTCCATGTATCCCGGCAAGCTGCCTCTAAGTCTTCTGGAATAAAGAGGCTACTAAGTATATACTTATGCAAAGTGTTCAGGTTAAAAAAGAGAAAGAATACAAATTTGAAGGTGTAAGAATTAATAAAAACTTAAAGCCTTGTTTCTTTTGTCTCTGAAACCATGAGATACACAAAGCACTAAAAGGAAAGAGATTGTGTTACTGAAAGGGAAGCATTTAAATGGATTCTGGGTTTAAAATATTAAACCATTCTTAAACAAATTAACATATTTTCACAACTTATGTAAGTCCTAAATAAATTCTTTATCTGTTAAGGATGGCAAAATAGTCAGCCTTAGTTAAGAAATCAAAGCTATTCAAGCTCCAACGTTATGTGCAGTTAATCCGAGGAGGTAAGTACGTATTTCTAACTTTATCTAAATCAGTAGATCTAGATCTTGGCTGCACACTGAATTCACTGGGGAACTTTAAAAATGCCAGTCCCTGAGCCCCAGCCAGGGAGGCTGATGTAAATTGGTTTAGGATGCATCCTGGAACTGAAAATGGCCAAAGGCTCCCAGGTGAGCCTCAAGCACAGCTAAGGCTGAGAACCACTGCTGCCAGCTAAGCGCTGAGATGCATTCTGCTTCAGATGAGATGGTGAATCATCTAGCTCTCACACATTTCCACACTGAAACCTAATCTAAAAAGGAAATACACATGTACATATTTACACATGATTTACACATACTGCCAAATGAAATATACATTTCCTTACTCAAATAACCAAATATACAGTATCTTTAAAATGTACACAATCCACTCCAAGCATTTAAATAGTTTCGTAACTGCATTAAATAAAAACACAAGAGAAAGTCACACTCCAGCTCACCCTTCCACAAAATCAGCCTCATTAGGAAAGTGACTTAGTCTTTATAAATAAACAAATATTGTAAGTATTTTTTGAAATATTTTAAGTATTTTTAGTGGGATTAAAAATAAACAAATAAAAATAAACTTCATTGATTTCAAATGGCAGCCAAGAAATGGAACAAGATTAACAAAGCTTTTACAAGAGTAATGTATCTTTCTGAACTGTCATTTTCAATCACGAAAGATGTCACTGTGAGATTTTTTAAGCTATAAAAGACAACTTATGCCACAAACTCTTCTCTCTTTTAGGGGAAAGTACCAACAGAGAAAAATTTATTCAAGGAAAAATGAGTCAAATATTCTGTCTTGTACCACTAAGGAATGAATCAACAAATGTCCCTAGCTCTGCAAGTATTTTCATGTGACTTAGTATCTGGGTTTCTGAGCATATTTTAATTGAGGCATGATTAGCAATTCGAAATGGTTAATATTCTGAAAACAGAAAACCTCTTATAATGGAGGCATACATTCTGTGACATCCTTAATCAGTGCTTACAGAGAAGTCTTTAGAGAGAGCAGTTGTCAAAGTGTAAAGTGTCAGCTGGGCACAGTGGTGCACACCTGCAATCCCAGGACTCAGGAGGGAGAAGGGTTACAAACTCATGGCCAGCCTGAGTAGTTCAGTGGGTCTGTGGCTTAAAATAAAATAAAAAGAGCCAGGGATGTAGTTCAGTGGTAGAACATTTGCCTACTATGTCCAAGTCCCCGTTCAACCCCTAGGACCCCACCACCAAAAGTGTAAAGTGTCATGGAAGCTGGAAGTCTAGAAAATCCCTCAAAGGCAGCCAGCAAATCACAATGGGTGAGCATCTTCCTGCCAACAGAATAGAATGTACACCCCAGGGCTTGCTCTTGGTTATGGTATCACAAAACTGGGGACACTGCAAAAACTGAAAAAAAAAAAAAAAACCTAACAAATTGTGCTTGGAAATGTAGAAGCTTTTGGAATAGTTATTTTCTTCCAAAGAAAAGTGATACTGAAATACTGTAAAGAAAACTCCCAGCACTCTGGGAGGCTGAGGGAGAAGGACTGGAAGTTTGAGCCCAGCCAGGGCAACTTAGTAGCTTAATAAGACCCTGTATTAAAGCAGAAAATAGGGCTGGGGATGTAGCTCAATGCAAAAGCCCTGGGGTTCAATCTCTAATACTGGAAAAAAAAAAAAGATAGTGAGGTGCTATTTTGCAGAGATGATCAAAAACATTCTTCAACAAACAACAGCATTCATATATGATGCGTATTATTTGATATATATGATATATATGTCATATATAATAGTATCAGAATCAGCTATCCACAAGTGCTTTTTGATCATTTAATTTATCTATGAATGGCAGTACAGTACTTGAAAAAGTCTAGTAACTTATCATAAAAAACAGAAACAGGAAGAATTTTTCTAGCCAGCCAACTTGTACTGCTAGAAAGCAAGAGGCCAATTTCTAGCCTGCTGCTATATTTGGCTTCATCACTAAATTATTGTGAACAAGACAAGAAGAGTGTCTTTTTCTTCTTGTAGTGTCTCCTGCCCTGTGGCTGGGTGCCATGAGCCATCTGGGGTTCTCCCAGAGAACAACCTCATGCCAAGGTGGCAGAGCCAACTCCTACTGCCTCCACCATTCCCCCTCAGCAATTCACAGTCCTCCTGCACCAGCAGCATTATTCACTGCAGGAAGAATCAAACCAAAACAAGAGCGAAGATCAAACAGGAAAGGACAAAAAAGCATATGTCTCAACCCAAACATTTTCCAGAAGTTGTGAGGATGACAAAAGTGAGGTATAAAAAACCAAGATGTAAACAACCCAGCTGTAGAGGGGCAGGCCAGTAATCCCAGCTCTTCTGGAGACTAAGATGAAGATCCTGAGTTCGAGACCAACCGTAAGACCCCATCTCGAAAAGAAGAAAAAGGAAGAACAAAAAAGAAAAAAAAGAGTAAGAATAAGAAAAAGAAAGTGAAAAGAAAAAAGAAGAGTGAAATATAATTAAAGTTATATTCAATCTGGAATTTTTTGACATTCTTTTCTACTCTGAAAATGAGTGCATATGAGGCCTCTGAGAACACACAAACCCAGGAAGGTCAGAGTCTTTTGAAATGTTCATCTTTGCTTACTTTTTGAAAAGAACAGCATGAAACTTAGCAATCCTAATGAACTATTTCTAACAAATGTAAAAACACTTAAAAGTAAATTTAATTAGGATATCTGGAGAAACTATGGTATAACTTTTAAATCTGATGTTTCAAAAATAAAAAGTATTTTCTCTAATGACATAGTACATACTTCTAAACTAACATAACTCTAGAACTGTTATTTAGCTCTAAAATGTTCCCAAAAGTTGCATGTGGTCCAAGGGACAGATCACTGGAAAAATGACCAAGAAGGATGTATTCTTGTCCCTCTACCTCTGTGCATCCTGGCTGCTATGAGATGAACATCTTTTCTCCACCATGCCCTTCTGTCGTGCTGTTTCTACCTTGAAGGAAGCCAACCACGGACTGAAGCAACCAAAACTGTGGGCCAAATAAATCTTTTCTCCTTTAAATTGTGGGTGCCAGGTTATTTTGTCCCAGACAGACAATACTAGAACTAAAATGTAATTAAAATAAGGAACTAAAATATAAGTATAAAAGTAACTAATATAAGAACTATAAGACTAAATTTGTTTTGTATTAAGTATTTATTCTCTGATTTCTTAAAAATGTTTTCATGTCTTCAATATAGCCCCACACTTTCCATTTCTAATGTGTCCCTCAATTTGTGTTTAAAATTGTTGTGTTAAACACAAACACTAAATCATATGAAAATAATTACAAAGTTGAGTGGTAGAGAGAAATTAAAGTATTAAACATAATAGTTGATACTGACATGCTCAAAATAGTACTACATTCAGTGAGGAGATTTATATTTTAATGCTAAACACTTGGAATAAAAGACCACAACAAACAACTAAATACAGTTTGTTCCCACACATGATGAAAAATGAGCTGGGATATGTATGAATCATTAATGAATTAGAAAATTTTTAAGTTCAAAAAGAATGGAAAAATACCTTCATAGATACAATAAAGAAAACACACACAAGAACTCAAACAAAAATTATACTGTTCTGATGTCAACCTAAAAAGCTAGAAGCTTTTTAGCCAGTATAATCTTTCTATAATAGACAAGCTTTGCAAAAAATACTGATATAACTCCAAAGCATTACTAGAACAAGGCAAACAAACTACTGGGATTTTATTTTATTTTGTTTCTTTAAACTTCACTTAAAAGAAAGATGGGGGGACTCCAAATGAAGGAACCTCAGAGTCTGCTAAATATTATAATTTCATTTAAAATGGATGGGAAAAGCCTGTGTCAGATAATAAGGGATAAATATTACCTCTTAAATGATCATTAAACCATGTAGATATCTATAGCTTTATTCTCTAAAATAACCTGTAAATCATAGCTAACTCATTCCTCTAACGAGAGGAAAGAAGGAAAGGAGGAAGAGAAGGACAGATGGAGGAATAGAAGGAGGGAGAAAAAGGAGAGAGGGAAATGAAAGGAGGGAAATGGAAGGAGGAAGACAGAGGGAGACGGAAAGGGAAGGGGAGGGGAGGATGGACGGACAAGCACAGGAGATCAAGAGAAAGAAATAATAAAACTACAGCAGAAAGCAAAATGAGAGCAATGGCATTGTTTTGAGAGGAAAGTTCTCAATTCATTTATATATCCTGTCAGCCAGACAGAGCAAATTACCTTTATAGAGAGGCACAGGGAGAGAAGGGCAAATGTCAGAAGGGAAAACTGTTCATTGCAAGGTAACTACATTAGTACATACAAGAAAAGACCAGACACTGTGTCCCAAATCTACGACTTCACAGGAGATTTCTGTCACACTGTAATACAACTGACTGTTTTCTACCCTAAAATTTTCATAATCATTATTTGCTAGTAATTAGTATTTTGTTAAAACTAATTTTAAAAGGGATTTTGTTCAAGAATTAGTTTTTAAATATACATGATAACAGAATTTTGGTAAGGAAAATAAATTCTTGCCATCTAATATAATTCTTCCTTGAAAGAACGAGGAGACTAAGGAGCAGAGATGGACATCATTCTTCCAAAGCCTTTGGGAGGAATTCTGCAGGGAGTCAAGAGGCCCTTTTCCTCCACCACAATGTTTAACGTTCATCACTTTGTATAGCCCTTGTTGCTATGAAATGAATTTACTCACATCTGCCATCCATCACAAACTAAAATATTTTAATTATCATTACATAATTTCATCATGTGATCATTTAACACTTTTTCTTTCTTTTTTCCTTCCCTCATTCTTTCCTTCCCTTGCTTCCTTTTAAAAGAAACAAGTACTCTGCCTGGATACTGGGCAGTGATTTCTCCTATAAGTATAGCTCTCCTATCCCGAGCACGTAAACTTTAAGTTTTGATTACATTGACAATGTAAGGACAAGATGAAGCTGAGTTTTTATGAGCACCTACCAAAGACACACTAAAATTCTACAGAAAAAAAGTTGAGAGGCATATGGTTTAAGTCTAAAAATCACAAAATTCAAGTAAGGTGATAAACCAAAATTTCCATCAAGCCTTGGATTTAAAAAAAAAAAAAAAAAAAGACCCTGAAGGTTGGAAAACTGGGCTTTAGGGTAAATGAAAATGACTATGTCATATTTATGGACTTTATTTTTCCCATTTGATGAGAGAGGATGAAAAGATGGATGACTTTTAAAAAACTGATTAATTCTTCATTCATGTAATGGTTTTTAAGGGAAGTCAAATGGGCCCTAGGGTGGCATCTCTAACCTTTGAGGCTGACCACAAGCCAGAGAACCAAGCTCTTTCAAGAAACCTCAAGTCCATCTGTATATAGAATATACTAAGTCTGCAAGCCAATGCTTCAGAGCCCCTTAGCAAGCCTTAAATTCCTACTGGAGACCAAGGACTCCCTCAGTAGAAGACACATTAGAAAACTGTAATCTGTACACCAATGTGCTAAATCATTTCCAGGCAAATGAAATGGGACAGAAAGATACCTGGAGCTCAAAACTCTTGCCAACCCAGCACAAAAATCAAGAGACTCATTTACTAATCCATGGACTCCCCAAGGAATAGGCACCCTCTCTTTGATTTTCCATCCCCAAGCTTAGTGTCCAGCATTTACAGGGCTTAATAACTAGGGAATTAACAAGTTCACGCTCCAAAACTATAAATATCTCCCAGAGGATGTTAAACTAAATAAAGTTACTGATTTATATCATTGTCAGGTTGACAGATGTGGTAGGGTTAACAACAAATATGGGATTAATAAATCTCATACATTATCAGAGGATACGTGTTGGGATGGTCAGGAATATACAGAACAGACCAGCAATACTTCATTGAATGCTATTCACATCATGCTATTAGTGTTTTAATCTAATTGCTGTTTAAGTATTTTTGTAAGCATTCAGCCTTGCTCTCCCATATACACATGTAAAGCTCATCCACTTTATAGGTCTAACCACACTATAGAAACTGATTTGCCATATAAGTAGTACGTTCTAGATCTGTAACCAGCTTAATTTTTAGGAACTATTACTGAACTCATTTCAACAGTATAAACTCGAATCCACAATGATTTAGCACCAATGATCTCATCTAACGTTTCTTTTCTTCTCTTCATTCTCAGAGAGGATGGCACTGAAATTAGCACTTTGCTTCAGAAATCATGATTACCTGGATCCTTCTTCAGCAAAACCTGGAACCAACTCAGCGTTCACAGGAAAATGTTCTGACAGTTCCACAACACAAAGAAGCAGAGTTAGGGCCAATTGCCCAAATCTTGTGTGCCATCACACCCGGCCTCTGTATATGGATTCCATCTTAGCAAAGGACAAGGAAGGGGGATAAGGAAAAATGTGGGGGGTGGGAACAGGGCAGAGAGTGGAGGATGGAAGGTGGTACACTTTCATCAGGGTGGCAGATAGTCCAATGGCCAGAAAATAGTTGATAATTGTGACTTTTATGATATAACACTCCACAAGATAAAGATCCCAGTGGCCACTGTTTCTTCTAAGAACAGTGGTTTCCAGTTAACACACAGCACAATCTGTGAGATGATGCAGTGCACTGACCTGTATATAATATAACCTCATGGAATTAAAGGATTACTAGGATACTAGATCTCCAAACACTGCCAAAATGGGAACCCACAGAAACAATAAAAGCACAAGCAACAGCAGTATTGAAAGTTGAAAAGATGACAGCAACTTTGCTCCACACAATCTCCTGTGTCAATAAACACAATAACCACAAAAGCCTGGCTGCCTTAGGCAGACTATACTGTAAATTCTATTTCTTTTTTGTTTGAAAAGGACCTGGGAGTAGTACATCCTAAAGAACCATAGCTGTTCCTCTGTTCTCTAAATAAAGCAAGACATCAAAAGGTCAAAGGTTCAAGGTTAAGATCAAAGCAAAGAATTTATTAATTTAGCACCCCTTTAAATGAAAAGTAAGTAACTACACAGATACTATACTCTATTACAACTTGGGCATTACGGAGAGAAAAAAAGAATGAGAGAAATAATTAACCACCATTAATAGGCTAAGTAAGAAATCAGACTAATGGAGCTAACCACACAGCCATAAAAGCACCAGGCCTTAGGCAGATAGCTTGTGAGTACCTCCAAATGGCAATTCTATGCTTACTGGTTCCAGGAAAACAAAGGAAAGAGACTAGAAGGAGGGTCTCCCTGCTGACCTCCACTGGAACCCCTACACAGCTACCATGCCTAGCAGGAGACATCTGATACAAAGCCAGCAAAGGGCAAGTGTGAAGGCTCTGGGCAACTGAAAGCCTGATAGAGACCAGAGACCATGGCATCAGCCCAGCCCACAAAGCACAAGTACACACAAACGTTACACATTTTCTGTATAAATACTCTCCTGGCAGCCAAAAGATGCTGGAACTTTCCACAGAGTACCACAATGAAACACTAACACTAAGTTCTTGAGTGATATTTCCAAACAGTACATAAGTTTAAATGTATACTCTAAACAAAAAAATAAAAAATACACTTATATATAGCCACACATTTTGAGGACTCCTAAAGAAATCTTAGATATTTCCCAAATCAATTCTCTTTTAAAATAACCCAGAGCTGTTAGGTAACCCAATTAATGTTAAAAAAAAAAAAAAAAAAAAAAGGTTAGTGTCAGAAGCAGGACCCAGCTCTGCCCACAGTTTGTTCAATATTTTTTTGAAACACTCAGGGAAAGCGCCCTTGAAAACTGGTTGGATGAAAAAGGCACACTTTTACTGGTCACCGTGATAGCAAGAAACAGACAAGTAGTATGCAGTAGTAATTTCCCTAAGAGCAAAGCACAGCTGAAATTCTGAGGGAAGCAAAAAGCAAATGTATACACATTTTTTAAATTAACATTAATGTGTGGAAACTTGCTTTAATGTAAATTGTAGCTGGTAATCTATTGCTTCAATCCCAGTGAAATCTATACAGTGTGTAACCTAATTTAAAATGTTAAGGCCAAGCAGATCTGGAAAAGTCCAGTTCTATCCTTGTACTTAATTTAAACTATAGTGTATTGTAATTAGCCTGAAATAAAAGCTATATTCTGAGTAAAGACAAAAAGCTCCTGGTAATGATATTCTATTCCCAATGTGGAAAATAACAAAAGGCTTCTTTATTTGGAGCCAACTGTCATTACACTTTGTAGTCTGTATGGAGCTATTGGACTAATATTTGCACTGGTTAGTGTTGGGATAACCAATCAGTTAACTCCTCCACTGCAGTTTTATATTATCCTCAAATAAATGGCCAAAAGGAAAAAAAGAAAACTGGCAGGCAGAACGACAACTATATTTATGAGATTAAACTCTCAAACCCTTCACAGTTTGCTGGGCAACTAATAACCATTTGCCAAGCTGTTCATTTAATAATGAATCAGTTAAGCCAGAAGCAAATGTTCCCTCAACCAACCAATGCTGCTACAGTCATATCTACACTGACAAGCTCCAGCTATTTATGGAACATACTTTATTTTCAATAAGAAATACAAATTACCTTGTAAAAAAAAAGAACTTGTGATTAGCCAAACACAAATTACAGTGCATTTTAAAAGATGTCTCCCATTTATATGTGATTTTGTAATTTATAAAAGCCAAAAAAAAAAAAAAGAAATAATTTAGAGGGTAATCTGTGTGTGTGTGTGTGCGCGCGCGCGCGTGCAAGCGTATGCATGGCCATGGATTCTAGATTGAGGCCCAGAAGCTTAATGCCAGCAATGCAGTCAGAAATCGTATGACCTGAGTCACTCTGTGGCATGTGGTCCCTTGATATGGACAATAGAATGTCAACACTGAGACCCCTGGGGTTGTGCAGAGTGGGCAAAATACTGTTGTCAAAGCAAAGTAAAGCATACCTTATAAGACACGGTAAGGTACGGCATTATTAATCCGGAGAGCAGGATGGAGGGAAGGATGCCTCCCAAGAAATACCAGTGTCAACACAGAAGATGACACCAACCCACACACCGCCACACACCCATGGGTTAAGAAGAGCAAAAGGCTGATATCCCCTTCACTTTTACTTACTAATAGTTCATCCATACTGGTCTGGCATTTTTCCAAGTTGATCCGTTTTATTGCTACACGTTCTTGCCTGGGTTTGCATAGGGCAGCCTGCACCACCGCGGTAGCGCCACTGCCTGAAATGGAATAAAGACAACATAAGCTATCAAATGGCACACTGTCCAGTTACTATTTGTGGCACTCTCTAATAAATAAATATCCATTTTTTAAAAAATAAAAAAATAAATATCCATTTTTTAAGACTTCTACCATCTGACATCTCTTTAGAGTTTGAGTGCTAATGTAATTATCTATGGGAAATAAAGGAAAATTTGGGTGTTTCTAGAAAATGTATGACTCAGTGAACAGGAACAAAGGACATGATTGCACTACTCAGTGTGGAAGCCACTGCCATCCCCAGGTCCTTACACTATCACAACCCACATCAGCCCAAAGCAGACAACCCCATCCTGAGTTACAATACTGCAGGGTTTCTCTGTGACAACGGGACAACTCGTCTATTCTGAGCACTCTCAGACATTACTCCTTTCAAGGTGTGCTCTACAGTTAGAAAAGTGGGAATCAGTCCTGATGTTCTCATGTGGGAAGCACAACTTTCCAAGACGCCAAGCAAAATGATGCAAATGCGTAATTACAAAAGCTCTTGACATTCATATGAGTTCCTTATTTCTAAGATTTTGCAATCATTAGCTAATGTGCTCAAACTTCAAAGAGACATTATCCATATTTATAAGGGCCAAACATAGATACGTAATGATTTGTGGCAGAGGACAAAGAGCTGCTAATCTGATTTATATCCCATAGGGACAAAAAAGAAAAGAAAAAAATCCTGTGTTTGGGGGTGTCTTGATACTGCAAATAATGTTCTTCTAATTACGTAAATCCTCTACTCTTGCCAACACAAGAAATAGCCTGTGCTCAGGACTGTGCAAATGGGGGGCCAAATGTAAAAATCTACCCTCCTCTCTAAAGCTTTGTTTCAAGCAACACACTGCAAGTTACTCATGGATACCATTAAAAAGGTGGAAGAGAGATTTTTTTTATAGTAAGGGAGACTGATGTCAGCTTCCCTAATACATGGACTAAAAAGGTGTGACACTGTGTAGTGTAAAGCAAGGCCTTCTCACCCCAAAAGTACCCACACAAATGTGCACAGGGCCAGAGCTCTGTGCTCCTTCCCCGTAGCTTCCTCACTAGTTCTGGGCCCCCAGTCATACTCTAATCTCAGGTCTCCAACTTCAAGATGGCCGCTCTGGAGAATCCCAACCTTATCTCCCTGAGAGTAAAATCCCCACACACTGACATGCTGACCGCCCAGAGTACCATGAGCACTTTGCTCATGAAAGTCCTCTTATGAGCCTTTACATTTTCTTCATTAGCCTCATTTTATATGTGAGAAAACTGGGACTCAGAAAACTTGCCCAGGGTTGCACAAGCAGTAAGTACCTGAGCTAGGATCTGAGTCAGTCTGCCAAACTCTGACCAATATCCATGCTTTTCTTCTACTTCCCACAAGCCAGAGCACACCCTTCCCTTTCTGACTTATTTTGACTAGAAAAATATTTTCTTCACTCTTATATGGTTCGATGAAAGAGATCCAACTTGGAGGGAAAGTTCCAGTGAACCTCCCCTTTGAGCATGGAGGCCTGAAGAGAGTGCTATTGCCAGAGGTTATTCAAAGGACTTTCTCTCCTTAATGCCACAGCTCTCCATTGGCTGCGACTCACAAGTCCCACCAAGGTGGCCCCACTGGCCCTACAGATCATAGCATGTTGGGTTCAATCCAGAATGCTCCAGATACCATAGCCAAACACTACAAGAGCCCTGCTGATAGCAGTGTTTTTTCCAGTCTCCAGAAGAAGAGATTATGAGTGAAGGGAGCAGTAGAGAAAGTGCTAAGTACTTGGTTAGCACTGGGCCCAACACCTGCCAGAGAAGTCAACAAACGCCTTCAACTAGCTGCTGAGGGGAAGCCATTTTGGCTCTCCCTGTTGTAAATGTCCCCCAAACACACTCCTCCGGCCTTAATCCACAATCCAGAACACTCTCAAATCCGGGAACTGAAAAACGGGAATGAACAAAGCGAGCTCCCACAAAGGACAGAGCAGATGCGTGCTTGCTCCAGCAGCACATATACTAAAAAAGGACAGAGCAGATGTCTGCAACACAGAGTTACCTCTCCTTCCTCTGACTTCCACTCACACGTGTGAAGATACATACACAAATAAGAATTCTAAAAGGCAGGAGGGACTAGCAGGGAAAGTGTCCTACTAAGCTTTGCAACTAGAGAACTGTTGCTGCCTTATAATTATAGCTGACTTACATCCGCCTCCCATCTCCAGGTGGAGTAAATATGAAGCTTCAGGACCTGAGAGTATTGTCACAGCATGAATGGACTGAATCACTTGTTGAGCCCTTCAGGAGAGAAGACCAGAGAGATCAAGAACGAAACCAAGGCCAACCCTTCACCTGACTGAGGAGGAAACAGGCTCTGGCAAATGATAAGGCTTTTCTTTCTTCCTGCAGTAATTGGAAAACATAGGATTAGGATCCCAAGACAAGACAACCTTATTCCTGGTCTACCATTCTCTGCAACAGGCTGGTGTTTTGTTCAAGTTCCCAGTCAGGATCCAGTGGTTTGAAATTAGTTTCCTGGGGGTGGAGACAAGCACTTTTTGGAGGGAAGCATCAGAATCTATGTTATACAGGAAAGGTAAGAAATGCTTTAGGAAACTTCTGTTTCAGTTATTTATACCCAAGCTAAAGTAAAACACGTTTTACTGTGAGTCATGATCAAAAACTGGAAACCTGCCAAGTTAGATTAAGATTCCCAGGATTAGAGTAAATCCATGTTTGACAGGAAAGGAGGAAGTGACCTAACTGTGTGACCCTAAAGGACATCGAGGAATAATATGAAGATAGCCTTGCTCTAAGGATTTTTACGTGACTGCTACTGTTACAAATGGAATAAACATAAACCCTTCTGCAGGATCCTGTCCTATGCAGAGATAAAGAGGGATGACTGGAAAACTGCCATGCAATGAATGTCCCCTAAAACTCCTGCGTTGGAGCCCAATTCCCAAGGTGACTGCATTTACAGAGGGGCTGTGTGGAGGTCGTGATGGTTAAGTGAGGTCATCCCGGTGGGGGATCAGCATCATTATCAGAAGGGAATGCAGAGAACACTTTCCGTCTCCTCACCACTGAGTACACAGAGAGAAGGCTGCTGTCTGTAAGCCAGGAAGAGACTCCTCTCGGAAAACGAGTCAGCCAGCGCCTTGATCAGCCTCCAGAAGGATGGAAATACATTTCTGTTGTTTAAGGCCCCAGACTATGGTATCCTGTTACAGCAGCCCAAGCATTCAATGCCTGTTCTAAGTCTCTCTCCCACTGACACCTATGGTAAATAACACCACACTAATTACACGCTCTCAGAAATGCCCTAATTAAGTCAACAGTAAAAGACAAGATTCAGCTGAAGAACTCCGGTAGGCCACAACAGTTCCCATATTAGTGAGATCCCTGAAGAGGTCAGATGGGGATCTTTTCTGTGGCTTTGAGCTTAATTTTTATCTAAACTTCAGTTTCCTTAATGGGCATAATCAAAATCTACCTGTATGGCTGATGATCATAATGCACTTCACATCCCTGAAAAACATCATCAACTCAGTGAACATTAGATGGTCTCTAGGATGCATAGCCGGTCTGTGACACGAAAGAGGTGGACTTTATATGGATGGCATCCAAGGGACAAAGAGGACACTGCAGTTCCAAGTCAGTACTAAGTTTTGTTCTGTTTATTAGCATCAGGAAGATTCTGCTGGTTTTAACAGAAGGAAAGGAGCTATATCTGAAAAGCAAAAGATTAAATGACTTCTCAGGTCTATTACAACATAATAAAAATCTAAAATATAAAAGATCACCCAGACAGTTCAGGAAGAGTTATGAATTAATATCCTAGAGCAAAACTTGCATTGTAATGCACTTTAACATCTAACTAGCTGGGCGTAGTGGCACATGCCTGTAATCCCAGTACTTGGGAGGCTGAGGCAGGAGGATTGCCACAAGTTCAAGGCCAGCCTGGGCCACATAGTGAGTTCAAGGCCATTCTGAACTACATAGTAAGACTGTCTCAAAAAAACAAACAAAAAAATACAGTCCCTCCCAAAATGATTTTAACCATCTTTGTCCATCCAGGTGTACAGGTTCATATTCTAGCATTACCAAATACTAACAGCTTATCTTTAGATGAGTTAATGTACCTGGCCTTAGTTTCCTCATTTGTAAGAAGACAATAGCAGTACCTAGCTCACTGGGTGGCTATGAGGGTCAGTAAATTAGTGCACAGGAAGCTGTGGAACTGTGGCCAGTATATAGTAAGCACTAACCAAATCTTAGCCAATATTGCCCCTTCAGAAACCTCTCCAGTTCAACTGGTATCCTGTCAATTTGTCATTTTAATACTACATAATATTTCATAATACTGATGTACCATAATCTATTTAGCCAGTCTTCTGTTATAAGTATTTTAGTTTTTCCCCAATGCAGCAGTATAGCAATAAACATCTAGTTAGTATGTTAAAATATATATACACATACATGTACATATATATGCATGTGTGTTCAATCCCCAACACCACAAAAGCAATAACAAATATGTGTGTGTGTGGATATCCACAAGAAATTTTCTTTAGGTTAAAGTTGAGAAGTAGTCAACTGTTCAGTAACTCCTTCCTATAAATGATAAGATTTTTAAAAAGGCATTACATTAGCTTCTGACATTCATCAGAATATCACTAGAAGGAGTTCTATCAGCACATCCTACTTAAATGAGGAGCACCCAGCCAAAACTTTAATGAGAGTCTAACCATCTCTTTGCACATGAACAGACTCTATTATGCTCACGGGCCTTCTGCCAGGGACTAGAGTCCAGGGCAGTATCAGGCTTTCTTTTAAAAGGTGCTGGCTGATGGTCTGTAGTAAACAAAGCCAATGGCTTTGGTTCAAATGATGTCTTCCAATCCTCTTTCCCCAGCTTACTTTGTGTGTTCTATTTATATCATGTGTCCCACCTCAAAGCCCGTAAGGCCAGCCAGCCACACAAGAGCCAGAAACTGACCAGGGGAGAACGCCAGTAGATGGACACATGTGATAGCTACATTAACTCAAGGGTCTCAGCTCCCTCACATGCACAAGGTCCTAGGTTCAATACCCAGCACAGCCTCCCCACCAACAAAGTCAACATGATAAGGACACATCCTCAGGGACCTGACCCAAACTGCCTTACTACACATTGTCATTCACCTCCTCTTGCTATTTCACACAGAGAAACCCTTATCACAGCTACTCTTCTGTCATCTGGTTCACTCCATTCGAGAAGAATATACAAACAGTAAAGGTTCAAATATAACACAAAGGATGGTAATTGTGAGATGGAGTTACATGCAATTTGCTACATGCACTAATTTACAAAACAGATACCTGTCCAGATAAACGGTACAAACCAGGTAGCTACACCAAGCCCAGTAGGGCAATCATTTTTCTAGCCAGGTACACACCAGTGACCCTCCTGAGCAACCTGGTAAGTTAGGGGTGAAGAAACAGCCACTCGGGGAAATGTCCTTCTGCTTCACCTCTGACATGGACAAACGACCTCACCTGGGAAAGCAGGTTTGTGAAAGCACTTAGAGGTCACAGCCCTCACCAGGAATAGCAGTCCATCAAGAACCATCTGACAATACCACAGGAAAACAAAACGTAGCCCTGTTTTCTGATTTTTTAGAGACACAGAGGGAAACTGGGGTCTGGAATCAAACTAGAATGAATGTAAATACTCACCTTGGAACTCAGCTATACCTAATCCAATAACTAAAGAAAAAAAAGCTTACACTATACTTACTAAATATATAGACAGTAGTACATGGATTTGGGTCAGCTAACAAAAAATCAATAATTTAATAATTTTCAATAATAATTAAAATTATTATTAGGGAGTACAGGTAAACTCTAGGCACCAAGTTAAAGAGGAGTGCAAGTAATTTCTAATAGGCTGACTCTAATTTCCATTTAACTCAATGTGATTAATATGGAGATTTACTCCTAGACATTTTTGTTTTCTTAATGATTCACAGTTGATTTTTAAAAAATCTGTCTGTGAACATGACTACTCGCCAATTAAAGACAATGAACACTCAGACCACTGGTCCTGCATGAGTGAAACCCAGGGTTCAACCCCTAGCACCAGAAGAAATAAAAACCAATACACTGAACAACTGGTCTCAAGAGCAATTACTTAGGGGTCCAGCCCTCAGAGCTGACTGTTTTCTAGAATGTTAGTCCTAAGATTAAGAGTGACCTAACATACTACTTGGAGTAAAACATGTAACCTCCCCATCAGTGAATGTTCTTTTACTCTTAAGCAAAAGAACTCATTGTTTTGATATGGGGGAGACTTAGCCTAGGAACCAACCAGGAGTCACTTGGGACACCTTCTTGAGCAGCCAGAGGCCACCTGTGGACAAGGGAGATGAGGAGAGGCTGCCTGCCTGCAGGCTTTTCTGAGTTGCTGAACACCCAGTTCAGTCCTCGGGTCGAGTTATGAGATGGGTCATTCTAAAGAGCAATGCTCCATTAGAATGGGCTGGGAATCTCACATTCTAAAAATGAATCCACTGTTCAGCACACTGGAGCCACACAAAATGTGGGCGGCTATGACTGGCTAGGGTTTTCAATTATTCTAGTTGAGTATAAAGAGGTGATATAAAACATCTATCAATATGAAGAGGTGACAAGCAGGAAGCCACCACAGCCCTTCTGCTCCATCTCAAAGAACATTCCATCAGAAACCGGCACGGGATGGACACATTCCCATAGAGAAAATCTGACATTTATATTCAGCAAAAGGTCACTTTGAAGTTCTGACCCCCTGCACACACAAAGCCTCATGATCTGGCAGGACTGAAAATCTTCCTGTTCTGCTCTGAGGGGGTAGTCCAACTCCTCCCAGCAAAACCCACTCATTTTACAGATTAAATCAGCCAAATGGAAGCCAACATTCCACAAAGGAATGTCCATTACTATTCACACAAATAAACAGATCCACCCACAGACAAAGGCCCAAACAAGTGTCTGGGTTAGAATATGCAAGGCATGGTGGTAGTCTCTTAACTCCGTATTGTTCCAACCTTAAGCCACCTGGAAATGAGAAGGGCTTGAAATGCAAAAGGAGGAAGTAACATCTACTTGAGGTTGTTCTCATTCCATCCCAACTCAGCTCCACGCATACTGGCTTAGTATTCAAAAGAAAAAGCTATCCCTCTAATCCTAGGGGGTAGGGCCTAGCATGCGGGGGTGATGTAAAGAGAAAGTTCCTTTGTCCCAGCTAACTGCATCAGAACTTGTCAGCTATATTTATAGGCTGGATTTTCAGCCCCCAGGATAATACAGGGGTAAGGTAAAATCATAGTGGCCTTCCTCAAAGGTTATCAGTACATCCATAGTACCCATCCCATTAAAAAATTAACATATGGGGCCAGGGATTTAGTGCAGTGGTTCTGCCGCCTGCCTTGCAAGCACAAGGACCCAAGTTCCATCCCCCCACCCCACCCCCCCGCCGCCTTACCAAAAAAAAGTTAAGGTATGTGTCTAAGCCCGACATGCTATGGATTTGACAAGACTTTCTCAAGCCTCTGAGACAGGTTAACTACATCAGCAACAGCTACAATATCCATTTAACAAAACAGACTCTTGAGCCCACTTGCAACCTACTGAATGAGTTGTTGCAACTGGAGGCCTAGAATCTGCATTTTTAAAAAGCATCGCCAGCAACTCACCTACACACTTAAATCTGAAAAATCACAGCTCCTGGATATTGGCTTCTCTCCCTGTCCCTCTAACAGGATTCCAGGACTCTGGGAAAACTAACCAGCCAGGAGCTGGTTAAGAAAACAGAAACACTAGATCTTTCAACAGATATTATTTAACATAAAAATGTGTTTCAGTGGGTGCTAGAGGACTGAAAGGTGAGCAGCACAGAGTAGGTGCAGGAAGCAGATACCACCAGGAGGGCTGCAGGACCAAAGGAGGAGGCAGCAATTATCAGAAGCCAAAGGGAGAAGACCCAAAAGGAGAGACACAGAGCTACAGGAAGTGCTGCCCTTCAGGAGTTCCAAGAAGGGACCACCTGAGGGTCCACGTGGGGCTGGACACACACTCCCAAGGCCTGGCTGGCTAGTGAGGCCTCTCTGAGGGGTTCCAAGAAGTAAAAAGAAGCGGGAGATGTGAACCAAGAACTCCTGGCAGAGGAAAAGACCCTCTCTATAGAAAAGCTGACAGCAAACTGGTTAGAGCCTGTCCCTTCTCCCTCCCCCAGCCCTCTAGGCTAGCCCTCAGCCTTCCTACTAGCCCAGCTTAACAGGGACACAGAAAGCAGAGGAGGAGCCTGTTCAGCCAATGCACAAAGCAGGTTCTAGAAAGGTCTGCCTGGAGTTTACAGGCAATCATTTAATAAGGAACCAAAAGAACCTAATGTCCACCAGCTCCACCAGGGGACTGGGGCTCTCTGAGCTCCAATGACAATGTCCAGGCTTCAATTTCTCATTTCACTGTTTCACGATTCCTAAAATAATCCTTTTTAATACGGAACATTCCCAAAACATTCACTCTGCACTTCCAAAGCCAGCCCACCCCTCTCTACTTCCTGTTGGTCTTGTGGTACTCAGGATTAAGGATCTGGGATCAGACAGTCCAAAGCTAAGTGACCTTGGGCAAGCTGCTGGTGTGTTTTTGACTCAGGTTCTTCAATTACAAAATGTGAATGACGGCAGCCTCCCTCCTCAAAAAGCTGTCAATGTCAAAACCAATACTACATGCAAATGCAATAACATGAATGTGTCTGGCACACATGTTTAACAAAGTCTAGACTGTTTGTGTTTCTATTACCAAGAAGATGATTATCCCAGACTTCTGGATGGAGACTGGAATGAGGTCCATTACAACCTCTGTAGAAAATGCTTTTTTTATCCTCCCTCCCTATGGTCATCTCTGCTCCCACTGAGGACCAATTCCTTATGGCTTCCTATTAACTCCCAACTCCCCACACACACTTTGAATCCTACCCCGGACAGCCAGCATTGACAAGTTTTGTACCTTAATGACTGGTGTACAGGAAAGTACTCAGAGAAATGATTCACAGCCCAAGATACAATTAGCTCACTTCTCAGGTAATGAAACATCACTGGCTACCACCATCCATGAAGCAGCAAGTAACTAAATAATTTTTCCTAGCTCAATGATGGCAGAGGGGGTTCATTCACTTTAGTATCACCCACCTCTCCCTCCCTTGCCATCCAATTGTCTTCCTAATCAAATCGTTGCTCATCTTATCTCCCTTGGCAACCCAAGTTCCTCCCCCAAGTTACAATCAAAAAGCAGGAAGTAGGGTCCACCTCTACTGGTAAAAGTCTCCCTTCCCCTTCTCTTGACACACTGACCCAGAAGCAGGGATGTGATTATGTAGCCTGAGATGACAGCAGAATCTAAGAGCCACAAGGGAAGAGATACTAATTATAGGAATGCAAATGCCCAGTGGAGGGTACAGCAGCGCCTTGACAACCCCAGCAGGCCTGAGAGCATCACCGGGTGGAAAGGAAGGGCTGAGGAAACACTAGACCAGCAGATGAGCCCTGAGGGTAGCAGAACCATGCTGACAGTACCTGCACCACCACCACCACCCCACCCCACCCTAGCCTCTTCCTAATGGAAGCCACCTACAAGTGTCACCAATAGGAACCTGGTGGGAGGTTAGGAAAGTGTGCCCTCCTAAAGTCCAAGGGCAGTGGCCAAAGTGGTAGAAGTATGTAGGAATTGAAAGCTGTGGAGGTGACATAAGCAGTCACCTGGGTATTCTGTGAAATGCAGATGCAGATGTGTAAGGTATGGTGGTGTGTCAAGGTGCCATGTTTCTATGCATCTCTGTGTGACGAGGTGCTGGTCTCCACAGACCACAGGTGAGCTGCTAGTGCACAGGGGACATAGCTTCCCTAAATCATCCACAGAGGTTCGAAACACAAGGGAAAGGGAAGAAGGAGGCTTCCTGGCCAACCTCCTGAGCCCCAATGGCCCACTGAAGGGGGAATATAAGCACTGGTAAAACAGATACCTGGGGTGAGGGTGTGAGAACCAGCCTGGGAAAGGGTGTCTTCTGCCTGCAAGAGCCCAGAAGGAGAAAATCCCTCTCCACGAAAACGTAAGGCGAATTTTATGTGTATTTAGCTATTCAAAAGTGAAGATTCAACATTCCCTCTACCCCATCACATGTAAGTTTTCATAACAGCAGTGGTATGTCTAAATTCAACATATACAGATTATTTGGTAATACTATAAGAAAAAGAATCATTACAAATTTTTTTAACTGAAACTACTTTGTCACAGCCTAAGCCCCAGCTACCCTGATCTGTGGGCCTCTAACAGAAGCAGACCTGTGTTCTCAAGAACTGCTCAGGACAGCATGAGTCTCAGTGTGGCTTACTCACTCACTATTTTTTTAACAGCTAGGCTGATTAGAGTGATAAGTACTTGTTAAATTGATATTTTAACAGATAAAGTTCTGCATTCCCTTTTTGTTTTTAAATAATAGGAAGTATTTAGTTTTATGTCCTTCCTGTCAAGTTTTTGGTTAACTAATGTTTCTACCTTGAACTCTAAGCTCTTGGAAGACAGTTAACCAGCCCCTTAATTTGCTTTGTTTGCTGCCAAGATAACCCCATCTGCAAATAATTTAATAAAGACACCTGCTAGACAAGCAGTCAGGTTTGAATTTCAGGATACAGTGGGCTACTACTGCAGTAAGTGGACCAAAATTCTAGAAAGCCCCAAGATTCAGATTCAATCACCTAATGCGTCCATTAGCTTCACCAAAGGTTATGCCAAAGATAACCTTTCAATCTATCCAGTCCCATTAATGACAGGTATGACAATCCTCCAACAAGGACACAGGGTGGGAAGAGTGGCCAAAAAACATATAACCCCCTGACTACTTATAATAATAATGCCTTTACCATACAAAGAAAAATAGCATCTCGGAGTTGGAAAGAACTTCAATTTCTATCTCATACAATCTCAATGACAGAGAGTATGTGCTTGTTTATTCATTCAATAGATTTTATGGAGCTTCTAGTATGTGCCAGACACTATTTAAGGTGCTAGAAGAAAGCATAAAACAAAAAGCGCCTGCTCTTTGTATTTTAATATGGGAGGAAATGTGTATTTCAGAAAAGTCATGAATAAAATCATTTCAGACTGCAAAAAGTTTTATGGCAAACATAAAATTGGTAGGGAGAGAGCTTGAGCTCTGTATGACAGACAGGCAAGCCATTCTGAGGTAGTGACGTGGGGGATGAGGGACCGTGCAAAGAGGCCAGCATGTGGAAAGGGCCCACATCAGGAATGAGTCTGAAAAAGGAACAGAGACGAGGGTGGTGTGGCCGAAGCCTGCTAAGAAGGCGGGTGGTAAAAGATGACTGGACAGGCAGCAGGAGAATGAACACACACACAATGTCACGCAGACAAGAAAGAGTGCTCCGGAACATTTAGAAAAGGAGAATTCCACGATCTGGAGTACATTTCTACCAGGTCGTTCTGGCTGCTATGTGGAGGCGGGCTGTGGAGCAAGATCCAGTACAATGGTTAAGGAGTTGCTGCAAATGTGCAGGCACAAATTAATCATGGCATGAGCTTGGGTGGCCAAAGAAGTAAAGGAAGAGTGTTTGGATTTGGGAATATATTTGGGTGTAAAACCATACCACTTGTGGATGGACTGGAAGTTAATTTCGGGAAGAAAACATATGGATACTAACATTAAATATGTAATCACCTCTACTGTAATCATCACCATATTTCATAATGAATACCCTCGATTCTTTCTTCACCCTTCCCAAAATTCTGCCCGTGCTGGCACAGTCACCAGAATATAGTCTGCATGCTCCAGATGACAATTAAGAAAGGGCTGTTCAATCAACCTCTAACCTCAAGGACAAGGAAGGAAGAGTCCAGACACTGAGAAAGGAGTGACCAAAACCGAGATGCTGCCTCTTCCACACACCGAGGGAGAAAAGTGAAACAGAAGGATGACCTACCATATGTTGAGAGATATTTCAGGGGGAAAGACTTGTTCTGCCATCTCTTAAAGACAGACATTCATGTGTACTGCCCTTCTGTACAGAAATATTTAGAAAGACAAAAGAGTATATTTGACATTTATAGGTATTTTTCCATTCAACTCTTACTTTTAGAGGTTTTAAAGAAATAATTACACAGTGAATTAAAGCTCTTTTCCTACCTTCCTTAAAAGTAAACCATACTAAGTAACAATAACAAAGAGAGTTTAAAAAGTCCTAGTAACCAAACACAGCCATGATTGCATCTTATGTTCCTAGCCTTGTTCACACACTTATATACACTCACATGCTTAGTCACAATAATTATTTTTATTCTGCTGTTTTCATTAAGAATTAGATCACACTTCTCACATTTCTAAAACATGTTTATAATTACATGAACGCTGGCACAAGATCTCAATACATTGCCGAACCATAAAGCCTAGCCTTTAGTCCTTGAGGCCTTCTTTATGTCAGTGTTGTGTAATCATTTCAAAGGGATAAACCCATCTTTGCTGCAAACAAAAGCTAAACCAATACCAAATACACAAGCTTCAAGGCTCTGTTATGTTGCTGCATCTGGTAATTCACATAACAGCTTATAAAACCATTTATCTGTCAATGATTTGCCAAACCAAATGAGTAAAATGAAGTGAGTCAATTTCATTTAAAGATTATTTACCTACGATACAACAGTAACTCACAAAGCACAGCAAGAAACCAGCTGAACCTACACCAGAGAATGTGTGGTTCTTTTTAACAGGAGAGTCAAACATGAACTTCGAGGGGACACCACATTCTCCAGCACTGGAACTCAGCCAAAGCCCAAGCACTCACTAGGAGGCTAAGCACTTTCAGCAAAACTCCACAGATGAAATGCTGCAGAACAACTCTGAATGTTTTAAGGACAGACTTACACTGAAGTAGTTGGCTATACTTAAACCCATGTGGGTAAATTTAGAGCACACAGATAAATGTTACAGATGAAGAGATTACCACACTGTATTCTAAAGGTGTCTTTCCTTTAAGGCTTGCAAACTCCTTAGTGCATATCTAAAAAAGTGTCATATGCTCATAGAATCACCAGTTTCCCAGCTGTCCTCCAGATTCTTCTCTATGGCACAGTATTTTAGTCAATGCTAAAAGTAGCAGGGGGCAAGGGGACCCTTGGGGGCTTTAGTTTCAGGAAACATTCAAAAGGAAAATCCTGTATTCCTGGAAACCCTAATACTTAAGGTATCACACACCATTTCATGTGACTTGGGATTGATACCAACGGAGTCTGTTCTCAGCTTTGAAAAGAAGCCAGCAGCAGCCTTCCAGAGAGTCTCTTCACAGCCTTCAGAGATCAGTGTATCATCTCTTCCATATTTTTCTCTAACCCTTGCCTGGGAGTCCGGCTACTCTGGTAGAATGTCTGAAGGAGAAACAAGTGCTTACCTACAGACCAGATGCTACCACAGAAGAATGTGGACTCTATCCTAAAAAACTGAGGACAGGTCCTACTTTGCACAAAAATGCATCATGTTTCACACCCACTGGTAGAGAAGCACTGGATTAAGGAATCCGTGATGATACCCTTTGTAAAAAGAAATGGCAATCCTATATTTGAACATTTATGTCAATGCAGATTTTCACATCTTCTGGCAGGGCTTACTTACTGAACAAAGAACCCAAAAGGACAACCAAAGTCTTTGGACAACTGGTATTCTGCCATATCAAATATTGCTTGAAATAATTAAGCTGTCAGCAGAGCCCTAGAAATGTTTGGGCTATAAGGGTATCTGGATGTCATATTAGATTTTGTGATAGTGCCTGAACTGCATTATAATCCCTCACATTCTCCGGCAAGAACCACAGAAAAGGCCAACAAAATAATCTTCCATTTTTCATTCACCTTCCTTTCTCTCTTGAATTTTAAAGCAACATTTTCATTTTTTTTTTATCTGTATATTAGGGCTGGCAGTGTAGCTCATAGCATTGAACCATGGGTTCAATCCCCATCACCACAAAAATAAATAAATACATAAATAGATAAATGAACTAAAAATGATATATCAAAATATTTAAGATTATAAGTGATTAGGCAAAAAAAAAATCCACAGGAACATTAAATATCATGCCATTGGCTTTTAAGATCAGCATACTCCAAATTTACATGACTCACACACACTGAACTACCATCTTACCTAACTTTCAACCCTAAAATAAACATATTTAAAGGCTGCCAGGATTAAAGTTGAAAAAAAAAAACTTTGGTTAATCAAATTCTTATTTTCACACCATTTAACCATTAAATATATCTTTTATTTTTGTACCACTTATAAACAATCATAAAGCCTTTACTCAGTTTTATTATGAAATTCACAGAAATGTGCACCTGCCACAGGCTCAGGTACCTAATGTTAACAAACACAACAATCTCCTACTAACCCATATTAAGATTTGTTGACATGAGGGTCGACATGAGGGTTCAAAAGTACCAACTTAAAACTTGGCTCTTTGCTTTACACTTTTCATCTAAGAGTCACATTTGTTGCTTCAAAGCCATTCAATTTAATTGACAGGATTTTCTTTAAGAGATGGGGTCTTACTATGTTCCCCATACTGGCCTTGAACTCAGGTGCTCAAGCACCCAATCTGGGCCACTTGGGTAACTGACAGAACTTTCAAGGGAACTGGTGAGGGGGTGATTTAAAGAAGTTAAAACTTTAAAGAATGACTCACAGGGCTTACATTTTCCAACTACACTTCCCAGTTCACTTTTAATTTCTATCTCACACTTTCATTTATTAAATAAATGATGGAAATTCTTTCCGAGATTTTCTCTTTAAATATTTTGGATTCACAGCCCACGCAGCAGAGGCCAAACCTCAACTGGCAGGCAGACGCTATGTCTGACAGAAAGGTGTGGGGGGAACACATCCCACAGAAAGAGACCTCTGAGAACACCAGAGGAGTTCAGCACAAAGCGCCAGGAGTCCAGCACAAAGCAGCACAGATATATATTCATGGGTAATCCTGGGCCATTTATTTTGTCTGTCAAAAAATTACAAACATTCACTTCAGGAGTTAGCAAGCTCCAGTCATTGTGGGCACTCACTGAGCTGACCTCACACTCCTCCAACCACGACTCCTTAAAATATGACTGTAGTCAATATTTACATCTCCAGACAGAATTCACTGAAAAAAGAGATAAACTAGTCACAAATAATCTACAGCTAGTTGGAATATAGTCACTTTCATTCCAGTCCTAAACTAAAGCAGTGTGGAGCTGGAAGAAATCCTGTCCATGTTTCACTTCTTGTTCCCAGAGCCTTCCAAGACCTACTGAGAATAAACACCACCTCCTTCCGACCTCCCCCTTCCTTGCCCCAAATCAAAGTGCCACAGCCAGTGAACAAGAACATTTTTCTTGCCTGAGTTCCTGAGCTGGTTCCCAAAAGACTTCTTAGGACACTGAGTCAAAACAATATTCAAGGAGACCATCCAATATAAAGATATCTCTAGTTATCGTTCAAAGCAAGAACAAAGAGCACTTTTGTCCTGCTAGAAACAGCTCTGAAAGATCATTCTCTGTCAATGGCTCCACAGAGATAGAAAACAGCTAGCTGGAGATGAGGCTCTCTCAGAAGGTGGATGCCCCTTGTTTGGCTGGGAGCCAGAAAGCCAAGATTCCTCCAAATATGTGGACCACCTGCATCAGAAGCACCCGGCTCCTTGGGAAAAAGACAAATTCCCAGACTTGACCCAACTTCCCAAACAATCTCTGGGGATACGGCCTGAGGAACTGCATTTTTAACAGGCTGCCAGGGAATCTCTGCACAATAGAGAATGAAATCACCATTAACCTCAAACTAGTTTTGCTATTTCCCACAGTTTTGATTATCTTCTCAAAAAGAAATCAAGGACACAGTACACTAAACAACCAATTCCCTAGCACTTACAAGTGTGCCTGATCATGAGTAGAGATAGCCCCATTCACTTTGTACACTTGAGTACTTCAATCTCACTTTATGCCTGAGAAAACTGAGGTCCAAGACCATGCTTTTCATAGATTGCAGAGCAAAGATTTGTATCCAAGTCCCTCTGACATGAAAAAGTTTTCTTTCCACATAAGTCCCTCTAATAAGCAAGAACAGTAGTGGCCTCTTGCTCTCCTGACGTCATTCACAGGTAATCAGCCAAGATGCTCCCAGTTCCACCTCAGAAACACCCACTTCCATCAGAGGCAGCAATGACTAGAATGCTAGAGTGAAGGATCTGGACTGAATCACTGCAATCTGAGAGATACAACACATGAAAGTTTGGGGAAACATCTACAAAATTTTTAAAAACACAAAAAGTAAAGAAGCTCCAAGACAATTTAACAAGTTAACCAAGATAGGGCTTGGAGAGAAGGGCCATATGCAGAATGGTGGGCACATATTTTCATCTCAACTTCAGAGTAACTAACTAAAGCATTCAGACTCAGGCTGTGTGTGCAGATGGCTTTTCTGATAGAACACAATGTGGCAATGGCATGGAGGTTATATAATGCCATCAACAGGAAGACTTTCACAAAAGGACCTCTACATATATAGGACAGGGTTTCTCAGTCTTGGCACTATAACATCTGGAGCTTGATAATTCTTTGTTGGAAGCACTGTCCTGTATACTGCAGGATGTTTACCAGCACCTCTGGTCTCTACCCACTACAGTCATAGCATGTCCTTCATGTCCTTCCTCTCTCCAATGATGACAACCTAAAACAACCCTAGACATTGACAAACATCCCAGAGGGTGAGGGGAGGGAGGAGAAACCTCCCTCAGTTCCAGGACCATGGCTCTCGGAGTTAGAGGGACTCTGCCCTAAAAGAGAGAAAAAAAAGAGGGATGGGTAAGGGAGTAACCAGATGTCCTTTCAACATACCAAGCCCTGGCTTGCCCAGTCATTGAGAACTGAAGTTGCTGAGGAAAAATCCAGAAACATGGATAATCCAACATATGGATGACCTGCCAGCAATGACCAAGAATCGACTGCCCACAGGAAAAGAATAGAAAGAATGACACCAAAAGAAGGAAATAGATACTGTCTTTTCTTTATAGGGCCCAGTTGTGTAAAGGAAGGACTTCTGCTCCTAGGAAAGCTCTTCACCTGAGGGTGACTTTATGAGAAAGAACATGTTAAGAGCTGTCACCAATGTCAGAGCTGAGGCTTCATGTCCTCTTAATGGTGGTGAAGTGACACTGAGATTGAACATGGTGGAATGTGAAACGTGGGGAAAGAAAGGAGAAACACAGAGCCTGCTCAACCCTAAGGGGCCCCGCCACTTGAAAATAAAGTAAAAGGTTAGGTTTGAAGAATGGAGTATGTGTTCTTGAAATGCTTGTGAAAGGCTCCAGGTGCTTGCAAAGTGATTCTGAGGGTTTAACAGGGACTGGCACCCTTACCAATGGGATTTTATTAAGTGCCTAAATACACAGTGCCGTGCTGGGAACTGTACACAAAGCAAGGTCACCACACCTAGCCTGGCCCCTTGGGACTGATACCTAAGACAACCTTAAAAAGAGGGATCAGAGACACGAGAAAGACGTATTCCTGTGTCCACCGAGGTAGTCTCGTGCTGCTCCCTGCTCTCCAACAGTCTCCAAACCAAATAAAGAACCTGTCATTCAAGCAGGAAGACCAGATGAACTGGCAGAGTACTTACTCACGCCAGAAACAAGAGCGAGGCTATAGAAGAGAGCAACAGTCCTTCAGCACCCCTGCCCAGGGAACGCAAGGCTGAAGAAAACAGAAGTGGCACAACCCAAGTCCCGAGGGTGGTCAGTTCTCAACTGGAGGCTGGTGGCAACCATTCTGAAGCACTCTGCCCATGAACAGGCCAATGCATGTTCACCCTTTACCAAGCATCAAGGTCGCTAGTAATGGACAGGCACAGCGGTGCACACTTGTAGTCCCAACTACTCAGGAGAGAGGCTCACTTGAACTCCAGGAGTTCAAGGCCAGCCTGGGGTACATAGTGAGACCCCATTTCACCAGAAACAGTTTCTAATAGTGGAAAATTATAAGAAAAACAGTATCAGCCCCTCTAAAGATCTTTGTACCTATGCTAGCATATGAATTAGACATAAGAGCGGGTAAATGAGAGGGTAGTTTTATTTATTTCATTCGCTCATCCATTCATTCATTTCGTCATGCTGGAACTCAAACCCAAGGCCTAGATGGAGGGATTGTTCATTGCTTTTGGTTTTTGCAATACTAGGGGTTGAACACAAGACCTATGTGGACCAGGTAAGCTCTCTACAACTGGGGTACAACCCCCAGCCCTGGAGCCACAAAAACTCCAGCCCTGGAGATAATTTTGATAGTTTATTTTTTTTGTCAGCTCAGAGGCTAATAATGCATATAATTAACTTACTCAAAGGCAATTTTAATGTTTAACATGCAGAAGCACACATACGAACTCTCTCCTAATACCACTGACATTAATAGAATAGTCATTTTACCAACTAATTACCTAAGCTTTGGTCAGTGCAACCAATCATCATCATGATAACCTACAGGACTGCATCTCCCTGAAATGATCGAGTGCAAGTGCACTTTTAGAGGCAGACACTGTCAGTGTAGCATGCAAAACAACAACAGCAGAACCTTACTGACTCTCCTGAAGCAGTTAGAGCTCTCCTGATATTTCTCTAGCACAGAATACTGCCTGGGTTGTAAAGAAAGCTATATGCAGAGACACTGTTATAGAAAACTGAGACCTCTTTGAGTACATGTATGCTTTCTCTTATAAATTTTCTCTACCATTTCCTTCTCTGTAAATAATGTCTCTCAAGTCATCATTTCTAGTTTCAATCTCTTCTCTGTGATCCTAGTCCTCACTTACACATGTATTATAGACATTACTAGGGCTCACCAATTCTCCTTTCAGTGCATAAGAGCCCTGCCAGACCCTCCGGGGCCACTTGACTGTTTCCGGCTAAGAACATGTGAGCCATGATGAACACCTCTCCACCGACGAAGCAAGGAGACCCCTGCACAGTGCCTGCTCCCCAACTGTTCCCCTCCTGACCTCAGAGCTGACAAATGAGAAAGCACAAGACTGAAGCAGCTTATCATGAAATCAACCAATACCAAATGCTGGCAGGGCTGTGGGGAAAGAGGAACCCTGTTCCACCGCTGGTGGGAGTGCAGACTGGTGCGACCACTGTGGAAATCAGTATGGAGATACCTCAAAGAACTAGGACTGGAAGTCCCATTTGACCCAGCTATTCCACTGCTGGGGATCTTACCCAAAGAATTAAAAGAATCATACCACAGTGATATATGTGCACCCCTGTTCATAGTAGCACAATTTGTAATAGCTAAAACTTGGAAGCAGCCCCATTGCCCATCAACTGGAAACTGGATAAAGGAAATGTGTTTTTTTTATAAAATGGAGTACTACTGAGCCATAAAAACTGAGAAATTAAGAGATATTTATAACTAAATGGATGCACATTGAGGTGATACTCTTAAGGGAAATAAACAGGACACACCTGTGTAAATACCGAATAGGTTCTCTAGTGTGAGAAACTGAAAATGTAAATAAGGACTAAAAGATATAATAGACAGTGTGAAATAGGAAGAAAAGGGGCAAAGGGGAAGAGGAACTGGGAGGGGTAGGGGAAAGGAAAGAAGAGAATGGAATTAATATAAAGAAGTGAAAAATGGAAACAAAGTCTTTGTAAATAGGGAGGGATGGAGGGGTTGAAGGGAGGGCAGGGGAAGGGTGAAAAATAAGAACCAAGAGAGATTATATAAAGGTGCAAATTTCCAATGATGAATGTCATTATATTGCATACCTAAAATGTACCAATAAAATTGATTTTTAAAAAAAGACTGAAGCACCTTGAGATGCTCCAAGAAAAATAGCTGACCTGGAGTATCTCCCAAACCCACAGGGGGACTTTGAGAGCAAGAAATACCTTTGTCCTGTGTAAGGTCCTATTTAGGGTGTATTTGCTACCATCCTCTATCTTGACTGGTAGAACAAGCTTGGTGGACATTCCAAAGGTACCACAACTCCGTGTGACATCTCATTCTCCACCTCTTCCACCTAAATCCAGAGGGGACTCTCTCCCTCTTATTTTCAGTGTCCCTGCAGCCCAGGTGAAGCAAATGTACAGCAGCAGTGTGACAACTTTTTACTGATAGTGATGAAAGCCCTAAGCAAAAGTCAAACTAATTTAATACAACTTTTTAAAAGTGATGGAAAATACAGAGAACACTAAAAAAAAACACTTACTTTGGAAAAAAATGATTCAATCATGAAAACTGAACATTTTAGACATGTAATTCTGAAACTTTCCTCTTATGTTAAGAAATGACTATAACTGGAAAAAAATCTGAGTTCTCCCCAATCTGTAAAAGATTACACCAAAGCTGAAGGTATGAGAGTAGATTTTTAAGTTTTATCACCACTGCACACTGGAAACTGATACGCTTCACAAACATCACCAGCAATTTTAAAAATTAAAAGCTTAAGCCCACAGAATCGCAATGCAAATATCAAAAGTTCACCTCAAAGGTTATTTATCACCATTCTTTCTCCCCAGTGCTTTTTGAAAGGGTCCCACACATACTAGCTTAAAAACTAGCTATGAAAGAATATGTATGCTGTGGTTTCATAGAAATTTCTAGATTTGAAGTGTTGAAACTTTTTATCATCAGTTCCCGGATCATACAAGCTATGGGTGCATTGAGGTACCCACCCACTCCCATTTGTTTATGTACGAGTTAAGTAAACTGTCACTCTATGAGTAAGAGATCTGAATGTGAACATGGGCAAATCTTCAATCTCCTTTTTTGTTTTCTGGGGGAGCCACACAGAAGGTTTTCTATCTGAAAGAAATTTAAACAAAATTATATACAATTATTATTCTACTTGTCTTTCTCTGAAATAAAGCTAAATGTCCTTATCAAAGTTTCAATTATCAGCAAGCATTATCTACTTAAAAAAGAAAGAAAAGGGAAGTGTAATTAATTGGCCAATTTTCTCTCTTCATGGAATCACACTGAACAAACTTCAGACTTCCCAGTCAACTTAAAAAATCTTGCACCTCCAATATGCTAAGGCAAAAAACAATTATCAAGTAGCTATAAACCTATATAATAAAAATATTTTAACTTAAATTTACCCAAAATGCAAAGCATGCCTGTTTATCTCTCCCACCCTACCTACTTCATCTCCAGTGTTACTAAATACAGGAGGACTGTTCAACCTCCCCGCTTCATACCAGTATATACTGTAATTGGAGTGACTATCCTTCATGTGAACCACAGGAGTCAGGAGGAAGTGGTATTAAATATCTATTGGTCAGCACACATTCATCATGTCCTCAGCACACGTGTGCACCTGTTGATAAAGGTCATTTCTGTTCTAGAGTTTATAGAGAGTTCACCAACCTGGGGGATAGGTAAGCAGGAAGTTCTATCTTCGCAGCTATGCCTGTGGGCTTTTAACCTCCAGTGAGCAAGTTCTGGGTGGTATTCAGTGGCAGGAAGTATTCTTGCCTTCAAGGTGTGACCTTCAGCTGGAAGCTCGGTGGTGCAGCACTTGCCTCCCATGTGTGAGGCCCTGAACGCAATGCCCAGCACCACCATTTTTTAAATATATGACTTTATAACTGCATCTGCTTTCCAAATGATTTTTTTTTATTTTATTTAGTTGTGAGTAGCAAATTTACATCTACTCCACAAAGCACCATCAACATCCTGTCTTTGTCCCTGAGTAACTCATCAGAGGAGACGTGTACTCCTACCGTGCAAGGGCAGAAAATAGCTCACTGGTATGCTCCGTACAAATACCTCTTCTTTCTGCACAGTGCATCGTTTAAATATTCCTGCACCTCGCTCTGAATGTAACACCCAGATACAAACGCACACTAGCTCTCTAATCCAGCAAGTTGTACGCTGTAGTCAGGGTAACTCGAAGACCACCGGGCCAGGAACAGAGACAGGAGCTGTCACATTTAATTACCTCACCCTAGCACAGTTACTTTCATTAATGACTTTACAGATCCTCTTTCATTTTGGCTTCAGGAAAGAATGAGGCACCTCAGTTGAAAATACCATCCAAAAGGAATCTGAATGGCACATTTAAAAAGTACACCTTTGGTCATCCAGGTCCTTTGTTTCTCTCACTCTGTAAAAGGTAAAAGGAACATGGAGACTGACTTGAAAACCATATACCATCCTTTTATAGAAAAGAACCAGCTTGTAAGGCAAAGAGTACCCTAGCACCTTGTGCTTTGTAAATACACCAGAGAAATACATTCGTTCAGGCAAGTATTCGCCCAGGAAAGTCCCTGAAGCTGACTGTTCCAGAGAACGCTTCCTCTACCTCACATGCAGGAAGAGAGCAGGGCGCTCATGCCAACCCTACCCTCCCTCTCAGTCAGCCCCCAGAGGAGCCCTCTTCTCCTGCTCCACATGCCCACATCAAACCTGACCAGACCCCTGTACCCTGTAGCCTGTAACCTACAGAAAACCGCTTCGCCTGTCAAGCCATCTGAGAAAGTCAGGGAACCAGACTAAATGTCTACAGAGGTAAACTGGTTATTGTAAAACTCTTCACAGCATGCCTCAAAGTGCACCAAGCTGCAAAAGAAGAATTTATCCCATGCACCATATCTAAGCTTTTTTTTTCCAGTACTGGGAGCTGAACCCAGGGCCTTCTCACTAAGCTATATCCCCAGCCCTTTTTTATTTTTTAGTTTTTGAGACAAGGTCTCTCTAAGTCACTGAGTTGCCCAGGCTGAGATCAAACTTTGCAATCCTCCTGCCTCAGCCTCTCAGAGTGCTGGTATTAAAGGTATGCACCACCACCCAGCTTCCATAACTAATCTTAACCTGTATATTCACAGTTCCAAAGGTGGTCACGGCATGCAACTGTGAACTTGAAGGGAAAGTCATGCTTCCAGACCTTCTTTAAGCAGTAAGTTGCAGTAAGTTATAATAACCAGTTACACATGAAGACACTCCCTTTATAACATATCATCTCAGGACCACAGGCCCAAGTGCACTCTGACCTTCACCTCCCTCCTGCCCTCTTGGTCTCAGTGTCACAAGTCTGGTACTCGCCCTGCTGGTTCTTTTTCTAGACCATCATACACAGCAAAGATACACCACAGCATCGTAGCCTCCAGCACAGCCAGTCTGGAGAAGAATCTGGCTCTATTTGAAATGGTCCCTGACACACTTTTAGCCCTTACTAAATAGTACTCACTATTGTTAATTAGATAAAAAGATGTTCACAATATCATATCAACTTTCTATTGCAAAAAGTTCATTGATAGCATCATTCTTTGTCCTAATTTTTTTAAAAAAATAGTATAAGCTGAGTGTGGAGGCACATACCTGTAATCCTAGCACTCTGAAAAGCAGAGGCAAGAGAACCACAAATTCAAGCCCAGCCTGGCCAACTCAGCAACTTATCGTGCGACCTATCTCAAAATAGAAAAAGGCTGGGCATATAGCTCAGTGCAAAGGCCCTGGGTTCAACCCCTAGTACTGCAAAAAATAAATAAATACAATAAAAATAAAAGTAGAAAGTATAAAAGAGCCAGGCTTCAGGCCAAATGCCTGTAATCCCAAATACTTGTACTTGGGAGGCTGAGGCGGGAGGCTAGCAAGTTCAAAGATAGCCTGGATAATTTAGAAAGACCTTATCTCAAAATAAAAAGAGCTGGGGATGAGCTCAGAGGCAGAGACCTTGCCTACCATGCACAATGCCCAGGTTGCAATCCCCAGCGTTGAAGAGACACACAAAATATACAAAAGGACTGGAACACGGTGGTAAAAACTATTTAGTCCATACATCTGAGGAAATTATATGCGTTTTAGCTTGTTTCCTTTGGTCATATTTCTTTTTTACTGGAAAGAGGTGATTTATTAATAAAAGCCTTCTTATAATAATGGAAAGGAAGAAAAGATTAGATAGCATATGAAAGAGAGAGAAATAACTGTCTTTTGTAGCTAATGTTCTCTAATCTCTTCTGAATCACTTTCCACCAAAACTTAACTGAGGAAGCTTCGTTTGCCCTTAAGTCTAAAATGCCAGCCACTGAGCATAATGTACAGAGATAAAGGACAGTGACTAGTAAAATGCACAGCAGCATTACAAAGAACAGCAGATGCCGTGGTCACTCCCTAGCCATCCAGTCCAGGTTCCACAAGGAACATATATTACTTTAGAAGCATCCTTAATGTTTCTTTCAATATGACTCATCATTGGGAAGGGAGGGACACAGAGAGAGAGGGAGTGAGAAAGGGGGCAGGGAAAATAAAAAGCAACCCCCTGAAGAGCCATTGATGGGGAAACAATTCAGTTACAGTACATGTGACAAGTCAATATTCTAGAGCAGAATATTCCATAACCACTTTCTGTCGATGTGGGAAAACAGCATAACATCACACAGGAAAAAGCAGTCTTGGAAACTGGTCATGTAAGAAAATAGAGAGGCTGCTGGACAGCAGCGGTCAACGCTATGCACTCTGGAGCCAGGCTCCCCTGTCCATATCCTATCTGCCAGTCGGAAGCTGCCATTTGGTACAAATCACTCAGCTTCTGTCCTCATCTAAATGGCCGGTGGGGAGTGCTGACAGTGTCTGCCTCGTGGGTTGTAATAAATAAAGGCCACACACACACACACACACACAGAGACCATTCTTAAGGACCACTAAAAAGAAAGTGCATTTTATCTATACAGATTCCACCTCAACCAAGTTGATTTTAAAATACACACATGCACCGAAAAGCGACATATATAGTCCCATTTATACAAAATATATCAAATAGGCAAATGCTTAGCAACAGAAAGCAGACTTGTTTTTCAGGGGCTGGGAAAGGGGAGAGTGGCTGTTCCGTGGGGATGGGAAGTGACGGAGACGCTCTGGAATTAGACAGGAGTAGTGGTTACACAACACACAAAAATACTAAATGCCACTCCAGTGTTCCATTTAATTTCCTTATGGGGATCTTTCCTCAGGAAAAAAATGCATGCAAAACAATATATTCAAATTAAAATATATGCACAAATATTCAAAAGATTGACTAAAGGGCAAAGAAATGAGTAAAAAAAATGAGAATAAATGCAAGTCAAAAATTGTGGAACCACTGATAACAATCAGACCACGAAGAACAGTGAGCCAAACAATGAGATAAGCACACTTCAGCCCTCTACTCTGGAGGTCTAAAAGGCTACACTGGTTTGCTGACTTTAAAAAAGGAAAAGACAGGGCTACTGGGGAGGCTCCAGCAAGAAGAGAATAGAGACCCTATCTCAAAATAGATGAAAAGGGCTGGGGATGTGGCTCAGTGCTCCTTGGTTCAACCCCCAGCACTGCTAAAGAAAGAGAAGAGATGAGAAAAGAAGAGGGGAGGGGAGATGAAGGAAGGGAAGTTTACATCTTTGCTGATGTTTATGCATACTACCTGCCCAAACCCCTCCACAATCCACAGCTTGGTTTGATTCTACAGGGAGAGAAAAAAAGACTATGTGCTGGATAAGAGTTCATTGTATGACTCTGCTCTACGATGGCCCTTCCCTAAGCCGCATGACCACCTGGCCTGGCTGCCTGGTATTGAGTTTAAAGGACTGGAATCGCTCACAGGATACACACGGCGTCAGTATAAGTCCATGGAGCTCGCCTCAAACTCCTGGCCCTTCTAAATACCGTGTGAGAAGCCCTGTTTATTCTGTGTCTGTTTCCCAAACCTCAAAGGCTTACATGTCACCTGCTCAAATACAGTGTACTAACAGAGTCCTCTGGGATTCTGTTTTCATCAAAATAAACTAAAAGGCTGCCCCTGTAAGTAATTAGTCACAAATGCCAGTTGCCTGGAGGTGACACAGAAGAGACAAACCTGACATTTGTGAAGAAACGGCAGCTGGAAAGAATCACACAAGAGGACAAAAAGAAAACAGGGAAACATTCACTTCCTCTGGGCTAAGGAAAGACCTGCATCTTAGAAAGTTAAGATAAGCCTTTTATCAGGGCTTGTGTGAGGGTCATGACTGCCCTGGCACTGGACGGGGGACAGAGAGGCCTCCAGGAGCCTTCCCAGCTCTCAGGGCCCACAGAGCGGAGAATCTGTTCTCTGCCAAGGGCGATCTGGCATCTCTTAGGGCCGGGCAGTTATGCAATACATTTTTTTTCTTGCATAGCATCCCTCCCACAGGGCATTCCAATAAATCTGACAAAGGGAATCATTCATAGGGTGGATAAAATTAGCAAAGTGAGGAGAAACTTTTTAACATGGAGGAAAGACAGGGAACACAATTCCGACATGGGCAGTTCCCCGGGCACTTCCCTCCTGGGCTCTCACCCACCCCCTCACATGCGGTTGAGGTGCAACGGTGGGAAAAGGCAAAGTGACCAAAGACACCTGGAATGAAAAGACTGAATCAAATCAGAGGCTGAGAGAGGGAGGGAAGCCTAGCTGTCTGCCTCCCACAGAAGGTGCATCTTTTCCTGGCCAAATAACAAAACCATCTTCTCTCCACAGACTTGGCTTAAATGTTTGTTTTTGTTTTTGACTTGTTTAATTCTACTTGTTACATAATAAACATAAGTCACCAGATATTTTCCTATGTATAACTTAATTTAGCCTAATTTATTTTGACAGAAACAAAAACGTGCCTGCACACCAAGGCAAAAGTCATGTCTGGCTGTTTCACCATCTCTTTGGAATCCTTGCAAGAAATTTCTGGGTTTGGGCGGTCCAGGAGAAGGGGCAGTGAAATGAGTCATCTGATGAAATGGCAAACTGCCATTCTCAGCCTGAGCAAACCTTAGAGAAAGAAGAGTCCTTAAGCAGGGAAACATTATAAACTGCCTTCAAAAGAAGGCATTATTCCTGTGCTTTCAAGCCCCAAAGGCAAGGTTAATCCCACACCACACCTCTTAGGCCCTGGTGATCTCACCAACAGCACAGGACTTTGATCTCTCCGGAGGAGGGCTGGGTGGCCTGGTCCGCACTCCCAGGCTTGGTGACCACCTGCACACCACCCTACACCCTACAGGAAGCCCAGCCCCAAAACCCTCATGGGAATGAGGTTTTTTAAAGAGTTGGCCTAGGTGCCCAGGGCAGGGAGGTGGCTGGTTCACAGCAGTGGCAGGTGTGCCATGACAGGCAGCGGACACTCCACACAGGCTCCTGGGGCTGATGAATGGGAATAAACTCCCAGTGCTGGAAGAAATCCGTCACTATGTTTCAGTGCGGTGCTCCCACTGTCTTCAAAAGCATCCCACTATCCTAAGTTACGGAGGAAGAGCATTCCCCATGCACTTGGAAGGCACAAGTTCAAGTCCCTCTATGTCACAAAGGGGATGCCTGCCAACACAGATCTGCCCGGTCAGTCTCCCAGGGCCTCCCTGCAGCAGAGGAGATTCAGCGTGAGTTAGGAGCCCCATCGCCAGAGAGAGGGGAATCTCAGGAGACGGGAAGGGGACATGCCAACTGTCCCAAGTTTTACTTATAATAACCTCTCACTACCTTCCTAGGTATCAGAAATGGAGATCTGGAAAAATTTAAAGATCACATTTCAGAAATGTTTTATTACTTGAGGAACAGAGATTATCCTATCCCCTCCCCAGTTAACACATACACACCATGACCTAACTACTAATTTCCAGGTCATTCTCATGCTAGCATCATGATTTAGACAAAATAAATAATAAGTTTAGACAAAATAAAAAATTGCAAGCAGCAAATCAATTAAAGTTTTTCTTTTTTGAGAATACTAAAACATGTAGGAAGCAAACATCCACCTCACCCTTTCAAGGCGGGGACGGGGCCACCCAGGGCCTTCACCCTGAGCTATATTCCCAGCCTTTTTTCTTCTTTTTTTACTCTGAGACAGGGGCTCACTAAGTTACTAAATTGCCCAAGCTAAGTTTGAACTTGCAATCCTCCTGCCTCAGCTTCCCAGAGTGCTGACTTTACAAGTAGTATCCCACCCACCACACCTGGCTCCAACACAAAATCTTCCAACAGAACAAAAGCATCCACAGACACTCCTTAGAGTGGAAGAGGGCGGAGACAGAATCAATAGCGTTTCTCCAAAGGTAATTCCAAGCATGAAGAGCAAAGGAAAAGCACAGAATTCCCTCACTCCCTCCATAAAGGGAAAGGAAATAAAAGCACAGCGGCTCCTCTAACATTAAGAGAGAGAGGGGTAAGGAAAGTCTGAACTGGACACAGGGAAGACCATTTGACAGTCAAAAGATGGATGAATATTTAAACAGCCGTTCAACAAATAATGTCCACCTCCCACCAAGGGCCCCAAACTAGGTGAGATTTAAAACTCGGAAAGACATGCTTCCTACTCTTCAGGAATTTAAGATTCCACAGGAAATAAGCTTCATGCCAAAGTAGCTGCACTGCACACTTAGGACATGCTATGGAAATACACGGTGCATGTTTAAATGAAAAAACAATTGTAACAGGAAAAGGCATGTTGCCATTAATACCCCTCAAACAGTCCTTGCTTGAGCCACACTTACCTATCCTTCCTGCCACTTTCTGACGAAGTTTTGGAAGTCCTCTTTTAGGAATGTCTTTATGAGTATGATCAAAAATATGCTGAATGCCACTGATAAGTGCCATCCAACAGAAAGACAAGTTTGTGAAAACATTACATTGTGTCCTCATTCACCTTTTTCAGCAGATCTGGCACCATGTGACTTCCAGTTCTTCCCCAAAGGCAAAATGGCCATGAAAGGTAAATGTTTAGAATCCAATCAGGGTGTTAGAGCAGCCACAACAGGGCAACTAAAGACACTGGAAAGGTTTTTCCAGCAACTTCTTCTACTTTCCTCCTACTAAATCACAGAGGTTGGTTGTAGGTGACCTCTGTTCCTCCATAGAGGAACCCAGGCCAGTCAAACAGGTGTCCTTAGTTAACCAAGAAAACTTACCTACCCCATTTCTGATCTTCTTTCCAAGTGATTTGGAGCAAGCAAGCAATCCTCTCAATGCAAACACTCCCTCTCAATTGCTTCCCTAGCTACCTCTTTGTTGTCTAACTGTCCCTAACTTTAGGTTTGGGAAACTAAAAACCATTGATTAGAATGAATTTTTCAAAGGATAAGATGAGGAACCTTTCTTTCCTTGAGTACCTGAATAATGACAATAAACAATGCTGCTTTGGTTAGTAAATTTCTATGTAAAAAAATATTGTAATGCAAGGAAACCCAAGGAATGGAAGACTCTTCATGTCCTCCCACGAAGAAGGCCCTATAATAGCATGCCACTATGTTTTGGAGTACAAGCCACAGTAAGATAAGCAAATAATTCCTGAACGATAAAGTTTAAAGCAAACCTGTAAATCAAAATTAGCAAAACCAGCGGGCCGTGGTGGAAAGTGCCTATAATCCCAGCACTCTGGAAGCTGAGGCAGGAGAATCACCTTAGGATCAAGGCCAGCCTGGCCAACAGAGGAAGATCCTGTCTCAGAAAAAAAAAATAAAGTAAAAGCAAAACCAGAGGCTGGGGGTAGGGATGTACCTCAGTGATACAGCACTTGCCTAACATGCCTGAGGCCTGGGGGTTCCATCCCCATACTGAAAAAATAAAAAAGAAAGAAAGAAAGAAAGAAAGAAAAACAGGGACTGTGAATGTAGCACAATAATTTATAGATAGCTTTCCTAGCACACACAAGGCCCTGAGTTCAACCCCCAATGCTGAGAGAAAAAATAACTAAAGAAAAACAGAAGAGCAAGTAAAAGGAACTCGACTTTTCCTCTTTCCTAACGTCAAGGTAAGTGAGAATCCAGAAGGCATCTGTGGAGTTGTGAACAGTCTCAATTAGCAGCAGCAATAAATGCCAAACAAAGCTGAGGACTCTCCTGCTAAAGAAGCAACAATGATGTGGTAAATATCAAAGGAGAGATCTCCTGGGACAAAGAGAATGCCACTCTAGAGCAGTACAGCAATGCGATGGAGAGTGGATTTAGGGCTTCAGCCAGTGGGCCACACATTGAGTACCAGCTACTTGGAAGGGTGAAGCAGGAAGATCACTTGAGCCCAGGAGTTTGAGACTAGTGTGCGCACACAGGAAGATCTCCAACCCCAAAAAGAAAGTAAAGAGGAAAGGGGAGGGGAAGAAGGGAGGGGAGAAGAAACCAAAAGGCCACTTAAGAGAGAAACTCAATCTGACCCTAGCTAATGTTTTTACTCTTTGGGCTTCAGTTTCCTCATTGGCTTGATATGAGCACTAAAGGAGATGTGCCTGGAGTTGTGGATATAGCTTAGGAATAGAGTGCTTGCCTAGAATGTACAAGGTTCTGAGTTCAATCCCCAGTATGGAGGGGAAGGGTATCCTTGTAAAGCAATTAGCAAAGCAGCTATTACAGCACTAATAAAGTGGAAGAGATTACCAACAATACTGATACATACATCATTGCTCTTCAGGAGATATGTTTAACCTATGTCAAAAGTAAGCCATTTCAACCTGATTACAAAAGCAGTCGATAAAATGAAAGTCACTATTACTAGGGAAAGTTCTTTTTCCAACCAGCTGATTATAAGCTTGCACTTTTTCAAAAAAAGAAAACTATTAACATTGTTAAGGCCCAGGGATGTGGCTCAGTGGTGCCATGCCTGCCTGGCAATCCCAAGGTCCTGAGTTCAATTCCTGGGACTTGAATAAAAACTGTGTGTGTTCAGTTGAGGATAAGAATAAACAGATTGCCTTGTTTCCAATTA